>NW_026542602.1:11326936-12707506 GCF_028750875.1 Macrosteles quadrilineatus
AATATGTTTCTCACTCGAGCAAAGAGAACTGACATTGGTGAGTAATGAGAAAAATGACATTGATAATTAATTACAAATAAAGATTTAAGGTGGATCAAGTAGTGACATATGTAAGCAGTGGCAGTGATGAGTCATGAGGGAGGGAACCAAGAGTGAGGAGGATTCTATAGATTCAGAAAATATTTTCTGTTGCTTGCGCCCAAAAAAAAAAAACTTGCGTCTAGGCTCATTTATAAACGCAGAACTGATGGCGGCCAGTTTTGAAACCGCAGTTTCATTGTCAAACCTCTTGCTTCACAATGGCGGATCCAGAGGGAGGGAAGACATTGGTTTACATTGGTCGAGTAAGCTCGGCCGAAATGGCTCGGCTATTCTTACTTGTCATGTTTTAGAAAAGTGGGTTTACATTAGTAAAGTTAATTCGGCTGAGTTGACGACTTAAGTTTTGATGATTACAAGTACAGTTATTGTGTAAATTATATGTAAATGCTCCGTAATATAGGTGTTACATTTCAAAAATGCTTGAAAAGGGTGTACAATTTGTTGGTAAAGGAAGTTGATGCATTGGTGAAAGAAAAAAATGAATAGGGAATTGGGCAGATTTTAAAATCATCATTAGTTGTTCTTAATTCAATGATGACCTTGTGTTTTTAATTCTTTGCTTCGCTTCTTGTACTTACACCAAACCAATTACTTCCCATATCTTTTACAAGGTTGTCAATTGCTGTTTGTGGCATTTCTTTGTTTTTCTAAAGAAGTGCTTTTGAGATTTAACAAAAAATTTGCATCTCGATACAACTCAACAAACTTTAATGTTTCCTCTTCTGTCCACTTAATTTTAAAATATTTTTTAAATCAACTTTAAAATAATGTTGCGGCTTAACGGGTTCTTTACAAATAAAACTTGGCGATTTTATAATAACTATTTATTTACACTAATTACTCTATATTTACAGATATTAGAATTACCTAACACCTAACTAACCCTATCTAAACCTAGCTAAAGCCTATTCTAATTTACAATGTTTCTACTTACAGCTAGCCTTTACAGAATTATCACTACTTCTGTCACAACACTGTCACTACACTGTCACTAGTGTCACTACACTGTATCTACACTGTTACTGCCACTAGCACTAGCACTGGTCACTAACACCGACGGGCGCTTGCCGCGACGATTCTCGGAAGGCTCAACTCAACTCAACTGCCGTGTGCCGGAAGACGGTCCCTTATATAAATTTACCGTGGAACATTCTGGAGACCCCTGGTAGCCTAGACAAAGGTGTTTACGCCGTAGAAGTGTAGAAGGTTTCTAGGGCCCCTATTGAGGTAGTACGTTGACATGGGTCTATTGTCTATCAGTGGTGCGCTAGGAGAAACCCGTGTAAACAAACAACCCTTTTGAGACGGCGCCTGGCTATTGTTGCGCGGGGCTCCTGACTTGTAACACTACCCCCTCCTTAAGACTGTTCTGTCCCAGAACAGATTTCCCCTGAAGCTTGCGATCTTCTGGTCCACCGGAGGTTCCCCATGGGTTGTATACGCAGACCACAATGTCGATGCCAGTGTCCTCGAAAAGTTCCTGCACCATATTTCTTACAATCTTCCATTCCAATCCGTCATAACCACATCCCAGCCTTGGAATAGCCAGCTTTTTGATTCCAATCCGAAGGAGCTTGTCTCGCAGGTCTTGCAGGCTTTTCTTCAAAGATTCGTAGGACGGCTTCTTGCTAGATGTTTCCTTTGTAACGAGGTAGAACAAATGCTGTCCATTGCGCTTCAGGTGAAGGGTTGTGCCAATGGCGGGGCTCTGACGCTCAAGATCTTCGATCCCTCCAAACTTTTTCCTGAAGACTGTGGCTATACCTCGCGACGCTCTCAGGTTTTCTGCTACGCAGTGTGCCAAGGCATATTCCACTGGCAAGGTGAAGAGGTCCTTGTATAACAACCTCAGTCCCTCATTTCCATGTCTCTCAGGCACGACGTTTCTTGGCTCGGTTGAGAGGTTCCGAACTTGTTGGCCGTGATCTCCTTTGTAGGGTGCAAGCCTGTTAAAATGAACTATTTTTGGTTTGCCATTTGGTTGTTTCTTAATCCTGTAGATGACGTCATTTAAACGGGAAATAACTTCATAGGGTCCTTCCCATGAGTTCTGGAGTTTAGGTGAATAACCACGACGCCTTCGGGGATTATGTAGCCACACGAGATCACCAGGTGTGAACCCTCCTTTCTCGGCCTTCACGTCGTACCTCTCCTTCATCCTGTCACTTGCTCCAGATATGTTGCGACGAACTTTCTCATGTATCTCGTCCATCCTCTTCCGCAGATCCGATACGTAGTCCTCGCCAACCACACATTCATCCGGCTTCAATCCATACTGCAGATCGCATGGAAGACGTAGCTCTCGCCCGAAAACTACGTTGGCTGGAGTTTGGCCGGTGGTTTCGTTGACAGAACTCCTATAAGCAAGTAGGAACAGGTGCAGGTATTGGTCCCAGTCCCGCTGATGTTCGGAGACAACTTTTGACAGATATCTTCCCATCGTCCTGTTCATGCGTTCCACCATGCCATCTGACTGTGGGTGCAGAGGTGTTGTTCGAGTCTTCCGGATACCAAGAACTTCACACATTCTGGAGAATACTGCTGACTCAAAATTTCTTCCTTGGTCAGAATGAAGTTCGAGCGGCACTCCAAATCTGCTCACCAATTCCTTGATTAATATATCTGCAACTGTTACTGCTTCCTGGTTAGGCAATGCATAGGCCTCTACCCATTTGCTGAAGTAATCCATTGCAACTAAAATAAATCTATTTCCAGCATCGGACATGGGGAATGGTCCTGCTACGTCAATGGCAATGCGCTCAAACGGGGCACCTACGTTGTATTTCCTCATTGGTGCTTTTCGTTTGTTGACAGGGCCATTTGATGCTGCGCAGGTCACACATCTTCTGCACCAGTCTATGACGTCATCTTTCTGATTAGCCCAGTAGAAGCGCTCCCTTACTTTCACCAGTGTACGATGTACCCCTAGATGGCCTCCAGAAATTCCATCGTGCACTTCCCTTAGCACTTCAGGAACCCTCTTCCTTGGAATTATTATTTGGAGTTTTCGGTGCCCCCCTTCCTCCGATTCGACGACTCGCTTCAAAACTCCTTCTTCCATTAAAATCGAGTTCCACTGCGCCCAGTAGGTCTTGACGTTCTTAGACAATGGAGCAATATCCTGCCACGACGGTCTCCCTTTATTTTCCATCTTCCACTGCATGACGTGTCTTAGGTCTGGGTCTTCCTTCTGGTCCTCTGACAGTTTCTTACTGTCCCATTCGTCGTCAACGGCGGTCACGCGATGAACTGGTGCACTTTTGTCTTCCTTGCGTGAGCAGTGCATGCAGGTGTCTCCACATGGTCTTCTTGAAAGTGCATCCGCATTCCTGTGGCTCGGTCCCGCACGATGGACTGATTCGAAGTCATACTCCTGTAACCTTTCCAACCATCTCGCAACCTGTCCTTCAGGAGACTTGAATCTTAGCAACCACATCAGTGCGGCATGGTCGGTTCTCAGGAGAAACCTTCTTCCATACAGGTACTTATGAAAGTGTTCTATAGACTTAACCACTGCGAGAAGCTCTCTCCTGGTGACACAGTAATTACGCTCAGGCGCTGACAGGACCTTACTGAAGTATCCGATCACATGTTCTTCTCCATCTTGAAGCTGGGAAAGGACTCCTCCAATGGCTGTATTGCTGGCGTCCGTGTCTAGTATGAACTTTCCGTCTGATCGTGGGTAGCTCAATATGGGTGCACTGCATAATTTAGTCTTCAGCTCTTCGAAAGCTTTCTCGCAGTCGTTATCCCAAACAAAGGTCCTCTTGTCTTCGGTCAACTTAGTTAGCGGTTTGGCAATATTAGCGAATCCCTTAACAAATTTCCTGTAGTAAGCGCACAGCCCAAGGAAGCTTCTAACTTGGTGTTTATCCTGTGGTATTGGCCAATCGGTGATAGCTCTGATCTTCTCCGGATCTACAGACACTCCCTTGTCTGATACGACATGGCCGAGGTAATTGACCTGTTTGCGGAATAAGTTGCACTTCTTTGGGTTCAACTTCAGATTAGCCATCCGCAGTCGCATGAAGACATTCTCCAGGTTCTTCAGGTGGTCTTCGAAGGATTTGCCTAGGACGATAATGTCATCCAAGTAAACCAGGCATGTCTCCCATGACAATCCCCTGAGGACGTTCTCCATAAGCCTTTCAAAAGTAGCAGGGGCGTTACAAAGTCCAAAAGGCAGCACAGTGAATTGCCAAAGTCCTGTCCCAATAGAGAACGCTGTCTTCTCCTTGTCCTCAGGAGCGAGCCCGACCTGCCAGTAGCCACTTCTGAGATCTAAAGTAGAGAATATTTGACATCCTCCCAGAGTGTCGAGTGTGTCATCAATCCTGGGGAGAGGGTAACTGTCTTTCTTGGTGACATTGTTGAGAAGGCGATAGTCTACGCAAAATCTTGTTGAGCCGTCCTTCTTCTTCACTAGTACCACAGGTGACACCCAAGGGCTGCTAGAAGGCTCGATGACACCATCCGCTTCCATCTCTTTTATGATTTTCTCAGCTTCGTCACGTTTTGCTAGCGGGAGTCGTCTAGGAGCCTGACGTATGGGTTTTGCATCTCCGGTGTCTATCTTG
Source organism: Macrosteles quadrilineatus (assembly GCF_028750875.1). Lineage (NCBI taxonomy): Eukaryota > Metazoa > Arthropoda > Insecta > Hemiptera > Cicadellidae > Macrosteles > Macrosteles quadrilineatus. The sequence goes on from NW_026542602.1 coordinate 11,331,616, forward strand.
TGCTGTACTATGTTTGTTCTTCCTCTAGGTCCGCTTCCGTATTCGAAGACATCTTGCCATCTGGTAATGAAGTCCCTTATTTTCGCACTTTGTAGACGCGTCAGATCCTGACAGGTGCTCTCCACGAAATTTTCCAACTCCTTCGGCAATCCATTTGGGGATGGTGGACATGATTTTAGTTGACGTACCACTGAGTTAACAGCCACGCACGTTCCGATCTTCACTCCTCTTTTTATCGCCACAGGGAAACCATTCAAGTTCATCAGTCGCACCGGATTTTCGTGTCCTAAGTTAAATAAGGATCTGGCGACAAAGACACCGCGTCCAAGCTGGGATTCACTGTCACTTCCTGGCTCCAGAAGAACACTTTGCCCACTAGTCCAATCTCCTTCGACAGTAGTTCGGACGATGACTTGGCTGCGTGCTGGTAGCGTTGTGTCTTCCAGTAGAAGTACGCGTGCAGCGATATCCTTCCCACGCCGAAGTATGACATCTTCGTCTCCGAGAGTCACTAGTCCTTTTGTCATGTCCAACTTCAGTCCGTACTTCACCATTATGTCGGTTCCTAAAATCACGTCCTCGTCTATGTCGGCAACTAGTGCGCAATGTTTAAATACGCAGCCGCCGATGTGGAAGGTAGCAACCGTCTGCCCATAGACCTGAGCCAGCTGACCTGTAGCTGTACGTAGAGACCATAATGTTGGTGAAATATCTTCAGTCGACACAGTGTTGGGATTCAGGATGGTCATAGTCGCCCCGGTGTCCAGAAGACAGCTTTGGAGACGCCCGTTCACCTTTCCATCTATGTAGAAACTGCTTGACTGACTTCCAAGTGAAGCAACTTTAACACTTTTCCTCGGGGCTTTCAAATCGCGGGCTGACGGTTGCCCCTTTCCATCAACCCTCCTTAGTTTTCCTGTTCCGGTTCTGATATGGTTGAAGGACATTTACTCCTGGGATGTCCCATCTGTCCACAGCTCCAACAGCGTATCTGCCGGCGACGTGTTTTTAGCGCCTCCAGAACTCTTTTCACCAGCTCCTCGATGTCAAGTGGAGATGTAGTTTCTGCGTCTGCCACACGGACTCGGGCCTGACCTCTCACCGACTGCCGTACAGCCTCGAACTCCAGTGCCTGTGTCAGTGCGTCACTCAGGGTCTTTGGTCTGGCGAGCTTCACTGCCTGTTGAGTCTCAGGTTCACGTAGACCGTCGAGGAATTTATCCACCGCCAAACTCTCGTAGACATCATCCGTGACCGATGGATAGGCGTTTCTCACCAGGCGAGCAATGTCGGCTTCAAACTCCTGAAGTGACTCGCTGGGTTTCTGGATCCGGTTCCGCAGTTGAGATCGGTAAAGCTGGTCCATGTGTCGATGCCCAAAGCGCATGTCCAATCTCCTCACTAGTTCTGGGAAATTCTTCCGCTCCGCCATTGGCATAGCATGCAGAACTGCTAACGCATCGCCCCTTAGTGCAAGGCACAGTGCTGAAGCCTTTGTCTCCTCTGTCCACCCATGGACCATAGCCGCTGTCTCGAAGAGAAGCATGTAGTCCTCCCAGGGGGTTTTGCCATCGAAATGAGGAACGATGTTCTGAGGGACAGCGGCAGCAATGGTGGGCGCTGGCTTGGAGATCGTTTCTGGGGCGTTATCCTGCCGAAGTTCGTCAGTGCTAGCTGATGACGAAGGTGTGAAGCTCCCCGATGCAGCCATCTCCTGCCTAAGCTTATCAACTAACCTATCTTCTAGATTCTTTTCTATACAGTTAACTTTCTCATCAATTTCATTTATCCTACTTTCTAAACCATCAACTTTGCTAGAATATTCACCTAATTTGTTCAGCATTTTTGATTCTACATTTGACATTTTTGTCTCAATGCTAGCTTCTAAGTTTTTGTTATTTTCTGACATTTTTGCCTCAATATTAGCTTCTAGGCTTTCTAACGTTTTACTAGTTTCTGACATTTTTGATTCTAGTGTTTTACTATTTTCTGAAATTTTTGACTCTAATGTTTTGCTATTTTCTGACAAAGACTCTAATGTTTTGCTATTTTCTGACATCTTTGACTCTAAGTTTTTAAGCATTTTATTGATATCAGATGTCTCAAATAAAACGTGATCTGGGTCTTCACCTGCATCAATTAAAGCTTGTTTAAGGCGTGCCTGAAGGGCTGATTTAGTTCCACTAGTATCAAGATCTCGTTCTTCTAATTCTCTCCTAAGATCAGCTACTTTTAACTCATCAAGTTTCACACCTTTGAAAGCCATTTTTATGCCAAACAATTAAAATAATTTTACAATAAATGATTTTTTTCTTTGTAAACAAATTTACGACACAAATTACTACTATGTAACGAAGACCCTGAATCTTACTAAAATATCTAATACAACTAAAATTAAACTCAATATTTTACAATTAAAATCGCCAAAATAATCCCACTTCTGACACCAATTGTTGCGGGCTTAACGGGTTCTTTACAAATAAAACTTGGCGATTTTATAATAACTATTTATTTACACTAATTACTCTATATTTACAGATATTAGAATTACCTAACACCTAACTAACCCTATCTAAACCTAGCTAAAGCCTATTCTAATTTACAATGTTTCTACTTACAGCTAGCCTTTACAGGAATTATCACTACTTCTGTCACAACACTGTCACTACACTGTCACTAGTGTCACTACACTGTATCTACACTGTTACTGCCACTAGCACTAGCACTGGTCACTAACACCGACGGGCGCTTGCCGCGACGATTCTCGGAAGGCTCAACTCAACTCAACTGCCGTGTGCCGGAAGACGGTCCCTTATATAAATTTACCGTGGAACATTCTGGAGACCCCTGGTAGCCTAGACAAAGGTGTTTACGCCGTAGAAGTGTAGAAGGTTCTAGGGCCCCTATTGAGGTAGTACGTTGACATGGGTCTATTGTCTATCAGTGGTGCGCTAGGAGAAACCCGTGTAAACAAACAACCCTTTTGAGACGGCGCCTGGCTATTGTTGCGCGGGGCTCCTGACTTGTAACACTAACAAAAACATGTATAAGATTGCTAAAATGCGACTTGAGACAGCAGACTGAGAGTGGTGGGGGAAGGGCAAGTGCTCGAAATTGGTCGAGTGGCTGTCTCCTGGCCAAAACTACTCGACTTGTCCGCCAGCTGGGTCTGGCACTCGTCTCGCTTGTCAATCGACTCGTGAAATTGTCTTCACTGGTCAAGTTGACGGTAGAGTACTGACTCGCCTGTCTAATCGCTCTTTTACTCGACCAATGTAAATCAGGCTTAAGCGGCAAGGTGCCTTGTTGTGATGAACTATGAAGCTATACACAATAAAAATCCCTAACTTAAAACACAACCCTCGTAACATGTTCCTCTTTGGATATATAGGTTATAACATTTCTTTTGCATTGTTGTTGATGAGTTAATATTTAATTCATGGCTTGTTGTAAGATGTAAAAATATTGCATTTTTGTTTTTCATTGCTAGTTTTTTTTTTAAATTAATTTCAGTTTTGTTAATTAACCACTCATTTGAAATTACAAGTTTAGGTTTAGGTATGAGGTCTTGCTCTTTTTACGTCTCTTAATTACTGACATGATTTAAAAATTATATTTCAAGCTCTCAAATCCAGCTTGGGTTAAAAGTAAGTATTTTTACCATTTGAAACCATTTTGTGCTGTTTTGTTTAAATGTACTACTATAGTATAAAAGAGTCCTAAAGTTTAAATTGTAAAACTAATTGAATAGTGTACAATTTTAAAATAGTAAACTATGAATAAATTCTGTTTAGTTTAACTAGGGTATCTATGTAAGTATAAAATATTATTTGTGATTCCAATGTTGGTATTCTATATAATATTATCTTAGAACTTTAGGAATATGTGGTTTTTTAAAGAAGCAATGATTGTCTAAGGATTTATTTGCTCAATGCACAATTTAAAAATAATAAACTTTAATTTGCATTTCCTTTTTAAGGGATCTGAAGCAGCTGAAGTGCCGTATATGTTGCAAGTTCCAAAATCCACTAATGTCTTGAAATGTGTGTTAATTTATTGAAAGTTAGTCATTGTCTTATTGTTATGTTTAAGTGAACTGAAGTTAAAATTGTATAGTTAGCTCAATGTAAATTTAAAAATAATAAACTATTATTTGTTTTTATGTCTATTTTGTTTTCCACCTTTTAGAATTTATCTAGCTAACTAAATTTCAATAGGGGTTTCTAGTGATTTCGTTAGAAACATGAAGTGTCATCACCAAAGGTCAGTAAACTTGTTAAGCTGTATAACAAAACACAAAGTGTTATAACTAATTATCATTAAAAGTATTTAGTTATATCACTAAATATCATCAAAAATAACAAGTTATACCAGTACACATCATTTAAAGGTTTAGTGATATCATTAAAATTGTCTAGTGATATCAGTACACACCATTAAAATGTTTAGTGATATCATTAAAATTGCCTAGTGATATCAGTAAACACTATTAAAATATTTAGTGATATCATTAAAATTGTCTAGTGATATCATTAAAATTGTCTAGTGATATCAGTACACACCATTAAAATTTTTAGTGATATCATTAAAATTGCCTAGTGATATCAGTACATACCATTAACATGTTTAGTGATATCATTAAAAATTTCTAATGGTATCACTAAGTTGCGCTATTGATTTTAGTGATTGATTTCTAGTGATTTTTACTCGTCCCAAATCTCACTACGTATCACTAAATTTTTTTTTAATGATTGCTTAGTGATTCTTCCACTAGGGTATGTTCTTCTAACAATGCAATCATTTGTCAATATCTTTAAGTGACCACATTATAATGTAAAAAAACTCAAACTGTCAGCTTCTGGAGCACTGTCAGCTACTGGTGCATTTACCTTATGTGTAATGCTAATCATTGATATGTTCAATTCTCCTGTAAGAGGATGACAGATTAATTAAATATACATAGTAAAATACTAGGATGTTCAAATTATTTTTAAAGCAATCTTTGTAATCTTCGATTTGTCTTAGAGCAATATAATTTGTTTTAACTAACAGCTGGTTAAATATAAACTATGGAACTATGAGGTTATTTTATTTACTCTTATTTTGTCACTGATTATAGGAAATAAGTAAGATTAGTAGAGATAATTATACCACAGTTTAATTCACAGTTTTAACCAAAATTAATTAAACCACAGGGCAAATCGAAACTCTGAACACGAGTCTTAATAAAAAAGGATAAATGCAAATTATTTTACTGCTACACTTTTCAAGGAAAGATTAGAAAAATAACAATGTTTACATTTTTTAATTCTTCATGGTAGCTTTTTTTTACAATTAATGTTTGTCTGCTTTAGACTAACTTTGTTTGGATTAGGCCCGGAAATATTGATGCCATAAAAAGAAGATCAAGAATAATCAGGAATCATGATTTTAAATTACCACCACAACCTTAGCCGGGTTTTATAAGATAAACAGATGGATGACATAGATTGAACACAACGTCAACATATACCTAGGATACTGCAATTAGACAAATCATCCTTTTATGAAATCGTGTTCAGTTGTGGGGTTGTGGTTACGTTTAGGGGCGCCTACATCAGCGCCCCCAAACGCGAAAATATCACTTTTATTTCAACTAAATATATGTAGTTTAAATTAACTACCTAATATGCGTAATTACGACGTACATTTATTCAATGAGGGTGGGTAATTATCAAGGATAGAACTGATAACGGTATGGATAATAAACATTGACAATTACGTCATTAGCTTTACTAGCGTGTTTACTTTTTATATTCCTGCTACATGTGACCAGTTCTTTTTTTCAAATGAATGTTATTTGAACCAAACAGCTGTTTCAAAACAAACTGTTATTGTTTTTACTTTTCTTTGTTTACGCTTATTTATTTAGCAATTAATGCAGTGAAATTGATATAAAGGATAGGTGTGACGATTAGTTTTAATGTTAGGACACCAAAGTTAAATTATGTGTACTGTGAATTTTATTGGATATTGTCATTTTATTTTGGGTTGTTTCTATTCAGACCTACTGAAAATTATGTATAGTTGTTGTATTGTGATGATAATAATTATGGAAGAGGCAGGTATGCTATGGAAGGTGGTATCGTTGACTAGGTCTATACACTAATCAATTGACTATTACCACAGAAAACGTTACGTTTTCTGTGCTATTACTCTCTCTACTGTAGGCTACTTAGTGTGCGTCTGTGCGAATCGGCTGCAAATCTCACTTACACGCTTTTCACATCGTAAAAATTGCAGAATTGCTGTTTTATTGTAAAATTATCGGATTTAAAATGCAAATCGGATAGGCCTAGATGGAAGAAAAACATATTTGGTCATACAACATTTGTTTACAATATGATTTTTCGCATTAAAACTGCAAGAAACTTTGTCTTCATATGTGAAAACTAACCGGTTTTAACTGACTACTGAATTCCCGTACGTAGGACGGGCTAACACCTCGTATTTTTTAAAATTTATTTAGCTAAATTAAAACTGATGATTGTTTTTTTAACACCATTAATAACCAACATGAAAAATGTATTAAGCGAGGAAATTTTTTATTTTTTGGTCAGGAAAAAAATTCCTGCGGCAAAGTTTTAGATTAAAGTATGAATTTTGTTTTTTATTTGAAGCTTTTTTTGATACGGAGTCTGCTTGTATCATTTTTAAGCGATTAAAAAAATAGGCATAAAATCGCTTGGCGCGGCATTGGCGCTAGGAGCTCGGCCGGCTCAGCATCAGTTTACGGGATTGATATTGAGTTTCTAGCATTTAATTATCAATTTATTACATCAAATATGTCTTTACATTACGAAGAATGGTAACTAAATTTACAAGCGTGTGTTTATGCTTTTTAATGCTTACTGGTGGTCTATAGTAAACAAAATTCTTTGAATCAAAGAATAAATGTTGGATTCCATAGTAGTAGCCTATTTAATACCTGAGAAAATATTTTGTTATTATTTTACTTCAGTGAGAATAATGAATACATTTGAGATATTGGCATTAAATATTATTCACTCATTTTATTTAGCAAAATAATATGTTTTCCAAACACGTTAATCACAGTATGACAAAAAGAAACATACTATAATATAAACAAAATATATATTCTTAAATGTTGCAAAGTCTCTCAATAACAATTGGGCCTCACAGCAGCAAATTATGACATGCTTATGTGATCAAATAATTGTTGTTTTCTGGCCAATGTTCAAATATAAATCAATCTAACTCTTTCATGATATCACTAAATTTCTTATGAGATTTACTTTTGACACATAGTCTATGAAGTGTGAGCAAGTACGTAGATTAATTATATCTGCTTTTAAAACCTCCTTAAGTTCGTTACAATCAATTATCCTCGGAATATTTCCACAAAACTAACATAGCAATACTCGGCGAGAGCGGGCGCGACGCTCGGCACTAGGGTGAGTCATGCCTTTATCCCCACTCCTGGCGGACAGAGCGAGGTTGCGACGGCCCTTTTTCGAGCTCTACTTCAACCTGAGCGCGCAATCCAGGGAGTTATTATACATCGATGGTTAACCCAGTCTTTAGATTCACTTTCAGTTCTGGTATTTTCGGTTTCTCCGGACACCCTAAATACTAAAGAGTATTTCAGAACACATGACACATAGCTTTTTATAATTTTAAAAACTCAGTAGCGGTAACCTTTGTTTCCGAACAGAAGGTTTTGTTTTAAAAGGATATGATCAGATTAGCGGAACTTTGATGTAATAAGATAAGATAAGAATATATTTTTTTCCAAAATTAAAAATCAGAGATTACAGTCGTGGCTTCAATCATATGTACAAAGGAAAAAAGTCCCCACAAAGACTGTACGTCTGTGTGTGGGGAGAGTCATATTTGTCGCTCACCACTTCACAGAAAAAATAACAAGATAAACATATAGTTAAAATAAAAAGAGGTTAAAAATGTTATAAAATACTATTGTTACAAGTTAAATAGAATGAAATGAAAAGAATACTTTACTGGAAGAAACTTTTATGATGTACTAAATTGGTCAAACTTATTTACAGAATAATTAATGAACAACTGAAAACCATATGTAAAACAAAAACATTTGAATTCTCATAAGGAAGTCAAAGAGTACTAAATATAATAAACATAGTCCAATAGTTATTATATGCAACACTCCCCCTACTCAAGGCTTCCTTAGAGACTTCATGGGAATGTTAAGCCAGTCCAATTTTCTGTCTTAAAACCTTCAACCTTGGTCCAAGAAGAGGTTTTGTAAACAAATCAGCTAGTTGTTCACTTGTGTCAATTTTCTTCACTTCCAGGTTTCCTGCTGTCACTTGTTCTCGAATGAAAAAGTGTTTTATTTCAATGTGTTTGGTTCTTCTGTGATGCTCTGGATTCTGTGCTAGACATATAGCAGCTTCATTGTCTACGAAGATCACAGGTGTACTTTTAAGTTCAGTTAATGAGCTTAGTAATCGCTTTAACCAAATTGCATCCCTGGCCGCCTCACTCGCAGCTACTATCTCTGCTCCCGTAGTGGAAAGTTGAACAGAAGGCTGTCGTTGGCTGATCCATGATATCGCTCCACCTGCGTACAGAGTCAGTAGTCCTGTTGTCGATCTCCTGGTTTCATGGTCACCACCAAAGTCTGAATCACTGTAGCAATTAAGAACGCCACTTCCAATGTGCTTCTTGTACACGATTCCACAATCTTTAGTACCCTGAAGATATCTGAGTATTCTCTTCACTCGACACCAATCATTTATTGTAGGATTTTCTAGGCTTCTGGAGACGACACTCACTGCGTACGCTATGTCCGGTCTGGTACTAACCATGAGGTACATAAGAGCTCCGACAGCTTCTCGATACGGAAAAGACGTCTCATCTGTTCTTTTGTCTTCCTGTTCAGATTTTACTATAGGTGTTGGTGCTGATCTGCAGTTTTCCATGTTGAATCTTTCCAAAATTCTTGAAACATATCCTCCTTGACTTAATTTGATATTTTCACCAGATTTGGAAATCTCCAATCCTAAAAAATAATCTGCTGGTTTTGACTTGATTTTAAATTCTTTTTTCAATTCTACTAGGAATGAATTTAAGTCTTCATCATGAGTTGAAGCAATGAGTCCATCATCAACATATAGAACAACAATTAACTTATGTCCATTGTTGTTACGGATAAAAAGACATGGATCATCATCACTCTTTTTCAGTCCAGTTTTGTTAGGCCCATTCCAACTCTCTCGTTCCAGCATCTTGGTGCTTGTTTCAAACCATACAAACTTCTATTAAGCTTGCAGACGTGATTACTGTTATCACTGAATCCTTCTGGTTGATGCATATAAATTTCTTCATTTATTTTGCCGTACAAAAAGACAGTAGACACATCAAATTGTGTAAGTTTCATGCCTTCATTAGCAGCTACTGCGATAACACTTCTGATTGTTGGCATTTTTGCTACTGGACTAAAGGTTTGATTATAATCGATTCCTTTCTTCTGTGCAAATCCCTTTACTACTAGTCAGGCTTTGTATCTCTCTATGGATCCATCGGCATTTGTTTTTACTTTGTATACCCATTTACAAGGTATGGCTTTGTGACCTTTGGGTAGTTCAGTAAGTGTCCACACTTCATTCATGTGAAGTGAGTTAATCTCATCTTCCATTGCTTTTTGCCATTGGAGATGATCTTCACAGTTCGATGCCTCCATGTATGTATTAGGTTCATAGTGTGTGTTCCCCATAACAGCACTCATCACAAAATCTTCAAAACGAATGGGCTGCCGTACCATAGCTCTATCTCGGAGTTGGCGAGTTTGCACAACGTTTTCTTCATGTTGTTCTGCTTCCTCGTCTGTCAATTTATCTTCTTCCGATTCATCTTCAGGAAAGAGAATGGGGACATTTTCTACTACAGGGGCTGAACAGTTCTCATCTTTTGCTTCATCGGGGACTTTTTCTTCTGACGATATAGGCCTATTTACTATGGATTCACTAATAGGCTCTTTCAAAAATTTTACATCCCTGGACCGAATGACAGTACATTTCCATGAATTCCAGAGACGATATCCATCATTACCATCATATCCAATAAGTTTGCATTTCATCGCTTTCTTGTCAAACTTACGTCTTCTCTGCTTTGGAATATGGACAAAACAATCTGTCCCGATAACCCGTAAATGTTTTATCGTAGGTCTTTTTCCAAACCATGATTCATATGGAGTCTTTCCGGCAACTGATGACTTAGCAGTTCTGTTCAAAATATAGGCTGCAGTGTTTATCAATTCAGCCCACAAGCCTTGAGGCAGATCACCGTGAGCATGCATCATTGACCTTGCACATTCAACTATGGTCCGATTTTCTCTCTCTGCAGATCCATTCTGTTGTGGTGTGTATGGCATTGTGATCAACTGTTGTATTCCATTCACTTGAAGGACTCGTCTAATACTTTCATTGTCGAATTCACCTCCTCCATCACATCTCAACTTACATATTACATGGCCTGTGACTTTGACTTCTGCAAGAAACTGCTTCAGCTTCTCTACAACTTGAGATTTTGTCTTCATAAAATAAACACTGCGGTAGCGAGTAAAGTCATCCTTGAACAATACAAAGTACTTTGAACCTCCAATCGACTCAAAGAAAGGTCCACAAACATCAGAGTGAACGATTTCACCAGGTACTGAAGCTCTGTGTTCATCTCTGCTTCTGAATTGTGATCTGTGCATCTTTCCATAAGCACAACCTTCACATACCTCATTGTCAAGCTTGAGATTAAGGTTCAGTTCTCTCCTTGCAAATTCTTGTACATGAGTTTTGCTTTGATGTCCTAGTCGTTCATGAAGTAATTGTAACTGATTAACAGTTGGAACTCCTTCCATAACAGCCATGAGGTCTACTGATTTTCTTACTGCTAATTTAAACAAGCCTCCGCCTTGACTTCTATGTCCTTTGATGAGTGGTTTACCATTTCTATCAAACAAAGTGCAATCCTTGGATGTCGATACAAATTTACTATTTACATTTAAATCTTGAGCAGCGGTTACTGAAAATAGGTTTGCGAAAATACCAGGTACATACCATACATTGGTTAGTTTTACTGAATTCCAAATACCATCCAAATTTGCTTCCATGCAAATTGTTCCTCTACCAATAGCACTTGTCTGTTGTCCATTTGCCATTGTAACTGCATGAGGTAACTCAAATTGTTCAAAGTCAGTAAACATTTCCCTACAATGTGTAACATGGTTGGTAGCACCACTGTCCACGTACCAATCATGTGATGCGGTAGTATTCTGGGTTTGAAAAACACAATTACTTAATATGGTTAGTGCTGCTTGTTTGGATTCTTTTTCCAAGCTTTTCTTTTCAGGTTTTCCATCCGCTATCCATTTCTGACACTCTTGCAACCAATGTCCTTTCTTGTGACAATAGTGGCATGGAAACTTTTTCTTTTTATCATTGTTTTTGCTGTTTTTCTGTACACCTACTAAGTTACCTTTGGCTTCTTTAGATCTATTGACCGCCATTAAAGCTGTATCTTCTTTCTCATTTTCCTTTGAAGTCAGCTTTCTTGCTTCTGTACACAGCCAATTTGTAAGATTGTCAAGGTTTCTCGCTTTATCCTTGTGAATCATTAACCAAGTTGTTTGAAAGTTGGAATATTCTGCTGGTAGGATTTCAAAAATCTTGCAAATCAACAATATCTGAGGTAAACTATCTTCTTTCTTGTCTTGAATTTTCTTAATTTCTTCTTGAAGCTTTACCCATAACGACTTGATTGCAGATAGGTTCCCAGCCATATCCAAGTGTTGATCCCATTTGTAGGTGAAGAACAGAGAGCATATATCATAGGCTTTATTTTCCTCTATTTCTGCAAATAGATTATGCAGCTCCTTCCAAACCTCATCTGGTTTTTCTAGGTTTCTTACCTGAGCTCTTACTTCCTTACTTAATGAAGATGCTAACATAAACATTACTTCTGACTGTGTTTTGTTATACTTATCTATCTTCATTTTGTATTCTTTCATTTCTGCAGCTTGTGTTTCATCTTTAGGTTTCTCTGGCAATTCCATTTTACCAGAAATGGCTTCGTATGCATCTGGGATTCCTTTAAGCCTAATTTGCATGAGATATTTCCAATCATCCCAGTTGTCCTTTCCATGCAGCAATTCCATTTTCTGCATAAGGAATTCCATAGGTACTAAAGATTTTATCTCAAGCAATAAATTATTCTATTTAAAACCTGTAACACACAATATAAGGGTGTCTGGGCCCATAACCTGTTATAAAATACTATTGTTACAAGTTAAATAGAATGAAATGAAAAGAATACTTTACTGGAAGAAACTTTTATGATGTACTAAATTGGTCAAACTTATTTACAGAATAATTAATGAACAACTGAAAACCATATGTAAAACAAAAACATTTGAATTCTCATAAGGAAGTCAAAGAGTACTAAATATAATAAACATAGTCCAATAGTTATTATATGCAACAAAAAAATCTTTTTTTGCCTTAAACTTTGGTAATAAAAATACTAAATTGAACATGAACAATTACTATAGAATAAGTTGAACAGATCTATAATATAATAAACTAAGAATATTTGAATGAGGGTGCCAGTACTGAAGAATTTGCAATTCAGCCTAATTTAGTTTTTGAATTGTTCTCGACTTTCTTATGTCGTGTACTGGGATCTGATGCAATGTACTTATAATTTAAAAGTTAGTTTAAGTAATGTATTAGGATGAACTTTTTACAGGGAATACCGATGTCAAGCTGACAACAAGAGAATTGGCAGACCTTCTGAGTTCTGTGTATGAAGAAGAATACCATGAACCACCTCAAAAAGAAAATAACAATGTGATCCGTTTTGGCTTAATACGCTGATTTTAAACCAATAACACTTATACTGATAAATTATAATTTTAATAAACTTGATTTGAAAATAAAAGTGTTATGCTGAATCGCCATCCTTAGAAAATGTTAACTAATTAGTATTTCACTATTGAAAGTTTACTGAAAAACTATTCAATATATGAGGAGGGTTATCTGTAAATTGAGGTCTCCATCCAGTTCTTCTTGCAGCCAAGCAAGATATTTCAAATCTAACACCAACATTGTGTTCCTTACCTCCTCTACTAATATTCCAGTCAGTTTCCACCCCCAGGAGACAGTTAGTCCTGTTATAGTATTTATAAATTAAATTAAAATTTACTCTTCCACCAAGTATAAATCATGTTCTGTGTTAAGTTAAGCTTTATATGGTCTCTCCCTTCAAAGCCTGATACACCCCGATCAACAAGCAAAGTTTCCTTAAACCCAATCAATATCTCGATGGTAACTGATGCAAACCATCTGCCAGCCCCTTTGTGCAAATGTGTACGACCGCCTGCAAAACCCCCAAACCACTTATGGACATTTCTACATCAAAACACTTCTTGCAGACACGTGTGTCAACTGTAAGGTTGTAGGGGCTGGAATGGCCAATTCGCTTCCGTAATGGGGATGAGTGATAGAAATGTAGTGCTAGGCACTGAGTCCCAGAAGTAAAGTGGTAACAGTCTGCATGTTATGAAATGATTAACTACAGCAGTGCACTCAGCTAGATGATTTAACGCTATATTAAGTTTTAAAATGTTAAGTTTACCTGAAATACTTATTTTGGCAAAAGGGTGAAAGAAGAATTTTCATAAAAATTTAAATACACATACTTATTAAGGTTACTTACTTTTGTTTACCGAATTAAAAGGTTAAAAATTGGTATCCAGACTTCTTGGGAGCGAGATATTTCATAGCTAACTGTTCTTAGTAGTTTTTTGTACAATCTATATATATAAAATCCAATGTATGTTTGTATATTTGTATATTTGTATGTTTGTCCTTTATGGACTCCAAAACCGCTCGACAGATTGTAATGAAACTTTCAGGCATTATTAAGCATTATTCAAGGATGGTTTGTGTGAAGTTTGGTGCAGATCCGTCATAAGGGCTCCGCCCCAGTGGCTCTGGAGTTTCCCATGTTAATCTTATGAGTACTCATATTTAAATGGAATTAAAGAACCTTAACAGCTGGTTCAACTAAACTATCTGATTCTGTGATGTTCAATAGCATTAAAAAGTTAATAGGTTTACCAACAGGGTGCAGCACTATATTTTTTTTTAATTTATGAGAACAGCTAATTTGCAACCAAAAGGTGAGTGAGCGTAGCGAACGAACTCCAACCTGGAGGCGAGTTAGCGTAGCGAACGAGCTAACCTGTAGGCAAGTGACCGCAGCGAACGAGCTCCAACCTAAAGGTGAGTGAGCGTAGCGAACGAACTTCAACCAGGACGTGATTAAGCCATGCGAACGAGCTCATCTTGAAAATGTACGAACATGTGACATAAAACCACAATAGGGCAGGACTACGTCTGTCGGGCCAGCTAGTCTGTAATACAGTAGACTCTCGCTCATCTGGATCGGCCTTGTCGGGATTACCGCTAGTCCGGATCGGCAATAGTGATTTTTTTTTTTAGCGGCACAGTACTGTATCCGAGCTAAACGGGACCGAGACTACCTCGCATGATCAAAAACTCAGATAAAACGGCGGTAAAAATTATTACCGGTGGAACTGCATTTGCACGGCTATCAATACTGTGGACCTGGAACAAAATTGAAAAAACGGCTATATACAGTACTGTATTTGTTCGACTCTCGGTAGTCTGGATTTTTTGTAATCCGGACCAGACGTCCGCCACATTTGTCCAGATGAGCGAGAGTCTACTGTATTATACCTTACTATTGCAAAAATAAAATTTACTAACAATTACTTAAGAACTATTATATTTTTTCAATAACTATAAATGTACAAAATTAACAATCAGGGTAGAAAGTATCGTAAAACTTCTTCTTGTAATTTTCTGGATCCCTGAATTTTCTTGGGATATAAGGTTTGCTGTGGTCATCCAAACGCCTCTTGAAAGGATCAACGTCGATTTCAAAAAATCTCCTTTTGGCATCAAAGGGCCTTGCGTCAAACTTCACCTGAAAAATGTGTTATTGAATATAACAATTATGCATCTAAGTATTTGTTCACACTGTTGAAGAGACATTCTATACATCAACCATTAGATAAGGTTATTACAACACCAACGTACCAAGTATGTATTGTAAGGTGAAAGTGAATGAAAGATGTATAAAACAAAAAATTCAACCATCCAGATGAGGTCCGTTCCCAATTGGTCCAATCTAGTTATTTGAAGTTCTACTGTATGTTCAATTTGAACCTTAACTCACAACAAAATTAATTTAGGAGTTGGTCTCTACACAAGGTCTTTCTAGTTGAACATACACAATGAATGCTAGTAAATATTTATCTACTATTCAAAAACCATTTAACAAAGTACAACCCCATTTTAAGAGAGAGAGTATTCAGTAGGGATGGACAATGGACATGTCCTACAATTTTGCGAACAATATATTTCCAATATTTGAGGAGGATTCAATTTAATTTGGGATTTTCTCAGTATGGGATTTGTTCCAACTGACTGCAATTTACACTTTACAATTCAATCGGTAAATTGCAGGAGATTATGATGATAATGTCTCACCGGAGATGTTCACGATCCAGTTGCTATGGTGTTCGACAATGTTAATATCTGCGCTACCACACAAAATTACAACTATAGCGCCATGATCATGGATTATAGTCATAATGTCACATTGGATGTGATAAGTAAACATTACAAAACGTATTATTACAAAAGCTAATGCATATTTTCTACTGGTAACTATATCAAACATGCCTTAAAGGTAAGATGTTTAAAACAAACTGTGGTTCCTCTTGTTGCTCGAGAAGAAAACTCCCATTCCAAAAATCAGTAAAGAAATAAAGTTCTCGTCACATACTGAAAGTACAATCCCATCCATCCCTATTATTATTCAGCCTATATGCATACCTTGTATATTTCTTCCCAATCGTACATCTCGGGTGCCAGACGGTGTCGAGGCCTGTTGGAGTACAAATGGCGGAAACGTCCATGAAGCCATTCCCTCCGCTCCTCGTGACTTATGTCCTTCACCAGTGGAACGTCCTTGTCTACGTAAGGCTTCATGTCGACTCCCTCGCGGGCCTCAGGTTTGTTCAGGTAAGCTTGCACCAGATACTCCAGTGCTTGGTCATTCCACCCTGCAAGAAAAATAAAACAAGTGAAGTCCATGTAACCACTGACTAGACATGGAAATGTAACCCATCATAAAGTTCTGGACTCTGTTGAGATTAAAACGTAGATTTCTATTGTAGACGTTCTCTTCAAAAACAGTGGTCAGTTTCTCCTACCTTAATTTTAAAACTACGGTAGAACCCCAGTTAACCGAAACGGTTCCATAAAATAATCTAGGGATGGTCAAGTCTCGAAATTTCGGGAAATTTTAAATCTCGTTACACGAGACAAGATTTCTTTTTGGCCGAGATTTTTATCGAGACGAGAATAAAAAATAAAAAAATTTTAAACTCCTGCAGAAAGTCAATGCAATACCCGCAATACAGGGGCGTGTTGTAGTTACGTTTCCTTTGCGAAGGCGTACTTATTTAATTAATTTTTTTAATGTAAATATTACCTTAATTATTTTAATAATATTACTTTAATAACATTTGAGAAGTTTTGTTAAATGTAAGCAGTGTGAGGAATGTTTATTACTATAAAAAGTCAAAACAAGTACCTAACTATTTTATAAAAATTAATATTGCTTTTATTTTATGATTTATTTTATTTTAGGATAAGTTGAACTCTATCCTAACTGATATCACTATGTTTCCTAATCGTAGGCATTTTTAATAAGTTAGGCGTGATTAATAAAAAAATGTTATGCTGATGTTTTTTAATAAAAGATTGTAAATATTCTTGCCTATTATCATTATTTTTGTATTTAAACAGTCATCTAACAATGTTACAAAATCAGGTAAAAATTTTGAACGTGCATTTCCCGTTGTGTATGAGAAGGGAAATCCCGTCTCGATCTCGTCTCGAAAGTTTATGAGAAATAAAAAATCTCGTCTCGTCTCGTCTCGAACTAAAAATCCAATCTCGTCCATCCCTAAATAATACGCTAAAATATAAGTAATACTAATGCTTTAGTAACTTCATTTATTTAGTTTGAAGTATTTTCTAACCAATTGTAACGTTTCTGTAGCTGAAATAAAATAATGTATTGTATTGAAATTGTTTTAAATTAATTTTCCAACTCACCCTGGTAATACATAGGCTATTTTTAGCTTATGACGGGTTAACTCAAAAATCAGTTATCCGAAACGGCTCTCCCCCCTTTATTTCGTTTACCCGTGGTTCTACTGTTGTTGGTTTAACCAAACAGTTTTAGGAAGATACTTCTGTTCCCACTATTATCGCGGCAACAAGTCGTTGCCGTTACCATCATTATCGCAGACATGTCAGTTCAGGTCTAGTATTTTAGTATTTATCAACCATACGGAAAATGAAAAGCAGGGAAAAAACCCACCTGTTATTTTACACTAAATCTTCAGCATTATTAAGATAAACGTGTAAATAATTTTACTACAATAATACTGTATGTAGGCCTATGAGAGTGTATTTATAAATATTGTAATAGTATCAGCATCACTATAGTCCAATTTTTGTGTTTTTGAGCGGTAAAATGTGCAGGGCTGTAGTAATGAAAAGACAGATTGTCTTTCTATGGCGCAGTTAACTTAATTGGTATAGGTATTTCAGTATAAAACTGAACTTTGCCAATGAATGTTATCATGTCTTGATTACAGTATGTTTTACCCACGTTTTACGTAATTAACATAGGACCCATACCGAGATGACAGTTTAAGAGCAAGTGTACTGTAATACTTACAACAGAGAATGCTGCTAACAACTAGCATAGCAAGATAATAGTAGGGCATATTAACAGTTGTGTCTTTTCATAACTGTGCAAACCTTTCTACACAGGGTGGTGTAAGAAGGGTTCATCCGACATAGGGTGCTCACTGTATTCAGCCAGTATGTCCTCGACATCTTTGTACTTCTCAAGGACAAGGTGGGACTCTTTGGCAGGAGAAAGGAGGTCCACATCCACAATCCTCGCAGAGCCCTAGACCTCGACATGCCTCGGTGCCGACTTGCACAGACGATGAGGAGTTACCCGCGCAATTAGGGTTTTCAACACCTTGCCCAAGCGAGTGCGTGACATGGACCTGCCTGACTTTAAGAGTGCTATTCGCGATGGACTGCTGAATAGGCCATTGTACGCCTTGCAAGAGTTGGACAACAAACCCCTTTTTGTAACGTTACACGTCCGCCACGAAAAGTATATGTAGATAGTTTTTATAGTGTTTAGTAAATATGTAAATAGAAATAAAACATGACACAATCTATCCGACTTGTCGGTCAACGATGTAGAAGACAAGTATTCAAAGTAAGAAAATGACGCAGTCAGATTTAATCAGAATTGGTATTTAAGTAAAACAAACAATTGTTCAAACATAGTGTTTTCTGAATGATCTTTATCTGTAAATTTTAAACGAATAAATTTTACTACACTCAGACTTTAACATCGGTATAATTTCAGAGTGGGATGGGAAAATCGGATGTTAAATCACTTTTAAAGTTACATAATTTTACACTTAATTTTCAAAAAACAATTCATAAATAAGGATAATCAATCACAGGTGTACAAAATGGGTTATCCGTGAACGGACTGAAAACATATATTAACATATTTTTTCATCTAAGAGTATAAACTATATGGTAAAAACAAGGATGAAAGTTGTACAATATAAAACAGACAAGATACGTAGTTAGAAATAATTAAATCCTCAAAAACTTTATAATGGGTAGACAATAAACTACATACCAACAAACTCATTTCCGTCTATTCTCTCGTAGAGTTCACAGGTAGGCAGAGAACAGCATACGTTCACTTTGGGGTTTATGTCGATGAACTCATCGTGTAGAAGAAGTGTGTTGAGTTGACTGGCGTAGAATGAAAACACACGTCCATCTGTGACCACTGTAGTTGTGGTTAGTGGGTAGGTAATGTCATGAAACGTGGAGAAACCTGGAAATACAAATAAACTGTAATAAAATAATAAAAATCTTACTTGGTAAATCAAAACTGTTGTAAATAAATATAAAATACCTCCAGGAACATAAACAGCCATAGGGTGTCACAGGTGAATTATAGAAAATTTCTAGAATTCTAAAAAAAACTTATACTTTTTTTACTTTTTTTTTTACTTTTTTTTTACTTTTTAGAATTGCAACAAACTTTTACAAAGGCTGCATGAGGACATTGGGACATTAAAAACTTTAAATACCCCCGCCGCAGCAAACCTGCAGACAAAGCGAATTTCAACTTGTCTCATACATTTTTACTAAAATATTTCCATTAATAAGACATATTTATTCCCAATTTAAATAACATTAGATAGTGCTTAGATTTGCTGCTACGGGGAAGGTAAAAAGTGTTTTTTTTTCATACGTCAATGGTATAGGATGAAATACATCAATTTGCCAAATTTGACCAACATATATCCATAAACAAGTAAATGACAACAGTTTTCATTTTCTCCATAAGAATAACATGGGAATTTTAAATTACGGTATTTTTTAATTTTCTCCATGATTGTTAGGCATACAACAGCGCTTCAATATACTAAATTATTTCTTTTTTTAAGCTCTACAAAACGGTTTAAAAAGAAATTGCAAAATGTTTTGTTTTTAGGGTCGAAAATTGAAAAACCCCATTTTTACCCCATAAAACCCCCCATAAACCCCCCCGTTCCCATGGTTCCATTATGCTGGATCGCGAACTTGTTCGAATAAACGTAGGTTTACATGTTTGTACCAAATTTCATCAAAATCGGATCATTTTCGATTGAGTTATCGCGCTAACGGACACATATATCTTACTAATATTATAAATCTGAAAGTTTGTGAGTTTGTATGTATGTTTGTGTGTATGTTTGTGTGTTGCTCAATCACGCATAAACTACTGGACGGATTGGGCTTAAATTTGGCATGATGATAGATCTCATTCCCTATTAACATTTAGGCATATTCTTATCTCAAAAATCCTTTCGGGCTCCGCCCCAGTGGGTCTGTAGTTCCCCATGTTAACCTTATGAGTATTCATATTTAAAAGGAATTAAAGAATTTAGTCAGCTGTTTCAACTTTACAAGTTGGTTCTATAATATGCAATAGCATTAAAAAGTTATAAGGTTTCCCAACAGGGTGCAGCACTATTATCATTTTGTTTGTGCATATATGACAACAGCTATACTCTGTCTGAATTTAATGTGCGGTTGAAGGACAAATTTGTTTTTCCCTGCTTTCTCCCTGGCCCCTGCCACCACAACATATTAGCCTACAGCTGATTCATAATGTTTATAATTTTACAACAGTTGTCACTTTGTTTACATTTTAGTTGTAAACAACATTGTGATTATTCTGATGGTATTTTGTGCAGTTTAATATTATTCAGTCTGTGTTTACTTGATTAGTGTTCATTAGGGTAATTATATCGACCTCCGGACCTCACGCGAAATTAAAAAAATTATTTTTCAAAATGGTCGAAATTTCACGCTGATTTCAAAAATGATTGTCGTTTTTTTCGGAAACGTCCCGTTTTCCCGGAAAATGGGAAAAACGGGAAAAATATTTTTTGCTCAAAACCTATGTTGTTGGTACTCAAATTGTGCGGAATTTCATCCTGAAGAAAAATATGTAGTTTTTATTACGATCGCTTTTAATTAAAACATCAATAGACAGTTTAACTAACCTAACATAACCTAACTTAGGTTTAGATTAGGTTAGGTTAGGATAGGTTAGTTTAGGTTAGGTTAAGTTAGGTTAGGTTAGGTTGGTTTAGGTTAGGTTGAGTTTTGTTAGGTTTAAGTTTGGTTAGGTTAGGATAGGTTAAGTTTGGTCAGATTAGGTTAGGTTATGTTATGTTAGGTTAGTTTAGGTTAGTTTACTTACAATACTCATGTTATTGATAAACTAACCCAACCTAACCTAACTTACGAACTTACGAACTTAGGTTAGGTTAGTTTAGGTTAGTTTACTTACAATACTAACCTAACCTAACCTACTTAAACCAACCAAACCTAACCTAACTTAACTAAACTGACTTATCCTAACCTAACCTAACCTAAACTAACTTATCCTAACCTAACCTAAGTTCCTAAGTTAGGTTAGGTTAGTTTTTCAATAACATGAGTATTGTAAGTAAACTAACCTAACCCAACCAAACTTAACCTAACCTAACCTAACAAAACTCAACCTAACCTAAACCAACCTAACCTAACCTAACTTAACCTAACCTAACCTAAACTAACCTATCCTAACCTAACCTAACCTAATCTAAACCTAAGTTAGGTTATGTTAGGTTAGTTAACCTGTCCGGTGATGTTTTAATTAAAAGCGATTGTAATAAAAACTACATATTCTTCTTCAGGATGAAATTCCGCACAATTTGAGTATCCACAACATGGGTTTTGAGCAAAAAAAATCCCCCGTTTTCCCGTTTTTCGGTGATATTTTACTTAATAGTGGTCCGATCGTAATAAAATTTACATATTCTTTTTCAGGAGGAAATTCCGCATAATTTGAGTACCCACAACATAGGTTTTGAGCAAAATATATTTTTCCCGTTTTCCGGGAAAACGGGACGTTTCCGAAAAAAACGACAATCATTTTTGAAATCAGCGTGAAATTTCGACCATTTTGAAAAAAAAAATTTTAATTTCGCGTGAGGTCCGGAGGTCGATATAATTACCATTTAAAACAGCTTGTAACCAGCAAACCAAATGCGACAGTGTGGGAAGTGTTCCATCAAACCCAAAAGGCTACAGCAGAAGCTTGTTCTGTTTCTCTTCGAACAGTTCAAAACATAACGGGAGAAGGAAACAAATCCATTGCAGCACATAATATGGACTCCGAAGATTGTAATATAGAAAATATATCAAAAGAAGCAACATTTTCTTCATCTCAAAGGAAAATATCCCACAAAAAGTGGATAACTGATCTAGACCAATTCGACAAGGACGTAGTCCGAAGAACTGTTTTTGATTTCTACGAAAGAGGAGAGTACCCGACCTGCAGGAAGTTGAAGATTGTGCTAAAAGAAAAAATTGTATTTAGTGGAAGTAAAGATTCTGTATGTAAGATACTTAGAGGTGTGGGATTTAAGTTTAAAAATACTAACAACGGCCGAAAATTCTTAATAGAACGGTCTGATATTGTCGCTTCCCAGGTAGTATTTCTAAGAAAGATGCACAATTTAAGGCGGCAGGAAACTCCTCTCCCAATTGTATACCTGGATAAGACGTGGGTAAACCAAAACCATGCAAGAAAGTGTATTTGGAAAGCTTAGATGGCAAAGGAGGGTTTCGGGTTCCAGTAGGGAAGGGTTCTAGGCTTGTCGTGTGTCACGCTGGGTCAGCTAAATATGGTTTTATAAAAGACGCACAGCTCGTATTTCAATCAAAAAGTAATGTTGATTATCACCAAGAAATGAACCATATAGTTTTCCACGAATGGTTTCTCGATTTACTGAGAAGCCTAGAAGAGCCATGTATTATTGTAATGGATAATGCCAGCTACCATTCGAAACAACTTAACAAAATTCCATGTTCAAGATCTAGAAAGGCAGACATTGTGAAGTGGCTATCAGATAATGGTATTGAACACAATCCAGTCCACACAGTAGCAGAACTCCTTACCACCGTGCGGCAGCACAGGCACAGCTTTCCTCCACGGTACGAACTGGACGAGCTTGCGTTGCAGATGGGTCATGAGGTTATTCGCCTACCACCCTACCATTGTCAATACAATCCCATAGAGCTAATTTGGGCTCAAGTGAAAGGGGAGGTGGCGCAAAAAAATACGTGTTTCAAAATAAAGGATGTCAGGAACCTTCTAGAAAATGCCATGAACCATGTAACAGTAGAAGACTGGAAGAAATGTGTAATTCATGCTGAAAATATCCAGAAAGAAGATTTTTTAAAAGAAGGACTTCGTGACGAAATCATGGAACCATTTATTATAAATCTGCATGATGACACTGACTCTGATATCGAAGATGATGGTGAATATCTTTCCAGTTATGAGAGTGAATGATGTAATGGAACGTCTCCAGTACTTTGTTAACGTCCACATTACAGTTAACATTTGTTAAATTTACATCATTAGGTTCATTTTGTGGTTGGTTGTATATATAAAATTATATTTATATATTTTTACGAGTTTTGTTTTCTATTTGGTGTGTACTAAGGCATATTGGCCTTTTATTATTAGGGATTTGAAATATTTATACAATTAGTAAACAATGGAAAAAGCAAAAAATGTAATATAACTGCTACATACAAATGGTTTAATTTGTGTGCACCTCCAAACATAACTCGTTCATTCAAATAGTATGATCAATTTGTTATGATAGTTTATCCTCAGTAATAGAAAATTATAGCAAAAAATATACTGTATAACAAAACAAGTCTAATGAAATGACTCCATTGATCATGACCTCAGACCTATAGATACATATTAAAGGCAAAGTACTAGCTCACTTACTCACTCAACACAAATGCTCCTACTTGTCATTTACCTAGCGAGTTCAATGTTGTACACTGATTATTCAGGCATAAACAGGATAACCCAATGGTTTTCGTCCTGATCCAGTTAGTGAGCGTAGCGAACAAACTTTAACCAGGACGTGATTGAGCCATGCGAACGAGCTCATTTATGAAGTTAAACGGGGCAAAGCCCGCAGGTACAGCTAGTGTTTTATATATGTATTTAAAGCTTAAATTTTCAAGTTTTATTAGAAACTTAGTATAACTCGATATGAGCACCATTAGTGGCCCGGCATAAATCTAAGCGAAATTTGACCTTTTCCCAGGTATCGGTCAGTACTTCAGAGGATGTTGCACCAACACATGTGACTATTCTCTGTCGGAAGTGATTCAGATAACGAATCTGCACCGAGTAGACATCATTCTTTACTGACCCCAAAAGGAAAAAGTCCAGAGAAGTCGTATCTGGACTCCTAGGAGGCCATTGGATGGGCCCTTCCCTGCTAAATCCATCAATCGTCGAACTAGTATCCAGCGCCTCTCGCACACTAAAACTGTAGTGTGGCAGCGCTCCATCCTGTTGAAAATAGACAGGGACATTCCCCATCTCAATGCCACCCAGTTATGGGGAAAAATACTCATCTAACATGTCACATTAAATGGCAACACAAAAATAATTGACTTATTGGTATTGTTTAATGTAACTGTTGTAACTATATAATAATAGATAACGCTTGTATCCCCTGAAGTACTGACCAAAACCCGGGAAAAGTTCAAATTTCACTTAGATTTTTGCCGGGCCACTGATGGTGCTAATATCGAGTTATAGCCTACTAACTTTCTAATAAAACTGAAGAATTTGAGCTTTAAATACAGGGCCTGATTACCCATTAGGCTAATTAGGCTGGAGCCTAGAGCGCCAGTCAGCCAAGTGTTTTAGGGGGGTGCCAGACAGCTAAGACTTAAAGTTGGGACCGGGGGCGTAAAAAATGTTTTATACCAAAAAAGGATTCGCGCAGATAGGGAAATATATACATATATAAAACATTAAACATAGTCTCTTAAAAGGTAACAGTATTTGCCTTTAAAATGTTTCAGTTTTTTTTTCGGACACCCGGCATTTAAAACAATCCATCAAAAGCATAAAGCATAAATGCTAGTCCAGGATTAATATTACATTATAACAACACTTCTAATGAAATTAAAATTGATACGTAGATTATTATTGTTAAAATAATTCTTCTAGTTTTATTATATGTGTAGTTCAATTATAATAAACAAATGCTTTCTAAAATACCTGTCTGCAATACAAAACAGATGATTGTTAGGGGGATTTTAGTATAGAAAAGGGTAAATGAGTGGGAGATTTACCATGATAGGGAAATCATATGTTGAATTCCAACCGCACAATTATTTTAGACAGACTTTAATTTTTTTTTTTTTTTTTTTTTTTTTTTTTTTTTTTTTTTTTATCAGAATTTATTTTACAATCTGTTCAAACTTCAAATATGAGAACAATAAGTAAAACATATATCAAACAATGTCAGGAAGCAAGCACCTGTTCATCAACAAGTCTTGCCAAAAATTTGATCAGTCATTTAAACATTTACAGAAATCTGTAGCTTAGGTCCAGCACATGCACAACACTTTTTAACCTGTTAATGCACTGACTATTGTCCAGCAGATTAACAGCAAGACTGTTCGGATGATATTCTAATTTTTCTTGATAATTTTTGCTAAGGTCTGTAATTTCTTCTTTCACTGATTTAATTTTGAAGTCATTCCTAATTGTAGTGTTGGATACGAACCAGGGTGCGCCAATAATTCTTCTCAGTGCCTTAGCCTGAAATCGTTCAAGAATTTCGATGTTGGATTTGCTCGAGGTCCCCCAAAGTTGAATTCCATATGTCCAAATTGGTTTGATCATAACTTTATACAGTAAAATTTTGTTAGCCAATGATAATTTTGAATTCGTACCTAGTAGCCAATTGAGTTTACGAAGTTTTAATTCCATTTGCTGTCTCTTGCACCAGATATGAGATTTCCAATTTAATTTTTTGTCAAGAGTTAGACCTAAATATTTTACACTGTCTGCCTCCGTTAAGGCTACATTATTAATGGTTACAGGAGGATTGTACCCTGTTCTCAGAGTAAAAACAATATGTTTGGACTTGTTTTCGTTGACTTTTATCCTCCACTTTTTAAGCCAATACTGGAGTTCAGTCAAGGCAGCTTGTAGATTTATGTAAGCGACTTGAGGGTCCACATGACTCGACAACAGTGCGGTGTCATCAGCAAACGTAGCAACTGTGACGTTGGGGACCATAGGGATATCTGCTGTATATATCAAATATAGCAAGGGACCAAGAACACTCCCCTGAGGTACTCCAGACTTTATCGGCTTCAGATCAGATAACGAATTTTCGAATTTTATTTGAAAAGATCGATTAGTCAGATATGATTTTAGAAGGTTGTACAAAGAGTGAGGGAGAGACGTTTTGAGTTTAAACAGAAGTCCGACATGCCACACCTTGTCAAACGCCTGTTGGACATCCAAAAATGCAGCAGAACAGTACTGTTTTTTCTCAAATGTGTTTTTTATAATATCCACTAATCGGTGGGTTTGTTGAATGGTAGAATGTTGTTTGCGGAAGCCGAACTGATGATCTGGTATTAAGTTTAATTCATCAACAGTGGGAGTTAACCTTTTAAGTATTACCTTTTCAAACAACTTTGATACTATAGGAAGCAAGCTTATGGGTCTGTAAGAAGATGCGTCATTAGGTGGTTTGCCTGGTTTTGGGATAACAACTATTTGTGCAATTTTCAGTTGAACAGAAAAATATTCCAATCGTAACATAGCATTAAATATAAATGTCAACAACATAATGGCTTTACGAGGTAGTTCTCTTAAAATTTTTCCAGTGATGAGATCGTACCCAGGACTTTTCACGGGGTTAATTTCCTTAAAAATTATTCTTGAAACCTCTGAAGGAGTGCAAGATTTTATAGGCAGTGACAACTGATTTGGTGCATCCAAAAATTCGTAAATTTCACTTTCGTCATTGGGGGGATTCGGAGTAATAGGCTTAAATACATCAGAAAAGTAATCTTCAAAAACCTTCGCTTTTTCTTCAGGGGTTTTAGCCCAGGACCCGTCAGGTTTCCGAATTGGAGGTACATGTTGAACTGGACGTTTAATATATTTAGTAGACTTCCAAAGAGAATACTCGGTTGCTTCAGTTGGGGTTAGATTTTTCGTAAAATCGTCAAACCATGCATTTTTCAGTTCCACTAAACATCGTTTTAATTTCTGAGCTGCACGATTTAGACGAGTTTTATCAAGAGGGTCGCGTGAATTTTGCCAAATTCTCCGTAGTCTACGTTTTTCTGCTACTTTCTTCTTAATATAAATTGGGTAGTTATTTGATTTTGAGACACAGATTTTAGATTTTAGATTTTGTTATTAAGTTATTTATCACTCAACAAAAAATAGATGTATGCCTCATTTCTGAAACCCATTTCACTGATAGAAGTTTCTTCAAAATTCCTGGTTATATTGTCTACTTTACTAACCATCCAAATAATAGAGCTCATGGAGGAACTGCTGTACTAGTGCACAAAAAACTAAAACACTATGAGCTTCCTAACATGCAAAATGATTTCTTACAAGCCACGAGTATTGTTGTAAAATGTGGCAATAACGCCTCTCTTACACTCTCGGCAGTCTACTGTCCTCCACCTCATGCAATAAGTAGGGATCAATTTAGAGACTTTTTCTCAACACTTGGGCCAACATTTATTGCGGGTGGGGACTATAATGCTAAACACACACACTGGGGCTCGAGACTAGTAACTCCAAGAGGCAGAACTCTTTACAGAGCTATAACAGAAATGAATTTGGATTGTGTATCTTCAGGTTTACCTACTTACTGGCCAACTGACCGAAATAAAATACCGGACCTACTGGACTTTTTTGTAGTTAAAGGTATACAATTGAACTACACGAATATCGAATCATCCCTTGATCTTCCTTCAGACCACTCCCCTGTAATCATAACTTACAGTACTAGTATATGCTTGAAGGAAAAATCCCCGTCGTTGTGTAATAAGAATACAAACTGGGATTACTTTAGGACCCTTGTAAATAACAGTATTGATCTTAAAATCCCGTTACGGAATGAACATGATGTGGAAGAATCAATAAATTACTTCAACACTACCATACAGAAATCAGCCTGGGAAGCAACTCCAAAATCTAAAAAAAAAAAAAAAAAAAAAAAATCTAAGACTTTAATTTGAACCATTTTGAACTAAGCAGCAACAAAAAGCTGTCACAACACAACACAATGAGAACTGTCAAAGTAGGATTCTTTACAGTTAGGTTTGAGTTTTTCATTTAATGAATAATTTGTGATATTGTGCGAATGTTTGATAATTTATTTTTTTCTATTGTTTAGGTGCAATGGTAGAACATTATGGCAATGGTAGACGTGTTATACTATATCATACCGTAAATTTATGAACCAAATTTTATCAAACTGTGTCCTCCCCCCATTGCAAACGCAAAGCTTGAGTATAACTGCAATAAGCATCTTATACTTATATGCCAACCCCGTACGAAGGACAGGTGCTCTGCTAGTATATATATATATATATATGAATTTGAACAGATGTTGTTTTTGGCCTCTAGGGACCTCAAAATGAAAAAATAAATCGGTCCCGGGTCCAGGTCTTACCATGAGTACTACGGTAATAGCTTATTCCCTATATGGGAAATTTGCTAAAAGATGTTTTAGTTGGTTATATTGTTAAATCCCATTGTATGACTTGCCTACACTGAACAATATCCTGGTTATGATCAAAAACTTTTGTCTGACTACATAATGACTATTTTTTGCATCCCAAAATAGTACCGTAAGTTAAGTTTTAATATTTACAACTGCTGGTGTTGATTTATTACACTTCATAAAAATATCAGTTGTACAGTACAGAAACTAAGAAATTCTCAGTGTGTTTAACAGTTCCGTATCTGTCAAAGAAGTCTGGATCACTGCCAAATTAGACTTGACATTCACCCAGAAACTCTAGTTTTGTACAGAGCGCTTAAATAAAGTGCCTACAATAACTTAACCTATCTTCAGACACTGACCTGGGCTTCAACCTTTTGTAGAATAGGTCAGTACACTTTTTATTTAATCACCTTGGTTTATACAGTTGCTTTGGCCTTTTAATCGCTTTTAAAGGATAAGAGCAGATACAAATTTAACAATTACAATGATTGTAATTAATATTGCACCTTTTTTCCATCTAGGGTAAATTATAATATTTAATTCAATTTTTACAAATCAATAGCCGTTTGCTTTACTTTCACACATGGGGGTAAAAACTAAGTTCAGGATAATTAGCAAACCATAAAAATGTTGTGGTTTGTTATTTAATAACAATGACTTGTGAGCAGGAGAAAATTAGTTTGTATGATTTAAGTTCAAAAGAGAAGAGTAAGCCTACTTGAATATACAAGGTCAAGGATAAAAAATAAACAATGATAGACAACAATTAAGTGAGTTTTTCACTGGCTGATCTCAAGGCCATTCCTTGTTGTGAGACTGACTCAGTCACTTGCACACCTCACTCTCACTTTGTTTGATAACACACTCATCTCACAAGAGATTAGACCAAGGTAAGTACTACACCACTTTTAAAAACTTTCTGTACTCAAAATTTAGCATCATTGACTTATTTATTACCATACTTTATAAAGTTTATGATTTCACTGTTACTTTCAACATGAATTTACAACAACTTACAGTATTTACTTGAATTATCACTATTATCAGTGATTTGTATATACCTATAAGCTTTTTTACATTTCTATCGTCATATTTTGTAATCACCCATGAATAGTTGAATACTACTCTGTAAACTTGGTCATAAACTAACTGTTGTTTTTTTTCATCAAAACTATATCAATCTTTAGTTTATGTGATACTATGCATTTTTTGATGGTTTGCATCAGACATAGAATCTTGAAGGTACAAAAAGAAAAAAATATTCTAAGAATCATCATCTATCTATACTTATTTAATACGCAAGCAGATTTGTTGTGACAATTACTCCTCCGAAACTACTGAAACGATTGCCATGTTTTTGGTGTCATTGGAAAGAGCGTAACGTGAAGTTGTGCAGGAAACTTTTTTTATAGGGAAATAATTAGAGAGTGAGGCCCTGGGGCCCTTTAAAGATTCATATTTCTCCACAAGATTAACATAGGAAACAAACATTGTTATGAAACTCCAGCTGTTGTCAGAAATGCTATTCTGCTATTTGTTTAATTTAATTTGTTTACAAGGAGAATTGTTTCTTAGTGCCATGTGGTCGATAAGTTATACTTTTGCATATATTTTAAATGATATTCACTATATAAAATGATGGTACTGTAATACATTAAGAGATATTCATTTAAATAATTAATAAGTACGATTGAGCCTTTGCCTACATGTTTCCTGGTAAGTTTGTTGTAACTTCCTTATAGTATATTAAAGTAAAACCAAATTATTCTTTTCTGCATTCTCACCCCGTAGCGAAGCACGGGCAGAGCAACTAGTTACATTTAAGTCATGCTGATTTTCATGCAAGCCTATATTGAAAATTTTTAAATTAATGAATGACAGTCCCCAGCTTAATTATTTTAAAAACTCTTCTAACTGTTCAGTATAAATATGTTTTTTTACACAGCCAACATTTAAACTATAAATAATACAAGATTCAAAAATAATTTTCTGTACCCAAAACAATATCTCAAATTAGTATAAAAATCACCCTCTCACAAAAAAAGAATGAAACGTTAGAATGAACCTGGAAAGAAACGTTTTAATGAGCTTCCTCTAAATATGAAATCGGAAGTTCATTCTAACACTATTAGAAGCAGCCTTACTAATTTTGGCAGCTCAGTTCATATTATAAGTTAAACCATTTTTTATTTAGTTAATATCCTCGCCGCAGCAAACCTGCAGACTAAGCTAATTTCCATTTACCTGATTGGATTTTCAATTAAATCTATAAATAACATTAGGTTTAACAAGTTCCTAGGTTTGCTGCTACAGGGAGAGTAGTAAAGTGAATTTTTTTGTAAAATATTAATATCTTAGTATAAAATAAATAAATTTGCCAAGTTTAATCAAAATAGGATTTACATTTTTTTCAAATAATCCGTTTTAAAAGTGAGTTTGAATTTTAACTCCATTGGAAGTATAACATTTGGAACATTAACATAACTGTCCAGGGCCATTAAAGGAATTCAAAAGACAAATTGTATATTAAATATTTAATTCTATAAATGGTCAATTAAAATGTTGGTAAATGTATTTTCTATTTTCTATTTAAAAAATCACAGAGTAACAATTTGAGCACAAGAATATAGTCAGTGTTTAAAATCAATGTTAAAGCTTTGACTATTAATACAACAACTAAAGTCTGCAAACAATAATAAAACATATGTCATTTATACAGGTGATCAATATTTTATTTTGCATTATGAAAACTTTATTCTGGTTTATGTTTTTTGACTGTCAATTTAATGAGTTGGGAAAATATTTATATAGTAGGCTAAACTCCTTCTGAAAACTACCAGTTCTTAATGATAATCTTGCCAATAAATCCTGACAGCTATTTTAGTGATGGTGAATTTTATCATTTTATTCAAGATGAGTAATAGACGACAATGCTAACTTAGTTCTACTAGTACAAAGTTACCAAGCAAAGTTATCAATGATATAAAATTATTGTTTTTATTCCTATCTTAATTCAAAATGGACATAAAAGATAAAAGTATATTTGAAAATAACTTAGAAAATGTTGCAGGCAAATTGTGGACACTCCGAAATGCATTGGATGAGCTTGAAACTAAGCTAAATAGGACTGTGTCAACCATTCAATGTCTCATGGAAGAGGAACATTTCGAACTAGACAAAACAAAGTCTATAAACTCTTCAAGCTCTTATCAAGAGGAAAAATCAACACAAAAAAGTGACACTTTACGAAAAAGAATGGTTAATACAGTGGATGTTGACAATGATGCCAAACAATCTGAAGACAAAGCCAGTGACAGCCTGAGGACTAAGCACTACACTTGGAAGACTTGCGACTACTGGAGTTTACCCAAGTGGCGGCAAGACAACTATTTTATTCTCAAAGGCTACAGACCTTCGTTGCCATCATTCTGGGCGTGTTTCCTCTCAATTTTTCGAATTCACACAGAATCGGGAAATATTTGGACTCATGTGTTTGGATGTGTACTTTTCCTTAGTTTATTCCTCCACGTGTCACTGAGTTCTCTTCCACTAGAAGACAAGTTAGTACTGTCACCTTTCTTTATCGGTGCCATTCTCTGCCTTGGCTTCTCATCGTCCTACCACACTCTGATGTGTCACTCACAATCAGTCTCGTCCATGTTCAATCATCTGGATTACTGCGGAATAACTTTACTCATCATCGGTTCCTTCGTCCCTTGGGTTTACTACGCCTTTCTGTGTGACAGTCGACTCAGGCTTCTCTACATTGCTGCTGCCCTCGCACTCGGCACCGTTACTGTTGTTCTCTCCCTCTCTCCGAGATTCATCACCCCAGTGTACCGTACAATCCGAGCGACAGTGTTTGTTGCCTTAGGCCTCAGTGGAGTGATTCCTGGTTTACATTTCATAGTGCTGAACGGAGTGGAGACTTTAATTAGTTTTGCAGCACCGTTGCTCCTTTCTGCTTTCCTCTACATACTTGGAGCAGTTTTTTATGCCACTAGAGTTCCTGAAAGGATCTTCCCAGGGAAATGTGACATCTTATTTCAAAGCCACCAAATCTTCCATGTGCTAGTTGTAGTGGCAACTTTAATAGACTACTTTGGAATCATTCAAATTGCAACAGTCACTCAATTTAGCAGAAACGACCCAAGCTTTTGTCCAAACAAGCAATATGAAAATGAAAACCCAATACATCAATATTTATGATTATAGTAGTGTTTTTCAAGCGTTGTTAGGACAAATTTACTTTGCAGCTCAATAGTGGAATTACTAAACTGGTTAACCAAGGTGTTTTTGATGAGCCTGATTTAAATTATAAGGATAGCTACAGCAATAAAAAATAAAAGCTATGTTTCATATCAGAAAAGTATATTACTCTATTAATAAACTCAGCATTCTAAAATAAAAATAAAAAAACACACACAAATCATTCTGAGTAAAATCCAGGCCAAAAAGTAAAAAAATATACTTAGGTACACCTAAAATACAACATAAAATATTTTTTGCCATTTAGGCCTAAGTTATACAGCTTATCTTGTAGGGATGCAAATTTGAGAATTATGACAAACAAAAACCCTATATGCCTAGTTGCCTTCATGCAAAGCCGCACTAGATATACCTGGTGCGGCCTTGCTTCATGTTCTAATAGAATTTGGTCCAGACACTGTAAAAGGATGAATATTCTTACTGTAAGCCCTAGTTGTAAATTAGTCAAATCTTCAGTCAAATTAGATTCAGATTGTATTAGCCTATCGATTTGAACCATTTCAGACTATTGCAGTTAACAGCATAAACAATAGTATTATCTACAACAAAACACACAAAAACACTTGGTTTTTCATGTTATGTGGCTGAATATCAAGAAACCTAAGTCAGATGAAGAAAGTTTTCAAATACTGTAGGCCTATGCAGGGTGTCTACTACATTCTGGATAAAAAATTCATGGACAATTCCCGTACATTTCAGGACACTTTGTCGTAACCTTTGTCGGTGTGATTACTAAATAATTTTCCTGATTTGACAAACTATATTAATCTTGTTTTTCACTGCAGTTGTACCAGAGAGAAAAGTAAATAATAATAGACAAGAGTTAAATTTCAAAATAGAAATTTATTGAAAGTAAACAAACGTATACTTTAGGTAAAGGTTTTATAGTGTAACAGAAAAACGCAATCATTAATCTATACTTATTTAATACGCAAGCAGATTTTTTGTGACAATTACTCCTCCGAAACTACTGAACCGATTGTCATGTTTTTGGTGTCATTGGAAAGAGCGTAACGTGAAGTTGTGCAGGAAACTTTCTTTTTAGGGAAATAATGAGAGAGTGAGGCCCTGGAGCCCT
Source organism: Macrosteles quadrilineatus (assembly GCF_028750875.1). Lineage (NCBI taxonomy): Eukaryota > Metazoa > Arthropoda > Insecta > Hemiptera > Cicadellidae > Macrosteles > Macrosteles quadrilineatus. The sequence continues at coordinate 11,365,353 of NW_026542602.1, forward strand.
TAAAAGTTTCGTATTTCTCCATAAGATTAACATTGGAAACAAAAATTGTTATGCAACTCCAGCTGTTGTCAGAAATCAAAAGTGAGAAGAGCATATGTTAATTAAACAGTCAATAAGTTTGCTAATTTAACAGTTTGCTACAAATATTTGCTGACTTGGTTGAAATTCGTTTTGAAATAACGCCTGTAATATTTAGCAATTGCTCGAATTCGAGCAACAGGGACACTAGTTAAACATTAATGCAAACAACAATGCTTGTGGTTTTGTCAATTGAGAGATAAAATATCTATAAAAAAGGGTTTAACTTACAAAATAAGACTGTAGACTAGTTACATGTTCAATATGAAACCATAAACAGTTTTATGGCACTAGGCAATGGCCGGCGGCAAATTGAATCTTTAGGACGAAAGTATAAGTAAGAAGTGAAATTTAACAGCCGTTAGGGTCATTTTCAAACTGGATGCAACTTTACAGTCCTAAACATTTTAGGATTAAAAAAATATATATATCTTAACAATTTTAGTTAAAAAAAAGTATTGAGTGAAGAAACACATATATAAGAACCCACTTTTGAATTGTCATTGATTTTTGAGTCATAATTTCTTTTATATAAAATTTTGAATCTAGGTAACTCATTGTTTTCCTACTGTCCTTTAACATGAACTTAACGATACAACTTTTAATTAAGCTGTTTGCAGCAAGTATATAATGTAAATACCTTATTAACAATGAAGTATTTTAACCATAAAGAAACATTGATAGCAAAATTCAATTTTAATATGCATATATTTTTTTATAACAATTTTTGAACAACTGTCCCCCACAATCGGTCCTGAGTGTTACTTCAGGAATGTTACCCAATGAAAACAGGGAAAAAAGGAAATTTTGTTTTTGTTTTGTTGGCAATAAGCAGCCATATTGTTTCTAGTTTCCATCAATGTGGAAGTTTATGATTTAAGTTAGAAGAAAACCAGAATACATCAAGAATACGTTTTAATAATGATAAGTATTTTAATTCATTGTCAAGAGTGTTACTATTTTTTTAAAGTGATATGCATACTTTAGAAAAGTTTACTTAATATCAGTTGTTTAGTGTTCATGTACTATGAATGTAAACCTAACCTCCAAATTCTGGTCTTTACCCAGAGTCCACTTTTATAATTGAATAGTAACATTAGTCAGGAGTGTTACCTGTCAGGAGTGTTACCTACAGTCATGAATGTTACTGAATATAAAAATAATATAACTGAATATAAACTTTTATATAGGCCTATGTACTTTTTTTGTTAGAAAATAAACTTTTATAATTAAAAACTGGCTTTATTTTATTGAATTCCCAATGTATAATTCAGGAGTGTTACTTATTGTCATGAGTGTTACCTACAGTCATGAATGTTACTGAATATAAAAATAATAAAAACTAGTATAGAAAACTCTAAGTTTGTATATTTAGTCGTTTGTTTATATTAAGGAAAGATATCAATACACACTAACAACAATCATTGATAATCGATTGAAATTTTCTTGGTTATGTTGAGTAAATTAAAAAAATATAGTTTCTTTTCTGCTGTCGGGTAACACTCCTGACACATAAAAGGTTAATAACAAAAAATAAAATAAAAAAATTCTAAAAACAATATATTATAAGGTCTAGTAAGTTATTTATGACACCATTTTGTTCCAGTATAAAATTTTTTTATTCAAAGAAACAGTTTTTTCCATAATCTTATTACAGTAACACTCATGACATTTTAAGGGTAGGACCCAATAAAAAACAGTAAAAAATCATAAATTACTGGATAAACTGAAAAAATTTCTATTAGGTAGTGTTTATTAATATATGTTGAAATGTTGTTTGTAAAAACAAAGGGGCTCTAGCAAAGTTTTTATTTAATCCATTCTTAACTTGAAAGTTGCATTCAATTTGAAAATGACCCATTATAAAACTATTATTTTCATGATAAAATAGGTTTGGGATCTCGGTCTAATAATAATTACCCTAGTAATAAATAAAGAAGTTGTAAAGGAATAAAAGTTGTACAACTTTTATAATGAGCTAGCTACTGAGTCAACAGTTCTTGGAAGTACTTGACTTGACACTTGATTGTCGTGATAAAATATTTAATGGGTTTGAGACTGCTAATGGGGTTTTTATTGCATAATTACCCTAATAAGTTATGAAAATGTAAACAAACATCTGATAAACCTTTTATGTGCTCCTAACCAACTAGCAATCAACAAAAATTATGGCCCATTAAAAATTTAAGGACATAGTCTGGCATTTAAGGACAATTCCATACATTTCATGGCCAGTAAAAAATTAAGTACAATTCCCGGTTTTCCCGGTTTTCCCGGATTTCCCGGTTGGTAGACACCCTGTGTATGACATTGTGTTTTGTGAATTGTTTGGTAGGTACTGTATTGTATTTAACAATCTAAAAAGATAATAAACCATCTGACCAAGTTGTATCTAGTTGTGACTCTCCCACCTACCTTGATAAGCAGCCTGCGCAAGCATCCAAGAATACCCAGCCAACATAGCCTGGGCGTGGACTGTGTGATCTACATCTTCCTCCCCAAAGCTGGGCGGTCGGCCGAGCAAATGGCCCCGATTGTGGAACGACAACAATCCAAACTCACAAGGGTCCCCGGGCCAAAAACCTAACATAAATCCATACACTAGTATCAGTGCCTTATGTTTCAGGTACCAGTACAGAAACAAGTTGAGTTGTTTACAGATTTAGAAAGGGCATTCCTACTTTATTTTAACATATCAATTTGGCACTCAGAAAACACATTTGATTTTTACATTGTAATTAAAAACTAACAACTTGACCTGGTTTCAACTAAAGTAATTAATAACATTTAATTTGCATAGTTAGGCTATACAGTAATTGTAAGGCTTTTTGATGGAGGAAAATATCCAATGAGTTTGGAAACCTAGATTCAATTTTCCTCACCTAACAAAGTAGGCCTAAAAAAATTTTTTGTTGATTATCTAGTTAGGGGGGTCAGCTCAAGTGGGTTTTCAAAAGATTTAATTTGAATTAATTGTTGTACAGTGTAGTGTATGACTTTTTGGTGGACGAGATATCCAATTCCCAGAAATGGTTATAATCTTACAGACTACTGGATTTTGAGCCAGTGGGTCATGAGACTATCACACATAAAATAGCCATTGGTTGGACTATGTACTAGGCCTTCAGGGAATAAGTCCTTAAGTCCAGTTGGGCCCTACAGTTTAGATCAGGTTATAGTAAGTTTTTTAACAACTACAGTATTTTGAAACAATTTTTTTATAGTGGTAGGCTACTAAGAAGAACTAACACCAAAATTAATGATAACATTATTGATTTTTTATGACACAGCATTTTCATTTAAGACCTAAAAGCACTTTAACATTAGAAAATGGTACATTTATAGCCCTGGGCCTAAGGGTTGGGCCTGTATCCTAAGCTGAATATTGTTCATGGTGTGGTGTGGCAGAGTAGGCTTCTTCCTCTACTGCTCAATTTGACTCAGTCATACCTAAGGGAATTAGTGTGCCCTATAGTGACAAATAATCGTATGCCTGTTACGCCTACAAATAAAACAGTGTGATTTGGTGGTTTCTCTACATGTTTATGTTCATTTCATACCAATCTCCACACTGATCCATCAACATGAACATTTACACTTTTTTTGTACAGCAATAAAATATGTAAAAGTTGACTGATTTGTGTTAATTTGTTATCAAACTAACAAAAATGTTTGGAGAAACGAAACCACAATATTTCGTTGCTTAACTTTATTAGTAATATATTAATGAAAAATACTTGTTGCTGGGATCCCAAATGTGAGTTCAGTTGAACAGCAGTAAGGAGACCAGCCGTAGCACCTGTGAACAATGTCCAGTAGGGATGGGCAAGTCTAGAAATTTCGAGAAATTTTCAGGAAATTTTTAATCTTGCTCTAAGAGAAGAGATTTTATTTTTAACAAGATTTTTTCTAGATGATATTATATATTTAAACCCGGTTAAAAATGCCTGCAGAAAGTCAATGCAATACCCGCAATACAGGAGCGTGTTGTTGCGTTTCCTTTGCGAAGGCGTTCTTATTTAATTAATTCTTTACATGTAAATATTGCTTTAATTGTGTTTTAATTTTGTGTTATAATATTGCAAATGATGAGAAGTTTTGTTAAGTGTAAGCAGTGTGAGACATGTTTTATTACTGTAAACATAGCCAAAACTAGTTACTCCAAAATCATTCTAAAAATAACACAACACTGAAAAATTGTTACTTGATACAGTAATTAACTAGTTGATAAATATGGTATTTTTCAAAGTTGAACTATCCTAACCAATATTAACCTATGCGTAAGAGTCATTTTTAATAAGGTACTAGCTGTTAGCCCGTCCTACGTACGGGAATAAAGTAGTCGATTATATCTTAATATAATCCAGAACAGCTAGGTATGCCTAACTAATTAATATATTTTTTATAACTTACTGATGTTTTTATTAATGTTGTTTGATAAAGATTTTAAATTTTCTTGCCTATTATTATTATTTTTTTATTTAACTAGTCATCTGTCATAAATCAGTAGGTATTTAACAATGTTAAATCAGGTTAAAACAGCACACGTGCATTTCTTGTTATGTATGAAGCGAAATCCCGTTTCAAACTAAAAATTCAATCACGTCCATCCCTAACATCCGGCAACGTCTCCATATACGCTCTAAGGCTATTGTTTCCAACACTAAGCTAGATGAATCTACCTGGAATGTTGGTTCCGTGTCTTCTGATTTTCTCCAGTCCATAAAAGCCAGGGTCATATCGTAGGGAAGGTACATGCTGTAGGTCAAACTCACTGTTCGCTGTCTCAGATGATTGCCATTCCAACAACCTCAAGGGCTGCGGATGCCTCAATTGCAGCACCGGAGTTCCGATATATTGTATAAAATGCCCTACCAGATCATCAGGATCTTCTTCGTTTTTTCTCTTGGCATGTCGATTCTTTTCCAACTCTTTTTCATAATCTTCCTTATCTTTAACACGCTTCTTGTAGGTTTCATTGTCAGGATAGAACCCTCCGACCCTCCAAAATGCTTCGATTCGCGGTTCAAAGTCGACCTAAAACAATTTAAGAATTCATAAATATAATGTATAAAAATAACGGTATATTTTGCACATATGCATGGAGAAAAGTAACAACTACATTTCAATTACAGTAGGAAAGTGATACAAGAGAGGCAGAGATATTTACTTAACTGTTACCTCAATGCTGTACACAGGGATGTTCACAACAAACTGATTAGGTTAACAGTGATATAGTGATTAGCCTAACACAAAACAGTAAATATTGAGCTTTAGGCTACATGTTTTCAAAATAATATGTAAGGGTTCAATCTTATCACAGATCTATGTGCACATAAAAAAAAACATAAAATGAGATTAAAATGAAACGTTATGACAAACCAAACATTAAGTTACAGTAAGAACGCCAATAATACAAACTACAATCATTTGGATTGCCAATTATCTAGATTACTTTAAATAAGGATAAAAACCGTAGGTAGTTTGGCATATTGATCTGTGAGTGATGAGCCATCTTCCTAATGCCCACTTTTTTTATTTTTAATCAAATCATTCAGATTGTTGACCATACAAATGGGCTCTGTTCCCAATTGATCTGGAGTTCTACTGTAACTTATATTTAAAATAGACTGTAGCCCTACTGTACCTCGGTGTGGTAGAGGTGAGGTGCTCCACTTGCAAGGTTGGCAGTAAGAACACGATTAATCTGTTCAACAACTCCTTTGGTGATTTCATTGCTTATCTCACTGTCTCCCATCTTCTCTTTAGACCCATCGTACTCAAATAGATGTCTTAAAAATCCACAAAATAGAGGATAAGGTCACAATCTTGTATGATCTATATATACTAGATTTCATTCTATAGGCCTACATTTTACTGCATTCATAATAAGCTCAAAAACAAAGCTTGGACATACCTAATAAACATAAATAAAGCTTAAACATAATAAGAGCTTAAAAATTAAGTGTGTCGCTGTCCTAATAACAAGTTAGGCTTTAAAAATCAAAATCTTTGGTTTCTATTTGTTTGTCTCCTTTTTTGACTGTTTCTATTGTATCGATACAAATATCCAAAGATCAATCAATCAATCAATTATCAATTATTTAAGATGTGGACGCCACTATGTGCGTATTTTAACCGAAATATGAGTGAAGGATGAGTGTAGGATGAGTGGCGCGATCTTGTAGTCTTGTTAGTGACTAAGGCCGACATGTTCCTTAGACACAGATGTTAATTAATAGCCCATACAAAATATTTCGAAAAGTATTTAAAAACTTTGACATCAATGGCAACTAAGGGACCTACAGTTTATAGTGGAATCCGGATCCACATTTTTTCCTTGTAATTTACGAATTGGTCTAATTATTAGGATAGTCGTAGTACTCACTAGTGCGGACGTTAATCCACACCAGGGAGCATCGCATCCACAGTGCATCCCTATAAATATCCACAATTCGTGACCTCCTAGTAGCTGGATTACAGGACGACGCCACCCGACCCTGAGATTTCCTTAGGTTGAATTTAATAATAAATTAATACAGAACACTATAATCCTAAGTAGGCTAAGCTAGGCCTATATCAGATGAGGGTGAATCCTGGAAATGAATGTTCACTAGAGTTGGGATTTTAGAATATAACCACAGAGAAGGACGGTACCTACCTACAGAGAAAACATGCTACACTTAAAAGGTGTCTAACACCAGCCTAGTAGTGCTGGTGTTAAGGGTAAAGTCTAACACCACCCTCCTCGCTCTCGTGTACTACAACAGTCACGGTGGAAGAAGACGCCGCGCCCTGAGCGATAGGAATTTCCGCACAGTGCTTGCCGTTCAGGCTCTTCCTCGCTATTAATACAAGTATATTTCTGGCACAACATACGAGGGAGTTGAAAGCGCACAGTTATTTGATAAATAGGCCTACTGTAGTAATTTGTTCAACGAATCCAAGTTAAGTTACAAGTGTGCCTGCTTAGAAAGATCTAGGCCTACCTATGTGCTCGTCCAGAAATTAAAAGGTCACCGATTCGATCCTGAGAAAAGTCAGTAGCTTTTTGAAGGTTTGAAACCGGACCCAGCTGTTCCCGATCAATATGAATAATTGGTCCTGACCACGATTACTAGAAAGATACCGGTATGGATCATAAACATAAACAAATGACGTTTTGGCCCGAAAATAAACATGATTTAACATTGCTTAAATGGAACTCTGCCAAAACATATGTTCAATGCTATTAGTATAGGATTCGGGCCAACAACCTCATTTTGTTTATGTTTATGATCCATACCGGTATTTTTCTAGTAATCGTGGTCCTGACTATTGAATCAGCTGATCTTAGTCAGTAACAAAGCAACAAAGATCATCTAACATCATTCCACACTCATACTTTACTCATTTTTGGGTTTGAAAAATACACATCATGGCGTCCCCATTTCAAATAATTGGATTTAAATTGGTAACTTCATTAAGCATAAGTTATACTACAGGTAACACTTCAATTACCTTATTTTTGACAATTCCATTAATAAAGCATCCTGCAGCTGAGGACGAATAATTTTAATGACATTTTTAACATGGCTCTCGTCATGACTTTGGGGGAAAGGAAAAATTTCGGTTGTTTGGAAGTCTGTTCTTGTAATATGTTGAACAAATGGCATGAAGTTAAAAGGATAATTCCCTTCCTGTAGCACAATTGAACTCCAACCATAATAGCGTGGCATGTTTATTCCAATCAGCTTTTCTTCGACAGTTCCGAGTCTCTTCATTTTATCAAGTTTGGCATCTCTTTCTCTCTTGTAAACTTCACTAGGAGATGGGTCCAAAATTGGTGGATAATTTGAGTCTGTGGAGTGAGTACCGACTACAACTGCATCAGTAGAATAACTAAATTTGCTGTTTGTTGCACATTTTCTGAATAATGCAACTTCATTTTTAGCAATCAGAAATTGTACTTTCTTAAGGTTCAGTTGTCTTAATGACATCTTTGCTGGTGAGAATATAACTAATTACTGTTCAGGCCTATTAATCCTACGAAGTTAAAGCAAATAATACCATTATTTTAAGTATAAAACAAACCGAAGATCGACATGCTAAAACCATTAGTGTAGGCCCTACTGTAGGTAGACGAAACGTTGTCTTCTTGTCACGAATTAGGCTTAGGTCTTTAGTAAGTTAGGCCAACGGAATAATTTTAAATTACTTTGATAGTATAACTACCATAGCATAATTAATCAGAGTAATTCGAATTTTGGTTTCTGTCGCATACACTCACAAACTAAGACATAAATAAACGTAAAACATAACCTAATAACAGTACAGAAGTAAGTAACCCCGACCCAGAAGCAGAAGCAGAGAGCAGCAGAGCAGACATTTTTATCGTTCTTCTTCTTCTTCTATTCTAGTTTGCTTTATTAAAGCTGGCTTGATTAAACTGACCATGCAGCCACACTACTTCATTAATACAATTTTCCCGGGCTTTTTTTTAATAAAATGCTAGCATGATGCTAGTTAGGAAATTTTCAATTTGAATGTTTTTTTTAATATTTAAATATATCTCAAAGTCGGATTCCTGTTTCTTCAAAAATCGTATTAATGGTGAGAAGCAATTTAGTGGGTTGCATTTGTCCAGACCATTGAGCCTTGAGACATATAATATTAAAATGAGCTAACTATAATTATGCTATAATCCATACAACTGGGTAACCAAGTCGTTATTAGTGCTCGTCCTTTTCTCGGTTCAAAAATGTTGATCTTTTGTGAAACTTTAATTTCCAACACTATCAATTATTGAATATAAATTTTTGATTCTATCGGAACAGATTGCGGCAAAGGTACAACCTAACATACTATATACATTGTTTGAAAAAAAATAATTGATTAAAAATCCTTTGGTTAGTTAGGTCACTAACCAAACTATATCTAAGAAAACGATCGATATTTTGATTTGGTTATTAGCGAATTTCCCATATAGGGAATAAGCTATTACCGTAGGTCTCATGGTAAGACCTAGACCCGGGACCGATTTACTTTTTCGTTTTGAGGTCCCCAGAGGCCAAAAAAACCATCCGTTCAAATTCATATATATATATATATATATATATTTATATATATATATATATATTTATATATGTGTCCGTTAGCGCGATAACTCGAGCAAAATTGATCCGATTTTGATGAAATTTGGTACAAACGTGTAAACCTACATTTATTCGAACGAGTTCGCGAACCAGCATAATCGGACCATGGGATCAGGGGTTTATGGGGGGTTTTATGGGGTAAAAATGGGTTTTTCTCATTTTTGACCCTAAAAACTTTAAATTTCTAAATTTCTCTCTAGACCATTTTGAGGAGCTTAAAAAAACAAATAATTTAGTATATTGAAGTGTTTTTGAATGTTCATTGACTACGGAGAAAATTAAAAAATTGTAAATTTAAAATTCCCATGTTATTCTTATGGAGAATAAATAAACTGTTTTAGTTTGCTTGTTTATGGAAATATTTTAATCAAATTTGGCAATTTGGTTTATTTCATACTAAGCTATCAATATTTCAATTAAAAAAAACACACCTCAACAACTTCCCCATAGCAGCAAACCTAACTACTCACTAAAATTTATGTTATTTAAATAGGAAATAAATCTGAAAATTTATAGGGAATATTTTAGAAGAAATCAAGCCGGGTAAATGGAAATTCGCTTAGTATGCAGGTTTGCTGCGACGGGGGTATTTTTTACAACAGATAAGAAAGTTTACCGTTAATATTTATAATTTCTTACAAAAAGAATGAAAATTAAACTCTTAAGCTAATAGGGGTTTCTAGATACTGGCCAGAGGCGACGATGCCGTATCATCCTACGTAGGATGAAGCAGAGTCCCAGAGCAAGTTTCGTATACTCCTCAAGGAGTATGTTTAATCTATGGTTTTATCTATGGTGATACGTCCAAGCCATGAATGCGCTCGTACACGGCCACCTTTAACTACAGGCCGCGGTCTGGTAGAATTGGCAAGTGGTGTGTTGTTTAGTGACAGACGTCCTATAAGATAACATGGCAGACAGGTGACATCAGCTCATTAATTCGCACTTTATTTATTGAAATTTATGAACATAAATTTATTAAAATATTCAAAATAAAACATACAGACAGTGGCGTTGCTTGGTTAAATTCCAGGGGGGGGGGAGAAGCCTCAAATTTCCCAACTACTTAACATAGATTTCCAAACTATTTTTTTTTATATAAATCAATTTCTGTACTATTTTTAAAAATATACAAATTATTATACTACACTGCAGTAACATTCGATTCAGTAGCCTATTTATAAACTTGCATTAACAAAACATAGCTAGTTTTACATATATACAAAATTACTCAATTTCTAAAACTTCTACCAATTCATAATGAAATTTTATGACTTCAAAAAACTTAAACAAGTAATGTTTCAAATCCAAATACTTTACAAACCATTGTGGTAGCAGACGTAGCAGTGTAAAATTTTAGGGATATAAAATAAGCCTCAGAGTACAAATTAGTATAGAAAAAATATTTTATTACAAAATAGTGAAATTAAAATACTTTTAGAAGTTAAGATCAACATTTTAACTTTCATAAAACTTACAAATAGGGTACGCCTAAACAAGTTTGTAATGATGAAATATTAATATCAGTGTTGTGAATAATATTATTCTAGTCTAGAAAAGAATAAACCTAAAATAAGACTCGTATAAAATAAAAACGTTCAACTTGGTTGATAATAAACTTATACATACAATAAATACCCCCGCCGCAGCAAACCTGCAGACTAAGCGAATTTCCATTTGACTGATTGGATTTACACTGAAATGTCTACTTAAAAATATAACATTTATTCCCGATTTAAATATAATTAGTTTAACAAGTACTTAGGTTTGCTGCATCAGGGAGGGTAAAACTGTTTTTTTGTGTAAAATGTTAATAGTTAGTAAGAAATAAAAACAGTTTCCAAATTTGATCAAAATATGTTCATAAACAAGCAAACTACAACAGTTTACTTATTCTCCATAAGAATAACATGGAATTTTAAATTTTAAATTTTTTGGAATTTTCTCCGTAACCATTAGGTGCATAATAACGCTTCAATATACTAAATTATTTGTTTTTTTAAGCTCTACAAAATGGTTTGGAAATAAATTGCTTAATTTTATGTTTTTTGGGTAAAAAATGGGAAAAACCTATTTTTACCCCATAAAACCCCCCGTAAACACCCGTTCCCATGGTCCGATCATGCAGGATCGCGAACTCGTTCGAATAAACGTAGGTTTACACGTTTGTGCCAAATTTCATCAAAATCGGATCATTTTTGCTCGAGTTATCGTGCTGACGGACACATATATATATATATAAATATATAAATATATAAATATATATATATATACATATATATGAATTTGAACGGATGGTGTTTTTGGCCTCTAGGGACCTTAAAACGAAAAAAAAAATCGGTCCCGCGTCCAGGTCTTACCATGAGTACTACGGTAATAGCTTATTCCCTATATGGGAAATTCGCTAAAATGTTAACCTTTATCTTCATCAAACTAGAACTTAGACAAAAATCAAACTTAGAGTGAAAGTCAAACATCAATTTTAGGTTACGTTTTGTCCACATAGGTTTCAGAGTGATAAGTTGATTCATTTTTGTAAATCCTTAACTGGGAATGATAAATAACTGGTGTAGATTTTTTAAATATATTCAGAGAATAAATATTCTTTTTTGGGTTATTAAAAAATAAGAGTTTTAAAGGTAATACCGATACACAAAACCTATCTTTAATGTTATTTTAATCTGCTTATTAGCAAGTACTCTGGTCAGTTAGCCTACTCCAAATACTACAAAAAAGGTATAAAATATATTTTATGTGACTGACGTGAAACATTTTTTTGAATTTCTTGTAAACACCAACAAACAACATAATTGAACAGAAGAGCTACATTGCTTGCACTTTCAAAATTCAAACTCGCAGTCTCGCAGACGAATCATTCGGAATCATCAACACAGGACAGGATCAAGGTAGCCAACATACGTCCAGTAAGGAACAAAAACAAGCTATACCCCTAATTGATTATTGATTTCTTAAAATAAAGCGTGTTTAGCCTTGTTTAATCAAAGTTAAATGAAATCAAAGAAGCGTCAAGTTTATTTGTCCAAGTCAAAGAAATTTTTATCTTTGATGGATTTTCGCAAATATTTAAATTTTGTTCAGTTTAAAAATATTTTTCTTGTAGCCTATCTGACTTCCCAACTGTCCCAACTCGTGGCAAGGAAATTCCCAACTTTTCTCTTTTCAGATTTTAGGGGGGGAGGCTCCCCCCCACCCCCCCAAGGCGACGCCCCTGCATACTGAATTGAAACCGAAACAATGAGAATTAAAAATCTATGTACATTTTAAGCGGAGTAAATACAAAAATGCCATTAGCTGCTTCCAAACAAAACAGCTGTTACAACACCATTTGCGATGTTGCCACTTCGAAGGCCGCGGCCTGGAGTTAAAGGTGGCCGTGACTCGTTCCATCCGAGCCCTTCATTCCGGTAATGCCATTATGCCAATTGAAGATAATTTTTCCAAAAAGAATTATATGAGCGACACAGTAGAAAGCTTTCGATAAGTCGGCAAAGCAATAACCCACCACTGTCTAACCGGCTTCCACCGCATTGATACAAAAAATAATTAACAAATCAATGAGGGCACATTTTGTGGATCCGTTTTTTCTTAAATTGTCTATTGCAGACAATATTGTCATATATTAAACAACCACAAGTAGACCTTTTCCATTGTACATTTTGAAACTACTTTTTTTGTGTCTACTTCATGTACGGTGATACTGGAGCATAGTGTCGACAAATTTTGATCATATTTTTTAAGGTTAATTTTCATGATTTGAGCTTTTCTGTTTGGCTAGGCCTATATATATAGTAGTACCGGTACGCTTATTTTGCGCGTAATGGGATGAGTGAACGTGAGCGCAACAATGGAAGAGTCCATCCGCACCTAGCCTACTTACCGGGATCACTGGTGAACACAGTGTTATTTGTATAGGCAAATCAACCAAATCTCAGTCAACACAATCCTAACTTCTCGTCCATTACTTAACCAAAGTCATTGGTAATATACGTAATGGATTTCCAACAGTAAGAATAAGAATAAGAATAAGAATAAGAAAGTTTATTGCCGTTGACCAGGTTGTATACAGGAATAGGCATTGTCAAATTACATTAAACAGAATATCAATATCAATATCAACAAGTATGTTATATCTACAGCTAACAAAGATTGAGAATTCCTAGCTTACAGTGTGAATGATTCTATTGTAATTTTATGTTTCAAAAAGTCCTTGACTGAATAGAAAGGATTTGCAACAAGCCAGCTATGAATTTTGGATTTGAAAAGAGAAATAGAAAGGCTGTCTGCCTGAAGAGGCTCAGGCAGCTTATTATAAAATTTCACACAGTTGAGTTTGAAAGAATTACCTGTGATGGCTAGCCTGTGATGTGGTATATCCAGTTGTTCCTTACTTCGTGTATGGTGAGAATGGTAATTCTGCCTGGTGGAAAACTCATTGAGATTAGCTCTAGTGTATATTAGTACATTGTAGATGTATAAGTTAATGATTGTGCAAATGTTTAGTTTGATAAAAAGTGGTTTGCAGTGCTCCGCAGGGGCAGCCCCTAACATTGTGCGAATGACTTCTTTTTGTATTAGTAGAAGCTCATGGACATGGGGGGAATGACCCCAAAGTTGGATTCCATATTGAATATGGGATTGAAACAGCCCAAAATAGGCTAGTTTGAGATATTCAATATCGACAAAAGGCTTGAGTTTCCAGAATAAACATGAAACTCTCGATAGTTTTTTGCTCAAATTTGTTACGTGAGTTTTCCAGTTTAATTTACTATCGAGATGGAAGCCAAGAATTTTTACTGAGTGGTCTGATTGTTTAATAGAGAGTGAGAAATCAATTTTCTGGGTCTTGGATTGATTACAGATCAGTTTGTTTGCAGAAAACCAGTTTAAAACACTCTTTTCTGCTTTAGAAAGAGCTTCTGAGAGCTTTGTTTGGTCTTTATCAGAAGTAAAAATTGTGGTATCGTCTGCGTAAATTACACATTCGATAGGAGTGTTACATGGAAGATCATTTACTGCGATTATGAAAAGGAAAGGGCCTAAGACTGAGCCCTGTGGAGCACCTGCTTTAATTGTGGTCATTGTAGAGTGTTTACCCTCCACACTAACATATTGCTTCCTATTTGACAGATAAGATTCAAGCATTTCTATTGTGTTTTTGCTGAGTCCATAGAATTTGAGTTTAGCTAGCAAGATGTCAAACGGGATGCAGTCGAAAGCTTTTGTTATAGATATACCACGAACAAAACAACCTGCGCAGAAACGAAAAGATCACGTGGTTCGCGCAGGTAGGTGGGCCGTACCATTCAAACCTGCGCGGCTCGAATCGGCCGAGGGTTCTTTTGTTTCTGGTATTACTATAAATCAAAAAGTAGCATAGAAACAGTATTTTTATTTTCAAAAGCATTAATAATATAATTGGAAATGTGAGAGACTGCCATCGTAGTTGATCTGCCAGCTCTAAACCCAATTGATAATCAGTCATCAAGTTATTAGAGTCAAAAAAGTAATTTAACTGTTTTAACATGAGAGCTTCGAAAACCTTAGATAAGATTGGTACTATCGAGATTGGGCGATAGTTTTGACATAGATTCTTATCACCCTTTTTATAAATTGGAGTTACTTTTGAGACTTTAAGTTGGTCAGGAAAATAACCATTACGGAGACAACTATTAAATACAGTGGAGAGGGGTGTAGATATGTAGTGTATAATATTCTTGATTATGTAGTTTGAAAACCAAAAGTGATCCATAGATTTAGAATTTGAAAATTTTGAGACTTTTTTTGTTACCTCATTTGGTGTAATAGGTATCCATTCAAATTTAGAGATGTCCAATTTTTGTGTAGATTCCAGTAGTTCTCTTGGTGTGTCTTGAGTCTGGCCCACTTGATTGGCCAGTTCCTCAACTGAATCTGTAAAGTATGTGTTTAATTTGTTAGGGTCAAGAGTAACATGAGATGTGCGTGTGGTTGTATTTTCCTGTGTTATTATGTCCCAGGCGGCCTTGCATTTGTTTTTTGAATTGTTAATGTATTTAGCACAGGCTAATTTTTTAGCAAGGTTTAAATCCTTCCTGTACTGTTTTTTTAAGCTATTGTAGATATTATAAGCTGCCTGAGCCTTTACAGAATCAATTTAAAAAAAATGTTTGTACAAAGAATTATAAGCCATCATGGTTTCCTTACTTTTTTTTAAACTATCACTATAATAGGTGATTTTGTTTTTCACTAAATTAGTCTTATTATCTGATCTAAGCTTTTTCTTAACAGGTGGAGAACAATAGTACCAGAGGTTAACAAATTTATCAAAAAAACTATCAAACAATGTTACTGGGCAACTCTCATTTTCTGTAATGTCTTCCCATGACTCGCCCTGCAATACCTCACGGAAAAGATTGAGATTTTGTTTGTTTTGTTTCCTAACCAGAACACTAGCCTGCTCAATAGATAGGCCTACATTTTGTGAGCTTTTGCAGGCAGGTCTATGGTATTTAAAAAGCAGTGGATCATGATCGGCCAAAGCGCCTTGCAAGATTGAAATTTTGTAAAAATCTTGAGAGAAATTTACTAAAATGTTATCTAAACAGGCATCGTTTCTTGTAGGGAATTTATTACTACATTTTAAGTCAAGTGACCGTAGTAGGTTCGTAAAATTAATTGAGGTTTGTTCCTCCATCTTAGCCATTTCAATATTAAAGTCCCCACAGACTATTACTTTTTTTCCAAGGCTGAGAACGTATTTCATAGCTCCTCTAAAATTATCAAAAAAAGTGGACATGTTGCCATTGGGTGACCTATACAAACTAACTATAATCAGATCTTCGTCAACAAGATTCGTCAACATACAGTTGTCGATAGGAGGTAAATCCATCGTTCCTGTACAAAAAGGAACAAATTGTAAACAAAACACGACCTTCGCAGTGCACCAAGGTAAGGCCTCACTAGAAAGTGGGGCCTTGAGTGCACCGTACACTCGTACAGAACTAATAATTAAATTGGCATCAGCTGTCCCATAAGGATGAGAAATCTAATTTGAAAATTATCAAATAGTCAAAATCTAATAGGTGAGGGGGATAAAGGCGGTTTTGGACGTTGCTGTAAAACACACATTCTCTAAAACTAAACAAAAACACCAATAATTTTGGATAATAGCAGGTCTTTTCAAAGATCTTGGAAAAATCTACAGTTTGCACACTTCTGCATTGCCTTTTTCTCTGTGATGTAATTTCAATTATACACGTTTTATTCCTATTAAATTTTTGTTTTATTATTGTTGTTCATTTATAAATAAGTTATGCATTTAATATACTCTATAGCTGAGCTACCACAAGCTACTCGTTATTGTTATACTCCTTGGCTAAACATGGAAGCTTCATTCTATTCTTATGGTTTGATTTTGATTTAAAAAATGAGTAATGAGTCTGTCTTACTTTACTTACTTGTCATATTATGTCATGTTGATGTTGTTAGTTTAGTTCGTTAGTTGTTTTGTAATTACTAATTATGTTGGTTTTGTTTATTTTACCAATGAATAATGAATACACAAGGGTTTGAATTCATTGTTTTACTGACGAATTCGAATAATTCGTTTCAAATTTCAAAATTGTAAAGAGTACTTAGAGTAGAGACTACTGAGACTAGATAGAGGTTAGTGTCCTTCCTTACTGAACTCGAACTCACCAAAACCAAAACTCAAATAATTAAACAATAACTTATAACCTACCTATAACTTAAGGTTTTAAACAGTGCCAGTCTATCTGAATCTATTTTTACATATTAAGTAAACAGACTTCTTATGTTGAATTAAATTATTACAAACAATAATGTACGGTATATATTTTTTTAGTGACTTTATTTTAGGTTAAAACTTGTGATGATAGGAGACACCGGTGCAATACTGTGATATAGATTTACATAAATCAATAGCGCTTCCAGTGTTTGTTTGCATAGTTTTTTTGGTAAGTATCTGGTATCCTTTAGACTTTTCTGTTTTCATTACAGTAGAATCTCTTTAATCCGATCCGAACTATGTTAACTTAATTGGGACTGGGGTGGTTTGGGCTATTGAGAAAAGTCAGCAGCTTTTTGATGGTTCGAAACTGGACCCAGCTGTTCCTGATCATTGGGCTTTAAATAAATGATCCTGACTAATGAAACCGCTGATCTTAGTCAGTAACAAAGCTACAGTGGTCATCACACACCATTCTACACTCATCCTTCACTCATATTTGGGTTAAAATACGCACCTAGGTGGCGTCCCCATCTCAATAATTGATAATTGATAATTAAATAGTCTAGATTACAGAACATATATTGTTGTTTTTACACAGCCTACCTACAGTACAGCACAGTACACACAGCACAGTACAGTACAGCTTTTTTTACAGTAGCTAAAATGGATCGTATAATTGTTACGGAAAAAGGGAAAAATGCTTTATAATGTAATATACAGTGCTTATTTAATGGTAGTAAACATAGTGAATAGTACTGTACACTACAATATAAACAATTACGGTACGTATATCAATAAATACAGTATACAATAAATAACGGCTGCACTTTACTTTAGGTCCTACACTCATTCAAATGAAAATATTGATTTTTTGATTGTTTCGTTCGATATATTGTTTGATTAGTTAGTTTAGGTTAGCCTTACCTAATTAACCAAACGATATATCGAATGAAACAATCGATTAATCGATATATCGATTGATATTTTCATTCAAATTAGTGTAGGACCTTAAAGTGCAGCCTAAATAACTACTGTACAGTGTATAGAGTACAGCAATGAGGCTTTCGGATTAGTGGATGTTCGGATTACGGGGGTTCGGATGAAAGAGGTTCTACTGTAATTGTAATATATGAGGTAGGCTGGGGTAACTTAGGTATCCGTTTTGAAGATGCCATTATGCTTTCAATGGAAAATGTTAACATAAATCATTAACTGAAGAATAAGTTAAGTTACAGTACTTTACAAGTTACTAAAGGTTTACATTTATTTGGAGCTTTCTTTCATTTGTAATTGACTTAAATCTTATTTCAAATTCGATTGAATACTTGTCTTCTTTATTTTTGACTAAAGTTCTGGATAGATCCTAGTGTCATTTCCCATACACTACACAATTCATCAAATATATACCTAGGCTACCTACTTAAACATTGAAAATACTTAAAAGCTGGATACTGAGTTCCTCCCTCATCCCGCAACGGGTCTGTGACACCATCTTCCTGTATAAACTGGTAAATGGGATCATCGATTGTCCTGAGGTATTAAACAACATCGACCTCACCATTCCCAGGGGCTCAATCCAGATCTGTCTTCAGAAGGAAATACCAGCTGACTAACTACGCTTGTAACCACGGCATCTCTAGACTCCTGAGAACCAGCGAAGATGTGTCTTCTCATCTTGACTTCTTCGGGCCATCACCAGCTTCATTCAAGCGAGAGTTCCGGAGGCTACTCCTCTAAAGTGACCTCACTACAGTGTTTGAGTTGCGGAACAGTGTTGTGTTACGTTTACTGGTGGCGCCTTTAAAGTGCCACAACCACATTGTGAGGCGGGGGGAGTTTTTTCGAATTGACCTGTTGTTGCATCATAGTCTATCTTTGTTACCCTTAATACATTTTATCACCGTTGCTTCTTCACCCTAGTCATTCATTATCACTGTTATCTATTTCTAGTCTGTTATTGTTATTAATTACTATTACTCGTTTTCATATCGCTTTTATCACCACTGCCAGTGTTGCCAATTATTATTGTTAGCCTACCTAGTTATAGTTTAATTATCGCCAAGCATGTAATAATTAATTATTATTGTACCTGGTTATAACTTACGGTAGTCTATTAATCGCCAAGAATGTTACATAATTAAATGGTAAAATCACTCTTCATTGTTAAACCGCACTTCATTTTCATTAAAAATCCATCTTTGCATGTATCACTGTACATGTATCTGCACAATATTTAACAGCATGTAAAAAAGCATTTTGTCCCATGTAGCCTATCATAATGTAAAATTAATTGTAAAATGGTGTTCACCGTCAAAATAAATAAATCCCGCTTCAGAGGTTCATTAGCAAGATCATGAAGACTTTAGAGTGGCTTTTGTTGAAGAGTTGCACAGCGTTGTCTTAAATTTTTAGGTTGATGCTAGTCTGCTAAGTTGAGGTTAAGTGAAGAGAGTAACATAGACTATGAGAAGAATAACGTTGTTGATTACAAAATTATCATTTACTATAGAAATATTTCAAGTGATTTTGTAGACAATAATTTGTTCTATTAAAGGGAATTTTGTCATGGAGATTTAGATGGACATGCATATAGATAGGCTATGCATGTCGGACTAATTACATGTAGGCCTAGGCTTGTTCTTATTTAGGTAAGTCAGAGTGGTCGGTCGAGCTTTATGCAAATTCGTGACTGCATTAAGTGTTTAGAAGTTAGGTTAGATTAGGAAGGTAAAGTTTAGGTTATAATAAAGGTTGTTACTTAGTTTATATTACCTACAAACTGATTTTGTATGATTTCAACCCTGAGAAAAAAACCTTTAAGTAGCCTACTATTTAAAACATGCTTACAACAAGCATGTTCATATATTATTAACATTAAGTTATGTTTATTTTAAGCCTAATCTATAAAATGGCCTAGCCTAGGTGATTATGGAAATTAGGCTATGAAGGAACGAGAAAAAGTGTGTAATTTTCTGACATCTTAAGAATTTCAACCTGAAGTTTTTTTTATGTTGCATTTAATAATATACTAACAAGTACTGTAATTCAATAATGTACTAACAAGTACTGTAATTCAATAATGTACTGTACTAATACTAATGGGTAATGTTTTACAGCTTTATCTTGTGCTCTAGAAAATTTAATCATGAAGATTGCTATCGAAGGATGTGCTCACGGAGAATTGGAGAAAATTTATAATGCTATTCAGTATATGGAAAAAGAAGGTGGATTCAAAGTTGACCTTCTCATATGCTGTGGTGATTTCCAATCTACGAGAAACTCACAAGATTTGTCTTGTATGGCTGTCTCTCAAAAGTATAGGAACATCTGTTCTTTCTACAAGTAAGTGCTTGAAGTTGAATAACCTATTAACTTGTTGCCCTATGTTGTTTTATAAGAGTCTAGGTTACCGTCTAAGAGTAGGTTTTGTCCCCGAGGTCCTGGGTTCGAATCCCGCCAACCTCCAATGGCTATGTGTTGCTGCGACCCCCTAAGCCTAGCTTGAAGCAATGTGTAAAACGGTTCGAGGCTGGAGCCTCCTTCTGCTGCCCTAGGATGTGAAGGAACATTATTTAAAAATTATATATAAGGATTGCAGACTCTACTGGCTTGCTTGTCACTGATACAGTAAAAATGTTTATCAGTGTCTTTATTATACGACCAGGCAATCTAAAGCCTACTACTGAGTTTGTGTAAGGTTTAAATATAGATCCCGCACAGGTTTTAACCTTAGGGGTTTATTGCTCTATGTTTTTTTTATATGCTATTTTGATGTTTTGTAAACAGTTAAAGCTAAAAAAAACTTGTAATAGGTATATCTAGGCATTTATTTGTAGAAATACTATATTCAGAATTGTGTTTCAACTACTATTGTGATTGTACTGTTACAAAAACTATACCGTAACTATGTATATTGAACTATGTATATATGTATATTGAGCTATAAAGAATTTTCAATTCAATATTAGACCCAGTAGGTCTACAGTGTCAAGTAGTTGGTGTTTTTTACAGAAAAAAATGTCGTAGCAGTACATTTTGAACCTAACACAGGACTTAAAATGCAAGGTAACTATATTTTACTTAATCTAAAACCTTTTGTGCAGGTATTATTCAGGGGGGAAAGAAGCACCCATCCTTACACTGTTCATCGGAGGGAACCATGAGGCATCAAATCACTTACAGGAGCTCCCTTATGGGGGATGGGTGGCTCCTAATATATATTATTTAGGGTGAGTGTGTTAGCAATCAATCATTGAAGTCAGGTGTAGGCCCTAAGATAATGCTGATTTTGATAACTGCTTGCAAATAATTTGAGTAACATTCTGGGTGGTCTACATAGGCTATGATATTCACCTACAAAAAAACAGAGTTTTTAATTGCTAGTGAGTGTTTTGCCACTTGTTGGAAAATCATCAAAGATATTTGTAATATTGACTCATCCTAGTATGTTTTGATTTGATTTTTGATTTGATCCAGTAGAAGCATCTGCTGACAGTACATTCTTTTTTAGTGAAAAATTGGCGACATCTGTTCCATATAGATGGTATGTCTACTTCTCTATCTAATAGTCAATAGTATCATCTTAGCCTTGTATCACCACCTTTTCACACATTGAATGTGGCTGAAAAAGTAATTAAAAATATCTTTGTCCAATAAAAATCAAGGTATTGTAAAGAGTTTTGCTGAGATGTAAAGGATCACTTTTATCCTCTTGATCAGAAGGTGTGTGTTTATGGAAACAATGGTGTCTGGAAAAATCCCCTTTGTATTTTTAAGGTTTCTGCACTTGTGACGTTTTCTGTTTTATTCAACACTATAATTGCTGGAGGATAATAAGTTCAGAAATCACATACACCTCTTCTTGCCCTTAACAAACCATTACCATGCTCACAAACTCTTGTAAAAACCGAATGCTTGTTGTGAGCATAGGCAGTATGAAAGGGGACCCAAATCCTACTTTTCAAATATTTCTGAACATATACAAATATGTGTAAACAGATATTATTGGTACAAAGCCTTCTTACCGTAGCATGGACATTGATATGATCTACTATATATACTCTGTTCACAAAATTTAGGCGGTTTAAGGGGAAGCGATTTCATCCCCTCCGCCTCCACCTCACCCTGATTTTCATACAACAGTGGACAAACCGCCTAAATTTTGTGATTGGACTATAGCCAATTCGTCAATATTAGTTGCCCAAAAGTAAAATGTTATCTTTTTTTTACTTTTTTACCTACTAAAATGTTGTTACAAACATTAATAAGCTTAGGAGAACATTTTTCAGTTATGCTGGTGTCGTGAATTTTGGAGGTGTACGCATTGCTGGCCTGTCAGGTATCTACAAGAGTAGAGATTATATGAAAGGACACTATGAGAAACCTCCTTACAGTGAAGAGACCAAGCGATCAGTCTACCACATCAGGAACTTGGAGGTGTTCAGACTGAAACAGGTATGAATAAGAGTCACAAAAATATTAAATGTCAATGTTTGACGGTGAATACAGTTAAGTCTCACAACCTTATCCTATTATGAATTGGAAAGGTGTTTACAGTAGTTGCTAGATTATCAGGAAAATGGCTAAAAAGGATACTGATAGTTAAAGTAAATTTTCTTATAGTTCTCACATACTGTTCCTCACTAGTGTGAAGACAGTTGAATGCTTGTGGATTGGAGCCTTAAACATCTCCTGTGGATAGGAGAATATGTGATAAAAAATTTACTAGTGTTCTGTCATAGCTGACTCAGCCGGTGGACATCATGCTGTCACATGATTGGCCAAGAGGAGTCACTGACTACGGGGATGTTGATACACTGCTCCAGAGGAAACCGTTTTTCCAGTAAGTAAATTATATAATAAATATCAAACTAGATATTTGTTTTTATCAACGCCATTATTTAACTATAGGCCTATTACTAAACCTTTTGAGCTGCAGGGCTTATTAATTCACTTTAATATGTCCATTTTCTTTATGTTTTTCTCTCAATCTATGGAAATCCAAAGTCTTGGGAAAAAGTGTTTGGTTGAAACCCATTACACCCTTTGCTGAGTAATAATAATAGTAGGTCATCACTGTGGCATAAAGTGACTTTTTTCAAGTCAAGCTCAAGTTTCACTGCAAAATGACCGAGTGTTCATGTAAAGCTAACCTCTCAAAACAACTTCAAACTTTACTAATGCTTATAAGCAGCTGTTTGGTATTCAATCATTTCGCCTACTACGATTGTGTTTGTGTAAATTCTACTATCGATATGACAAATTAATGATAAGTATGCAACAATAAGCTTCAACCGATGAAATCGATCAATATAATTTTGAACGTGTGTTATGCTTACAAATACCTGTCCAATCAACTTCCACTTGAACCATCAACCATTTATTATCTGTAAAGAAGTTGAAAATGATTACTTCCCAAATTTAGTCTGAATATAGACTAAAAATCAGTTCATCCAAGGCAACACTAAATAAACAGGCCGAAATGCTCCTCTGGCGTGACGTCATTAAAGGCGACGGCAATGAGGTAATGTTATTTTTTTGTTATATTTTTGCTTACCAAGAAAAGATTAAAACAAGCAGCTGATTACAAACGGCAAACATTACGTCATTGCCGTCGCCTATGGTGAAGTCATGCCAGAGGAGCATTACGGTTTGTTTATTTAGTGTTGCCTTGGTAACACAGTGCCAATATTATAGTGTCATGAGCTAATCATACTTTATCTCGCAAAGACAGGATATAGAGCAGAACGCATTGGGAAGTAAACCAGCTGAAGAGCTATTACACGAGCTCAAACCAACTTACTGGTTTGCCGCTCATCTACACTGCAAGTTTGCTGCTATTGTTCCACACGGTGTGAGTTTATTCATTTTTCATTTATAACCTTTGTGATAAACTAATATTATGCAGAAATGTTAGTTTCATAATAATTGTTCAAGGTGTCTGGTTGGTTCCAGAGCCGTCCTAAGGGTTCAGCAATTTACTGGCATCATTTGTGAACAGAATAATAATTGTACCCAGCTCTGTAGCCAACATGTACGTTTAGCTGTGTGTTTAAAAAATTATTTAACTATTGAATCTTCCGCCGCGTTGTTTTTTGAAGGGGACTACAATACAAGAAACATATATCCAATCACGACATTCACCGCCAGATGACTGGAGGCTAATGGCCCTTATACAATGAATGAGGGCAGCGGCAGAAATTTATTATTGAGTGTAAAAATAGCAAAATGGCCATGAAATTCTTTTTACTTTTATAAACGCACAGCACTTAACTACACAGTCCACTTCGCATCACATGTCAACTACAGAGCTGGAAATTGCTTCCTTCTGTTCACAAATGATGCCAATTAGCGGGAAGGAGCCTCGTTGCGGCGTACAAACGAACTATGGGGTTATAAGCAAAAACGGCTCTTACTTTAAAAACCGCCCTTGTAATTTTGACCCAGGCAACGCTGGTTTTTGTTGCTAGTAATAAATATAGGCCTAAAACAATGATACCAGCAGGGCCTGTAAGTGGGATTATACGTCTAGACTCATGAAGTGTAAGATTGGTTAATTTCTAAATTTAATACATGAATGTTGGGTTTTCAGCCACGAAAAGGTGACACCAGGTTCCTTGCATTAGATAAATGCTTGCCGAAGAGGAAATTTCTCCAAGTAAGTAAATGTGGAATTAACTTTACTTATTGTAAGGACTGAACTTCATATAACCATGTAAATGTTTAATTTTAAGATAAGAAATGTTTGTTTGTAAAAAAAATACTTATAGTTTAGATGGCAAAGCAATTTACTTTTTTCCATTACATTTAGAGTCTTTAAGTATTCTGCCAATTACTTAGTTTCAAGTTGAAGTGCATGCCACAAACGGCCTTAGAAATAGTAGATTTTCGTATCCATGTTCTAAAAAAAGAAGAAAAATGTAATAATTTTGTTTGTTATCTTTATGCATCAATTGGAACACCCCGACAAGCTTTTTGAACTTGGCGAGGCTAAGCTTTAATAAGTATATTTGAATTTGAACATAACCCAATAATTGACTTATTAGGAAAACCTTTTTGTTTGGTTATTTAAAAACTGACATGACCTTGTCATCTACCTGATCATCATTCATTCCACCCAGGCAAATACTTAGCACCTAGGTTACTGCTTTAGCACAAGCAAAACAGTAACAATCTTTCAGGATCAGTAATTTTTTTTAAATTTTATTTTTTACTAGAATTGCCGGTTACATACATTTAACACCTGTACACCTGACTGTTGTAGATAATGGAGCTGGACCATGATGACAGTCAGACACTAGAGTTGAGCTATGACCTAGAGTGGCTCACCATTTTACATCTGACTAATCATCTGCTTTCGGTCAAAAAGGGAATCACCTATATGCCTGGTCCCTCTGGTGTAGAGAGGTAACAGTTTATTTTTTAATGTTATTCAGAGATTTGATTCAGATTCGAGAACGAATCTACCGTTTCTAACTGGATTCGGATTCGGAATCGATATTGGAATTTACAGGAAAAAGATCCGGGTTCGGATTCGATATTCGAATTTTCTAGAAATAGATCCGAGTTGGGATTCGATATTCAAATTAATCATACCATACATTCGGATTCAATATAATTTTCATCATCTGATTTTGATTCAAAATATTGGGTTGACCCAGCAAAATGTATTTTCCTTCAGTAGATTGTATATTGTAAAATGTTGTAGTTTGCTTGTTTATGGATATACTAGCTGTACCTGCGGGCTTTGCCCCGTTTAACTTCATAAGTGAGCTCGTTCGCATGGCTCAATCACGTCCTGGTTGAAGTTCGTACGCTACCTTTAGGTTGGAGGTCGTTCGCTGCACTCACTTGCCTTCAGGTTAGCTCGTTCGCTACGCTAACTCGCCTCCAGGTTGAAGTTCGTTCGCTACGCTCACTCACCTTTTGGTTGCGAATTAGCTGTTGTCATAAATTAAAAAAAAATAATAGTGCTGCACCCTGTTGGTAATCCTTGTAACTTTAATGCTATTGAACATCATAGAACAGAACCAACTTGTTTAATTGAAACAGCTGTTAAGATTCATTAACTCCTTTTAAATATGAAAAATCATAAGGTTAACATGGGAAACTCCAGAGCCACTGGGGCGGAGCCCGATGGCCCGATCAGAATAAAAACTACTTGGTTTTTTTATTTAATGCCCACAGAATCGGTGTACCGAATTTCAGCCTCCTAGGTAAATGGGAAGTGGGAGAATTAGTGATGAGTGAGTCAGTCAGTCAGTGAGTCAGTGAGAGCTTTGCCTTTTAGCGAATTTCCCTATAGGGAAGTAGCTATTACCGTAGGTCTCATGGTAAGACTTAGGCCCGGGACCGATTTACTTTTTCATTTTGATGTCCCCAGAGGCCAAAAACACCACTCGTTCAAATTTTTATATATGTATATATATATATATATCTAATATATATATATATGTGTCCGTGAACACGATAACTTGAGTAATTTTTATCCGATTTTGATGAAATTTGGTTTGAAGGTGTAAGGCGGGATAAACTTAAATGAGTTCGCGATCCAGCATGATCGGACCATGGGAACAGGGTTTTATGGGGGGTTTTATGGGGTAAAAATTGGTTTTTCTCACTTTTGACCCTCAAAACACAAAATTTCCCAATTTTTCTCTAAACCTTCTTAAAGAGCTTAAAAAAACAAACAATTCAGTATATCAAAGTGTTTTTGTACGGTTATTGGTTACGGAGAAAACTAAAAAAATGGTAAATTTAAAATTCCCATGTTATTCTTATGGAGAATATTGTAAAATGTTGTAGTTTGCTTTGTTATGGATATCTTTTGATCAAACTTGGCAAATATATTCATTTTATACTAAGCAATAATTATTTTACTTAAAACACACACTTTATTAGTTTCCTTGTAGCAGCAAACCTAGGTACTCGTTAAACCTAATGTTATTTAAATAGATCAATTGAAAATCAATTCAGCCAAATGGAAATTCGCTTAGGCGTCAGGTTTGCTGCGGCGGGGGTATTATATATATAGACTAGCTGTACCCGCGGGCTTTGCCCCGTTTAACTTCATATGTGAGCTCGTTCGCATGGCTCAATCACGTCCTGGTTGAAGTTCGTTCGCTACGCTCACTCACCTTTAGGTTGGAGCTCGTTCGCTGCGCTCACACGTCCTGGTTGAAGTTCATTCGCTACGCTCACTCACCTTTACGGTTGGAGCTCGTTCGCTGCGCTCACTCACCTTTTGGTTGCAAATTAGCTGTTGTCATAAATTTAAAAAAATAATAGTGCTGCACTCTGTTGGTAATCCTAGTAACTTTAATGCTATTGAACATCACAGAACAGAACCAACTTGTTTAATTGAAACAGCTGTTATGATTCATTAATTCCATTTAAATATGAGTACTCATTAGGTTAACATGGGAAACTCCAGAGCCACTGGGGCGGAGCCCGAGAGTCCGATCAGAAAAAACCACTCAGTTTTCCTATTTAATGCCTAAAGAATCAGTGTACTAAATTTCAGCCTCCTAGGTAAGTGGGAAGTGGGAGAATTAGTGATGAGTGAGTCAGTCAGTCAGTGAGGGCTTTGCCTTTTATATAGATAGACTAGCTGACCCGGCGAACTTCGTATCGCCTAAGTTATAGGTTTCCCCTAAGACAGACCGATGGAAAGAAAGTACCGTTACGTTTAATTTTCAAGATGATCTCGTTCGCATCGCTCAATCACGTCCTGGTTGAAGTTCGTTTGCTACGCTCACTCACCTTTGGGTTGGAGCTCGTTCGCTACGCTCACTCACCTTTAGGTTGGAGCTCGTTTGCTGCGCTCACTTGCCTTCAGGTTAGCTCGCTCGCTACGCTAACTCGCCTCCAGGTTGAAGTTCGTTTGCTACGCTCACTCACCTTTGGGTTGGAGCTCGTTCGCTACGCTAACTCGCCTCCAGGTTGAAGTTCGTTCGCTACGCTCACTCACCTTTTGGTTGCAAATTAGCTGTTGTCATAAATGTAAAAGATATAATAGTGCTGCACCCTGTTGGTAATCCTTGTAACTTTAATGCTATTGAACATCATAGAACAGAACCAACTTGTTTAATTGAAACAGCTGTTAAGATTCATTAATTCCATTTCTCATAAGGTTAACATGGGAAACTCCAGAGCCACTGGGGCGGAGCCCTTTTAAGAATTTCGAAACGGGAAATAGTTTACGTCCGATTCGCATACCTACAGAATTTACACACCAAATTTCATAACGATCGGTGAAGTCGTTCCGGAGGAGTTTGCAAACAAACACTGTGACACGAGAATTTTATATATTAGAAGATATTGATCAAACTCGGTAAATTTATTTTTTTTATACTAAGCTATTAATATTTTACTAAAAAATATACCTTATTAGTTTCCTAGTAGCAGCAAACCTAACTATTCATTAAACCTAATGTTATTTAAATAGATTTAATTGAAAATCAATTCAGACGAATGGAAATTCGCTTATTCGGCAGGTTTGCTGCGGCGGGGGTATACTATAGCATACCATAAATTCAAAGAACCAAATTTTCTCAAACCATGTCCTCCCCCATTGCAAATGCAAAGCACAAGTATAACTGCAGTAAGCATTTTATACTTATAACAAACCAACCCCGTACGAAGGATGGATACTCTGCTAGTCATCCATATTTTTTTTCAAACTTATCAGAAAATATTTCTACTCAGGTGGATATTTACTCCAACCGAGGAGGAGAAAGCCCATGTGCTTAAGAGGTTCAATAGTGAACTGAAAGTGCCGAGGAACTTTTCTAAGACGGTACCAGCCTGGAGTGAAGAGGGGGGACAACAAGGACGAGCGACGCAGCAGTTTAACCCGCAAACCACCACTTTCTGTGAGCTGCTGGGTGTAGACGACCCTCTAACTCTGCTCAGCGGAGGTGACGAGACACCTGGAACATCAACTCCAACCTTCTTCACACCCGACAGGTCTAGAGACACTTCTCAAGTATCCTTCACTTCTCCCTCGGACTACGACGAGACTTGTAGTCAGTCTAGGTGAGATGTGGAACAAGTGTAAAATACAGTATAATGTACTTCCTTTAATCAGACATATCTGGGACTAGACGCATGCCACATTTAAACATATTCTGGATTACTGGATGATTATAGCGGAAAATGTGAACTAAACATAAATTCACACAATACAACTTTATTTTGGACTAACACTGTTCAAGGCAATGTTTTCAAAAGCATAAACTGACTCCCTAAAGAGATTTTATTTTAAGTCTTCTGTTACGGATATAGAACTTTTAAAAGAGATGACAAAGGACTAGACAATAAGATTACTTGTACCATTTTAATAAAGTGTAATCCTTTGTCATTTCCCTTATGATGGACTTGTTCATTTTTAAGACTTTTAATATACTTGTTTATAACAACTATTTCATTTGGCAGTTTCAGCAACACCAGTTTTACTCCAAGCCCAATCAAGAGGATGAGTTTACCACCGCCCAAGCTAGAGTTGCCCGATGATAGTTCAGAGGATTTGCTCTCTACAAGTCAGGTCTCTCAGGACAGTACGGCCAACCTGACAGCTACAGGTATTATACAGTGTTACACCAGCAAATGTTGAAAGAGTGTGAGTCACAGTGACTCAAAGTCCAAAGAGGGTTTGCCAGAATGCTTTCGTTGCTGGAAGCTTTACGTTAGCTCTTTGTTTTCATTGGGGGTTCTGTAAAGGAGTGTAAAGTAGGACAAGGACATCACTTGAAGGATTTTGTTTTCAAGGAATGGAAAAATGACTTTGTTAACTTAAAATGGTAAAAGATAAGCTGTTTGCTATTTATATGTATAGGGTAAATAGTACTGAATTCCCTCACCCTGTATTATACAACACGGACGTTTCTTCATAAAAGTCATTACTGTAAAAAATATTTTATTGCAATTTTGACAACCAGCAACTCATTTTAAGAAGTCCACTTGTTTATTCGGGCAACATATTAAATATTATCCAATTGGATGTTGTAAAAAGTCTGATGATGCAAATCTTTTAGTATTCTTTTGTCAATAAATAGTTCATATCTAGACACTTTTGAGTCCTTGCGATAATTTATTTAACTTGATATTTCATATCTCATATCTTACTCTTATCTCATCAAAACAGAAACCAATTTTTTACAAAACTGCAACTCCTTGGGAGCAGCTCATGTTAGGCTGCTGTTCAGCTGTTTTTGTTCAGTTATATTTGCAAGAAATGTAACTGTTAGTGAAACCTATTTAAGTGAAAGTTAGCCTATAAGTTTAGTAATCATAGTTCAAATTACCTATTTTCTTGTATTTATATTGTATGAGTTCAAATGTTGAAAAATCCATACTTAAGTTTAATTGATAAACTACATATAATTGCAGTAATATTAATGATATTACAGATAATATCAACTCAATAATCAATAACCAATAATCCCTATAATACTCAAAGCAAGGAATGCAAAATTAGACTGGAAAGAACTGAATGAAACTCCAGTTACAATATGGAATAAAATTACACTATTGTACGAATACTGACCAAACTCATTCACTGCAGTATCGGATTAACAAGTGTGTCGAATTATCACCAATCAACCCTACATTATAATTTTTGGTGATAATAGTGTGTTGTGTTGACCTATTGTAACAAAATACCTTTCTGTATCAATATTCTTATTTCAGTGATTCCAATATGTTAAGTAATCATTTATCTCTTAACGGAAATGGCTTGGGCACAAATATGTACTGCTTGCTAGCAAACAAGTTAAAACTTCTAATAGATATGATTGTTAACAGACTCAGTGAACACAACAGCCAGCTTAAATGAATCGGTTTTGTCGCAATCAACGTGTGAAACAGATGCGAGTCAAGAACCTAGTGAGGATGGACCTCCGATACCAAACAAAAAGTTCAAGCGGAGAAACCAAGCACTATACACTTCTACTGAAGAAGATTGAATATGATCATTGAATATAGAAGCTGAAATATTTTCTTCTCATCAATATGGCAATAAGGTGTCAGTTTTGATGTAGGCTTTTGTGTGTTGCTGACTAATTAATTTCTTCCTTTTTTAAGATTAGAATTTAATCAATAAAATAATGATCTTTCCAAGACGGTTGTTTTTGTGTAATGATTTGCTGTTGCATGATCATGACATGGGTACGTCTCAGTTTAAAATTTTGTTCTGAATGAGAAAGGAAGAAAAAGAATACAGCAGCACTCAAATATGAATCCTGTACTGCAAAAAACGGAAAGTAAATAAAAGAAACGTCTTATAACACTTAAAACATATATTTACGCTTTTACTGTTACTCACAAGACGGTAAATATACAAAAAAAGATGGTAAGTGGTGAACCGACTATGCAAATAACATAATATTCCAACATCAGTTCCAAATGTCACAATAAAGCTGGTGGAAAATCTACTTTAGGCATGTATAGTCAATTTAAGCAACTAGCTGTTACCCACGGGCTTCACCCCGTTTGACTTCATGAGTATTAATAAAACTATTGATTGGTTAACCCTCCGAGGGTCACGCGTCAAAAAATAGACGCACAACACACTTTGTGTAGGGTCACGCGTCGAGTTTAAGACGCACAAACATCGTTTACGGCGAAGGCTCTATGACTGACTGAATCGGATTGAACTGGATCGAGTTAGGTATCGTTCTTTCCGTAATATTCTAAGCTTTCTCCAGAGGTCTGTCTCTAAGCGCTATTCATTTTAGTTCCGAAAATATTGTAGCAGACAGCTGACGTGCGTGTATTTGTAAACAGCTAGGTTCCCCCGGACCGATGACTGATGTGTTTTATTACGTTTATCATTGTTTTAGTGTTAAAAATCAAAAGTAGTGATATACGTGGTGCATTATAAGAAGATTTAAGTGGTTTTGAAGTGCTGGTTGATGATCCTGAAGAAGTAGGTAGTGATATTGATGTAAATTATCAGCCAGATTCCTAGCTATGGTTAGGCTATGCATTCTTAGCTAAACGCTATGTACTGAAATCCGTTTTTCGCTCATAACTTATTTATTTGATAACTTACCTCGCTATATGATTATATATTTGTAATCCTCATTAAATTTAGAACAAAGTGGCTATTTTCAAATATTTATAGGCCTATAATTTATACAATTTCATTGAGCGCGAACTTATTTTTTTTTGAAAATTTTCAAAATTATATTTTTTTTTACCAAAAAATTTTTTTTTGAAAAAATGTTCCTTATGTTTTATATATAATATTGAAGCCCATGATTTTCCAAACCAAATGGTATATAGAACATTAGAATTAACATTGTTTTAAGCTTCTCAGATCCGTTTTAATAAAACCTTGCAAAGGGGCCAAAAATAGGTGGACATTAAGGCCTAAACTATGGACACTCGGAGGGTTAAGTTAAGCTAAAATAAACAAAACAGAATACAGTAATACTGGGGATGGAATGTCTCATGGTGGAAGGAAAAAACATAGGTGTGTTATTGTTTTTATAATGTGTGTTTTTATAAAAAAACAATAACAATCAAATCAAAACAAATACATACTAATTTGACAGTTACAATCAGGTGATGTTTTGTTTGCAATCCGAGTGACGCAATATGTGGGAATAGCACACCTATGTTTTTTCCTTCTACCATGGGAATGTCTAGTATTGATAGTCAAACAAAGGTAATACCAATAGTCAATGGTAATACCAAATAATCACACCTGATTTTAATCTATACTTATTTAATACGCAAGCAGGATTTTTGTGACAATTACTCCTCCAAAACTACTGAACCGATTGACATGTTTTTGGTGTCGTTGGAAAGAGCGTAACGTGAAGTTGTGCAGGAAACTTTTTTTTTTAGGTAAATAATTAGAGAGTGAGTCCCTGGGGCCCTTTAAAGTTTCGTATTTCTCCATAAAAATAACATGGGAAACAAACATTGTTTTGAAACTCCAGCTGTTGTCAGACTCCTTGGAAGCATGAGGAAACTCACAATGTTTACATTAGCTTTGACATTTAAATGTAAACAACCAGAACTGTCAAATTATTTCACGATTTCAGACAGCTGATCCAAAAAAATTAAAACTATGTGGTAGGTTGATTTAATCTTAAACTTTATGATAGATTATTTATTATAAATATATTTCTATGATTATGAAACAGATTTTTCCCGTTACGAAGCAAAAATTAAAAGTGGGAAGAAGAACATATGTTAATTGTAAACATGTACAAATAATCTATGTTGTATTAAAAATGTGTATAGTTTTGGATGTTGATTTGTGTTTAATGATATAAGTTATTAATTATTGAATTTTTATTTTAAGAATTTGGCATATGAGTATGCCTATGCTCATTTCAGAGTTCTGCCAGTTTTTGCTTAACTCTGTTCTGTAGAGTTTAAAGTAGCCTACACCTTTTGTCTACAAATTGGCTAAATAACTTAGGTACGGTACATTATAAAAGCTAACAGCCTTTTTTACGTTGACTTAAATTGTAAGCTTACCTTTTACCGTCCATGGGTAGTTTGATAGTTAAAAATAATTAAACCTTTAAACTGGAATAGGACTGTTATGTAAATTGTGAGTGTTTCCATTAGTTAATTTATTTTATTAATTATTTTAGTCGACTCTTTTAAAATCATCGGAAATTATGACTGTTATCAGTTTTTAAACAAGTTATTTGTTTATAAATAACTCCTGTACTTTTTTGCAATTGCTCGATTTTGAGCAACATGTACACTAGTCTTACTAATATTATAAATGTGAAAGTTTGTGTGTTTGTTTGTTTGAAGTTCAATCACGCATTAACTACTGGACGAATTTGGCTGAAATTTGGCATGATTATAGCTAACATTCCCAACATACAGGGTGTCCCACGTAAGGTCTCAAATTGATTACGGAAAAACGGCATAATGTACAAGGATGAAATAAAATTATTTTCCACTAAATCGACCCAAAGGAATAACGTAAAAATATTTTTAAATTTTTTCCGATACAGGGTGTGCCAAAAACTTTGAAAAATGATAAGATATTTACAAGAAATGTTGATTATATCGATCTGTTATGTACATCGTGAGTATTTCCATAATCTTTGAGTCGACTCAATTAAAGTCATCGGAAACTATTACTGTTATTCGTTTTAAAATAGTGCCTGTAATACTTTGCAATTGCTCGAATTCGAGCTACAGGTACACTAGTGTTAAGTTATTTTTGTACTATTTATTACACTGACTTGAGTTAAGATGTTTTAATATGTGATTTATTCAAGTGACTTGTACTTATAGTATTTGAAATATATTTAAATATTTTTACTGTCTATTTTTATCATACCGTTGTCCTATGTAATGATTGTTGGGTTACCGATTTTGCAACAGGAGCAGTGCGGCTGGTGTTCAAAGGTGGTGGGAGGGTTCTGCATATTTTTATACAAACGAAGGGCTAACATTCACGTTTGTCAAAGAATTGGAAAAGATTTACTTAAGGCTTAAAATTTGTAATACAAACACACATAGGCCTAGCTTATGATATATATTTATTTTATTTACTTGTTTCCAAGGCTGCTATTGTATTTAACTTAATAACAGTGTCTGCAAATGGGTCTGTCCTGAAAATAACATTAACAAAATAATGATAATATTCCATCAAATATCTAAGGTAATAAGAAATAGATAGCCAAATAAGTAAAACAGCTTACAAAAACAAATTGCATTTAAACTGATACCGGTAACCTAAAAACCTATCGTACTTCAATAATATTTATCAACCACAAATGCAGGGCCTACCTTTAACTAAAATAGATGTGAAATCAATTTAATAAAGTATACGATTAGTATTTTACTTAAATGCATCCACAAACAGTACTCCTACATCACTATTCATTCATTAGTATTTTACTACTAAAGAACAACACCAAACCAAAATAACATTTTGATGTTAGCTCAGTTGTTTTCTAGTTTTAGAAATTAGATGGTTTGAGTTATGACAAACAGGTGTGCCAACATCAGTTCTACCCATCATAATGGTAGCTTGTCATACAGAATATCCAGATTGTGGTGCCTGTCCTGATTTTAGAGTGTGCGTGCAAATTTGGAATCTGCCCCAAAGCGCCCATACTAAAGCATTGGAATTACATCATTGCACCCTCAGCGCTGTTCAGTTGTTCTGCCATAAGACTACATGGACTGGGATTGGGTCGGTCTCGCCACCGTCCTTACTAAGCAAGCGACGGTCAAAAATAAGTCTTTACTGAATTGAATTATCCAATTATTTGATATATTTATGTTGTATACTGATTAAAGTACTCGTTTAAGTAATTTTAATTAAATTCAACTAAATGATATTAAAATTTACAGTAATTTATTTATGTATTGTTGGGAGGGCGGCCTCCGAGAGTCCTTATGGGCTAGCCGCCACTGATCAGGATTCAGCGTTAACAGTTAGGTACAACAAAAAATCCCTTGACCTTCCATTTTTACGTTTCAGTCATATTTAAACCACTTTTCTGTCATGAAAAAACCATGTACGATGTTTTACTTTTAATTACAAAAGGATTTATGTCACACAACAGTACAGTTCATCTTTTGTAAACTACTATAATTCACAAATAAACTTTCAATGTAGCCTTCATAATCTTTTTTTTTTAACTTCCAAAATGTGCTCAGTTTACAATTTGTGGTGTTAACAATCAACTTTCTAAATAAAATTGTTTAGTTTAAACATGAGACTGGCTAAATATCATACATTTTTTGTATTGTACGTATTAAATTATTTTGCATCACATACACATAAGTCATAATGATCTTTAAAAAATATATTATAAAATTACAAATTACAATCTAGCGCCTCTCTAACGCAAGCAATATTGGTTTAGGTAAAGCAAGTGTTTTTACTGCCATATGTCATTCTCTTAATCGTTAACACTTGTTCTAATAAGCCTCATCAGTTCCATTTCTAAACACTCTTCGATTCGACTTGTTACAGTTAGTAGAAAATAAAACTTGACTGCTCACTCAGATCTGTCAAGATGTTGGTGACAGTTGAACATCTGTGTTTTATTTTCATTTCTGTAAGTTTATTTGCTTCCTCGCATGGTTTTGAAGACCAGAAATCATTAGCGCCCAAGGATACAAATAGAGCAGAGACTAAAGAGAAATATAAAGATGCACGATTATTTACTGCTGAAGCTCTTCAAGAACCAAACGCCCAAACTGACCAGTGGAAGGTTTGTTTACAATATTGGATACTATTAATAGCTTTTTAGGATATTTTCCTGTAGTTTATACAAGGGAACACCCACAACTTGCATTCTACACTCATCCTTTACTTATATTTGAGTAAAAAAAAAACACACCTATTAGGTGTCGTCATCTCAATGATTGATGATTAACAATTCTTCTACCAAAAGACATAAGAAAGAATGAAATAGCAACAAAATTACTCAAAACTAAAGAAATTAAAAACACATTTTCCTCCTTTGAGGAATTTTACGATTTAAAATAATGTGAATAGAAAATAAGTTGCATATCCTCCCTGACTCTTTCATGTACCTTGGGTAAAGGATATTTTGATTTGATGTCAGCTTAGTAATATAGCTTCGGTTTTGAGTTACCTGACAAAAGGTAGGTGTATCCACGAATACTAGAAAAGACTCGGTATGGATCATAAACATAAACAAATGACGTTTATAACCCAAAAGTAAACAAAACCATATGTTAATTAATGCTATTAGTATAATGGTCTTGTTTACTTTTGGGCCAAAAACGTCATTTGTTTATGATCCATACCGGTATTTTTATAGTATTCGTGGGTGTATCTATCTATCAATATTATTAATACGCTACATGAAACTTTGTGAACAATAACGTTTTTTTGTTTTTAAATTTAACCCTACATATTATGTACCAAAATGTTTAGGTGTGTAGATTTGTAAACTGACCTTACATTTTTGAAAAAGTCCATTGGGCTCTGTTCCGGTGGCTTTAAAAGTTCCCATATTATCCTTATGAAGAACATATTTGTTATTTTGTTTACATTATGAGGCCATTTGTTCACAACATTGTTGCAGGCCATCAGACGCCGTGGAAGGTACACTCGTATCCTAACCACGCCTGACATGTGCAAGGCGTACGTACAAGGGTTGGTAGACTCAGAGGGAGAGTTAGCCTGGGACGAACATCGCTGCACTGTCCTCACCTTGGTAGTAAAGTGCAATGCCAAAGTCCGGATACTCACCAGGAGTGGCCTGGAGGTCCTGGCAGAGGGTGAGGACAAAAAGGAGATCTTCCTGGAGATCCTGGTTGACGAAGGGCACAAGAGAACTATTCCGCTCGATGGTGTCGCATCCAGGGTCAGTTAGTTTACATCATCACAAGCACATTCGTACATTTTTTTCATTCGGTACCCAAGGCAGTCATAACCTCAAAGAAAGTATCATAAGAGGCTAGGCAACACTACCACCTAGTAGGGATGAGCATTGATAGTCGATGTTTTCGAAACATCAATGTTTGATGTTTTTTACATCGATGGTAAGTTACAAATTTTTAGTTTCATCGATGTTATTGGTCAAGTATTTCCATTATGGAGGTTTTCCATTACTGGAGAGTACAAAAAGCAGATGAAAAACTGAAAAACATTGATGCTAGTCCCAAAAACATTGATGTTTTTGCAACAATGTTATCGGTACATCGATGGTTGACGTCAATGCTCATCCCTACCACCTAGTGTTAAGAAATATAGGAATTGTAGGCAAAAGTTAATCAAGTTAATTGTATACATAATTTTCACATCTTTAAAGGTTAGATATTACAGCTGGGTGGATTTAGTAGTCATTTAATAGTCAGTAGGTTTCTCTGTCAATTGTATAAAAGGTCTGTGTCTCTTTTGTGGTTTTAAACTAGACCTTGATGTTGTCATGGGCAAAGTTTTGTTGGGAGATGAAAAATCAATGGTAACGTGGATCCAGGGATTGGACCCATACCATAAATCAACTATTGGTCACGGCTGTGGTGGCCAGTCCCATGATATATCAGCCGCTCGACTGAACTAACACTTCTGGAAACTACTAGGCAAGTAAAATATTTGAACATTGACCGATTGGTGTAAAATTTGGTATCATATTAACAGCAGTATTTGAGAAATGATGACATTGCATTGCTTTTATTTGTAATTTTAATGAAAATTCCTTGTTGTAATTGGGCACCCTTGGTCTCTCAAAGAAAGTTCAGTTGTAAACAATGATTGGATAGGGGCATGGACCCCACCCCCTAGGTCCACGGTCCACGTTAACTTATCCACGACCATAGCTTTGAATACTGGGCTTCTAAAAACTGGCCCTGACCAAAGAAACAGAAAATCTTAGTCTGTACAAAACAAAACTAGGCCTACACATGGTCTTGTATTCCATTCTATATACGTACTCATATTCTGATTAAAATACAGAAGTTTTCTGTTGTTAGTGCCTTGACTTGATGTAAGTGGTACCACAGAGAAGTACGGTAAGATACAGAGGATACAAGCTTATGGGACCACCGTGCACTTTTAGCTCTGGTGAGATGGAAATGTACTAGTATTGAGCAAGGAAGAGCCCCAACGGTGAAGGCCACATACCATGTACAGCAGCTGTAGTCCACAGGGTTTTCCTAGATGGCGAGGGGGGAAAGGAAAGTAGAAGGGGACCCCATTAATGGAGCGAGGGTTAAAAAGACACTTTTTACCAGTGAAATGAACGATATTTTTCGCCATATTGCATCAAACTATAATAGAAAACAAAATAATTTGTGTGAAAAGATAACCTCTCAAAACGACTTCCAGCTTGTTTTAAATTTTGCTAAATGTAAATAAGCAGCTGTCGTCAGCTTAAGCGATTCATCAATCATTTTGTCTATTACGATTGTGTTACAGTAAGTACATCATACCATCGATATGTCGAGCGATCGACAACCTAATCTAATAAATAAATTGATAAATAAAATCGATCGATACGATTGCCACAATCAAAATTTACAACTGTCTACAACAGCTGATTTTTACTCCCTAGATACTTAAAATGATTTTTACTCCCTAGCTAGAGAGTAAAAATGCTACTGTACACCCGCAACGCATGCATTAAAAACAGCTGTTTTTCCTGCAGTATGACGAAAAAATAATTTTAACACAACTTGACACCAGGTTGTCTATTCATTTTAATGTTTTTTAAATATAATATTCTATTGACATAATATTATTAGATTATTTATCATGAAGATATTTTCAGGGTTAATTCTATTTTTTCAGGATCTTGCGATTCTTGTCCATGTTCATAATTTGCAAGAAAAAGGAGTTCGCCCAGATTTTCATGTAAAAAGACAAAAAGAATTAGGTTCTGATTTCTTCGCTCAGGATCAACCTTCTAGTGGGTGGTTCCCTGGATGTGGCTAAGATACTTTAAGTGCATCTTTGAATATATTTTGATAAGAAAAATTATAATAATCTCAAAATCCATTCATGAAATAACTGTAATTTTAATATAACTCAAAAATGTTAATAAAAGCAATATTAACCTGTAACATATCTGTGACTTTACAAATCAGACCTATTGAATTACTAAGCCTAACTTAATTGGAGAGTTTTAGCAAAAATACTTAAGTTTACTGCCGTTCCAAACCATAAATTTATTAGTCCTACACAAGAATGATATTCAATGTCGGTATAGAAAAAATATGCAAAATACATAAATAAATACTGAGGGCTATCAGAAAATGTAGTAGAAGTAATGATTTTATTTATTTCTTAACGTAAACTTAGTGCTGCAAGCCTGAGATTAAGAAATGTTGTGTCCAATCTATTTTCACAATAAATTTAATAAGATTTTAAAAGACAATTAAATGTGGAAAAGAATTTTACCATTAAATAATTTTTGGCAGGGAATGTTCTTTTGAGAAATTAATATTTCAACCATATGTGCCCAAACTGGAATCAGTTACCACTTTTTGAATCATGGCAACTATTTTTAACGGACACATTTTATTAGATGAGGCCTCCACATTGGAAAAAAACATCAGTTCGGGTACAGCAAAACAACTCAAAACATTTTGAAAAAAAATATATTTACAATACCTACTAACCTAATACAAATAAACGTTTACCAAGCACGCCTCTTGCTCATACCTGCCCACGTGAGGATCCTTTTCTTTTTATCGTGCGTTTTCAGTCCCATCTGCTTGTGCCTCGGATGAGTTAAGCAAAGATTGTAAATTCTACCGTCTCTAATCTCCAACCAGCAGTCTCGGCACCTCCGTTTCACTGCGTAACGCATCTTAAATCCATTGACAAAGTTCAATGTTGGCAACACTGGTTGTAACAATGTCTTCGCTACCTGAGTGACACTGTTCACAGGAGGATTCGCATTGGTGATGGACTGTCGAAAGATTTTCACAATGAAGTTCATTCTCCTTCCCTGAAAATATGGAATATTTTCTTAAAACAAATAAATGAGGGTGTCATAGGTTAGTCAGTTAATTTTGAAATAAAAAGAAAGCATGTCAAATTATTATTTCTAGCTAAGTGCCCCATCAAAGTAGAACCATACTTACCAGATATTAATCCCAGAAATAAGGCTTTATTTTATCACTTATTTTATTTATGAAACACAAAGAATTCTAAGCAAAGGATATATT
This sequence comes from Macrosteles quadrilineatus, assembly GCF_028750875.1. NCBI lineage: Eukaryota > Metazoa > Arthropoda > Insecta > Hemiptera > Cicadellidae > Macrosteles > Macrosteles quadrilineatus. The sequence goes on from NW_026542602.1 coordinate 11,405,958, forward strand.
GAATAACTTACATTGAATTTTTTTTGGACCATTTACGTCAAAAGTTTCTGAAAAGTTTATTGTAAGGATGGTCCAAACACTGGTATTTTTACGGTATCTATGAAATTGACGTTTTTATAAAAAAATCTTTATGTCGTAGCTCAATGACAAATGACACTTATGTTCAGAATCTATCTCGGTCGGGATTGAACCAGCAACCTCCAGAATTGAAATTAAGCATTAACCCTTTCGGTTACCAAGACAATCACAGGATTGTGTATGCAAAATCACATAAGCCAAGATTGCCTGCATACCAAGCACCACCTACCTGGGCTTTATATGCCGTAATTCTTTTGCAATAACATTTATGTAGGTAGGCTACTTAGTACAATAGGTACTTAAATTTTGAGTGCCGAATCAAACATTCAAACTATAACTTACATGACAAGCTGTTCCCATTTTTTTATAAAAGAAATAGCATAGCCTAGTTAGCTAAAGGAGAATATACACTCACAAAATGGGGTTCAGTTAAAATTTGATGTTCTCCCTTGATTAGTGTTATTGAGATAGTTAGTTATAAATAAAACATAAGGGAAACCAATAAATAACCAATAATAAGGGTATAGGCCCTATGTATTAATTTTCTTTCATCCTAGTCGGAAAAATTCAACGCTGATTCCGAAAATGACGTTCTTTTTCTGCAGAAAACGACCATAAAACCCAAAAAAACGTTTATGGGTACGTCACATGGGTACTCAAATAATGAATAGGCCTAAATGAATTTATTTCCCATATTACATAACACTTTACAATCATAATAATTGTTGAGAAATGTAAACTGGTCACTTTTTCAAGTAGTGTGACCAGTTAAAAGGTTAGATTAACTTATTTATTAAGATTATTATTATTATTGATTAACTTAAAATTATTTAACTATTAGGTTAAATAAACTGGAATGACAGCAGATCACGAATATGCAAGAATGTTTTTGATCCGAAGTTAAATAAGCGAGAAATAGACAAACATGTAAGTATCGGTAGCTTACTAACTTATCAGCAATAACTCCACCTAATGAATTCGGGGTTTTGGGTGGGGGAGACATCCAACGTGGGGAATCATCGGGAGAAAAGGGAAATTAGACGGGTAAAGGTTAATTTTACAGGTAATAACGGGTTAGCTGATAGGAATGGGAACTTTCTATTTAACAAAATTGAACACTGATCTTATTTGAGACATGAGGGGAGGGCAGGTCAGGAAGTGGATTCATGGCTGCATTAGGTGCTTTAAAGGTAGGTTAGGATAGGTAATTAAGTTAATGTTTAGATTATAGTCAACCGGGTTGTTAAGATAATTAATTGTGTTACATCCATATTGTTTTTCAGCGATTGGAGTTATTTTAAAAAGAGTTATTTAACGAAACAATTTTGAAAATGCTAGCATTTTCAAAATCGTTTCCTTGTTGTTTAATGACCAACTATTATGACTAGAATTACAAATTCAAAAATCGGGTGCAAATCCTAAAATGCGTTCTCACTGAATTTTTCACTGTTAACCTCAATTGGTGGATGAAACTGGAGAAATTAGTTAGTCATAAATTACAGGCCATTGGAATGTGTTAGAAAACGAGACTTTTAGTTAGTTAGTCGGCCACATTATAGGCTAATAGGCTAAGGCCTATTTAGTTTTGTACCGTATGTTAACTTACATTCTGTTCTTAGTGTAGCATAGGCTACATTAAATTATTAAATACTTATCAAACTGTCAAGTTATTGAAAAGAATACAACAATAAGCTAACTTACAACCTATGAAATCAATCGATACATAATTTTGGTATAGGTCTATGTGATTGCTTACCGGTTACAATCAAAGTTTACAAAAGGTGCTGGGTACAGTTTCTTAACTGGGCTACCTATGCTAATATCGATTGAAACTATCGAATTGAAAATATTCATTAATAGGCCCTAATCAATATTTTTAAATATATCTAGGCCTATTAAGTTATATAATGAACACAGAGGATACGTCTGGTAACCGGGCGTGGATTAGGCGTCCGGCAGTGACGTCACCGGGTTGTGGGGGCCCGGAACGCCATTACCACAACGATACGATGTACAGCCATTGGTGTTCGTGGTGTAGTGGATAGAGTGCTTGGTTGATATGCAAGAGCAGGTACCTGGTTCGAATCCCATCGGTAGGCTAACTTTAAATTTTTGTCAAAGATTTTGCGTTGAATGTCCTTTCTTCTTAACTGCACATCTTTTGTTAGAATTTTGGCATTTAATTTATGAAGGAACAGAATTTAACTTAACCTTCATTTGATTTGTTTACTTAACAACTTATTTAACTACCGGGCGCCTAATCCACGTCCGTTACTGGACGCGTATCCTTTGCATATAATGAAACTGTCATAACCTAACCTAACTAACTTAACCAAACTTGCTGATACCTAGTGAAAAAATTGCATGAAGGTTTACTAACTTAGTTGAATCGATAGTTTCAATCGATATTAGCATAGCCCAGTTAAGAAACTGTACCCTTGCGATGGATGTATTAGGACTAGCCTATTTAGGCTACCGTGCTTTAACTTATTTACTTTAAATGTAGCCTATATGATTCTTGAAGAGCAAAATTACAGTAGGCCTAGGCCTTCTAGCCAGGGTTCATTACTGAAACTATTGGAATACCGGTTCGTCATGCTGCTGAGAAAACCAAGACTATACAGTACATCTTACCTTAGCAAACAGAATTGCTCGTCGTAATATTAACAAACCCCTAAAATCTAAAACGTTCAATGCTTCCCAATAATCAGCTTGACATAACCTCCTTTCTTTAGTCAGTCAACCAGAACAGAAAACAGAACGAAGTGACTATTCGCACGTCAAAATGCTCCACAGCCCGTTCCCGTTCCAGTTCCAGTATTACAAAATAATGCAACGGGAACTTTCAGAACGTTCAGTTTCTGTGTTTCAGTTACTGTACTTTTAAGTTTTAAGAAGCTTGAAACGTTCAAGAACAATCGATGGAGCCAGAAAGAAAAGTGTTAAAAGTAAAAAAAAAAAAAAAAAAAACACATAAATAAATGATAATTTGAAATATTATCAATTGACTTACAGATGCAAACACAGTGGTACAAGTAAAAGTACAAGCTCGGGAAAGCGGCCAAATAAAAAATAATATGATTTTAAGTAGGCCAATTAAGATTTTACTTGTAAAGCTTACACTGTAACTGTAAAATGTTAAGCTTTTAAGCCGATGACAGCCTGGTGATTTACTAATATTTATTTTTATCCTAATGCCTAGCCTACTTCTGGGCTATCTAGGCCTCCATGCATCTTGATCTAGGCCTACCAATATTAGGCCCTACCTTTTATAGGCCTAGCCTTTGATATGTAAAGGTAAAGTAGGCTAACATAAGGCCTAGGCTTGGCTTAAGTTTTTTACGATTCCTTTATATTGAATCTTCTAATGTGTATTTCTAATAAACATTTTATTATTGGCCAGCACCTATATTTTTGATTGCTTATAACCTCTTTGGCTCTGTTCAACTCTTTTACCTTTCTCTTTACGAAGTTGGTTGATCCCATCCATTTCGATTTCGGCTAATATGAGGTACTACCGTTTACCGTTACCGTTCCTAATACTAGGATATCTTTGTGTGCAACCTGTTCCCAAACAGCTATAACAGTTACTAGATTAGGAACGTAATGTGACGTCATTTGGAGCAGACGTGCGTGGTAGCGGCGCACGTCTGACGTGCGAATAGCCACTGCCAAAACAGAACCAACCTTTCCTAAAAAAAAATTACTCTTCTCTTTCTTCTTCTTCTATTCAGGTTCGCTAAAAAAACTGGCTTGGTTAAGTTAGCAACAGTATTGTGGATTGGACTGGATTGGGTTAACTTTGTACAGTATTGTGAATTCCTACAGCCTCATGAAGCATTCTCTGCATTTCTTGAAATATTTGATAGAATTTTTAATGAAATTTTCCCCACTGTAAATTACACCAAAAGTGTAATGAAATGAAATGAAATGAAATGATTTATTGTCGTTAAAACTATGTACAAAGTTCATGACAATCGTCAAAATAAAAACAAAACAATCAAGATGGCTCTGGCAACTAAAATATCTAAAACTCTAAACCAAAGTACTCTTCATGTTTATACAGGCAAGCCTGGGTTAGAGTAGTTTTTATAGCATGTTTGAATTTTAAAACACACAGGTTTTTGATGGATGCAGGCAAGAAATTGTACATTTTAACACCTTGGTACTCAAAACTATTTTGAGTGGCTGTATACTTATGCCTTAGTGTAGACAGATTATCTTTTGATCTAGTACAGTAGTTGTGCACATCAGATATCTTTTCAAAGTGAGAAATGTTTTCTTTTACATATAACAAACTTGCCAAAACATACAAAGATGGAAATGTGAGAATGTTAAGACCCACAAAAAGGGGCTTACAATGTGTTCTTCTATTCACACTACAAATTAACCTCACCGCCTTCTTTTATAAAGTAAAGAGCAACCTGTTAGCATAAAAACTGTTGGCCCACAGTGAGGTACCATAGGACAAATAGCTATGAATGTGGCCGTAATATATACAAATAAGGACATCAACTGAAACAGTGGATCTAAGTGCTCTTATCATAAATATGCCTTTTACAATCTTAGAAGCTACAAAATCTACATGTGAAAACCACTTCAAGTTTGACTGCAAGTGAAAACCCAAAAACTTCAGAGTGTTTACATCATTACCATTACTGCTAAGACTAATAGTTAGGTCTTGAGTCTTATCAGCATTAAGACATAACTTGTTTGCATTACACCAGTCATTAATAACAGCAGATTTTGTATCCAATGTATCTGTAACGTCATTCAAAGAGTTACCCCGTACACACAAGGCCAAGTCATCAGCAAAAAGAAAGCTTTTTACAGATAAGTCATTAATATTACAAGGTAAGTCATTTATATACAGTATAAACAGGGTAGGGCCCAATATAGAGCCTTGGGGCACTCCGTGGGGCACTCGAACAGGGCTAGAATAAGTGCCGTTTAGATAGACTTTTTGCCATCTGTCACTTAGATAAGATTGAAAGAACTTAACCAAAACTGCATCAAGGTTATAGCAAGAAAGCTTATCCACAAGGAGATCATGAGCCACTGTGTCAAAGGCCTTAGACATGTCGTACGATCTAAACACTATGCCACTTTTGGCCTCTAAACTTTGAAAGCAATTTGATATCAGTGCCTGGGTTGCTTGGACAGTGCTGTGTTTGGGCCTAAAGCCAAACTGACTACTTGCTAAAAGGTTACTATCCTCAAGATACTGAGAAAATCTACGATGTACGAGATGTTCCAAGACCTTCGACACTGCAGGGATAATAGATATAGGCCTATAGTTAGCAATAACATTTTTAGGCCCCTTTTTATGGACTGGTATAACCTTAGAAATCTTGAACTTGTTTGGGTAGCAACCTTGTGTTATACAGAGATTAAATAGGTATGTCAAAACTTCACTTATGTAACTAGAAGCTAACTTCAAGATGGGGACATTAATTCCGTAAATATCTAAACAAGAGCTATTGTTAAGACTGTTGATGGCTGCATACACCTCTTCTACAGTAAATAGTTCAAGCCTAAAAGCATTGTTGTCCTCAATAGTACAAACAACAAGTACAATAGAATAGTACAATAGAAAACAAAGCTAAGCCTAGGAGGATTGCGTCTCATAAAGCATGGTATACAGATGACCTGCATAGGATTAAAATGTATGTGGTTCTGTACAGGGACTTGATGAATTCAGCATCATCTAATGAGGAGTTTGCTCATTGGAAAACAATATATTTAAGAATAAATCGATATTACCGTAACATGGTTGACAAAGCTAAAAGAAATTTCAATGCAAGGTCTATTGAGATGGCTCACAACCCCCAGAAGGCTGCCTGGGCACTAATTAACCAACATAGAAATTCTGCTAAGCCTAAGTCTAATGCTAGCCCTGATGAGTTTAACAAATTCTTTATTCAGAACATTAATAAGATTGTTGACAATATTAACCTCACTTCTCAAACTCTTGATAGCTCATCCTTATTAAGAGCTGGAAATCGGTCGAGACAAATACCTACTATGTCAACCTGGAGGCTGGTTACTCCGGAAAAAATCTGCCAAATAGTTAAGGGCTACAAAAACTCTCATAGTCCTGATGTTTATGGTGTGTCCTGCCACCTACTCAAGTCAGTTATTGATGTGATCTCTTTTCCTTTGGCCTGGCTCATAAATTCATGCTTAAGTAAGGGAGTATTCCCGGACGAGTTAAAGATATCTAGGGCAGTGCCAATTTTTAAGAAAGGTGACCCCCAACTTTTGACCAACTACAGGCCTGTAGCCTTGGTTCCAGCCTTTGGTAAAATCATGGAGTCAATTCTCAACGAACAACTGGTGACTCACTTTGAAGGGAACGATATAATACTAAGTGCCCAACATGGCTTCCGCAAGGGGCGATCAACTGTACCGGCTGTGCGATCATTAGTTGGTCAGGTTATAGAGGCCTTTGAGGCTGGCGACTCTCTGGGACTGGTGTTGTGTGATCTAAGCAAAGCCTTCGACTGCGTTTCTCACGAGATACTTGTTAGTAAACTCAAACATTAAGGAATAACGGGGATTGCTCTTAACACCTTGCAATCGTATCTGAGAAACAGGAAGCAGGTAGTGGAAGTTGAGGGTGCTCGATCAGAAGAGCTTAGTTTGCGACATGGGGTTCCTCAAGGGTCTGTGCTTGGTCCCCTTCTCTTCGTCATTCTTGTCAATGATTTAGATCTTCAGGGCCGCTCACTTTTATATGCGGATGACACTACCCTGCTGGCAAGGGGAAAGGACATAGATCAAATACGTCTGGACTCAGACAGATTACTTGACGAGGCCAAGAATTGGTTTGTGAGCAACAAGTTGCAGCTCAACGATGATAAGACTCAGCGACTCATTTGCACTCTGAAGACGACTGATGCTGGGAACCCCTTGAAGCTCCTTGGCTTCTGGATTGATCCGAAGATGTCGTGGGGTGAACACGCAACTCAGGTCTGCCATAGGCTTTCTAGAGTCCTCTTTTTGCTAAGGAAATTGAAAAAATCAGTGCCAGTGGATTTTTTGGTATCGGCCTATTTCGCCCTGTTCCACAGTCATATCTCATATGGGTTGTTATTATGGGGACACTGTCCAAAGAGTCAGAAGATTCTGCGGCTCCAGAAGAAAGCAGTGAGGCTTTTGACTTCATCTGGCCGTCGAGACCACAGTAAGCCTCTGTTCTCCTCTCTTAACATTCTTACCATCTTTAGTCAATATGTACTTGACTCCGTCTGCTACGTTAAGGAGAACATTGGTGACTTTATACAGCGTGGTGCAGTACATCAGCACAACACTAGAGGAGCTATCGATCTGGATGTGCCAAGATGCAGACTGGCTAAGTCACTGAACAGCTTCCCAGTTATGGCAGTGAGACTTTTCAATAGACTCCCAATTGAAGTAAAGCAGGCGAACAATGCCCAGTTTAAAAGATTGGTAAGGGAGAGACTCCTGGTGGACCCCCTATTTGACACAGACGAATTTATGAGGGAACCTTGGAGAGGAGCCATCCGCAATCCAAGATAGCCTAGACATGAATTGACACAGCCTATCCAGATCATCTGGTCATCGGCGACGCAGTGGTAATTAAGGTAATAATTAATTAATTACCATGTATTTACACTTGTTCACCCTAAAACCATAGATAAAACATACGATCCCTTGTGTTGGTTAGTCTATGCTAAAACCATGGCCACCTTTAACCATATTTAACTCCAGGCACGGCCGCCTTTAACTCCAGGCCGCGGCCTTCGAACTGGCACATCGCAAGTGGTGTTGTAACAGCTGTTTTTGTTTGGAAGCAGCTAATGGTATTTGTGTTTTTACGAAATATTGGTTACTGGACTATGACAATATCGACTCCGCTTAAAAATGTACAGATATAGATTTTAATTCATACTGTTTCAATTTTCAATTCTGTATGTTTTATTTTCAATATTTTAATAAATTTATGTTCATAAATTATAAATTAAATTAATAAAGTGCGAATTAATGAGCTGATGTCACCTGTCTGCCATGTTATCTTATGGGACGTCTGTCGTTGAACAAGTGAACAACACCACTTGCGATGTTGCCAATTCTACCAGGCCACGGCCTGTAGCACGGCCGCCTTTAACTCCAGGCCGCGGCCTTCGAACTGGCAACGTCGCAAGTGGTGTTGTAACAGCTGATTTTTAGGAAGCAACTAATGGTATTTGTGTATTTACGAAATATTGATTACTGGACTCTGACAATATTGACTCCGCTTAAAAATGTACAGATATAGATTTTAATTCATATTGTTTCAATTTTCAATTCGGTATGTTTTATTTTCAATATCTTAATAAATTTATGTTCATAATTTATAAATTAAATCAATAAAGTGCGAATTAATGAGCTGATGTCACCAGTCTGCCATGTTATCTTATGGGACGTCTGTCACTGAATAACACCACTTGCGATGTTGCCAATTCTACCAGGCCGCGGCCTGTAGTTAAAGGCGGCCGTGCCCGTAGTTTAAGGCGGCCGTGGTAGTCGACCTCTTTTTTTTTCTTTTAATAACCTTTGGTCAGTTCTCACTCTTCAGTCTTCACTCCTCAGTCGAGTCGTCGAGTCGAGTCAGCTACCAGCGTTTACGGACAGACAACGACAGATTATAGCTTAGTGCGAGTGCAGACAACAGAATCTCTGTGGTGATCACTGATCGATCAGATTTTTCAGTGTACTCTACAGAAAGTACAAACAAACTAGGGACAACTAAAGGTAGACTTGAACTGAAGCTTGAAGAGTCGTGGAAAGTTTATTGCATTGAAAACTTGTGACATTTTGGTGTATTTGTTAGCAATCTTTATTCATTGAGTTGATTCATTGTAGTACAGTTAATTTGTGTAGAAAGACTTCTCCCCAGTTAAGCTTAGCCTAGGCCTATTCCTATTTGTATGTAGGCCTGTATTCAACAAAAACCATCCAAAAGCTTCTAGGCCTATGACACTGTGGAGTATGTGTAAACGAAGATAGTCTGGAATTGAATTAACATAATCTTGTGTAATTGTGTCATCTTTTCCCTAATTATTGTAGGCCTAGTAGTCATGTCTTCTTGGCTTGAAAATCTGACTACTGCTGGGAATGTGCTACAAAAAATGTTTAGCAATACCAGTCCACCAAATAAAGTTCTGGAGGTGAAGTCTGATAAGTATAGCAACAGAACTGTAATATGCAGGGAAGACAACATTGTGTTTTATGGACCAACAAACAATGACAATAAATATGAAATTGTTATTCTAAGAGCATACTGTGACCTAGCCTACAGGTAAGAACTTCAGTAGCCATATAATAGGCATATAATAACTAGTACCGTAATAAGTAACTTAGAGTCGGGACCACATAAGTTTGCAGTTAAGGGAGGAGCCTATTAACCATATGGTTTTGAATGAACCAATAAGAACGGTGCGGTGTTGCCAAATCTAATAATACCAGCTGATTTGAAAATATTGCTTTGTATATTTAATTAGTGTTGTTAATGGGCGATGTGGCTACCTACGTCGCACTAGCATTGTCTTGTGATTGGCTGCCACCAACTGCAAACTTACGTGGTCCCGACAATAGGCCTTGGCTATAAACTTTATGATTCACTCTGATAAACTTACAATGAAATACTTTTGCAAGTGACCCCTGGCTGTGGAATTAAGTTAGGGGGGTAAAGTGGGGTAAGTGGAACCAGGGGGCAAGTGAAACCGCAGCTTATCAATCAACTGATAAGATAAGTTTCAGCTTAGTTGCCATCATCTTTTATTGTGTTCTCTGGACCTTGTTTTAAAACCTTAAAAAGCTAGCCTAATTAAGTTATGAACAAATGTAGGCCTACCTACCTAAGTTAACTAAAGCCGCGTTTTCCTAGGAAGTGGAGAGAGGAGCGCGGAGAGCGGACTCCACTTGTCTTAGGTAATTTAATGTTACTGTTTTCCTAGAAGCGGAGCGGAACGCCATGTTAATCTATTTTCTGCTCTCCGCGTTCCTCTCTCCGCCCTCCGCCTAGGAAAACCCGACTTGAGGCTACTTTTTGAATATTGAAAAAAAAAACTTAAAGCCTACATAAGTTAGCCAGAAAACTTGAATCAGAAATCAGAAACTTGAGAGTGAATGACTCTTTCTAGTGCTTTAGAAAGGGCGGGAAGAATGCTAATTGGTCTGTAGTCTTGCGGTAGAGATGGGGATGAGATTTTATTCAAGGGACGGACAAGCGCAGACTTCCACTTTTCTGGGAAAATACCTGATCTTAGTGAAGTATTAAATAATATGAAAGTTAATGTCGGAAGGAGAGCAAACAAGATTCGTTTAATTAAAGAAATTGGGATTCTGTCAGAACCAGTGGCGTCAGACGTTAACCGCCTTATAGCCTTCAAAACATCAATTTGCAATATTGGCTTGAAGTTAAATTTAGTGATGGAATTTGGCAAGGGACGTAATTTTAACTCAGTTAAATGGTTCTGAATTATTGTAGGCCTACCGTTTGCCTGTGATGAAACTGATAAAAAATAATTATTCAAATCGTTCAAGGGAATTGATATGGGAACAACTTTAACTTGCTTTCCAAATCCAAAACGTTTTAGATTACGCCAGCAAACAGCAGAGCATTGCTTTCCTTCGGAAAACAATCTATGAAAATATTGGAGTCGAGCATTACGTAAATGTTGTTTTACTTGATTTCTAAGCTGGCGGTAGTGGGCCATGAGCCCCTGATCCCTAGTTCTTTTGGCTCTGCGATGGACTGAGTCCCGCCGAGCCATTAAGCCAATGATCTCCTCACTAATCCAAGGAACGGATCGACTTTTACTAACCCTACGGTTGACAATTGGAGCGTGCTTGTCATATAATTTTAAAATGGTTTCATTAAGTGAAGCGACCATATCATCAACTGACTCCAGGGTGTGTATGGAGTGCCAAGGTGTTAAACTTACATCAGACAAAAAATTTGCTTCATTAAAATTTCTAAAATCTCTGTAAGAGATAAGTTTTTGTTTGGGCTTGGGAGCTCTCGTGGCAAGGGCACAATAAATTAGGTCATGTCGAGAAATGGCAGGGATTGGAAGCTGGCCATGGTGGACTGAAAGTTCGGGATCACTTAAAATAATAAGGTCTAGTAGGGTGTCAGCTTCAGCAGTGTGATGGGTCGGGTCCAGTGGTAGTATCGTCATGTTGCAAGAGTCAAACATGTTTGTCAATTGTTTGCAATCGTAACGTCCAGGTTTGAGTAAGTCACAGTTAAAGTCACGCATGATCAAGACACGACTGTAGCCTGGCATGAGGCGCAAGAGAGTATTTTCAAAGTTGGCCAAATGCCCCACTCCTGGAGGACGGTAACATGTCCCCAGGAGAAGAGCATCCGAACCAGACAAACGAATTTCCAAAAAAATTAATTCGGGTTTAGCAGAGTACTCACCCGGGGACTCGTACAACTGCCTAGCTTGCAAACCGTCCTTTACATAAACGGCAACGCCGCCACCTGTTTTTCCTAAGCGATCGTTTCTGAAAACTGAATAGCCAGGCAGTGCGATCAACCCAGGCGAAATACTCGGCTTCAACCAAGTTTCTGAAACTGAAATGATTTCAAAATTTTGAGTCCGAAATATTGCTCTGACTTCGTCAATATGTTTTGTGAGGGATTGAGCATTGATGTGAGCAGCTTTGAATTGTTTGGTAAAGGGAGCGAGGTTGTTGATAAGGATCTGGGCGTTATCAGTAGGGAGAGGAGTGGGCGGGGGAGGGGTGACTGAGGCGACGCTGTGCAGGTCCGCTATCCTGGACCTACAGCTCGAACCCGCGGCGAGGCGCCGACGACGCGCACCGGCGTAGCTGCAACAGACTTATTCACACACACACACACATACTCGGGATATAACACACAGTAATTAACATATCTAAGCTACTATAGAGAAAAACTTTAGCATTCATTACTGACGAACAAACACGATTAGCTTTCAGCTCCTTATTCAAAATTAAATTGTAAATTGTAATGAACTAAACATTTTAAACAGGCTTTTAAAACAGGGATACGAATCCTATACTAAAATACATGTGAAAAAACAAATAATAATAATAATAAATGTAGTTATTTAAAATACGAATGTCATGGTTTTACATAAATTAAAATAATGATTGGTATTACAGTATAAGCATTTGAAATAATTATCATTGATATGCAGTAGAATGAGTTAAGTTAGAGCACGCATCTTAGCTAGTTCTGGATAGGCCTACCAATTTTTGATTTTTCCTCTAGAGGAGTTGTTACCAACAACCCCTGTTTGGCTTGGATTGTGCTTAAGGGTCATTGTCAGGAAATGTGACAATTTGCCAATTTTTTTTAAATTTTTTTATAAAATATTTTGTTAATAGGCCTATTAAGTTATTATAAGAAGTAACAACCATTCAGAAATACAAATCAATCAGCAGCAGAGCTTAAAATCTTTATTTAACTTAGTTTTTTTTTTTTTTTTTTCAGGTTACCAAGTAGTCTAGTCACACCTATTGTTATAAAAAAAAAACAGTAAATATTGTTCAATAAAAAAAAAAAACATATTGATAATTAGGAAATAACACTATTTCAACAGGTTTTATAGTTTTATAAGACTAAATCTTTGTTTTTTTCATGAAAAGTGATTGATAAAGGTGAAATTAAATAGAAACTCCTCTTAAAAGTCAACAAAATCCATCATAGGGCCTAGTTAATTAAATATAGGCCTATACCTACTTGTATTTGAAAAAAGTTCAGTAACATAGAAATACAATTAGTTTACAAACTACCTATTGTAAAAAAAATAAATTAGGCCTACCAATGCATTTTTCTTAATTTTTATAAACAGTACCGTGACCGGGCTGTCGCTGCCGTGACCGGGCTGCCGCCGCCGTGACTAAAACTAAGATTTTGAGTATGCGTCCATCCTGTTATGCGAATATTTGAGCTTAGGCCTACATATTGTGATGATGAGCAATGTATATTTATTAAGCAATGTATATTTATTAAATTCAGTCTAAGGGAACAATAATAAGTCAAAATAAATCTTTTATTAATTTTCAAAATTTATTGAAAGTTGTATAAACATTTTATCAGCTGACACGCGCTCGTCTCGAGGAAGTGTACTTCCTGTGACGATGTCCCCCACTGTCCTGCAAACCCACAACCAATGAGAGCTTTCCTTTTCAAGGATACTCCATATATGGTAAATACAATTAATAAGTAACAGTAGAGGGGATAACTGTCACAGAACTCTTTTTATAATTTTTAGACAATCATTCCATCATCAACTTTCGAACTAGTAAGTAATTCCTCCCCCCTCTAGTCTCTCTCTCACTTTCTGGTTCACTTAGGTATTCTCTATCATGTAGTATTTCTATGTTAGTATTTAAGATTCTGGAAATTAAATAATAATTAATCCTTTTAGAGATGAACTTGCGTATCTAATTTAAGCATATGAACTTACTTGAGTGTAAATTTCTTGATTCAATTTAAAATGTAAAATTAAACTTGTGTGAAACTTTAACGTTTTATTTCTTCTTTGGTTTTATCCTATTAACTTAGTTAACCATGCTGGTCAGGCATAACAATTGGTGTCAGAAGTGGTGGATTAGTATTTGATTTCCAGATATCAAAGCAGTATTATTAAGCAATGTTCTTTGGTCTTTTATATTAAATTAAGTATTATGATTGTCAATGAGTGTTAGTCAGTCTGTATCGAGAAATTTGTTAAGAACAGGGGTTCCCCCTACACTCTAGGTGCATTTAGAGTCAGTTCAAAGGGAGTATTTTTATAAGTACATTGGACAGGACGTAAAAATTGACCTTTGGGTGGGAGTAAAATTACCTTCGGGATTTTATTATTGGGTGTTAACTTTGGATGGTATAATTGCTAATAGCCGTTGGGTAAGATCAAGCTTTGGTTGTACCCGTAAAAAGGTAGATGTAAGGAAAATTTCTGGAAAGGTGTTGATAAGATCCAAGGCTGATTCGGTTTGGTCATATTGTAAGGGTAATGCCGCGTGGGTTGCCCAGGTTTACAGGCGACAGGTAGTAAGTTGCTAAGCTGGGGAACAAAAGCTCAAAAAGTGAATCAAAAACTTTTATGGAAAAGAGGTCGTTTGGTCGGCCGCCGAATTCGGGGTTAGGAACAACGAGCGTAACCGAGATTAAATCAGAACTTTTTACAAAGATCGGAACTAGATCGGCTGTTATTACGGCACACTACGAGCATATCCAGCCGACAGGGAGTAATACCTCAGGGGGGAATGTAAAGTCCGTTACTTTTTCAGGGCTTGATTTTGAATCTAAAGACGAAGTGATATATGACGTGCCGAAGCAAATAACAAAATTGTAGTCAATGTCGGACAACTTCCTGGACGAATTTCTCGGCATAGTACAAGAGGTAGAGTCGACACCTTTTGAGAATTTGCCTAATGTAAGTGACGTTATTTCTAGGGTAGTTGCGGAACTAGTATCTGAGGAGGATTTACTCCAAATAGCATCCCTTTTGGGGGACATAGACTTGGATTGTCTTAGGGTTTATTTGTATGAAGATGTTCTAATGTTAGTTACTGGCATTCCGGGATTCTGGGAAATAATACGGGAATACGTAAAGACGATTTTAATATTTGAACGTTTTCTAGGATTATAATCTGCATGACGGTGATAAGGATTTAATGGGTTCATGGGTTTCTGAGTTTTGGGTAGCTCTTGCCATTATTCATATTTGCATATTTTTGTTAATTTTCTTTTGTACAAGATCAAAATAAGAGCTTATTTCAATGTCTGATCCAATCTATTATTTGCCTATTCAAAATCCGGACCTGATTCTAGAAGGTTGTGAGTCCTTACTTCGATCCTTAGTACAACGTATCATCGAAAAATACATAAACGGTGGGCGAACCAATTATACGAATGAAACTAATGTATCACGTGTAAAAGTCACACAGATTGTGATAGACTTCTTAGACTAGTCGTGTCAGATGGGACTGTGTTGTAATCTTGTTTGTTTTGTCGGTGGTCTAGTCATAGCCATTATATTAGTTATCTGGTCTATAGTGGGCTTGGGTTGTTATCGCTGTGCGTTGTCCTGTTATCTCGGAGACCGTATTTTTATCAGTGACGAGACGACTACCAGTGCACCGCGTTACTAAATACTTGTACAGATTAGTATTTTCCGTAAGAGAAAGATGGTACGAACACTCCCGCCGTTACCACTTCCACCAGGAAGGGGCAACAATCAGCAAGCGAATGAGGAGGACAATGCAAACCAATTAGGGCAACCGTTAGCTCAGGCAGCACATCAAGCCGCTGCACCGGCAGTAGCACCACTGGTGCCGGCAAGACTATACGATCTGTCGGTAGCGAACCTTATCGAAGTATTTAGGGGTGATGGAACAGGCCCTACCGTGAAAGAATTTTTCCGTTTGTTTGAGAGCGCGTCCGCCACAGGGCGATGGGCGAAGGAGGATATGGTGAGGATTTTACAGCAAGGGTTCTGCCCCCACATTTTTGTCCACATTGTTAGACCGGTATGGGGCCGAGGTTGAGTATGAAGTCCTTAAAAGGGAAATTGTTGAACGGTTTACAGGGAAGCATACCCAACACTATCATTACTCCAACCTTACTAACGCAGTTCAGATGAAAAATGAAAGTGTCGAGGCTTTCACTGTTAGGATTAGGCGGTTGGGCACACTAACTATAACACCGAGGGAGGACATGGCGGAACAGCGTATTGTGAGGGAGGAGGCTGAGAAACGAATGTTGCATGCTTTTCTGCATGGGTTGACTGGGGTTACGGGACAGGTAACTCGTCACAAATTCCCTGAGCGATGGGAAGAAGCGGTCCAATACGCAGTCATGGTGGCCGCGGATGAAAGAAGCCACCCTTCGCGCGACCCGAGACCAGTGTTTTCAACCCTGGCAACATGTTTCAATTGCAAGCGACCAGGTCATATGGCTCGTGACTGTAGGGCTCCCAGACAGGGTAATACTGCTGATGGAGGTAGATATGACAGGAGTACGAACTATGGGCCAGGTCAGAGTTTTCGGGGGCGTGGCCAGTATTCTCATACGGGTCCATCACAAGGACAGGGCGGTAACAGAGGACGAACTTATGGTTCTGTGTCTCACAATGTAGGTAGAGGGCGTGAAGGGGTCAATGAGGGTTTGGTTTCTAGACGTCCGTTATCGGAGGTTGAATGCTTTAATTGCAAAGAAAAAGGGCATTTTGCCAATCGCTGCACTAAGCCGAGAACTAATTCGGAAAACAGGCGCGGTCCGATAGCCTAAAATGGCGTCCAACTGTCGGACCAGCGAACAACGATATAATAGTACCTAGTATCCTCTCCACCACCAGTGGGGACCTGACTGTAGTAGGGGAAATTGATGGTAAAAAGGTAACATTATTAATCGGTACTGGGGCTGTGATGTCGTTGTTAAAAGAGGGCGTCAGTACATTACCAATCCTGCCGTGTAACGACATAGCTAAAGGGGTCACAGGGAGTAGTCTAAATATAATAGGAATTCAAAAGATGGTTATTAACATGGGGGATAGGTTCTTTCCAATTGTGTTTAGAGTTTGTAATATGGAGATTCCTTATGGAGGTATTTTAGGATTAGACATTTTAAGACAAATTGGCGCAGTTATAGACCTTAAGAAAGATTGTATCACTTTCGGGGACGAACGGTGTGAAGAGGATGACGTGATGGTGCGGGAGGACGTCGCGAACCCTCCCCTGCCAGATGGAGTCGTGTGGCAAGTGGTAGTACCGGAGAGGTTGAGTTTGGACCCGGAAAGTGAGTTTCAGATTAGGGCCGTATTAAAGCCTTTTGCGAGCAGCCGTGGAGCTGTAATTCCGGACATGGTATATGTTCAGCCGATTGAAAGTGATGTTTCAGGAATACAGGGCGCGCATGTGGTTAGTAAAGTTATAGAGAAACAAGGTGTTAAAGGCAATGTCATGACGTATTGTGTAGCTTTACATATGTTGAATTCCAGTAAGGAAGTATTAGCGCTAGAGAAGGGGACGCAAGTGGCCATAGCAACCCCGGTGGAAAACTTGGAGGGTTTTTCAAATATTTGTACAGTTAGGGAGCAGGGATGGAGCAGAGAGCTCATCCTTCTCAGCCGAAATACGAATTACCACGAGGTAGGCGTCGACGCTTCAGCACGGGAGCTCGGTCCGACCTCGCAATGGGCTGTAACCGGACGTATTCAGGAGTCCGTGGATAACTCCGAGATCGAAAGGTCAAATGCTCTAGTTGCAGTTTTAGGTAAGGGTGTAATTGATGTAGACGAACTTATTGAAAGAAAAGTGGCGCATTTGGAAGGGAAGGAAAAAGAGGTAATTAAGTCTGTTTTGTGCGAATTTAAAGATATATTCTATGACGGTAAGAGGGCTCTAGGATGTACTAGCAAAATCGAACACAATATCTATACAGGTGACGCTCCACCAATAAGGAGGCGACCGTATCGACTACCCCATGAAAAGAAAGAAATTGTTAGGGAACAAATCCAAGACATGTTAGATAAGGACATAATTGAACCAAGCGATAGTGCTTGGAGTTTTCCAATTGTTTTGTGCCTCAAGAAGCGTCCAGTCGATGCTGGGCCTGATTATAAACCTAAATTTAGGCTATGTGTAGATTATCGTGGTCTTAATTCCATTTCTCGCATGGATAGATATCCATTACCTAACATTCAAACCACACTGGATTCCCTTGGCAGCTGTAAATACTTTTCCGTGTGTGACTTAATGAGCGGGTATTGGCAGATAAAGGTGGCAAAAGAGGATAGACCCAAGACCGCATTCGTGACAGAGGAGGGACTTTACCAGTTTAAGCGGTTACCGTTTGGATTAAGTACAGCCCCTCTAACTTTTCAACGAGTTATGGACTCGGTATTAACAGGCCTAAAAGCAGTGCCGGATTTAGGGTACTTGCGGCCCTAGGCCAAATTACTTGAGCGGCCCTCCCCCTGTGGTGAAAATTCCTTGCGATCGCGGAAGGCGGAAGTAATAGTGACTATCTCCTATACATCAAGGGGACATCATCATCGACACCCGTGATCCTGGATGAAATCGTGGACATCTCTCCTAAACCAAGTCAAAGCCATCATAGTTATCCGGGACCGCAGTAAAATCGTGAACATCTCCCGCGGGCCGCAATCACGGGGACATCATCATCGAAACTTGCGATCGCGGCAAAGTCGTGTTAAAAACCTCTCCCGTGGACTGCGATCATGACGACTTCATCATTGTCACCCGCGGCCGTGCCGGAATCGTAAACATTCCACTCGGGAAGCCATCACGGGAACGTCCTCATTGACAACCCCAGCCGCGGCAAAATCGTTAACATCTCCCGTGAACCACGATCACGGGGACATCATCATCAACACTCACAGCCGCGGTGAAATCATGAACATCTGCCGCGGGCCGCAATCACGTGAACATCATCATCGACACTTGCGATCGCGGCAAATTCGTGTTAAAACATCTCCCGTGGACTGCGATCATGAGGACTTCATCATTGTCACCCGCGGCCGTGCCGAAATCGTAAACATCCTCCTCGGTAAGCCACCATGGGGACATCCACATTGACACCCCCAGCCGCGGCGAAATCGTTAACATCTCCCGTGGGCCGCAATCAAGGGGAAATCATCATCGACACTTGTGACCGCGGCGAAATCGTGAACATCTCCCGCACACGGGCCGCAATCACGGGGACATCATCATTGACAACTCGATACAGCATCTACTTCGTAAACGTCTCCTGCGAGCTGCGATCATAAGGACACATCCCCGTCACCCGCGGCCGCGGCTAAATCATGAACGTCTCCCGCGGGCCGCAATCACGGGACATCATCACAGGCACCCGAGGCCGCGGCAAAATCGTGAACATCTCCCTCGGTCCACGGAGACATCATTATGGTCAGCTGTGATCGCGGCAAACTGGTGGTTTAAAATAATATATTTTTTAAAAATTTTATCTAAAAAATGTTTTTCCCAATCCTCTGCGGCCCCCTTTTGCTTGCGGCCCTAGGCCGCGGCCTAATCGGCCTAGTGGTAAATCCGGCACTGCCTAAAAGGTGTAGGTGCTCTCGTGTACCTCGATGATGTGCTAATTTATGGGCGAACCATTGAGGAGCATGCCAGTAGATTGAGGGAAGTATTTAATCGGTTGAGGGAGGCGAACTTGGTTTGCCAACCAGAGAAATGCGTATTTGCTCATAAGGAGGTACATTACTTGGGTCATGTTATCGGTTCCGATGGAGTGAGACCGGAAGCAGATAAGATTAGCGCCGTAGTGAACTATCCCGTTCCGCGCAACGTCAAGGACGTACGCTCATTTATAGGACTTTGTTCATTTTACAGACGCTTTGTTGGGGGATTTTCCAAATTAGCTAAACCACTAACTGATTTAACGCGTAAAGATAAAAAGTTTGAGTGGGGTGATCAGCAGCAAGAGGCTTTCCAGTCCTTAAAGCAGGCACTCACCACACCACCAGTTTTAGCGTTTCCACAATTTGATAAGCCATTTCTGGTTACAAGCGATACAAGCTTGTATTGTATTGGCGGCATATTGAGTCAACAATATGAGGATGGAGAGAGGCCAGTGGCCTACTATTCTAAATCTATTTCCAAATCTGAACAAAATTATGGCGCAACTGAAAGGGAATTGCTTGCCGTGGTAATATTAACTAAGGTGTGGCGATGTTATCTTTACGGTAACAAGTTCACCTTAAGAACCGATTGTGCCGCAATAAAATGGATATTTTCGTTAAAGGACCCGAACAGTAGGCTTACTCGATGGGCTTTGAAATTATCCGAGTTTGACTTCGAAATTGAGCACAGGAAGGGTAACCTGAATCAGGCAGCTGATGCACTATCACGGATCAGAACTATCTGTAGACCTATATGGTCACGGGATGCTGTCCTGCAGGGACAGGGGACGGATATGTTTTGCAGGGAGGTCTCAAAGCAAATTAAAACTGGGGAAGAGAACAACTTTATCCATGACCTGGATGGGTTATTGTATCAAAAGTCCGATACCGGAAACCGACTTGTTGTACCGAGGGGAATGATAGCAAAAGTATTAGAGACACACCATGATTGTGTGTTTAGTGGTCACCAAGGTATCAAACGCACCCTAGATACAGTCAAAGCACAATATTATTGGCCAACCATAAACAAGGACGTCACAGAGTATGTTAGTCAGTGTCATTCATGTAACTTACGGAAACCTGGCAGGCGTTATACCGCACCCATGGGTATTTTTGATACTGTTAGAGTACCGATGCAATTAGTTAGTATGGACATTGTTGGTCCACTTGTTGTGTCAAAATCAGGAAATCGGTATCTTTTATCTTTCATTGATTCTGCAACCCGTTGGGTAGAGGCCATAGCTATTCCGGATCAAACTGCAGAAACTGTAGCAAAAGCGTTTGTCACGAATATAATTGCTCATTTAGGGGTTCCAAAGTACCTATTAACTGATTGTGGATCTAATTTTCTTTCAAAATTGTTTAAAGAGGTATGTAAGTTATTGAAAATTTCTAAATTACAGACTACCGTGATGCATCCGATGAGTAACGGGTTATGTGAGCGTCAGCATCAAACCATAGCTGCTATGGTGTCTCATTATGTAAATAAAGATAGTAGAAACTGGGACACATTTATTCCTTACGTACTCATGGCACTGAGGAATGCCAAACATCCGGTGACAAAGAACACGCCATTTTATCTTATGTATGGTCGTGAGATGCGACTACCAGCTGACGACGACTACGATTTCTCAGGTGACAAGGGAACTCCAGTGGAGGAATTAGCTGATAAAATTCGGGAGGCTAACGATCTAGCTGCAAAATATACTGAAGAGGCGCGGCTAAGAAACAAAGAGCACTATGATAAAAATACTCGGTTGATAACATTTACTGTAGGCGACTTTGTTTATGTTTATCATCCCGACATCAAAAAGGGCCCACAGTCTAAGTTCAAACGCTATTGGTCAGGACCTCACGAGGTGGTTGGACAGTTAAGTGAATTAGTTTACAAAATAGACATAAATGGACGGACAGTAAATCTACATGTTAATAGGTTAAAGAAGTGTCGGAACACTCAGCTGACTGATAAGGCACGCGCCGTGGCTGATAACGAGGTGGTACAGGCCACAGCTGTTCCAGCTGAGATAAGCGACGACGTCACGGGTGATGACGCGCCAGAGGCCGATGGTGTCGTACCCGGGGAGTTAAATTGGGTTGATGGACCGATTGTAGTAGAGGACAACTTCATTGATGACGTTGTCCATGAAATTGAACCGGTCGAATTTGAATCGGATGACAGCATGTACGAACCCCCGGATGATCACCGTGATGTTGATTGGGAACCACCCGTGGAACCTGTATTACCACCAGATGAGTTAGGAGGTCCCGCATATAACACAAGAGCGCGCGCTAGGCAATAGTCATAACAATAAACTATTGGGAAGTTTAAGTTGACAAAATTACTATTATATGTGTAATCTGGTCCGAGATATGACGACATTGTGGTAGAGAGGGTAATTATGTAGAGGAATGAATTATGAGGTCTCCTAAGAATTATGTCTCATATTAGTAAACATTAAATATATATATATATATATAATATATATACTTTACTTTCCAGATATTTTTCAATATTATATATTAAAATTAGACACTCAACTGTATATATATTAGAAATGTATTAATAGTGTTCACAATTGTTTGACCATAACATATCGATTTTATTGTATGATTTTGTGTTAGAAGAATGATGAGTTTTGTGCAATGATAATGGGACATTTTGAACCAACCATATTAGCGTGGGTAATAAGTTACCTTGTTTAGCGTATTTTGAAACATTTAACGTTTGTGTACAGGACATTACTCGATTATAAGTATTTTTTTTAAATTCTTACTATTAGCTGTAGACATCTTAATTTTACTCGTGTGTAGTGTGAACAAAGACCATTGCTTATAATATTAATTAGATAAATAAATGTAAGGTGAACACAGAGGTGGAGGGCAGTTAAAAATGGGAGAGAATTACTGAAAAATGATCATTCTTTACCATGAGTATCGAGTATGGAAATACTCACTCTATTCAGTTTACTTATGAAAATAACTTGCTTTTTTTTACGTGATACTGAGTGTAAAGTCTAGTCAAATGGATGTAAATATATGCTCTGTTGGAGTCATGTGACCACAAATATGCCTCGCACATGGTCACATACCATTTCTTCATAAAGACATTATATTATGAATGTTTGAGTTAAAGGCACATACCTGGTGGTTCACAACTGGGGACAGCATGAGTGGCTTGGGCTCCGTGGGTGTTGCGCAGGTAGATCTGCTTCTGGTGGAGAATCTAGCAGTGTCACGTAGTCGTACTCCTGCGGTGGCTCTGAGGACGGAGGAGGCCGTCGGGGCGGGCTTGGAGCAGCTGATGAGCGTGCTGGAAATGGAACGCGCACGAACCTTGGAGCATGAGGAGCCCCAGCAGAAGTTGGTGCTGACCGCGGCCGACCACGGCCTATTCCAGGGATGGGCACCACCGGAAACGCTGAAGATGGAGCATTGCAGCGGATTACCGAGAGAGGGAGATACCCAGCTGCACCCGGAGGACTTGAGTTGGCTCTGGTTCCAGCTGCACATGGAGGACTCGGGTTGGCTCTGGTTCCAGCTGCACATGGAGGACTTGGGTTTGCTCTGATTCCCAGTGGATAGATGTATCGACGGACAGCCAAAGTCTCAGTGTCTAGTGATATGACTACGTGTACCCACTCCGGCTCAGTGTTCGGAGGTACGCGGGTGTAGCAATCTACGCCAAGCTCTACAAGAGGCATGATGACAGTCAAACACGGGCAAGGACTAGGAGCAACTGAGGACAAGTAGTGCTGGTTAGGGAGTGACTTGCGGAGGCGTTAGGAAGAGGGTTTGATAAGGCACCCACACTCGCTCAAAACCATGAGATACTCTAGTGCCTAACTGAAAATTCAAATATATATATGCGTTGATATTTATATATTTTGATTTTGTTATTTTAGTATTCATGAAATAGGGTTGCTGATGTACTTTGTATACGAAATAAAAAGGGTGTACCCTTATGTTACTATATTAATGTGGTAGATGTAATATGTATGGACATGAAACCATTTTGTACGCACTTTATTAATTGCCAATGATTAACCTTAATTTTAAACTTTTTGCTTTTGAAAATATATTAATATGTATATATATATATATACAAATAAATTTAATGTAATTGAAAATGTAAATAAACAAAATGTATCAATTATATTCTAAGATTTTATGCGTGAAATTTAGTATTTAGCATACAGTATATTATTTGTTGACTTTACTAGAATATAATCATGTTCTTGTAAAGCCTAGGCATCTTGCTTATTGCAGTATTGAGTCATTAATTAATTGTTGCTTATTTTGTGATGTAGCTAATATTAATTGTGTTGAAATAAATTACTTCATTAGACAGAGACTTGAGGGGACCGCCGGAAGGAGGTCGCTATCCAACTACTGATAACAACCCACTCGCGATAGACTGCGACCGACAGCTAATATACAACTGGTATTATACATCACCATACTAACAGGCTGTTATTGGAATTTAAAGTCTTGAAAATCAAACCCAAAGGGTATGATTTTCTCTTGCGGTGGTGCGAATGTGATGATGAGCAATGTATATTTATTAAGCAATGTATATTTATTAAATTCAGTCTAAGGGAACAATAATAAGTCAAAATAAATCTTTTATTAATTTTCAAAATTTATTGAAAGTTGTATAAACATTTTATCAGCTGACACGCGCTCGTCTCGAGGAAGTGTACTTCCTGTGACGATGTCCCCCACTGTCCTGCAAACCCACAACCAATGAGAGCTTTCCTTTTCAAGGATACTCCATATATGGTAAATACAATTAATAAGTAACAGTAGAGGGGATAACTGTCACAGAACTCTTTTTATAATTTTTAGACAATCATTCCATCATCAACTTTCGAACTAGTAAGTAATTCCTCCCCCCTCTAGTCTCTCTCTCACTTTCTGGTTCACTTAGGTATTCTCTATCATGTAGTATTTCTATGTTAGTATTTAAGATTCTGGAAATTAAATAATAATTAATCCTTTTAGAGATGAACTTGCGTATCTAATTTAAGCATATGAACTTACTTGAGTGTAAATTTCTTGATTCAATTTAAAATGTAAAATTAAACTTGTGTGAAACTTTAACGTTTTATTTCTTCTTTGGTTTTATCCTATTAACTTAGTTAACCATGCTGGTCAGGCATAACAATATAGTTAAAAACTGACCATAGAATCGTAAACGACAAATATTAAATAGGCCTATCATATAACAAAGAACTAAAACGGAAATTCATTCATACCTGGATATTTTGGAAACAAATTTCTTATAACAATTTAGTTTTTTAAAACTATTTTTAGTTAAAGTTTAATCTTTGTGTTGTTAGTTAAATTTAGAATAGTATCAAATAACATAATAAAATAAGAGCAACCTGCGTTTATTATACATTTTGGCACTATATTACAGCCCGGTCACGGAAAAACAGCTCCGGTAACAAGACCGTAATCTTACTATATTATTTATATAGCTCCTAGGCTAGTTGACGAGGCTAGGCCTCATTTTCAGGTTATGCTCTGTGCACAATTCTACAGCTAGTCCAACGTTTGATTTGCCAGTTTTATTGGAATATATCAGATTAGTGTGAGTGACCGAACTGTAACATAATTAAGGTAGCCTACGATGTGTTTCTTACCTGTTGTTTTGATTATAATTTCTAAATCAACATTTCTTCTGGCGAAAACTTCAACTCACAGCAACTTTAAGGTACTCACAAGACTGGGACAATTTGCCGCGCTTTACAACTTTTTTTGCTGCTTTGGCGGGCTACGTCATTTTCACAGTCCATATCTTGGTGGCACTTGGAGACTGACGTATTAGGTCGAAAAATCAATATTCCGACCAATTTTAAGATTGAACAGATGACGTATTCGAATAATAAGTATTACGTATAACCTATATTCAAAGCTCTGTCGTGTTTTTAGAGTTTTTCCATATTTGACATCTCATTTGATGTTTAGGTTAGTGACCGGACTGTAAATATGCGTCTGTAACCTATAAAACTTTTAAATTATGCATGTAATTGCTAAAATAAAGGAATATATTATTGGGAAATAAGGTAAATAAGTAAGTACACACATTTTATCATTTTTTATTCAGTTTTATTTTTTATTTATACCTGAGACATAACTTATCCCATTCTGTGACATTGACCCTTAAGAATTTTAATTGGTAAAACAGTGTAATAATGTATTTAAATGTACCTACTTGCTTAAAGAAAAGGAGGAAGTTCACATCGGGCTTTGGAGAATCACTAGGAACATTAAAACTAGCAGTAGGCTACTTAGCATCGTACAAAACAAAGCAAAACTCTCTCTAACTTATTTACAGTTCTTCTCTCAATGACATATTTATCTAGTAAATCATTATTCTGTAACTTATCTGTATTTGTATTTCTGTATATTGTTGTATATTCTTTGTATGTAGCCACGTTACATCGTGATTCCTATTAAGAATTGGTAAGTTACATTATTTGCCGTTGGAATGAAATAAATAAATTATTAGGCCTTCTCACCCTTTCCGTTGTCTTCACACTCAGGACCACTGCTCTATCATGGTCAGCCACCAGTGCGTTGACAACTTACACCGAATACTCCCAGGTGTTAAAATTAGTAGCCGCCGTATCCAGGCACGCACTCCCTCGGGTTGGTAGTTTAGTGGTTATATAAAGGCCGTAGGTTCGCAGTAGATTCGAGAAGTTGGCATCCTCTCTTGATGGACGTTCTAAATGAACATTGAAATCACCACAGATCACAATTATTTCTTGGCTGAAAGTCCAAATAGATATTGCAAACAAAGGTAAAGTTGAGTAAAAAAAACTGTCAATGTCTCCATCAGGTGATCTACCTATACGTGTTAAAGCATAAATAGGTACCCCAACATTTTTGTGGGAGCTGCCATTTACAATTTGTAAGTCTGCTATGCATCTAAAGGTGTCATTCTCCTCAATAACGAGCCAACGTTCAGAGATACGAATAGAAGATCGTACTTCACTTCTTTGACAAAAAGGGTCAAAAGATCAAAATTAGTTCTCATACATTGTACATTCAATGATACAACCTTGGTTTCTATATTGATTATTTAGGAGAAGCCTCCATTTGTTTACACTCCGTGGGCACAGTATAATAACAGTAGATCGTGTGTTACAGTAGGGGTAGGTAACCAGAATGTAGCAGTTTGGCCCATTTCCAGTTTAGCCTATGTTGGTTGAGTGCAGTAGACAGTTCTCCCAAAAAAAGATCTAGGTTTAGAATTCCCCACTGGTAAAACACTGCGTTTAAAGGGAATGAAATTCCTAACCAAGACTCCCGATGGCCAAAAACTTGGGTTCAAGATGTGGTGAGCACAACTAGTCGGCACTCCTGCCTTGAATGACTTAAAGTACGATTTAAATTTAGTTTTTAGTTCGTAACACTCGGTTTGAGGCATTCCATTTTCAGTAATATATATATACAAATTGCTTGTTTCAGTTTATACCGCTCTGAAGTGAAGGATGAAGTTGAAATTCGTTTTTTGCAGTACAAGGACAAAATACCTGTTCTAATATCAATCTCTGCAACGGTGAGTGATAGTCATAATAAATAACATTGAAGCCTGAAACAACTTTCCCTAGGCCTATATAAGCCTATTTAACTTATTATTAACATTTCCATACTTTCATTTATTCACTCCGTAGGACTATCTATGTATGGTGTACACACTGTGGGGATTTGTCCACCATAACCCCTAGGTACTTGGCAGAATGAACGGTCTGGACTTCGATGGCCCCTACCCTCAACGGAATGATGGTGTTAATCCGTTTTTTTGTTAATATCACGATCTCAGTTTTGCTCAAAGCAAGCGAGAGACCGTGGTCTGCCATCCATGCGTTTATGGTACGCTTAACTCGGTTCAGCTTTAGCTGAGCCAACTCAACGGTACGTGCAGCTATCAAAACTGCAACGTCGTCTGCGTACCCAACCAGAACAGTTTCCTCAGGCATTTCAGACCTCAGGAGGCTGTAATACGCGACATTCCAGAGGTCTGGCTGAGTATGAAACCTTGGGCAGCACCGGAAGTGACACTTATCGTCCGTGGGCCATCTGTAGTGTCATACATGAGGAGGCGGAACCAGAGATAATCCTCTATGAGGTTTAATATGAAGGCTATTCAGAAAGTAAGGACTGATTTGTCTGACGATAGGCGCATGCTGATCACTCAATTTCTAGTTGAGACTTGGGCATCGACTATCCAGCTGTTTCAGGGAAGTTCCGTTTTGCTGTGGGTTGTCGCAATATATAAGCTCAAGTGTGCTGCATTTGGAAATCCTGCTAGTTGTGGGGTGTGGGCTGGAACACTTTTTTACTGGCCTTAAACTTAACCCTTCCGGACGGGCAAAATCGTGACATAGGACGGGAAAAAATAAAAATAAATTTTCCTTATTAATGAAAGAAAGAAAGAGTTTTATTTATCCATAAATATACAAATATGTACATATAGAATAGTCATAAATTAATGATGAGTAAGTACAATGTCATCTCAAAGCTTAAACTAACTTAGCACTACTGTTAAAAAAGTCATTCAAAGTATAAAATGCATTGTAATACAAGTATTGCCTGACCTTGTTAAAAAAAACAATTGTTAAAGTCTGTGTCTTTTTCTAATAATAAGAATTTATTAATTACCCTACGAGTCATATAATCAGGAGATTTTTCAAATTTTGCTGTTGAGTGCGAGGGATATATTATAAAATTACGTCTTGTGTTATACGCATTCATGTGATTTTTCAAAAAGGATTCTATTTTTCATGAAGTATTTACATAATTCATAAATATAAAGACAAGGTAAAGTTAATAATTTTGATTCTTGAAATATTTGTTGACAGTGCTCATCAACCGGAATATGATGCAAAATTCTAATGGCCCTTTTCTGAATTCGGAATATTCTATTAAAATTTTCACACGAAGTACTACCCCAAATTACCAACCCATAAGTTAATCTAGATTGAATAGTTGCAAAGTAAACAGTTTTAAAATGTTTTTATCAACTGAGTTTGATAGTACTTTAAGAGCAAAACAAGAAGAATTTAATTTTTCCTGAAAGTATCAATATGTATAGAAAATTCTAATTTCATATCTATGGTTATTCCTAAAAATTTATAAAATTTTTTTTCGGTTTCACTTGAATTTTATGAAGGTTCACGAGTTTTGAATTTGATTATTTCAGTTTTGTTTTAATTTAATTTAAATCCATTTTCTTTAAACCAGGTGCTTAAGTTAAAAATGCAATCCTCAATATTAAGATCAAGACCACCTTGACTCCCTTCTTGGACTACTACAGTAGTGTCATCAGCGTACTGAATTGTATTCGAAAAAGTGGAATCAGCATTTTTGGGCAAGTCTGCGACATAAGTTAAAAAAAGAATCGGCCCTAATATCGATCCTTGTGGATATCGTGGATATCCTGTATGGCAAATTTGCCAATCGGTGTCATATGAGCCACTTTGGTCATTTATCCGCAGTCCGCACCATCTGAAAACGTTTTTCAAAATAGAATTTAATTAAGTTAATCGCTTGTCCTCTGATTCCATAATTTTCCATTTTTTCTAGCAATATATTTCTGTCAATAGTGTCAAACGCTTTTGACAAGTCACAAAAGATTGCGGCAGAAGAGGTTTTACTATCCATATTCTTAATGATGAAATCGATAAATTTAGAAACTGTATCTATGGTTGAAAGATTTTGCCTGAATCCAAACTGTTCTTTGTTAATTATTTGATGTTTTTCAAAGATAAGGTAGAAGTCTGTTTAAAATTATTCTTTCTAGCAAATTTGAGAAAACTGACAACAATGAAATAGTTCAAAAATCATCCAAACTTTTATCTTTGTTTTTCTTAATTGGCTTTACTTATGTTTTGTTATACAAGTATACATAAAATAAACACAATGGAACACTTCATACTGTCAAAATAATTTTTTACTAGTTTTTAACTATGCGAATATATCCGCTACCCGTCCGCAGATGTGTAGAAAAGCAGCGGATATATCCGCCACCCGTCTTTGAAGATATGACCATAACAAAGTTAGGCAATAAATACAGAACAATATGTAAACAATAAATAAAGACTACGTTGTGTTGAGCGCGAAACGTTGAGGGGGGAGTGTAGGGGGGGAGTGTTTGGTACTGCGAAACATCTTGTTACTTCTCAAGCACCTGCCAGTCTGTCTGAAGAGAAGACGGATGTATCCGCTTCCCGTCCGGAACATCAAAAACCATAAGCGGATATATCCGCCACCCGTCCTTTATCGCCAAAGACTTAGGCGGATATATCCGTCACTAATCCGGGAAGGGTTAAGAGCTTTACAAAATTACTGTCAATGGTGTGAAGTGTACAGAAAAAATGGGTAAGGGCGGTCCAATTGCATTTCATGGGGCAGCTCACAGGTGGCCAAGTTCTACAAAAGGAATTTCAAAGCTAGCCCACCGCTTTGATAATTGCCTCAATTTGTCATACAACTATGTAGGGAAGAAGTATTTTAGTTGCTCTTTCAAATGTATATAATGCTATTTTTATTTTTGTAGGCCCACAAACCTATTTTATTCCAAATGTTCCATACTTTCTGGAATAGCATTCATATAAAAATAAACACAGTGATATTGAGGAAAGTTTGTATTTAACCAGATCTTACAGAGGACTTTAATAATTTAAACTTTAACATATTAACATGTAATGACATGAAAAATGATTTAGTAACCAAAATCAACCTTAAGCTATGGTTCCACAGACTGCGGAATCTCTGCCTTGCGGTGCGATTTTTTCCGCTGTGGAATTACAACGACACTGGTTTAATGGAGTTTCCTTGTGTGCGGTTCCACTGACGTGAGTTTCTTCATCCCGAATTTTCAGTTCCGCATGGCAGACAAATCATACTGGTCTGAGAGCAGTGGCAGTGCGGATTCCGCCAGCGGAGAAGAGCCATGCATTATTGTGACCGTGCAGTTGCATTATGTCTTGTGCTATTTCGTTAAATAAATAACAAAAATACTAAATGTTGGTACATACCTTAATGTTACCGCCAGGTTAATCTCGGCATTCAAAGGTTGTTTGTCTCGATTAGTAGCATTGGTGTGTAAGTCATCTTTGATGTGATCAACCAAAAAGAAAAATTGGTCTTGCACGGAAGTGCCGCTTAAACTTGTCTACTAAAGGTTTACGAACGAGTATGTTGTAAGCTCCTTCACTGTCCCGAATCTTAAATATATCACTTCAATCACTATGACTTGACACTTGACACCAATAAAGATAAAAGATCGACATGTAATGGGTATTCCAAGTTGAGACTAAAATAAAATTTAGTAAAAACGATACAAGCTTTCAGCTGTCAAAACATTGCATCTAAAGATTGATATTGAACATAGCCTTCGTAATGAATTGTCAGGGAGGTCAAAATCTGTTTAAATCATATGTTAGACTAAATTAAAATATACCTATTGTAGAAAAATGACGTATCGAATAACTTGAATATCTAAAAAACTACTTGTCCTATCGAGCTCAAAGTGTTACCAAATAAAATCATATGAAATTCCCTTACTTGTGTTAAAAAATCAAAATGATCGGACAAATTAGAGAAATTAAGTAAAAAATTTAAATTTAAAATAGGTATTAATTTACAAGGTCCGAGCAAAAACTGCCATGACGTTGCGCGGAGCAAAATTGACAAAGAAAATAGTCCGAGACTAAAATGCAATTAACTCGAAAATTACTAATCAAAAAACTTAAATCAGATGAAAGTGATTAAATATGTTTCTGAAGACGATTGTATAGATTTCTTAAAGAATAAATTAAACTAAAAAAAATGTAGGAATGGTTTTTAATTTGGCGGTTATGGCGCAAAAAAAGATTGAAGAAGGGGGAAATAGTTAAAGTTATTAAAGCAAATATCTCGAGAATTACAGGTCTGATAAAAGCCAAATTAAAATAGAATGATTTTTTGAATTTTCTCTAGCTATGGTGCAAAAATTGTAATAACAACTTAAAAAATTGAAATAACATGCGTTCTTAGAAAAAACGGGTCGAGTTGCAACGGCAGTCGAACACTGAACACCTATGAAGAAACCGTGCTTGAGTAAAGACCGGAGTTAGTCTCTAACATAAATCGATAGTATCGTCCTAGGCTAGGTAGCCTAGGTTAGGAGATGAAGAACATCAAGAAGTCTAAATATGAGCGAGTCAGCCTATAAAATGTGTTAAAGTATAATTAATTAATTAGTGAAGTGAAATTATATCAGGCTGAACTTGTAGGACTAGCTTAAGCCAATATAGCCTGTGCCATAAAGACGTAGATCTTCAACACCTCAAAAACGGATAAGTAGCTGAACCTAGTGATTTAACATCTTCAATATAACAAATTCTAGAGTCATTATGCATAAGTTAAGTTAAACATTTTCTATTATTAAATACTTTTACCAGGGCTCAGCTCAGTCATAGGGTACTGAAAATCAATAATTTAAAACAGTAACTTACTAGCCTAGGCCAAGGACAAATTAAGTAAAATAACTATCTTGATGATGCTAGGGTGTAGGCCTAAGGGTATTTTATAGTGGACATTATTTTGCATGTATGTATATAGACTAAGTACAGTAGTATTCATATAAAATAAAATAATTTTTGTAAACAGGTGTTTTCATTGACTCTGCCTAGGTTCACTAGCTTCACACGAACCCATAAGTCTTTACATCTTTGAAATTAAAGATGGGACTTCCCTGATAAAAAGAAACTCATGCAACTACCTGTGACGTCGCCGGTGTGACGACGTCTTAACTTGACAGGAGACGGGACTAGTGAGAAATAAAAACTACATAATTAGTTAATACCACGGGCTGCCCGGACCGGGATAAAAGTGTACGGTTGCAGGACTAGGACGGACTGACGTAGTGGTTAGATGCACGGGTATAGCGTGGTCGCGGCAGCCAATGGGAATTTATTAAAAATCACCTGATATGACGTCACAGACGTGGCGTGATGTACACACACACTAACACACACTTACATTTTATACAAATCTGGTTTCCTACAAGAAACGCTGTTTTACAACTATAATATTGAATACATAAAATCATTAAATATACTACATCCCTCCCGTGTAATTTTTATACACATCTCAGCAAATATAAAAGTTTAAAACAAGTAAAACAAAACTATTAATTTCAAAAACAAACTTCAAAAATCACACATACAATTTTTACAAATCAAGGCGTTCGACTGGTTTTATTATTCTACTGGGATATCTACGTGCTGTTGTAGTAACAGGTGTCTGGGGATGTACAATGGGCGATTGTTGTGGAGAACGGACCATGGGAGTGCTAGGTGAGGAGGGGAAGGAAGTATGACGTGTAGCAGGAGTACTACGATCAGGTGATCGGTTGGTTACGCTGTGTCTATTTTTAGACTGGGAGTGGGATTGCTGTAACGGAGTTTTGGGGGAATCAGCTGATGGTACTACTGCCGGCTCACACACGGTTTCAGGTTGCGCATTCCAGTCATTGTTACTACTTCCCTGCAAACCTACCAGTTGATCAATATGTCTCATCCAAACAACACCTGAACTTAGCCTAACTTCATACAAAACATTACTCAATCTTTTATGTACAGTACCTTCTACCCATTTATCTTTTGAGCGGTAGTCTCTAATTAATACAGACTGATTTGGGTACAAAACTCTGGTTTTACTGCCACCAAAATACTCTCTTTGTTTGTTTTGTTTACACTCAACATGACTTGGTAAGTTAGGTTTTAGCAAATCTAACCTGGTCCTTAGGGGACGTTTAAACATCAGCATAGCTGGAGTTTCATTGGTAACAGCATGCACGGAGTTTCTATAGTCAAACAATATACGACTTAGAGCAACATTAAAATCAGTGTTGTCATTTAGTGCACATTTAAGCTTAGTTTTAGCATATCTTACTGAGTTCTCGGCTTGGCCGTTTGATTGGGCATGATAGGGAGGTGAGAAAGTTTGTATTACTCCATTTGACTTTAGGAACTGTTTAAACTCAAGTGATGTGAATGGTGGACCATTGTCACTGTGACAAGTTACTGGCAAACCAAATCTAGCAAACAAATCTCTTAAATGTACAATTGCTTGTTTGGCTGAGGTGGAACCTACTTCAAAAGCCTCCAGCCACTTGGTATGAGCATCTACTACAATTAAAAACATTTTACCTCTTATTGGTCCAAAATAGTCCAGATGTAATCTTTCCCAAGGCTTAGATGGATAGTGCCAATTATGCAAGAAACTTTTAGTTGGGTTAGAACGTTCCGTAAGGCAGGAAGAACAGCTGTTTGCTAAGGCTTCTATGTTTTGGTCTATATTTGGCCACCAAATATACGACCTTGCCACTGACTTCATTTTTACGATTCCCATATGACTACAATGTAACTCTTTTAAAACATAATCCCTCATAGAATTAGGAACCACGACTTTGTAACCCCACATTAAAATGCCCATTTCTACAGTCAATTCTTCCTTCCTTTGGAAATAAGGTAACATATCACCTCTCTCTTCCGGCAAAAAACTAGGCCATCCATGCAGGACATAGCTACACACTTTGTGTAAAATAGGGTCTTTTTGCGTTTCGACTTTAACGTGTTCAAAGGTTAGTGGCACTGAGCTTTCAAAAATACAATTTAAATATGTGCCTTGCCATTGGAAATCATTACTTTCCATCGGATGTGGAACTTGTAGTGGTAATCGTGACAGAGCGTCTGCGTTACCATGACTTACTGACTTAACATATTTGATGTCAAAAATGTAGCCTGACAAAAACAAAGCATATCTTTGTAGCCTACTAGCTGCAAAAACAGGCAACCCCTTCTTAGGGCCAAAAATACTTATTAATGGTTTATGATCTGTACATAAGGTAAACCTTCTGCCATACAAGTACTGGTTACACTTTTTAACACCGAAAACAATGGCCAGAGCTTCTTTTTCTACCTGACTATACTTAACTTCAGTGGGTGACAAAGTACGTGAAAAATACGCAACAGGTTTCTCTATTCCTTCACTTGTTTTGATACTTAACACACAACCTAGCCCTGTTGAACTTGCGTCAGTTGCTAATATTACAGGCAAACTCGAGTCATAATGAGCAAGAATAGGGGCATTTGTCAATAATTCTTTAACCTTGTTGAAAGATTGCATACATTCAGCATTGAAATTAAATGGAACATCTTTCTTAAGCAAATTATATACAGGACTCAGAATGGTAGACATGTTAGGAATGAATTTTCCGTAGTAGTTTACTAAACCAATAAAAGCTTTTACTTCAGTTACGTTCTTAGGTACAGGTGCTTTTACTATTGCTTCAACCTTGGCTTGGGAGGTGTGGAGACCTTCCTTGTCGATACAAAATCCCAAATACTCTAATTTGTCTGAAAAGAACTTGCATTTACTCTTTTTGATGGTAAACCCCTTATCATTTAGCCGTGTAAGAACTTCCCGTAACCTACTCAAATGAGTGTTAGTATCTTTAGCTGTAATCAAAATATCATCCAAGAATACTGCCACACCTTCCAAGCCTTGGAGTGTCTGTTCAATGACCTTTTGAAAAATGCCAGGAGCTGATGAGATGCCATATGGCATTCTCTGATAGGAAAATAGCCCTTTATGAGTACTGATAGTGCATAATTTCTTTGACTCGTCATTTAATTTAAGTTGCATGTAAGCTTGACTGAGATCAATTTTACTAAAGGTTTGTCCACCTTGTAAATTAGCAAATAGCTCATCGATTCTAGGCAAAGGATATTTTTCAACTTCTAGGAATGGATTTAAAGTTACTTTAAAATCCCCACAGATTCTAATTTCCCCACTTTTCTTTAAAACTGGGACGATAGGCGTCCCCCAAGATGAGCTACTTACAGGTACTAAAACTTCCTCAGTTTGTAATCTTTCTAACTCTGCCTCTACTTTACTTTTCAACGAAAAAGGTATCGGTCTAGGTTTGAAATACTTGGGAGTAGCATTCTCTTTTAACTTAAGCTCTACAGGATCTCCCTTGTACTGACCTAACTTGTCACTGAAAACTTTTGGAAACTCTTTTTCCAACTCAACTACGATTTTGTCAAACTGCTCATTGTGTGATAACAACTTAAAATTTTTGTCACTCAACAAATTGGTTTTGAACGATATATTTACCCCTAATGCTTGAAGCCAATTACGCCCCATTAATGGATGTGCGCCTTTTTTTAATCACATACAGATCTAGGTTATCCTTGAAATCCTGGTAACTAACATTCACTTTTATTTTACCAATAGGGACATTAGGTTCGTTAGTATACGAACTTAAGGATAGATCATTAGGCTGTAATTTGCAAAATGACAGATTTTTGTTGTAAAAATCCTCACTACAAACACTGACACTAGCTCCAGTGTCAACTTCAAACGTGACTTGTTTACCTTCTACAATAGCATCAATTTTAAGTGGAGCTACTTTAACGTTGACATTACTATTATTAGCTACCTCAATTTCGTCCTCAATTTGAAATAGTGTAGCAATATCGTAAACATACTCATCACAACTATCATTAGAATTTATCTGAGATTTCCTGTCAGAAACAAAGTTATGCATTTTGTTGTTTTTACTAAACTGTCCATTAGTCCTTTCAGTTTTCAAATTGTTCTTATCATTCTTAAAAATATTATTTTTGTTTGACTTACCTAACAGCTTTGATCTGCACACTTTAGCTAAATGATTCTTTTTTCCACAAAAATGACATACCACAGCACCCAATAATCTGCACTCATTTCTCATGTGACCGAAGCCACCACAACAAAAACACTGCACTGATTTGTGTTGAGGTCGAGGTGTTGACTTTGACGTTTGATTGTGCTGCTGGGCGCTGCCGCTGCTCCCTGAATCTCGTCGTCGTTGTGCCGCTGCCACTCGCAACACCTTGCCGCCGCTGCTGCCGACCGTCAACGCCGCTGCATTCTTCTCCGCCGCTTCCGCTGATGAGACGATTTTCACAGCTTGATCAAACGTTAAACTGGACTCTGATAACAGTTTCTGTTTGATAGTGTCGCTTCTTATTCCACTAACTAGACGATCTCGAAGAAAGTCGTTCAACGATGCGCCAAACTCACAGTGCGTGGACATCTTCTTCAAATTTGCTACGTATTCGGCAACTCCTTCCCCCTCTAATTGGTTGCGTTTACTAAACTTGTAACGTTCCGCGATGAATGATGGTTTAGGATGTAAATGATCCTGAATTAACTTTACTATATCTTTAAAAGATTTTGCGTTAGGTTTATCGGGCGTGCACAAATCGCGTAACAGATTGTACGTTTTCTTCCCGACTACTGTCAATAAAGTACTCACTTTTTTGGCATCACTAATCCCGTTACACTCGACAAATAACTCAAACCTTTCAACGTACGAGGTCCAAGATTCTTCACTCCCGTCAAAGTCGCCGATTCCGCCGATGATTCCAGACATTGTATCTTGTTCAAAGAAGACACGAGATAAAATTAACACTGGGTTGTCGTAATCGGACATTAACCCTAATACTTATAAAAATACGGTCGATCAGTTACACCGCACTCACGAATAGTTAGGTTCTTAATAACGCCATCGTTATCACTGTAACTTCCTCGTCGCCAGTGTGACGTCGCCGGTGTGACGACGTCTTAACTTGACAGGAGACGGGACTAGTGAGAAATAAAAACTACATAATTAGTTAATACCACGGGCTGCCCGGACCGGGATAAAAGTGTACGGTTGCAGGACTAGGACGGACTGACGTAGTGGTTAGATGCACGGGTATAGCGTGGTCGCGGCAGCCAATGGGAGTTTATTAAAAATCACCTGATATGACGTCACAGACGTGGCGTGATGTACACACACACTAACACACACTTACATTTTATACAAATCTGGTTTCCTACAAGAAACGCTGTTTTACAACTATAATATTGAATACATAAAATCATTAAATATACTACACTACCCTAACTCATTAAAAGGTATTATGTAAAATTCAAAATAGGCCTATATTAAGAAGGCATAACCATTAAAAAATAAAGGTGAAGGTTACAGACAACATCATCATCAATATCATCATACAGCATCAAAGCCACGAGGGCTTTCATCTTCCTATCCATACTCGCTGCTAGTTTGGACTCAACTGAATTTTCGCAACGTTATTTCCGCAGTCAGTGGAACCACCCCTCCAGATTTACGCTGCTTAATTTTCCGCTGCGGAAAATTACGCACCACACGGCGGAAGTTCCGCAGTCTGTGGAACCATAGCTTTAGATTGAGTTTAGTAACCAAAAATATTGAGATAACTCTTTTGATTGGGAAGTCCTATCCCAAGTGTCATCTCTGATAATACACAATGTTTTGTTGTAGTGAAATGATTTATCATTGGTAATAAGATGCAAATCTGGCTTAGGTCAACTCTCTGAGTGGCATCCAGAAAGTTTGTGACGTAATTCAAGACCATCCATCATGGACTATCACACACTTGGCTGTCTTCTTGAACCTGACAGACTGCTTGAATTCAGAACAAGTTCTTAGGTAGGCCTATGCTATAAGCCATTAAAATGTTGGTTCAGTAAAATCCCTATAGTAAGACTCATGAAAACAAGAGTCATTTTTTAATAACTTATTTAAAAAAAAAACCAAGTGGCTGATTTAGGAGTTGTTTTGAAAATAGAATGAGTCCAGCCATCCAAACTGAGGATATTAAAATCTATTTAATATATTTGAATGTTGTCTATTGGACATCATACATTTGTCATTGACTTGTCAAGATAGATGTCACAAGGTCACAAAACACAACAATGATATTTCATCATGTTATTGTTTTCACTAATTGAAATGGGGATGCTTAGGATTAACCTTAGATAAAACATAGTCCCTTAGTAGATTTCCCATCCTTATGGAACAGCTGAAGCCAATTTTATTGTTAGTTCTCTCCGGCTTTCTGTAGATGTTGTGTTTTGTTTACAATTTGTTTCTATTATTTTAGGGTTAGTTTCTCATTATTTGTGTCTCACTATTTGGTTATATAGCTAGTGGACGAGTTATTGTTTATGATTAGATAGTTTTATTTGGTTAAACGAGGTTTTAAATTACTGAAATAAAAAGAAACAAATTGTAAACAAAACACGACATCTACAGAAAACCAGACAACTAACAATAAAATTGGCTTCAGCTGTTCCATAAGGATGGGAAATCTACTAAGGGACTATGTTTTATCTATGGTTTAACACAAATATGATTGAAGGATGAGTGTAAATTAAAATGAAGTGAGATGCCTTTTTTACTGATTAAGATCAGCTGTTTCATCATCCTAATATAGCCCAGCTCAAAAAACCTAACATATAAAAAACAACTGAGAGTAGATTTTGGAGAGTATACCCTGACTGAATATCTAAGTCATGTTTAGCAACATGTGATGTTTACATCTATCAGCCCCTAAACTCAACTTTTTGGGGATCTCTATTTAAAACGACTCAAACAAATAATTTTAAATTCTGTTGTAAACTTTTTTTTTTTAATGTAAATGTTTGCCCCAGTCACCTCAACACACCCGATGCACTGAAGGGGGAGTCTCCGCTGATGTTGGCCATCAAAGAGCAGCAGCTGGCCGTAGTCAAGGCACTGGTCAACGCCAAGGCTTCCCTGGAACATCTAGACCACGAGGCCAACTCTGTGTTCCACTATGCAGCGTCTACCAATAAGGATATCATACTGGTGAGCTTCACCTCCGACTGTAGACGTCATCTACTAATTTAGTTAAAATAAAAGTAATATCCTAAAACACTTAATTAACTTTTATCATGTTTCTGTTTTAGAACAATAGGGTTTAGCATATTTTAGCCACATGGGCAAGCCGAATTTCAGGGTCAAAAAGTGACTCTTAGCACAGAAAACATACTACCCAGAATGCTAACCGCATGGTAAAAAGCGTTAAGTACTCGGAGAGAGCTTTGCCTGTCAATTCGTATGCAGCCCCACGAGCGTTGCTATGCTGGTGCATTGTATGCTGGTGGCGCTGCCTACAAATTGACAGGCAAAGCTCTCTTCGAGTACTTGTCACTTTTTACCATGCGGTTAGCATTCTGGGTTATAGTAGTATGTTTTCTGTGCTCTTAAGTATGCACAAGTTTTAGCCAAGAAAACATAGTTTGACCTACCAGTAAATCTGTCATGTTGCTCTAGAAGTTAAATAATGCATGCAACACTTAACGAATCTAAATACTGTAAGTTGCCTTATAAATATAAGAACATTTTTAATTGACTTTTTATACTAAAAGTTAAGGTATTTACTAATTATTCATAAGTTTAAAAGAAGACGTTCATCACTATTGTAATTTAGTGTTTAATTTGTAACGAGCCTAGAATAGGCCAGAGGCGTATTTTAAATTTTGAGAAGAATCGTTTGAGTCTTCAAAGCAAGCAATAGTTTTCCTATATTGCTGGGCTTCAATGCATTACATTTTGGTTACTTCAGCATACCTTAGTGTTTGGATTTCAAACTGGTTTTATAATCAGAAAAGCAAGTTACAATCTTTGAGAGGTTGATGGTTTGTTACTTTAATTAAATCAACAGTATCCTATTAACTCCACCTCAAATCACATAAAAATACAATTTAATTTTATAATAATTTTTTAAAACACTAATTTGGTGTACTGTGTATAAGTAAATACCACCGTTGCAGCAAACCTGCCGTTTAAGCGAATTTCCATTTGCCAGAATTGATTTTCATTTAAATATATTTAGATAACATTAGGTTTAACCTAACGAGTAGGCTACCTAGGTTTTCTGCTACAGGGAAACTAATAAAGTGTGTTTTTTGGTTAAAATATTAATAGCTTAGTATAAAATAAATACATTTGTTGAGTTTGATCAAAATATATCCATAAACAGGCAAACTACAATATTTTACAATATTCTCCATAAGAATAACATAGAAGTTTTAAAATTACTATTTTTTTTAAAATTTCTCTGTAACTAATAACCGCCCAAAAACACTTGTGAAATTTTGTGTTTTGACGGTCAAAAATTAGAAAAACCAATTTTTACCCCATAAAACCCGTAAAACCCTGTTCCCATAGTCCGATGATGCTGGTTTGCAAACTCATCCAAGTTTATTCCGCCTTACACCTTCAAACCAAATTTTTATTCCAATCGGACAAAAATTCTTAAGTTATCACGTTTATGGACACATATATAACTCTCTCTCTCTCTATATATATAGGTATACATATATAAAAATTCTAAACGAAAGGTGTTTTTGGCCTCTGGGGACTTCATTATTAAAAAATAAATCGGTCCCGGGCCTATGTCTTACCGTGAAACCTACGGTAATACAGTAGAACCTCGTTAATCCGAACTAATTAATACCGGGGTTAGTTCGGACTATTGAATAGTTCAGATTAGAGAACATATTGTTGTATTTACATAACAATAGCTAAGACGTGGCTAAAATAGATCGTAATTGTTACAGGAGGAAAAGTAAAAAAAATGCTTCATAAAGTAAAATACAGTATTAATTTAATACAGTAGTAAACATAGTGAATTAACAGTACCGTACCTTACTGTATATTAAATATAGTATACGATATAGAACTATACTGTACTGTGTATAGAGTGCAGCAATGAGGTGTTCGGATTATTGGATGTTCGGATTACGGGGGTTCAGATTAAAGAGGTTCTACTGTAGCTACTTCCTACTTCCCTATTGGGAAATTGTTAAAAAGTAGGCCATTATCACGTAATGTGTAAAAGTCAAATCTTAAGAATCCTCAAATCCTCAAATTAGCTGAATTTTCAGAAAGAATTCAATTTCAAGTATCAATAATGAAATTAAACAATAGAAACTTTTTGTGGAAGAATGGCCTCATCCTTTTGACAACAAGTTGTGCTAACCATTAGACAATAACAAACACACATGTAACATTCTACATGAAAGCACACACACACACACACACACACACACACTCAAGTCTGCTAATGGATCGGCATTGGGATTCTAATGAGTCGACCAAACCTAACTGCTTTTATTTCTTCAAGGTCTCATTTGTT
Organism: Macrosteles quadrilineatus; assembly: GCF_028750875.1. NCBI lineage: Eukaryota > Metazoa > Arthropoda > Insecta > Hemiptera > Cicadellidae > Macrosteles > Macrosteles quadrilineatus. Next base: position 11,447,290 of record NW_026542602.1, read on the forward strand.
GCTTACATTACTTCGCAGACTAAAATGACAACAAAACTTAGTGACATTTGCAGCAGCTTGTTTTTCAAAGTTTAAATTGACCTTTTTAAACCGGCTTGAGCTTCTTTTATCACTGTTACTTACTAAAACATTAAAGCAAAAACTAAGATTGGTAAAGTATTCAGTCGAGTAAAAACTCTCAAAACTAAATTAGACTTGTTTAAAAAAAGTTTGAATTTTCATTAGCGCAACATGTAAACATTTTAAAATGCAACTTCTTAAAATTTGACCATCAATACTTATATCAATTATTACTATTTATTCTTATCAGTTTTGTATTGAAACTGGTATGGAACCAAGCATATGCCTTAAATCGTAGGCTACATCTGTTGGGTGTGAGAAGATTTGAAAGCAGTAACAGGTTTTAAAACTATGGAAAGTTCCAGATAAGTCCCATAACAATTAAAACATTATATATATAAATAATGTATTTTTTTTTCTAACCAGCATTGAGCTTGTCAAATAAATCCTAGCTTGACAAAAGGCAGATAGGGAGCCCTCATCATTGTACAAATTGCTTATTTTATCTGACAAGCTACAAGATATGCCATGGTTATCTATTGCTAGTTAGCCTAATTTTAAAGAAATAAGCAATTATTTGCAATGTTTTTATTCTTTCTTTGTGAGACATAAAGGTAATCAGTTGAGTAACTAATTTGTAATATAAACTGTTTGCCAAATAATGGAATAAATGAATTTTTGAATTTAGTCTGAGTTTATTTAACTATAATCATCACTGTACACTGGATCATTTATCAACCTTTAGTAAAATACGTTAATTTTGCCTTAGGCCTAAATATAATTCTGAAATATTTGTTTCAAATTATGAGGTATTTAATGGTCATAATAAAAGTTTCTACTCTTTTACATGATGTTTATTAAGTATACAGGGTTAGTAAAAAGTGTGGAGACCCCCTGTTATTTTTTTAATGGCCCATACTAGAAAAACTAAACTTGGCACACCTTTATGACATGTTATGAAGTACTTTTTGGGCATACCCGTTTATTGGTGTACATCCCCAAAATGTGGTATTTTGGGGGAAACTCAAAAATTTCTAATACAAACACCCATCAAGTGACCCCTCATTTTGAAGGTCCCGGTAAAAGAAACCCAACAACGCAAACTAGAGGTCTTTATCTCAATCCAGTAAAAAATGGCAGCCAATTTAAATTCTCAGAAGTTAAATTTAACTTACAGCTTTCCAAGTCTGGAGACCCCCTGTAAATTTTGTAGGGGCTCACACTAGGAAAACTAAACTCTACACACCTTTTTGGCATGTTATGAAGTACTTTTTAAGCCTAATAGCCTTTTGCTTACCAAACCCAAAATGGGGGATTTTGGGGGAAACTCAAAAGTTTTAAATGATAAGCCCCATCGAGTTGAAGGTCATTTTGAAGGTCCTGGTAAAAGAAAACTAACAACGGAAACTAGAGGTTTCTATCTCAATCCAGTAAAAAATGGAAGCTGATTGAAATCTTAAGAAATCGGAAATAACTTGCAATTTTATATTCAATTGGCTGCCATATTTTACTGTACTAAGATAGAGACCTATAGTTTGTGTTGTTAGTTTTCTTTTATTATGACCTTCAAAATGAGGGGTCACTCGATGGGTCTTTGTATTTGAAATTTTTGAGTTCCCCCAAAATACCCCATTTTGGGGATGAACACCAAGTGGCGGTTATGCCCAAAAAGTACTTCATAACATGTCATAATGGTGTGCTGAGTTTAGTTTTTCTAGTATGGGCCGTTAAAAAAATAACAGGGGGTCTCCACACTTTTTACTAACCCTGTATGTACTGTATACAGGGTGGCTGAAAAGTAACTTGCACCCCACCTTAGCTTTTCAACCATTTGAGATATTTGAAATCTGTTTAAGGCAACCTTCTTAGATATGAGGGGCTACAATAATTATGGTCAATTTTGAAAATTTTGCCCTTAGGGGTAGCGGGGGTAGGGGGTAGCTCAAAATTTTCAAATGACAAGTATAGTTGAGTTTGGTATCATTTTACAGATCTTGACCAAACATAAACATTGACATAAAGAAAACCAAAATCGGCTTACTAATAACAAAATGGCACCCTAAAATGGTTCAAATCCAAATAACCATGAGGGTGGCAAAAAAATTAACTTGCACCCTCTTTAACTTTTTAACTATTTTAGATATTTGAAATCGGTTGCCGCAAACCGATTTCAAATATCTAAAATAGTTAAAAAGTTAAAAATGGTGCAAGTTAATTTTTTGCCACCCTCATGGATTTGAAACGTTTTAGGGCGCCATTTTGTTATTAGTGAGCCGATTTTGGTTTTCTTTATGTCAATGTTTATGTTTGGTCAAGACCTGTAAAATGATACCGAATTTGACTATACTTGTCATTTGAAAATTTTGAGCTACCCCCTACCCCCGCTACCCCTAAGGACAAAATTTTCAAAATTGACCATAATTATTGTAGCCCCTCATATCTAAGAAGGTTGCTGCGAACCGATTTCAAATATCTCAAATGGTTGAAAAGTTAAAGGGGGGTGCAAGTTACTTTTCAGCCACCCTGTATAAATGCTATAAATAGCTATAAATAGCGAGGTTCAAAAGGCTACCTTGTAATGCATGAACTGGAAGTCCTATTAACAAGTTTGATCCTTAATAACTGATAAGCCTAAATAATTTGACTTATTCAGTAAAACCATTATCCCATTTGATCAACACTCATCTTTGTTCTGAACTATGCATTCTGGTCTGTTAATCTTTAGACAAAATAAAGGAACTTATGGTTTTCCAAATCAATCCCCAAAAAATAAGCTCATTAGAAAAAAACTTAAAAATGTTAGTTTACTGCTGAGACCCTGGCATTGTAGCTACATCTTTCAGTTGCTAATTTCAATCTTTGGTTATATTAGGAAATTCTACTCTAAATTACTTATTGTGTTATTTTGTCCTTATTTGATACATATTAACTTTTAAATGACCTTTTTATTTAATATTTACTTATTTTTAAGGAATAGTCACCCAGTAAATTGTAATACATGTTTTAATTAGATAAATAAATTTATTGTACATCCACAATGTAACAGTTATTGTTTATAGCAGATTTAAAACTCTTTACGCACATGGGCTTATGCCTATGCGGAAAAATATATTTCCGTATAATATGCATCTGCGTATTATATAGTTCAATTTATGGAAATAAACGATTTGATTTGATTTGAATCCGACTTTTGACTAAGCTTTATGTAAATTGTACACTTTGAAATGTTTAAGATGTTAAAGAAGTAAAACTTGAATTCATTGTTTAATTTAGTCCTGCAAAGGTGTTTTCTTACTAGTACATGTCCTTGTAGGCTCTGCTGACCAGCGGACAGCCCAGGTGTCTCAACTACCGCAACATCTGTGGCTACACTCCGCTCCACATTGCGTGTCTGGCTGACAAGCCGGACTGTGTGCAGACGCTGCTGGCGCAAGGAGCCGACGTCAATATCTCAGCGACCAAGGGACAGATCAGCACCATGCCGCCAGGATTTGTTGGTGACTTTATGGAAGGCAACGCTAAGAAGCTCTATGTGCAGGTGATTTAGTTGTGTCATGATCGAGGCAGAGTAACAAAGTTCCTATACAAGGGTTCTCTTTGAACTAAGGTCTCCAACGAGTGCCCGTCCCAATGATGAGAGCTATTTAAAATCTTACACTAACGCTTTTTGTTTTTCTTATATTCCCCCTAAAATTGCTGGTCCCCATTCCTACGTGATGATTAATCGCATCAAGATATATGGTATATGAGTGAAAATCGACTTTCTCACTGAGTATGAATCAAGTCCTGTGATTAGGTTTTTGTGGTAAGCGTAAACTCTGATTGAAATCTGTTGCCAATTCGCAGAAGTATGTGGAGAAAAGTGTAATAGATGTGAATGGATGTGCGAACTTGGCTTGGGAGTTTGCAGAAGGCCATACATATTTGCACGGTGAGGCTGCCAGTGAGCGTCCATCTGTTTCCATCGAGAAAGTGAAGGTTGAGGAAACTTTGCTGGCGGATCGGACTGCCAGGGTTTGCCATTGCCCTTGGTAATCTTTTATAAATGTCTATCAAAATGGCAATCGGTAAGGCCGGCCACACACAGAACCAGGCGGGTCAGGGCGCGACAGGGCACGACGAGACGCCTGATTTGCCCTGTCCTGCTGCTGTCACACACAGAATGAGGCGGGGCACGTCAAGTAAAAAGTTTGGCCCCCATAAACCTGCAAATTAATATAGGATTTTTTATTTCTGAGCCTTGAGCCGATTTAGCAAACTTTTAAATTTGACTTTATACTTGGGAGCAGAATAGAAAACAAAATTCAAACAGCCATACCTCCAGAAGAGTGTTTTTTGAAACCCTTAAGATATGAACGTTGGCCCTCTATTTCCTCAGTTATCAATACCAAGATAAATTATTATTTATTCAACCACTGTAGTAATATCACTACTTCACTACGACTTGTATAGTCGTATCAAAGGGTGTGTATAAATTGTTACTGTACAGTCTTATATGTAAATTTTATCGGTTGTAAAATAATCCTTATCAAAATTTGCCCGAAAGGGAATAAATCACATGACCGCGCATGCGCAGAAAGTTCTGCCCGGCATCGACTTGCTTCGGGGCATAATTTTGGAGAGCTTCACATTTTGCCCCAGGGCGTCTTTTTGATGTGCCCTGCCTCGCTCGGTCCTGTGTGTGGCGCTCCATAAGACCCTGTGCAATTCCCGTCGCACAAGACGCCCCGGGGCAAAATGCCCTGTCGCGCCCCGCCCCGCCCGGTTCTGTGTGTGGCCGGCCTAATACAAATCAAAGACATACAAAGACACCATGATCTGCATGTAAAATAACCTTGGTCACTACCTCAAATGAAACTGTCAAACTACTGGTGCTTCGTGCTTTACGTGAAAAAGTTTATGACCATCTCCGAGTATGGGATAGAGAAATTTAAGAAATTATTTATCTTTTCATGTTGGGTAGTTAAATAACTAGGCTATGTATACAATCGATCAATTTTAATTGACCAATAGATTCCCTATTTGTTCAGGGAGGTTGATTTGTATTACCGATTTTGATCAGCAGATGGTTTTAACAAATCTTTCAGCTTGTCGGTTGGAGGAGGGGTGACATAGTCTGCTGATTTTGTCTAGTTGTAGAAAACACAACAGTTGTGAACTAGAGATATGTGTAAATTACTGTGTTCTGTCTATTGTGTCTACCACTATGGTTTTGTAGGAACATTATAGGTATGTCTAAAAAAAATGTGTATGCCATTGTCTCAAGAGTTTGAAATTTAAGTTTTGTATACACCTATCAAAGGTTTTAGTTAGAAATACTTTCATTTAATTTAAGTAAGCATCAGACCCATTTTAAAAGTAATTTGTTCTAAAAAAAAAACCAGCAAAATCTTTGTGTACCGGTCTTTGTTACATCAGCCAAAAGGAATTTTGGGAGAATTTATGTGAATTGCCTATTTTCCTTGAACTACACACCTTTAAGCAATACACATTAATTAGTGGTTGTTAGTAAATCAGGCTATTAATATGATTGTTGTTGTTAGCCTCCGGATTGCCAAATAATATTAAAAAAGGTTCAAATACCTGCTATTAAGCAATCCAAATTTGTTGTTAGAACAACTAGTTTCGGTGTCTGTGTGACACCATCATCAGGCTGCACAAGGACAGTTTTCTTTCTTCATACGAAGAGCGTCATATTTACACGAAAAATAAATAAACATTTACAGACGACACAAACACGAACACGAGACATTTATGGTAACAAACTGATCAGTTAAGAAAACAGACGACGCTAACCCGGCGGAGTTTGAGTCCAGACTGCGGGTGGTCAGTGCAGTGGTGTACGTCCGTTATCTTATCATCCAGGTTGCGTCCTGTCAATCACACCTCCCCTCTCCAGTAAACCGATGGCAGTGTCATACATAAAATTAGACGAGAAAAATTGTTGGTCATTTAGTACATTATGGTGGTCGGATTTTACTGCCTTATATATCTCAAACTCTTCCAATGTGTTAAGTTTATATCTGTCTTTACAAAAATGTAGAATATCCATATTGCTGCTAATGTTGGTATAATTGTGGCCTTGGGATATTAAATGTTCGGCAAAAGACGATGTTTGGTGGGCTGTTGACGCTTTTGGAATATGCTCTTTGAATCGTTTTGTAAAGGAACGTGCTGTTTGGCCGATGTAATATTTCGTACAATCGGTGCAATTGATCTTGTAAACGCCAGTTTTATCAAAAGATTGCGTCATCGTGGGACTGCGTTCCTTTAACAATGAACCAAGCTTGTTTTCTGTTCTGAAGGAAACTGTGATTTTGTTTTTTGCCATGAGATTTTTATATTTATTGCTCATAAAGGTGCCAAATTTTGCAGAGATGAAAGTGTTCTGTTTATTAGTTCCTGTTTTATTTTTATGTTTGTAGATGAGTTTATCCACAATACTACTTGGATAACCGTTTGATACGGCTATATGTTTTATTGTAATTACTTCTTCGTTGTAGTCCTGTTCATTCATTGGAATTGTAAGCAATCGGTGTACGAAACTATTATATGCAGCTATTTTTTGTGAGTACGGATGATGGGATTCTGAGTGAATGGTCTGGTCAGTGCATGTCGGTTTCCTGTATATTTTAAACTCAAATTTATTTTGATGCTTTTTTATGGTGAGGTCCAGAAAATTCAAACAATTATTGTTTTCTTCCTCCAATGTAAACTTCATGTTGCTGTGAATACCACATAAGTATGCGTTGAGTAACGATAACTGTCTACTGTTTCCGTTGAACAAAACAATAGTGTTGTCTACATATCTGAAATAAAACAGGATCTTTTCTTTGTAGCGGTTGGAATCAGAAAATAAATGTTTATTTTCCAGGTTGTTGAGAAAAATCTCTGCTAAAATACTGGAGAGGGGGGAACCCATTGCCAGCCCTTCTTTCTGGGAATAATAGTCATTGTTGAATCTAAAGTAATTCTGATTTAGCACTAATCTTGTGAGTGAAACTAACTCATTTACTGACTCTCTGGATAAACTTGAGTTTTTAATGAGGTTTTGGTGTTTGTTTTTTTAAAGCTAGATGTATCGCAAAAAATCCCCCACGTACAAGAAAACATTTGAAGTTCAACGCCATGAGACATGTCCTAACGAGCGTCAAGCATAAGCTTGCCGACCACAACGCTCTTATCACCAAAGCTGATAAGGGCAACTCAATTGTGATAATGTACAAAAACGATTATGTAAATAAGGTAACAACGTTTTTGAACGCTAACAAAATACATACTTTAAATAAAGATCCGACTTTAATTTACAGCAAATTGATAAATAAAGCTATTTCAGAAAGTAAAAACCTTTTATCAAAAAGTGAAATCACCTCACTGAAAGTAACTAATCCACAAGCCCCTATACTCAGAGGCCTCCCCAAGATCCATAAACCTGACGTCCCCATCAGACCCTTGGTAAATTTTATGCCAAGTCCAGCCTACAAAATTGCCAAGAAGCTAGATAAAATAATAAAAGACCAAATTTTATTGGAGAATAGTCATAGTATAAAAAATAGCCTAGAACTCGTTGATAGAATTAAGAACCATGCTGTTAAAGATAACTACAAATTGGCATCATTCGACATTGTAAATCTGTACACCAACGTCCCTGTTCAAGAAACAATAGCTCTCCTACACCAAAACCTCATTAAAAACTCAAGTTTATCCAGAGAGTCAGTAAATGAGTTAGTTTCACTCACAAGATTAGTGCTAAATCAGAATTACTTTAGATTCAACAATGACTATTATTCCCAGAAAGAAGGGCTGGCAATGGGTTCCCCCCTCTCCAGTATTTTAGCAGAGATTTTTCTCAACAACCTGGAAAATAAACATTTATTTTCTGATTCCAACCGCTACAAAGAAAAGATCCTGTTTTATTTCAGATATGTAGACGACACTATTGTTTTGTTCAACGGAAACAGTAGACAGTTATCGTTACTCAACGCATACTTATGTGGTATTCACAGCAACATGAAGTTTACATTGGAGGAAGAAAACAATAATTGTTTGAATTTTCTGGACCTCACCATAAAAAAGCATCAAAATAAATTTGAGTTTAAAATATACAGGAAACCGACATGCACTGACCAGACCATTCACTCAGAATCCCATCATCCGTACTCACAAAAAATAGCTGCATATAATAGTTTCGTACACCGATTGCTTACAATTCCAATGAATGAACAGGACTACAACGAAGAAGTAATTACAATAAAACATATAGCCGTATCAAACGGTTATCCAAGTAGTATTGTGGATAAACTCATCTACAAACATAAAAATAAAACAGGAACTAATAAACAGAACACTTTCATCTCTGCAAAATTTGGCACCTTTATGAGCAATAAATATAAAAATCTCATGGCAAAAAACAAAATCACAGTTTCCTTCAGAACAGAAAACAAGCTTGGTTCATTGTTAAAGGAACGCAGTCCCACGATGACGCAATCTTTTGATAAAACTGGCGTTTACAAGATCAATTGCACCGATTGTACGAAATATTACATCGGCCAAACAGCACGTTCCTTTACAAAACGATTCAAAGAGCATATTCCAAAAGCGTCAACAGCCCACCAAACATCGTCTTTTGCCGAACATTTAATATCCCAAGGCCACAATTATACCAACATTAGCAGCAATATGGATATTCTACATTTTTGTAAAGACAGATATAAACTTAACACATTGGAAGAGTTTGAGATATATAAGGCAGTAAAATCCGACCACCATAATGTACTAAATGACCAACAATTTTTCTCGTCTAATTTTATGTATGACACTGCCATCGGTTTACTGGAGAGGGGAGGTGTGATTGACAGGACGCAACCTGGATGATAAGATAACGGACGTACACCACTGCACTGACCACCCGCAGTCTGGACTCAAACTCCGCCGGGTTAGCGTCGTCTGTTTTCTTAACTGATCAGTTTGTTACCATAAATGTCTCGTGTTCGTGTTTGTGTCGTCTGTAAATGTTTATTTATTTTTCGTGTAAATATGACGCTCTTCGTATGAAGAAAGAAAACTGTCCTTGTGCAGCCTGATGATGGTGTCACACAGACACCGAAACTAGTTGTTCTAACAACAAATTTGGATTGCTTAATAGCAGGTATTTGAACCTTTTTTAATATTAATATGAATATATCATTAAGTTTGCAATTTTATATTTTACACAAATTTAGCAAGCACAAATTGTTTGCATTAATAAATAAAGTTTTATGGAAATAAATTTTATAGAAATAAATTTAAGTTCACAACTATATACGTAAAATTTATTTCACGGCTAACTTACATAAAACTGTAGTCTAATAATCCTTATATATAATACGTGATTGCAATTTCTACGAAACACTACTGTACTCCTTCGTTAATAATGGACGGATTTTTACAAACGAGGTGTCAAAATTAAGTATTTTTTGTGTAGACGCCCCCTTTCATCAAATTCCTGTAATGTAAGTCCTCGGGCTTTGCCCTACAGGCCATCAAGATCCCAATGTATTTCTTATGAAGAAAAGATTTTGCTTACTTAAACGGACGAATAATTCGTTTTAATTGCATACTAAAACAGCTGTTCATAGTAAACACATGATACACACAAGAGCTTTCATTTTCAGAGTGAGTTCGTTGTCATTTCATTTTCGATAACTGGAGTGGAGTAAGCGTTCGTTTTCAGAATGAGTTTATTTCCAGTTTCAATAACTGGAGTGGAGTGATTGATTACATTATCCCATAATCAATTTGAGTTAACTCTTTTAAGTCATTGGAAATTGTGACTGTTATTAGTTTTAATATAACGCCTGTAATACTTTGCAATCGCTCGAATTCGAGCAACAGGTGCACTAGTCATTCCAATTGCTTGAAAAACAATTTAGCCTTCTGGCAGTGGCAGATGCTAATAATCTTTGTAATCAGTATGATTCGTTATAGAAAATTCAAAAAGTATGGAGGTTTGTTCTAATTTTTATACATAAAAAAAATGTAAATTTTTAAACAAAGTTTTAACATTGTAATAAATTTTATAACGGTGTCAGCATGTTTTAGAGGACAATGAAATAAATTGTGTGTGATTGTGATATATTTTGTTTAGACTAATTTAGTTATGAGTAGGGATGGACAGATTTTTATTCCTTCCCGATTTGCGGGACGTGATTTCTTTCTGTGCATAAAAAGGAAATCTTGAGTATTGCAGTTACCAAAATAGACAAACATAATCAGTTTTTACCGTTTGTGGCACTGATCTATAAAAAAAATGGGAAAAATTTACAGGTATAGAAACTTGTGACTCACGGTCACGGCGCTATTGTTGAAATAACTTTGCCTCCTGTGTTCGCGGAACTATGGTGAACATCTCTTGCGATAGCTGCGTCATAGTCACTCCCAAAGCGGCAAAATATCCGACGATCGGATCAAATCCCGTCCCGAAAAATTGCCGAATCAAATACAATGTAAAAATGTAATCCTGTCCTGAAAATCAGGAATATTTTTTTCCAAAAATTTCCCGAAATTTCAGGACTCGTCCAACCCTAGTTGAGAGATGTTTAGACTAATACACCTATGAGTTTGATTGATTTAGGTACTTAAGTGTATAATAGTTTGAAAATCTAATTGTTCAAATTAGGCTAGTGATGTCTACCACCTTCTTTACAAAATAAGAAGTAAAAACAGAGCTTTGAAAACCAGAACACAAGCTGGTTTGTGCAAATTATTATAATAGTCCTACATAACCATTATATTTTATTGGGATGTTTATTGTGCATACTAATATAGCTAAAAAACTACATACTTTAGAATACCAGTGTTTAACATTCACTTTCCTTCAGTCACTAGCAGCGGTTTAAACATCTTTTTAAATATGTGTGCTATAATTCTAGGTGTGAAAATTTTAAAAATCTATATATTAATTTGAAACTGTTTTTCTTTGTGACAGCTAATTTGAGAGAACGGCTGGGTGTAGAAACTCGGTAGGGGTCTCTAAAGAAAGGTCTTGGTCTGTAGATGAGCCATCAAAAGAGAAACGTGGTAAATTCCTTTGGGGCTCTGCCCCAGTTGTCTTTAAATTCCCATCCCATGTTATTCTTATGGAGGAAAAACGGGGTTTTGTCACAGCTAATTACAGAGAAAGGCTGGGCGTAGAAACTTGGTAGGGGTCTCTAAAGAGAGGTGTTAGTGTGTAGATGAGCCATCAAAAGAGAAACAAGGTAAATTCCCTTGGGGGATGTGTTTACATTACGACCATATGCATACATTTACACTACTTTTGAATGAAACAGCTGTTAATATTTAAATTGCGATTTGCTAAATTTGTCAAAATTAAGTTCTGATTTTAAAATCGATTTTCTTCTGAATCGTGCCATGTTTTGCAATATAATGTTCTATTACCAAATCAGTGGAAAATCCTAATATCACAGTAACTCTTAAAATTATTTCTTTGGAGTTAACTTATATCTATTGTATGGGTTGGTTTCTGCCTTTTTTACCACTTCTTGGAGATTACACGTAGACGATACTTGGTTGGTGTAATTTTTAAAATTACAATGGAAAAAAGTGAGAAATACTGGACGATTTGTTATACTAAAAATAAAACTGAATTAACACTGTGCTACATTTCTTGAGCAATAATTGAAAGAGCCGATTTGCAAACAATGGAAACAGGAAAGTCATAGAACACAACCAAGTACAGTAGAAGAAATAGAAATAATGTTTGTTTTTTTTTCATTTATAATCGTTATTATAGAGAACCTAATGTGGCTATGAGTGGGGAAAATTTGTACAAAACACTAAAAAACAAGGTCAGCTTTTGAAAAAAGATAAGATATTTACAAAAATTTTTGATTATATCTAACTGCTGTGTACATCTTGAGTATTTCCATAATCTTTTAGTCGACTCTTATAAAGTCATCGGAAATTATGACTGTTATTCGTTTTAAAATAACGCCTGTAATGCTTCACAATTGCTCGAATTCGAGCAACAGGTACACTAGTCTTTTAACAACTTAAGCAACTTTTTGTCTGTTTTCAGGATATGAAGTTTGGCGGGACCCCTTTACACTGGGCATCTTCTCGTGAAGTTATTGAGCAGCTGGTAGATCGCAACTGTGACCTCAACGTCCTTAATTTTGACAAGCGAACAGCACTACATGTCATGGTATGAAGCTCCTAAGAGTGTTTAATTATGGTAAAAATGTAGTGTTCAACAAATTGTGGTAAAAAAAAATATGGTAACCATGAGGTAAACGTAATACCACATAATTGATTGTTTAAAAAGGGGTTGTATGCTTTTGTTTCTTACCCCTTATCTATCACCATTGGTTTTATATTTTGTCAAAGGCACACATTTTTTTCAGCTCAAGATAACAGTTCAGGTTCTATTTTTAAAGAGAGTATTTCTGGGATTTAAGAAAATCACTAAAATTGTCAAAATATTTTTTAGAATCTATTAGTACTTATTTAATACGCAAGCAGGTTTTTTTGTGACAATTACTCCTCCGAAACTACTGAACCGATTGACATGTTTTTGGTGTCATTGGAAAGAGCGTAACGTGAAGTTGTGCAGGAAACTTTCTCTTTAGGGAAATAATTAGAGAGTGTGGCCCTGGGGCCCTTTAAAGTTTTGTATTTCTCCATAAGATTAACATGGGAAACAAACATTGTTATAAAACTCCAGCTGGTGTCAGAAATGCTGTTATGCTATTTAATTTAATTTGTTTACAAGGAAAATTGTTTCTTGGTGCCATGTGGTCAATGAAATTATACTTTTGCATATATTTTAAATGATATACACATATACTAGGGGTCTACGGTGTACCGAAAAAGTCGGTACGGTACAGTACAGCCTATTATAATAATAAACTACTTTCAGTTTACTATCGTAGTCAACGACAGTTGGTTCCGAGCACATAAAAGTCTTATCAGATGTCTGTTTCATCTTCATAATTTATTACTAGGGTGGTGATGCAATAAAAACCATTAGCAGTCCCAAATCCATTAACATTTTATCACAACAATAATTGTTATTGTTGTATTCAAGTACTTCCAAGAACTGTTGAGTTTTATCACTTTTATTTCTTTACGACTTCCCCCAATTCTATTTTATCATAAAAATAATAGTTTTATGATGACTGTTAAATGTTATCTCTAACTCAGTCAGTATTTTCGTGAATATTCAATTTGCCGCTGGCCATTGCCTACTGCCATAAAACTGTTTATGGCTACATATTAAACTTGTAACTAATCTACAATCTTATTTTATAAGTTAAAATATTTGTTATAGATATTTTATCTTTCTATTGACAAAACCACAAGCATAGTTGTTGTTGTTTGCATAATTTTTTTTCGTTATTCAAGCCTACTCGGTCACAAATTATGTCATTGCATGTTCTGTACCTTGTCTTATATTGTTAGATGTGGCTGTTTAAGGCTTAAATGTTTTTAGTTTCCTGTATTTTTTATTGTGTTGAAGGTACTTTATGCAATCTAAATATTATGAATTAGATAGTGATTTTGCTACCCTCATTGTAACCTAATCAATTTATATATAGGCCCTCCTAAATAATTAGTTCTAGGCCTGGGTCTTTTTGATTCTTTGGAAGAGCTTTAAAATATACTAAGAAAATTGGAATGAGCCTGAGATAAACTAATGATTGATATTGTGGATGTTAACTTTGGAAATGAAAAACAATAATCTTACTCTGTGATAATCCAAATTTTAGTTTCAGAAAAAAAGTTTGCAAGAGTTGTATCCATCTTTATAACTAGTTTTGAAGCTGATAAAAAAGATGCTCTTTACCATTACTTCATCATATCCTCCAGTTGTTCGTTGTCGTCTTCTGTGAACAGCTGGCAACTACACTGTCTTTGTACTGAATGCTTTTATATGTTTTAAAAATCTAAAAAAACAACTAGACATTGTGTTGGTTGGAAATAATTTACCAGTTGTGTGAAATTATCTTGCCAATAAATGTTTCAAACATGTTTATTCCTAAAAACTTATCCTATTTTTAAAACCACTTTTATCATGGCTATTCAAAGTCTCACAGGGTGTCTAGGGTGTCTAGTAGTCGGGAAAATCGGGAAAGTCGGGAATTAGTATTGAATTTCAAAATGGTCTTGAAAAGTCGGGATTTAGTCTTAAATTTGATTTCAAAGTCGGGAATTTTCATTATTTTGCCGCGATCGTCGTCTGGCGTTTACGTAACCGCGAAAGCCAATGATGATGATGTCTACATGTCCTCGGGAAATGTTCACGATTTTGCCGCGACAGTGGACGACGACGACCGAAACCGCGGGAGACGACTACTGAAACCGCGGGAGACGACGATGACCTTTCCGTGACCGCTGGGGACGACAATAACGTTACCGGGACCGCGGGAGACGACGATGATGTCTACACCGCCGCGGGAAATGATCATGATTTTGCCGTGATCGCGGACGACGACGATAACGCTTCCGTTACTGCGGGAGATGACGGTGATGTCTAAACAGCCGCGGGAAATGTTCATGATTTTGACAATTCCGGAGGACGACGATGACGTTTCCGTGACCGCGGGAGATGACGATGACGTTTCCGTGACCGTGGGAGACGACGATGATATCTGCTCGGCCGCGGGAAATGTTCATGATATTGCCGTGATCGCGGACGACGACGATAACGTTTCCGTGACCGCGGGAGATGACGGTGATGTCTAAACAGCCGCGGGAAATGTTCATGATTTTGCCGCAATTCCGGACGACGACGATAACGTTTCCGTGACCACGGGAGACGACATTGATGGTTACACGACCGAGGGAAATGTTCTGATGATTTTGCCGCGATCGCGGAGGACGACGTTGACGTTTCCGTGACCACGGGAGATGACGATGACGTTTCCGTGACCGCGGGAGACGACGATGATGTCTACACGGCCGCGGGAAATGTTCATGATTTTGCCGTGATCGCGGACGACGACGATAACGCTTCCGTGACTGCGGGAGATGACGGTGATGTCTAAACAGCCGCGGGAAATGTTCATGATTTTGCCGCAATTCCGGACGACGACGATGACGTTTCCGTGACCACGGGAGACGACAATGATGTTTACACGGCCGAGGGAAATGTTCTGATGATTTTGCCGCGATCGCGGAGGACGACGATGACGTTTCCGTGACCGCGGGAGATGACGATGACGTTTCCGTGACCGCGGGAGACGACGATGATGTCTACACGGCCGCGGGATATGTTCATGAATTTGCCGTGATCGCGGACGACGACGATAACGCTTCCGTGACTGCGGGAGATGACGGTGATGTCTAAACAGCCGCGGGAAATGTTCATGATTTTGCCGCAATTCCGGAGGACGACGATGACGTTTCCGTGACCGCGGGAGATGACGATGACGTTTCCGGGACCGTGGGAGACGACGATGATATCTGCTCGGCCGCGGGAAATGTTCATGATATTGCCGTGATCGCGGACGACGACGATAACGTTTCCGTGACCGCGGGAGATGACGGTGATGTCTAAACAGCCGCGGTAAATGTTCAAGATTTTGCCGCGATCGCGGACGACGACGATGACGTTTCCGTGACCGCGGGATATGACGATGACGTTTCCGTGAGCGTGGGAGACGACGATGATATCTGCTCGGCCGCGGGAAATGTTCATAATTTTGCCGCGATCCCGGACGACGACGATGAGGTTTCCGTGACCGCGGGAGATGACGATGACGTTTCTGTGACCGCGGGAGACGACGATGATGTCTACACGGCCGCGGGAAATGTTCATGATTTTGCCGTGATTGCGGGCGTCGACGATAACGTTTCCGTGACCACGGGAGATGACGGTGGTGTCTAAACAGCCGCGGGAAATGTTCAAGATTTTGCCGCGATCCCGGACGACGACGATGACGTTTCCGTGAACGCGGGAGATGACGATGACGTTTCCGTGAACGCGGGAGACGACGATGATGTCTACACGGCCGCGGGAAATGTTCATGATTTTTCCGTGATTGCGGGCTTCGACGATAACGTTTCCGTGACCACGGGAGATGACGGTGGTGTCTAAACAGCCGCGGGAAATGTTCATGATTTTGCCGTGATCGCGGATGACGACGATCACGTTTCTGTAACCGCTGCAATCAATGATGATGTCTAAACGTACGGTATGCGGAAGATTTCATGATAAAAAAACCAAATTTGCTAGTTAGAATTTTTTATTGCTGCATTATTTCTTTACTTGAAAACACCACATTATCATAATACTACTTTATGACAAAGACAGGGGTTGGTGTAGTATTATTTAGAAAATTTGGTTAAGCTATAAAAATTGGTATCGTTATCAAGAATCGAGAATCGATACATTTTGGTATCAACACCCACTAATTGTTGAAAAAACTAGTCTTGAAAAATCTGGAATTAGTCTTGAAAAGTCTGGAATTAGTCTTGAATTTTATAATGGAAATAAACTAGACACCCTGATCTCAGAGTAAAATAGGTAAAGCCTTTATCTTAACTGTGATTTTTCTTGACACAATCCTCGTAGTAGTAAAAGGTTTTGTTTTAATAATGTGTGGTACAGTAATTGTTGTTAGAATACCATGAATGTAGGATACTATCAATTTTCATAGTAATGTCAATGTATTAAAGTTAAAAATAATGGTTTAAATACAGTTCTGAGCAGAAAAACGCGAAAATACGGGTAGCCGTGTGCCGTACCGATTTTGTACCGAGAACCGAGGTACAAAATAAATAATAAATATCGTACCGTACCGAACCATACCGACCTTAAATTTTCTGTACCGCAGACCCCTAACATAAGTCACTTAATAAAATGATGGTACTGTAATACATTAAGAGATATTCATTTAAATAATTAATAAGCATGATTGTGTCTTTGCCTATATGTTTCCTGGTAAGTGTGTTGTAACTGTTTCTTACAGTATATTATTATCGTATATTAAAGTAAAACCAAATTATTCTTTACTGCATTCTCACCCCGTAGCGAAGCACGGGCAGAGCAACTAGTTCAATATTTATTTTTAGATTTAATTTAAAATCAGTTTTAACATAATCTTTTTTTAATGTTAAGGTGATGAGAAACAGGCTGGATTGTGTTGTGGCACTACTGAGTAGACACGCAGACCCAGACATAGGAGATGTAGATGGCAACACTGCATTACATTTTGCTGTTAAAGCCAATAATATCCCTGTTATTCAAGCACTCATTGTGTTTGGTGCCGATCTTTCATCCATGTAAGTTTACCTTTTCAAAAGGAGCTAGTTAGTTGAAGATGGTTTAATTGACTG
Organism: Macrosteles quadrilineatus; assembly: GCF_028750875.1. Taxonomy (NCBI): domain Eukaryota; kingdom Metazoa; phylum Arthropoda; class Insecta; order Hemiptera; family Cicadellidae; genus Macrosteles; species Macrosteles quadrilineatus. Next base: position 11,464,669 of record NW_026542602.1, read on the forward strand.
TAGAAGAATTTAGCAAGATTGATGGGGAGGATAGATGGTACCAGATGTTAGCATGTAGCAGAAAATAATCTTGGTGTTCCATATACAGCCATGTGTGATGAACAACTAGCCCCATCAATATCCAAGATGTGTAGTTGTATGAACAGTACTAATCTAATCTGATCTTTCCAATGACCTTTCATGTTATTTGTAGAGGGTAAGATAAAGGCCTAAGGATGACCAAAGGGCTAGTGCCAACATATGTGATCCTAAAGTTGCATAACAAAAATAGATCCTAACATAAAAGTATACATACCAGAATTTCCGCCACAGCTCTAATTTGTCCTGTATAGTGGATGACCCATGTTTTGGCTCTTGTTAAGCCATAGTCATATCCATCAGGGCTAAAAAAATTATTCATCTTTTCATCTTTTTTAAATTGTCAAATCGAAACCCGGATCTACTGTAGGGCTACAGGATGAGTCAGAGCTCTGATGATTACAGAAATTCTGGTATGTTAGATCAAACAGCTCCGGTGTCCCACTGACAATAAATATGGAAAAGTAGTTGTCACATTGGAATTTCATTTTGCGGACAGCCAATCCAGATTTCCCAAAGTCATGTTTTAGTTTCTGGGAAAATAGTACTGTAGTCGTAGTCATGTTTCTGTTCTCATCATTTGTACAGAAGCTCTTGTACCATATGTGTAATAGTTTACATGCATTTCTGCATGCAAGGGGTAAAATTAAAATTAGTATGAGCAACAGCAAACCAGTACAACTGAATACAATGTCCAAGCCTGCTTGTGCTATTACACACAAAATTTAGGTGGCAATTAAAAAAAAGGTTTTGTAATTTTAAAATAAACTTATCATGAAATTAGCATAATTACTGTCTGTTATAGGAACAATGAAGGCCACACAGTCAGACACTTTGCTGCTCAAGAAACAGACGAAGTCAGTAACAAGGTATGATACTTTAAAAATGTAGCCTATTATTATGAGTTTTTGCAACATTTTGATGTAAAAAATAATGACATCATTCTTTTTGAAAATCAACTATACAATAATAATATTGATCTATAAGAAAATAAAAAATCTCTTTCTTGAATATTTCTATCGATTGATTTTGTAATTGACAGTGATAATAAAAATGTGAGGAAATTGACAATAATAACAACATTCGCCTATTGGGTCTGATGATGATTGGAGTATCCAATCGAAATCGATCACCACTTACCATCTTTTTTGTATATTTACCGTCTTGTGAGTAACAGTATAAGTGTAAATATAGAAGAAATATAGAAGCGTAAATATAGAAGCGTAAGTGTTATAACACGTTTCTTTTATTTACTTTCCGTTAATTTAATAACCCATACAATGCTGATCAATAAGTTATTTAATAATAACAAGTAAGTGATAATATCTCTACTCTCTTAGAGATATCGTGGTGCAATCCAGAACAGTGTTTTCCAATCATTACAGTTTAATATACATAGTAAGTGATTCATCCAATTCCAAGTCCAAGATGGAGAAGACATCCTGTTTAGTTTACAACTACTTGTGCAGGTGCTGTTTCTACTACATGCTGTAGGAGCACCGAGGTGTGTACCTGACATACACGGTTGTACAGAAGGATGTTTACCAAATGGCACCAGGGATGGCATACCACCTCCAGATCCACCCTGTGCTCAGGTAGCCACTTACATAGAATTACACAGGGAAAGTTTACAGGTTATTTAGCAGAGAATTAAAAACAGGTTTGTTGGCGAGTCCCACAGTCAACCAATTCCTTCACATCACTTAGACTAATCCTACTTGTTGCTTTTGCAGAAGCAACAATGACACTTGGATAGTTTTACAATTTCACTCAAAATCCAGTGGGTGGTGTGTTAAGTCCACTTTTTTCCACAGATTTTTTGCTGTTATCGATTGAGAGCTGCAAGTAGACTAATTTGAAGGCTGCAGGCAAAAAAAGCGAGCTAGTAGTTTTAAAACATGCCCTGTTTAATTGAGCCTTTACATAGAATTAGTTACTTGAATTGCTCCGTGTGGCAACACTACCGGATTCATCCAAACTTAAATGTCAAATCTTCTATATATATATAATCCAATGTATGTATGTTTGTTTGTTTGTTTGTTTGTCCTTTATGGACTCCGAAACCGCTTGACAGATTGTAATGAAACTTTCAGGCATTATTAAGCATTATTCAAGGATGGTTTGTGTGAAGTTTGGTGCAGATCCGTCAAAAGTGCTCCGCCCCAGTGGCTCTGGAGTTTCCCATGTTAACCTTATGAGTAGGTACTCATATTTAAATGGAATTAAAGAATCTTAACAGCTGGTTCAACTAAACAATTTGATTCTGCGATGTTAAATAGCATTAAAAGTTAATAGGTTTACCAAGAGGGTGCAGCACTATAAATTTTTAGCGAATTTCCCATATAGGGAATAAGCTATTACCGTAGTACTCATGGTAAGACCTGGACGCGGGACCGATTTTTTGTTTCGTTTTGAGGTCCCTAGAGGCCAAAAACACCATCCGTTCAAATTCATATATATATATATATATTTATATATTTATATATTTATATATTTATATATTTATATATATATATATGTGTCCGTTAGCACGATAACTCGAGCAAAAATGATCCGATTTTGATAAAATTTGGTACAAACGTGTAAACCTACGTTTATTTGAACGAGTTCGCGATCCAGCATGATCGGACCATGGGAACGGGGGTTTATGGGGGGTTTTATGGGGTAAAAATAGGTTTTTCCCATTTTTGACCCAAAAAACATAAAATTTAGCAATTTCTTTCCAAACCAATTTGTAGAGCTCAAAAAAACAAATAATTTAGTATATTGAAGCGTTATTATGCGCCTAATGGTTACGGAGAAAATTCCAAAAAACTGTAAATTTAAAATTCCCATGTTATTCTTATGGAGAATAAGTAAACTGTTGTAGTTTGCTTGTTTATGAACATATTTTGATCAAATTTGGAAAATGTTTTTATTTCTTACTAACTATTAACATTTTACAAAAAAAAAAAAAAAAAAACAGTTTTACCCTCCCTGATGCAGCAAACCTAAGTACTTGTTATACTAATTCTATTTAAATAGGAAATAAATGTTATATTTTTAAGTAGACATTTTAGTGTAAATCCAATCAGGCAAATGGAAATTCGCTTAGTCTGCAGGTTTGCTGCGGCGGGGGTATTTAAATTTATGACAAAAGCTAATTTGCAACGAAAAGGTGAGTGCGCGTAGCGAACGAACTTCAACCAGGACATGATTGAGCCATGCGAACGAGCTCATCTTGAAAATGAACGAGCATTTTACATAATACTAAATTAGGACAGGGACGACGTCTGTCGGGCCAGCTAGTACATATATAAATCCCAAAGTACCCATGAACTTTTGAGAAAACTACAAGTCACACCCCCATAAACCATATACTTAAAATGTTCGTCGTGACGAGAAACCTTGCGCAAAACTATCCACTATTTCACAAATTGCCCTTTAAGGTCGTTTGTTTCTAAAGATAACTTTCCATATAACTAATGTTATAAATACCTCAGCTGTAGTATTTGTTTGTTATTCTTTCAATTTATTACCTTATTAAAATTAGGTGTGATTCTTGGGTGGAATTAAGTATTATGTTTTGTTCATTTCAGCTTAACCTAACCAATCAATAGTTTTATTAATACTTATGAAGTCAGACAGGGTCCAAGCCAATTAACTGTGCATAACCAACTAGAATAATTTTGTTGACGAAAATCTTTTAACAAGCACAACGTTACGCAATAAAACTGTATTTATTATTTACAGAACATGAACTTACCTCTTGTCTCACAGGTACGAGCCATTATGAAGTGTTTCCAGCAAGGTAGTGCAGGTGGAGGAGGGAGTAGAGACACTGTGGGTGGGCGAGTGTTGTGTCTGGACGGAGGAGGGATCAGAGGCCTGGTGCTGGTCACTATACTGCTACATGTGGAGGCTAGAGTGCAGCAACCCATCATACACTCCTTCGACTGGATTGCTGGTACCTCTACTGGTGCCATTCTAGCCCTAGCACTTGCTGCAGGTTAGTAAGTTGTAGGGGTGGGTCAGTTTTTAGAGTGGGTTGTAGTTTTTACCAGTAAAAAAAAAAACAGAATTAGGATTGATGGAAATGAAAATGTCGGTTTTAGTTTATCTGTTTTCACAATCATTGTGCCACGAACGCATGACACGATTACTAAGTCTTTGCAATCGCGAGAAAAGTACAAGATTTTGTCCCGATTACAGGTGACGATGATGTTCATGTCAACAAACAAGACTGCAGAAAAGATTAGTGACTTTGCGGTGATCACGTTGAACAATGATAATGATAATTGTTAATGTCAACAAGACTGTGGTTCAGAGTCAGGATTTTGCCGTAATCGCAGGGGAAGAGGATGATGTCTTCACTATCATGGGGGATAGTCAAGATTTTGCCCTGACCGTGGAAGACAACGAAGATGTCTTAGTGATCGAGGCAAATATTTCATGGGTTTGCTCTACGGATGGATACAATGATGATGTCTTTGCCATCACGAAGGATGTATGATTTTGCCACGATTGCGGGAAAGATGTCTAAGATATATGTCTAAGAGTTTTCTGGAAATGAAACAGCTTTTTCATAAATTCACACTATATCAAATTTATTAAAACCAAAACCTAATACTGTTTTTATATTAACAACCATAAAAAATTGGCAATATACTTGCAAGTTACAAAGTTCTAGACTTTTTAAAGGAAAAAATCAACTTGGCTTTGGAATAATTATTGAGGAGAAAGGACCTAACATAACATTTATCATAACATTTTATGTGTATCCTTCCTTTCTCCTCAATAAGAGCTCTAGACTTGTAATTTCTACAGTTGAGTCCAGCAAACTCGGCACTCGATAACCCGGCAGTCTAGATAGCTTGGCAATCACCTGGCTCAGAAAACTAGTGATTTTTTTAGTCCAAGTTAAACATGGAATCAAGCCAGCTCAAGTCAAATCATTTGCAGCTCGTACCAAGGATATGTTATACTATAACTGATGACTTAGTAATATAAATATAGCCTAAATAAAAGAGACGGTGAAAAAGCTTAAAATTTTTATAGTTTTCTTTTTTAACCCTAGTTCTCCATAACCTGGCATTTCACAAACTCGGCACTCTTCCAGTCCACATTACGCAGAGTTTGCGGGACTCAACTGTACAACCAAACTGTTGTGAAATGATGGTTTTGTTTATTTTCTATGGAGTACATTGAGTATAGACTGCATCCATAGTTTATAAAACAAATATAGATGAAAAATACAAAAAAAACTGTCACAAATACTGAGAATTATGTAATGCCTTAGATCAGCTGGTTTAAGAATTTATTAGTACACAACGATGTAGGACAGCTGAGCCTAGTCTACTTTAAAAACTGAAGATCAAACCAACAACTTAGAGATTACTTGTTGAGTTCTCATACCAAACCACTAACAGTGGCCGTGTTTGCAGGCAAGTCACTCAAGGACTGTTTGTGCCTGTATTTCCGCATGAAGGAGTACGCATTCGTAGGACCCAAGCCATACCCCAGTGAACCCCTAGAGACAATGCTGCAGCAGGCACTTGGCACAGAGACTGTCATGGCTGACACTGAACATCCCAAGTAAGCATTTAGGAGTGAATACGTATATAAGTAACCACTAACCAATATTGTACTTACTAAATTAACTCCCCTGTTTTTCTCTCAAAGCGATATGAGTTCTCCATTCGGCTGTGTCATATTCTATTTTTTTGTTGTTGATAAGAATCAAATGGGTCAAAAGAAACTTACCTGTTTTTTACAATGACAAAAATACAAGACAACATCAGGTGAAATAAATTAAAAATAATACTGGTTAACTAACCATAGAGGTTGAACATAAGCTATTAAATGTTTATCCTCAATATTTACATTTTTAAATGAAATAGTCTCGCAAAATCTTACATTTGTACATAAAACCTTTTTGTATATTTTTGAAAATTTTAAAATCATGTTGGTGAGACGATCAGTATATACATGTAGGGATGGACAGGTCCTGAAATATTCCTGATTTTCGTGTCGGTTTCACATTTGATTTGGGAATTTTTCAGGACGGGATTTGATTCAATCGTCGACGATTTGCTGCTTCGGGAGTGACGATTACGCCGCTATCCTGAGAGATGTTCACGATATTTCCGCGAATGCAGGTGGCGAAGTCATTTCGCGAATTGCGCTGTGACCACGAGTCATTTTGACGATAACGCCGGGGACCGCAAGTCATTACAACGATCGCACCGTAACCGCAGAGTCATTTCGATGATTGCGCTGTGACCGTGAGTCATACCGACGATCACACCGTCACCACGAGTCACAAGTTTCTATACCTGTAAATGTTTACCCATTTTTTTTGGTTTTTATAGATCAGTACCACAAACAGTAAAAATAGATTTTGTTTGTCTTTTGTGGTAACTGCAATACTCAAGACATTTAAAACAAACCCTTTTTATGCACAGGAAAAAATCCCATCCCGTCCTTTCCCAAAAATTGGAAAGGAATAAAAAATCCCGTCCCGAACTAAAAATTGAATCCCGTCCATCCCTATATAAAAGTAACTAACTTTTGTCATGCTTAGGTTGATAATCACTGGAGTTCTCGCAGATAGAAAGCCAGTAGATTTGCACTTGTTCCGCAACTACCCATCGCCAAGTGAATTGCTGGATCCGCATGACGCAAGCAGAGGAGACTACCCAGCGCCGGCCTCGCGATATGAACAGCTAGTATGGAAGGCGGCACGTGCCAGTGGGGCGGCACCATCCTACTTTAGGTCTGTACTCAACTTTGAACTTTCATTCTAATCCTAGAACTATTCTTATGGATTTTCACAAGTGGCCAGTAATAGATGTGACTAAGTTGTTCACTTATTTTGGAATTAAATTATCGGTAAAAATAAATATATATTAATAGTCAAATAATGTAGCATTGAAAATAATCAGCATCCGTGTCACTTATACTGTTTTTTTTTTCTATCCATCCACTAAGTGTACATGTTGCAACCGTACAACCGATGTGATATATGCGGTTTGAAGTACAAATTGTCTTTCCCTACCACGTAAAAACCATTGAAAAATGTGCTAGGTTTGGTGCTGAATAAAACATATTATTTTAGGAGCAGGCATGAATGTGTCTCTGTCACCGTTGTGACGGGTTGTTGGTGGATTATTGCACAATTTTATTTAGCGTTAGTCAATTTTGATTGTATCATGTTTTTAGTATCGTTAATAATTCGTTGTTGTGGCCAAATATCTCCTTCGATATGAGTGTCCCTTTTTTAGGGTTTGAGTGGTAGAGAGGACTTACCAGCCTTAACTTTGCTTCTCAAATAAAGCAATTTTTTGTGTTTGGAAATACATTAGTGTAATAATTACAAATGTTTCAGGGCGTTTGGTCGGTACATTGACGGAGGTTTGATTGCCAACAACCCGACTATGGATGCATTGACAGAGATACATGAGTACAACACGGCACTACGCTGTTTAGGACGGGATGCTGAGGTGAAGCCTCCTACAGTAGTGGTGTCAGTGGGCACTGGCTGCATACCAGTCAAACAGGTAGTCCTACTTCCTACATATGATTCATTGGGAGGTTTAAACTTTCCATCTCCATGTCAAAAGTTGTCCCCAGTTTTAAAATCAAATAGGGAATAGTTAAGCTGAGCCTAAATTTTTTTGATTAAACTTGATGAGGAAACCCAAAAATATATTGTTTTGTCAAGCTACTTGGCTGCAACGTAGATGTTTTAAAACAAATATAATACTGTAGTACAAACACTTTAGCAAGTAGGCTTGTTTCCAAGTAGGGCAATAAGGCACTATCTAGTCATTCATCACATACCTGTCATTAGCTGATTTTAAACTAAGCCAGCTTATTTCAACTTTTTCAATTAAATTATCTTTGTTATTTTTTCATTGATATATTTAATTAAATTGTATTACTATACATAAAAATTCTCAAAATGACAAACACTATTGCTTTGAAAAATGTTTAGAGAACAAAAAAGGTTCCTATTCTTATTAAACAACTGTCATTTACTTACTTACATTAACTGAGTAATTTCCGCAGCTGCCACCAGTTGACGTGTTCAGGCCTGAGAGTATGTGGGACACTGCCAGACTGGTTATGGGTATCTCAGCACTAGGTACACTACTGGTGGACCAAGCTACCCTGGCTGATGGCAGAGTCATTGACAGGTGTAATGCCTGGTGCAGTATGATCGGTGTTCCATACTTCAGGTATGTTAGTTGACGTACGATGAATAATCATTTATAAAGAAAACGCCTCAATATATTTTTCTTATTTATTTGCCAAAAAAGGCTGTTTCCTGATTTACATAAATAAACAGTCATATGTTCTTCAATTGTTTTTGGTTGAAAACAAATAATAGTTTGAGTGTGTTGTTGTGTGGAATGAAATAAAGAAGATGGTTTTTGTTCACATTTATTTTTGTCATTTCTGATATTTTATATTAACTGATCGTCCGTGATATCGAGTTGATCGAATCACGCATATTGACGATTTCAATTGGTGACCGTGACAGGACGTTAAGAAGAAATTACAAAATTAGGAGAACCACCAGCAGACCCGGTGAGTATGTTACTAGTGTTATATCTCCTAGTCTGTTGATATGATGAATATTTACTTTTGACTAATTTAATTGTCATATGGTTTGGTTTTGTTTTGTTGTCATAATAGTTTTATATGAGTTGTTGAAAATTATGGTATTAAAAAGTCTAGTTTTTTCTAATTTTATCTTTATAGTTTTCATCACTTGAAGAAGGTAGGTGTGTAGTGTAAATCAACATTTGGCGACCGTGACAGGACCTGTTTTTCACCTATCTCTATGATGGAAAATCTAAAGAAAAATAGAACAGTATATAGGGCTTATTTTTTTAAAACATTGAACAAACTAAACAGTTTAGTTGAAAATGAAACTACAGACAAAATTGAAATTCAAACCACTCTAAAGCTTTTGGAGATAAAGGTTGATGAGCTCCAGGTTTTGAATACTCAGATCTTTGATTTGTTATTGAATAATGATAATGTTTCTGAAGATGAGCTGTTAGCTGAAACAATCAAAGCTGGAGAATATTTAGCTTTGTTTGAAGCTGTAAAATTAAGAGTCCAGAATTTACTACAACAAAGTAACGATGTAGTTAGTGCTCATTCTGGATCTTGTTGTTACAATGCTAGTAAGAAGAAATTTAAGCTCCCTAAAATAGAGATTAAAAAGTTTGATGGAGATTTGATCAATTGGTTACCTTTTTGGAGTCAGTTTAGCAAAATTCATAGTGACTCAGACATTGATTCAGAGGACAAGTTTCAATATTTATTGCAATCCATAGTTACCGGATCAAGAGCTTTTGATGTAGTTCAGAGTTTTCCTCCGACTGGTGCAAACTATCCAAAAGCAATTGAATGTTTGAAAGCCAGATTTGGTAAAGATGACCTATTGGTAGAGGTTTATGTCAGGGAACTCTTGAAAATTGTTTTACAAAATGCTCTAGGAGGCAAGAACACAATGAACTTACAAAGTTTGTATGACAAACTCGAGTCTCATATGCGTGCTTTAGATACTTTGGGAGTTACAACAGATAAATGTTTGTCCATGTTATACTCCGTTCCATGTAGTTGAAAGTTGTATGCACGAAGATCTCTTAAGGGTGTGGCAAAGAAGCCCTTTGAGAGTAGGTACAGACCCTCAGGAAAGGCTCAATAATTTAATGAAGTTTATGCTGTCTGAAGTTGAAGGGGAATAGAGAATCGGTCTAGCCATGGCAGGTTTTGGGATAAGTAGCTCTGGGAAGGAGAAATCTTTTAAAAGGCCATCTCAAACTCAATCAGGTAAGATAGACATACCAACAGCTTCATGCCTCATGTCCTCTGGTAAAACTCAAAACTCTTATACAAAGTGTGTCTTTTGTGATAAGAATCATAAGAGTAGTAACTGTTTTGCTGCTCAGAAATTGCCATTGTCTGATAAGGTGTCCACTTTAAAGGAAAAGAAATGCTGTTTCCTTTGCTTGCAGCCTGGTCACCGTATTAAGGATTGTAGAGCTCATTTGTCATGTTCTAATTGTAAAAGGAAACATTATCCTATAATGTGTCCTAGTAGGCCTATTCATTCCAAAGAAGTAGTGAATGAATGTGTAAGCAAATGTGTTGATGAGGTATCTAAAGAAATGACAGTAGTGGAAGATACCGCTTTGGCCAATAAATCAAGTAGCAGAGTGAAAGTCTTTCTGCAAACAGTAAGGGCAAGATTAAGAACCCCAGGTAGTAATCAATTTGAGACTGTTCGCATTATTTTTGATTCTGGTTCACAGCGTTCTTACATTTTAAAGGACTTGGCTGAAAAAATGAATTACGAAAGCTTAGGAGAAGAAACAATCATACACTCTCTTTTTGGTAATGTCAAATCTGGTGAAGTAATTCATAACAGACATCGTGTATTTCTAACCAGTCAAGATTACAGTTACAACTGCAACTTTGAGGTATTGAGTCAAGCTACTATATGCGGGGAAATTTCACCTGTTACCGAAGGTCCCTGGATACAGGAACTTATAGAGAAAAATGTTTCTCTGACTGACATACATGAGACCAAGCTACCAATTGGTATTTTGATTGGAGCGGATATAGCGGGTAAACTATTCACGGGAAATATGATTCAACTGAAATCTGGACTAGTGGCTATGGAAACTCTTCTGGGATGGACACTGATGGGTAAGGCTATAATTAGTGGTAGTACAGGTTCAACTACACTCTCCACTGTTGTAACATCAATGTTTATTAATGATGCTGACATATCGGAACTGTGGAGATTAGACACTATAGGCTTTACTGAACTGATACAAGTGAATCAGTTTCCAAAGAGCAAAAGGCTTTGGCAGTTAAAAAGCATTTTATAAAAACTACCACTATAAATGAAGAAGGTCGATATGAAGTAAGTTTACCCTGGGTTGATTGTCATCCTCCTTTGCCTAGTAACAGAGAGTTAGCCGAAAAGAGGTTATCAACAGTTGTAAAGAAATTGGATGGTAACAATTTAACCGAAGACTATGACTCAGTTTTTAAACAGTGGTTAAGTGATGGCATCATTGAAGCTGTACCTTCTGACGATTTGAACAACAACTTTCACTACCTGCCACATAGACCTGTAGTGAAGGAGAGTAGTATTACCACACAAATTCGTCCAGTGTTTGATGCATCAGCAAAGACCAAGTTTTCACCCTCATTGAACGACTGTATTGAAAATGGACCAAATTTAATTGAACTGATTCCTTCTGTTATGATGCGTTTTAGGGAAGGGAAGTTTAGAGTTATTGCTGATATAGCAAAAGCCTTCTTACAGATATCGTTAAATGTACAAGATAGAGATTTTCTTCGGTTTTTATGGTTTGACATCAATGAAAGAAGCCAAAGTATTGTTTACCGCCATAAAAGAGTTGTTTTTGGAGTGAAATGTAGTCCATTTCTTCTAGGGGCAGTAATTGATCTGCATCTTCAAAAATCTATGACTTCTCAGGAGTATGATGATAATGTGGTAAAGAAGCTGAGTAAAAGTTTTTACGTGGACAATGTTTCGACCAGTGTAGATACTTATGAGGAACTAAAACACTTTGGCAACAAGTTATGGCTGCCGCTAAGTTTGATTTGAGAGGATGGCATGCCACGAGCATCATTGAAGAAGGAGATACCAAGTTTGTCACTAATGTTTTGGGAGTTCAATGGAACTATATTGAGGACGTTCTGTTTTTTAACCTGACGAACTGTATTAAAGATTTGGAAGTGTCTCGAATCACAAAGAGAGACATTTTATCCATGTCTCACAAGATCTTTGATCCAATTGGTATCCTTTGCCCTGTTACTTTGTTTCCTAAACTTCTTCTGCAAAGTATGTGGGACTTGAAAATTGACTGGGACACTGAAGTAAGTTCAGACATCAGTTAACGATTCATACTGTGGTATAGTGAGTTAAGCGCTCTTGAAAAAGTGAAAATACCCCGATGGATAGGTAAAATGACTATAGATTCAAATGGTTGTAGTATTCATACATTTTGCGACGCAAGTAAAGATACCTCTGCAACAGCTATTTACTTGAGAGTTGAAATTGAAGATGAAGTAAGAGTCCAACTATTGTCTGCAAAATCAAGAGTTGCTCCTCTGAAGAAAACCACAATTCCAAGATTGGAATTATTAGCTGTCACGGTGGGAGCATGTCTCACAAATAGCACATGGGACATTGTTGAGACCGATACTAAGATTGTATCCGCTTGAAATCTCATCAAAAGATATAAACGTGGGAAAAGAAGTTAATAGTGATGGACTTAAAAACAAAAATACTCAAGATGAAATTAAAACACAAGCTGGACGAAAAATCAAAGTTCCAAAAAGGTTCATGTTTGAGTAGTAATACTACTCGGTGGGAGGATGTTATATCTCCTAGTCTGTTGATATGATGAATATTTACTTTTGACTAATTTAATTGTCATATGGCTTGGTTTTGTTTTGTTGTCATAATAGTTTTATATGAGTTGTTGAAAATAGAAGTGTGGTATTAAAAAGTTTAGTTTTTTCTAATTTTATCTTTATAGTTTTCATCACTTGAAGAAGGTAGGTGTGTAGTGTAAATCAACAACTAGTAAAGATTTCGGCACAGTTAGATACTCGATCAAAACAATTGGATACTCATTTGGCAGGCATCAAAAATGTAATTTCCTCCTCCATTAAAAAGATTTTGGAAAACCAAAACCAATCAAAATTAGAAACTAAACTTATTACTAACACCTATGAAACGAACAAATCGGACATCAAAATTAAATACAATGAAAACAAATTCAACAACCTGGAAAATATCTTGGAGTTAGCCGAGGACTCATAGGCCATCCCGGGAGGTATAGAGATCCTACGTCAGACAGAGACGTTTGAGGACTCATCGGCCATCCCTGGAGGTATAGAGATCCTACGTCAGAGACGTTTGATGCCTCATTGGCCTTCTCGGGAGATACAGATGAGATCCTGAATAGTACAGAGATGGTCCAGGACTCATCAGCCATCTTGGGAGATAGACAAGAGATCCTGCGGCCAACAGAGAGGGTCGAGGACTCAACGGTCATCACAGGAGGTGCAGAAGAGATCTTGCGACAGACAGTGATGGTCGAGGACTCATCAGCCATCTCGGGAGATAGACAAGGGATCCTGCGGCCAACAGCCATCACAGGAGGTGCAGAAGAGATCCTACGAGGGACAGAGATGGTCGAGGACTCAACGGTCATCACAGGAGGTGCAGAAGAGATCTTGCGATGGACAGTGTAGGTCGAGGACTCATCAGCCATCTCGGGAGATGAACAAGGGATCCTGCGGCCAACAGTGATGGTCGAGGACTCAACGGTCATCACAGGAGGTGCAGAAGAGATCTTGCGATGGACAGTGATGGTCGAGGACTCATCAGCCATCTCGGGAGATAGACAAGGGATCCTGCGGTCAACAGTGATGGTCGAGGACTCAACGGTCATCACAGGAGGTGCAGAAGGGATCTTGCGACGAACAGTGATGGTCGAGGACTCATCAGCCATCTCGGGAGATAGTCAAGGGATCCTGCGGCTAACAGTGATGGTCGAGGACTCAACGGTCATCACAGGAGGTGCAGAAGAGATCTTGCGACGAACAGTGATGGTCGAGGACTCATCAGCCATCTCGGGAGATAGTCAAGGGATCCTGCGGCCAACAGTGATGGTCGAGGACTCATTGGCCATCACAGGAGGTGCAGAAGAGATCCTACGAGGGACAGAGATTGTCGAGGACTCATCAGCCATCTCAGGAGACGAGGATGGGATCCTGCATCGGACCGATTCTCCTGTGGTCAAGTCAACCGCAACAGACACCGAGATACTACCTGCGTTCAATGTTACGTCGTGTGAATACTTTGAGGTGGAACACAAGCTAGGGAAGGGAGTGTACCTCTTGAGGTCTGATCCACCAATTAAGGTTAATGTTAAGGTTTTAATGTCGGAGTTAAAAATACTCCCGCAAACTCTCAACTACGTGAAGCAACTCAAGCCCAAGATGATGTGCAAGAAGCAGAAGACAATAACAATGCCTCACCTGGGTATAACTTAAGGTCTAGAAAGAGGAAGATTTGAAATATATATTGAGGGTTTTGGGGGGGATGATTGACGTACGATGAATAATAATTTATAAAGAAAACGCCTCAATATATTTTTCTTGTTTGTTTGCCAGAAAAGACTGTTTCCTGATATACATAAATAAACAGTCATATGTTCTTCAATTGTTTTTGGTTGAAAACAAATAATAGTTTGAGTGTGTTGTTGTTTGGAATGAAATAAAGAAAATGGTTTTTGTTCACATTTATTTTTGTCATTTCTGATATTTTATATTAACTGATCGTCCGTCATATCGAGTTGATCAAATCACGCATATTGACGATTTCATAGTAATGTATAATTGAATCTATTGTACATTTTTTGCACGTTTTCCTCTCTTTGTCTTAGGCCCCAGGGTGTCCTCCAGCACCTCACAATCCTCCAACTTTTCAAAAATTTAAAAAAAGTTAATTAAAGAAGTGTGAGAGCCTGAGATTTATGTTCTAGCTAAGTTCAAGCCGAGCTTTTAAATTTGGTGAAATGTGCATCCGTCCCAATGATATTATGGTAGTATCGTGATCATATCCCGTGGTCTTATGGACATCATTACTATTTCTCAGAATTCTGGAAAAATCCTGTTGGCACACGTGTACAAGATGGCTAATAATAGGCCTAGAGGTCAAAGTTAAATTAAATAATTAATTAACATAGAGTACAGTAATTGCTGAACTAACAAGTGAAAGAGTGATGAGTGAAGAGTGATAATTTCGTAAATAATTAATAGGCTAGTACATTGTTTTGCATGCATTAACAATAACAAATCAACCAAAGATCAATAGTAAATATATGTGGACGGTAGTTCAATAAGTTAATATATCCCCCCATATCAAATCAAATCAAATCATTTATTCAGCCAGAATTAACAATATACAAGTTGTGTTGGCTAAGTCAAAATGAAATAAAAGTTGGATTCATAGCAGAACTTTAACCAGTTCACATTTCAACAGATTTTCACCGCAATTATCAGAAGACGTCGCAATGGATGAAAAAAATGATGCGAAGCTGGTGAACATGCTTTGGGAGACAAAGGCGTATATTATGAGGAACGACGAGGCTGTATGTCGCTTGGCGAGCCTGCTCACCGGCAACCGGTCTCTTGCTCAAGGTGCCCACAGTTAACAAGTAATCACATATGCTTTAAACTCTTAGGGTTAATTTTAACTCATGAAGGTGTTCTAGAATTCCTAGGGCAATACAACCTCAACATTGAATACACCTCTTACATGATCAAATTGATTTTGAACCAAGAATAAAGTTTGCATCAAACTCAGTTTTCTTTACCTAAAATATGTATCATAAGCCGATTCATATTTTATCTGATCATGATGAGATAAAAACCTCCTTTGTAATTCCATTGTAATTCCTTGTTGTTAAAGGTACCGAAATGAGGTACTGATTAGTGGTTATTTACGTTTAAAATTATCGGTTGTTAACTCTGTTGGTTTAATTAAATCCGAACGTTTAGTGTTCTAAAAAGATAAATTGTTCACAGAGGGAAAAATGAGAGCAAAAACAGGTAACAACAGTTGTATTCAGAACATGATAATTACATGAATGCCACTATTCCAAACCGCTGAAATCTCATTATGAAACAATTTCATACATTATCAAATTCCTTAATCATTGGATTTATTAGTTTATTAATCACTGTGCCAATATGATGAAAAACATACAAATTAGCCTTAAATTTTTCTTTTGTAAATTCTTATTGATTATTAGTTCTCAACTGACAAGTTTTTCTCACCCAAATATATGATAATTGTAGCCAATTGTAGACGGTTTCCATTCAACAATTAAAAACAACTGGTTTTAAAAATTAATTAAAAATTTTCAGAGGTACAGTTTACTATTTTTAATTTATCCTCCTGACTCTATTAAGACAAGGTTTAGCATTTAGCCCATTAAAGACTGAATAGCACACCATCTCCACATACGTCTTTAGTCAATCTCAGATTTTACATAAGTCGTTTTAAACCTTGAAAAAAAATTCAAAAAAAGTTGACAACGTGATTATTTTGGTATACATGTTAGGTGAGTCCCTGCCTGGTTATATTTTTTGTTGTTTTACATGCAGTTCTGTATACTAATGGTAGTTTTATCTCCATAGTGAATACACTATCTTCTCATAAAGTTCTAGTGGGAATTTATTTAACTTGACAATATTTAATTTGACAATGTCACCTGTTTTTATAGCCATGCTATGTACAACTACAAACGTTGGTTTTAAAGTTTCATTTGATTTGGTCTTTAAAAAACTGATCTTCCGTTGAAAAGAGAATTTTCAATACCCTGGCAAGTCTGGTAAAAAACCCAAATAATCTGGTGTAAATAGTCTGGTCTTTTCAGTGGTTTTGGAGTCCCTTGTCCAGTTAACTACGACAGTTTTTGATTGGTTCTCAGACAGTTTAGTTGGTCAGGGTAAGTCTGAATTTGTGTGTGCTGAAGCCTGTTTTTATTGAGAAAATTATTTCCCCTAATTAATATATAATTATGGTTTCATAAAAAAATATTTTTTTCTATTTTTACTACTAGGATAAAATTGTGTAAAATTCCAAAACAAAATTGAATGATCATATAGTAGTAAAAAATAACAACTAGGGCCTATATTAAATTTAAATTTGATGTTTTTATTACATTTTCCAGTTAAAGTATTCTTATAATATAATACGATCTAACATAATAAATTCTCTCCAAACTCATGCCTAAATAAAATATATATTTGCATACATTTGGTGACCTATAAATTTAGTACAACCATAGCCACCTCTAATACACAAGGCCGCGACATTCGAACTGGCAACGCCGCACTCACCAGCCGCCTGGGTCCTGCACACTTGCTAGGCTAACATTAATGAGAGTATTGCTGCTCTGTATCAATGAATGAAAGTATGTAAATGACTTCCAATATTAGTATGTAATTGATGCACCTATATTAGTGGATTCTAGGGTATGGTAAAATAGAAAAAATTGAATCTAGCTTGTTTATTTAGTGAAAAAAATGCAACATACCACAATATGTCTAAAACTAAACATACAAACATGATGATTTTTGTTGCATTTATCTTATTGTATTGTAAGTACGATGCATGTGGAAATGTATGGACTTTGCATATTTTCCTTGTTAATTTGATAATCTATACTATTATATAAAAATCAAATTGTGTCTGTCTGCATGTGTGTTGTTCAATATTGTAAAAACTACTAGACCGACTGGCTTAAATTTTACAAAAATATAGCTACTATACCAAGAATAGTAATAGGACTATTGCCATTGCCACTTTGATAATTTGAAATAAGACTTCCATTGCAAATGGATTTGTAGAGACTAACACCAAACAATTTGTTCAAATGAAATTAATTTTCAATTTGAAATAGAAATATTATGTTTTAGTCTACCTGAGGAACCATAAGTTAGCTACAACCTTTGACTATTAAGTTACTAAACAAAACGTTTGCCATTTTGTAAACAATTTCAGAAGCTAGGCCTCCATATCGCTTTCCGCAATATTAGTTGAATTTTTTTACCACATCAACATTCCCTCTGGAGACTCTGATGCTTTTATCATCATAAATTATGACTACGTTACTGACATATTACTACATTATTACTGACATATTTTTATATGTCTGTATGGTTAGGTGGTGTAGTAGGCCTACATATTTTTACTAGTACTTAAATTAAACACCGGTTTATTTCTTTGAAGTGCTAGTTATTTAAGTTATTTTAATCACTTAACAACAGAGTTTATCAATAAGATTAAAAAACTAATTAGGAAATAGTGTAGTTACGGCAACCTCACCTAAAACTCTCGCAAATATTTACACGAATCATTGTCTTTATTCTTATATTTGTTTAAAAATCTAAGTTCATATTCGTGAAAATGTTTCGTGCAAACACGAGAATTGTTTATGGTGTCAAATTTCACCGAAGAGTTAAAATAGCAGGAAGCCATTGTTGCTTACGCGGCAGATCACTTAGATTAGAATCTTAAAACACTGTATGTATCATTCAGTTTTAATTGAGCTTTCGTAATTACTCTTGCACCAAGGCACAACACCTCTATCTGGCATGCTGTAGTAACAAGTTTAATGTCATCACTAATGATTAAGGGTAGTAGATGTGCGAATAAGTATGTCGGTACGCGACTCCTCCATTCAGTGTAATGGCAAGACGATCACGCGCCAAGACTCAGATGCGATGTTGCCAGTTTTCACTCGCCGCGGCCTTGTGTACTACAGAAGGCTATGGTAGACATAACATTACCACTGAACCAAAGCTTTCAAGAAAAAGTTAAGAAAATTATATGATACGGAATGAAAAATATTATATTGTGAGAAAGTGTTCCTATTATATTTAATTGTTTCCATTACTAACATATGTGTTCTAGATTAGTTTCTGTAACCATTGCTTTTCTACCATATTAGAAATCATATTTGAAATTAACACGTATGATGTTTTACACCGTATAAGATTTAACCTGAATTTTGAGTTTTTGTTTGGTTGTCGAATCAAATATGGCCGTAGTTTTTTTTTTTTACAATGGAAAAGAGCTTATCAAGTTTACTTTTTTTTCCTCTGAAAAGTTTTTATGGGAGTTCGCTTTCTGAACTGGGGCATGTAGCACTTGGCATTAAGTAGCAAGAGATATTTTAAGAGAAAATTTTTTTACCAGCTAGTCTATCTTTTTTTGTGAATTATATGTAGACAACATATCAGTACAAACATGTGTACTTAATAGCTTAGCTCAGACCCTCTGTGTAACCAAGGCAACACTAAATAAACAGGCGGTAATGCTCCTCTGGCATGACGTCATCATAGGCGATGGCAATGACGTAATGTCATTTTTTTGTTATATTTTTGTTTTCCAAGAAAAGATTAAAACAAGCAGCTGATCACAAACGGCAAACATCACGTCATTGCCGTCATCTATGATGATGTCATGCCAGAGGAGCATTCCGGTCTGTTTATTTAGTGTTGCCTTGGTGTAACCTTAGGTCTGTAACGTTTTTGCATCATTTTGATCCAGTTTCTAAATTTTCAAACATAAACAAATCTTTATTCCACGCATAAATTTTCCTTAAAATTCAACCTAAAATGTTGTCTATGAAATTCGGTTAGGTTTTAACCAAATGCCTAAAAGCATTAAACTTGTTTTGTTTCTATTGAAAACGGATTTTTTTCAAATATATGAAAAATACTTCCCTACCTTTATACTTGCAGTAGGCCCTACTATGTTTTATAAAATTGTTTATACATTTTTGTTGTTTTATTTTACATTATTTTTTATATTGACAATATTGACATTTTACAAAGATAGCCTTCTCGAAATCATTTTGGAAACTTCGTGGTAATATCTCCACGAAAGCTAGCTGTCTTTGCCGTTGAATGAAACATTGGCTTTTCTAATGTAACTCTTTTATAGTTTCTAAATACTTTTTTATTTTTCAAATATATTTTCAGATGCAAAATCAAATAAAAGACTGAGAGAAGAGAGTTTTCAAACTACTCCCCAAGACATTAAGTTCCTGTCAAAGAAACCTAAACTAGAAAATCCTTCATGTAGTGAAGATGACTCTAGCAGTTCATATAATCTGTGGAAAAAATACTTTTAGATGTTAAAAAATAAAATTACCTTGTGTTAATTTATTATGATATTTACGCCATTTAAAGTAAAAAAATTAATTGAAATAGCTAATAATTGGTATAGTTAACTGAATCGCTGAAATGAAATTCTAGCAGTTCTCATAATCTGGAGAAAAAATACTTAAACATTAATGTTAAAATTACCTTGTGTTGATTTATCGTCATATTTACGGTAATAAAAAACCTTATTGAAGTAAAACAGTTAATTATTTTTTTATAGTTTACTTAATGTCGCTGATATGAAATTGATAAAAAATGTAAAATAGTCTTGTTTACAGGTTTGCAAGAGTTAAGTGACCATAACTGAATTTACTATACCATTAAAGAAATATTCTGGCCATTCTGTTATAAAAACATAGTAAATTCAAATCAGTTTTACAATTCAAATTCTTGAACAAAATTATTCTATCAATCGTTCACATCAAGTATTAGTTGATTTTTGACCTTTTTACAAAGTATATACTCCCTGTAGTATATTCAAATATACTAGTATATACTAGAAATTGAGATAGTTTCTAATGTTTCTGTATACCTCTCCTTTTATATATTTACTGATTTGGATTTATAACCAAAAAAATAATTTTATTTGTCGTTGATTCTTTGAAGATCTGTAAGGGAAGCTCAACATATACCTTGTAAGGTGGATGTGGGTTATTGTGTAGGGCTGCAATTTCTTAGTTTATTGTTAATTTGAGTGGAAATCAATGTTTTATGTTTATTTGGTTTGTTTTTATCCACAATAAAAATAATGGAAAGTTAAGAGCCACTTAAAACATTTTTTTGCGTTAATAAAATACTTAATGTTTTTGTTGACGAACAACTTGTGTAGACCTTTACAATTATTTTTTTGGTAAAAAGTATATGTCTGCTTGAGATGAAAATCAGTAATTATGAAATAACTTTAAATGTATAATGTCGTAACTCATCACCATATCCTTCCTGTGAACCATTTCATTTTTATTATTTTAAGTTCAAAATTACCCTCAACATTTCACTCTGCAGGGGTATGAATCTAATTTTTGGATATTTGTGAACATCTTTTCTGTTAGGTACTATTTTTAAAATTTCAGAGGTAGTTCTACTGCCAACCCCAGAGGTTTTCTGGGTCTGTTCCTGTTTTTGAGATGTAGACAGTATTCAAATCCAATAGTGATTTCTAAATTATAGCTTTAAAGTTTTGACATAAAAAAAATATTAAAAACCATTTAAGTATTTTAAGGGAATTAATTTATGAAATAATTGTAGAGCTTTTATATAATTGATACACAAAGACACTGTATACATTTTAATACTTATAATTACAAATATACAATTGGTTTATAGAGGCTGTGTAAGCTGTGAAAAAAACCATTATAATTTATTTGAATTCCAAACTAAATTTTATGTTTTCTTTTCTTATTATTTTTATAAAACTTGTTATGAATCGTGCTACAAGATCGTAAGCCAAATGTTTGCTCCTGGTTTATTTTCCTGTATCTTCCAATTAAAAACAAAAAAAGGTTGTTTTGTTAATCTGTAGCAAAATATAGAGTTAGCAATTTTCTGATTCATATGAATAAGTTAATTATTTTGCAGCTAATGCTTTTGGTAATTTTGATGACCACACAATGTACACTCTGGCAATACCAATTTAACTTTTCTATGGGATTTTATACTTTTTAATAAATTCAATTTAAGTTTGGCTGAATAAAGATTAATCTCATTGTTTGGCTAATTTTTACCAAGCCATAAAATTGAGAGTTCATTATGCACTCTTGCCCAACAAAATCTTCACATATTTGTTTTAAGATCAATCAAATTTAACATCAAAGTTTGGAATTACTGGCACTTACTGGTACTTATCACAGGAAACTATTTTACGTTAAAATGAAACACATACCGTTATGTCGTTTTAAAAGTGTAAAATTTCTCAATAGTGTCAGGAGGATAGGAGGATTAAAGACTAAAGAAACAAAAATTAGTTAGACTCTTTTTCAACTTTAAGTTATCTGACATTAAAAGTTTGGGTTATAACTTGGAGGAAATAAAGAGGAAAAATGTCTTAGAAATGTGTATTGACTTATGATTAACATGTTCTCTGCTTAAATTCACTGAATAGAATTTACCATCTTAAACTAAACTGCCACAGTATTGTATTAGTTATTGTATTAAGAAAATAAGTTTATTCTGTAGGTATAGAATTTACCTTATATTATTTCACAAATTATCTATTTTATCTTTTGTCTAGGAGTAGCAGCCAGTCTTGGATAATTATTACATATAAATGATCAGACCACGCATACACATGAGGGCTCTCTCCAATTCACACATCAGGGATACTTTCATACCAAAATATTCTACATTTTTACTCCATGTGAACCAATATTTTTTTGGTAATACACACAAGAGGGCTTGTTATATTTTATTTTAGATTTTCTCTTATATCCTCATTTATATTCTAAATACAATTATTTAGAATGTTATTCTTAATTTTAGGAAAACAATTAAGTTAGTTATAGTTGAAGTTGAGTTAATTGGTGTGTATGGTTTCCAATTAAAGAATCATCTTAAAATCCATGTACCATTAAAGTTATTTTATAATTTTATCTTGCAAAACTTGTAAACAAGTGTTTTTTCTAAGAGGTTTGTAAGATTGTTTACAATTGGTTGTTCCTCAATGGTTCCTTAACTGGATTTTGTAATACACATATTACGTTTCCTAGCTTTAAATCTTATTTTATAGTTTGCTTATTCTTGTTAAAGTTTAAACCATTCTTGAACTATACTTTATTCACAATATTTAGGTGGTTTGAGAGGAAGTTTCCCCACTACTTTTTTTGTATTTAATGTTTGTTGCTTGATCAGCTATTGAGCTATTATTTTAAAAACAAGGAGTCAATTGGAGGGGATAGATTTATTCTTCTAAAACTGCAAAAATATTGTGAACGAAGAATAGAAAAATGCACATGTGATAAATATCATAATGTAAGTTTATTTAAGTTAGTATTGTTTAGAAAAATAGGTTTTGTTTATGAAGAATAAACAAATTTAGAAAATACCAAGGCGTGCTTTATTATTTATAATTTTGTTACTGAATAAACTCTTTGACTAAGACAAAACTTGTACTTCTTTCTAGTCTTATATTGAATACTTTGAATTTTACCTTTTGTATATAGTTTTAATATCTGTTGTAATATTATAATTTCTATTATCTCTTGGGGAAAGTTACTCTACAAACAATAATAATAATGCAGATTGTTAAAAGCAAAGTATCATACTAGTATTTATGTATATAAATGATTTCCTGTGATATATTATTTTACGAATAACGTTAAAAAAATCAATATGGCAAATCATCAGGCATTAAATTTTAGGCTTGGCTGCACCTTTCTTTACTCGATAAATTTCTTTATTTGGGATCTCTCAAAGAGATACAATGGCGTCACAAACAATGTCAGTGGAGCCTAAAACTCAAACCCAACGCTTTAATAAAATTTGTCTGTATGCTTGAACTGCCTTCCCATGTCTCTCTAATTGTGTATTACAGAGACAAGGGAAGGCAGTTCAAACAAGAATAAGACCAATGTGGATGGTTGGGCTGATACAAAAGAAGCATAAGGAGAATGTCTGATCAAATATAATAATACCTCAGGTCTAACCTCAAACTCATGATTGAGATCCTTTCCATAGTTCTGTTATTTAGTAGTGTAGCTTTTAATTGAGCAGTTTTCTAAAAATCATTTGACTCGGATCATAACATAATAGTATTTTTAATCGTTGAGAATCATAACATGAGTACCTACCTAAATATAATTTTCTATAATTTAATTTTAATTCTTAGCTAGGCTGTGTTTAGCCTTTTAGAGTGCTTTGCACCATACGGTTCATAGGATGTTCCATGAGGATTTCCAAATAAATATTCCATGACAAATAATTACTCACTTTGTATAAGTAATATGTATGATGTTTGTAATTCTCCATAAACAGCTTGCACAATCGTGTATGTAATAATCAAGAAGCTATTTAATAATTAGCCTATAAAGTTAGTCATGTCCAGCTAGTTTCTTATGTTACTGTTGTATCCATGAAATGTTATCTGTTTAATAAATTGAATGAATTAAGTTGTTCTTTAAAAAAATTACCTTATCCTTTTTTATGTGCTAATGAAATACTTCAAATATTATGTAGACATATTATATCATTAAAATAATCAACTCTTTTACACCTAATCTTATGTGCCTATTCATCTGTGGTAAGAAATATGCACAAAAATCGACCTAAACAAAGTTTTATTGTTGTTCAAAGATTTACTGTGGATATTTTCCATCACAATAAATTCATAACACATCAGACCATTAACTCACCCACCAACAATGAATTTCAAACAGGGAAAGTTTTATTGATCTGACTTAATTTATCTACACATTGTTTTATAATCATTACTGATTGGATCCCTTAATCTGAAGCTGATAATGCATTACTGAAATGTACTTGAGATTGGAAGCTTGATAGACAGGCCATTAGCATAATTTCAGAACTGTGGCCTAATTGACCTAATAGGAAGCGATTGAGATAATTGTATCTTGCCATTACCAGACCCAGGCATTATGTGGCTCCTCATATCAACATCAACTCACATGACAATTTGCCCACTGGATTACACCAACATTAATAAATCATGAATTTCATTACTTACCACTTAATCCACTTGCTAGGGGGTTTCCTGAGAGTGAAAATTTAAAAACGTACGTTTTCATGTCCCTGGCCTTTTACTTCGTAGATACTGGATTTGTAGTTTATTATTATGTGTTTTAATATTTGTTGGGACGGGGGCAACATGTTACACACATTTATTTGGTTTTAAATAGGTTCTAGGTATTTTTTTCGTATTTTTAAAGTCTCGAAATTCACGACCATGACGTGTCCCTAGGGTACATTTTCCAACTTTCACGCTGTTTTTAGACTAATTATTCATGTCGAAATATATAAAGCCATATTTTTATGTCATCAATGGTTATTAAACTTACAAAAAAGGAGCATATTATAATTTTATTGTCATTGCAGACTGACTACCATGACAAAATAAGTCTGTCCCTCGATTTGGCGTCACGACCATTTGGGAAAAATGTTCAACTTTGGAGCACGACAGTGGCAAGCCTGGCGTCGATGGAGTCAGTTGGTTTTAGAGACTAGTTCGGGGTGTACATCTGGATTGTAGTGCCGGTCGTTTTGAGTTGAAAGGAGGAATTACAAGATTAATAAAGGAATGATTGTGTTTTTTGTAATTTTGGTGTGTTCATGACCGTACGTAGTCATTCAATGAAGTAGACATGGTGTTAATTTTTGTTTATAAGATATTTCAATTGCTGAATTAACCTAGAAGTCCACTTTATATCCTCGAACATGAGGTGCAAGACTACCGCCAGAACAGAGCCAAATAACACGTAATTTCACGACCAAAGTTTCACGACCATCGCGGTTTTTTTCACGACCAATCCAGCCTTATGGATTATAGTGTGTTTGGTCGTGACAATAACTTTAATATAATTGTAAATTGAACAGTTTAGTTCAATTGAAACACATAGTTTTATTATAACTAACAGTATAATTGAAGGATTGTTTAGAAAGATTTAGATTATTCCAGACAATTCACGACTGTACCGCTTGTCCCTGACCATCACGTTCATGATTTCTATCATAAAAATTTCAAAAATTAAAATATCGTCATATTTCAATGCTTTATATACAAAAGAAGCACACCTCTATACAAACATAACGATTTTTCGGGTCTCAGGTAAGTTTTTTCGGTGTTATACAAACTTAAAAAGATTTTATTGGCTTTTTTCTATTTTTGAGTTTTTTTTTTCTAGAAAGACCAAATATACTAAAAGCTCAGTGACCTTTTTATTGTATAATGGTCAAAAAAGTAAATTAGTTCATAGCAAAACATAGTTATAAAAATAATATTAACTATTTTTAATATTCATTTAAACGTCCGTTATGGTCGTGACAGGATTTTGTGTTTTTCTACTAAAGATGCTCTTTAAAAAGAAAACTACCAAAGATATTGCGTTACCATGGACATTTTATGAAACTTCAAATGTTAATGAAATAAAAAAAATAATAAAAGTTTTGAAAAAAGGGGAACAAATTTTGCAAAGTGCTTTTCCTGAAAACGTACGTTTTTAAAATTTTCACTCCTGAGTGCATTTTATGTATATAGAAAAACACCTTAAGGGATCATGTAGGTACTATGCAAGTTATAATTTTTCACTCAGGTGCCAGCATGGCAGAGTGGGCATAACCTCAGAATCCAACATTTTAAAAATGGTGGTGGCATTTATTACATGAAACTCATAGGAAGCTTATATATCCAAAACTGTAATATATAGCGAGTTAAACTTAATACAATAAATGTTGCTTAAACAACAAGGAACAACTTTTGTATTTTACAAAAATGCCCTAAATATAAATATGTAGGAGTTGTTGAGCAATTTATGCTAATTTAACCTATAAATTTTAACTCTTTTTGACCAAAATTTCGAATATTTTTAAACTGTTCTTTTAGCGAATTTCCCTAAAGGAAAGTAGCTACCTAATGCCGTAGGTGGCATGGTAAGACCGGGAGCCGGGACCGATATACTTTTTCATTTCAATGTCCCTAGAGGCCAAAAACACTGTTCATTCAATTCAATTCATTCATATATATATATATATATATATATTAGATATATACGTCCGTAAACATGATAACTTGAACAATTTTTATCAAATTAAATAAAGTTAAAAAAAAAAAAAATAAAAGATTTTGGGTTGAAAGTGTAAGGCGGGATTAACTTGAAGAATGAGTTCGCGAACCAGCATAATCGGACCATGGAAACAGGTTTTACAGGGGTTTATGGGGTACCATTTTAAAGAGCTTAAAAACAAATAATTTAGTATACCAAAGTGTTTTGTATGGTTATTATTGGTTACTGTAAACAGAGAACATTAAAAAAAATTGCAAATTTAAAATAAACATTTTAAGACCACACTTTATTATCCTCCCTGTAGCAGCAAACCTAAGTGCTCATAAAAACATAATGTCATTTAAATATATTTAATTTAAAATCAATTCAGGAAAATGGAAATTCGCTTAGTCAGCAGGTTGCTGCGGCGGGGGTATTTTAATTTTTAATCACTACAGTACATTGTCACTGACTAATAGTATATTTCGTACCTAGGGCCGAAAACGCAAAAACAATAATACAGCAAAAATAATAATAAACAGTTGCTATTATCAATGCTATAGATACTGTTTGTGTAATTAATATGCAAGCAGACAGCTGATTTTGCCGCCCCGGGATGTAAAAACCTGCTCGGTCCCCAAATTACGATGACAGCTGGCATGGCCAGCAAAACGTAACTTTCAGCCACCAATTAACCTATGCAATACAGCCAAAAACATCTTAGTGTGGTGAAAATGTTATTTTCACATCATTACCAATTGAATTGTTCTCATCCACTACAACTACACGAGTCAGCTCAGTAGTCAGTAGAGTGTCAGTAGACAGCTTGTTAGTAGGAGCATAGATAAAACAGCTTAGTCTATGGTAGGAGTGACAATGTCCCTAACATTACATCATTACCTGCTGTACATTGCCACTGACTTTCTGCTTGTCCATTTTTTGACTTCTACCCTTGTAGTGTATTCCAACTTAGGTTGTTGGTTTGTGTATTGTTAGTTGTAATGTGTTAGTTAAGATTTTTTCACCACACTATCATGTTTTTGGCTGTATTACATACGTTAATTGGTGGCCGAAAGTTACGTTTTGCTGGCGATGCCAGCTGTCCATAATTTGGGGACCGAGCAGGTTTTTACAGGCCGGGGCCGCAAAATCAGCTGTCCGCTTACTTACTTAAAACATGAATGCATTTTAAATACACAATCAAAATCCATAGCATTGCAATAGAATTGTGTTATTGTCACCGTTGCCTAGCAACTATTTATTTTTATTTTTGCTGATTCCTCAAATTATTTCTTCACATAACCTTAAAGTTGTAGTTGTGTTGACTATCAGTGTGCATTATTATAGTGGTGAATAGTGGTAATAGGGTAAAGTGTGGTGAAAAATAGTGTTCGTACCACGGACCGAAATGGTTTTGCAGCTCTCGATCGATTTAAGTTCTCGACTTCGTCTCGAACTTAAAAACTATCTCGAGCCGGCAAAACCTCATTTTCGGCCCTAGGTACGAAATATACTATTTCACCTGAGGACGGGATCAGATTCCAGATCCCAAAACCTTGTGTATTGTTTTTTACCATCGTGATGGAAAATGTCCGCAATAAACCTTTGAACAACTTAATGTTATTTTCATATTATTACCAATTGAATTGATCACATCCACTACAACTACATGAGTCAGCTGACCACATATCTGGTACAGTAGACAGATTGTTATTTGAAGTGGCAATGTCACTAACATTACATCATTACCTGCTGTACATTGCACTGACTTTATGTACCTTCACAACATAAATAATTGCATTTTTGCCATAATGCAGCAAAAACAGCCATTTTTGCCATACTGCAGCAAAAACAGCCATTTTTAATTGCATGCGTTGCGGGTCTAAAGTGGAATTTTTACTCTGTAAAAATCAGCTGATGTCAACTCAGTTGTAAATTTCGATTGTAAAAAATCGTATGTAACGTATGTATCGATTGTTTAATCGATTGTTGTTTATTGTTGCCTTGTAAATTCAACATATCAACATTATAATGTACACTAAACACAATCGACGAAACGATTGAATCGCGTACTAAACAGCTCCTTGTTTCCATTATCAAATTAAATTGATAACAAGTTAGAAGTAGATTTTCGAGTTACTTTAAATTAAAACTATTTAGTTTTGTAACATATTTTGTTCAAATGATGGTGCATTATGACGATAAATATAGTTCATCACACGAGCAAAAAGTGTCTTTTCAACCCTCGCGTAAAACTTGACCTCAGGTGGAAAAGAGTCACTTTAGGCCCAAGTGATGAAATATGCTATTTTCGTATCATACAACTTCATGAGCTAGCTGATCACATAATAATAGGTGTTATATTTGATAAAAACACATAAAAAAATTGTTGTATTCCTTCTTAATACAAAAACAACAACTTTCTAAAAAGAATCACATCATAAACATTACACTAAAACACATGGTCTGGAATAAGACAATAAAATATTTATTTGGCCTAGCCTCCCTAGCAGCCACTTCAATATATTTCAACAATAGGGTCCGTGAATTTACTGTTAGTATTTTCAAACATTGTAATTACACTGCACAAAAACTATGTTCTATTGTATTTTGTATTTTAAATTTTTAAGAGGTATACTTCTTTAAGCTAAGACTTGGACAATGCATGTATGATGTTAATCTGGCCCAGTTAATGACTTTGACTATGAAGATAATGATGGATACACTTCTGTATGATTTATGTATGTTGCAACACACTAGTCACTTAAATCATTAATGTGTAATCAATATTGTTCCAGTTCAGCATGATCTTGATGCTAACTAAAATTAATACTGCAACGTCGAATTAGGATAATGTCAGTATGGTGGTCAAATCACACCAGGTTGTTAGCCGAACACAGCACGAGTGGCGAATGTAGCCACATCATTACCTGGCGTGGATTGTTACTGGCTTTATTTGCTTACATATACTGTACAGTCAGATTTTCTCACTCCCTCTCAATTAAATATATATTATGATGATGGTGCTTACTGAACACAGTTAAATTATATTTTAACAAAGCAACACTTTTGAGAAGCTACTACTATACTATGGGCCAAAGTGTATTTACATAATTAGGTACTTACAACATGTACACATGTACCAATTACATAGCCTACTTGAACTTCTAAGCTGATTGAGGTAAATGTCGTGGGGATGACTATCTATATATTTCATATGTGAAGACGATTTATACGTAACACTACTCCTCCGATAATAATGAAAGGATCTGTACAAAAGATGTATCAAAATCAAAGTGTTATTTTATATGTGAACTATCTCTTTAACCAATTGATCTATGAAAAGTCCTTGGACCTTGCCCTGCTCTTAAAGTTATAGCAAATTATGTGGAAAATATAACAGTAAATTTATTTTTATAATTGTACTAGCTGTACCCGCGGGCTTTGCCCCGTTTAACTTCACAAGTGAGCTCGTTTACATGGCTCAATCATGTCCTGGTTAAAGTTTGTTCGCTACGCTCACTCACCTTTAGGTTGGAGCTCGTTCGCTGCGCTCACTTGCCTTCAGGTTAGCTCATTCGCTACGCTAACTCGCCTCCAGGTTGAAGTTCGTTCGCTACGCTCACTCACCTATTGGTTGGAAATTAGCTGTTGTCATAAATAAAAAAAAAAATAATAGTGCTGCACCCTGTTGGTAATCCTTGTAACTTTTATGCTATTGAACATCATAGAACAGAACCAACTTGTTTAATTTAAACAGCTGTTAAGATTCATTAATTCCTTTTAAATATGAAAAATCATAAGATTAACTTGGGGAACTACAGAGCCACTGGGGCGGAGCCCGACAGGGTTTTTGAGATAAGAATATGCTTTAATGTTAATCGGAAATGTGAGCTATCATCATGCCAAATTTCAGCCCAATCCGTCCAGTAGTTTATGCGTGATTGAGCAACAAACACACACACAAACATACACACAAACATACACACAAACTCACAAACTTTCAGATTTATAATATTAGTAAGATAAGATAAGATACAAAAACACCTGTCGATAGAAAAAACATAGTAAAAATGACTAGTAGTTTGTGTAGACTGAATATAAACAAATTACACAATTACATGATCATCATCCTTATATATGCAATACCGATATGTAAAGCCATTTTTGTAAACTTAACTTCCCCCTTAATTCGTGATCGATTTTAAATTATGGTGTCAAAAATGTTACCTAGTTTGTAGGTAGTTATACAACAGCAAGGTTTTAGATATTAGATAAAATAGTTATTTGTGCAACTAGTGAGAAAAGTGAGCAATTGACTCACTCGAGAGAAATCCTTACTCACGAGCCTTAGGCGAGTGAGGAATGGTTTCTCGAGTGAGGCAATTGTACTTTGAACTCGAGTTGCACATTATACTTTTCCTACAGTTACCATAAAACAAATAAATTTGTGAAGAAACATAACCTATTTTTACACAGAAGTGAACTTTTAATATAACATTTGATGTGAAGTGACAAATACAACAGTATAACAGCTGACCAGCTGATTTACAGCCAGTGCTGCCAACGTATTTCGTGCGCATACGACGTTGCCTGCTTGTTACGCGCTCACTATTTCGTGCCTTCACGTTGCAAATCTGGAGTGAGACAAAGTAATTAGAGTGAGACAATGTTAACATTGTCTCACTGATGAGCGAATTGGCCACTTTGCTTTCTCAAATCAGTGAGAGAACATGTACATTGTTAGGTAACTGTAGGAAAAAGTTTGTTTTTTGTGTATATGATTTACGTGTAGCATATGTTTCCCTAAATTATACGAGTAAATTAAGAGTGCTGTCATTGATAAAACACAGTATGTATGATATATATGTAATTGAACTTTACTTTGGTTTATAAAGTATACAGGGTGTTTTTATTCTTGATTTCCTCTTTATTTTGACCCATAGAACCATTTCCCAGAGTTTGGCTGTTTACTTACGGGACACGCTGTATATTTGATACATAGATTATTATGGCGCTGCACAGGATGCGTAAAAAATTTGAATGGGTTTGTCATTTTATTTGTAGGTATTTATGTTTATCTACATCACCAACACACCTTGTTTATTGTAATTTCTATGATGTACATTATTTTACTAAGCTGACTTAACATTGCATTGGCAAAATAACAGAGTGCTGAATTTAAAAAATCTGGTTTCATGGCTTTTACATTAAAATATACAATGTAATCGCGCTATTCACATAATCGAAAGGTAAGCGATATACATACTACCGTATCCATACTTTCAAATATTCTGTTTTACCATTGTACACATGAGATGGCTTGAGAATATCACCATGTGCTTGTACCTATCCAGTGACCTTAACCAAGTAGTGACATGCGTACAAACAAGTAGTTGACAAACAATACAAAAGCTTAAAAAATAAAAGCTTAAAGGCAGTTTACTATTTCATGCTATACTTTGTTACTTCATAATCCTGGTATCTTGAAAAGATGGTTTCCTTAAGCCCTAATTAATATTCACAAGCCTATCGTCTGAGGAACACAATTTATAGGGAAATGAGCAACACGATGGATAACTCTTTGAAGACCGAATGGTTTAAGGCTTCAAAGGAAAATGTATTATAGCATATTTAATCTTTACATTAATATAGTTTCTATGAGAGTCTTTATCATATGAAAAAGTACAAAATTAAACAATAAGTTGGATAAATAATACAATTAAATCTTTTTAAAGTTCGAATTAATTTACTTGATTAATTATATTAAACAAACAAATAAAATATGTTTGTTTACTTTCATAGTTTGGTTTATAATCAGTTTATCAGTTTAGTAGACTAAATTTGTATCATTGGTTATGTTATAATCAATGAAATAACGATCTCAATATATATTTGTTATATTATCTTTAGAATCCCCATTATAGATTCCAAAACAATAAAACAACTTATTTATTCTTACAATTTTTAAAGGTTAGATCTACCAGACATTTTGTCGAGTAATACGAAGCAGTTGCATTAAACCCTCCCTACATTTCTGTCGTGTCAAAAGGAGAATAGCCTCCAATAATATGAGTTTTTGTGTAATTTGGCGTCCGCTCCGCTGGCGTTTTCTTAAGCACACACAATTTTCATCCTTTTTCTTCCTCTGTACATGATTATTTGTTATTTTGAACCTTTTTTTACAATAGGCTACTCAACGAAATAAACCAATTAGTTTAAAACATACAAGATCCATTGGGTCGTACGAATCAATTACGGTTTTGATAGCATGAGAGTAGGCCTTAGTAGAATAAAAACTGTTCAGTAACATTGATCTTGTGTCTTACATGCACTTTTACATAAACCGTTGCAAATTATTGTAAACCGATCCATCTCGTACTATAAATCGTTTTGAACAAAAAACACCAAAGTACGCCACTTAACTCGTAACGCGGATGAAACTGTAATTTACATCGATTCGACTGTGTTTTTCTACTTTCGAACTGTGTTATTGGTTTTTCCACTTTCAAGTTATTAATCAAAACTCATCTGGAACAAAATACATCGAACTCCCAGATATATAGTTGAAACGACATATTATATAAGGTGATCATTCGTATTGGCTTTCCTGTTTTTAGTCATTTTCTTAAAGGAATAAAAACTAATGTTGAAATTTTTACCGGTTCGGTAAAAAAACTTAGTTTATAATTGCACTTGAATAAAATTTTATCATCAACACAAAAAATTTTTAACTACTTTAATAATAACACAAGAAATAAAACATACCAAATAAGACACTGCAAGAGATGGGTTATAATATAATAAGACATTCATATTGGTTTATTATTTAGTTTAGGTTTAATACGATTTATACGTAAAACTGTTAACTGAAACATTGTTAGTGAAAGTTATATACAATAAAGTGGCATGAAATGCTGTTCTACTACTATGACAGGATCGACCGTTTATGAACCTAAAAATAGTATTATAAGTTTATAGCCTATGTATTAAATGAAAGATAAAATCTGTTTATTTATGCTATGTTTGTTTTTAGAGGATTTACCATAACATAACACGCTATTCCGATGAAAGTTCTTAAAAACGCGTCTTACAGAAATGAAGCGTGAACGTTGCCATGATAACTAAACTATTGGAAAACGCTTTGACGACAAACAATTTGATAAACCTGGCGAAGCACCCAAACTTAAATGTTTTGCAACAGTGTTTTATTTCGACAAAAGCTAGTTAGAGCTTATAATGCCTACTCATGAAATGCGAAAAGATATATTAATGTCAGACCCAATCTATGAAGTTTGCTTTGTATGTTCGCCAAATATTAGACTATAAATATCAATTTAATTAGACGAAAGTGTCTGCCCTAACCATCACATACTATTTTATACTTTAATACTTTACTTTGAAATGTCGACCATACAAATGCAAGTATTTTAAGCCAAGTATGAATGGAGATGCGTGTAGGATGAGTGGCGCGATCCGGCGCGATCTCGAAGTCTTGTTAAGTGACGGCCGACATATTCCTTAGACCATAGACAAAGAGAATAGACACAGCTGTTAATTAATAGCACATAAAGCCAATGGCAACTAAGGGACCTTTATACAGTTTATAGTGGAATCCGAACCACATTGTTGCCTTGTAATTAACGCATTGGTCTAATCATCAGGATTATCGTGGACGTTAATCCACACCAGGGAGTATCGCATCCACAGTGCATGCCTATAAATATCCACAATTCGTGACCACCTAGTAGTTGGATTACAGGACGACGCCACCGTAATATACCTAATACTATTAAATCAGCTTAAAAATTGTTATCGCTATGTAGGACTACTTTTCTTTTTAACAGTTGAACTGACCTGGCTACCATGCAATACTACGAATATTGATTAGATTAATTGAAAAAAATATGAGATGTATAAAGATGGTAATACGGGGATGGTGGTCTTAGTGGCTTAAACTGTTAAAGGTCAGGAAAAGGCAAACAAATGTAAAACAGAATAAAACGCGTTTTCGCTATTCAACTCTCACAAAAAATTAAATATCTTAAAATTTAAGCAGAAAGTGAAAAATATAAAACTACACATAGGATATGTAAAGCTGTATTGCTGTATGTGTGACGGTTATAGGAACAAGGCAATCTCCATGGAAACGCGATGCAAGATGGATCATCCTTCAATGTCGGGGAATGTTCAATACACCTCAGGTAAGTGATCAACTCCTTACATCCACGACATCTTGTGACTATTCAAACTGACAAACATCAATTATAGAAATGGTAAACAGTTTTTACTTATATCGTACTAGCAGAGTACCCGTCCTTCGTACGGGGCTGGCATAGAAGTATAAAATGCGTATTGCAGTTATACTCAAGCTTTGCGTTTGCAATGAGGGACTACACAGTTTGATAAAATTTGCTTTTTTAAATTTACAATATTCTATAGTATTACACATCTACCATAGCCATAACGTTCTACCACTTCACCTAAACAAATGAAAAAAATAAATTATCAAAGATTTGCAAAATACCATATATATATATATATATATATATATATATATGGTACCACAACTTTAAACTAATGCAATTTTATGTGGGCAACTATAAACGCCAAAAACCTTAAAAAGAAGGAGGAAGTAGACAAACAAACTTGATATACAAGAGAAAACTAATTTCCATCAATGCAATTGGAAAACTTTGAGCTTATCTAGTTCGACCCTAAAGCTCTTGAAGTTCAACAATGGCCCAAGTTGAAAGTTATTGCTTAGTCAGTCTATTGTGTGAATTGAACTCGTTCGATAGTTAAGTGGTAAATTTCTGGTTCCTCAAAACTGGTAAGTTAATTGAGTATTATTGAGCCGATGTATTGTTTTCAGTTTGAGTTGTAGTTCTGTTTACAGCATTGTTTTACTTAATTTACATTGTCGTTAAATTGCCCAAATTTATTATAATATTTATTTTACGTAGGCCTATGGTTATACTGTGTTTATCACAGAGCATAGAATAAATATGTATTTATATTTTAATTTTATTTATTTATTTTCCCAGAAGGTTGTACAAATGTATGATTACTTATTAAAACAGGTTTTGTAAAAGTTTTATAAAGTTCGATGATTAGTCATTTTTAATTGTATCGCACCGATTTGTTTAAAAAGGAATAAACTCTCAAAAAATTAATTTGGATTTTAAGAGATCCCAAAGGAAAAATTGTTAAATTATTTTGAAGTAGATTTTTATATTTACCCGTATATAAACAAATCTATAAGTTAGTTTAACTGATATAACGATATTTATGTGCGTTGATATTAAATAGATTCCTCCCATGACGTAGGCTAATAATTGGCTACGTCAATGAAAAGTCCTCGATGAATATTCTAGTAGGTATGAACAAATTATACTTTTAGAAATAACTAGCTGGCCCGACAGACGTTGTCCCGTCCTAATGTGGCTTTATGTCAAATGCTCGTTCATTTTCAAGATGAGCTCATTCGCATCGCTCAATCACGTCCTGGTTGAAGTTCGTTCGCTACGCTCACTCACCTTTTGGTTGGAGCTCGTTCACTGCGCTCACTCGCCTCCTGTATTTCTTTCAAATTGTTTAGTTGAAAAAGCTGTTAAGATTCTTTAACTCCATTTAAATATGAGAACTTATAAGATTAACATGGAAAACTTCAGAGCCACTGGGTCGAAGCCCTTTTGACAGATCTGCACCAAACATCAGACAAACCATCCTTGAATAATGCTTAATAATGCCTGAAAGTTTCATTACAATTTGTCAAGCGGTTTCGGAGTCCATAGCGTTCAAATATATGTACAAACTTCCTCTTTTATACAGGGTGTCCCGGAACTCTCTACCAATATTTTAGGGCATTGCTCCTGGGTAAGAAACATAACTAAATATTATATTTAAACTGTCCGGAAGTCCTTAGTTACTCACACAGCCACCATTTTGTTTTTTTCAGTTATTAATTTGTTTCTAAAGAATGGTTAAAGATACGAAATGGAAACTTTGCACAAACATTTATGACAGCTAGTCAAAGCTACAAAAAAATTATCACGATTTTTCAAATTCATAAAACAAAATTACGGCCATTTAAAATTTTTGTAAAATCAACGGTTTTTGAGTTATTTAAGAAAGAAAATTGTAAATGGCCGCCATTTTGTTTTCTGAATTTGAAAAATCGTCATAATTTTTTGTGGTTTTGTCTACTTGTCATAAATGTTTTTGCAAAGTTTCCATTTCGTATGTTTAACCATCCTTAAGAAAAAAATTAATAACTGAAAAAAACAAAATGGCGGCTGTGATACTTGATACTTGATACTTGTGTCCTTAATCCTTGACCGACAATGTCGGATAGATTGCGTCAGTGGCATATTAACATACTATTTACACATTAATTAAAAACTAATATTTACAGACTTCTTGCATAAAATACGCTTAAAATACACTTAAAAAATTTTTGGTTTTTGGCTGTGGCGGTTGTATTCCTAACCTACTGGAGTGCTGTTTTCAAACTGACTTTTAGTGGCACCTCCTTCAATTCCTCTAATGAATAGAGGGGTCTATTTACCAGTTGGCCGTGCAGTACTGCCTTGAACTTCGCACTGTCCAGCTCTCTCACTTCTTTTGGCAGCGTATTAAAAATCTTAATAGCTGAGCGAGGGTAGCTCTTGATGGAGTGGCTAAGCCTACACCGCGGCAGATCAAGGTCTAGGGCCTTACGGGTGTTATGGCTATGTTGGTTTTCCCTCAATTCAAAACGGTGAAGGTTTTCTTTCAGGAGTAGCAGGCTGCTCAGGACATATTGGCTGTGCACTGTTAGTATTCCTAACCTCATGAAGAGAGGCCGGCAGTGTTCATCAATGTCTGAGGATGTTATGATTCTTACAGCCTTCTTCTGTAAGAGGAGAATGTCCTGAGTTTGTGGTGCGTGTCCCCACATTGCTATGCCATAGGTGACATGGCTATGGAAAAGTGCATAATACACATTTAGTAGATAGGTCGTTGAGATGACGTAACGAAGCTTTCTTAAAAGACACAGTACTCTCGAAAGTTTAGTACATACCTTATCTATATGTGTATTCCAACTTAGCCTGGGGTCCAGCCAAAACCCAAGAAGTTTCACGGCCTCATCTTTATGAAAATCAATCTTCAGGGTGCACAGCAGCGTTTGTGTGGGTAACTTAGGACTTCCGGACAATTTAAATATGATATTTAGGTACGTTTCTTACCCAGGATCAATGCCCTAAAATATTGGTAGAGAGTTCCGGGACACCCTGTATGTATAGATAGAAAAACACAAGTACAAATAAAAGAACACACAGCAACTAGATGGCTCGCTTAACACCCAACATGGTTATAATATGAAAAGAATGTTGTAAGAGTGCTCTAATGATGGCGTATGTGATGAACCTGGGTTTACAGAGGAATACAAAATACTGAATAACTTTGTTCAATTTTTTCTTCATTAAAACTGCCTTGATTGTTATACTCACGGTTAAAGAATCCTTATGATTTATAAAAAAGTAGAACAAGGTTTCAACGAGCTTTGACTTTAATGTCTTTTAGTTTGTAATTACGTTTAATTAAATTAATACTACCTTAATAAATCGTTTACCCTTATTAAACTTCCATTCAAGATACACTACTACAGTCAAACAATTCCCGGAATGAATATCTGTAGACATTTACCGCGATCCCAGTGGGAAATAGTGTAGATTAATACAGACTACGGGATGCAATATCCTAGAACGTATCAGTAGAGCAATAGTTAACCGAATTTTAAAAGCATCCGACCAAAAACACAGTGTCTAAACATTACAGACAATTTGCAAACAATGCTACACAGATATTGATGATAACATGTCCTAGACTTTATATTATAACTAGCTGCAAAGAGCTTTTATTCGTACTTTGTGTTCTATTAGTGAAGCAACATCCAGCGTGTTGCAGCGTTGCTGAAATAACAATGCTACAAAGGTAAAGTTTGTTCAATTACCTGGAAACGAACAATCAAGACGAACATAGAAGTGGAGCACAAAACGTGGCTGTGTCTATATACAGCTCCCATTGCTGGGGACTAGCTGTATTCAGGGCGGGTGTATGCTGAATAAACTTCCTATAGTAAACCTACCTATAGTACCTAGTGGTAGTTCAGGGAAAATAACTGGTTATCAGGGACATTCCTTTTATGAAATCGATACATAATAGCTAAGTTCACGCTTTGGTAGCATGTTTACTATTCTAAAACTACAGATGGTTTTAAGTTGTTAATATTTATCACGCCATCCTTCAATTACCTACTGACAATAACATATGTTTAATTTAATGTTGATTTGTTTATGTTGTGCTTGTAAATATTTACTTTTTTATATACAAGAGTTAACACATAATTATGACTTTTAGTTAAAGAATTACCTACCTAGTATCTAAAATAAATCCAACTAAAATAACTTTAAACTTTCTTAAAACTTTTACTTATATATTTTGTAAAAT
Organism: Macrosteles quadrilineatus; assembly: GCF_028750875.1. Classification (NCBI taxonomy): domain Eukaryota; kingdom Metazoa; phylum Arthropoda; class Insecta; order Hemiptera; family Cicadellidae; genus Macrosteles; species Macrosteles quadrilineatus. The sequence continues at coordinate 11,503,740 of NW_026542602.1, forward strand.
GAATTTCCTTCAAAAGTTCTTCAACACAGATCTACATTTGGAATGAGGTGATACACATTTTATTAAAGAATTAAAAACCTACTTCTATAAACTAAGACTTGAAAGTTATGTTCTTAGTTAACAAGAAACCGTGTTACTTACATTCTTAACAAGATCTTGTTTAATTTACAAAGCTGGAAAATGTTTTGCTTGTATTCCCAAGTGATTACTGTAATTGTATTTACATAAATAATTACACAGTGCGAAATACAGGCTACAAGTTATAGCCTGAGGGGTTGGTAATAACAGTGCCTATGGATGGACGTAGTTGAATGTGGTGTGCATAAAAACTTTATTCTTATTTGTTAGCAGTGATTTATAACAGCTTTCAGTACATTACATAGTTATATTAGTATATTTTCTTAAATATTGAACCAGCTAACAAGATCCGTAAGTTAACAAAATGATTTTACAGCTCAATATTAGATTTAACCTCATCAGGAAAAACTAAAATAGGCTTGATCATTCACCAAATTAGTCCCAGTGCGCATCTACCTATGCGCCGCAGCCAACTGTAGATAGTGAAATATCACTAGCTGTTGGACTTAGTGACAAAGTGAATGCCTGTGCCATCTGTTAGGCATCACTAGAACTACGGCTGGTGAGGGGCCACGCCTGCAACTACCCCAACGCAACCCGCCATCCATCAATGCACTGCATGTCTTCGACCCAAATAATGAAGGGACTTCTATAATCTGTCCTAGTTAGACATATTCTAAAACAAGTTTTTTTGTCCCGACTTTGCTGGATTACATTATTTATGTATTTATTTTTTTAAATACAAAATGTTAAATAGTGGATGTGAGACTATTTTTGAATCAGATGTGACTCGGGATTCTGCCATAGAAGAACTTGTTTTTAATTTGACACAAGAACTAAATAAACTTAAATGTAATTATCCTGACACCAATTTTGACATAATGACAAGTATAGTATCAGAGTTACTTTGTAATTTTGACTCTATCAATGAAGAGTTAGACAAAAGTGTCTCAGCACTGGAATTCTCAAAACATGATCTTGATATTTTGTCTAACAAACTTGAGCTAGACAAACAGCAGAGGGAGAAGGAGCTGAACGTCAGCCTCGCAGCGCAAGACGTCCTCGAGGAAGAAAAACGTTCTCTCGAGCTTCAACTTCAATCCTTGAAATCCACGCTCATCGAACGAGATGCCGAGAAAGCCAGCGTGATTCACGAAAACATTGTTCTATCGGATAAACTTAAAACTATTAATACCAAGGTTAACAGCTTAAAATCAAGCAATGTAAAAATGTGTAATACTGTTCGAGATTTAAGGTGTAAACTAGATGTAGCTACTGCCAACAGTCTCTCTAAAATCCCTGTTGAATTTAAGTCTCATGACAAGTGGGTAGAGGATGACATCATAAACTCATATTTTGTCACAATGTCAGAGTGTGTAGATATAGACACACTCTTTTTTGGGCCGGCTACCACTCAATGTTTAAAGCTTGCTGTTTCTCAGGAAACGGTAATCGATATATTGTCCAAATCACCTTTTTATTCTTGTAAATATGCATTTTTGTGTGTTAACAATAGTGAGGAAACGAAAAGTAGTTCTTCAGGTTCTCACTGGTCTTTATTATTTGTCGATAGAAACAGTAATGAGGCTTTTCATTTTGATTCTCTAACAGGTGTAAATGGAAAGTCTGCAAAAACACTTGCTTCACGCCTCGGTGTACCTAGTGATAATTTCTTTGATATGAACTGCTTTCAACAGAAAAATGGGTTTGAGTGTGGGATAAATGTAATTGTAAATGCTAAGTTCATCTTACATTTCTACTGTATTCCTAGAATTTCTAGTTCTTTCAGAGACTGGTATGGCAATGAAAACAACAAGCCTACTCATGAGCATTTGTTGCGGACTAATATAGATCAGACAGTTTCAAGAGATGCCATTACTGTGACTCCGGGGAAATTAGTGAAGTCTGTTGAACATGGTAAATGGAAACTTGTGAAGGGAAATATAAAAAACAAAAATAACCGGATGAAATCGCCTCAAAATGAACAGTCTAAGGTAGTCCACAAGGTTGTGTGTGGTAATAGATTTGAGGTACTTTCTGTTGACAATGATGATAAGGAACAGCCTAACTCTACTAAATTAGTCTCTGCTAAGCCAGTCAGAAGTTTGGATATTCGAAATTCAAACAAACCTATCAATGTAGACCATGATAGGCCTTGTAGCATAAAATCTAATGTTAAGGTCAAATTAGCAAACACTAGTTGTAAGACTGATTCCTCTAACTGTCGACTAGCTGCTCCCAAACACCACCTTGTATCTTCTAAAAAACCTCTCAAGCTGTTTAGCGACAGCCACGGGAGATCGCTCTTGCCTCTATTGACGGAGAAGTTTGGAACCGAATTTAATTCGTTTGCTCATGTGATACCAAATGGTAAGATGTGTCACATTTTGGAGGCAGCTAGACGTTCGTTGCAGGATGATGGTCAGGTAGGGTACACCGTCATAATGGCAGGAACCAATGATATTTCAAACGAGTCTGACATAAGTCATATTTCCAAACAGATAGATGATGTTTTATCAACTTACAGTAAGCCTCAAATACTTGTGATGGCTGTGCCCATCAGATATGACTTGCCACTCTTAAACAATGTTATAGTCAATGTAAACGAACAACTTGCCAGTGTATGTTCTAAACATAGTAATGCGACATTCGTACCCTTGTTTGTACATAGAGGTCATTTCGCCAGACACGGACTGCACTTTAATCATGTGGGCAAACGCAGAATTGTTAATTTGCTCGGCAACATTATGCTGAAACAAAGAGATCCCTTGTTGCAAAAAACTCGCACTAAAAACTTAATTGGTGTTAAAAATGATAGTGTTTTGGTCTCAAACTCCTTTCTCCCAAAAATGTCTTCATCAGTCAGCATTTCTCCACGTCCCTACAGCACTAGAGTATTTTATAGTACACGATATTCTTCCAAATCTGAGTTGTTTCCTAACGAAGACCGTACTTTTTTAGGATTAGGCAGGAGAAAGCTTCAGAGCAGAGGGTAGCAAGAAAAACTTCTAACTTAGGCCCTAAATCCTCTATTTCAGTTTTCCACCAAAACATCTGCGGTGTTAGGACAAACAAAGAACTTCTAGAAATCCATTTAGAAAGTGAAGCCCCTGACATCTTATGCCTGACAGAGCATAATCTGACACAAGATCAGTTCAATTGCTTTTCTTTGCTGGAATACACAAACATCGCGGCTTTCTGCTGTCAATCTCGTCAAAAGGGTGGAGTCTGCTTGCTAGCAAGAAGGGGTATTCAGATTATTGATGTGGATGTGTCCCGGTTTTGCTCTGAGGTTTCTTGTCATCTAGCGGCGTCCAAAATTGTGTTATCGAACCATGACGCAGTCGTAGTTCTTGGTGTCTACAGGAGCCCTAGTTATGCTTGCGATGAGTTTTTTGAGCTCTTAGGAGAATGTCTGGATTTTATTCTTCAAAATGCACGCAAGATTGTTGTCCTGGGTGATTTCAATATTAATATTCTGAGTGACGGATTTTCGAGCACAAGCTTTCTGCACATAATGCGATCATACGGCCTGCATCATAAAATATCATCATATACAAGGGAGTTTAAGAACTCTAAGACGGTCATTGACAATATCTTCACAAACATTGACTCCCAGTTAATTAGTTGTAGGGTTGTTAAGGCCGCCTTGTCAGATCACCATGGCCAAGAAGCCGTAATTAATCTATCTCCTTCACTTCCACCATCTGGACCTTTGTTTATTCAATGTCATATATTTAATTTGGAAAATATTGGTTGTTTTAGGCATCATTTAAATAAGGAAACCTGGACTGGCATGCTAGATCAACAGAGTACAGATAAAAAATTCAGTGAATTTCTTCAAACCATAAAATACTGTTTCGATATATCCTTTCCTATAACGAAAACAAAAGTCCATCGTAATAAGTCTTCAAATAAACCAGTCATCACGCCAGAGATATTGCACCTTAAAAAGCAACTGCAGTTTCTTTACTCATTGTCAAAGGATCTTGATTCGTCACACCCTATCCGCTTGAAGTACAGAGATATGAAAAGAAACTTCAAAATGGCTGTCCGTAAAGCAAAATCAGACAAAATCCTTAGTAAGATATCTGAGTCATCGAACAAATCAAAGACAATATGGGGAATCATAAATGACACCAAAGGTCCTAAATTAAAGGACAACTTCGACATTTCATTGGTTGACAAAGATGGCGGTACAGTAGGAGATCCAGGGACAGTCGCTGGAATCTTTAATAAATTCTTCTCTGATATCGGGACTGAATTTCACACTGAAAGTGACTGTATAGATAGGGTGAACTCGCTGTCAGAGTCTCTCAATTTTGTAAGCAATTCTCTATTTTTGTCCCCTGTCACCAAACCCGAGGTAGAAGAAGTCATACTTTCACTCAAACCAAAACCATCGAGTGGGCCAGATGAAATTTCTTCTCGACTTCTTAGAGAAACATATGATCTAGTTTCTGCTCCATTGGTCCATCTGATAAATTGTTCTTTTGAAGAGGGATGCTTTCCATCTTCCCTAAAACATGCCATTGTTAGGCCTATTCATAAGAATGGAAGCAAATTTGATTGTAGCAACTATCGGCCAATTTCCTTAATTTCAACTTTCTCCAAGGTTTTCGAACGTCTTTTTCTGAACAGACTCTTGTCATTTTTGGAGGAAAATAATATCTTGTCTTCCCACCAGTTTGGGTTTATAAAGGGAAAATCGACCCTCGACGCAGTCAATCATGTTGTATCATTCTTGTCAGGAGCCCTAGATTCTGGAGACGCTGCACTGGGAATAAATTTTGACCTGTCTAAAGCATTTGATATGGTTGATCACCCTACTCTCCTGGAAAAGCTTTACCGTCTTGGAGTACGGGGCTTAGCTCACGAATGGGTGTCATCCTTTCTTCGAGGAAGAACTCAATCAGTCCGGATACCCTTTGTTGACTCCCAAGGAATTCGTAATCATGCTACCTCTGCTTCGTCTGTTGTTATTCGGGGTGTTCCCCAGGGTTCTATCATCGGCCCAATCCTGTTTTTGCTCTTCATTAATGACCTGCCTTCTTTTGTATCAAATAATCCAAGTTCAAATGTAGATGTTTGTTTATATGCCGACGACACCTCACTTTGTGTCTCAGCTAAAGACGTGGCTCATCTAGAGACAACAGCATTTGAGAGTTCCAATAGAGCTTTGCAATGGTTCCAAAACAACAAACTTCTTCTAAACTGCAAGAAAACAAAAATGCTCCAATACCATATTAACAGCTCAAAAAAGCAAGTCCCACTGACTGTTTTGATAGGTGACGAAGAGATCTCTTCTTGCAACAATGCTAAGTTTCTTGGTTTGGTTTTAGACAGACAGCTCAACTTTCATGACCATATAGAGCTCATATCCAGAAGAATTAGCACAGGAATTTTTGTGATCAGAGGTCTTTCGAGGTTTACCGATTCTCGTGTAACCTTGAGTGCCTATTATGGACTGATTTACCCATTATTGTCGTATTTGGTGGCAGTTTGGGGCTGTGAGAGCGTACGAACAAAGTTTGTCTTCCGTCTTCAGAAAAAAGCCCTAAGAGCAGCCTTCAGAATATCCCGTCGTACTTCTTGCAAGCCTCTCTTCAAGGAATACAATATCCTCACATTTCCATCCATATACATACTCAGTTGTCTATCGTTTTTAAAAAGAAATTATCATCTGTATCAACCGCAGTTCCATTCAATGCAGTACACTCTCAGACAAAAAAAACAATATTAAGCTACCTAAGCACAGGACAAGTTTCTTTGAGAGACACCTATTTTATAATAGTATCAGGTTTTTCAATGTGTTGCCTGAACCCCTGAAAGTGGAGCAAGACAAAGACAAATTTGGGAGAGCGGTCAAACGCATTCTCTTGGAACAAGCTCCCTACACTGTGAAAGATTTTTTAAGTTGCCGATCGAATTAAGATACTGTTCAGTTACGTTTTAGTTCTAACAGCATTTATAATTTAGTTTTATGATATAATAAGATTCTTGTGACGCTATTATACAGTTTTTTTCTGTGCAAAAATAAAGATGATTTGATTTGATTTGATTGATATAGTTTGTATTATAAAAGTAATATTTAATGCCTTTGCTGCAAGTGATATTTATTAACGTATTCGAAATAATCTTTAAAATTATTTTTCATGTGTTGGTGATACTGTGTAAATACAATTAGATGATACGAGGTGTTAGCCCGTCCTACGTACGGGAGTAGTCAGTTAAAACGGTGTAGGCCTATAATTCAGAACAGCTAGTTTACACGCGTATAAAGACAACATTTATTGCAGCCTACAGTAGAAAGAGTAATTATCAATTGAGAAGTGTATAGGCCTAGTCATCGATATCACCTTCCATCGCATACCTACCTCTTCCATAATCAATATCACCACAATACAATTACTCATACTATACACAATTTCCAAGAGGTCTGAATTAAAACTCCCTAAAATAAAACGAAAACATCCAATAAAATTCACAGTACACATAATTATAACGTTGGTGTCCTGACATCATTAAACGAATCGTCCACACACATACTTTATGTCAGTTTCACTGCATCAGTTGCTAAATAAATAATTGTAAACAATGAAAAGTAAACACGACAACATATTAGTTTGTTTTGTAAACAGCTGAGTCAAAAATAATATTCATTTGAACAAAAGAACTGGTCACATGTTGAAGGAATTTAAAAAGTAAAAACGCTAGTAAAGCTAGTGACGTAATTAATTGTCTATGTTTATTATCCATTCCGTTATCAGTTCCAATATCCTTGATAATTAAACCACCCTCATTGAATCAATGTACATCGTAATTCCCCATATTCATTTATTTAAACTATCAAATATTCAGCGCCTCCAAACGTAACCATAACTAAACACACGCCAAACAACTTTTTAGATTTCATAAAAGGATGGTTAGTCTAATTGCAGTATCCTAGGTCAATGATGACGTTGTGTTCAATCTATGTCATTCATCTGTATATCTTTGGATAACACCCGTCTGAGGTTGTGGTGGTAATTTAAAATCGTATTCCTGAGGATTCTTGATCTCCATCTTTATGACATCAATATTTCCGGGCCTAATCCAAACAAAGTTCAAGCATTCAAAAACATTGATTGTAAACAAAAAGCTGCCAAGATGAATTAAAACATGTAAAAATTGTGATTTTCCTACCCTTTCCAAAAAAGTTGAGCAGTAAAATAATTTGCATATCTTTTTTATTTAACTCGTGTACAGAGCTTCGACTTGTACACATCGATGGTGTTACTTATTTCGGTGGTCTACTAATCTAACTTATTTCCTATAATCAATGACTAAATCAGAGTAAATAACCTCATAGTTCTATAGGGCATTTTTATAACTAACCAGCTGTTAGTTAAAACAAATTATATTGCTCTAAAACAAATCAAAGATTACAAAGATTGATTTAAAAAATAATTTGAACATCCTAGTATTTTACTATGTACCTATATTAAATTAATCTGTCATCCTCTTACAGAAGAATTGAGCGTATCAATGATTAGCATTATACGTAGTATAAATAATTCAACCCTAAGTATGTCTTTACATTTTTATCCAAATGCTGAATTTGTGACACAAAAGCTGAATGTTTACAGCTGTTATGTTAAGCAAATTATTTTATGCCAAAATCTAGTTTAGAATCTTAGCGTCGGCTGCTAGACTTTTTAAAAATTAAAACTTAATTTCTAAAAAACTGGGACCCTAAACTAAAATTATGGCTTCGACATTCCCTAGTTCTCCAAATTATCTTTCTTTCAACACAAAAATCATGAAAATCCGTCGAGTGGTTGATTCAGAATCGTGAAATAAAAAAAACACTGTTTCGTTTTAATATTATAGAAGATAATTCCCTACCTAGTATCTAAAATAAATCCAACTAAAATAACTTTAAACTTTCTTAAAAACTTTTACTCATATATTTTGTAAAATGAATTTCCCTCAAAAGTTCTTCAACACAGATCTACATTTAAAATTTGGTGATACACATTTTATATAATTAGTATTTTCACTGTACTTCTTCAACCTATCGAAACACATCAGCATTAACAAAATGTAAACTCACAATCCAATGAAATCTCTAGAAACAGTGTTCCAGCTTGATGAAATCTACCAGGAGAAGAACTCCCATCACGATACATAATACTGCGTTTAACGTCGAGTGTCCGCCTGAACTGTCGATGACGCCGACGATTCCGACCATGAAGAACAGGATGAACCCTATGATGAGGAATAGCCTCTGAGCCCACTACCCAGGAACTTCGTCCAGGAAGTAGAGCGCTACGAAGATACAGAGAACCATGAGGTACCCGCAGTTGGCGAGGAGGAAAAACACAAATGTTGCTGTGCTTGTCCCATAGCCTGGATAGAACCCAATACTGTCAACACCACCAATACGGACACCTCCAATTCTGACACCTCCTGATGAACCTGGGACTCCGCCGCGATCTGAGGAGACCCAGATGATAAAGATGACGATGTTCACAATCATCGCAACCACCTTCAGCAAGAAGTTCAAGTCCTTAACGTCCACCATTTCTGAAAAGATGTTTATAGAGGTTTCACTATAAAGGTAATGTTGTTGAAATGAAGTTAGATGTAATAATAAAATGTAATCACCATATGACCTAACAGACCTAATCGGCATATGGTGATAAATGAACATGTGATTTTAATTTATAACGTACATGATTTTACGGAAACATACGGTGTGTGATGACAAATATCATGAATTTTCCTGTAAGTTTGATTACGTAATTACCGGTACTTTCCCAACCCAATATAAGTTATTTACTTGCAACATAATTCTCGCTTGTATATGGTGTCTAAAATAAAAAACAAACCAACATCAACCATCTACATTTCAGAGTAAATAATGACACATTATGATACGTGAAATGGGTAGGAAGTTTCAAAGGAAACGTTTGCAGTGCCAAAATTAACTTCGAGTGCGTTAACATAGTAATCACCAAGTTATAACAAAACAAAGTTATAGTAAAACAAATTATAACATAATCTGTAATGTGCCAAATAACGAGTGGTAGATTATTACTGAATCTGAATTTTCGACGACAAGGAAACTCTGGCCACGATTTTGTATGTTGTATTATCCTCTGTAAATATTCAATAGAATAGATTCGAGAAGACAGACGATAAAAGCATATAAAAGGCAGAACATGTTTCAATTTAGTTTCTTTGCCATAACGAGCCTCTCTGTGAGGAAAGTGACCTGATTCTATCTCTGCAAAGACACTCTATGTCAACTACTGTATCTACTTTGCTCATGCATTTGCTCTCTGTTGAATTTTGAAAAAAAATATAAACCAAATTTTGAAGATAAAAAATATAAACACGTATAACGGAATTCAACAATATTCAAGTATTTAATACAGCTCGGAAGGTGTAAGAAATATATTTATGATCTATGAATATGTTGAATTTAATCATTACTCTAGTATAGTCCAGGCAATAGTATGCTATAATATATAATAAAATAGTGTATTGTGTAACCTTATTTTGAATTCCCTGAAATTACCTCTTATCGAGCATAAGAAAATTCCCATGATGCAAGCGACGCTTGTAGAATATACACTTTGCGCTAAATACGATTTTGCACCAGTATGAGCTTTGGCAACGTAAACATATAGAATTTTTTGGTCAGTTGGGTTGGAACTCAAAGGTAGGACAAACATATATAACCACATTAACAAGAGATCAAGAGCCAGGAGGTCTGTGTTGTGTGTTTGTGGTAGCAGTATACCACAATAGAAACCAGAAATGCACCGATGTTGTGTTGAAGTAGTCGTTCCTAAGTTAAATAACACAAAATGTGACAATCCAATGTTTTAGTTTTCCTTTTTTTAAGAAAATTAAATTTACTTAATTTGGATATGATCAATATTTAACGTATTTATAATCAGTGGATATAAGAATTTACTCATGAAAAGAAGTTACTCGGCAGACACAGGTGTACCATTTCTAAAGGAGGTGGTTGCAATAATATTGAAACATGTACTTTCTCGTTTTATATAGCTATATTTAAATGCTATGTAATTTCAAAAAACTGTATAAAAGTCTTTATTTAAAATAAAAATACCAATTTCAATATTCAATATAAGTAGAAAGCTGCAGAGTGTCAGTAGAAACCAAAATTGATTCACACCATATCATAACTATCCCAGTAGTACTGTATGATTCAGAAACTTGATAAAGGGGTACATTCCAAAAGGCTCAGATCTCGGATGGGCTGGACAGGCTTTGCATGGCGGAGAGAAGATACTTCAACTTTTAAAAGTGTATTCCAATGAGTACTACAAGGTAGACGACCACTTGGAAGACCAAGTAATGAAAGAAATCTTCAGACCGGTATCTTCCTTAGAAATGGCAGGGGATAGAAGAGAACGGGAGGCCAGGATCATTTTAGAGGGTTCATTGGCCAAGGTGGTAAAATAAGGTACGGTAAGTGATAGTATGCCTATGCAGTGGAAGGTGGTATGTAGCTACTGTACTCAAAGCCAGTGTGTGTGAATCGGCCACCAAGTTGTAAACTAGCTGTTCTGAATCATATACAGTTTTAATTGACTACTCGATTCCCGTAAGTAGGACGGGCCAAAAAGCTCGTTCCTTATAATTACGAAAGTAGCAATCATTAATGAGATAATGTGAACTACATAGCATACGTATGCCAAAACTCGGTGAATTATAACAATTGACTGTGTACAGTTTTAAAATGTTCTTAGTAAATTTAGTGCTATTTAAAAAGAAGGTTAGTTTGCCAAGAAAGTTTTCACTTAAGTAATTAGGATCTAACTCAGGATAGCTTAAACATCAGTTAGATAGTAACTAGGACAGTCTTGTAGACGAACACAAGACAAACTATAACTTTGCTAATGTGATTAGATTTTTAGAACTTCATTTGAGAAATCCTCACAGCTTTAATTATACACTCTTAACTAAATAAAAATGATTGGAATATTGTAATTGATTTGTTTTATGTTTTTTTTTTATATTCATTTTACAATGTCTTTTGATTTGTCATGAACTGTTCCATTTAACCAATAAGAGGAATGAAAAAGGCCAAAACTAAGTGCTGCTTTCATACAATATTAAAACGTGTCAAACATTGCTTTGTTTTGTTTTCATTTGCAAAGTTGACATTGGGTATCTGGTAGGTTTTACACGAGCAAATAAAGGCTTAACTGTATGTTTAACATGTGACTTGACTGAACTGCTAACACACATTGTGTAACGCAAACTAAAAACACGAGTTAACCTACAATGTGTATGTGCAATGTACGTTTAATTATGATTGAATTACATGGAAAAACAATAAAAGGAAAGGAGGATATGAGCGTATGAGGAATAGTTAATAAATTATCATATTTCAACAGATAAAATAATTATCATACAGACAGAACTAAAAATAAAGACAAACACTTCATGGAAAATAAAATGCAGTGTAAAATTACTTTGGTCTCAGTATCTGATTGTGGCTCACATGCTAATGACGGTGAATATACCAAATGCCTTTTCACAAAATGAATATGAAACCTACATCTGAAAACGTATAAAAGACTGTATCTCATGCTGAATTATATGAAGGCTTCAAGTACTCTTCCATAGTTGCCTCTCACATGATCGAATAGAGTTTCAACGAGGATGTTGTTCATAGGATTTTATGGTGTTAGAGAGATATATTTACTGCAATAATTTTTACCTGTGTCGAATTTTATAATAAAAAACAATAAAATAAAAATATAACTATTGATATTATACTGCAAGATAAAAGAAGCTTAGGCCTACTTAAAAATAATAGAATACTAAAAGATTTTTAGTTATTTTTATATTTCACAATTATATTTCAACAGGTATAACAATCAGTTTGAAATACAAATTAAATATGTTTCAATCTATGCAATTTGGAAATATTACGCTAATTTGGTTCACCTCTAAGGCTCTTCACTTTAACAATAACTCTAGTTGTTAAACGTTATTGCTTTGTCCATCTATTGTTTAGTTCGAACTTGTTTGATTGTTTTGCGGTCAAAACTTCAAACCTTCAAACGGTTTTGTTTATAGATTGATTTGTTTTGTTGGTTTACTAACTTCTCTCGTGGTTCCCTTTAGGCCTGCAGGTATTTCACTTCGTATTTAAGTAGGAAATTGAAAAATACTATTTCAAAAGTCTTTAGTCACGACTGGTTGTAGATGAAAGTGAAATTTCACTCTTGAATATTCTATATGTAATTAGTGAATGATTGATGAACATATTCCTAAATTAAAAAATCGTTGAAAACCTCTATTCATGTAAAATTGTATAGTGAAAATGTACCATTGCCACAAATGATACAAGACTGCAAAACATGATGTGTAATATCAAGTCTTTTTAGTTCTCTTCAATAGTTTCCTGCCATACGGACAAGGAAAATATTAATCTAAAATAAATAGTCTTTTATAGAAATATTGAAGTCCCAGGTCAATTTTCTACATTTATAACTTTAAAAAGGAACAAAAACAAATTTATTAAATCTTTTACATTTTTGACATTTTATTGAGTAGAGATGAAACATGAATTCCTACAATTGTTTTTCTATGGTAAAAGTATGCTTTATCGAATGCACCCGTGTACGAACAGTATGTGATGTTCGAAATGTAACAATCTTTTAGAGGTTGCAAGTAGATGTATTCCACTAAAAGCTACAAAATACTTCAAACCTTGAAACGGTTTTGTTTTGTTGGTTTACTTACTTCACTCGTGGTTCCCTTTAGGTCTGCAGGTATTTCACTTCGTATTTAAGTAGGAAATTGTAAAAAAAACTAAAAACTAAGTCTTTACTCACGACTGGTTATAGCTGAAAGTGAAATTTCAGCCCTGAATATTTTATATATCTAACTGTAATAATTAGTGAATTATTGATTAACATATTCCTAAATTGGAAAATCTTTGGAAACCTCTATTCATTTAAAAACGTAAAGCGAAAATGTACCATTGCCACAAATGATACAAGACTGTATCACATGATGTGTAATATCAAGCCTTTATAGTTCTCTTCAATAGTTTCCTCGCATATGAACAAGGAAAATATTAATCTAAAATAAAGTGTCTATTACAGCAATAACTATAAATTGTCCCACGTCAATTTTCTACATTTATTAACTTAAAAAGGAACAAAAAAACTTTCTTTTAAAATTTTGGAATTTTATTGAGTGGAGATAAAAACATAAATTCCTACATTTGTTTTTCTATGGTAAAAGCATGCACAAGCGAAATCGCCTGTGCACGAACACAGTATTATGATGTATTATGATGTTCGAGATGTAACATTTTTTAAAAGGTTGCAAGTAGATGGATTCCACTAAAACCTAAAAAATACTCGCAGTAAGCAGAGTGATGTTTTATCGTGACAGTTGCAAATAAACTACACAAATTTAGAGCCTTGTTTATCCTAATCACAACCATATGTTACTTCTGTACTACACATTGAAATACACATGCATACTGGTAGAAGTTATTTATACTGTTTACCAGACAATAACCATTGCAGGAAGTATGTTCAGTACTTTCGCAGGTAGTAAGTATTATCCAAAGCTAAAACTGCCATTTTATTTTATTTGTGAAATAAAAAGGTTTCAGTGACTGCTCTTAAACTAAAATTATTTTTGAAATATTTGTACATTGGCTTATTTGGAAAAAGTAGTTAGAGTTATTAATCATATTGATTAAAGCCGGGTTTTCCTAGAAGCGGAGTCGGCCAGCGGAGAGAGGAACGCGGAGAGCGGACTCAGCTTGTCTTAGGTAATTTAATGTTACTGTTTTCCTAGCAGCGGGGCGGAATGCCATGTTAATTTCAATTCCGCTCTCCGCGTTCCTCTCTCCGCTGGCCGACTCCGCGTCTAGGAAAACCCAGCTTTACATTGGCTTCATATTTAGGCCAATACATGAATCCGTTAAATTGTAATCATGTTGGATTGACATTGACTTTATGTTCTAAAGTTCATCATCTGTGTAAATCCACCCCAACGAGAAAGGAATTAAAAGTAAACTGAGTTTAAGCGTACTTGAGAAGGGTGAAATTGAATTTGTAAAAGGGAGGTCTACATTGAATAAGTTTATCCAAGTACACGTTAAAATTGCTTTTGAAGGATGTTTATAGGGGGCTTTTACTTGAAAACCAGCTGTATTTGTAAATTTGACTGTACTAATTGACTATATTACTGTACTACGAAGTAGGCTAAATTATTTTAAAAATCCAAGTTAAGAAAATGTTTTAAATATATTCAAATTGAAAATGATTAGTAGATTTTAATGTATATACAGTATATGAAAACAAGCATATTTAAGTACGAAAGCAGAGATAACCAATAAGACATATTTTTGACATAATTCTGAATATAAATTTTTCCCGATTGAGCTCACGTACTATAATTAAAGTATACTAGGAATTGATAAATGGATTGAATGGCGATTTCACATTTTTATTGTGTTTAATTGAATTTGTCTTTTTGGTCAGATGAATAAAATACTAAAGCTTATTTGGATCAATATTTTATATATTTTTCGTTGAAAAGTTAAGGTATTTTACCAAATTTATGGTAAACAAAATATTTTTCTAACATCAGAACAACTTATTTCCAAGTAAAACAGAAACTATCTTTTAGTGACATTGAAATTGGCTTTAGCTTTAAAATCATGCGTTATTCATTATAAGCTTTTGATTTGTAAATCCACATTTACTTAAGTTGTATAAATGTGTAAAAAATATTCATGTTTATTTTATCAAACAAAAGTTCCCTTCAAGGTCGTAAACTTCTCATGAGCATTTTTATTTATGGCAATTCGCTTAAAATTGCTTTTGAGGAATGCGTGTAAGTGTTTTAAACACCTGAGCAGCTTTGGTAAATCTTTTTTTTTAATAACAAATACTAATTTTATTTTATAATTCATTTACAAAATGATTAATAGTGATAATAAATAGGGCTATCGCTTACACCGTTTGGATTATTTCCAGCGCAGTATCAGAGGGCTGTGTGCTCTTGTCTTCGTTAAATATTCAACCTGAATGCGCAACCAAATGTTCGGTTTCCATCACACGGTTAAGCATTGCGTCGCGACTCACTAGATATTCTCAGCTTTATAAATGAAAAGTAATTTATAAAATTCGGAATAAAGTACTAGGAGTAGGCTTACTCCTGTAGAAAAAAAACACAATAATGGGACTAAAACATCTGTATAAACCAAAAAGTCATGAGTAACTTAATTTTTAATGAATATAAAAAATATCAAAATGTCAAAGGAATTCTAAGAAAAGTGCAAAAGAAGTAGGAATTTTACAAATTTTGTCATAATTTTTAAATTGTTTTTTTCTATGGCTGAAAACCTTTTTTTGACATTTTCTGTGACGAGAAATATTGTTGTCACTTAATTGTCAATATCATTAAAATGATTGGTAAATGGCCCAGTAGAAATAATCAAATCAAGCGTTACCCAAATAAGTTCTTTTCATTTGGTAGCAGATGTTATGAACATATAAAATCCCAAAGTAAATAAACAATACAAATGGATGTGAGCTAGATTAATGTTTATCGCACAACAAATCGCCGATGGCCCAGCTGTTATTTAGTAATGGACATTGTTGGCTTGAAAATTACTTATATTAACATTTGTTAGTATAAAAAAATACCAGAAAAATATTGCAATGCGATAATATTGTGACACAAACACAGCATAGCAAAATATTTTTTTTTAAATATGCTTATCATATCATGATTTATGTTTTATTGTTGATCACATTGTTTTGTGGTATCACCTCTTTCATGGTAAACAAAGAATCTACTGTTTTAAATAAGTAATTGAGACACTTAAAAATAGTGTAAAATAATCATTGGCTGGGGGATTTTGAAATTCTAAGGTGGTTTGGAGCTTTTTTTACCTTTCGGTCCATCCCCATTGGCAAAATAATAGGTCTTTCATGCAAAAATTACATTCTCCGTACTGGATAACTCACACTAAAAACTACACGATAATTATCTTTTATAATTGGGACACAAATAAACGATTAAACTCACTTCACTTTGGTGTATAAATCATTTTTAATTTAATTTAATTTCAAATAAACAATACATGTAAAAACTCAACAAACAGTTATACAGTGTTTATAATTCAAACCAAACACAACCAACCTCTGTTGTTGTATTGATAATTGCAAACTAAATCAATACTAAGGTAACATTGTACCGGACATGTAGCTGTGTGTGTACAATCCTGCTTAGATCCCTGATATCTAGATTGATCGTGTTGTGTATGAACATTACGTCATGTTTGAATGTATAATGTATAGTTCAATTATTACAAGTCAAGTTTATAAATAAGTAGTGATAAAAAATCACACAAACCACGATATTGCTATAAGAAATTCCCTTTGTAATAAAAAATATAATAATTCTAGCTTCGAAAATTACAATAACAACTATGTTGTTAAAGCTTTATAAAAATCATAAAATTTGCTAAAACACGCCATTAATTTGTGTTACGATTCAATTTACATCGTTGACGTCAGAAACTGACAAATGTACGAATTGAGCGTTTTTGAGATGTTAAAACTTGCGAATGCGGGACTCGTTTTGACTAATTTGAAACTGATTGCTGCAACACTAATTGCTCATTTCAGACGATATTTTAAAGGTTGTTTTGGATATAAAACTTTACTAATGTTGTTCAAAAATTTATGGAGTAGTTAGTACCTTATATTCATTCATAGCTTGATTGATTGGGTACAAAAAGCTAGTTTTAACATTTATAAGAGAGCTATTTTAACTTACAATGCCCAAACATTTTAAACTATAGGATATATTTGATTTTTTAGATTACTCATTCTTTGATGGAAATATTCTATCATTGTTGGCTGCCCACAAATCTCATCGAAAAAATTTGCAGAAATAGATGAATAAATATGGAAAGATAATGGTTTTTTGTTAAATTAGATATGTTTCAGTGAATGTGATCTTTCTAGAGTGCCATTGATTGTTCTGGCTATTAGTGGTACAAATTTAAAATAATGATCTAGAAATGAAGATCTGATTTTCGTCAAAGTTAAAAAGAGTACTGCAAAATCTCATCTTTATATTCAAATCTACTTCTCCAGTCAGTTACCTAAACAAAGTTGCCAGTCAATATTCCTTACACCATATCGTATTGATCAAAATTTTCTATTCTGCAAGATACAGTTCTTTTTGGCTGGTATAGCACAGAAAGTGTTCACATTAGGCGAATCACGTGTATGCTCAAGTTTCCCCTGCAGATTATTTGCACTTCACATACTTAACTACCCTTAAAAGTACGGAAAGTAGCATTTCTTTAATTCTTAAAATTAATACGAAACTTATTTAACACAATTAAAAAAAAAACGATTCACTTCTATCAACTGAAACACGTTTGAGTATTAGGTGATATCGCTCAAATCCTAAGAGGAGGGCACATTGAACATTAGTTAACCTGTTTATGCAACAAAAAACTTTTAAATTCTCTTTATTATAATGTCTAAAAAAGGTAATATTATGTTTCTTTAATTAAATTCTGCAAAAAAAGTGTGGTATTTTTGTATACCATCCTGTAATTGGTCTAAATATTTGATATGTTACCTCAAAACCAAAACAATTTATTGTACTTTAAATGTGTTGCTATACTTTTACCTCGTGCATGATTTATACACATTTTACAAAAATGATAACACTTCAGCGTAACGTAACCAAGAAAACATAATGTAACGATACTAAACATTTCCTTTGATGATAGATTATGAACCTTGTGCTTTGCCAGCTTCTCTCCTTATTATCCTTCTTTGATGTCAAACGAGGAGGGTTTCAACGACCTTTTGATACCAGAAATATCGTTACTTTCTTAGATTTCTGGTAAATATCACCCTCTTTCAAATCATGTTTTGATCTATTCAAATGAAATCTTTTAATATGTTTCAACATCGGAAAGAATATACCTTGAGTAGATGAGATGATTGAAACACACGAAAGATTGATATTGTTATGTGTTTTAAATATGAAGACTCTTAGGATACACTATATCTACTCCTACCATATACCTACCATGTAGAACCGAATATATCCTACCATATAGAATATGTTAAACCTCATAGCTAAAACATGATTAAATTATAATATTTTCATCAGTAAAACTAAATTTCACATGGAATACATTAGAATTTGTTGGAAAAAAGTCTAATTTAGAAAATTTGCATTCTTGAACTGTTATGAACACCTTAGTCATTGTTGGATAATTTAATGAATTTTTTACGTAACGTTACGGCAATGAAACACCTAATTTTGAGTTTGAGATATTTTATCAATTAACTTGTTATTAAAGAATATATAAAAAAATTGAATACAGTACTTGGTTTTAAATGGTCAAACATAGATTGAATCTATTATATTATTTCTTGGCAAAAGTAATTAGGTATTGATAAATTACTACTCTCAAAGTAAAAGTTGATTAATTATAGCAAAGCTGAGTTGAAAATCTTTAACACCAAGTCTCCAATATGTCTAATTCAACGTTGGCAAAGATTAATGGGTAACCTCAAAAGCATCCTGGCTTTGAAATCTTCTAAACGAGGATTTATAAGGAACTCTTTTGGTATTGGTGGGATGACCACTTATAATTAGTTTCCAAATGTTTCCATAACCATCACTACTTAAGCAACAGTAGAGTTATTTTCTCTATTTATTCGATCTTGTAATATAAACTATCGTTATGAAAATTTACTGTACAATAATTGAGCTATATATGATTAATATATTCCAGCTTTTCTTAATTTTAGTATGACGTTGCACTTTGTAGCTTTTTATTACCCTGTATGAACATCCAATAAAATGTAATGGAGTTAATACAACGACCATGAAAGGCAAACATGTTTCAATTTCTCTTTGCCATAACGATGCTGTTTGTAAGGAAGCGACCTGGTTCTACCTCTACAAGGACTCTCTATGGTAACTAATTAGTTTGCTCAATGCTTTTAGAGTGTATTGACATGTTACGTACACAATATAAAACAGAATTTTTTGGCAAACAAATAATATTAAAATATTTCTAAAACTTTAAAGGGTGTATTAAACATATTTTTAATTTATGAATAAGTTTAGTTTTATTATTTTACAATTATATTAATTTATTGCAGGCATTAGTACACTGTTAATATACTGTAAGTAATTTTGTATTGACAGAAATAATGTGTAATCTCTTAATTGAGTATTAAAATAATGAAACAAGTGACGAGTTGAAGTTTCTTTTACATACGGGGAAAATATGCATCACAAACTCCTGCTGCACTAATTTAATCCGAAACAAAGTTTTTAAACCATCGAGATTTAACTCAAACCTATTGTAACTCATACAACCAGAGCACAGCAAGGAGGTCTGTGATTGTGGTCTGGAGCAACTCGTCACAAGGAAACGGAAATAACTGGTGCTATTATAGCTGTTGATGGTTATAGCAGTTTAATAAAGCAGTGTTCCATTGAAAATGTTCTCTAGCTTTGTTTGTTTTCCAATACTCAGATTTTTTTAGATATACTCGTAACATGCACACATATAGGTATAAAACAACTCAATAACCAGTGCTAAGTATTAGGTTTGATATTTAATGATATTCATTTTCAAGAAAAAAATATCGAATTGAAATTCGTTCCGTCTCAGAATGTTTTTAACAAGTGAAGTATGCAATATTATTTTACTGACAGTGAATAAATCAATCTAGGGATATAAACAGTTAGTAATAAGTAAGAAAGTACAGTAACAGTTTTTTTTTATAACTAAACAATACATCCACATTTACATATTGTGACAAAACTTAGCAAAGAAATAAAACTAACTGTGCGATATTAAGTTATTCAGTAAACTTAGTGTGATTTAATAAGACGGTGCGTTTGCCAAGAAAGTTTTCACTTAAGTAATTAAGATCGAACTCAAAACAGCTTAAACAGCAGTTTGGGAGTAACTAGGACAGTCTTGTAGACAAACACACGATAACGAAACTAAAACAGTGTTAGTGTGATTGCATTATAGAATCAAAGTTTAAGTTATGCATAAAGCTTTCTTAAAAACTTAGTTTTAAGGTACCACAGTTTAGAAAATACTATAGACTTATAGTGTTTATTTACAGCAACCTTTTTATACATTTTTTCAAAATATTTAGGCTACGGAAAGAAAAATGATTGCTTTAAACGTATCAGCTACTTTTTGTTAGCTATGCATTTTAGCTAGCTTTTTGTTAGCTAGTTTATCTTTTGTTAGCTATGCAAACAATAAGATTACAAAATTATGTATCCATATCTTTCCTAAAAAATCAGTAAAAACCTATTAATTCCAATGCTAATGATTTATGGCTCATACGGCAGATTTCATGTAAGTTCTCTTGGACGATTGTTTTTTTTGTAGATAATTTTGAACCTACTGTTTGTAAAACTCATATTTGTCTCGTAGGTACATAAAAATATTATATAAAAAAATCATTGTTTTATAGCTAAGAAAATCATTTACTTTATTCGACGTATGGGTTTTTGAAAGCCATTTTCAGCTTTCTGACAACGTGCAAGAATTAATACATCCAGTAATAATTATTGACGATAAAATGTTAGGAAAACGACAAAAAGATAAATTTCATATATACAGACTCCCTAGAAATTTTATGATAGGTTTTCATACTTAAAGATGTACAAAATACTCCGACTATTTTTAGCTTGAAATACGAATGTTTTTTACCAACCTTCACCTATACAAGAGAGGTAAATTAAATATAGTTTTATTTAGTTATTGAACTTAAATTTCAAAGACAGGCATGGTTTGTTGTAGCACATGAATAAATAAAACCAACACGTTAGACAAACTAAGCACTCATAACGCTGATATACATGAGAGGCAAATAAATAAAACTGCTGCTTTCATACAATATTAAAACGTGTCCAACATTGCTTTGTTTTGTTTTCATTTGCAAAGTTGACATTGGGTATCAGGCAGGTTTTGCACGAGCAAATAAAGGCTTAACTGTATGTATAACATGTGACTTGACTGAACTGCTAACACACATTGTGTAACGCAAACTGAAAACACGAGGTTAAACATACAATGTGTATGTGCAATGTACGTTTAATTTTGCACGCAATAAATGGACAAAACATAAGGAAAGGCGTACATAAACGTATGAGGAATAGTCAATAAATTATCATATTTCAACAGATAAAATAATATGATGTATCATACATACAGAACTAAAAATAATAAAGGCAAACACTTCATGCAAAATAAAATGCTTTGTAAAATTACTATGGTCTCAGTATCTGATTGTGGCTCACATGCTAATGACGGTAAATATACCAAATGCCTTTTCACAAAATGAATATGAAACCTACATCTGAAAACGTATAAAAGACTGTATCTAACGCTGAATGATATAAAGGCTTCAAGTGCTCTTCCATAGTTGCCTCTCATATGATCGAATGAGGATGTTGTTCATAGGCTTTTATGGTGTTAGATATATATTTACTGTATTAATTTTACCATGTGTCGAATTTTATACTTTTTAACAAAATAAAATAAAAATAGAACAATAATTGATACATACCATAAGATAAAAGTACCTGGGGACCGAGCTTTTCTCGGGGAAAATTATTAGTTTACTCTGAAAAGTATTGCAGATACATTAATCCACTCCCAATCTCCACACTGCTCACCTTCACTACTTACTTCACCACTCCCTACGTCGTGGACCTGTTTTCCCTCCTTCCCTATACCATTTTAGAATAATTGCAGATACATAAATGCCACAGACAGTTCCCACACTCTGCACTGCTAGCATTACTACTTCCTACACCATTTCCTACGTCATGGACCTGTTTTTCTCCCGTCTCGTAGCATTTTAGGATTGTAGATTCCTTAATGTAATTCCCATAAACAGTTCCCAGTCTCCAGACTGCTCACCTTTACTACTTCCTTCACAACTTCCTACGTCGTGAACCTGTTCCCCTCCCTTCCCATAGCATTTTAGGATTGCAGATTCCTTAATCTAATCGTCATAAACAGTTTTCACACTCCAGACTGCTCGCCTTTACTACTTCCTTCATCACTTCCTACGCGCGGACCTGTTTCCCTCCATTCCCATAGCATTTTAGGATTGTAGATTCCTTAATCTAATCGTCATAAACAGTTTCCACACTCCAGACTGCTCGCCTTTACTACTTCCTTCACCACTTCCTACGTCGCGGACCTGATTCCCTCCCTTCCCATAGCATTTTAGGATTGTAGATAACTTGATCTAATCGTTATTAACAATACTAACACTCCGGACTGCTCACCCTTACTACTTCCTTCACCACTCCCTATGTCGTAGACCTGTTTGCCCTCCTCTTCCTTATACTATTTTAGAATTGCAGATACATAAATGCCGCAGACGGTTCCCACACTCTGCACTGCTAGCCTTACAACTTCCTTCCTCATTTCCTACGTCATGGACCTGTTTTCCTCCCTTCCCATTACATTTTAGGATTGCAGATTACCTTAAAAACAGTTCCCACACTCCAGACTGCTCGCCTTTACTACTTCCTTCACCACTTCCTATGTCGTGGACCTATTTCCTCCCTTTCCATAGCATTTAAGGATTGCAGATACCGTAATCTAATCGTCATAAACAAATCCCACACTCCACACTGCTACCCTTGACTATAGAATCGAGTAATCTTCAGTATAATCTTTGCTCAATAGTAACAACTGACGTTTTTACTTTTGTACTGTATTTTGTTTTGCTAGTATACTGTGGATAGACAAATTACAAGTCTTTTGTTTACTTTTTCCTTGTTATTTAATTCAGCCAACATGGTTACCTAGCAACCCATAAGACTAATGTTAAAAAAATGTGATTTTCAGTTTCATTTTTCTACGTAATTAGATTTTTGTTGGCAGTTCTATTTGCAGTTATCTCGTTTTTAGGCTAGAAATAAACTATATACAACATTTGAAGAAAATCGTCGGAGCCTTTTTCGAGATCTTGGTGCAAGCAAACATACATACATACAAGCAAACTTTGCTCGTATTAGAGTATAGGATAAGCTTACTTAAAAAAAATAGAAAACGAAGAGAGTTTTAGCTCTAATTTAGTTCACCTCTAAGGCTCTTCACTTTAACAATAACTCTAGTTGTTAAACGTTATTGCTTTGTCAATCTATTGTTTGGTTCGAACTTGTTTGATTGTTTTGCGGTCAAAACTTCAAACCTTGAAACGGTTTTGTTTATAGATTGTTTTGTTTTGTTGGTTTACTAACTTCTCTCGTGGTTCCCTTTAGGTCAGCAGGTATTTCACTTCGTATTTAAGTAGGAAATTGAAAAAAAAAAAAACTATTTCAAAAGTCTTTAGTCACGACTGGTTATAGCTGAAAGTGAAATTTCAGCCCTGAATATTCTATATATTTAACTGTAATTAGTGAATGATTGATGAACATATTCCTAAATTAAAAAATCTTTGAAAACCTCAATTCATGTAAATTTGTATAGCGAAAATGTACCATTGGCAAAAATTATACAAGACTGCATCACATGATGTGTAATATCAAGTCTTTATAGTTCTCTTTAATAGTTTCCTCGCATACGGACAAGGAAAATATTAATCTAAAATAAATAGTCAATTATAGAAATATTGAAGTCCCAGGTCAATTTTCTACATTTATTACTTTAAAAAGGAACAAAAACAAATTTGTTAAATCTTTTACATTTTTGACATTTTATTGAATGGAGATGAAACATGAATTCCTACAATTGTTTTTCTATTGTAAAAGTATGCTTTATCGAATGCACCCGTGTACGAACAGTATGTGATGTTCGAAATGTAACAATTTTTTAGAGGTTGCAAAGAGATGGATTCCACTGAAAGCTACAAAATACTCGCAGTAAGCAGAGTGATGTTTTATCGTGACAGTTGCAAATAAACTACACAACTTTAGAGCCTTGTTTATCCTAATCACAACCATATGTTACTTCTGTACTACACATTGAAACTCACACGCAGTCTGGCAGAAGTAATGTGTACTGTTTACAAATAACTATTGCAGGAAGTATTTTCAGTATTTTTGCAGGGGCTAAGTATTTTCTAACGTTTAAACTAATTCTAACTGCTTTTTTATTTTATTTAAAAGTAAAAATTATTTCAGTGACTATTCTAAAACTAATATGATTTTTAAATATTTAAACTGGTTTATTTAGAAATTGTAGTTACAGTAATTAATCATGTTGAATGGTTATATATTAAATTGGCCTTTTGCACCTTAAAATTTAGTATTACATTACATTGATAAAAGTTATGTTGAATTGACATTGGCTTTGGTGCGTGAACCCGTTAAATTTTAATCATGTTGGATTAACATTGACTTTATATTCTAAGTACATTATCTGTGTAAATCCATCCCAACGAGAAAGGAATTAAAAGTAAACTGAGTTTAAGCGTACTTGAGAAGGGTGAAATTGAATTTGTGAAAGGGAGGTCTACATTGAATAAGTTTATCTAAGCACGCGTTAAAATTGCTTTTGAAGGATGTTTATAGGTAGTTTTTTACTTGAAAATCTGCTGTATTTGTAAATTTGACTGTACTAATTGATTATATTACTACGAAGTAGGCTAAATTATTTTAAAAATCCATTAAGTTAAGAAAATGTTTTAAATGGATTCAAATAGAAACCATTAGTAGATTTTAATGTATATATATATATATTACAACAAACATATTTAAATACGAAAGCAGAGATAAACAATAAGACTTATTTTTGACATAATTCTGCATATACATTTTTCCCAATTGAGCTCACGTACCATAATTAAAGTATACTAGGAATTGATAAACGGATTGAATGGTGATTTTAAATTTTTTGTGTGTAATTGACTTTGTCTTTTTGGTCAGATTAATAACATGCTATAAATATTTGATATATTTTTCGTTGAATTGTAAAGGTATTTTTCAAAATGTATTTTAAATAAATATTTTTGTGACACCAGAACTACTCATTTCCAAGTAAAGCAGACACTATATTTTAGATTTATTGAAATTGGATTTGGCTTCAAAATCATGCGTTATTTATTTTAAGCGTTTGATTTGTATATCCATGAAATGTTTACTAACTAAATAGTTAAATAGTTCTTTCTCTAGTTGAAAACCTTTTTTTTAAATTTTCTGTTACGAGAAATATTGTTGTCACTTAATTGTCAATATCATTAAAATGATTGGTAAATGGCCCAGTAGAAATAATCAAATCAAGCGTATGAAAAAAACATTTTACCCAAATAAGTTCTTTTCATTTGGTAGCAGATGTTATGAACATATAAAATCCCAAAGTAAATAAACAATACAAATGGATGTGAGCTAGATTAATGTTTATCGCACAACAAATCGCCGATGGCCCAGCTGTTTTTTAGTAATGGACATTGTTGGCTTGAAAATTACTTATATTAACATTTGTTAGTATAAAAAAATACCAGAAAAATATTGCAATGCGATGATATTGTGACACAAACACAGCATAGCAAAATTATTTTTAAAAATATGCTTATCATATCATGATTTATGTTTTATTGTTGATCACATTGTTTTGTGGTATCACCTCTTTCATGGTAAACAAAAAATCCACTGATTTAAATAAGTAATTGGGACACTTGAAAATAGTGTAAAATAATCATTGGCTGGGGGATTTTGAAATTCTAAGGTGGTTTGGAGCTTTTTTTACCTTTCGGTCCATCCCCATGGGCAAAATAATAGGTATTTCATGCAAAAATAACATTCTCCGTACTGGATAACTCACACTAAAAACTACACGATAATTAGTAAATCTTTTATAATTGGGACACAAATAAACGATTAAACTCACTTCACTTTGGTGTATAAATCATTTTTAATTTCATTTAATTTCAAATAAACAATACATGTAAAAACTCAACAAACAGTCATACAGTGTTTATAATTCAAACCAAACACAACCAACCTCTGTTGTTGTATTGATAATTGCAAACTAAATCAATACTAAGGTACCATTGTACCGGACATGTAGCTGTGTGTGTACAATCCTGCTTAGATCCCTGATATCTAGATTGATCGTGTTGTGTATGAACATTACGTCATGTTTGAATGTATAATGTATAGTTCAATTATTACAAGTCAAGTTTATAAATAAGTAGTGATAAAAAATCACACAAACCAAAATATTGCTTTACAGTAAGAAATTCCCTTTGTAATAAAAAATATAATAATTCTAGCATCGAAAATTTTAATAACAACTATGTTGTTAAAGCTTTATATAAAAATAATAAAATTTGCTAAACACGCCATAAATTTGTGTTCCGATTCAATTTGCATCGTTGACGTCAGAAACTGACAAATGTACGAATTGAGCGTTTTTGAGATGTTAAAACTTGCGAATGCGGGACTCGTTTTGACTAATTTGAAACTGATTGCTGCACCACTAATTGCTCATTTCAGACGATATTTTAAAGGTTGTTTTGGATATAAAACTTAACTAATGTCGTTCCAAAATTTATGGAGTAGTTAGTACCTTATATTCATTCATAGCTTGATTGATTGGGTACAAAAAGCTAGTTTTAACATTTATAATAAAGCCATTTTAACTTGCAATGCCCAAACATTTTAAACTTTAGGATATATTTGATTTTTTCATTACTTATTCTTTGATGGCAATATTCGATCATTGATGGCTACACACAAATATCATCGAGGAAATATGCAGGAGAAGAGAAATAAATATGGCTAATGAATGGTTTTTTGTGAAATTACACGTGTTTCAGTGAATGTGATCTTTCTAGAGTGCCATTGATTGTTCTGACCATCATTGATACAAATTTATAATAGTTGTTTACTAATGAAAATCCGAATTTCTTCGAAGTCAAAACGAGTAGGCCTACTGCAAATTGAGGTTTTCAAAATTACCTATTGTGTCTGTTATAATAGTTGGTTAATATCCAGCTTGTTACTTAGGTGTTGGACAAACTTTAAACACACTGGTTGGGGGAGATACTTAATAGCTAGATAAACAAATAACACTTAATTTTGTATTTTTTAATTGAATTAAATATTATTACATAGTTACAATTTCCTACAAATTGTTGGTGCTTAGTAATGTAATTTTTATACTATCAGTAAATTCATTATCTTTGTGATCGAAAAGCCAAGATGTTTCTCAGATAGTATTTTCATGATGGTTTGAGTACATTTTCAAGATAAACGAAAGAGTAAAGTTGAACCTATTACACTTTAGCTTCCAAATTTCCCCCAAATGGCCAAATCTCATCTTTATATTCAAAGTTACTTTTCAAGTCAGTTACCTAAACAAAGTTGCCAGTCAATATTCCCTACACCATATCGTATTGATCAACATTTTCTATTCTGCATGATACAGTTCTTTTTGGCTGGTATAGCACAGAAAGTGTTCACATTAGGTGAATCACGTGTATGCTCAAGTTTCCCCTGCAGATTATTTGCACTTCAAATACTTAACTACCCTTAAACGTACGGAAAGTAGCTTGATTATTTAACACCATAAAAAAAACGGTTCATTTCTATCAACTGAAACACGTTTAAGTATTAGGTGATATCGCTAAAATCCTCAGAGGAGGGCACATTGAACATTAGTTAACCTGTTTATGCGACAAAAAACTTTTAAATTTTCTTTATTATAATGTATAAAAAAGGTAATATTATGTTTCTTTGATTAAATTCAGCAAAAAAATGTGGTACCTTCCTGTACATATTGGTCTAAATATTTAATATGCTTCCTCAAAACCAAAACAATTTATTGTACTTAAAATGTAATGCTATACTTTTATCTCGTGCATGATTTATTCACATTTTCAAAAATAATAACACTTCAGCGTAACGTAACCAAGAAAACATAATGTAACGATACTAAATATTTCCTTTGATGATAGTTTATGAACCTTGTTTACCTTGTGCTTTGCCAGCTTCTATCCTTATTATCCTTTGATGTCAAACGAGCGAGGGTTTCAATCGACCTTTTGATACCAGAAATATCGTTACTTTCTTAGATTTCTGGTAAATATCACCCTCTTTCAAATCATGTTTTGATCTATTCAAATAAAATCTTTTAATATGTTTAAACATCGGAAAGAATATACCTTGAGTAGATGAGATGATTGAAACACAAGAGAGATTGAGATTGTTATGTGTTTTAAATATGATGACTCTTAGGATACACTACATGTACTCATACCATATAGAACCGAATATGTCCTACCATGTTGAATATGTTACCCCATAGCTAAAACATGATTAAATTATAATATTTTCCTCAGTGAAACTAAATTTTACATGGAATACATTAGAATTTGTTGGAAAAAAGTCTAATTTAGAAAATTTGCATGCTTGGACTGTGATGAACACCTTAGTCATTGTTGGATAATTTAAATAATTATTTACGTAACGTTACGGCAATGAAACAACTAATGTTGAATTTAAGATATTTTATCAATTAACATGGTATTAACAATGATAGAATATATAAAAAAACAGTACTTGGTTTTAAATGGTCAAACGTTATGGAGTGTAAAAGATTGAACCTATTATATTATTTCTTGGCAAAAGTAATTAGGTAATGATAAATTATTACTCTCAAAGTAAAAGTTGATTAATTATAGCAAAGCTGAGTTGAAAATCTTTAACACCAAGTCTCCAATATGTCTAATTCAACGTTGGCGAAGATTAATGGGTAACCTCAAAAGCATCCTGGCTTTGAAATCTTCTAAACGAGGATTTATAAGGAACTCTTCGTATTGGTGGGATGACCACTTATAATTAGTTTCCAAATGCTTCCATAACCATCACTACTTAAGCTACAGTAGAATTATTTTCTCTATTTATTCGACACTCTAATATAAACTAACGTTGTGCAAATTCACTTTACAATTTAGCTATGTATGATTATTATATTCCAACTTTTCTAATTTGACTATGATGTTGCACTTTGTAGCTTTTTGTTATCCTGTATGAACATCCAATAATGTAATGGAGTTAATACAACGACCATGAAAGGCAAACATGTTTCAATTTAGTCTCTTTGCCATAACGGAGCTGTCTGTAGGAAGCGACCTGGTTCTACCTCTACACGGACTCTCTATGGTAACTAATTAGTTAGGTCAATGCATTTGGAGTGTATTGACATGTTACGTACACAATATAAAACAGAATGTTTTGGCAAACAAATAATATTAAAATATTTCTAAAACTTTAAAGGGTGTATTAAACATATTTTAAATTTATGAATATGTTTAGTTTTATCATGTTACAACTATATTAATGTATTGCAGGCATTAGTGCACTGTTAATATACTGTAAGTAATTTTGTATTGTCAGAAATAACGTGTAATCTCTTAATTGAGTATTGAAGTTTCTTTTCCATACGGGGAAAATATGCATCACAAACTCCTGCTGCACTAATTTAATCCGAAACAAAGTTTTTCAAACCATCGAGATTTAACTCAAACGTATTACAAACTCATACAACCAGAGCACAGCAAGGTGGTCTGTGATTGTGGTCTGTAGCAACGCGTCATAAGGAAACGGAAATAACTGGTGCTGTTCTAGCGGCTGATGTTTATAGCGGTTTAATAAAGTAGTGTTCCATTGAAAATTTTTCTTTAGCTTTGTTTGTTTTCCAATACTCAGATTTTTTTAGATATACTCGTAACATGCACACATATAGGTATAAAACAACTTAATAACCAGTGCTAAGTATTAGGTTTAATATTTTATTCATTTTAAAGAAAATAATATCGAATTAAAATTCGTTCCGTTTGTAAATATTTTTTACAAGTGAAGTATACAATATTATTTTACCAACAGTAAATATATCAATCTAGGTTTATAAACAGTTAGAATAAGTATAATATAAATTTTATATAAATAAGTAGTGATAAAAAATCACACAAACCACGATATTATTATAAGAAATTCCCTTTTTAATAAAAAATATAATAATTCTAGCATCGAAAATTACAATAACAACTATGTTGTTAAAGCTTTATATAAAAATCATAAAATTTGCTAAAACACGCCATTAATTTGTGTTACGATTCAATTTACATCGTTGACGTCAGAAACTGACAAATGAACGAATTGAGCGTTTTTGAGATGTTGAAACTTGCGAATGCGGGACTCGTTTTGACTAATTTGAAACTGATTGCTGCAACACTAATTGCTCATTTCAGACGATATTTTAAAGGTTGTTTTGGATATAAAACTTTACTAATGTCGTTCAAAAATTTATGGAGTAGTTAGTACCTTATATTCATTCATAGCTTGATTGATTGGGTACAAAAGCTAATTTTAACATTTATAAGAGAGCTATTTTAACTTACAATGCCCAAACATTTTAAACTATAAATATATATTTGATTTTTTATATTACTCATTCTATGATGGCAATATTTGAACATTGATAGCTACACACAAATCTCATCGAGGAAATATGCAGGAGAAGAGACATAAATATGGCTAAAGAATGGTTTTTTGTGAAATTACATGTGTTTCAGTGAATGTGATCTTTCTAGAGTACAATTGATTGTTCTGACCATCATTGATACAAATTTATAATAGTTGTTTACTAATGAAAATCCGAATTTCTTCGAAGTTAAAACGAGTAGGCCTACTGCAAATTGAGGTTTTCAAAATTACCTGTTGTGTCTGTTATAATAGTTGGTTAATATCCAGCTTGTTACAAAGGTGTAGGAAAAACTTTTAACACACTGGTTGGGGGAGATACTTAATAGCTAGATAAACAAATAACACTTAATTTTGTATTTTTTAATTGAATTATTATTACATAGTTACAATTTCCTACAAATTGTTGGTGCTTAGTAATGTAATTTTATACTATCAGTAAATTCATTATCTTTGTGATCGAAAAGCCAAGATGTTTCTCAGATAGTATTTTCATGATGGTTTGAGTACATTATCAAGATAAACGAAAGAGTAAAGTTGAAGCTATTACACTTTAGCTTCCAAATTTCCCCCAAATGGCCAAATCTCATCTTTATATTCAAAGTTACTTTTCAAGTCAGTTACCTAAACAAAGTTGCCAGTCAATATTCCTTACACCATATCGTATTGATCAACATTTTCTATTCTGCAAGATACAGTTCTTTTTGGCTGGTATAGCACAGAAAGTGTTCACATTAGGTGAATCACGTGTATGCTGAAGTTTCCCCTGAAGATTATTTGCACTTCAAATACTTAACTACCCTTAAACGTACGGAAAGTAGCTTGATTATTTAACACAATTAAAAAAACTATTCACTTCTATCAACTGAAACACGTTTGAGTATTAGGTGATATCGCTCAAATCCTAAGAGGAGGGCACATTGAACATTAGTTAACCTGTTTATGCGACAAAAAACTTTTAAATTCTCTTTATTATAATGTATAAAAAAGGTAATATTATGTTTCTTTGATTAAATTCAGCCAAAGAATTATGGTATTTTTGTATACCATCCTGTACTTATTGGTCTAAATATTTTATATGTTTCCTGAAAATAAAAACAATTTATTTGTACTATAAATGTAATGCTATACTTTTAACTCCCCTAAGATTTATAGAAATTTTCCAAAAAGAATAACACTTAAGTATCTTAAGCATATCGTAGCTAAGAAAACATAATGTAACGATACTAAATATTTCCTTTGATGATAGTTTATGAACCTTGTTTACCTTGTGCTTTGCCAGCTTCTCTCCTTATTATCCTTTGATGTCAAACGAGCGAGAGTTTCAACGACCTTTTAACACCAGAAATATCTTTACTTTCTTAGATTTCTGGTAAATATCACCCTCTTTCAAATCATGCTTTGATCCATCAAATAGAATCTTTTAATATGTTTTAATAGAATCTTCAGCATCGGAAAGATATACCTTTAGTAGATGAGATGAGTGAAACACAAGAAAGATCGAGATTGTTGTGTTTTAAATATAAAGACTCTTAGGATACACTACATCTACTCCTACCATATAGCTACCACATAGAACCGAATATGTCCTACAATATAGAATTTGTTACCCCATAACTAAAACATGATTAAATTATAATATTTTCATCAGTGAAACTAAATTTTACATGGAATACATTAGAATTAGTTGGAAAAAA
This sequence comes from Macrosteles quadrilineatus, assembly GCF_028750875.1. Taxonomy (NCBI): domain Eukaryota; kingdom Metazoa; phylum Arthropoda; class Insecta; order Hemiptera; family Cicadellidae; genus Macrosteles; species Macrosteles quadrilineatus. The sequence continues at coordinate 11,536,049 of NW_026542602.1, forward strand.
GTCTAATTTAGAAAATTTGCATATTTGGACTGTGATGAACACCTTAGTCATTGTTGGATAATTTAAAGAATTATTTACGTTACGTTACGGCAATGAAACAACTAATGTTGAGTTTGTGATATTTTATCAATTAACATGGTATTAAAAATGATAGAATATATAAAAAACAGTACTTGGTTTTAAATGGCCAAACAGAGATTGAATCTATTATATTATTTCTTGGCAAAAGTAATTAGGTATTGATAAATTATTACTCTCAAAGTAAAAGTTGATTAATTATAGCAAAGCTGAGTTGAAAATCTGTAACACTAAGTCTCCAATATGTCTAATTCAACGTTGGCGAAGATTAATGGGTAACCTCAAAAGCATCCTGGCTTCGAAATCTTCTAAACGAGGATTTATAAGGAACTCTTTTGGTATTGGTGGGATGACCACTTATAATTAGTTTCCAAATGCTTCCATAACCATCACTACTTAAGCTACAGTAGAATTATTTTCTCTATTTATTCGACACTGTAATATAAACTAACGTTATGAAAATTCACTGTACAATTTAGCTATGTATGATTATTATATTCCAACTTTTCTAATTTTAGTATGACGTTGCACTTTGTAGCTTTTTATTACTCTGTATGAACATCCAATAAAATGTAATGGAGTTAGTACAACGACCATGAAAGGCAAACATGTTTCAATTTAGTCTCTTTGCCATAACGAGACTGTCTGTAATGAAGCGACCTGATTCTACCTCTACAAGGACTCTCTATGGTAACTAATTAGTTTGCTCAATGAACTTGGAGTGTATTGACATGTTACGTACACAATATAAAACCTAACTGTTGGCAAAAAAATAATATTAAAATATTTCTAAAACTTTAAATGGTGTATTAAATATATTTTTAATTTATGAATATGTTTAGTTTTATTATGTTACAATTATATTAATTTATTGCAGGCATTAGTGCACTAATATATACTGTAATATACTGTAAGTAATTTTGTATTGACAGAAATAACGTGTAATCTCTTAATTGAGTATTAAGAGAATGAAACAAGTGACGAGTTGAAGTTTCTTTTACATACGGGGAAAATATGCATCACAAACTTCTGCTGCATTAATTTAATCCGAAACAAAGTTTTTCAAACCATTGAGATTTAACTCAAACCTATTACAAACTCATACAAGCAGAGCACAGCAAGGAGGTCTGTGATTGTGGTCTGTAGCAACGCGTCACAAGGAAACGGAAATAACTGGTGCTGTTCTAGCGGTTGATGTTTGTAGCGGTTTAATAAAGTAGTGTTCCATTGTAAATGTTCTCTAGCTTTGTTTGTTTTCCTATACCCATATTTTTTAGATATACTCGTAACATAAACATGACCACATATAGGTATAAAACAACTCAATTACCAGTGCTAAGTATTAGGTTTGATATTTAATGATATTCATTTTCAAGAAAAAAATATCGAATTGAAATTCGTTCCGTCTCAGAATGTTTTTTACAAGTGAAGTATGCAGTATTATTTTAACAATTCATCCAAATTTACACATTGTGACAAAACTTAGCAAAGAAATAAAACTAACTGTGCGATATTAAGTTATTCAGTAAACTTAGTGTGATTTAGGAAGACGGTGCGTTTGCCAAGAAAGTTTTCACTTAAGTAATTAAGATCGAACTCAAAACAGCTTAAACAGCAGTTTGGGAGTAACTAGGACAGTCTTGTAGACAAACACACGATAACGAAACTAAAACAGTATTAGTGCATTATAGAATCGAAGTTCAAGTTATGCATAAAGCTTTCTTAAAAACTTAGTTTTAAGGTACCACAGTTTAGAAAATACCATAGACTTATAGTGTTTATTTACAGCAACTTTTTTATACATTTTTTCAAAATATTATTTAGGCTACGGAAAGAAAAATGATTGCTTTAAACGTATCAGCTATGCGAACAATAAAATTTAAAAATTATGTATCCATCCATATATTTCCTAAAAAATCAGTAAAAATCTATTAATTCCAATGCCAATGATTTATGGCTCATACGGTAGATTTCATGTAAGTTCTCTTGGACGATTGTTTTTTTGTGGATAATTTTGAACTAACTGTTTGTAAAACTCATATTTCTCTCGTAGGTGCACAAAAATATCATTGTTTTTATAGCTAAGAAAATCATTTACTTTATTTGACGTATGGGTTTTTGAAAGCCATTTTCAGCTTTCTGACAACGTGCAAGAATTAATACATCCAGTAATAATTATTGACGATAAAATGTTAGGAAAACGACAGAAAGATAAATTTCATATATACAGACACCCTAGAAATTTTATGATAGGTTTTTATACTTAAAGATGTACAAAATACTCCGACTATTTTTAGCTTGAAATACGAATGTTTCTTACCAACCTTCACCTATACAAGAGAGGTAAATTAAATATAGTTTTATTTAGTTATTGAACTTAAATTTCAAAGACAGGCATGGTTTGTAGCACATGAATAAATAAAACCAACACGTTAGACAAACTAAATACTCATAACGCTGATATACATGAGAGGCAAATAAATAAAACTGCTGCTTTCATACAATATTAAAACGTGCCAAACATTGCTTTGTTTTGTTTTCATTTGCAAAGTTGACATTGGGTATCTGGCAGGTTTTACACTAGCAAATAAAGGCTTAACTGTATGTTTAACATGTGACTTGACTGAACTGCTAACACACATTGTGTAACGCAAACTGAAAACACGAGGTTAAACCTACAATGTTTACGTGCACGATACGTTTAATTTTACTTTGATTACAGGGACATTACGAATATATACAAATACAAGTTTGTAAACTTATAAGGTATAGATAAATGAATAACGTTTATATGGCTTTATTGGGATACAAAGATATGTTGTAATTTTCTGATAGTGAAAAAAATATTCTTTTACAAATTAGGCTAATATACAGAAACTATCGATGTCGTTCAAAAATGATCTTGAAATATACGTAAATAATACAGCACTGTACGACGCGACACCATGTGAAATAAAGTCTTTATTAGACGTCATTTCTTTAGAAAATGCTTGTTATTAGGTTAGTTTGAAATTTTAATCAGAAAGATAACTTTAATTACCGGTACAATTCCGCATTAGTTTGAAGACTCATATTTGCCTTACAAATAAAGTTTTTAAGAATTCGCAGATATAAACATTAAAACTAAACTAAATACAATTTATTAAAAGGTAGTGGAATACTACTCCACGTGTTCATGTCCGTGTTCATGCTTCTGCCTTCAAAGACAAACTTAATAAAATCTAGTCTTTAAAAATTAACTTTCACAGAGAATATCATTTTATTAGTCGTCATACTTCATCCACAACACTGTAAACTCTAACGGTTACTAATCTTTACAACTTAAATTTAACACGTAAAAAATAATTGAAAAGGATACACATTGTCCTAATGGTTATTATACCATATTATATTCTAGTTAAAATTCAAGTGCGGTTGTTGCTAGCATTGCCCAGGTAGTTGTCTGATAGTCATAGTGATTTGCGTTTTAAAATTCGGCATTACAATTCCATCGAACACAACACACCCATAATCGATTAAGATATGAACAGTTTTCCTTAAAAGTGTTTCTTGTTAGTTGTTCTAATACTACAAGCAAAAACAAGGACAAATGTATGGGAAGTGGGGTGGGTTTTTACAAAAATCATACAATGGCTACAATTAATTAATTCTTCTTTATTTTATCGTCACTCATATAACACTTTGGAAATTTAAGGAAAAGTTGTGTACTTTTTACCAGTTTAGAAGAAGGTTTTCTTTTTGTTACAAATAACTGAAATATTGATACCGAAATACCCGACGACATTTAGTTGATGATGCGTGGAAAGAGAACCAGCTCCCAAAAGTTTTCAAATGAGAGTTTTTGTTTCATTTGGCATCGGTTGGTGTTTTCTTATATCCATCCAATATCCTTCCCTTATAGATGTGGTGATTTTTATTTCGCTGTTTTGGGGTTTGTGCTATTTAGTTACCGATACGTAGAGAAATAAAGTTTTTAACGGATTATTGTCTATATGAAAAAAATATTATTTTCTCATTAGAGTGTGCACTATTGTTCGAGTACTTACTATACAATGGTACTGTACGTTGGTTTGTAAAATGCCAAACTAAAACTAGTTCATGAAGTTTCCATTTTAATGACAAATAACACATGGTCATCTATTGTTAGTAGTAATAAGAGCAACTTCATAAACTTAAAATTCTTTACTATTTAAACGATTGAAACCATACTTTTGCCCCCCAAACAGTTAACATACAACATGTAACATAACTGGTTAAAAATAAAATAGAGAACGCATTTAAATTGATGCAATTGTAAAGCTTGTTTACTCCAAATTTAGAGCTTATTTACAAAAGCTACCTCTAGGGCTCTCGCAGTGCAACAATAGCCAAGTTGAAAGTTATTGCTTAGTCCTTCCATTGTTTGGATTGAACTGATTGTTATGCGGTCAAAACTTCACAGCTTGAAACGGTTTAGTTGATAGATTTTTATTGATCTGTTGATATACTGGCTTCACTTGAGGTACCCTCAGGGTATACAGAGGTTTTGTTTTGTATTTCGCTTTTACAGTATTTATAAACTAAGCCAAACATTTATTTTCAACATCAAAATAAACTAACAAAGTAAATTTAAATATTTTGTTTACTACTATTTTTCCATATACAATGAAATATCAAGGCACTATTATGTACATTTATTCGTTGGTAATATATTTTCAGTAAACGAATTTCACAATTTGAAATATTATCGTCTCTTCCCTTAAAGAAAAATACCTTTGTCACGAACTATACAAGACTGCATCACATTATGTGTAATATAAAGGCTTTTAGATCTCGTACATAGTTACCTCATGCCAATGTTTCAATACTTGAATAACTACTATTCTTTTGATTAATTGTATCATCACTCAAAGGGGTTGTATATAACACCTTCAAGATTTATCAAAACAATTAAGTGAACAAAAAGTGTAAAAATTTATATTTTACAAATTTTTACAACCTATACTCAACCAATGTGGAAACTACAGCTAAATTAACTACACCTAAACTGCTGCTTTAGTTTTGCTCTATTAAAAGTGTGCATAGCCCTTTAGGTTCACCTTCATCAATGCACCAATTGGTCCTTGATAAAATAAATGTGACTGGTGTTTAGGGAGAGTCAGGAATATGCGTAAACCCAGATGGCCAGCATTTAGTGTGGGACTCTAACGGGTAAAGAGACTTTAGGATACTAAAGCCTTGGAAAGATTGTCGCATTTAATCATAAATAGGCCAAGTCATAGGGTCCTTTCACAAATTAAACTAAAATCCGTTCTAGGTCGTTCTTTTTGGGTTGGAGGATGTTCTGCCGACCAGTAGCCTCAGTTGACTTAATGCTCCATCATACTTTTGAGGTTAAAAAGTATTGACAAGAAATTAAATTTGCTATATTATTTATTAGAAAGTTAAAACTCATATTTGGATTGATTTTAATCCTCCATTTCATAAGAACTGAGCATATTGAAAATTATTCAGCAGAGTTTATTACATAGATTTAAGATATTTTCCTCCGGGAAACGTTAAATATAAGTAACGTATTCCACTAAAAGATACTCGTACTAAGCAGAGTGAACTTGACAGTTGCAAATAAACTACACAGCTTTGAAGCTGCGCTTTACCTAAGCACAACTGTATGTCACTCCTGTACTACACATTGGTGAGGTACACATGCACTCTGGTAGAAGTAATGTTCAAGGTTTGCCGAATAATTACCCTACATCGTAGAAATATAAATAAACAGTCTACACATTTTATTTTAATTTAATACTGTATTTTAAACACAAGTTTAGGGAATATTAATTTTCGTTACTCGTACAGAAAGTGGAATTTCTTAAGAACAAGTACATTTTCTGCTCTAAGGTATAATACGTGCCCAGGTATTGCAGATTTACTAACATTCTTTAAGGGTATTATTTGGTAAATTAACTCCATGCTTTTAAAGCAAATCCTTTCACAAAATTTAGGCGGTTTGAGGGGAAGCGATTTCATCCCCCCATCTTACCCTAACTTTGAAACAAAACTGATGATAGCTGATCAGCTGTTATACAGGGCGACAATTAAGATTATCCAAAGGTGCAATATTTTCTCCTGTAAATTTTCAATTGATTCCAGATTACTAATAATTTAAACTTGTACAACAATATTGAACAAGATATTCATACATAAAATGTTTAAAGATATATAAAAAGTATCCAGTTAACAACATATACTTATTTTTGAAAAAAATATATACATTCATACGAAACCAAACTAGAAAATTTCTGTAATTTCTTCATAAAAGATAACAATTTTACTCAAAATATTTTTTTGCAATTTCGTGTTATTAAGCCCACGATGTAACGATACTAAATATTTCCTTTGGTGATAGATTATGAACCTTGTTTACCTTGAGCTTTGCCAGTATCTCTCCTTATTATCCTTTGATGTCAAACGAGCGAGGGTTTCAATCAACCTTTTGAGACCAGAAATCTTTATTTGCGTAGGTTTCTGGTAAATATCATCCTTGTTAGATTATGTTTTGGTTAAATTCTAAAGAAATATTCCAATTATTATGACTGTTACAGCCAATCAAAATACACCATTGTCAAATATGACTGATAATAATTGTTAAGTTAAGCAAACAGTTTAAAACATAAATATTGTTTTCTAACAATGATGAAGGTCAAAACTGTATAAAATATGATGACAATTACAATATTAACGTCAGCGAAGTTAAATTTTAGACAAAAAGTACAAGAAATACGTTGGGACGTTTGTGAACTAGACGTTTGTGGAAAATGCAAATAATTAAATAATTAACTACTTAAACTCATGGTAAAGTAAATAACAAAATGTAACAATTAGGCGAGAAAACCGTTCGTCATGCTGCTCATTGAAATTGACTGGGACGGTGGCGTCTTGTAATCCAGCTACTAGGTGGTCACAAATTGTGGATATTTATAGGCATGCACTGTGGATGCGATACTACCTGGTGTGGATTAACGTCCACACTAGTGAGTACTACGTCTATCCACTGTACTATCCTGATAATTAAACCAATTCGTTAATACCAAGGCTAAACTGTGGTTTGGATTCCACTATAAACTGTAGGTCCCTTAGTTGCCATTGGCTGTATGGGCTGTTCATTAACAGCTATGTCTAAGGAATATGTCGGCCTTAGTCACTAACAAGACTACAAGATCGCGCCACTCATCCTACACTTATATCCATTCATACTTGACTTAAAATACCTACTTTGTATGGTCGGAATTTCAATGAAAAGTATATTAAAAGTATTAAGTTTTTTTTTTTAAGTTCATGGGTACTTTGGGATTTATTTATAAGGATTATATGATCTACTAACGGATGTTTTATATCCATACAGTTTAAAATATTTTCAATAAGCATTTAATTTCTAATGTATCTTTTTAAGTATTAAAAAGTATTAAATAAATACGTAGACTTATTTTGTGCGTATAACATTAAGCAACTTCGTGCTAAGGAATCTTAAATTTTGCATATTAGCAAAATAATCATAAACACTAGGCAAATTACATACAGGGCTTGTAACAACTCACTGCAAGCTCTTATGAATTGTTACTTAGGTCAAAGCAATTAAAAAACATAGTATAAACACGAGTCTTTAATGACTGGTTTTCTGTCACCCTATATGCGATTTTTACAAATGTATCCACACTTTTCAAGCTCCTGAGCGATTGACTTCAAATTTAGAACATGAGTTGTGAAAACATTGAAATATTTGAGTCATAGTTTTTGATTAATACTGAACATTAAATTTTAAAATTGTACTTCTTTTTTACGACCATTGTAATACAGGCTTGAGTTTTTCAGTTTAAAATGCATACCACGAGGATTAAGAAAGCTAATTTTCATAGCTAGAAGCTAACCATCTATTCAATCACAGATGCTACATTGTACAGGGACACAAAGGGACAAGAAGACTCTATTGAGCCCTTTATGCCGTATTGTTGGACTTCACGGCAAGCTTTTGTTGCTTTTAGGGTTTCAGTGGTCCTTTCCCTCTTGTTGATATGCAGTGAGTACGATATGTTTTGACTCGTTCTTAGAGTTGTATTACTTAACATTTAAAACTCATCAAAACATATACAAAGGAGCTGTTCCTGTAAATCGTTTCTATATTTATATTTAGTTTACATATGGTTTACAATTATTGAATTGTCTCTTACGATTTTTCGTGGTGGAGATCCAACCGAATCCACGGTTAGTGATTTATAAACAAATTAACTATACCAATAATATTTCATAATTCATTTCATAATTTCATAATTTTATTTAATATTTCATTAGTTTCCTTAGTTTTATCTGAATATCTGGCATATCTTAACGTAATATGGAAAGTAATCTTAAGTTGAAAAAATGTATAAATAGGTACCCAATGTTTAATGTGTTGACTTAACAATACAGAACGTTTTCTACGAATTGAAGGATCTAACACGAATTCAAATTAAAAATAGGGCATAAATTGAAAACATCAAGGAAAGTTACACCACAAATTTTCCTCGTCTTAAACGTGGAACAGTAGATCTCATTTAAAGTTTTCTAGTGTCAGATTCAGATATTTGATATCTATTCAAAGTTTATGGATTGAGGTGTATCTGAATCTGACGGTCAAGACGGCCAATAACAATAGTTGATACTTACTAAGTTAGCTCATGAAGGAGTTCCAATAAGACGTCATAAGCACTTGCAATATTATCTTAAATACTACTGAGCCCAGTTTGATGATTAAATTTTGATCATTTAAAAATTTCAAACTCATTTGAAATGAGATAAAACATAATTATCTGGGTAGCTAAGTGGTTTATAGCTATCGTCTTCAAATCTAAAGATGGCGGTTCGATTTCAAGCGAGATCGCTACCAGACCTAGATGGCATTTGTCATTAACCTATCAATTAATGATGCTAAATAAAGTTTGATGTAGCTAAGGTAGGGCCAGGGTTAAAAGGTGTTCTTTACAAAAAGTTAAATTATTGCCTTTGGCCTAGATAAACACAAAAATAAACTTCGAAATCCTGGTAACAACGCCAATATTGAAGGATACCTTTCTTCCTGTAATTAACTTTCTATGAAATGAAACTTCAAACCCTTCTAATGTTCATGGTGAGGTAGCCTCTGGATCACTAAATTTAAGCTAAATGGTTTAAGTTACCTGGCTTCGTCAAGTGATCCTGCTTCAGTATTATACTACTATAGTTTCGGACTTGAAAATAAGTCCATCTTCAGGTTAACAAAAACGTCAATAATTTTCAAGTCCGAAACTATAGTAGTATAATACTGATGCAGGATCACTTGACGAAGCCAGGTAACTTAAAGAATTTAGCTCCTAATGTTGTCTACCAGAAAGAAAATAACAACACGAAAAATCCTTTTGCTGCGTCCAGTAACACGTAGCAACAATATTTGCTATATTTTGCAGTGCTATTTTTTTGTAATGTGCCATCTCTTATAGTTACATAAGATTGAAGATTCTGTACCGTGCATGAATTAAGTGGCTTTATTAATATGAGTGATATGCTAACAAACTGAGGAGTAAATTGTACTAATATTGTTCCATGAAACAAACTAAGTTTTCCCTGGATGCCCACTTTGAACCGCAGTTATTTGTGTTATTGGTTTCCAAGTTTGGCCATTATAAACTATGTTGTAAGGGTGTATTATAGTGGTTCCTCTAGGCTTTGTTTCTATAAACTATTAAAAATTACTCAGATTTCTTAGAATAAATTAATTTAAGATTAATAACGTGAGCGTATGATTAAAATACACTGTGCCATGAAATGTTCCAAGGAGTGGTAAAACTATTTGTATATAATATAAACACGTCAAAGATCAAAATGATGCTTCTGAGGAATCGAATGAACACAAGGAAACTTTAAATGAGAGCTACCGTTCCACGTTAAAGACGAATAAAATACGTTTAAACGGTATAACGTCCCTGGAGGTTTTCAATTTAAACTCTTTGTCTTGAAATTGGAATTTGGGTTAGCTCCTTTAGATCGTACAAAATGTTCTGTATTGTATCGTCAATATTTTAAACATTGGGTATTTCTTAATATGTAAATTTTGATTAATTCCTTACTTGATCACTTGATCATTTGACAGATACTCAGATATTGTTGATCCGCTGATTTATGTACACTAATGTGTACACAGGTTTGTGTTTTGTTTGTAGCTGTAGTTTTGAGTAGGTGGTTAAGTTTTGATGTAAAATATAACTATGTTTTCGTTACAAGTCAAGTTTTGTTTGATAATACAGTGACACACACATTATATGATAACACATAATAGATCCATGTCTTATAAATATTTCGCATTTCATGTCTTAATTAAATTCGCAATTTGTGCATAGTATTCATATTCAATGTGACATATAAAGTACATTCATTACTATGTAAAGTAAACCATTCATCTATATATAAAGCCAAAAGTACCCATGAACTTGAGAAAACTACAAGTCACACCCCTATAAACCATGTACTTAAAATGTTCGTCATGACGAGAAATCTTGCGCAAAACTATCCATTATTTCTTAAATTGCCCTATAAGGTCGTAATTGCTTTCCAAAGGGAACTTTCCATATACCTAATGTTAAAAATACTTCAGCTGTATTCATTTGTGTGTTATTCTTTCAATTTATTACCTTATTAAAATCAGGTGACATTATTTGTTTGTATTACTGTATTCTGTTTTGTTTATTTCAGCTTAACCTAACCAATCAATGGTTTTATTAATATTTATGAAGTCAAACAGGGTGATGCCCGTGGGTAACAACTAGTTGTAATAAATATAAAATTTTTATCCCACTTACCTAAGTACAAGCTAGCTAGTTGAAGAGGACTAGATTAAACAATGACACACAACAGTTCACAACACATCAATTGTGTGCATGTGATAACCATTGAGTCGTAATTTGTGAACAAATAGACAACAGTATATAGCACATATTTTTGGTATAAACTAGAGATACGGTGGTAGTCTATGATAATCTAACTAATGCACTGGAACACATCACCTTGCTTTTAAGAATCAATGATTTATTTTAATTTATCAAAGGGAATGACATAAAAACCTCGTGGCAGCAAACCTTTAAACTAAGAACATTTCTACGCAAAGATCTCGTGCCTGATTAAATTTTGACTCAAATAATTCCAAAAAAATGTTATATGTATCCCCTACTTGAAATTAACAATGGTTTCGCGAGTGCTTAGATTTGCTGCTACGGGAAGGCAACGATGAGTGTGTTAATTAAATGTCCTTTGGCTTTGTATGGCATGAGAAATTTTTATAAATTTGATAAAACGTATTCATAAACAAGCAAACTACAACATTTACTTATTGTTAATTAGAACAATATGGACATATTTATGTACAGTTATTTGGAAGTTTCTCTGTCACTATTACTGTTAATATTATGTACCATTATTTGTTTTTATGCTCTACAAATTGGTTTTGAATGGAATTGCGGAATTTAGTATCTTAAGGGTATAATTGAGGAAAAACATTTTTACCCAAATTCCGTCCCGATCCTGCTGGTTAGCAAACTTAGGTAGGTTTACACGCTTTTACTAAACTCAATCAGCTGGGTGATTTTTACTGGAGTAATCGTGCCAGCGGACACAACCAAATACAGTATACATATGATAATAATATTATATATATATATATCAATTTAAACTGATGGTGTTTTTTTTCCTCCGGGGGTATTAAAACAAAAGGATAATCGTGTCCTGGTATAGGTATTACCACGATACCTACGGCAATAGCTTATTATATACGTGTATATTCAGTATTCACCAACTCTTGATACGTGTCATGAAACCAGAAAACATCAACTCCTTAAATCTGCTACAAAAAGTTTGTATTTCCATTAAAGAGCTACTTCTTAAGCATGTCCTACAATCTTTAGCATAACGTTCAAATAAATAAAAGTACTCCACACTTGTACAAAATAATCAATGTGTTACGTATAAATCGATTTAGTGGTAGCGTGCAAAACCATTTGAAAGTATGTTTGACTGCACCAATTTGTTTACATAGAGACCAATAATTTAAATTGAAAAGCCTACACTAAGAACTTACAAATCTCGGGGGCCGAGCCTTATTTTTATATAAAAACTGTAATTTCTGCTCTTAATAATCCTTTATTAAAGATTAATTAAATTTAATAGTTAAATTATATTCAAAAAATAATTAAACAAGTGAATATCTGAAAATCGAAATGTTTAAATAATTATAAAAACATGTAGTGCATCTATACACAATATCATTCATTGATCTAGTTGGTCACATTAACTAAACTGTGAACCAATGGAAAGGCTTGATACATAAACCAATATTGGCCTATAAAAGTAACTTGTTGTCAAACAGCTAGCTTGTGCAATGTAGTTAACCCTTCTAACTTGATCTAATCAAATGCCAATAGTGATTTTTTAGTTTATTCATTTAGTGGTGTAATGGTTATAATCTATTTTGGAAAGCTACTTTTTTAGTACTAGTACCAAAAAGTAGTTTCGACTCGTACTTTTGTTATGTAGTTTTTATAAATATATTACCAAGCATTTGTAGTTCCATTTGCTACTTGCTGTGCCAGGAATAATCAATAATTTTTATTAATCCAATAATTATAATAATAAACAAATGTGTTTTAGTTGGAATTTGCTAAAGATTTTGGTTAAAAGACATATTACCAACGTTAATTCGTTGTATTTGTTCAATTATAATAAACTATTATCAACAATGTAATGACACAATAATCTTATCACAAGGGTTTGACTTTTCCAATGAGATCAGCTACAAAATCAGTACAGGATAACAGTAACGATCATAGGTATGAACTGCAATCTATATAATAAAATCCAATGTATGTTTGTATGTTTGTCCTTTATGGACTCCGAAACCGCTAGACAGATCGTAATGAAACAACTCATGCCTCAAAAGAGTGAAGATGGAACACCTCCTGTTTTAAAATTCAAGAATCACCAATACAAATCTAGATTGCCTTTGGTGCTTTATGCCGATTTTGAAACAATCTTGAAAAAGGAAAACACTACTGTTAGCAATACTGTTATAACTAACACACATGAACCCATGAGCTTTTGTAGTCATTTAGAAATTGATGATTGTATTCCTGAAGAAATCTCTTCAAAACTACCTAGTCATCCCTATCTTTATAGAGGGGAAAATGCCACTTCCGTGTTCATGAGGTATTTAATTACTTTAGCTAATCTAATTGGTGAGTTACTGAAAACACACATCGCCATGCATCCATTGACAGATATTGAACAGCAAAGATTTGATAATGCTACTCAGTGTGAAAACTGTGGGGAGGAATTTACAGCATTATGTTCAAAGGTGAGAGATCATTGTCATCTTTCTGGATACTTTAGGTCAGTACTCTGTAACCAATGTAATTTACAACGGCAAAATCAAAAGTTTCTGCCCATCATTATACACAATAGTTCTTCATATGACTCTCATTTCATCATCCGTCAATTAGGATGCGATGTAAAGGATATTCATGTTATTCCTAATAGTAGTGAAAAATACATATCATTTAGTAAAAAAACAGCTAACGGTATAACCCTGCGTTTTATTGATTCTTATAGATTTTTAAGCGCAAGTCTTGACACATTAGCTTCTAATTTGCCAAAAGAGAAATTTTGTATAACAAAACGATTTTACAATGATGATGAGTTATATTTTGTCACAAAAAAGGGGTTTTTCCCTTATGAATACATATCCTCATGGGATAAATTAGAAGAAACCAGATTGCCATGTAAAAATGCATTTTTTAATAGTATGACGGAACAAGGCATATCTGAAGAGAATTATAGCTTTGCTCAGGAAATGTGGGCTAAGTTTAACTGTCATACTTTAGGTGATTATTCTGATTTGTATTTGCGAACTGATGTTTTAATTTTAAGTGATATATTTGAAAATTTCAGACTTATTTGCATGGAGAATTATGAGTTAGATCCAGTTTACTATTTATCAATACCATCACTCACATTTGATGCTATGCTTAAGTTTACTAATATGCATTTAGAACTGTTTAGTGAATATGATAAATACATGTTTGTTGAAAAAAGGTATTCGTGGCGGTATTACAAGCTGTATTACTCGCCATGCTAAAGCGAATAACCCTTTACTTGGGGAAAATTTCAATGATCATGAAGATGTGAACTACCTCGCATATATAGATGCAAATAACTTATATGGATGCGCCATGTCGCGACCTATGCCAAAGGATGGATTTAAGTGGGTGCGGGGTAATTTAAATTTGTTTGATATGATTGCCATACCAGAAGATTCGCCAAAAGGCTTCATTCTTGAAGTTGATATTGCATATCCATCATATCTTCATGAGGATCATAGAGATTTTCCTTTTTTACCAGAAAACAGTTGTGTACCCAACACGAAACAAAAGAAATTGTTAACACATTTTAATACCAAGACAAACTATGTTTGTCACTATTTGAATTTAAAACAAGCAGTCCAACATGGTCTTGTAATAAAAAAGATACATAGAATTTTAGAGTTTAACCAAAGCACTTGGCTCAAAAGTTATATTGATTTTAACACACAAAAAAGAAAGGAAGCCACTAATGATTTTGAAAAAGATTTTTACAAATTATTAAATAATTCCATGTTTGGCAAATCAATTGAAAACATAAGGAAACGAATGAATTTGAAACTAGTTAGTTCAGAAAGGAAAGCCAATAAACTTATTGCTGAACCTAATTTTATTAGGTCCATAGTTTACAATAATGAGTTGTGTGCTATAGAATCACAAAAAGTGTCTGTTAAATTTGATAAACCAATTTTCATTGGGTTCACTGTGCTAGAACTAAGCAAAGAACTGATGTACTTTTTTCATTATGATATAATGAAAAAACGTTATGGTAATAGGATTAAGCTTTTATACCTAGATACTGATTCTTTTTTTTATCAGGTATATACTAAAGATTTTTACAGTGACATAAATCAGCCTGAGTTGAAAATTTATTTTGATATGTCAGATTATCCAAAAGTTCACCCATGTTTCAGTAATGTAAATAAAAAGGTGTTAGGTAAATTTAAAGATGAAACGAATGGCATCCCTATATTAGAATACATTGGCCTTAGACCAAAGCTGTATACATTTTCCACTATGGATGATGAGTTTTTAAAAAAGAGTAAAAACATGTCATTTAAAAAAGCCAAAGGTGTAAAGAAAACGGTAGTAAAGAATCATATAACATTTAAGGATTTTAGAGATTGTTTAGAAAATTCAATTGCTCAAAAGAGAAGAAATAGGATGTTTAGATCTAAAAAACATATTGTTCAAACTGTAGTAGTCAACAAAATTGCGTTGAGTGCTAATGATAATAAAGTAATCATTTGTAATGATGGAATACATACCATGCCATCTGGATATAACGCTACTTGTGTACACTGCCAAGAGTAAAATGTAAATAAAATATGTTTGTAAACTCAACCAGACTTGTGTATATTCTTTATATACCCAAATGTATTACAATTAAGATTATCATAATGGTTGGTAAAGATGCAATAATGAAAATAATAATGTAATAAAAAGTTATTTTATTGATCATACATTACATGATTTTTCGTACAGAACCAGACAGTGGTAAATATTGAACCAAAGCATCATGTATAATAAGACAGTAAGCTGATGTGTTAGCAGGCATGTCATCCGAAGTTTGAAAATCAATTCTGATATCTAAAGATCCGGTTTTAATTGTTTCAGTCTGCTTTGAACAATCTATTACAAACAGTGGAACCTTTTTAATAAAGGTTTCCTTATTAAGACATGGTTGATCATCAATTCCATTATAATAAGAAGACTGGAATGATGATTAAAAGTTAAACATTAGAGATTTGTTTCCGTTAACATTATCATAATTTTCTAGCTTACACATATCAAAATGAGTTGTATTTTTATTTGATTTATCTTTTCTATCAGTTTGAAAACCTAAAATTACATATCGCGGTTTTTCCATCATTGAGCTTGTTTTGACCGTCCAAGAATGTAGTTTTGATACTGGGAGAGTTGGGTATTCGTACAGCTGCCATCTTCTAAAAGGCATAGATATAGGTTGATCCCTATCAGTTATTTTTAAGAGAGAAAGTCTTGTATTGTCTTCAACTCGGACATAGGGTATTTTCCATACAACCTTATCTAGGATTATATTGACATCGTGAAGAGCTGCAGCAGCTTGAAAAATTGCATTTTTATCTGTTGAAGACCTTAAAAGAATCAACTCTTGTTTAACATTTAACAAAATGTGATTATAGTCTTCCGCAAAACCTAAGAGTAATTTCAGTGGTATGCAAAATGAAAAATTAGTTTTTTCATCTAGCACTCCTACTGTGCTAACTTTCCATCCGGCATTTTCCATCCAATTTTGATCAGAAGGGCGGGAAGTTAATATGTTCTTCATTGTAGTTGTAATTCCAACATTTTTTACTCTATCAATTTCTGTTCCGCATAACTCATATCTAATTTCATCAAACAAAAAAGACATGGCATTGGTAATCAATTCAGTCGTAGTATCATCTTTCTTATCGGCAGCCTTTACAATTTTCCCCTCGATTAGTAGAAAACTCTTACTAGGCAGTGTATAGACATCTTGTTGATGAACTGGGATTCGTATTTCATCACTGTTCTTTAGTGAATTGGAAGAGTATGGTGTGTGGCTGTGATATTCTATATCGCATATAGTATCGTCATAGTTCACACTTTCACTAATTTTCAAGATGTCATTCATCTTATTTTTTGTAAAACCCCAGTGATTTTAAGAATAAACGGTTCTTCAGTGTTAACTGTTTAACCTCTCGATTATTACTGATTGTGTGATTGGGGTTTATTGGCTTATATGTTTTTTGCTGTTTTCCTACTGATTTTTGGTTATCAAAAATGAATCCCATCATGGATGTTGTGATTTCTCTCTTATGTGTAAACGTAGATTGATGTTCTCACCTCTAAAATTAACAAGCCTACCTTCTTGATCCTCTAATTTAATGTTAAACTCTGACAGACTTTTTCTATTGAAAATAGGTAGGTAAATGATTGATTTTGGTTTTTCAACTATTTTAAAACCAGGTCCAACTAAAGGATAAAACTCATGTAACACATGTCCTTCAATACCGTCTCTGTATGATCCACACACAATATTGCATGTTATTCGTATGACATCGACTTTATTAATGGTGACTTGAGTTGGAGATACATGCCATTTATTAGCTTCAAGAATGACTTTTTCACTAAATCCCAGTAACAAACCTATATTTGAAGGTCTGCTAAAATCTAAAGCTTCCGAACACTTTATTTCACTTTTCAAAGTGTTATTATTAGCAACCAACTCAAATGTAACAGAAGGATGCCTCTCTTTAATCTGTTTATTTATACACGTGTTGATGTCACTGATTTCATAAGATCCTGTTGGTAAGGATATCTGTATATCGTTTCCAACATGTAAAATGTTATTTATGCCTTCCTCCACATTTGGTATTGAGTTATATGTCATTAAATCCAGGAATCCCAGCTCCCATTCATTTGCTGATGATAAGTCCATTGGAGGGAACAGTGAGCAATTTAAATTAGACGAATTTCCAGTAATACAAATCATCTTCTTTTAGCGAGAAAATCCAAACACAAATGACCACAGTTGATAGAGTTGAATTTTTGTTTTGGGAAATAGTTATATTTAACAAATATGGGATGGAATCCTGAGTTGAAATACTGTTGCAGCTCAATTGGTGGTTTTAAGTTGCCAAAACTATCGAAGTATTCAATATGAAAACCTCTCTTATAATAACACACCCAATGAGTACCATTTCCTTTTATACTATCTAGGTTAATAACTGCTGATTCATTTTCATGAACTCTTAATGGTAAACTGTCCCTCATAAAAACTCCTCTAAAATGAGGCAACTTTAAATCAACAGCAAATTTTATTATATCCAAACTACTTAATGGTTTTTCCGGGAGTCTTTCAATTATTTCCGATGAGTACATTTTTTTTTACTACTACTACTACCAGATCCAGTATATGGTCTCAAATACAGCCCCTTACCACTTTTATTTTTCCTTTTGCAGGAGCATTTAGGATTTTTTTCTTTTTCCCAACAGGTTTTTTCTTTCTTATTTGTTTTTTAATTTTCGAAGTCTGTCCTTTTCCCCCACCAAATTTTGCTTTAGTTTTCATTATGTTAGTAACTGCCCAGGCGGCGGCTCTCTCACCAATACTAGAGTCTGAAGCTTTTACCCTCTCCCAAGCTTTTTCAGCTAATAAGCTGTCAGCAACTGATCTAATTTTACTATCCTTTGATCTTGAGTATGCTATATCGTGGTTTTTGCATGCAGCATCCAATTTATTTATGCCGGGATCACCTCTTGCTAATCTCTTCCTTAAATGCGTCCCAGGTCCACAGTACTGATAGCCGGGTATGTGAAGTTCTACAGGTAAAATATCAATAGCACGATTTATAACAGTGCCTACGGCGTTGCCTATTGAACCTAACACTCCACCACCACGAACAGAACTGACTCTACGCGAATCCATTGCCGAGTATTTATGTCGGCGGTTTATCTTCAACTGAGACATTCTTGGGATCATCTCTAAAATTAAATAGCTCATTCCAATCAGGAGGATGGATCCTGACAACCAAATCTTTCCATTCTTTTTTTGACTTTTTCTTTCTCTTTTTATTTAATTGAGTGTAAATTGCATATGTTATATCTGATATTGTTTCCATAAAATATGTAAAGTGAATAGCATCAAACCAGTGTTTTGGTTTAGATAAATTAATAATAATAGACCCATTAGCATTAAATTCTCCTTTATCATTTTTTAATAATGAGCCTGCTTTTAATTGATCAATTATTTCAATTGCTGTGTTTGTGGATTTCACAGTCTCTTTAATTGATTCACGGCAACTAGCAATAGAGTTTTGTAATATTTCTGGATTGATGCTGTTCTCTTTTAATTGATCTACAACGGTATTTATTGGTTTTAAAACTTCATTAAATGATCTATGACAACTCTCTATAGAGTTTTGTAAAGTTTTTAGATTAACACAATCATTTAAATCTGTAGCATTCCCAACATTGCACAGTTTTTTATTGTTAATATTAAAATCTCCATTTACAGTTAAGTCAAAACCCTCACCTCTTGGTCCTCTTAAACATTTTCCATCATTCGTATGACGCCCAAACTTATCCACACTCATACTAATTTCAGTAAACTTTAGGTTCTTATGTTAACACTATGAGGTTTATGATCGGACTAAATGAAAAATACAAACAATTTGTTATATAAACGTCTTTATTAACTATTCAAATCATCAAGCTGTTTAGATAGAACAGGTTTCAACTCATATAACTCTTCCATTATTGAATTAATCTCTTCTGTATGTGCTGTGTTCCCCGATTTTTCAGATGCTAATAAAATCTGTAGTCTGTCCACAAGTTCATTTGGATCATCAAAATAAATATATTTTGGTTTATCATTTGTAAGAGGGATGCCACTTCCACTTGCAGCTTGAGTCAGTATGTCTGGATAAGTCATCATATCTTGTCGTTCTTCGATGTTATTGGCATGTAATTTGGATATAATAGTTTTGTATTTAATTCCTCTATTTGACTTAACCCTTCCCTGGCTAGAATAGTTTATTCTGTGTGCATTTGTTACTGCTAAAATCTGTGCATATACATGCAAATCTTCTTGACTGTATATAAAATCGTTCGGTATATTCATGAATATTAACTCATAAAGACCGGGTGTTCCATGATATCTTACTCCATCAATTATTATGTCATCATCATCGATATCTATCGGTTTGCTACCAATCATCCAAGAATTTTCTTCAATTCGAACACCATAATTGTAGTCTATGGTTTTACCACCGTTAATTAATTTCAAAAAATATTTTCTGGCTATTTTTCCTTTGAAGTTTGTCTCAATAAATTCTTTTGCAAGTTTCTTTCCTTGTGGGGTTTTTATTAGATCCTCTCCAGAAATGGGAGTTTCGAATACTTCTTCCCTTGAGGGTGTTAAGGGGGTTCTTGTTAAGGATGTTTGAGGTTGTATGGGTTCTGTTATCATCTCACTACCACTTTCAACACCTTCTATTTCTGTTGTCTCCATATTTGAATGATGGCTAGCCAATCGCTTTGGAACAGGTTGCTGTTCATCATCCTCACCGTACTCATAATCACTCTCATATTCTGGTTGCAGCGGATGGTTAACTATTTTCTTTCTCTTTACACCTTGAACAGGGTTTGGAATAAATATTTTTGTCGGAGTCGTCTCAGAATAGTCTTCTACTCTGCGTTTTCGTTCCCGTTTCATTTGGTATTGAGCAATATCCGGTAGCTGTTGTTTCTGCTGAATTTGTTCACTTTCCTCCACCAGTAACTTGAGTGGTTCCGTGATCGGTTTGAGTCTATTTTCCCACATTTCATCACTCTCTAATATGTCTCTTTTGAGCAATCTATGTTTATGTTTAATATTTTTTCTTAATTCCGTTATTTCTTTGACAGTATCTTCTTTTGTCTTGTTTGAAGCTTGTTTATCACTTACACTATCTTCCATCTTAACGGCTCAACGTTTCACACTAGAATGACTCGTCACAGTTTTACAAATGTATCAAATCCTGATCGGTAACGTCCCATGTTTAATTCTGCTTCCTTATCTATTACGATAAAACTATTAATGTCTATCTGCCAAATTTTATTGCACAATTCTTTAAAATGTTCAAAGGTCATATCTGGTATCACGTGGTCATTAAAAATATGTCGTAAGTTGCGATCATCTTGTTTAAAAGCTACTATTAAATTTGCATTATCGCGAACTAACTGTTTCGGGATATAACTGTAAGTTTGACATATATAAAATGTATCAACATACTTGTGTCTGCCCATGGAAAAATAATTTTTAATGTTTTCTTGTTTACCACAGGCAATATCATCAAATATCATGATGGAGTTTGGTTTGACATCACTTGGATGTGGCACATCATCGTTATCAGAATATGATTTGTATTCAATTTCAGGAATTTTACTTAAGATACATGACAAAAACTCATATTTAGGTTGATATAAAGATTTTGAATACACATACACATTTTCAAATAGTAACCCTTGAGGGGAAAATATAAGGTTTAAAACTAAGTTTGTTTTACCACAGTTTGATGGTCCACAAACAATACATCTTATTGCATTAGGTAACAACTGTCCATGACGACGTTTAAGATTCTTACTAGTTTTATATAACATTATATCCAAATTGACAATTGGCAAACTTTTCTTTTGTTTGATGAATCTCATTTTACCAAATCACTTTTATTAATCCAACTATCATATGTTTTATCAAACCCCAACCAACGAACTAAAACCTTGTCTTTACTTGATCTAACTACTTTTTCTATTAAATATGTGTCACCGCACTTAGTCGTTCTCAACTCTTGCTCATAAAATCCACCTTTGACAACTTCACCTCTATCGTCTTTTAAAATATATGTTACTGGCTCGGTAAACTGAACTTTATATACGGTGAAAATCTCATTACTCCAACGCGGCCAGTAACCCTTTGAAAATTCGTTCTGCTTTCTGCTTATCCTCACTCGATCACCAACCCTGAATGTTTGTTTCAAATGATATTTTTTACGGCTCTTAATTATGTTTTCCATTACATAACTTTCATTTTGACTGTTAACATCAATTGGTTTAACTCCTATAGTGCGATGAACTGTATTGTTATACTTTAAAACCAACTTTGAGAGATTACTAAGCCAATGGTAAGTCCCTTGCTCACTAAACATAATCCACATTTTACTCTTTAGTGTTCGATTGAACCTTTCAACAATTGATGCTTTTTTATCAGAAAATGTGTAATAATGATTGATATTATACTTTTTCATTAAAGATTTAACATTTGAATTGAAAAACTCAGTTCCTTGATCAGTTTGGAAATGTTTCATTGGATTAGAGTCTAGTATTGGCATAAGAGCTTTAACCATTTCAGGTCCACTCTTGGTTTTCAGTGGGATTGCAAAAGCAAATTTTGTGAAACAGTTGATAACTGTTAAAATATACTTAAATCCTTTATTGTATTTTGAAAATTTCAACATGTCCACTAAGTCCGCTTGATACAAATCATGCATACCTTTTAATACAACATTACGTCTTGGATAATTTTTACGTGCCTGTTTATGCAACTCTTTTGCTATACAAGATCTAATTGATGCTGCCATCTTAAAGACTAGGTCAGAGTGATGATAAAAAAGACAGTAGAATTGGTTTTATACAATTTATTATCATACTTAAATCAGTGTACAAATTTACAATGAGGTGAAGCCTTCTTGTGTTCCGCCGCAGGTATATCATCGAGATTCCAATGATCTAAGACGACACCACAGTTGATACATGAAACAGAATCTTCCACTCCTGTGTAGTAGAATCCAGTTTTTACCATATCTTCAATATTTGGATATAGCTTTGGCCATATAATAAAAGTTTCTCTCATCATGCTTTCAGTATTTTCAATAGATTTTTTATAATTTAAGTAATTAGTATAGTCTCCTTCAATATATTCACTCATTTTACAGTTAGGGTTCGATACTTTATGAAGAAAGTTCAAGTGTCTAAGTGATAATTTTTCACTATCCGACTGCCAACCACAACCACAGCATATTACTTGTTCATAGCATTTTGTTCTATAAAAACCCGATTTTACAAGATCTTCTTCTCGTGCATTAAAAATATTTGAACCAAAGTCAGTATTGAAGGAAGATTCCCAAGGCGATGGAAGTGAAACAGATGAAGTTGACGAGGAGGGTGATGACAGTGTAATAGATGTAAATGAAGACGAGTCCATTGATGTTATCCAAACAGCCTCACTATGACAAATGAAGGAGAGTTGGATAACACAATAATATTAGCTTATCAATCCACATTAGACTTTAGACTTTTGATAAAATGTAATTACACAATGAGGACAGTGTTTTCTTTTTGGATTGGGTCCATCAAACATATCACCATTCGATGTACCGTTGTAGTGATCTGTGCATCTCATGTTTAATAATATGCTGACATCATTCTTTAACATTCCTGGAAGTCTGTCAAAAATATTTTCAATATCTTCATAGTGCGATATTAAGAACTCTTTAGGGAGGTATTTAACTAGTTCTGAGCTCAAGCCATTGTACCCTTTTCTGTAACACTCCACAATAGCCATATTGGCCATTTTGAGCCTTTCATTAATAAGTTTTTCCATTTTCCACCACTGAAGTAGAACATAAACATTTATATAAGCACACTTTAATGGATTGTGAATAAAATTGCATGGTTTTATCATTTGAGAGTGATAAAAGTTCGACTTAAGATCCTGTAGGTTTGGACATCCTAGATCTTCAAGGTTGACCACATTTACACCATCACTTGGTAAAAGTTTAGTAACTACTTTTTGTTTTTCTTTTCCTTTCACATATACATTACCCTGTATTTGAACACTTGCTAACACATCCTTAAGTTGGTCATACTCCCGAAATCCCGAACCCCAAAAAAGTCCATGGTGTCGTTTTTCAAGCCACATCACTTGTTTTTGCACATGGTTTGGTAAAGTAACAAAATTACAAGGTGGTTTGAATAAATGCAGTTCATAAATCTGACAATCAGTGGAAATAAGAGCTAGCTCCTTTACAATGAACTCTTCTCCATCACCCTTATATCCCTGAATATCAAGTAAATAATCCATCTCCGCAAAAGAGTGCACTCGTCGCTGACTAGATGATGAATGAGTAAAATTCAGTAGGGTTACTAATGACAACTAATGATTATATCAACAATTTTTTTGTCAATTTATCACAATTTACAAAGATGGCTGGTGATTAAATCTTCTGTAAAACTCTTGATCCACATCACTGATTGATTTTTTAAATTCTGTCCACTTGTCAACATCTAGCGAAACGCTTTATCTCCCATTTGGTGTGTATACACTAATGATTATTTTTGTTTCCAATTGGTCATTTTTGAATTGAATTTTCATATCATTTGTTATAATAAATTCTTCGTGAAATTCCATATTTACTGCTATAGACATTTCCACACAGTCGGATATCAAAGTATACTGAAACCATACAAACTTGAAACATGGCTTTTATACCAAGAATTCTGTCTAGCCAAACAAAATCCTCAATTGGTTTTCAACTATATCACTCCGGCTGTTAGTCACTTTTGAAACTTGGATTGGACGATTAACAACGTTTGGGCTAACATCGCTAGATTGAGCTTTGTACCACCTGTCATCTCCAGTCGTCCAAGTAGATGATGACACGAACCCACTCTGTTCACGATTCCTATCTCCAGCCATGCGTTCATAATTGCGTTGATGTGGTCTGGAAAAATCCAAAGTAAGGTTGGCTCTGTTGGCATTTGAAGAGCCAAGAGATGAATTTGACCGTTCTTGATTAGGTCCAGACATTGTACTAGATCGATGGACACACTAAGACTGAATTCATTAGGTTGGCTATATGACATAAAATACAAGGCAGTCTGTAGAAGTCATGCTGGCTCAGTGGTAACGTCTTAGCTTTGTAAATAGTGAGTGTTAGGGAAACTAAAAAAATCTCATTGAGGCGGCATGACTTCTTTTTGCCACACTTTTAAAACACTAATTATGAAAATCTAGTATTTCATCTAGTTCACTGTTTTACCAACAGATAGAGCGCGAATAGCTGTTAGCACACATCGACAGACTTGATCACGCGCGCAAAAGGAGATAAAGAAGTGTAAACAACAATGGCGGACGATGTAAACAGACGCGGCGACCCGCGGGTCGGGGAATACCCGATAACGGATAACGCCGGAATGCGATATCTTTTATCTAATTGTTTTTTAATTGGGGTCAATTGGGGTTAAACGTTTGATTGGCGCTATCGGCTGATTACTGGAGGTCAGGGGTCAAGGATCGTAAACAATAAACAAGGTATTGCTTTGCGGGGGGCAACACCTGTTGCCCCAAATGCACCCTCCCTATACTACTCATGAACATATGCCACACTCCGGAAAACCTGCCTTTACTACTTTCTTCACCACTTCCTACGTCACGGACCTGTTTCCCTCCCTTTCCATAGCATTTTAAGATTACAGATACCCTAATCTAATCGTTATAAACAGTTCCCACGCTCCGGACAGCTTGCCTTGTGTACTTCCTTCACCACTTCCTACATCGCGGACCTGCTTTCCTCCCTTCCCATAGCATTTTATGATTGTAGATACCATAATCTAATCGTCATAAACAGTTTCCACACTCCGGACAGCTCACCTTGACTACTTTCTTCACCACTTCCTACGTCGCGGACCTGTTTTCCTCCTTCCCTTAGCATTATTTAATTGCAAATACCTTAATCTAATGGTCATGAACATATCCCACACTCCGGACAACTTGCCTTTACTACTTCCTTCACCACTTCCTACGTCACGGACCTGTTTCCCTCCCTTTCCATAGCATTTTAAGATTACAGATACCCTAAACAGTTCCAACGCTCCGGACAGCTCGCCTTGACTTCTTTCTTCACCACTTCCTACGTCACGGACCTGTTTCCCTCCCTTTCCATAGCATTTTAAGATTACAGATACCCTAATCTAATCGTTATAAACAGTACCCACGCTCCGGACAGCTCGCCTTGACTACTTCCTTCATCACGTCCTACATCGCGGACCTGTTTTCCTCCCATCCCATAGCATTTTAGGGTTGTAGATACCTTAATCTAATCGTCATAAACAGTTTCCACACTCCGGACAGCTCGCCTTGACTACTTCCTTCATCACTTTCTACGTCGCGGACCTGTTTTCCTCCTTCCCTTAGCATTATTGGATTGAAAATACCTTAATCTAATGGTCATGAACATATGCCCCACTCCGGAAAACCTGCCTTTACTACTTTCTTCACCACTTCCTACGTCACGGACCTGTTTCCCTCCCTTTCCATAGCATTTTAAGATTGCAGATACCCTAATCTGATCGTCATAAACAGTTCCCACGCTACGGTCAGCTTGCCTTGTGTACTTCCTTCACCACTTCCTACACCGAGGACCTGTTTTCCTCCCTTCCCATAGCATTTTATGATTGTAGATACCATAATCTAATCGTCATAAACAGTTTCCACACTCCGGACAGCTCACCTTGACTACTTTCTTCACCACTTCCTACGTCGCGGACCTGTTTTCCTCCTTCCCTTAGCATTATTGAATTGCAAATACCTTAATCTAATGGTCATGAACATATCCCACACTCCGGACAACTTGCCTTTACTAATTCCTTCATCACTTCCTACGTCACGGACCTGTTTCCCTCCCTTTCCATAGCATTTTAAGATTACAGATACCCTAAACAGTTCCAACGCTCCGGACAGCTCGCCTTGACTACTTTCTTCACCACTTCCTACGTCACGGACCTGTTTCCCTCCCTTTCCATAGCATTTTAAGATTACAGATACCCTAATCTAATCGTTATAAACAGTACCCACGCTCCGGACAGCTCGCCTTGACTACTTCCTTCATCACGTCCTACATCGCGGACCTGTTTTCCTCCCATCCCATAGCATTTTAGGGTTGTAGATACCTTAATCTAATCGTCATAAACAGTTTCCACACTCCGGACAGCTCGCCTTGACTACTTCCTTCATCACTTCCTACGTCGCGGACCTGTTTTCCTCCTTCCCTTAGCATTATTGGATTGAAAATACCTTAATCTATTGGTCATGAACATATGCCACACTCCGGAAAACCTGCCTTTACTACTTTCTTCACCACTTCCTACGTCACGGACCTGTTTCCCTCCCTTTCCATAGCATTTTAAGATTACAGATACCCTAATCTAATCGTTATAAACAGTACCCACGCTCCGGACAGCTCGCCTTGACTACTTCCTTCACCACGTCCTACATCGCGGACCTGTTTCCTCCCTTCCCATAGCATTTTAGGGTTGTAGATACCTTAATCTAATCGTCATAAACAGTTTCCACACTCCGGACAGCTCGCCTTGACTACTTCCTTCATCACTTCCTACGTCGCGGACCTGTTTTCCTCCTTCCCTTAGCATTATTGAATTGCAAATACCTTAATCTAATGGTCATGAACATATCCCACACTCCGGACAACTTGCCTTTACTACTTCCTTCACCACTTCCTACGTCACGGACCTGTTTCCCTCCCTTTCCATAGCATTTTAAGATTACAGATACCCTAAACAGTTCCAACGCTCCGGACAGCTCGCCTTGACTAATTTATTCACCACTTCCTACGTCACGGACCTGTTTCTCTCCCTTTCTATAGCATTTTAAGATTACAGATACCCTAATCTAATCGTTATAAACAGTTTCCACACTCCAGACTGCTCACCTTTACTACTTCCTTCACCACTTCCTACGTCACCGACCTCAAGCTAGTGTCGTAATTTGATTATAATTTATGATCCATACCGTTTCTGTTCTAATATCTGTGGAACAATGCTATCGGCTATTTCTTTATCTACTGCATTCAAAAGTCAACAGCTGATCATGTGTATTTGTTTATGTGTCAATTACTGCTTCCATAAGGATTACATTGAAACTTTGAGACCCAGTGGGGCGGATTCCTGAGAGACTTTTTTAACGCCATATAGATGTTGGCACTCACCGATATGGTCTTTATCACCATGCAAAATTTGAAAACGATTGATTCATCCGTCTAGGAGGAGTTTGCGTATTACGAAATGCATAAGAGTCGACGTATAAGAGCTTCGCTCGCTTCGCTCGCTTCGCTCGCTTCGCTCGCTCCGCTCAATGAATCTTAACAGCTGGTTCAACTAAACAATTTGATCCTGTGATGTTCAATAGCATTAAAAAGTTAATAGGTTTACCAACAGGGTGCAGCACTATTATTTTTTCAATTTATAACAACAGCTAATTTGCAACCAAAAGGTGAGTGAGCGTAGCGAACGAACTTCAACCTGGAGGGGAGTTAGCGTAGCGAACGAACTTCAACCAGGACGTGATTGAGCCATGCGAACGAGCTCATCTTGAAAATGAACGAGCATTTGGCATAAAACCACATTAGGACAGGTCGACGTCTGTCGGGCCAGCTAGTTACGATATAAAATAGGATCCGTCAGTTCTGCCTGAAGCCACTACATTCATTACCTACCCTTAATACTGAACATATGACTTTAATGCATTTGATAAAAGTTCTAGTATTAAAGCATTAATATTAATAGCATGCTTAAAACTGTGGCATTTTTTCATCAATAGTTATTTGTGTAACTAGTGGTGAAAGTGGCATTTTGCTGCACACGAGAGCAATGTTTACGCACGAGCCGCAGGCGAGTGCGGAATGATCTCGAGTGCAGCAAAGGCCTTTTTCACTCGTGTTACACATTATATTTTTCCTACAGTCACTATAAAGCATATAAATAATTAGTCTTTCAAACACTATACAACACGTTTTTAGGTTCAGCTGGCAACACAAATGGTGCCCTAGAGAAAGTAGTACCCGCGGTCCGTATCACTCCGCTATTTTTCCTCGGCAAGAAATGTGCTCCGCGTTTTTGAGAATATAGTTCCGTATGTTTTTGTAATTTGAAGTGGTTTCCGCGCCTTAAAAAAATTCTCTAAAGGTATTTTCTTGTTTATTAACATCGTAGGAATGTTTTAAAAACGTTTAAAAGAAAAGTCCAGAAAGTTCAGAAATACCGAAACGATAAACACGAAATGACAGGTTAAATCGTAGGTATAATAGTTAATCAGCTGCTCATAGTATTATTATCTTTAAGTGTTGCCAACCTATTTCCAAGCGTACACTGATTACGTGCATAATAGAACCACGCTGTTTTGTGTTGTTTCGTTGGAATCCTGATGTGCGGCAAAGTATAAACCGTACGACAAAGTATAAACCGTACGGCAAAGTATAAATATGCAGCAATTAGCAGCTTTCTGTACTATAAACAGTACAAGGAAGCCAACTTTGTCGAGTGACCGTAGGAAAACATAATATGAATGCGCGTGTCCACTCTCAGTAATTTAAGTTGTAACACAAAGTTAGATCACTCTCATTTATACATGCTTCAAAGAATTACCGTTGAATAATATAAAGACACAAAGTTGTCTTCAAAGCCAGCTTCCCACACGTGCATTGCCATTATCGTTCGACCTTAGACACGTGTGTGATTGCACGACTGCACACTACATTCACAAATATATTAGGTATGTATTATTTAAGCCAGTTAATTTGCTTATATTATTAAATATTCTATAGTAATAATATAGTTATTCTATTTTATGGGTAAACTCGCAAAAATTTCAAAAGGTTTGAACAGTGACTTTTATAGAGTTGAAAGTTGTACAGTATTATTTAGAGCTAACTGGACCATAACATAAGCCTGATACGTTTGAATAAAAATAGTTTGAGCCATTTAAAAAAAAAAAATCAATTTCTTCCATTAATGTGTGGTTTTTTAGGGAAATCACAAAAATCTAATAGTATGAAGGGGAAAGAGTCAAATTTAGAGATTTTATTTTCTGATGATGTTTTATCTTATTCGCCTTAAATATTTTGGTTGTGGACTGGGTTGTTTTGCTTGAATTATAAAATATAAATTTTCCATGACGTTTTCATTTAAATTTCATGGGTTCATATTCAGGCTTCCAATCTCCTTTAGCCTTTATATCACTACAAGTGCAGTATAAGATAAATAACAAGTAGCATAGGACTATCTATACAAGACTGAAGGCTATCATTCTCAGAAGAAAATGAATTAACAGGTAATTAAACTTTTACATTTTTTATATTAGGTTTAGAGGTTTAAGACAACTCTAAAGTTTCAAAGTAATTTGTTCTAAGTGAATCCAAGTCCACGCACAATTCATCTAAAAGCTTTGTTTACTGCCGCTCAAATTTATAGCTCCATTTATCTGGCTGTCGCCTCTACGGAAACAATTTCAATCTTTTGATTAATTGAGGCTCAAACGGTTCATATTTTTTTCACAAATGGATTTAAATACTATAAAGAATAGTAATTTATATATGCTAGTATGTGGACATATGGTTTACCTTTTATTTAGTAATGGAGTATGGTAGGACAGTAGAAACACGCTGCAGACATACGCCATGCTAGAATTATATATGCATTTTTATCTTACACTTGACTTTTAAAGTAAATATTTAATTTGTTTCATGTTGTAAAATATTTAACCTACGAAAATGTAGCAAATTGTAATCCATACATTGTTAATGTACATCTGTACATTGTTGTTTTTGTTGATTGTATACATGAATTCCGATTTGATTGGTTGCTATTGAACCTTAACCGTACTGAACAATATTGGTATTCGAGATACAGCGTATAGGGGAGTTTTAGCATAGATTATCGTTCTAGCTACATACACAATCAATGTGGTCGTACCCAAAACGCTGCAGTGTAAGCCGTGGTTCCTGGAGCTGGAAATATCCTAGTTGACAATGTGATATTGTTGAACTTGATAGGATCTTGTCCACAGCGTATCAGTATACATTTGACGGGGTCTCATACTTAACCACACCTCTTAACTGTCTCAACAAGGCATGTATTACTATATTCAGTATAGTTTAAGTTATATAGTTTAGTTATATAGTTTAAAAATATAATACGAAATGTATTATTAGTTTACAATTTTAAATAAAAATATAGAGATCAGAGGTTCGTCTGGATGGGAAGATAATCTATGAAATATTTAACTATGAATCCTTTTGCGACAAAGGATGAGATGAACAACTAAAGGCTTAAAGTGCTTCTCCATAGTTACATATAATCAATGCCTTAGTTTCGAAAGTAACTGACATACACAAGTGTGTTATTTTGATAGAGAGTATACACAAAAGAAGTTTTTACCACTCTATTTACGAAAATAGCTGATATTAGCCATACAGTTGAGCTTAACAAAAATCGTAATTTTCCATTCTATCAAAGCATATGGTTTCTAAACATCGATTTTCCTGTCCTTACTAAACATTTATTTTTTCCACACTAATGAAGTTTCTGTTCAGTTCAACAGAAGCACCAGTCAGTATCCTTATAAATAAAGGATCAATTTAATAATCAGATTTAATTAAAATAAATAATATTCAGATTTTATATCAATAATATTAAACCTGTAATACACCCGCCGAAGAAAACCTGCCAACTCAGTGAATTTCCATTTGTCTTAATTGATTTTTCATTAAATCAATTAAGACAAATGGAAATTCACTGAGTTGGCAGGTTTTCTTCGGCGGGTGTATTACAGGTTTAATATTATTTATATATTTGCATCCATTTTT
Source organism: Macrosteles quadrilineatus (assembly GCF_028750875.1). Lineage (NCBI taxonomy): Eukaryota > Metazoa > Arthropoda > Insecta > Hemiptera > Cicadellidae > Macrosteles > Macrosteles quadrilineatus. Next base: position 11,567,499 of record NW_026542602.1, read on the forward strand.
TTCTAAGCCGTTACATTGTAAAGGCGTGTTTAGTCTTTTTCAGTGCGATTTCATTTTCCTTTGTGCTATTTAACTGTCACATATAAACCCCAGCCTTTTTTAAATATCATAGAAATATGCTAAACAGGTCGTATTGTCATTTAAAATGTGTAAAAAATGTACGAGTTTGAAAAAGTAATATAAGGTGTATTCAACGCCACTTCACTAAAGGTATTTAAAATATCTTCACTAAATTGCTTAACTTTACTAGCCAAACAATATATAATAAATAAAATTATTATGGGCATGGATTTATTGTAGACACGAATCCCAATTCTGCGTTCTAAACAGAAAGATACACACAAGGAATGACAAAAATATTTTTCCTTATAAAATGTGATTCAATTGTAATATTCAAAAAAGCAAAGCCCTTGAATAGTTTAATAAAATTTCACCTAGAGTAATGTAATATATACCTAATGACTGTAAAATATTAAAATACCCCCGCCACAAAAAACCTGCTGACTAAGCGAATTTCCATTTGTATGAATTGATTTTCAATTAAATCTATTTAAATAACATTAGGTCCAACGAGTACCTAGGTTTGCTGCTACAAGGAAACTAATAAGGTGTATTTGTTAGTAAAATATTAATAGCTTAGTACAAAATAAATATATTTGCCAAGTTTGATCAAAATATATCAATAAACGAGCAAACTACAACATTTTACAATATTCTCCATAAGAATAACATAGGAATTTTTAATTTACAATTTTTTTAATTTTCTCCTGTACCAATAACAGTACAACACACTTTGATATACTAAATTATTTGTTTTTTAAGCTTTTTTAAAAGGTCTAGAGAAAAATTGGGAAATTTTGTGTTTTGAGGGTAAAAAATTAGAAAACCCAATATTTACCCCATAAAACCCCCCGTAAAACCCCGTTCCCATGGTCTGATCATGCTGGTTTGCGAATTCATTCAAGTTTATCCCACCTTACATCTTTAAACCAAATTTCATAAAAATTGGACAAATATTACTCAAGTTATCGCGTTCACGGACGTATATATATATATATGCATATATACAAATTTGAACGAATTGTGTTTTTGGTCTCTGGGGACATCAAAATGAAAAAGTAAATCGGTCCCGGGCCTAGGTCTTACCGTGCCACCTACGGTAATAGCTACTTCCCTATAGGGAAATTCGCTAAAAGTAAACCAACATTAGCTATTCTGCAAGACGAAACCATAACTAGATTACCATATGAAAGGAATCTTCTAACGAATGCAAACACAGACAGGCTTTGCCGTTCCTGTTTGTATGATAAACTAATGCATATCAAGCATCAAATCCTCAACATTCGAATATGTTGTTCTCGTATATTCTTGGCCAATGAGAGTTTTCAATCGTATTTTCGTTTATTTTGCCCAACAATTTACTTGGTGAAGGTTACATAATTTAATAATAATGATTTAGTTTTGTTTTTAATAATAAGTATAAATTACTCAATGGGTTTTAACATAAAGCTATTTTAAATTCAGATAATAATATTTTATTATCTGAGAATACCTGAGATCTTTCCCCGAGAATACCTTTTATTTGCTCAGAACCAGTGGTGATTGGCAATATTTGAAACTGGTCCTAGAGGCCAGAAAGTTTTTAACTTTAGATAATACCGAAACGAATCTTAGTTCCCAGTTACTATCCTTAAGTGAATTCCGGGTTTTATTTCATTGCAATTTATTATTTAACAATAGTAGTTTACGCAACGATTGCGTTAAGTGAGTCTTTACGACACGAGTAGAAAAAACTTCTACGAGTGTCGTAAAGACTATTAACGCGAGTTGCGTACACTACTTTACCTACGACCGTTTTTTAATTACTATCAATCTGGATTTAATTACTAACAATCACTACTGATAATTTTTTAGAGAGGTTATGTTTTCGTGTATTGTCATTGCCACTGAAAGTGATGCAACGACTTGTTGTATAATCAGCTGATTTCCTGTAATTACGTGTTTGTTAAACTTCGTTAAATATTACATTGCTAGCAGCATTCTTACCATAAATAATATTGTATCAGGTACAATTCGGCAAATATTTAATTTATTTTTAGACTTCCACCAACTTAATTAAGAATACGCGAGTATCAACATGAACAAGTCGGATCAACAATTAAATTGGTCAACTGATCAGCTGATCAGCTGATTAGTTGACGTTCGAAGCATTACAATTTTAATTCTTTTCTCTCAATACTTGAACCTCATTGGTCCGTTACCTGTGTGGATATGAGAAAACTATGCGGATATGAAATGAAACTATGCGGATATGAAAGTAAACAGCTGTAAAGTGAAACTTTTCAATTCTAAGAACTGGACTGAAATGGCTACTTTAAAAAAACGGTCGTAGGTAAATATAGTTTACGAACTTATTTTTCTTCTTGTATATGAGTTAGTCATTAATATTAATCCCAACCAAATTAATTAAACCAAAATGATATTTACTTTAAGCCTTTGAGAACATAAATAACCAATTTATCTATTGGTCTGGGGGGGATTTTGGAAATGTGGGAACGTGTTAGTATTTTTTAAATTTAAATTTTGTGTGTTTTTATGCCAGCAGCATTTTTTACGTTTTGAAAGGGAACGGTCCAAAGCCTGGTCTTGTTACCATCTAACGTCGACCTTTTTGTTGGATAGCATCATTATTTCATAGCCCAATGACAAATGCCATCTGGGTCTGGAAACGATTTTACATGGATTGGAACCAGAATATACATTGAACACGACCCGCGTCCCAATGAATTACAGTGTCATTACCAACTGAGATAGTATTACTATAGGTTATTAGTGTCTTAAATAACTCTTTTTTCCTATTATTAAGTCTAACTAATTTTTATGGTATTATTGTTTATTTCCTAGTAATTTATTGGGTGTAAAACACTGAAGAAATAACTTTTAAAACATTGTGCAGAGTACAAAAGATCATTAGTTTGAATATATTTGATCATCATCATTGAATATATCATCTGCGTCATATATCAACATTATTATTTTTACTCTTTTATAATATGTGACTGAGCTGTTAATACCAAATTCAATGCTCGTCTGACTCCTATTTCAGTGGATAACAGATTTTACACAGATAAAACACCGCAAACAAAAGGTGTTTTAAAGGCTTTGATTGGCTATTGAACATACATGACACTATACACCATACGGGTTCATTCATCCACCTAATCTCAATTACTTTATACTGCAAGTATATATTTTACATGGTTGTAAAATGTATGGTATAGTATCGACTAAAGTATTGACTGTTCAACAGATGAATAAGTATTGTATTTATGCCTAAGGTTTCAAGTACCTAAAGTAATACATACGTGATCACAGATAATATCGCTCTTACTTATACGCACTCAACAATTATTTATGCCCAAAATTCAATGAAAGAAATAAGAATTACGGAAAAAATTCCACCAGAAGACTATTTCGGTTAAAATACTCACAACTAACTGTACTATAGGTAGATAAATTTAAAGTAATAATAACTCTGAGTATATTTTAATAATATTATATGTTTACATTATTTTCCAAATTCTGAACCTTACCCATAATGGTGTTACCTCTTTCACATGGTTTATGCTTAAAGAAAGGTTAGAAATTAATTAGTGTCATATAAGTTATTCTCTATCTCCAACAAAACAATGCTGAATTACATTGATCCGCTAGCAAGACAACAAATATTTTATCCAACTGGCTCATGTGAAAACTTGAGTACATGTGAATACTCAAACAAATTATGAGTATTTCAACAAAATGTTATTTAAATACCCCCGCCGCAGCAAACCTGCCGTCTTAGCGAATTTCTATTTGGCTGAATAGACTTTCAATTGATCTATTTAAATAACATTAGGTTTAACGAGTACCTAGGTTTGCTGCTACAAGGAATCTAATAAAGTGTGTGTTTTAAGTAAAATAATTATTGCTTAGTATAAAATGAATATATTTGCCAAGTTTGATCAAAAGATATCCATAAACAAGCAAACTACAACATTTTACAATATTCTCCATAAGAATAACATGGGAATTTTAAATTGACCATTTTTTTAGTTTTCTCCGTAACCAATAACCGTACAAAAACACTTTGATATACTGAATTGTTTGTGTTTTTTTAAGCTCTTTAAGAAGATTTAGAGGAAAATTGGGAAATTTTGTGTTTTGAGGGTCAAAAGTGAGAAAAAACAATTTTTACCCCATAAAACCCCCCAAAAAACCCTGTTCCCATGGTCCGATCATGCTGGTTCATCAAAATCGGATAAAAATTACTCAAGTTATCGTGTTCACGGACACACACACACACATATATATATATATATAGGCTATATATATATAAATCTAAAGGGTGGACCAAAAAAACAGGGACAATTTTAAAATTTTATTACTCAGCTGTTATAAAGGCTGGAGAGTTCATTGATGCGACAAAAGAAAGTTTATTTGATGCCATTTAGTGTTATGTATAGGTACTATGGATCATCAATGGTTACCGCAACATCGTGCCTTTGTCACAGAGACTTTTTTTAAAGAATAATTTGACTTTCATTTCTACTCAACGTCAATTTCGTTTTCACTTCAACATTGGCCGTAATGGTGCAACCCCAAAGAAGGCAATTTTTACAATGAATCGACCATTATTTATTTTTTCAAATTCTATCATAAGTACCAAAAATAATCTTTGACAAGTAGTACTTCGCTTAACGTCTTGGGCATAACAAACTTTACCATTTCCCCATACGATGGACTACCGAGACATGAACTGGACGTCAGCCAAGATGAAGTGTTGTCTCAGCGCCTGATTGGATGTTTACCTTTAGTCTAGAACCTTTACACGTTTTTAGACGTCACATGTTTAACTGAGTATTGCTAAGAGATGTGGATGGACACTTATGTGACTTAATGTACCATTGATAAAACCGGGTTGAAGATGTATAAACAATTTATTAGGTATCTATGCATAAAATGGTTAAAATATTTCCATTTTAAAAAATCTCATAGATACATTCAAAAACATTGTAAAAAATTGAAGAAACTCAGGTTGAAATTAAAATAATTATAGGTTTAGAGAACTATTCACACGAATCATAAGGGAACAGTTGTCTCAAAATTGTCTCAAAGAAATACGAATTAAAATTCATCTTAGCTAATCAGATGGCTAGTCAATAATTAATTATACTTGTTTTACAGAATAAGTATTTTTTTAATAGTTTACTTTTTTTTATTAGTTCATTAGTTTTTTAATTTAAAATTCAGATACTATTTTGAACAAAGTAACAATTATTGTCAATCTGTTTTAAAATCGTCAATCTGATACAAAGCTTAATTTATATTAAATTATAAACAATAGCATTTTTGGATTTTTGGTTGGTCGTTTTGATAAATTGTTTCATACAGTCCCAGAGTAAAACATTTTTATATTTGGAAAATGAATGAAATTTGACCAGGTTTTATCATAATCCCTGTTTGAAAAACGATTTTTAAACAAAATACCACACAATTAAGTTATTTTTTTAACAAATAATACACTCTATACATTACGAAAGCTAAATTAGAAACAACTTGGTACACTGAAGTTAGTTGTGTTTTCCAGTGTATTTCAGTTTGCAACAACACAAATTCAGCAAACTCTGGTCATGAATACAGCAAGCCCCAAACATGACGGAAGCTGCGTACAGACCCGTTCATGTTTTGTGCTCCTCTTGTGTTTGTCTTGATTGTCTTCTTTCAGGTCTAACCAACCTTACATCCGTAGCATTGTTATTTAAGAATTTCTACTACTCAATAGGGGCATACCATTTTTACAGAAAAATGCTTTTTCCTACACTTATTATAAATTATATAAATAATTAGTTTTTCAGACACAACATCACGTTATAGGTTAGGTTAAATCCAGCGTTGAAAGGAAATAGAATGTAAACACGAAACAACAACTTTGCCGCACATGAGAGAAATGTTTACCAACATAACCTAGTCATTCTATAGAATGCCTGTTGGCACTGTAGGCAATGTTTTAAATACGCTGTTGTGAGACTTTTGTACCCTTGTTTGGCATTAATTCCTCTAATATAAAGTAAACTAGCCATATACACAATATTACATTATTCGAAGGGATCTTCTTTTAGACATTGGTTTCCTTTTTTGGCATGTGTCAATATAGTCTTATATTAACTATAATTAACCAACCTAACTTAACCATTCAAAAATAAATCACTCCGATGAAATAAAGGTTTTTTTTTAACAAATATCTTTAATTTATACCTTACTGACGAAGTTACGGGCATTCTATAGACTGTCTAGGCATTATACACAATGCCTATATAAACAAAACAACGCATTATACACAAAATATATATAATACATATTTCAAAGTAAACATGAATTTAATTTTGTGTCTGCAAGGCAGGGTAATACCTAGATTTATCACTCTTTCTCTCCGGGAGACAAAGTTCGGCGGGAAATAATTAAGATTGTCTGGCTCACGGCTTTACTATTGTCGTTGTTGTCACGGGTAACAATATTTCTTGACCAAACAATGAAACATCTTTCTTAATGCATTTGACTTTCATTAATTAATTGTGCACTTTGTTTGAAAAAAAGATTGCTTTAAAAAGTGTAATAAAATGGCTCACCTAATTGTGATGGTATGAACAAAATAAACGAACTGGTAATTTGATTGTATAGCGTTTTAAAGTATACTAATTTAATACTTATATGCAATAAGTAATATTCTTTTTTGAATAAGCAAGAGTCTAATTAATATTGTTTGGATAAATGTCTAACTAATGTTGTGCAATACTTATCCTGAATGTTTCTTACTGTTTCAAAGCTATCAAGCTTGAAATTCAATTTTGAAAACACGGTTTTAGTAAATATTAAGTAGAAATCTTGAGCTTCTTTTTTGGATTATATCAGTTATATTACAGTACATTGTTATCCTTAAATATTTGTAACAAATATGAAAATCAAATTATTTATCCACTGAATTCACCGAAGAAAATACTATTGTATTCACAATTTAAAATATATAATCATATATGGTTACTCGATTCTTTTTCGTCATCATGTTAAATTTTACTACATTAAATACCTCTTTATACAGGGTGAACCACTTAACTGTGCACCATTGCTACCTAGACCACTGAGACCATTAAATGGAGAACTTTGTCTATTTCCTTATGAAATAAAAAATGGATTTGACTGTATAAAAATAGCTACCATTTTCCATTATCGCTTGATGTCCATAATGAGATATTTTTATAATCCAATCAGGCAAACAGATATTCGCTTTGTCTGAAGGTTTTCTGTGGCGGGGGTACTTACTTTACAATATCTAATCAATCTAAGTGATGGAAATAATTATTCGAATTACAGTAATAGCAAAACTAGATACTATCCAAAACCATATTGGAATCTAAGTAACGAAGGTTAACAAAACTCGCCATTTTTATGTGTGGTGAGTTAATTTGCCAGTTTATGTAGTATGACCAAAAATTAGTTCATAACACAGGATCAAATGTATTCCTTGTATGTATTCCTTCCTATGTATGTACCTTGGCAATTCCTCAAAATAATCACTTTAGTTTCAGATGTACCATTCAACCAGTGGTAAATGTTATTTTAATTGCAAAACGTTTAGATGCTTAACAGTTTTGTGCTAACAGAATGAATCCAACTGAAAACAATTCATCTGAGCATTGTTTACAGCCAGCTAAATTTATGACTCAATTTTTCTGGCTGTCAGCCCAACTGAGACAGATTTCAGTCTGTCATGAATCATTACTGTATTCGCAGATTCTTTCACCATCCATAAGGGATGTACGAGTAAAAATCTAATTAATTATAAAATATAATTAAGTAGTTCTTGGACAATTCTGTTAAGGACTAAATCTTTAACAGTTGTTTTAAAATGTACTTTAAACTTTATCGGAGTGAATCCTTAATCAAGTAAATAATTCACTTGGAGACATGTTTTTTTTTCTAACTATTACATTAAGTATAGGTTAAGGAGAGCTCAAAATCACAGGGTATCAGTGATTACATAATAGCTAAATACAGATCCCAGCAAATCAATTCTATCAGACCTGAATCTCAACCACACGTCCCTAGGGCACAATGCTAAATATACATCTCTGTTGGAGCTACATGAGATATATGTTAATTGTTAAGATAATAGCTGTCATTGCTACAAAACCAACAAACGCTGAAATCTTTTTCAAATGCTCAATGGTTTTGTTAAGAGTTGGACCGCCCTTTGCTATTCTTAATCGTCATTTTATTTGATGGTTGTAAAAAACAAATTATATACAGAAAAAAATTACATTTATGTATAAAGCTAGCTCCTACTCAAGTTTGTGTTGATTAAAAATCAAATCGTACTAAAATATAACATTCACACGATATATAAGGTTGTATTGTGCAAACGAAGATAATATATTTTGTTGAACAGGAGGTCAAAACACGAAACATAACTGCGCTTTACCTGTGGGCTGCTAAAGCTGTTATTATTAAAAATTAACTATATAAATACCACTGATACCAGAGCCTTAAGGATCTTAAATATTTTTCTCAGATATTGTCAAACCCGGATTCATCGTTAATTCCAGTTTACAGGTTTTTTTATTTGTTAATAATTAATTATTATTATTGAGTCCTCCCTAAGGGCCGTCACCCATAGGTAAACATCCAAACACCATGTACACAAATAGTAGCTTACCATTGCCTGTAATGATATGCAAATTCGGTTGTGATATCTCTTTCCGTTTTTAAGCTATAAAGTCGTCCTAAAACTTAATTGTCACAATGTATGTATTTAATACAAAAAGGGAAATAATTATTCGACTTATCCCTTAGTACTTTGTTCAACCGTGAAGTTGTTCTAAGCCTTAGTAATGCTTTAAGAAACATTGGAACTGAGAGAAAACACAATTAGTAAGATCAAAGCCAAACGTTACAAAGTTCCAAATGAGTAATGTTGCTGTTTCTACGCTGGGTATTCTTTTGGTGTGCTTTACAAAGCCGTAATAGTATTCATCTGCGCATCAAGACAAAAGTTGATCACTTCTTATTCCGTTTGAAGCGGTGCATTTATAAGTTTTTATTGATGAATAAATTTGGAAACGTACATCATTTGTTTTTTAACGATCTGTAAGTGAAAAAGCAAAATTGAAAACGACCATATATAAATATGTAATGTTTTACATAAAACTAATTTTATCAAAATGTTTTTCCCAGCTTAGCCATAGTAGTATATTAAAATACTGATTTATCGACTAAAAGCTTAAGGCCCCTAAGGAAAAAAACTATAAATTACTATATCAACCTATTTTAAATTGGACATACAAATTTATACTTTTGAGTCATAACGACCTTCGTCCCAAGCAATTTCATTTACATTAGAATAATATTTGGTCCATTAAAAATAAACATAAAAATGTAGTTTTTTGTTTTATTTCAAGTAGTACAATAAAATTAAATTTAGCCTATAATGATAGAAAATCGTTAATCGTATTATTCATTTTGAATTTAGGTGTCATTGAAATTAAATCAACAACTTTAGAAAAGACATGCTTAATGTTTGAATATAGATTAAAGAAGGGGTTCCAATTCTGATAGTGACTGTTAAATATTCTCCAATTTAAATCCAATTTAAATGGAAATTAAGGCGTGATGATACGCCAGCTGTATCTAATGCTAAGCCGGGAAACTTATTAGACACTTTAAAGCAGGAATAATACATTATTGCAGTTATTAATTGTGTCTTTAGAAATATATTAATTTGTTATAATAAACAATTTATTCCATAACATAAGTTTTTGGTAAACGTTAATTAAAAGTAATTAACTCGATGGACTTTTGCACACACTTTTTACTTGCTAGGTGGGATCCGAGCCACCGATCCATGGAATTATCACTTAGATAAAAACCACTGTTTTGAAACCAAACCATTGCTTTAAAAATATAGTTAACACAATTACCCTTATCCTATTATTAATGTTATACTAACACATAATAAATCCGAACCTTACTAATAAAATAAAATACCATTGTCATTTTGAGCGTTTGACAACAACCTTTATTAACCTATTAAATGGATGAGATTTTAAATATATAGGACGAAAGATTACTTTAAAAAATATTGAACTCTCTTATCCACTCCAAAAAAATAATCAAGTCTCCACAAATATATGTTTGTAGCAGATTGGTGTCGATCGCTTGTAGTTTTAACTAAAAAGAATTGTTAGTTTTAGTTCTGAAATGGTAAAACTCTGTATATAGCAAAACCAATCTGCTAAAACCACCCGCACGAGTGTTTGCTGTTTGTTCAGTCTTGATTATTTGCTGAACTGGATATAAGAGCTCAATATTTAAAGTAATCTTCCATCCCACATTTCCAAAATACCCTCCAGATCAATAGATAAATTGGTTATTTATGTTCTCAAAGGCTTAAAGTAAATCTCATATGTGGTTTCATTAATTTGATTAGGATTAATATTAATATCTAACTCATATACGAGGTGGAAAACATGTTCGTAAAATATATTTGTCAAATAATAAATTGCAGGAAAGAAAATCTGGAATTTACTTAAGGATAATAACTGGGAACTAAGATTCGTTTCTGTATTGTGTAAGGTTAAAAACTTTCTGGCCTCGAGGGCCGGTTTCAAATATTTCCAATCACCAGTGGTTTTTTATTCATGCGGTTTAATGGTTCTGAGCAAGTAAACAGTTTTCTCGGGGAAAGATAATATTGTCTGAATTTAAAATATATTTATGTGAAAATCCATTGATTAATTTATCCTTTAAAAAATATTATTATTAAATTATGTAACCTTCCCCTAGTAAATCGTTGGGCGAAATAAACGAAAATACAATTGAAAACTCTAATTGGCTAAGAATATACGAGAACAATATATTTGAATGTTGAGGATTTGATGCTTGATATGCATTAGTTTATCATACAAACAGGAACGGCAAAGCCTGTCTGTGTTTGCATTCGTTAGAAGATTCCTTTCATATGGTAATCTAGTTATGGCTTCGTCTTGCAGAATAGCTAGTGTTGTATAGTGTTGAATAGTTATAGAGTTTACCTCTGGAATTTTTTACAGTTATTTATACCTGTTATAACTTAGGTAAAATTTGACAAAAATATTCAAGAGCTTAACCTCTTGAATATTGTCAGTAAAACAAATTTTGTATGAAAAAATTAAGATTTGTTGTTTATTTCTTTCTGTCTAAAAAGCGGAATCGGATCATTTTTTATAATATATTATTTTGCTAGTAAAATTAAGCAATTTAGTGAAGATATGTGAAATACCTTTTAGTAAGGTGACGTTTAATACACCATATATTACTTTTTTTTAACTCGTACAATTTTTACCCATTTTAAATGCAATACGACCTGTTTATCATATATCTACGATATTAAAAAAGGCTGGAGTTTAAATGTGATGGTTAAGTAACACAAAGGAAAATGAAATCGCACTGAAAAAGACTAATCGCGCCTTTACAATGTAACGGCTTAGAAAAAATGGTTGCAAATGTATCTATATTATATATTCGCTAAGTCGATGTTTGTGAACAGAACTCCTCCCTCATTTTTAGACTGGTTTTAATGATTAAAGTGTCAAAAAAGACCCAAAGTGTTTTTCATTTTTTTTATCCTTATTAGTTTGCCAGGATCTTCCATCAAAGTTGGGTTTACTCCCATGAGATTAACATGCGGAATCTAAATATTTAATTGGAAACTTTGTTTCCACTAATTTGAGAGGACGGCTGCGCTTAGACAATTTATTGGTAGAGGTGTCCAAAGAAAGGTGTCGGTCTGTAGATGAACCATCAAATGAAAAACGAAGTAAACTCCCTTAGGGCTCTAGTCACAGAAGTGTGTACCACAAAAGATCCACTAACACAATTTTAATAATATTTAAAGATTCTTCCAAAAGCATTCTTCGTGAGAAACCAGTTAACATAGGAACAATAACACCTATGACGGACCGTATAAGAAATATGTTATTCATTGACTGATCAACCATATTTTCTAACTAACGCAATAGTCATTATTGTTTCTACTTTTATTTATTACTCATTTAACAATGCTAAATGCTCATATTTTTTATCATTTCACTCTGTAGCTGTCAGAAGAATTATCGCAAGCCTTTAAAGCAACTGTCGATTGCGACGGGTTTCACCTAGTAATTAATATCAAACCTTTAAAAGTAAAAGAATGATTATTTTCGCCTCAGAATGAGGTGTGTTTGGACAAATCTGTGTTTGCAATCTCTAACTATACACAATAATATTTGTGTCAGAGAGAGACGACGTTTTGGCGGGAAATAATTAAATTGGTCTGAGACGCAACTTTGCCATTGTTGTCAGGGGATGAAATATTAAAGAGGGTGGCAAAACAGAGAAAACTCACCTGCACCTGTTATTATTTTTACTTTTTATAGCTTAAAAAATTACTGTCCTATTCGAAGGAAATAAGTTTAAAAGTATATATATATTAAGATTTACATAAAGCTGCAACGTTTAAACGTTAAGAGAAATAGACCACTAATGTATACATCGGCTTTGATGAAACGCTCATGATATTTTAGTGAACATAAATAAATTGTTACATAAAATGAAAAAATAGTGTCGAAGTAAAGACACCATCGGGGATTAAAATTTGTAATAAAGATTGTTATGTCAATTGACTTACGTAAATCGACTTTAAGACTTATCAACACAATTGTTGTGCTTTTTTTTACAGAAATCACACTACCCAGTGTGTCCAGTCCCCCTCCCTTGGTTATGTTGGTTGAGCTAGTTTAAAGATAGTTAAATATTATAATTGCTACGATTAAATAAAATTGCAATATTGACATTCTTTTGAAATGCTGGAAAAAGGTGGATTAATGTGTCTCTGTTGTACTTAAAAACAATTTTTAGAATTAAACAAAATACAGGGTGTCCCGTAACTCTCTGGACACTTGTATATAGGCCTAGCGTTATTCCTTAGGTCAAGACAAACACATTTCACCATAGGAACATGGGTCTGTGGTGTCTAGTTTACCGACTGTCGTATTTTTTTTTGTATTTTTTAAAAGAAAACTAATAACTCCTTAACGGTTTGAGATACAGCTTTGATATTTTGCAAAAATGTTAATCTTATTAAGACCTATTATCGTTAGAAATTATACTAAAAAATCATTAACCGTTTCAAAATGGCGGCCATTTAAAGTATTTGATGCCAAATTTCACGAAACTCCGTTAACTTTAAAAAAAATTTCAAGAGACAAAAAAGTTTGTAAATTTGTAGTATGTAGTTTTCAATGATACCTTATTTGTTAAGATTGGATAAATACTAACAGAGAAACGTGTTGTTTCCGTAATGTATGACCACTTTTCTCCATTTAAACAATGCTAATACTCCTTTTACGTTGTTTAGCATTGTTTAAATGGAGAAAAGTTGTCATACATTATGAAAACAGCACGTTTCTCTGTTATTATTTATCCAATCTTAACAAATAAGATATCATTGAAAACTAAATAAAATTTGAAATTTTTTTTGTGTCTTGCAATCTTTTTGTAAAGTTAACGGTTTTCGTGAAATTTGGCATAAAATATTTTAAATGGCCGCCATTTTGAAACGGTTAATGATATTTAGTATAATTTCTAACGATAATAGGTCTTAATAAGATTAACATTTTTGTAAAATATCAAAGCTGTATCTCAAACCGTTAAGGAGTTATTAATGTTTTTGTAAAAAACGCATAAATACCGACAGTCGGTAAAGTAGACACCACAGACCCATGTTCCTATGGTGAAATGTAATATTCTTGACCTAAGCAATAACGCTATATTACATGTGTCCAGAGAGATACGGGACACCCTGTATAGTACTAGCAGCTAATAACACATGCACAATGCTACACAGTACTGCACATGTACAAAGTTTCACCAAGTAGGGAATTATTTCCAGGTAGACGGGTATTTTTCCTTAAAATGATTAATATTATTCAGTAAATATATTGCCCTCAATTAGGTGATATTTTGCCAAGCTATTCACAGCTGGCATGCAGGTCAATTACAAAAGAAAGCATGTAAGTAGCTTTACTTTGTTCACATTTGCTATTTAGATATATATTTATGGCACTGACTTTCCTCCCAAAGGTACTTGTTTATCTCATTGCAAATTTGATTTTTTATATTCAAGACCTGAATGCTCAGACTAGATTGGATTCATACATTTTTACACTTCAAAAGTAATAAGGATTGTATTTCAACCATATTTTTCGATAAGAAACTAATGAATTCAAACAAATAACCTTTTTGATTCGTCCTACATGAATACCTAGTCCTGGTGAAGGTAATTATATTGAATATTGTTAAATATTAAAATTATTAATTTGCAGTAAAATGGCTTTCAAGTTTTATAGTTCAGCATAAAGGATTATTGTTAGCATCATAGCGTTTATACCATTCAAATTTAATTCATTAAAATTTAATATCGACCGTGTCAAAGCCAATAGAAATAATTAAATTCTAAATTATTCTACGATGAAAAATATCTTATTTCAGAAAACTATAAAATAATTTGAAAAAAAGTTTACAATGGATATAATATGATAAACCATGCTCCGGCTTATGGTCAGAGTGGCTTACTAATGTCATTTGATCAACTAACTTTGTTGTTAATCATTTGATAAGACCAGCTGAATCATTGTATGGCATCGTATATCGTATAGTTGTTCAACTTTATTTTAGTTGAAACATTTAATTATTTTAAATGTTAAGTATAGTAAGAATTCATTATTTATTTTACACTGTCCTTAATGCTACGAGGCAAGCAAAACGGTTTCACATCATACTCACATTACAACAACAATAATATTCCAAAAATACAGAAACCTCTATACTGGTATAGATCAAACGTGTAGTTATTATTTTATTATTACTTAACTATTGTCCAGTTTTGTCCTTACAAGAATAATAAAATTGGTACGTCGAAACAATTATAAATTTACGAGCTCCTAAGAATTCTGTGACTTTGAAATAGCTTTTAGCTGTAGTCAGGACATTAGCATTGAAAAAATAACACAACCAAGAAGATCAAGGTGGATGTCATCGTGAGGCCATTAGACCTACAAAGAGTAATGCCGTTGTTTTAACAGTGTTGAGTCCTTACTTAGTAACTTTTAGCCTTAGCCATTTTACGCAGTTTTGGAAACTTTATGCGATTGTTCAATTGTCTACTGTAGCATTTTAAGATTTATTAATACAGGTTTCAGTGACTTACAGTCCTGAAATTTTAAATTATAGTCCTAGTAGGCTACCAAACATAAGCTGGTGACGAGATTTTTCATGTTATTGTTTTTGTAATTGTTTTTTTGCTACAGAAACATTTGAAACTTACAGCTGGTAAAAATTCAATACCTTCAGGAATTAATGTCGTATACGTGTTTCTTTTGTATCGTTGTCTACAGAAAAAAAACTTTATAGGCTGCATTCAATTGTAAAACATTCAGTAAGTGATACGTAAAGTGGGCAAATACTATTCTCCAAATTATTTTCTATAATATAGATTATTCATATACAGAAACATTTGAGATACCGTCAACATTGCTCTAACCTTCTGTCTGTATACCTCTATTGTTGTTCAATATTAAAGTCATGTTGCATGAAACTATTGAAGATAAGCCAATTGTACAGTTCTAAAATTGCCTTAACATTTTATGCTTAGGCCAAATATTTACTATTTACATAGTCGGATATTTAACAAAAGCTTGAAAATTCCACTTAAACGAATGATCAATATATTCATGTGTATATCATATAGTGAAAAAGTTATTTATTTTTGTGTGTAAGTTTATTTGAAAGAAAATGTTTCCCTTTAAGCAACCTAATGACTGCTCGTTAGCACTGCAGTGTTTTCACGCCAGGAATCCTAATTTTGTACTTTCACTCTAAAACCCTAGTTTTGGCTGTAATGAAAACATCCAAACAAATTTATTAGAAATTTCCTAGTGTTAAGTACTTGTGAAAGTGTAAAATAAAAAAAAAAACATTTTTACCGAACTCACGTAATAAAAATTCTAAATTTATAGTCCACAACAGTGTGTGCACGCTCTAAAATCTCGAAGATTTTAGAATGAAGAATAAGACTAAGTCTTAATATTATGCAAATTTGAACCGATAGCCTATTTAAGGGTTCCGATCTATGAATAACTTTCTTTGCAGACAATGTGGTTTGAATCAGTTGACAATTTACAGGACAGTTGAAATACCAATTGATTTACAAGAAACATATTTTTCTACTATGAGATCAGGAACACAATTATTTGGTATAGAATTAAAACTACCATACGGCAATAAGTGTGTGTGACTTAATTGACTTACAGTTACTATATGTTGAAGAAACAATCACGACAGAAGGTGTCAAACCTTGTTTTTAAAAACTACAAATTATGAATAGTACGACACATGTCTTAGATGTTGGTAAACCACTACTAAAACACCCAAGTCTCTTTGATAAAAAATAGTTTTTTTTAGATTTGTGGTTACTGTTTCCCTTCTAAATGAGGGCTAGACACAAGGCTTAGTAAATACAAGAATGTAAGTCATGGTGACAGTGTCAGTAATTAATGATTCTACGTAATTTTAGTCACAATAGTAAATACTCTGATAGGAAAATTTTGCCATACATGTAAGTTGAGTTATCTATCAAGCTGACATTGAAGTTTGATTTTAAGAAGAAATAGATCTTGGAGAAGTGATTTTAGATTGCTAAGATATAAACAGGCGTTGTAGATAGATTCTAGTTAAGTTACTAGGTAGACAACACTGCTATTTTATCACTCAGTAGAACCTTGATGATAACAGTAGAACAAGACCCTCGATAACAAGTCATTCTTGATAACAAGAGTCATTTTCAAATCCCTTGATATAATTTTACCCCTAATCATGTTATTGAAAACCTCGATAAGAAGTCAACCTTGTTAACGTCTTATTTTATAATCCCTATAAGGAATCTTGTTATCAAGGTTCTACTCAGATGATTTAGTCATATCAAAGTTCAACCTTACTGCCACAGTGCTCTACATATGGTACTGTACTTATTTTTTTTATTCTTACAAAACATAAGACTTTGTAAAAAGAATCTATACCTATACGAAAGCAGGATACTTCAACCGTTTGGAGATGTAATGGATTACTAGTTATTTCAGAAGCGAAAAATATGTTAATTCCTGTACTTAATCATGGATTAAACGTAAGTTATCCATTATAAAAGCAATTGCTACTGTAAGATTTCTTTCCTACAAACCAGATAGTCTTTTTACAATAAAACACAGCCTTAAAATCTCAAGGGAAATGTCCGAACCTTAACTGATGTCTCCTGCAGGAACACATACTAACCCTTTTTAATAAGAAAAACTACAGTTTTCATTATTTATAAAAATATATACAATATTGATTACTTTGAAATATAAATAATTCGTATTGTGAATAATCTAAACATTCACTACTTCATACGTCAAACCAATCGTCGTATAGTATTTTGTAGCATATTTATCGAATATATGTTTAGACTAGGCTTATAATATAGGCTAATGAAAATATTAAATATAAGAAGAATATCCTCAGAATAGTCTGTAACATTAAAAACAATAAACCTTCTGCTTAAAGCAAAAATATATGTACAAAAATATAATGATATGTTTAATTTTCTATGTGTTCGTGAAAGACATTTTAAAACACTGCTGATCAAATCATGTTTTACTCAAAACTAAGCTTGTCTCATGCACCCATACACTCATACAGCCCTCAAAATTAATTCAATTCAAATTCATAGTGTCCTTTTGTAAAGTAGAAAACCTGTATACAAGCAAATTTTGCCTATGAAAGTTTGTGTATTACATTGTTTGAGTTTTTGTCAACAACCGATACTTTACAATAATTAATCACCAGAAGCTGTCGTTGTCGGCTTAAACCCAAACACGGGCGAGGTTGATTGTACAGGATTACCAGATTACAGTGTACACCCAACAATGTAACGTCAATGTTAACGTGAACAGTGGGGTTATATGAGTGTTTAAAAAACAATATATTTCGTTGTGTCTACTTACAGATTTACTACCATCTGGTTTCGGTAAAAAAAATTCCCCATCGCACCAAATCTGCAGATTGAGAACATTTCCATTCTTTTAGAATTTTCACTTAAAAATTTCCTTAACAATTTCTCATTTATTCCCAATTTAAATAACAGTACAAGGGGAGCACAAGCTGTGGTTTGGTATAGTTTAATTCGTTTGAAAAACCAATATAAAGGGGAAACTTCAGTATGAGCGTGCTCTCTCAAATACTGTTGTATGATTGATTAGCTGAAGACAGATAAGTCCGATTCAAGTGTATATTGTTTACTATAAAGGTTATTGTAATACAATTAACTTAATTACTAATTCAACTGAAAACAGCTGTCCAAGTTATGTAAACTATAAAAAAAGACCATAACAATTGTAAAATTTACCCGTGAAACTATTGACGGCAGTGCAGTCAAACGTCACCTACACGAAACACTCGTGAACACTTGCTCTATTTCACCCTATATCTTCTTCTGTGTAATCTTTGCTCAATAGTTACATCCAATGTTTTCCCTACCAAGGTTTGCTAACAAATTAATTTCCCTACTACTTTGGGGATTATGTTATGGAGGGCTAAGCAATGTAATCTGTATTTGATTGGAACTATATTTTCTTTGTAATCTTTGCTCATTAGTTACAACTGGTGTTTTTCTCTTTGTCCTGTATTTTGTAATAAGCAAGAATACTGTGGGTGGCTAGTTTATAACACATGTTACAAGTCTACGGTTTACTTTTTCCTTGTTATTTTGTTCAACCAACAGAGTTACTTGACAACCCGTAAGGCCAATGTTAAATTTTTAAATTTCCAAATGAGTTGTTTAGCAAAATACAAATTTCCCTGAGGTAGTGACTGTCACCAATCGCGATTTAAGGGCTATAAGTCTCTATTTCCAAAATTTAGTCAAAATCCTTCCTCTGGATTTCGCGATATAGAATACAGACAGACATACATACAGACAGACAGACTGACTGACAACACAGACATAACTCGTATTAGAGTATAGGATTACTTTAACGAATAATTATGTGTACTATTATAGGGAAGGTAAAAAAATTTGTTTTCAGCAAATGTTTATAGCCTAGTACAAAATATCTTTAAAGTCAATCTTAAGTTCGACAAATTAAGAAATACCCAATGTTTAACGTATTGACTTAACAATACAGGACATGTTCTACGAACTGAAGAAGCTAACATGAATTCCAATTTAAAGACAAAGTGCTTAAATTGAAAACCCCCAGGGAAGTTACACCGTTTAAACGAATTTTCTTCGTCTTAAATGTGGAACAATGGATTATATTGAAAGTTTGTCAAGTTCCTTCAAGGGCTCAGAGTATTGTTTAGTTCTTTGAAGTGTTAATAGTAAAAACAATATGTTTTACCACAATTTAGGTTATTTTTGATGATAAGATATTATTTTTTTTTCTTGATCACTCACGATATAAAATGATATTTGAATTTGTTTGAAGAATAACAGAGTTATAAACAGTAGCTTTAGTTATAACAAAGCCTATGTGTATAGAGGAGCCACCTAATAACCACAAAATACCTTTACTACATAGTTTATAATGTCCAAACTTGGATACCAATAACGCAAATAACTGTGATTCAACAAAGTGAGCATGCAGGGAAAACTAAGTTTGTTTCATTGTCAATCTGTTGCTAAGTTATTATTATATTACTATTTTTATTGTGGGGAGCGAGCTGGTATAGTGGTTAGAGGGCGGTTCAAGAGGTCCCGGGTTCAAATCCCGCCAAATCACCAATGGATTTTATCCATTTATAGCAAGTAAACACGAAAAAATGCATTGTGACATATTGCAAATTACTATTGTTGCTACGTGCTACTAGTTGTACAGGGTGGTCATAAATTATTGGACACATATTAAGATTATATAAACAAATAACCAAGCAACTTAGAAACATGGGAACTGTTTCATTGAATAGCAAATTTAAAACAGTTTTATACAGCAACTGCAAAACAATAATTATATAAATGTCATTAATTGTAAAAAGTGGTTATAAAAAATGTGCAAAAATCACTCAAACAGTGAATGTAAGTTGTTTTTGTTATGACTTGTGTTGTGACCTAGTCAGCATAGATAGCATGGCATAGTTAGTATAGCAAAACCAACAATGGACCTTTCTACACCAGCTGTGTATGACATTTGGTAATCAAACCTTGAACCGAATCAAGTAACAAAATTACTAGTGTGCAATAAAAAGCAACGTCTTTGGTTTCATGAAAGCAAATCTGTAATAACTGTTCAAAGAAGGCTTCGTTTAGAGTGTATGTGGCCGTAATTCTCCGTGTAAAAATTCTATAAAACGGTTGTACAACAGACAATTAGAACGACTGGAAAGAGTCTAAAATATAGTTTAAAGGGTCATCACCTCAGATGAACATAACTTACAACAACAGTTTAGGTGATTTTTATGGTCTTTCTATAACTACTTTTCATTATTGCTGACATTTCATTTTTATAATTGTTTTTTTGCAATTACTGTATAAAACTGTTTTAAATTTGCTATTTAATGAAACAATTCCCATGTCTCTAGGTTGCTTGGTTATTTATTTATTTTATCTTAAAATGTTTACAATAATTTATGACCACCCTGTATTTTTTACATTTCGAATAAACAGCCCCTGTTTTCAATTTGTCCCTTTTTCTGGGTGGAAGGGCATTGGAAAGGTTTTAAACAACAATTTTACTCAAAGGCCTTTTAAAATAAAACGTTTTTAACAGGAATGCTCTGCTTTTTTTACATTTTAAACAAATTTAAAAACATATTAATACCATAAGAAGGCAATGTAAAAATCTGGTTTCAATAAGAGTGCGAACTACTTAGGTTGAAATATGAAAGTACTGAGCTGTTATGTAGAAAAGGTTTAAAAGGATAGTGAGTTAAGTAGTTTTGTGGATAATTTTGTTAATATAATTATAGGAAGCTTGTTATCTGAGAATGGTTTACTTTGTTGGAATCTAAATTTGTCACATTCACTTTACATCAACAAAAGGTAAAGGATCACTGAAACCCCAACAAGCAACAAAAGGTTGTCTTTAGTCCAACAATAAGGCATAAACGACTCAATAGTCTGCTTATCCCTTTGTGTCCCGGACAATGTAAGATCTGTGATTGGACAGACGGTTAGCTTCTAGCTATGAGACTCTGACTCAAAACATTCACAAGGCCTGTTGTCCATGATAATCAATGTTTGGTAAAAAAGGGAATGTTTTAAATCGTATGTTTTATGTATTTTTTATCAAGTATATCCATATATATGTATATCAAGTATATCCATCAAGTATATCAAGTATCCTTAATAAATGAAGATATTTTATGTAACGTATGTTGCCATGGTATATGTTGTAAATATACCTGAAGCTATTAATAGCTCATAATTTTTCTCCTTTTTATGTTTGTTAAGCCTTACTACTAGAACTGTAAACCATACATAAATAAACTCCATTAATATCGCAATGTACCCACAAAACTTTTTATGGATTTAAATTGTACCGCAAAGCATTTTCAAAGAAGGAGCTCCTTAATTAATGCTAAGATTATCTTAGAAGAATTCTTAAGCATCTGCCATAAATACTTAGTTTAAGATAAGCGATTTTCGTACTCCCCAAGGTAAATGAGCATTACGCCTGTTGTTCATTTGTAATTAATTTTTGCTTGAAATGCCGTTAGGTCAAATTGGAAATTTTGATCCGTATATTATGTTTTACACCAATAAAATGTAAAGTTTTTCCTGTACCAATGAAATACCTAACAAAGCAGTATATTTAAACATTAATTCTATTTAGTCCTTTTGCTCTTAACCTGAGATTGCTTTCAACCTTTAAAGGTGATTAAAAAGCTTGAAGGGGATACATTTTAATTTAGGAATTGTTCAAGTTTATGTATTTAGACAAAGCTTCTCTGGTAAATGAACTAAATAGATAATTTAATTTAGTATGAGAAAATATTATATTCAGGTGTTTACAGGTAGTAAACCTCCCAGTTAGAAGAGTGTAGAACGCAATTTATTAGATTGTAGATACACCGCCAAAATTAAGAATTCTGCCCCTTTATTTAGCCAGGTGTTTCAGTGAAAACAATAGTTCTTTCAAGAGTAAACAAAATGCGTTTCGGTAAAATACTGTTTTTCTTCTTATGCACCAACGTAAAACTGATGTGGTGATATATTTCAAGTAAGTTCATTTTACGTCCCTGTAATAAAGACCCACTATATCAGCATGAATAGTCAAATGAGAAAGTGGAGCACCCTCAATAAGATGCGGCTTAACCTATGATCTCCTGGAGTAACTAACTGGTCCTTATATATCGGCTAAGAATAGTAAAAAAATATGAAAATAATTAAATCAGCACAGTATAAACCAACCTATACTCAAACAAAAACCATTCATACCTAGCCGGTCCACTAATATAAAGAGATATCATTTTACAATCTTTTGAAATAGTTTGAAGCCAGGATGCTTTTGAGGGTATCCATTAATCTTGGCCAACGTTGAATTGCGTGTTGGAGACGACGGCTAAAGAGTTTAAACTCGGCTTTGCTACAATCAATCAGCTCTTAGTTTGAAAGTAATTTATCACCGGAATACTTTTGTAAAGAAATAATTTTCTAGTTGCTATGTACTTATACACCGTTTATAGTATATTTATTACATTTAAATGCAAGAATTTAGGAAACTAATTTAATCCCTTAGTTAATTGTTTTTGGTTATATGCCAGATAGGTTAGGATTCTATAGTAGGAAAATAGGTTTGCGTTTTTCAATACGCTATATGACGAATATATTTAGATATGCGATTTTAACAGATAAATCTGTTTAAGTTCTATATTGGTTATTTACTTTACCGTGCCTTTACGTAAATACATTTAAATCCCTCGCAAACGCTTCAGCCTAGGGTGATAACCACAACTCCAGTTGCATGTCATCAAACGTAAATTGTACTTGTTCATGTAGTCTGGCGTCATAATAGTTGATGGTGTTTTTCGGCGTCAACCGCGTAGTCACTCTTACAAATTCAATTTCACCAATGCAAGTATTTTCGCAGTGAATGTAAATAGTTATTTGTGTAACTAGTAAACATTTCTCTCGTGAGCAGCAAAGGCAGTTTGCACTCGTGTTACACATTATATTTTTCATACAATTACTATAAATAAAATACATAATTATAACTGTATAACACGTTTTTAGGTGAGGCTAAATCCAAACTTTGGACGAAACGGGAAACGATGCACCAGCCGATCACAGTGGCTATATCTTTGTTGCCAACTTATTTTCAAGCGTACACGGATTACGTGCGTAATAAAAGCACGCTGTTTTGTGTTGTTTGATTGGAATACTGGTGTGCGCCAAAGTAAAAACCGTATGCCAAAGTAAAAATTGTGCGTCTAAGTAAAGCCTTCTGTACTATAATCTGTGCAAGGAAGCCCACTTTGTCGAGTGACTGTAGGAAAAGGTATTTTTCCGTTACATGAATAGACGACTGCTGAGATTTTCAATCTTATGAATGCGTTTCTGAATAATTTATTATTTTAAACTAAATAGACAGAAGATTTATCACTCCAAAATGAATTTCATTAAAAATAAATTGTAAAAGAAATGTATTATTTAGCTCTTAAATTAGCTTATGTTTTCTGAACAAATGTATTGTCTTATATTTCAAGAACATTAAAAGTGAAATGCATAGTAAAACACCTAGAGGGCCAGAGAGAACCTCAAATGAAGGAACAAAATCAACATAACAATAACAATCTGTTAACTAAACAGTTACGAGGTCTGAAGTTTTGACCAGAAAACAATAAAACAAGTTCGATGCTAACAATAGATGGACTAAGCAATCCCTTTCAACCAGGTGTATTGTTTAAGTGAAAAGCCTTAAAGGTGAACTAAATAAGCGTAAAGTTTCCGAATCGCATGGATTTAATTGAGTTTGAACTTGTATTTCAAACAGATTGATCTACCTGTAACTCATGAAAAAAACTTTGGTGAGAGCCTTACACGGTTCAACTCAACGATTCATTAGTGTCAATGTAAAAAAGTTGCAAATAAAAAGAAAAAAACTTTCACCAAATATTTCTTCGACAAAAAGCGATATTTCAAGCGATATTTTGTTGCGATAATCTTGAACGCATTAAATGATAGTACACTTATACTATGCCACTAAAAGCGAAATATGTATTTCATGTGGACAGTTTTTTGTGTCTCATCTTCACATCCTATGATCTAGCACAGAACTGTTTTACACATTACTTCAGGCTAGTCCCTGAGGGTCGCGGCAGTATCAATTAGATAAAATCTTATTGGTGATTTGGCGGGATTTGAACCTGGGCAATGACCCGGGATGTTTTTTTATGTGAACAGTAACCCCTTTAAGAAACGAAACATATATTTATCTCAACGTTTATAGTACTGTAAATAAATATTTCATCAACCAAAAAAAATAAGATAAAAATAAATAAATAAAGAGGGGGTGGAAATTAAACGTGTATAAAATACATCTTCGATGAAACGAAAATCCATTAATGAAAAATTTAGTGAGGTGTTCCTCTTATCATATCTTTTCATCACCTAAGAAATTTCTGTATCAATATTTCACTCAAGCTAAGCAAAAATAGCCCCGATATTTTATTGGTAGAATTATATATGTAATTAAGTGTCCCTGATTCTCAAAGTTCAAAAATATATTTTATAGACACAAGCTAAGAAATAATAGCTTTTGTCAATAAACATTTTTCACTAATTGTTCATTTTGTCCGTGTTTTCTTTGGTACAATTTGAAATTCTAGAACAAAACCTGACATACCAATAAAAGTTTTAATAATAAACAATATTAGCCTACTGACCAAATATATCATAGACGCTTATTCAATCAAAATCATTAACAAACATCAGTTTTCTGTGATAAAATGTAAAAAGTTGACTTTGAAAATTGAACCGTTTCATTACTAATTTCTGTGACACCAGTAATCTATTTTAGTTGTTTGTTCATATACAAAATGACTTAAGAAATATGTAAAATTAAAACACACAAGGTGGGTCGGCTATATTGGGTCTGGTAGCCCTGGACGATCACTGGATCACACTTCACACTACCAGTTAAATGGTTAATTGTGGGCAAAAATCTACAACCCGAATTCACATTAATTCCCAAAGTATTATAATGTTAAATGCTTGGTTACAGTTGCTTACATTACATAATAGATTTTACAATTTAAAGTAGTAAAAATATTCTTTAAACCAAACGTTTCCGCTCTAACAATAAACCTTCCTTATTGGATACGTGAAACCGATAATCCAAAGCTTTCGGTGAATAGACATATTTAATTCGACCTCAAGGACAAATAATCCGTAGAATGAATAATGAAGCTAATAATCCGTATACAACAGTTGTTTGGAAATTCTTCGAACTCCTTTTTTTAAACAACAGCTTAAGGATACTTATTTGTTTAGTTTAACATTGCTACTACGTTTTAAGGAATTCTCAATTACGCTCAATTAACCCCCTCCCCCCTAAATATAAAAAAATATTTTGACCAAAGAGTTGTCCGAATATTTTTTTTCCACATACTTGATATAGTATGGAATCACAATGAGTTTATGATATACCTCTGCCACCGGAGACAAAGTTTTAAATTCAATCCATAAGAAAATGAAATTTTCTTTCTGTATTTCTTTTTTGTTAATTAGTATTAGAACTGATTTTACTTTTGATTGTGCGAGTAGTATTATTAATAATTAGAATATACTGTTATTAAAACACGCTGATGAAATTCCATATTACACGAAAAAGATTTGAAATTTTTTTCTATGTCTAGCAGTTTCCGGGCCTTACAAGGGACAGCGAAACATAAACTTGGAAACAAAAATATAAATTTTTTAGTTTAATGCCATGACATTCTATATGAAAAGACAAATGGTTAATTACATTATGAATTCTGGTTAAGGAAAACCTATATTTTTTACAACAATATTAAAGACTGATACACACGAATCATCGGAAATCCCTTGTGCAGGATATAACGGGCTTAATCACACTTTGATCCTATTTCCAGTTAGAATCGACATTGATTTACGAGTTTTATTATTGGGCTGTTCCAGTAACAATGTCGATTGAAAACCAGATAGAACCACGTTGATTTGCACTATTGAAGTTAATAAATATCACTGTCATGCTAAATAAAGCGTGGTAAAAATACATTATTCTACATAGCGAATTGTACATATTATTGTGGCGGCAACTGTAAATGACTCTTTACCTACTATGGCCTAAGCGAGACTCAACATTCCATGTATAACTGGGATTGTACAAATAAACGTACAGTTTTAATAAACCTCAGCAAACAACAACATGTGTCCTATGACTACGTGTAATTGCACACAAACAAGTATTTGATTGGTCCTGTGTTAAATTGAAGCCAAAGCTCGGTTTTTAACCTATCAGTTCCAGGAATCCTAGCACCTGAAAAACTTTTTTGGTCACGTTATACAGGGTTAGTAAAAAGTGTGGAGACCCCCTGTTATTTTTTAATGGCCCTTACTAGAAAAACTAACCTCGGCACACCTTTATGACATCTTATGAAGTACTTTTTGGGCATATCCGTCACTTGATGTACATCCCCAAAATGGGGGATTTTGGGGGAAACGTAAAAATTTCAAATACAAAGACCCATCAAAGCACCCCTAATTTTGAAGGTGCCAGTAAAAAGAGACCAACAACGCAAACTAGAGGTCTTTATCTCAATCCAGTAAAAAATGGCAGCCAATTGAAATTCTCAGAAGTTAAATTTAACTTACAGCTTTTCAAGTCTGGAGACCCCCTGTAAATTTTGTAGCGGCTCACACTAGGAAAACTAAACTCTACACACCTTTTTGGCATGTTATGAAGTACTTTTTAAGCCTAATAGCCACTTGCTTACCAAACCAAAAATGGGGGATTTCGGGGGAAACTCAAAAGTTTTAAATGATAAGCACCATCAAGTGACCCCTCATTTGGAAGGTCCTGGTAAAAGAAAACTAACAACGCAAACTAGAGGTTTCTATCTCAATCCAGTAAAAAATGGAAGCTGATCAAAATCTTTAGAAATCGGTAATAACTTGCAATTTTATATTCAATTGGCTGCCATATTTTACTGTATTAAGATAGAGACCTATAGTTTGCGTTGTTAGTTTTATTTTATTATGACCTTCAAAATGAGGGGTCACTCGATGGGTCTTATCATTTAAAATTTTTGAGTTTTCCCCAAAATCCCCCATTTTGGGTTTGGGAACTTATGAGAATTTCAATTGGCTGCCATTTTTTACTGAACTGAGATAGAGACCTCTAATTTTCGTTGTTGGGTTTCTTTTACCAGGACCTTTAAAATGAGGGGTCATTTGATGGGTCTTTGTATTTAAAACTTTTGAGTTTCCCCCAAAATCCCCCATTTTGGGGATGAACACCAAGTGGTGGTTATGCCCAAAAAGTACTTCATAACATGCCATAATGGTGTGCCGAGTTTAGTTTTTCCAGTATGGGCCGTTCAAAAAATAACAGGGGGTCTCCACACTTTTTACTGTATATGTCATGTTAGAAACTTAAGTACTACATGATTAGTGCAGTGCAGTTATAAAATTACCCGGACATCACGCGTTAAAAAGCGAAACCTTCTGGAAAGTGTTCCTTACACTTCCCTTACCATTTCCTGAAAATTCCCAAAAATTCCCACTTTGGCAAAATCCGCCATCTTGAAAAAATAGCTGCCAATGCAGGTTTTTACTATAAACTTAATATCTCAAGAATGAAAATACTTAGAGAAGCCTAACTTTCACGAGTCTATTCTAATTTAACTACTATACAACATAAAAAATACTCTGTTCACTAAATATTGGGTAAAAACTCAAAGTAAATGTAAATTATGTGTGGAAACAAACTTTTATTTAACAAATTATATACATATTTTAATAACACTCCTTTGTTAGTAGGTTTTTACAGTTTTTGTTCAAACAAAGGTTGTAGAGCTCTAAAAGGCGTACAATATTCATGTATAATTTGTGTGTTTACTCAAATTATAATGTTATCCAGGGTGTCCTAACTGCGATGATAACGCGAAACTGGCGCGCTCCCGATATGCCGAAACCCGCCACCGGGCGGCCCTGGAAAGACGCACATGTTTACTTACTAGATATCGGTATATATGCAATCATAGTATTAAAGTACAGTTATGTTTATTCTTTAATACACTTACATTTCCTAAAAGTTGGCATTAACTACTCATCTAGTAGTTATTACAACAGCAAAAAACTTTTTTATACAATATCAAGAAGTATTTTATAAAGTAGCGTTTGAAATATTACCTTGCTATTAGTTCGACACATCGTCTGGGTTGATGTCATCTTCATCGTCAGTCTTTCCTTCGATTTGATCCGGGTGGTTGCTACATCCATATCCTGTGCAGTTTGCACACATATCTGAACACGTTAAGCCATTTCTTACGCACGCACACGCTCTACTCTGACATCTTTTCTTGCAGTTGCAAGCTACAAGGTGAAGTGATTGTTTAGGAACTAACACTTGGTTGGTTTGAACTGGATAGAACGTTTTGTTTACCAACTTCCATCTCCATTTTAAAGAGTCCAGTTTAACATTACTCCATTCTTGAACTTGAAAAAACGTTCGAAATGAATGGAATCTTGCAGCATCAGCAGACGTTGGTGGGAGTGAGCACAGATTAAAATTTGCATCCAATTTCCAAGTTTTTAAGGTAGATCCTGTATCGCAAAACATTTAAACTCTCGTCTTTCTTTCCTCTATAGAGAGAACCTATAAATAGCTCGCCTACTTTAGCTATAAATTCGGGGGAAGAGAAACCGTTGTTAAAAACTTACTTAACCTGTTGCATCTTTTTGTCGTTCTTGACCTTTTGAAAAGGCTTCATCTTTCCTTTGCCAAAAAATGTCAGATGTAGGCCTACTATCACAGCCTGATATTGCATTTATGAAAAACAAATGTTTTCTCATCTCGCCGAAGGCCTCCTGTAGTTTCTTACTGCTGTGTATTTTGCGGCCTCTATTACCTTTTTCGGGTATCACCATGAATGTCTCGCAATCCAGGGGAGCAATCATTAGTACCAATAAGTCAGTGTCCTCTCCAACTAAAACTGAGGTTTTTCCTTCATTTGCCTTCTCAATAGCACTAGCAGTTGATACTATCAGAGTGTCTGCAATATCGTCGGCTTGTAAGACAACGACTCATGCTGCCCTAAGATGTGTTGATAGTAGTTTTATTAGTTCTTCTTTGTTCCTAATCCTAGAGTTGTACAAAAAATGACTCGTGTGATAGTAACGCAAAGGAATTTACATCTACAACACACTCGGAGGACATTCCGCGCCGGAAATGTTCATGAACTTTAATTGATGACTTTTACCATAACCGTCAAACACAACGGTTACATTAGTTAAACCATAATGAGCTCTAACATATCCAACATACTTTTTTGTTATTTCGCCATAGCTTTTATGTATCTGCCAAATGCACTTATGCAACAAGTTTCCTCCATCTAAGGTGTAAGCTATTTCAATGTCATTTGGTAAAGACGTTTCTGGCTTACAATAAGTTTCGATAACTTTTTGCAATGTTGCCTTCCCAGAACCTTTCCGCATAGCTCCTTCTTCAAATAAAGCTGTTGGCCACGGTGCTAGTTCGTGTTTCAGGATTTCATCGGTCTTAGCATAACTATGCGGTCTTAGCATAGTTGAAATGCCCCGGTGCATAGAAAATTATCAACATAATCTGGACACAGTAAATATGTAGTGGTCAGTCCCCTGATTGCTCTGCTCTAATGTACATTCTTACGATTTCTTCTAGCTCATGATACTGAACCACTCGGGTTTTGACTTCATCCTGAATAATGGCACTGTACTCTAACAACCTTTCTAGGCCTCTACTAACCACTTTTAAATCACCTTCTTTGGTGCTACAAATAACACACGTTTCTATAATGGATGGCAGGGTAGGCCTACATCAATACAACACAAACACACCTGAACCACACGATTTATTACTCGATACTGCTTGAATCGACTCGACACAACTTAAAAAGTACAGACTTTTTCGTTGAGGAGCGCCATTCAGAGGCGTCATGTCGGCAAGGCGGTTACGCGGAAGCATTGCATCTATGGGTTCTTAGAGACCTTTATAATTATCGTAAACACACGTGTAATACATGATATTGTACGCCTTTTAAAGCTGTAATCGTTAGTTTAAAAAAATCGATAAACCAACAAACAAAAGAGTAATAATTAGAAATGCAAATAGTTTGTTAAATAAAAGTATGTTTTCACTCATATTGTATATTTATTTTTGCATTTTACGCAATAATCAGTGAACAGAATATTTTGTATGTCGTATAGTAGTTAAATTAGAATAGACTCGTGAAAGTTAGGCTTCTCTAAGTATTTTCATTCTTGAGATATTAATTTTATAGTAAAACCCTGCATTGGCGGCCATTTTTTCAAGATGGCGGATTTTGCCAAAGTGGGAATTTTTGGGAATTTTCAGGAAATGGTTAGGGACGTGTAAGGAACACTTTCCAGAAGGTTTCGCTTTTTAACGCGGGATGTCCGGGTTCGGTCATAATTTTACCTAACTGCACTGCACTAGATATAGGTTACGGGTTGTCTCTAACCTTTCAGAAAATAATGTTTCATGTTTTTTTTTTTGGCCATGGATATAATATCTTAATACAGGTCTTGAAAAATTGTAATTAACTTTTTATATTGATATATAAATCAAATTAATATTATAATTACAGATTCCCTGCATCATGTAATATTTTCTTCCATACAATATGTACAGCTAATGCTTTCCTATTGTATCACAGTTGCAAAACTAAAATTGGTTGGTTGGTAATTTGACTCTGAAATCTGGATACCTAAAGCCCTTTCAAATTGTAAATGGTCGTTACCGTCAAATAAATAAATAGAATTGTATATTTAAGGTAGATAGTCTAGAGTTGAAGATAATTTTACACGGATTTCATTTAATTCCAGACAAAACTTAGTAATTCAACTTAGTAATATCAATACTCTGTGAGAGCAGAAGGAAAATAAACAATGGTGTCATTTTGATTTAAATGTGATTAATATTTTTCAGTCGATATAAAAGAAATACCGGCTTAACTCCTTTCTCCCCTATGCCTTTAGTTTAAAGGATTAAGTTTTTCAGGCTGTATTTAACCTGAGTTAATCTTTGGACCAGAAGATTATTTGGAAAAGAAAACACAACACTGCAGCAGGAAAACAACATTGCTCTTGATTCAATGTCCATCCAATTTTCGACCAGTGACAAGACAAACAGAAAAGCAAACGGTAAATCTTTTATTCAACTGGCTTTCTTCGGTAGTTTCTTTGGTAGAAACAAAACAATTTAAAACCCAAATGTGAAACAATAATAGAAAAAAACCTAATTACAAAGATTATTCTTTTCATTTTAGTATCATCCTCTCCCACGTCTTATATTGAATATGAATACGGGACAGTGAGGATTGTATTTACCTCTTCAATGATTAGTTCGAATGATCCATGTAATGTTAAAAATGTTGTTTTTTCTTTGGTCTACGTAATTTATAAAAACTTTGTCCTATGGGTTAAAGTACAACAATTACAGTTGGTCCATGATAGGTAAAAGGATAGCAACAAGATGTAATAATCACAGTACAGTTGTCAAACACAATTTCCTCGTGATACGTATCAAACTGTAATGTCATTGTTAAACAATTATTTTTAACAAATTCTTCAATAAAAAGAAATTAACTGTAAGAAAAGCGTATTTATAACAATTGTTGAACCAATATTTTGTCAAATTAAAATTCATTCATTATTACACAACTCTTTTAGAATTGAAATCTAATGAACATACATAACAAGTAACATGAATTATTGTTTTTTTTTTTAGTTTCACCAAATAAATTTAAATTACATGTTTTTATAAATAAACCGTAACATTTATTCGTCATTAAAATAAAAACTCATTGTAAACAGTATTGGTTGCTTAGCATTGTTTTAAAACATTCTTAACTCTGTGATATTTCCTGAAGGAATAACATGTTTATGTTCGACTAGCTGTGTGCCCGTTCTACGCACGGAGATCTTATAGTAGTCAGTTGAAACCTTCTTATATTAAGATTAAGAACAGCAGTTAGTTTGCATATTTGCAGACATGCTGGCAAAACTATTATATATAAACCTTCGCAAATACAGTATCTGACAGTTCAAGCCAAAATAAATGCTTCGCAATTAAATGTCAACCGGATCGTTATGGTCCATATGTCCAATGATTAAACTAAAAAATGTTTTATAGATCCATGAAGCGTAGCCCTAAAGTAGGCCTATAATTGAAAGTTACTTTCCACATCGGTTAACTAAACGTATTTAAAGTACTACCTCAACCTCACCATTTAACACTTTATTCCGGTTGACATTTTCAGTATCAAAGGTGCTCTTGTCCATTCCGTGAAACACAGAGAAATAAGGACATTAATGCGTTACCAACAGACATACACACAACAATCTAAAAAAGGCCACGAACTATTGATACATAAACAATATAAAGGCGTAAACAATTCATGATGGTTTGCCCAACAAATGTTTTACTCAAATAGGTTATCATTTTCTTAGCATACCGGGTAAGCTAAGATTTGGAATCCAGACAGAAAAAGCTAAACTTATGCAGAGTTAAGACATCACTTAAATTGAATACGGACGGCTCTAATAAATAAGGTGCAACACCAATGATAACTAATTTGTAAACTACAGTGATGTGTTGGTACCTACGTAAAAATGATTCTAGCAGCTACCAACGGTTCTAAGGAAAAGAACCAGTACCTACGTAAGAACCTACCTAAGAACTATAGTACATCCGACCAATTAAATACATTAATATCTAGTCCCGAGGTTATTGATCTCTTGCTTTTGGATTTTCTCGTAAAAAGTTATAGCGTAAACTTATCGGTGTCAGTTTGAAAAAAAAACCTTACCCAAACAACTTTTTGTTATTTAATAGATTACGCATTCTCTAAACAATGATTAGTATATCTATTAACATTAGAAGGAAATGTGACGAAAATCACACAATGTTGGGGTTTTGCTCATTTGTAATTATATTTCTTAAGTAGGTAGGCCATGTATTCTATGGAAAAGTACCGGTATCAAGGATCGTCGTCAAAAAGGTTGTTATGAATAAATATGTAGGCTTACGTACCCAAGATATGAGCTATGGGCTTATTGGCTGTATGGTCCAGCGATTGCATCACACGGGGAGTAGAAACAGAAAGTGACACATTGGAAAAGCGAGTTTAGCACTTCCTCTGTTAAACCTCTGTTACAATCACCCACTGCAGTTGTGATTTTTTACTTTACACTTTACACAACCGCCATTGAAGCGCCGTCAATGAGTGGAAACCTTTTTTGTAAGCTATTGGCGACGATCATTTCAGTGTCCCAGCCCTATACAACACTGATTCAAGGTCTTCTTTCTGGTTGTCAAAACTCAAGAAACATTTTATACTCAAAGAATTTTTCTGGTTCCGATTTGGACGATGTTTAGTTATTTAATTTCATTTACGGTTACACTATTAGACTATATTATTGCACTTGCGATTAATTAAATCCGTTATGTAAGAAAAACGTTTTTAATCTCACTTGGTTGAGATTTGCTTTCAAAACGTGATTCGAAATGGTTGCGGTATTTGTAAACAACATTTGTAAACATATCATTGACAGCTAGAAAAAATAATCTTGATCCAAACAGCTGTTCGTTATTTCATAGACGATTATGTGATAAAAATTGAACGAAAATTTGACAAAATCGCACAAAACTGCATTTTTGAACGTCCGTAATTTTATTTACAAAGTAGTGAGGCTATATTTAAATCACTAAAGACACTCTCGCCAATCCAGTGAATACATTAAAATGACTTGGATCTTGATAGGTACTCTGGTTTTCACGGAGAAGATTGCGTAAAATGCCATCTTGAGTGTTACAGACAAAGGGAAAGGCAGACAGACAGACAGACAGACAGACAGACAGAAATAGAGATAAGACTCGTTTCTGCTTCTTTAATGTATAAAACGTAAAAATAACCTAAAAGTATATAATTCTGAGCAAAGTACAGACAAAACTCTAATTTTATTTATATAGACTAGCTGTGTGCCCGTTCTACGCACGGGGATCTTATAGTAGTCAGTTGAAACCTTCTTATATTAAGATTAAGAACAGCAATTAGTTTGCATATTTGCAGATATGCTGGCAAACTATTATATATAAACCTTCGCAAATACAGTATCTGACATTTCAAGCCAAAATAAATGCTTCGCAATTAAATGTCACCCGGATCGTGTTGGTCCATATGTCCAATGATTAAACTAAAAAATGTTTTATAGATCCATGAAGCGTAGCCCTAAAGTAGGCCTATAATTGAAAGTTACTTTCCACATCGGTTAACTTAAACGTATTTAAAGTACTACCTCAACCTCACCATTTAACACTTTATTCCTGTTGACATTTTCAGTATCAAAGGTGCTCTTGTCCATTCCATGAAACACAGAGAAATAAGGACATTAATGCGTTACCAACATACAACAAAACAATACAATACAACAATCCAACAAAGGCCACGAACTATTGATACATAAACAATATAAAGGCGTAAACAATTCATAGACGATTATGTGATAAAAATTGGACGAAAATTTGACCAAAATCGCACAAAACTGCATTTTTGAACGTCCGTAATTTTATTTACAAAGTAGTGAGGCTATATTTAAATCACTAAAGACACTCTCGTTAATCCAGTGAATACATTAAAATGACTTGGATCTTGATATGTACTCTGGTTTTCACGGAGAAGATTGCGTAAAATGCAATCTTGAGTGTTACAGGCAAAGGGACAGACAGACAGACAGACAGACAAACAGAAATTGAGATAAGACTCGTTTCTGCTTCTTTAATGTATAAAACGTAAAAATAACCTAAAAGTATATAATTCTGAGCAATGTACAGACAAAACTCTAATTTTATTTATATAGATTTATAAGAGGTCGCTCCCTTTTCTTAACACGCTGTTATTGCCAACATAGTTTAGGATAAACACATATTTATTAATTACCTTACATACGTAAAACATTTTTGCTTGTTGCTGTTTACTTTAACTGGATTACCTTCCTACTTAGAAATGGTAAAAATAATTATGTACATTCCAAAAATTGGTAATCTGTAAATAAAACGAACGAATAAACCGTTTGAAACGGAATAAATAGTAGCGATCAACATTATCTTGTTGCAAAGAATATAACACATATATGCAAAGCACGCCAAAAGAACACTCAGCAATGTTTAAAGAGCAACATTACTCATTTTAAGCTATTAAGCTATTTTGAGTCTGGCTTAAAATCTTTATTTTCTAACTTTGAAGCGTTTGGCTTTGTTCTCAACATTCAGTATACACGTACACAATGATCTTAGAATCTTTTCTTAGTTTCAATGTTTCTTGGAGCACTACTAAAATTTAAAGCGATTTCACGGTTGAACAAAGTACTGCAAGGGATACGTCGAATAATATAATGTTTAATTTCTTAGATACATAGAAAACAGATACATAATAGGTAGATACATAGTAGAAATTATAGTTGAAAATATGTTTCACAGCTTGTTGTGGCGGTTTATAAATCATTCGCCTAATAAAAGAAATAGAAATAGAAAGGATAACTTTTTAACGTGTCTACTGTTAAATAAATAAATCATTATTATTTTAAAATTATTATCACACTCAACATCTATTAAACAAATAAAAAAGGTACCGATGCACTAATATATTGCCTTAGTTTTCTGCTTCTCAAAATGATTATTTACAAGCATTATACATATCGGAGAGCAAACTAAGAAAACGAACAAAACAAATTTGAACAAAGTAAATTGCAGTTCAATAAAAGAGTAATTGTATACGCACTGTATTTTAAACAGGAATTTACGCTAAATCCTGGATTTTAATAATCCTAGAGGAAGATTTACGATTCTCGAGGCTTTTGGGGTTTCCATATTAATTATTTGTGAATCTTGACAGCTGAACCAGCCCAAAGATAAATGTGTATTTACGTTTTATGATTCAATCTGTTATTTAACTAAATACAATTTCCTTAGATGTTTGCCTTAGAGGGACGACCCGCAAGAAGTCAGAAAGAAGTAACTCTTAAACGTACGCAAAGGTTGATATGCTAATCAAGTCAAACGTCTAATAGTAAAATAAAATGCTGTAAATTTAAACTAAAAATAATAACTGAGTTAAACATAGCTACCCAGGCATTCTCGATGACGTGGAACATACATTTTTCCACTGCCAGCGCTGGGAGAGGCCGCCCCGCCTGGAGGCTCAACAGTTAGTAGGACTGCTGTCGGTGGACACGGTCATACCGATTATGACGGAGGGTGAGGACAATTGGACCTGTGTGTCACATTATATCCAGGGTATTCTCCGCGCCAAGAAGTTCGACCTTGACCGGGATGCGGTGTAGGTCATTAAGAATCTAAATGCCAGAAACGGTGCGAGCCCTGAGGGCTTAGGTCACATGTTGGCCTGACTTGAAGTAATGTGACAAACAATTCCAGGTCTGTGTCCAACAGAGTAGAGGGGGTTTTTTAGTGAGTAGTCTGACAATTTTCAGGAGTCTCACACTACAGGCTGGCTACCTGTGTGCGTAAAAGCATTTTTCCTCCTCTCCCTAAGAAAAAGAAAAAAAAAACATAGCTACCGTGCAATTTGGAATATTTGAACGTCCCCCATGTTTTACTTAGCTGACCCTTTGAGTTCGGGCGAATGAATCTTTAAGCTTGAAAATTGTGAAGATGAGCAACTTTACCACACGGCCCATTTTGTAAACAAATGTACCTTAAAATGTTTTTGGAAATTTCTTATAAATTAAATAGTTTTGAAGCTACCTAGTAGCCTATCAAAACAATAAACACATATCTTTAGTTTGAAAATTTCCAGAGAGGTTTACAAGGTTGGAATCTAGATTCAATATCAAGAGTACCCAGGGGACCTGTGGTTGGTCTACATCGCTTTACAGTCTGATAGCTTTGATTTTCTGTGGTCTGTATGTATCTAGCATGCAAATGATTTAGCTATATTATATCTACAAAATGCAATTATTATACACTGAAAATATCTTTTTAGCGAATTTCCCCCTATAGTAGCTATTACC
Organism: Macrosteles quadrilineatus; assembly: GCF_028750875.1. NCBI lineage: Eukaryota > Metazoa > Arthropoda > Insecta > Hemiptera > Cicadellidae > Macrosteles > Macrosteles quadrilineatus. The sequence goes on from NW_026542602.1 coordinate 11,604,913, forward strand.
GTAGGTGGCGCGGTAAGACCCAGACCCGGTTTACTTGTGCATGGATACATGTTGATAAAATTTGTAATATATATATATATATATATATATATATATATATATATATATATATATATATATATATCATCCTATACTATTAACGTATGTTAAAACACTTCTACCATCCTCGTAGCATCAAACCTAAGCACTCTTTAAATCTAATGCTATTTAAACGAGGAATAAATATGTCCCGTTTATGGAAATATTTTAGCAATGATCGAATCAGGCAAATTAAAATTCAAGATCACTTATTCTATTAAATAAAATCACACTTTTAATATTGAATAAAATCAATTTAATATTCAAAGGTATATTTTTAAACAAATAATTTCTAAAATGATAAAAGAACTATGTAATAATCAATCATTTGTCGTCGAAAATGAAATTAATCTGTGAATGTTGCAATAATTTATAACAGTCTGAGATCTGTTTCAGTTGGGCTGACAGCCAGAAAAATTGAGTCATAAATTTAGGTGGCTGTAAACAAAGCTCTTAGATTAATTGTTTTTATTTGGATTCACTCTGAACAATCGCAAAACTTCCAAGCATTAAAACGTACATCCGTTAAAAATAAATCACACTACTGATTAAAATTGGTCTAGGCCTATATATTCACTGAAGGCTAAAATGAGTAATCCATGAAACAAACAATTTCTAGATATCACCGGTTTTCGTCTGTGTGATAAACTATATTTGTTGTAAACTTTATTAGCATACTGCATACGCTGTTTAGCAAGTTAACTCTCAATTACGTAATTGTTCGTGTTTATAATCATAATTTTACCTTTCATTATTACTTTTATCTTTTATTCTATTTGCTTATATGAGTAAAGCTGTTAAAGATTAGTAGACGAAATTATTGCAGAGTTACGAAGGTTATTAAAATTTCTCTCTTACGGGGCTGATTTATATAGATCGGTTGATTTTTTTAGAAATCTTAAAGGAATATACTTTCTGATACTCTTGGGTGAGTTATGTATTAGTACCTGAGGGCCGAGCTTTATTTGGGGAATATTATTAGTATATTGTATATTCTGAGAGCAGACTTTGATTAATGTCATTTATTCAAATCGACTTTTTGATCCATCTTTTATTTCATATAATCGATAGTATTGTAGTTAATGTAAGTCGTAGTTTTTTTAACTAACATTGCATATACAGAGTGTCCATAAAAAACGTTCCAGGACTTTGGGATACGAATCGTCATACTAAACAGAAGAAAACAGTTAATGTGAAGGTATGTCCGAAAATGGATACTTTCCTAGATATCCACCATTTTGTTTATAATACATAACTATTTTTATCTTTGAAGTTTTTCAACCGATGATTATGAAACTTGGTATAGAAAAAAATAAAGTTGGTCTGATAAAAAAAAGTTGGTAAAATGTCCGATAAAGTTGGTTGGATTGGTGTAAAAATAAAGCAGTTACTCAGGGTGCCCTTTATTTAACCTTATCTTAAAACTAAAGACCGTTCTATTTCAGTTACAGTATTTGCAGTTCGGTCGTTTTGATCTTGGTGTCGTTTGATCGTGAATTACAAATTTTAAAAAAGTATCTTTGACATTTTTAATAAAATTAGGCCTATTCATTTTCGGCCACCATTATGAAACTTATTTTTGGACCAACTTAATTCTTTTACAAAAGGCTTTGTGTACGTTAACATGCTTACCAAGTTTCATAATCATCGGTTGAAAATCTTCAAAGATAAAAATAGTTATATACTTTAAAAAACAAAATGGCGGATGTCTAGGTAAATATGCATTTTCGGACATACCTTCACATAAGATTGTTTTCTTCCTTTTCTAGTATAAGGATTCATATACAAGAGTCCTGAAAGGTTTTTTAAGGCCACCATATGGGATGTATACTACAGGGTCTAATAGTCAATGGTAGTACGTAATGGAATCTCACTTCCAGCCAGCAAAGAGCTGTTTTTCAGACTAAATCCATTCTTGTAAAATCTATAAATCAGAGTAGTGTGGCGCAAAGTCTAACTATGTAGGAACAGAGTAACCTAGTTTGACAAAAAATATATTTCTAAGGGCCGCTTTCCCCAAATCAAGTTTAACTTAATCTCGGTTAACTTTAATCTGTGGGTTAAACTTAGGATGGCTTTCCCCACTATTTTGTCATGAAAGTTTAGTTTAACCTAGCTTTTCTTTGCAAGCAACAATGTTGGCAACACTGTTATGCAATTTTGTCTGCAATATTAGCTGTTTAACTTCCCACTATGACATATCTGTCATTAATTTTCTCGTGTTTTGGTTATTTGTATTAGGTTTCGTGTCATAGTCTCCAATTGTTGACATTAAAAAGAAACATTTTTATTTGCAGGCTAATAAATTGTACTGATGATAATTTATAAGCATTTCATTTATTGTGTTTATTTAAGCTCAAACTTAATTAAACAGTAGGCCTACTGTACGCATCAAATAAAAGCATTTACAATCATGGGAAAATAAAATGTTGGGAAAGACGCAAAATTAATGTTTGTGGATTAAAAACTAGAGCCTATCCTTTGTAATAGCAGGCCTAGGCTACTCAGCATTAGACACGTTCGATGTTTCTAAACTAAATTTAATTTTAGGCGTACTGCAGTATTTGTTAATTTACACATGATAATAATAGACTAGTGGTTAGGCCCGAATGTTTAATATTTACTTTTGTTTAATGTAAGACTCGTGTTAAAATAAAATCAAACCAAAAGGCTTCTTATGAAAAAACTTTCCAACCACTGTTGCGTTGCTGTGGACAAGGTAACCTATCGATTGTTCACAACTACGATACTAGGCCTACCTACCGAAAATATAATAATTTAGGCCTACTCTACGCATTTAAAAACCTTAAAACCATTACTGTATATCTGTAGCCTTATATCTTTAAATTTGAAATAGTCATGAATTAATTGTCTACATAGGTTCTGGTTTGTTATTTCTTAATTTATTTCCAATTTCCAGTTCAATTTATTTTAGGTTATGTTTAACAAATGTCAAACAAGGATATTTGCCATTGCCGTCTGCCGAACGTAACAAGTCAGCCAAGAGCCAATCAAAATCAAGCTATTATTCTTCTCTCCTGGGTTAAACCACGGATCGCCAGTTAAACCAGCCTCACCCCTAGGGTTAACTTAAACCTAGTTTAAACGGAGAAATTATTTTGGGGAAAGTGAATCTGAGGTTAAACTAGAGTTTAAACCGCGATCAGAGTTAAACTTGATTTGGGGAAAGCGGCCCTTAACTATACACATTGATAGACCTACACCACTTTGAATCGACTCTTGTTGTTCAAAAGAAAATACAATAATTGCACACTCCTTAAGTCATCACATTTAAAACAACATTAACTTTTCTTCTTATTTTCAAAACTGCTAAAATAATTAATGTAAAATAAAATCACACATCTTAAGAAGGATAGTCTATTGTTTGGGCAAAGAAATACTATAACCCGCTACAGCAACAACAATGGTGAAGCCACGACGCAGACAATCTTAAATTATATCCCGCCAAACTTCTTCTTTCTGAGAGAAAAGGTATTGCGCTAGGTATTATCCGGCCCTGCAGTCAGTGTTTCGTTTTAATCACTCCTCATCTTAAAAAAAAAAACTCTTTTAAAGGGCGAATCACGTAAGGTGTCCACGAATTGCTTTTAGACAAACCACTAGTCCCAAAATGATGAAATAACCATTAATCTTACTAAACCAACTATTAGGAATAATAGTAACCAACTGATTAAAATTTTGTTTTCTTTAGGAGCTAAACTGTAACAATGTTTAACATATCTAAAGGGATACTGCAAACAATAAAAATGCGTTTAATATAGAGAAAACATGTTTAAAGTTGATAGTTCGAAAGCTAAATAGTTACGGATAAGGTTTTCATATTGAAGTTGTTTGGAATCGTCATATCTTTGAAATGATATGATATTTTGAAATATGTTGAAATAAAAGTTTTAAAATAAAATGAGATATATGTCAATCTATTGTACATTAGCTATATTTTTTGAAATATTCAACCTATAGCCAACCAATTTGCCAGGTTAAGCAATTTGCACGGATCTCCAATGTGGCATACAGACAAACGTCTAAAACTTTAACATTTAAAATATTAGTAAGATAAAAGTATAAAACTTAATGTCTTTAGGCTTGTGCTCATCATGTACATAGTCTCCTTTATAGGAGAACATTTTTATTTATTTAAAAGTTTATTCAAACAGTTTGTATTATTCTAAACCTCTTTACCATTATTGCCTTTTTCGGTGCAATTATTTAAAAAATGTAACCAAGGATACCTAACAAATGTATTAATACATTAACTATATCTTATCCTATACTTATATATAAGATTTGTTTTAAAAAGAGCAGAGTTTCATTTTAAATGCATATTAATTAGTAAAAAGAGAGAAGAGAGGTTCAATTAGTTAAGTATTATTGTACTTTTTCATTTAACTTCTTAATGAAACACTTTTGTTAGTTAATTTCTCAGTCAAACTGTTTTACATTCATTAAATTATTCCAATTCCAAATATAAAATTCGAACATTTTTTAGGTGTACTGTATATTGTTTTTTATTATACTTTTCTATTCTTTCATAATAACTTAATCATTATATATTTTGTTTCGGTCACAGAAGGAAGTTAATCAAATATATATTATTTGATTAAAGTACAAAGTAGTAACTTTAGGGATTTTAATTTGCACGACCATCACATAAAAAAACTACTTTTAACTATGTTCCTACAAGCCTTTTATTGCTATGAAATTTTCATGTCATCATTATTTCATAGCTACTCATTAAACTATAGTGAAAGGAGTTAAACTTTGGTTACCCTAATTCCTCAACTGTAGTTGTTTCAAAGATAAAAACTGTTAATAATTTTCCAGGAAGAAATACATAAGTGTGAAGTTATGCCAACACTACGGGAATAGGCCTTTTCCATTCTGGAACATGCTTGAAATCAAGGCTATAGTAACCTTCGTTCTTGTAGACGATTATTATGATTAGGAGTAGAGAAGATGGTATTCTGTCAAACTCCTTTAATAATGTCAATATGAACCTATTTGTTGTGAGTGGAAATAAACCAACACCAAAATTAAATTAAGTCATCATTATAATTCCTAAAACAACCCTAATCATCCAAATATTTTAGACTACATAGTAAAATAGATATTAAAAATTAATGAGGGATTTAGGGAGCTTTAAACTGGAAAATCAAAAAGTATACAACTCATTATCACAACACATTTCTTTGCACCACCAGTCCATATCCTTGTATCCCCCTAACAATGACAACATATAATGAAAAACGACTCGAGTAGCCCAATAAAAGTCGGGAAGTTCCAACAGCATTGATTACAACTGACAGTTTTAACTTAGACTCTTGGCTGCTCAGACTGTCGATGGTTTTATAATCTCTTTTAATAATACTATTCTATATGTACCCAAAACTTATGTTGTAAGTTAATATTTAATGCTCGCAGTAAATAAAATAGTTAACAGGCTTTTGTTTATCAAATGCATATTCCTAAAACATTGGACCACCGTGTCCCATAGATTACTGAACCACGACCAATCTAGTCAGGCAATGAGCGTGCCAATTAGAGTGGCGAGCGGACTGTGCATACGCACAAAAACCCTTTCCCTGCCACTGTCGCTTTGCATTAATTTTGGAATCTCAATAATTAATTTCTATTAATAATTTTCTATTATTTATATTCTATAGCTTAGTGCCAATTTAAAAACCTGTGACTTATTCTGATCCCTTTTAAGTTTTTACAATACTAATCAAGTCTGTTTTATATGTTGTTGTTGTGTTAGATGTTGCTGAGTCAAGTGAATCACATCTGAAAAACATAAAAACTATACAGTTGAGTATTAATCGTAAAATAAGTATTGACTATACATAATTTGGCTTTCAATAAGTTTATTCGCAAGAAAAACTAATTAATGTGCTAATAAGCTGCAGAACAGTAGTTAACGTGATTGCCCCTTCCTGGGTTCTTGCTGATATTGGCTGGAGAAACTCCTGCAAGCCTAAGAGAGGATGGGTCTCGGACCAGTATGCAAGTGTGCGGCTGAAGCTCATACTAGTCTTATAACGATCGAAAGCTCTTTACTAATATGACTAAATGGGCCAGCCTTAGAGGAACTACTGTATTTAGAAGTTTTTTTTCTTCCAGGAATGACAGAGACTGCACATTTTGCACATTTTGCAATCCTATAGAATAGAAATAAAATAAATTAACATAGGATGTTTTTCTTATGACAATCTTAAATTGAAATGCTTACAATACAGTTACACAAATGAGATAGGGGACCACACTCTGAACGAAAGTATAAGTATGAGACACCATCAAATGTATACAATGATACGCCATGAACAAGATCCTATCAAATTCAACAATATAACATTGGCAACTAGGATATTTCCAGCTCAACAAGAACCACGGCTTACACTGCAGGGTTTCATGTACAGAGCGACAACATTAATCGTGTATGTAGCTTGAACTCACCTACAGAATTCTACACTGTATTTTGAATACCAATATTGATCAGTACGGCTCAAAACAGATATACAATGCAACTAAATTCCTACTTAGTGTAGGTTTGCAATGTACTTTCCATTCTTATAACAACAGTTTTTCAAATATTGTATATAAGCTCTACCATAGATAAAAAACACAGGAAATAAAAAAAAATCGTAGTCCCTTAGTAGATTTCCCATCCTTATGAAACAGCTGGAGCCAATTTTATTGTTAGTTCCCTCCGGTTTTCTGTAGATGTCCTGTTTTGTTTACAGTCTGTTTATATTATTTTAGGATTAGTTTCTTATTATTTGTGTCTCACTGTTTTGTTAAATAGCTAGTGGACGAGTTATTGTTAATGATTAGATAGTTGTATTTGGTTAAATGAGGTTTTAAATTACGGAATTAACAAGAAACTAATTGTAAACAAAACACGACATCTACAGAAAACCGGACAGAACTAACAATAAAATTTGCTTCAGCTGTTCCAAAAGTCTATGGTTCTACTTACTCAATTAAAGGTAAATCCAATAATTTTGACCCTTTTGTTTTCGTACTAAGTTAATATTCTTTTATAAATTTTTGATCTCATTGTACAAAAACCTATAGACCCATTTTATTGTTACTTAATATAAAAATTGCTACTGTGTCGGTATACGTGACAGTCTGGTAAAGGAGGATAAACTTGAATAACAGAAAAGAAAACAATAATTTGAAAGGATAATAGGCTTTTAATTTCTTTTAAAATGTTAAACATTTTGGTATTTTTAATAAATTCAAAAATTTGTAAATAATACATATTTCCCAAATTTTTTTATTGTGTTACGTCTGATGAACCTGAGTCTTATGCAATCAGTGTTATACTAAATTAATGTTTAACATATAAAGCAATAAAAGTAAACACAAAATTACAGTAAAGCTAAAAGGCTAACTTTTTAAAGGAAATGCCGTTCCCATTCCAATTTATGAGTGAAATTCCATTTTTTTTTCATTTTGTTGGAATCATAGACTGTCTACCTGGGAGTCCTTTTGTCACTATTTTAAGATGGCTTATTTTCTTTCTTAGTTCATTGCGTTTCATGTTTTTTTTGTTTTTGTCACGTGGACTTTGTTCTTTATTTATCTTACAAGAAGAAATGACTCGGAATATCAGGAAAATTAGGTAGTCAGCTCCACTCGTTCATTGTTTACGTGGGTCCAAAACTTTAATTTTACATTACCATATCTATTTGGAATTAAGTTTGGCAACAATTATAAGTAGAAATAAACTTTAGCATGTAGCTAATACAACCAACACAAGTAGAACACCGTACGTTGAAAAGTAACGACATGGATTAAGCATGAAATTTGACTTATCGTTTGTGGACACGAAACTCTACGTGTGAACTACTCATTATTTTATACAGCAATGTAAGGTTAAGATTTTGTTATTGTAAACATATTTTTGGCACTGAGTAAAAATATAGTAAGGTAATGATAATATAGTATTAAGGTTTGATTTTGGAATTGTGAAAAAGTAATGAATTTAGTAACACATGAAATTCGGAATATATTTAAAATATAAATAATTACGAATGACTAGCGATGATCTATTGATGATTTTTTTCAATGGACTGTTACAAATACTAACCAACATAAAAAAAATACTGCTACAAATGTTTTGAAGTCAGAATATTTTGTATGTACATATGAATGGAATATATTTTAATGAAAACACACACTTGTCTAAGGTCGAACGATAATGGCAATGCACGTGTGGGAAGCTGGCTTTGAAGACCACTTTGTGTCTTTATATTATTCAACGAGAATTCTTTGAAGCCTGAATGATTGAGGACGATCAGCATTTTGTGTGGTGTAACGGAAATAAACCGCGACTGGCATGCTTTTTTGTTGTATGTTTGAAAAGGGGTTGGGAGCTTTAAAAAAACTTATTTTATGTAATACTAGCTGTTCGACCCCCTCTTTGCTCTTTATTTATTTATTTATTTACGGCAAAATCACCATTTGTACAATCAATTACATGCATAACAATTTGTGGATCAGTAAATACTATTGACTATGCTGTAAGTTTTACATCTTGCTCTTTGTACATTTGTAATAAAAAAATAATATGTGAAAGTAATATGTTTGTGGGGCTACGTAGAGTACAGGGGCTTGCACAGTATAATTATTTACTTTAAACCAAATACTATTTGATTCTCACATAACTACTAACCAGATTTAAAAGTTAGTTCGTAATTCACTCTGTAACTCATGTACGTATTCGACTGATGGGTTTGGAGGGAAGTTATACACTGTAGTTTGGTCAACCGTAAGTCGGACTGTGGGGTTGCTTATAAATATGCATCACATAAAGTGACGCGACCGCCTCCTCTATTAGACCGTAGTGAAGGGCTTGCATATTAAATTGATTTATCCATAAAATAGATCATCGCGACATCTTGTTATGTAATTATCTTAAATCTAATGTTTCTAAAATAAATATTAAAAGTCCAAGCCAGTAAGAAACCGACATTTTGAAATGATCTTTTGGCTAAGAATAAATGTTTTAGCTAAAAAATAACAGAATTTGTTTATTATTAGAAAATAGCAATATAAAAAAATGAGCACAGCCACGAATAATACGTATAATACGAATTTGATAAATCCTATGAGTAACCTAAATAATTTAAGAAAAATAGGTTCATACGATTGCTTAGCCCTGAAGATAAAATATTCTGCTTTTATAGAGGACTTGAAACGACTAGTAACATTGTTTAGGAAAAAGTATTACTGTTTGGTATATATATATATATTAGATAGTTACAAGTAAGTATGATAGTTCCCATTTTTTCCATTACGCACGTAAGACTTCAGTAGAAACACGAACTCTTTAGTTATTTATATACCCAGAAAATACATATACTATCATTGCCTATCACTAGAGTCAATGGTACCTACTATACAGTTTAATAATATTGGGTCAATTTGAATGTTCTGTTTGATGTTGCTTATGGCTATGTTTATGTAAATAAAAGTACGGTACATACAATATTATATTGAAATTGTATTCGTAAACAAAACTCTTTAATTTGAGTACAGATATGCTTTTGATTAAAATTACCATTGGTTACTTCTTTGAGTTTCAAATTTTTATTTAAAAAACTTACTGGGTATACCAATTGAAATAGCTTTAATTAGATTAGCTCAATGGACATAAGCAGTTCAATGTTATTCTGTTGCCATTTTAATATTGTACCTTATTAAATTTAACTGTATCTACACAGTATTTTTTGCCATTAAGAACCCATACAGCATCACTGAATATGCCTACCTTATTAAAATACTTGTATAATATAAGCTATAAAAAGCTATTTAACACGTATACACTATTGGTATAATCTACACCCGTTTTCGGATTCACCAATTTACGTGAATTCCTCGTCGAGGTAATTTCAGTTTTACTGTATTATGTGATTTTAAATTTTAAAGAACTAAATAATTTATTAACATTTTATTAAATCTTTTTATGGTAAAAATATGATGTTATTGAACGTATATTATGTGATATGTGATATACATAAGTTGTATCGTAATTGTTTCTAGGCAATCTAATGATCCAAATCCATTAGACACAATCCAACAGAGTGTTGTGGTGAGATGATTGATGTCTGAGCCCAAACCTCAAGAGGCGGTTACAGAGAGATAACTTCTGACGAATGACGACATGACGTCACTCTTGCTCTTTCATAATTTGTGTGATGCATCACATTGATTTGTGATACAAACCCAGGACTAGTTAAGTTAAACTTGGACTGCTCCATTTAAAGTTACATCACGAAGTTGCAATGAGACGAAAAATAAAAATCAAAATAGTAGATTAATGAAATATATATAACTGTAAGTTAAGCCACTAGGAAGGTTAGCTAGTTCGATCACTGACAACATTCTCTAGATTCAGTTTAAAATAAAACTAGAAAAATGTACTTATTTTACTAGGCCAAGTTAGGTCCACAGAGCCCTTGACCCCTTGAACTCAACCTGACCTGAGTTTGCATTGTCAATAGAAAACTAATTTTATTTTTATGATAAGAAATCTTCATTTTATAACTAACAAACTAAACCCACTATAGTGAGAATCGCGGGGTTAGATAGATTTATGATCATACTCTTTTGAGGAGGTATTTCGTAGCTATATGAATTTTTAATTAAAGTTGATACGATACAACATCATAAAAATGTACATATGAAATAAATACTTCTGACTATACTAAACATGACTCACTTAGATAGTTAGTTCTAGTTTAACTTTATTAAGCTGTATAGACTCTAAAACTCACATCTGGTGATTCATCTTGTCCTAATTTGAATATAAATTGGATTTAAATTGGGATATACTTTAAGGACATGCAGCAAATAAGAAAATTCAGCAAGTCACGACAAGCAATCTAGTTTGAATAAAATATATTATCCTGATTAAATTAAATAACATTATTATTTATTTCCGTAAGTGAACAATTGAGACTCACTTGACTTGGTTTTAGAAAGCGATAAGTTACCCAATCAAATATGGTAACTGAATTAGAATCTACAATTAGACTTTACCGTTTGTTGAAATTGTCTAACAAATTGGGGGCGTCATTTAATTATTCTATGATGCAAAAAAGCCTCGCAAATTGAGTAATATATCTAAAGATCTACTTTTGAATAATTTATTGATTTCTCATCATCTAAAAATAATCCACAAGTACACGAAAGGATTTTTTGAATGATAGCATAGATCGGGAAGTTTATTAAATGAACCTCAGACTTTTAGTTAAAATTTTCAGTTATAATAATGTTGAATTGATATAAGCGTAGTGATGATATAGATGGTACTATAATTAGTTCAAAAGGTCTTATTCTAAGGCTTGCAATGATTAAAGGTAAATACAGTAGATATTTTCGAGGGGTGTTTAAATATTGAACCTGCAAGAACAGTTCAATCAATTATTTAAGGTTATCATCCTTAGTTATGTAAAAGTAACAGTTTTCAAAAATAACTCAAATAATTAACGTTAAATCTGCTATTATTAGTTAATATTTGTTTCATTTTTCAGAGAAGCTTGTTTTAAAAGATTCGGTCATAAGCCAGGTGACAAACGATCACTCAACTTTTTTCATTTTGCCCCGGAATCTCTGAACAGCATTTCTTTGCATATCCGTCCATCACTCATACCTTACACCATCAAAATGAATTAATATTTTTTGGATTTACTTATGATACTAATTCATGTGGATTTGTAAACAAGGTATCAGTGAACTAACTCTTCAAATCGTTATATAGAGGATAAAGAGCAAAAGAAAAATTCAAATTGAAATTGAAATTAAGAAAAAAAAAACTTATTGAAAAACGTGTATTATGGATTAACATATGTTGTTTTTTATAACTTTTTTCAGAGTATTTATAGAATGGAATAGAAAAATTCTTTAATTGCTTAGTGAATATCTTATATATTAATAGGCAGCCCTTTATATTTGTTATACCCCCTTTTTCTCAGCTCGTGTACTTCGAGGGGGAAATCTACGCATACTGCTAGAAATAAATTTTCCTGTAGATGTGCAAAATCTCTTTATAAATTAAAAAAAACTCAAAAATAAGCACAATAATTATTTTAAAATTAAAATTAAATCAACACCGGTCCTATGTTGGTGTCAATGTTGGTGACTACATAACAACGAAATATAAACAGAAAATCTAAACAACTTGAAGACATTCCTATTACATGTTTTATTTACATCATTGGGTGAAAATAGACAAGTCCGTACACATTTTTGGTCGAGTTTTCCTCCACTTGACGATCTTTAGTTTTCATAAAAAACGTGAGATAGTTAACATCCCAACTTAAAAATATATCACATTATTAATCTTATCTTAATTTAAATATATTAAACGAAATAAGGATAGTATTTAATGTCTGTCCTTGATCTTTCATCAAGAAATATCAAAGAATGTGTGCATTTTTTTAAGAAACACATGTGTCTTATCTAAAGGAGAGTACATCCGCTAAACCTTGTTTAACAAGTGTCAGATGTCGATTATTTATTTTGAAAATATTACTTATGACCAAAAGATACTCTTAAAACATTATTGGTGCTAGAAAAAAATAAATTAACATAACGGAAGTAATTACTCACCCTTTTTACAAGGCTAAAATATGCACACTGTTCAATAATAATTATGGTTGGATTAACAAAGCTGGATTCACAACTAAACCTAATTAGATTTATTATAACCAGTTACCAGTTGCAATTTAAATAAAATAAAAATTCAGAATCTGCGAGTTACATACTTACATACTTTAAAATTGTTTTTATGCCCTGTAACTTTGCAACAAGTTTTGGAGCTCTCCTATCTTTATTAAGATATAACTGTCCCAAGACATTTTCCACCCTGCATAAATTTTTAAACAATTTAAATTATTGTTGAGGCAATGATGGGTGTTTTAATGAAACGTCCAATGTTTTTTTTATGGCATAATCATTTTTTATAAATTTGGTAAAACGTATTGATAAACAATCAATCTACAACATTTACTTATTGTAATTAGAATAACATGAAAATTTTTAATGTACAGTTTTTTGGAAAATTCTGTTACCATTATATTATGTACCAGTATACCATTTTTTTATGCTCTACAAAATGGTTTTGAATGAAACTGCGGAATTTAGTATCTTAAGAGTATAATTGAAGAAAAAAACATTTTTACCCAATGGATTCCGTCCCGATCCTGCTGGTTAGCAAACTTGTATGAGTTATCGTAGTTGTACACGTTTTTACTAAATTCAATCAGCTGAGTGATTTTTACTAGAGTAATCGTGCCAGCGGACACAACCAAATATATATATGAAAATAATATTATACATATATATACAGGGTGCTTTTTTTTAAACTTGCATCTTTATTTATGTAAAAACCGCAATAGATAGAAATATGCAGTTTGCGGGAATCATCTATTGTCGTAGGGGGCCCAATTGTTTTGAATTCAACGTTACATTTAAATTACCCCCCTTTCCCCCCTTGCCCCCAACTTAATTTTTTTTAATAGCAAGGTACCCCTTGTGACATATCAAATGAAAGAGCATGAAAAAAGAAAATGTTTGGTGAAATTTATTTTATATTTGATATATCACAAGGGCGGGTACCTTGCTATTAAAAAAAGTCATGGGTAGGGGAAAAGGGGGGGGATTATCTCACAAATTCATGAGCCGATTCTAATTTTTTTTCACCAAACATTTTCTTTTTTCATGCTCTTTTATTTGATATGTCACAAGGGGTACCTTGCTATTAAAAAAAAAATAAGTTCCGGGGGTTGGAGGGGGGGAATATCTCACAAATTTATGAATCGATTTTCAATTTTTTTTCATCAAACATTTTCTTTTTTCATGCTCTTTAATGTGATGTGTCACAAGGGGTATCTTGCTATTCAAAAAAAAAATAAGTTTGGGGCAGGGGGGAAAGGGGGGTGAATGTAAATGTAACGTTGAATTCAAAAAAATTGTGCCCCCTACGTCAACAGATGATTCCCACCAACTGCATATTTCTATCTATTGCGGGTTTTACATAAATAAAGATGCAAGTTTAAAAAAAAACACCCTGTACATATCAATTTAAACGGATGGTGTTTTTTCCTCTGGGGATATGAAAACGAAAGGATAATTGTGTCCTGGTCTAGGTATTAAAGGACTAAGTTTTATCTATGGTATTACCACGAGACCTTCGGTAATAGCTTATTATATACCTAAATGTGTGTATTCACCAACTCTTGATACGTGTCATGAAACCAGAAAACATCAACTCCTTAAATCTGCTGCAAAAAGTTTGTATTTCCATTAGGTTATAAGAGCTACTTCTTAAGCATGTCCTACATTCTTTAGCATAACGTTCAAATAAATAAAATTACTCCACACTTGTACAAAATAATCAATGTGTTACGTATAAATCGACTTCGTGGTAGCGTTCAAAACCATTTGAAAGTATGTTTGACTCCACCAATTTGTTTACATAGAGACCAATAATTTAAATTGAAAAGCCTAAGAACTTACAAATCTCGGGGGCCGAGCCTTATTTTTATATAAAAACTGTAATTTCTGCTCTTAATAATCCTTTATTAAAGGTAACTTAAATTTAATAGTTAAATTATATTAAAAAAATAATTAAACAAGTGAATATCTGAAAATCGAAATGTTTAAATAATTATAAAAACATGTAGTGCATCTATACACAATATCATTCATTGATCTAGTTGGTCACATTAACTAAACTGTGAACCAAGCTCATCTGGAAAGGCTTGATACATAAACCAATATTGGCCTATAAAAGTTACTTGTTGTCAAACAGCTAGCTTGTGCAATGTAGTTAACCCTTCCAACTTGATCTAATCAAATGTCAATAGTGATTTTTTAGTTAATTCTTTTAGTGGTGTAATGGTTATAATCTATTTTGGAAAGCTACTTTTTTAGTACTAGTACCAAAAAGTAGTTTCGACTCGTACTTTTGCTATGTAGTTTTTATAAATATATTACTGTTACGGGCTTAACAGGTTCTTTACAATAAAAACTTGGCGATTTTATAATAGCTATTTTATTTACACTAATATTCTATATTTACAATAATTAATTACAATTTCCTAACAACTAACTAACCCTATCTAACCTAGCTAATGCCTATTCTAGTTTACAATGTTTCTACTTACAGCTAGCCTCTACAGGATTTATCACTACTTCTGTTACAGCACTGTCACTACACTGTCACTCGTGTCACTACACTGTTACTCTCACTGTCACTAAACTGTCACTGCCACTAGCACTAGCACTGGTCACTAACACCGACGGGCACTTGCTGCGACGATTCTCGGAAGGCTCAACTCAACTCTACTGCCGTGTGCCGGAAGACGGTCCCTTATATAAGCTTGCCGGAGAACATTCTGGATACTCCTAGTACCCCAAACAAAGCTGTTTACAGATCACCGTGGAAGCTTCTGGTGGATGTCAAAGACCCTATTGACGTAGTCCGTTGACATGGGTCTATTGTTTTTCGGAGAAACCCGTTTTGACAAACAGCCCTTTTGAGACGGCGCCTGGCTATTGTTGCGCGAGGCCTGACTTGTAACACTGCCCCCTCCTTAAGACTGTTCTGCCCCAGAACAGATTTCTCTCGAATTTTGGGATCTTCTGGACCGATGTCTCCGGTCCCCCACGGGTTGAACACGCAGACCACAATGTCGATGCCAGTGTCCTCGAAAAGTTCCTGCACCATATTTCTTACAGTCTTCCATTCCAGTCCGTCGTAACCACATCCCAGCCTTGGAATAGCAAGCTTTTTGATTCCAATCCGATGAAGTTTGTCTCGCAGGTCTTGCAGGCTTTTCTTCAACGATTCATAGGAGGGCTTCTGGCTTGACGCTTCCTTCGTAACGAGGTAGAACAAATGCTGCCCATTGCGCTTCAGGTGAAGGGTGGTGCCAATGGTGGGTCTCTGACGCTCAAGATCTTCAGTCCCCCCAAACTTTTTCCTGAAGACTGTGGCTAAACCTCGCGACGCTCTTAGGTCTTCTGCTACGCAGTGGGCCAAGGCATAATCCACTGGCAATGTGAAGAGGTCCTTATATAACAGTTTCAATTCCGCCTTTCCACGTTTCTCGGGCACGACGTCTCTTGGTTCGGTTGAGATGCTGCGAACTTGTTGTTCATCTTGGTGGCCGTGATCTCCTTTGTAGGGTGCAAGCCTGTTGAAATGGACTATTTTGGGTTTGCCATTTGGTTGATTCTTAATCCGGTAGATGACGTCATTTAGACGGGAAATAACTTCATAAGGTCCTTCCCACGAGTTCTGGAGTTTTGGTGAATATCCACGACGCCTTCGGGGATTGTGTAGCCAAACGAGGTCTCCAGGTGTGAACCCTCCTTTCTCGGCCTTCACGTCGTACC
Source organism: Macrosteles quadrilineatus (assembly GCF_028750875.1). Classification (NCBI taxonomy): domain Eukaryota; kingdom Metazoa; phylum Arthropoda; class Insecta; order Hemiptera; family Cicadellidae; genus Macrosteles; species Macrosteles quadrilineatus. The sequence goes on from NW_026542602.1 coordinate 11,621,422, forward strand.
TCTCCTTCATCCTGTCACATGCTCCAGATATGTTGCGACGAACTTTCTCATGTATCTCGTCCATCCTCTTCCGCAGATTGGATACGTAGTCCTCGCCAACCACACATTCATCTGGCTTCAATCCGGAGCTCTCGGCCGAAAACTACGTTGGCTGGAGTCTGGCCGGTTGTTTCGTTGACAGAACTCCTATACGCAAGTAGGAACAGGTGCAGGTATTGGTCCCAGTCCCGCTGATGTTCGGAGACAACTTTTGACAGATATCTTCCCATCGTCCTGTTCATGCGTTCTACCATGCCATCTGACTGTGGGTGCAGAGGTGTTGTTCGAGTCTTCCGGATACCAAGAACTTCACACATTCTGGAGAATACTGCTGACTCAAAATTTCTTCCTTGGTCAGAATGAAGTTCGAGCGGGACGCCAAATCTGCTCACCATTTCCTTGATTAATACATCTGCAACTGTTACCGCTTCCTGGTTAGGCAATGCATAGGCCTCTACCCATTTGCTGAAGTAATCCATTGCAACCATAATAAATCTATTTCCAGAATCAGACATGGGGAACGGTCCTGCTACGTCAATGGCGATGCGCTCAAACGGGGCACCTACGTTGTATTTCCTCATTGGGGCTTTTCGTTTGTTGACAGGGCCATTTGATGCTGCACAGGTCACACATCTTCTGCACCAGTCTATGACGTCATCTTTCTGATTAGCCCAGTAGAAGCGCTCCCTTACTTTCACCAGTGTACGATGTACCCCTAGATGGCCTCCGGAAATTCCATCGTGCACTTCCCTTAGCACTTCAGGAACCCTCTTCCTTGGAATTATTATTTGGAGTTTTCGGTGTCCCCCTTCCTCCGATTCGATGACTCGCTTCAAAACTCCTTCTTCCATTAAAATCGAGTTCCACTGCGCCCAGTAGGTCTTGACGTTCTTAGAGAATGGAGCAACATCCTGCCACGATGGTCTTCCTTTATTATCCATCTTCCACTGCATGACGTGTCTTAGGTCTGGGCCTTCCTTCTGGTCCTCTGACAGTTTCTTGCTGTCCCATTCGTCGTCAACGGCGGTCACACGATGAACTGATGCACTTTTGTTTTCCTTGCGTGTGCAGTGCATGCAGGTGTCTCCACATGGTCTTCTTGAAAGTGCATCCGCATTCCTGTGGCTCGGTCCCGCACGATGGACTGATTCGAAGTCATACTCCTGTAACCTTTCCAACCATCTAGCAACCTGCCCTTCTGGAGACTTGAATCTTAAAAGCCATATCAGTGCGGCATGGTCCGTTCTCAAGAGAAACCTTCTTCCATACAAATACTTGTGAAAGTGTTCTATGGACTTCACCACTGCCAAAAGCTCCCTCCTGGTGACACAGTAATTTCGCTCAGGTGCTGACAGTACCTTACTGAAGTATCCGATCACATGTTCTTCTCCATCCTGAAGTTGAGAAAGGACTCCTCCAATGGCGGTGTTGCTGGCATCCGTGTCTAGTACGAATTTTCCGTCTGGTCGTGGATAGCTCAATATGGGTGCGCTGCATAATTTGGCCTTCAGCTCTTCAAAAGATTTCTCGCAGTCGTTGGGACGTTTCTTTTCGTCCCAAACAAAGGTTCTCTTGTCTTCGGTCAATTTAGTTAGTGGTTTGGCAATATTAGCAAATCCTTTTACAAATCTTCTGTAGTAAGCGCACAGCCCAAGGAAGCTCCTAACTTGGTGTTTATCCTGAGGTATTGGCCAATCAGTGATAGCTATGATCTTCTCCGGGTCCACAGATACTCCTTTGTCTGATACAACATGGCCAAGGTAATTAACCTGTTTGCGGAACAAGTTGCACTTCTTGGGGTTCAACTTGAGATTAGCCATCCGCAGTCGCATGAAGACATTCTCCAGGTTCTTCAGGTGGTCTTCGAAGGATTTGCCTAGGACGATAATGTCATCCAAGTATACCAGGCATGTTTCCCATGACAATCCCCTGAGGACGTTCTCCATCAGCCTTTCAAAAGTAGCAGGGGCATTGCAAAGTCCAAAAGGCAGTACAGTGAATTGCCAAAGTCCTGTCCCAATAGAGAACGCTGTCTTCTCCTTGTCCTCAGGAGCGAGCCCGACCTGCCAGTAGCCACTTCTGAGGTCTAAGGTTGAGAATATCTGACATCCTTCCAGAGTGTCGAGTGTGTCATCAATCCTGGGTAGAGGGTAGCTGTCTTTCTTGGTGACATTGTTTAGAAGGCGGTAGTCTACGCAAAATCTTGTTGAGCCGTCTTTCTTTTTCACTAGTACCACAGGTGACACCCAAGGGCTGCTAGAAGGCTCGATGACACCATCCGCTTCCATCTCCTTTATGATTCTCTCGGCTTCGTCACGTTTTGCCAGTGGGAGTCGTCTAGGGGCCTGACGTATGGGTTTTGCATCTCCGGTGTCTATCTTGTGTTGTACTATATTCGTCCTTCCTCTAGGGCCACTTCCGTACTCAAAGACATCTTGCCATCTAATAATAAAGTCCTTTATTTTTGCACTTTGTTGATGCGTCAGCTCCTGACAGGTGCTCTCCACGAAATCTTCTAGCTCCTTCGGTAATCCATTTGGAGATGGCGGGCATGATTTTAGTTGACGTACCACCGAATTAACAGCCACGCACGTTCCGATCGTTACTCCTCTTTTTATCGTAACAGGAAAACCATTCAAGTTCATCAGTTGCACCGGATTTTCATGTCCTAAGTTAAATAAGGATCTGGCGACAAAGACACCACGTCCAAGATGGGATTCACTGTCACTTGCTGGCTCCAGCAGAACACTTTGCCCACTAGTCCAATCTCCTTCGACTGTAGCTTGAACGATGACCTGGCTGCGCGCTGGTAGCGTTGTGTCTTCCAGTAGAAGTACGCGTGCAGAGATATCTTTTCCACGCCGAAGTATGACATCTTCGTCTCCGAGAGTCACTAGTCCTCTTGACATGTCCAACTTCAGTCCGTACTTCACCATTATATCAGTTCCCAAAATCACGTCCTCGTCTATGTCGGCAACTAGTGCGCAATGTTTAAATACGCAGCCGCCAATATGGAAGGTAGCAACCGTCTGCCCATAGACCTGAGCCAGCTGACCTGTAGCTGTACGTAGAGACCATGATGTTGGTGAAATATCTTCAGTCGACACAGTGTTTGGATTCAGGATGGTCATAGTCGCTCCGGTGTCCAGAAGACAGCTTTGGAGACGCCCGTTCACCTTCCCGTCGATGTAGAAACTGCTTGACTGACTTCCCAGTGAAGCAACTTTAACACTTTTCCTCGGGGCCTTCGAATCACGGGCTGACGGTTGCCCCTTTCCATCAACCCTTCTTAGTTTTCCTGCTTCGGTTCTGATTACTCGAAGGACATTTACTCCGGGGATGTCCCATCTGTCCGCAGCTCCAACAGCGTATCTGCCGGCGACGAGTTTTTAGTGCCTCCAGCACTCTCTTCACCAGCTCCTCGATGTCGAGTGGAGATGTAGGTTCTGCGTCTGCTACACGGACTCGGGCCTGACCTCACACCGACTGCCGTACAGCCTCGAACTCCAGTGCCTGTGTCAGTGCGTCACTCAGGGTCTTTGGTCTGGCGAGCTTCACTGCCTGTTGAGTCTCAGGTTCACGTAGACCGTCTAGGAATTTATCCACCGCCAAACTCTCGTAGACATCATCCGTGACCGATGGATAGGCATTTCTCACCAGGCGAGCAATGTCGGCTTCAAACTCCTGGAGTGACTCGCTGGGCTTCTGGATCCGGTTCCGCAGCTGTGATCGATAGAGCTGGTCCATATGTCGATGACCAAAGCGCATGTCCAATCTTCTTACTAATTCTGCGAAATTCTTCCTCTCCGCCATTGGCATAGCATGCAGAACAGCTAATGCATCGCCCCGTAGTGCAAGGCACAGTGCTGAAGCCTTTGTCTCCTCGGTCCACCCATGGACCATAGCCGCTGTCTCGAAGAGAAGCATGTAGTCCTCCCAGGGGGTTTTGCCATCGAAGTGAGGAACGATATTCTGAGGGGCAACGGCAGCAATGGTGGGCGCTGGCTTGGAGATCGTTTCTAGGGCGTTATCCTGCTGAAGTTCACCGGTGCTAGCCGATGACGCAGGTGTGAAGCTCCCCGATGCAGCCATTTCCTGCCTAAGCTTAACTAGCCTATCTTCTAGATTTTTTTCTATACAATTAAATTTCTCATCTATTTCATTCATCCTACTTTCTAAATCATCAACTTTGCTAGAATACTCATCTAACTTGTTTAGCATTTTTGATTCTACATTTGACATTTTTGTTTCAATATTAGCTTCAAGGTTTTCTAACGCTTTACTAGTTTCTGACATTTTTGACTCTATTGTTTTGCTATTTTCTAACATTTTTGACTCTAATGTTTTGCTATTTTCTAACATTTTTGACTCTAATGTTTTGCTATTTTCTAACATTTTTGACTCTAATGTTTTGCTACTTTCTGAAATTTTTGCCTCAATATTAGCTTCTAGGTTTTCTAAAGTTTTACTAGTTTCTGACATTTTTGACTCTAATGCTTTACTATTTTCCGACATTTTTGACTCTAAGTTCTTAAGCATTTTATTCATATCAGATGTTTCAAATAAAACGTTTTCTGGGTCTTCACCCGCATCAATTAAAGCTTGTTTAAGGCGTGCCTGAAGGGCTGATTTAGTTCCACTAGTATCTAGATCTCGTTCTTCTAATTCTCTCCTAAGATCAGCTACTTTTAACTCATCAAGTTTCACACCTTTGAAAGCCATTTTTTATGCCAAACAATAAAAATAATTTTATAATAAATATTTTTTCTCTTAGATATAGGCCTACTAGTTTAACAAAAGCAATTAATTGATTTTACTTTGTAAACAAATTTACGACAGAAATTACTAATATTTAATACAACTAAAATGTAACTCAATACTTTACAATTAAAATCGCCAAAATAATGCCGCTTTCTGACACCAATTGTTACGGGCTTAACAGGTTCTTTACAATAAAAACTTGGCGATTTTATAATAGCTATTTTATTTACACTAATATTCTATATTTACAATAATTAATTACAATTTCCTAACAACTAACTAACCCTATCTAACCTAGCTAATGCCTATTCTAGTTTACAATGTTTCTACTTACAGCTAGCCTCTACAGGATTTATCACTACTTCTGTTACAGCACTGTCACTACACTGTCACTCGTGTCACTACACTGTTACTCTCACTGTCACTAAACTGTCACTGCCACTAGCACTAGCACTGGTCACTAACACCGACGGGCACTTGCTGCGACGATTCTCGGAAGGCTCAACTCAACTCTACTGCCGTGTGCCGGAAGACGGTCCCTTATATAAGTTTACCGTGGAACATTCTGGAGGCACCTAGTAGCCCAAACAAAGCTGTTTACAGATCACCGTGGAAGCTTCTGGTGGATGTCAAAGACCCTATTGACGTAGTCCGTTGACATGGGTCTATTGTTTTTCGGAGAAACCCGTTTTGACAAACAGCCCTTTTGAGACGGCGCCTGGCTATTGTTGCGCGAGGCCTGACTTGTAACATTACCAAGCATTTGTAGGTTCATTTGCTACTTGCTGTGCCAGGAATAAACAATAATTAATCTTAATTTAATAATTATAATAATAAACAAATGTGTTTTAGTTGGAATTTGCTAAACATTTTGGTTCAAAGACATATTACCAACGTTAATTCGTTGTATTTGTTCAATTATAATAAACTATTATCAACAATGTAATGACACAATAATCTTATCACAAGGGTTTGACTTTTCCAATGAGATCAGCTACAAAATCAGTACATGATAACAGTAACGATCATAGGTATGAACTGCAATAAAAAAATGAATGAATGCTTTATTATTTCAGTATAGTACATCAGTTACAATGGTACAAAAAACTATTTATGAAATGTAATTACCAAATGGGCTAATACCTGTGGTTGGGGATTGAGTCCATCATCCGCACATTAAAACAATAAATTTAGGCTATATTTAAAAAGGGAAAATAAGATATATTGTACACAGAATTTTGTATACAAGAAAATATAAATAATAAAAAACGAGATAAATATATACAAAACGATACAGTGTATGAAAAATGAATGCATGCATATATCAAGCGTTCAGTTTGCACGTTAAAAATATAGGAAATTATCCCATTAGAAATAACACATAATTTGAAATGCCTGAGACTTGGCACATATATTCCACACACATGGCCCTAACACATTCACACAGACCACTCATACCTACACAAACTCACAAAGCACCTTACTCACCACAAACATACATTCACAGCGACTACCTCCCATAGAACCCGCCCCGGGACCCACAAGTGGCTGGTAGCTCTTGTTAAAAAAGGGTTAACTCTTGCAGTTACGATATAACGTATTTTACATAGTATCCGTCAGTTCTGTCTGAAGCTACTACATAGTTCTCATAAAGTTCTCTACCCTTAATATTGAACATATAACTTTAATGCATTTGATAAAAGTTCTAGTATTAAAGCGTTAATATTTATGGCGTGCTTTCAACAGTATAAATTTCAAATATAATACGAATGATCGTGTCCACTATCAGTAATTTCAGTTTTAACACAAAGTTACGATCGCTCTCAACCATACAGGCTTCAAAGAATTCTCGTTGAATAATATAAAGACACAAAGTGGTCTTCAAAGCCAGCTTCCCACACGTGCATTGACATTATCGTTCGACCTTAGAAGAGTGTGTGATTGCACGACTGCACATTACATTAACAAATATATAATTTTTTCATTATTTATCTAAATTTACAAAAGTCAGTTTTGTCTATTTAATTTCTTTATTTTTTATAATATTGGGTAGAGTTTACTTTTTACAAACTGTACGGCAAAACCCTGTGATGGGTAAGCGATGGGAGTAACTATACTATTTTATGGATAAACTCACACAGATTTCAATAATTTTTAACCGTAAATCTTTTACATAATTAAAAGTTATAACATGTTATTTAGATTCAAACGGACCGTAACATTGGCCTATTACAAATAAAAAAAAAAAAATACTTTATAAGCGTTGATAAAAAAATACAATCGTTCTATTATTGTATTGCTTTTTAGGGGATAAACAATTAAAACTGGTAAATTCTTCCCCCCATACTATGAATATTTATGGTAATGGTGAAAAAAAATTTTGAGATTTTATTTTCATATGATCTTTTATCTTATTCCCCTTTTAAATATTTTGCTTATGAACTTAAGATTTGTTTAAGTGAATGTCAAAATATAAATTTTTCATTTAAATTCCATGGATTCATATTAGGGCTTCCAATTTTTAGCTTTTATTTCACTACAAGTACAGTTTTATAACAGTCAGCTATAGGACTATTTGTATAAGTCTCAAGGCTATTTTACTAGAAACAAAATAAAATAAGCAGGTAGTTTATCTTGTGCATTTTGTATAGTTTTACGTTTCAAAACAATTAAATGAAAGTAATAAGTTCAAAGCAATTTGTTCTAAGTGAATCCAAGTCCACGCACAATTCATCTAAAAGCTTTGTTTACTGCCGCTCAAATTTATAGCTCCATTTATCTGGCTGTCGCCTCTACAGAAACAATTTCAATCTTTTGATTAATTGAGGCTCAAACGGTTTCATAATTTTTTTCACAAAGTGATTTAAATACTATACAGAATAGTAATTTATATATGCTAGTATGTGGACATATGATTTACCTTTTATTTAGTAATGGAGTATGGTAGGACTGTAGAAACACGCTGCAGACGTATGCCATGTAAGAATTTATATGCGTTTTTATCTTACTCGTTACTTTTCAAGTAAATATTTAATTTGTTTCAAAAATGTAGCAGATTGAAATTTATTTTGGATTGTATAAACGAGTTCTGATTTGATTGGTAGCTATTGAACCAGAGCCGTACTATTGGTATTCAAAATACAGCGTAGAATTCTATAGAAGAGTTTTAGCATAGATTAAGCCTGTTACGCCTGTTATAGTTATAGTAATGTTACGCCTGGTTAAGCCTGTTAGCTACTACACAATCGATGTGGTCGTCCCCAAAACCCTGCAGTGTAAGTCGTGGTTCCTGGAGCTGGAGATATCCTATTTGACAATGTGATATTGTTGAACTTTATAGGATCTTGTTAACAGCGTATCAGGTATCAGTACGTATACATCTGACGGGGTTTCATACTGAACCACACTTCTTAACCGCCTCAACGAGACATGGATACTATATTCAAGTTTAAAAATTTAACTTAACAATATTATAAGAAATGTGTTAATAGTTTACAATGTTAAATAAAAATATAGACCTCGGAGTTTCATTTGGATGGGAAGATCAACTATGACATATGTCATTATGAATCCTTTTGTGACAAAGGATGACATGAACAACTAAAGGCTTAAAGTGCTTCTCCGTAGCTTCATATGATCAATGCATAAATTTTTAAGTTCATAAGTTACTGACATACACAAGTGTGTTATTTTGATAGAGAGTATACACAAAAGGAGTTTTATCACTATATTTACGAAAATAGCTGATATTAGCCGAACAGTTGAGCTTTACGAAAATCGTAATTTTCCATTCTATCAAAGCATATGGTTTCTTACTTACCTAAACATTACTTTTCCTGTCCTTACTAAACCTTTCACTTTTCCAAACTTATGAAGTTTCCGTTCAGCTCAACAGGAGCACCAGTCAGTATCCTTATAAATAAAGGATCAATTTGATTGATTTAATTAAAAATTAATTAAGACAAATGGAAATTCACTGAGTCGGCAGGTTTTTTGCGGCGGGTGTATTACAAGTTTAATATTAATTATATATTTGCATCAATTTTTTTCTAAGCTGTTACATTGTAAAGGCGTGTTTAGTCTTTTTCAGTGCGATTTCATTTTCCTTTGTGCTATTTAACTGTCACATTTAAACCCCAGCCTTTTTTAAATATCATAGAAATATATAAGTAATGTTCATCTAGCTAAAGTAATGTTTATGTCATGAAAAGTCAGGTGATCACGATTTGTTTTTGGTGTAAGAAAATTAACGATTTTCGAAGATCTAAGCTAAATTGGCAGATATTTTCGAATACAGAGTGATTAAAAAAACTTGTTTGCATGGTTATCGGATTAAATAAATGTCTCCGTTTATATTCAATAGTAAAAGTCAGGTAATGCCACATATCGGATGTGTCACTTTTACTGTTCCGGCTTCAATAATTCTTACAATAGAAATATGCTAAACAGGTCGTATTGTCATTTAAAATGTGTAAAAAATGTACGAGTTTGAAAAAGTAATATAAGGTGTATTCAACGCCACTTCACTAAAGGTATTTAAAATATCATCACAAAATTGCTTAACTTTACTAGCCAAACAATATATAATAAATAAAATTATTATGGGCATGGATTTATTGTAGACACGAAACCCAATTCTGCGTTCTGAACAGTAAGATACAAACAAGGAATGGCATAAAATTTTTTTTATAAAAATGTGATTCAATGGCAATATTCAAAAAAGCAAAGCCCTTGAATAGTTTAGTAAAATTTCACCTGGAGTAATATCTTTGAGAATCCAATAGTCAATGGTAATATTATATAACTAACGACTGTAAAATATTCCAAAGGTAAACCAACATTAGCGATTCTACAAGACGAAACCATAACTAGATTACCATATGAAAGGAATCTTCTAACGAATGCAAACACAGCCAGGCTTTGCCGTTCCTGTTTGTATGATAAACTAATGCATATCAAGCATCAAATCCTCAACATTCGAATATGTTGTTCTCGTATATTCTTGGCCAATGAGAGTTTTCAATCGTATTTTCGTTTATTTCGCCCAACAATTTACTTGGTGAAGGTTACATAATTTAATAATAATGATTTTGTTTTGTTTTTAATAATAAGGATAAATTACTCAATGGGTTTTAACATAAAGCTATTTTAAATTAAGATAATAATATTTTATTATCTGAGAATACCTGAGATCTTTCCCCGAGAATACCTTTTATTTGCTCAGAACCAGTGGTGATTAGCAATATTTGAAACTGGTCCTAGAGGCCAGAAAGTTTTTAACTTTAGATAATACCGAAACGAATCTTAGTTCCCAGTTACTATCCTTAAGTGAATTCCGGGGTTTATTTCATTGCAATTTATTATTTAACAAATATAGTTTACGAACTTATTTTCCCCCTTGTATATGAGTTAGTTATTAATATTAATCCCAACCAAATTAATTAAATCAAAATGATATTTACTTTAAGCCTTTGAGAATATAAATAACCAATTTATTAATTGATCTGGAGGGGATTTTTGAAATGTGGGATGGAAGATTACTTTAAATATTGAGCTCTTATATCCAGTTCAGCAAATAATCAAGACTGAACAAACAGCAAACACTCGTGCAGATGGTTTTAGTAGATTGGTTTTGCCATATACAGAGTTTTACAATTTCAGAAGTAAAACGAACTTGATTTTTTGTACAACCAATGATCAACATCAATCTGCTACAAACACATATCCGAGAGAGTTAGCTGTTTGTTGTTAGCCTTCATTATTTTCTGTACTGGATAAGAGAGCTCAATATTTAAAGTAATCTGTCATACTACATATTCGAAATCCCTTCCAGTTTAATAGGTAAATATGGATGGTTTTTTCAAAGGCTCAAAATGACTATCCTATACTCTTATATGAGCAATGTTTGCTTGTATCATTGACTATACACCTCTATATAGACAATGCTTGTATGTATGCTTGCTTGCACAAAGATTACAAGCTTGGTATGAACTCTGTGGATTGAATTAAATATGCTTTAAAAAAACTCAAATTGTTGAGGTAAACAAATAGACTATAGTAATTTTGAAACAATAACAAAAGGAGATCCGCACCAAATCCTCTGTCCCACAGTTCGCTTCATATGCATGAGTCTGTAACGGTAACGGTATGGACTCTGGGCAATGCAGCCATGCTTACTTGGCTAGTTAGTTTACTACATCCCCGTTTGGATATTTTAGAAGATTTACATCGTTACAGCAATATAATTCATAAAAGTGTTTAAATCTGAAGACCAATATATTTGTGTTGTAATAAGTTTCTATTATCATGTTTACTTTACTTCTGGTTTACTTTATGACCTAGTCTAAGTTCACATCGCAATATAATCCTTATATTAGTGAAAGTCTGACATTATGTTCTACACTTGGTGATATTACAGTCTATTATAAAAAAACACATATTTTTTCGTTATTTTATTTGTTCTGTTATTACGGTATTAAGAAAGAGTTACACTAATAATGTTACAAAAGTATAAGAATATAAGAAATAAAAAATATAATGAATAGAAAGAGGTCAATTAACTTGACTGTGGCTTACTCTAAACATAAAATTTAGCTACACTTAATCACCTTTGTGAGCTAAATTACTGTCTTTGAATGTTTTCCAGTATGGAACTTTGATTGCAGCTGTTGGATAGAAGTATCCGTTTAGAGTCCCTCTGAATCCAAATAAAGTGATTTAGAAGTTATGTGTATGATCGTGCGTTACCAAGTTACAGAATACAAGTAACCTTAAACCAGTTGTTGTTATTGTATGTTCTGTGGTCCAGTTTTGATGAAATTTGGTATGTGGGTACTAATCCATGGTATCTCTAGGAATACCAGTTGTATATCAGCCCAAGGTATGTTCAGAATGTAATCAGTTCCATTAATACTCCTACAGAGAGATCCCAGAGGCAGATCTACATCAACATGTATACTCTAGGGAACTAATAGGGATACAAATCTGATAGCTTTGGCTTGTACTGCAGAGTAAACTAGATCCGTTTGAGAACATAATTTGTACTAAAATAATATTTAGTTAACAACTTTCTGTAAGAGTTTTTTCCTAGTTAGTGGTTTTATATATTGACGGAAGTTTGCTTTCTACTTGAAACAAACTATTTTATAATGTGTTGTAAGTATTCCGTTCACAGTGTATAGATAAATGTTGTATAGATAATTTTACTGTATTGTTTTAGATTTTATAAAAATACGTTATTGAGAACACACAATAAAGGTTACATTAAAAATACAAAGGGATTACTCTACAGTTGTATACAAATCCGAATAAGTAATTACTAATTAAAACAAAGATATAAATTGTTAAAAGTAACAATGATGTATTATGAATATATTTGAATAATCGGCCATAAAGTTCCACAAAGTAGGCTAATAATATCAACTTAATAGTAAATTAGACGTGTCTTACAAATGTTGTTTTAAAATGAATACTTCTTATAATACTAACACTTACGCAAATTTGATAACAATTGGCACCATTAATTGGTAGATGTTGACTACAATATTTTATTAAAGTGACTGAATACAACAAATAACTTAAATTACACAGGTTATATGGAATAACTAATTCATAACTCAGCTAAATTATTAAATAAGCTTAAATTTTAGATCATTTAGATGTATATTTTTTGTAGTATCTCAAAGTTTTCTTTTAAATTTGGAACAAAATCTGAAAAGAGGCATTCTAATAATTATTAGTTTCTCTGAAAAGTAATTCCCGTCCTCGTGAAACAAGGCTCTCTTTCACATTCCTGCAATGAAAGTACATATTTTAATTCGTCAGTTACGATGAAATTTGTTAGTAATATTAATTGAAATGTTAATATTTCTAAGACTTTTTGTGTCTCAGTTCTGAGACTATTTTTTAACACCAATTCATCCTTCACAGTTAAGAGGTGGGCTTCAAATCCCTCAAACACATCAATATTATAAATGTAAAGTCTGATAGTGATGATCATACTTTGAACGCCAGCTTCCAGTAACTTCTGAGAGCGTGTTAGTATTTTTTAAATTTTAATTTTGTGTGTTTTTATGCCAGCAACATTTTTTACGTTTTGAAAGGGGACGGTCCAAAGCCTGGTCTTGTTACTATCTAACGTCGACGTTTTTGTTGGATAGCATCATTATTTCATAGCCCAATGACAAATGCCATCTGGGTCTGGAAACGATTTTACATGGATTGGAACCAGAATATACATAGAACACGACCCGCGTCCCAATGAATTACAATGTCATTACCAACTGAGATGGTATTACTATAGGTTATTAGTGTCTTAAATAACTCTTCTTTCCTATTATTAAGTCTAACTAATTTTTATGGTATTATTGTTTATTTCCCAGTAATTTATTGGGTGTAAAACACGGTAGGAAATAACTTTTAAAACACGGTGCAGAGTACAACAGATCATTAATTTGAATATATTTGATCATCATCATTGAATATATCATCTGCGTCATATATCAAGATTATTATTTTTACTCTTTTATAATATGTGACTGAACTGTTAATACCAAATCGATGCGTGCCTGACTCCTATTTCAGTGAATAACAGATTTTACACAGATAAAACATCAAACACTTCAAACAAAAGCGGTTTCAAAGGCTTTGATTGAACATACCCGACACTATACACCATACGTGTTCATTCCCAATCTCAATTACTTTATACTGCAAGTATATATTTTACATTGTTGTAAAATTTATGATATAGTATTGACTGTTCAACGGATGAATAAGAATTATATTTATACCTAGGTTATACCTTAGGTTTCAAGTACCTAAGGTAATACATACATGATCACAGATAATATCGCTCTTACTTATACGCACTCAACAATTATTTATGCCCAAAATTCAATGAAAGAAATAAGAATTACGGAAAAAGATTCCACCAGAAGACTATTTCGGTTAAAATACTCACAACTAACTGTACTATAGGTAGGTAAAGTTAAAGTAATAATAACTCTGAGTATATTTTAATAATATTATATGTTTACATTATTTTCCAAATTCTGAACCTTACCCATAATGGTGTTTATCTTTTTCACATGGTTTATGCTTAAAGAAAGGTTATAAATTAATTAGTGTCATATAAGTTATTCTCAATCTCCAACAAAACAATGGTGAATTACATTGATCCGCTAGCAAGACAACAAATAATTTATCCAACTGGCTCATGTGAAAACTTGCAAACAAATTATGAGTATTTCAACAAAATGCTATTTAAAAATGCTAAAAAAACTAAAAACTATTGTTTCTGCCCAAGAAGAAGGCAATTTTTACAATGAATCGACCAATATTTATTTTCCAAATTCTATCATAGGTACCAAAAATATTCTTTGACAAGTAGTGCTTCGCTTAACGTCTTGGGCATAACAAACTTTACCATTTTCCTATACGCTGGACTACCGAGACATGAACTGGACGTCAGCCAAGATGAAGTGTTGTCTCAGCGCCTGATTGGATGTTTACCTTTAGTCTAGAACCTTTACACGTTTTTAGATGTCACATGTTTAACTGAGTATAGCTAAGAGATGTGGATGGACACTTATGTGACTTAAATGTACCATTGATCAAACCGGGTTGAAGATGTATAAACAATGTATTAGGTATCTATGCATAAAATGGTTAAAATATTTCCATTTTAGGGAACAGTTGTCTCAAAATTGTCTAAAAGAAATACGAATTAAAATTCGTCTTAGCTAATCAGATGGTTAGTCAATAATTAATTATACTTTTTCTACAGAATAAGTATTTTTTTAATAGTTTACTTTTTTTATTAGTACATTAGTTTTTTTAATTTATAATTTAGATACTATTTTGAATAAAGTAACAATTATTGCCAATCTGTTTTAAAATCGTCAATCTGATACAAAGCTTAATTTATATTAAATTATAAACAATAGAATTTTTGGATTTTTGGTTGGTCGTTTTGATAAATTGTTTCATACAGTTCCAGAGTAAAACATTTTTATATTTGGAAAATGAATGAAATTAGACCAGGTTTTATCATAATCCCTGTTTGAAAAACGATTTTTAAACAAAATACCACACAATTAAGTTCTTTTTTAACAAATAATACACACTATACATTACGAAAGCTAAATCAGAAACAACTTGGTACACTGAAGTTAGTTGTGTTTTCCAGTGTATTTCAGTTTGCAACAACACATATTCAGCAAACTCTGTTCCTGAATACAGCAAGCTCCAAACATGACGGAAGCTGCGTACAGACCCGTTCATGTTTTGTGCTCCTCTTGTGTTTGTCTTGATTGTCTTCTTTCAGGTCTAACCAACCTTACATCCGTAGCATTGTTATTTAAGAATTTCTACTACTCAATAGAGGCATACCATTTTTACACAAAAATGCTTTTTTCTACACTTATTATAAAGCATATAAATAATTAGTCTTTCACACACTACAACACGTTATGGGTTAGGTTAAATCCAAGCGTTTGAACGGAAATGGAATGTAAACACGAAACAACAACTTTGCTGCACATGAGAGAAATGTTTACCTTCATAACCTAGTCATTCTATAGAATGCCTGTTGGCACTGTAGGAAATGTTTTAAATACGCTATTGGGAGACTTTTGTACCCTTGTTTGGCATTAATTCCTCTAATCTAAAGTAAACTAAACCATATACACAATATTACATTATTCGAAGGGATCTTCTTTTAGACATTGGTTTCCTTTTTTGGCATGTGCCAATCTAGTCTAATATTAACTATAATTAACCAACCTAACCTAACCATACACAAAATAAATCAATCCGGTTAAATAAAGGTTTTTTAAACAAATATCTTTAATTTATACCTTACTGACGAAGTTACGGGCATTCTATAGACTGTCTAGGAATTATAAACAATGCCTATATAAAGAAAACGACGCATTATACGAAATAGTTATTTGTGCAACTAGTGAGAAAAGTGAGCAATTGACTCACTCGAGAGAAATGCTTACGAGCCGTAGGCGAGTGAGGAATGGTTTCTCGAGTGAGGCAATTGTACTTTGAACTCGAGTTGCACATTATACTTTTCCTACAGTTACCATAAAACAAATAAATTGGTGAAGAAACATAACCTATTTTTACACAGCAGTGAACTTTTAACATTAATAAATAACATTTAATGTGAAGTGACAAATACAACAGTACAACAGCTGACCAGCTGATTTACAGCCAGTGCTGCCAACGTATTTCGCGCGCATACGACGTTGCCTGCATGTTACGCGCTCACTATTTCGTGCCTTCACGTTGAAAATCTGGAGTGAGACAAAGTAATTAGAGTGAGACAATGTTAACATTGTCTCACTGATGAGCGAATTGGCCACTTTGCTTTCTCAAATCAGTGAGAGAACATTGTACATTGTTAGGTAACTGTAGGAAAAATATATATAATACATATTTCAAAGCAAACATGAATTTAATTTTGTGTCTGCAAGGCAGGGTAATACCTAGATTTAACACTCTTTCTCTCCGAGAGACAAAGTTCGGCGGGAAATAATTAAGATTGTCTGGCTCGCAGCTTTACTATTGTTGTTGTTGTCGCGGGGAACAATATTTCTTGACCAAACAATGAAACATCTCTCTTAAGTGAGATATGAAATTAATTTGACTTTCATTAATTAATTGTGCACTTTGTTTGAAAAAAAGATTGCTTTAAAAGTGCAATAAAAGGGCTCAAATAATTGGGATGATATAAAAAAAAATTCCTTGGTAATTTGATCGTATAGTGTTTTAAACTATGCTCATTTAATACTTATATGGGTAAAATAAGTAATATTCTATATTGAATAACCAAGAGTCTAATCAATATAGTTTAGATAATTGTTTAAATAATGCTAAACATTTCCCGAATGTTTCTTACTGTTTCAAAGCTTCTGTGTATTAAAATCAAGTAATGTTGATATTGTAGCACAACGGATTGAGTTATCAAATAATTAAATAACGTCATCAATCCATAAATTTCTGTGGAGTACGCGTTTCAACCATCAGGTCATCCTCAGCTCCACTGTCACTAGGTTGAATCTGTTTCTATGTTGCATTGATTTTGTAGCAACAACGTCGATATATTAAATAAATAGGACAAACACATTTTACGTTCATTACACATACACGACACGTACGAAACATTTAAAAGACGATAAAACTACGATTATAACACCGTGCGCACGGCTGGACGGGCTTAGGTATGCGGCTACACTGACTTGGTCGGTGTCCTGCACTGAACTTTGGACCATGACGTCATCTTCAGCTGGTTATCATTCTTTCATTGTCCATTAGCCTAATAATAGTGTCGTACACGGGATTCGAGTCAGAATGGATTTTTTCATTTAATATGTTTTGATTTTGTTTAAAACCCTTGTATATATTCAATTCTTCTAATCTGTCTAGCCGCTGTCCCTTTTTCTCCTTTACTATAATTTCTAAATTATTGCTTATATTTGTGTATTTATGCCCCTCTATATTTAAGTGTTCCGCATATTTTGATTTTGTACTCAGTTTTGCTCCTGTTCCTGTCCCATTATATATTACTTCTTTGACGTGTTCTTTAAATCTTAGATCAAAAGTTCTGCCCGTTTGCCCGATATAAAATGCGTCACAGTTATTGCAATTAAGCCTGTATACTCCTGAGTTCTTGTATTTATTCTCTCCAATGGATTTATTTGTATTTCCTAATAATCTCTGTATATTGTTCTCTGATTTAAAAGATACGGTGACATTTTGTTTTTTAAATGTTTTACAGATAATATGCTCTGTTTTCTTTGAGTATCTAACAGACACATATTTTTTGTTTATATCTAATTGGGATGGGTTTGAAGATGTTTGTTTAGCCATATGTCTATTGTAAAGTTTGTCAATTATAGACGGGTCATAACCATTCTGCTGAGCTATATATTTTATTGTGTTCAATTCATTATTTCTGTCAGGGGTGCTCATCGGTATGTTAATTAATCTGTGCAACATGGAGTTAAAAGCTGAAAGTTTGTGTGCAGTTGGATGATAAGATGTTTCATGGATTATCTGATCTGATTGGGTGGGTTTCCTGTATATTCTGAAGTGGTGTTTATTATCGACATTAGATATGGATAAGTCTAAATAGTTAATACTGCCATTGGATTCAGTTTCAGATGAGAAGGTTATATTGTTATGTAAGGAATTTAAGTAGTTTTGAAAGATAGCCGTTTGTCTTTTATTGCCTCTGTACAAGCACAACACATCATCAACATATCTCCACCAATAGATTATTTTATTGTCATACTGGTTCCCGTTCAATATTTTTTCTTTCTCTAGATTATGTAAGAATATTTCACTGAGGATGGCTGAAAGCGGGGAACCCATTGCTAGTCCCTCAGACTGCTCAAAAAAATCGTCATTAAACCTAAAGTAATTTTGTTGAACAATGATACTGGTTGCTTTTATCACTTCATTTATCTCTTTATCGCTTAGCTTCCCCCCTTCTGTTAATCTATCCTTCAAAATGATTAATGTTTCCTCTACTGGAATGCTAGTGTACAAGCTCTTGATATCATAGGAAATCAAAGTAGCCCCCTGTGGGATGGTGATGTCTTTTATTTTACTAACTAGGTCAAATGTGTTTTTTACACTTTTGCTGTCATTTAGAACAATGGAATTTCTTATTATGCTGTCGAGTTTTTTTTGCTAATAAATAACCTGGGGCTTCCTTAAAATTAATTAGGGGTCTTACTGGAATGTCCTCTTTGTGAACTTGGGGAGCCCAGTTATTTTGGGAGCTTTCGGGTTTGTTACCTTGAGAAATCTTTTTGTGTTTTCATTAAAAAGTTCATTGCTTTCATTAATAAATTTATTTATTTCCCTGGTGTATTTGGGTGTGGGGTCTCTATTAAGCCTAGTAATGTTATTATCATTGATGAAATCCATAACCTTTTTGTTGTAATCATTTCTATGTAAGACAACAATGGTGTTACCTTTATCAGCTTTGACAATTAAGGCATTGTTATTTTCTAATTTATTCCTGATAGATTTAACAGTTTTACCTAAGTTATTCTTATTATGTGAAATATTTTGAATGCTGTTCACTTTGTTAACGATTTCATATCTTATCTGGTTTCTTTTGTCATGGGGGACACATTGAGTAGCACTTTCTGCATCAAGTAATGAACTAACAATATTTTCTTTTTAATTTATATTTACGCAATATTTCAATCCTTTATCAAGCAAATCTTGCTCATCCTTATCAAATGAGATGTCAGTATTATTTATAACCCTTGGGTAAAATTCGTGATCCGAAACAACTTTTTGTGTAGGCTTCTGAACATTTAAAAGTTTAATCAATTTCTTTCTTTGAGTATCACGTTTTTTGGAGACAATAGGATAAACCCATAGGTTATGGATTTCATCAATGATAATAACATTACTAGGCTTAATAGAGACCCCACACCCAAATACACCAGGCAAATAAATAAATTTATTAATGAAAGCAATGCACTTTTTAATGAAAACACAAAAAGATTTCTCAAGGTAACAAACCCGAAAGCTCCCAAAATAACTGGGCTCCCCAAAGTTCACAAAGAGGACATTCCAGTAAGACCCCTAATTAATTTTAAGGAAGCCCCAGGTTATTTATTAGCAAAAAAACTCGACAGCATAATAAGAAATTCCATTGTTCTAAATGACAGCAAAAGTGTAAAAAACACATTTGACCTAGTTAGTAAAATAAAAGACATCACCATCCCACAGGGGGCTACTTTGATTTCCTATGATATCAAGAGCTTGTACACTAGCATTCCAGTAGAGGAAACATTAATCATTTTGAAGGATAGATTAACAGAAGGGGGGAAGCTAAGCGATAAAGAGATAAATGAAGTGATAAAAGCAACCAGTATCATTGTTCAACAAAATTACTTTAGGTTTAATGACGATTTTTTTTAGCAGTCTGAGGGACTAGCAATGGGTTCCCCGCTTTCAGCCATCCTCAGTGAAATATTCTTACATAATCTAGAGAAAGAAAAAATATTGAACGGGAACCAGTATGACAATAAAATAATCTATTGGTGGAGATATGTTGATGATGTGTTGTGCTTGTACAGAGGCAATAAAAGACAAACGGCTATCTTTCAAAACTACTTAAATTCCTTACATAACAATATAACCTTCTCATCTGAAACTGAATCCAATGGCAGTATTAACTATTTAGACTTATCCATATCTAATGTCGATAATAAACACCACTTCAGAATATACAGGAAACCCACCCAATCAGATCAGATAATCCATGAAACATCTTATCATCCAACTGCACACAAACTTTCAGCTTTTAACTCCATGTTGCACAGATTAATTAACATACCGATGAGCACCCCTGACAGAAATAATGAATTGAACACAATAAAATATATAGCTCAGCAGAATGGTTATGACCCGTCTATAATTGACAAACTTTACAATAGACATATGGCTAAACAAACATCTTCAAACCCATCCCAATTAGATATAAACAAAAAATATGTGTCTGTTAGATACTCAAAGAAAACAGAGCATATTATCTGTAAAACATTTAAAAAACAAAATGTCACCGTATCTTTTAAATCAGAGAACAATATACAGAGATTATTAGGAAATACAAATAAATCCATTGGAGAGAATAAATACAAGAACTCAGGAGTATACAGGCTTAATTGCAATAACTATGACGCATTTTATATCGGGCAAACGGGCAGAACTTTTGATCTAAGATTTAAAGAACACGTCAAAGAAGTAATATATAATGGGACAGGAACAGGAGCAAAACTGAGTACAAAATCAAAATATGCGGAACACTTAAATATAGAGGGGCATAAATACACAAATATAAGCAATAATTTAGAAATTATAGTAAAGGAGAAAAAGGGACAGCGGCTAGACAGATTAGAATAATTGAATATATACAAGGGTTTTAAACAAAATCAAAACATATTAAATGAAAAAATCCATTCTGACTCGAATCCCATGTACGACACTATTATTAGGCTAATGGACAATGAAAGAATGATAACCAGCTGAAGATGACGTCATGGTCCAAAGTTCAATGCAGGACACCGACCAAGTCAGTGTAGCCGCATACCTAAGCCCGTCCAGCCGTGCGCATGGTGTTATAATCGTAGTTTTATCGTCTTTTAAATGTTTCTTACGTGTCGTGTATGTGTAATGAACGTAAAATGTGTTTGTCCTATTTATTTAATATATCGACGAAACAGATTCAACCTAGTGACAGTGGAGCTGAGGATGACCTGATGGTTGAAACGCGTACTCCACAGAAATTTATGGATTGATGACGTAAGTTATTTAATTATTAAAATCAAGTTTAAAATTCAATTTTGTAGACACGGTTTTAGTAAATATTTAGTAGAAATCTTGAGCTCGTTTTTTAGGACAATATCAGTTATATTTAATTACAGTACATTGTTATCCTTAAAGATTCGTAACAAATATGCAAATCTAATTATTTATCAACCAAAGGCAATTACAATTTAAAATATATAATCATATGGTTACTCGATCCTTTTTCGGTATCATGTTAAATTTTACCACATTAAATACCTCTTTATACAGGGCGAACCACTTAACTGTGCACCATTGCTATCTAGGAAACTTTAAGATTAAGAGAGACAATTAAATGGAGAACTTTTGCTGTTTTGTTATGAAATATAAAAAAAAACTAATTCCGCTGCATAAAAATAGTCACCATTTTCCAATATGGCTTGATGTCCATAATGAGATATCTTTATAATCCAATCAGGCAAACAGATATTCGCTTTGTCTGAAGGTTTTCTGTGACGGGGGTACTTGCTTTACAACATTTAATCAATCTAAGTGATGGAAAGATTTATTCGAATTACAGTAATAGCAAAACTAGATACTATCCAAAACCATATTGGAATATAAGTAACAAAGGTTAACAAAACTCGCCATTTTTATGTGTGGTGAGTTAATTTGCTAGATTATGTAGTATGACCAAAAATTAGTTCATAACACAGGATCAAATGTATTCCTTGTATGTATTCCTTCCTATGTATGTACTTTGGCAATTCCTCAAAATAATCACTTTAGTCCCAGGTGATGAGATGTACCATTCAACCAGTGGTAAATGTTATTTTAACTGTAAAACGTTTAGATGCTTAACAGTTTTGTGCTAACAGAATGAATCCAACTGAAAACAATTCATCTGAGCTTTGTTTACAGCCAGCTAAATTTATGACTCAATTTTTCTGGCTGTCAGCCCAACTGAGACAGATTTCAGTCTGTCATGATTCATTACTATTCACAGATTCTTTCACCATCCATAAGGGATGTACGAGTAAAAATCTAATTAATTATAAAATATAATTAAGTAGTTCTTGGATAATTCTGTTAAGGACTAAATCTTTAACAGTTGTTTTAAAATGTACTTTAAACGTTATCGGAGTGAATCCTTAATCAAGTGAATAATTCATTTGGAGACATGTTTTTTTTACTATTACATTAAGTATAGGTTAAGGAGAGCTCAAAATCACAGGGTATCAGTATATAATAGCTTAGATTATATAATAGCTAAATACAGATCCCAGCAAATCAATTCTATCAGACCTGAATCTCAACCACACGTCCCTAGGGCACAATGCTAAATATACATCTCTGTTGGAGCTACATGAGATACATGTTAATTGTTAAGATAATAGCTGTCATTGCTACAAAACCAATAAACGCTGAAATCTTTTTCAAATGCTCAATGGTTTTGTTAAGAGTTGGACCGTCCTTTGCTATTTTTAATCGTCATTTTATTTGATGGATGTAAAAAACAAATTATATACAGCAAAAGATTTACATTTATGTATAAAGCTAGCTTCTACTCAAGTTTGTGTTGGTTAAAAATCAAATCGTACTAAAATATAACATTCACACAATATATAAGGTTTTATTGTGCAAACGAAGATAATATATTTTGTTGAACAGGAGGTCAAAACACGAAACATAACTGCGCTTTACCTGTGGGCTGCTAAAGCTGTTATTATTAAAAAATAACTATATAAATACCACTGATACCAGAGCCTTAAGTATCTTAAATATTTTCCTCAGATATTGTCAAACCCGGATTCATCGTTAATTCCAGTTTACAGGTTTTTTATTTGTTAATAATTAATTATTATTATTGAGTCCTCCCTAAGGGCCGTCACCCATAGGTGACATCCAAACACCATGTACACAAATAGTTTACCATTGCCTGTAATGATATGCAAATTCGGTTGTGATATCTCTTTCTGTTTTTAAGCTATAAAGTCGTCCTAAAACTCAATTGTCACAATGTATGTATTTAATACAAAAAGGGAAATAATTATTCGACTTATCCCTTAGTACTTTGTTCAACCGTGAAATTGTTCTCAGCCTTAGTAATGCTTTAAGAAACATTGGAACTGAGAGAGAACACAATTAGTGAGATCAAAGCCAAACGTTACAAAGTTCCAAATGAGTAATGTTGCTGTTTCTACGCTGGGTATTCTTTTGGTGTGCTTTACAAAGCCGTAATAGTATTCATCTGCGCATCAAGACAAAAGTTGATCACTTCTTATTCCGTTTGAAGCGGTGTATTTATTAGTTTTTTTTTTCAGATGAATAAATTTTGAAACGTACTTTATTAGTTATTTTACGATTTTTAAGTAAAATACCCCCGCCGCAGCAAACCTGCCGACTAAGCGAATTTCCATTTGTCGGAATTGATTTTCAGTTAAATATATTTTAATAACATTATGTTTAACGAGTACCTAGGTTTGCTGCTACAAGGAAACTAATAAAGTGTGTTTTTGAGTAAAATATTGATAGCTTAGTACAAAATAAATAAATTTGCCAAGTTTGATCAAAATATATTCATAAACAAGCAAACTACAACATTTAACAATATTCTCCATAAGAATAACATGGGAATTTAAAATTTACAATTTTTTGAATTTTCTCCGTTACTAATAATCGAACAAAAATACTTTTATATACTAAATTATTTGTTTTTTTAAGCTCTTTAAAAAGGTCTAAAGAAAAATTGGGAAATTTTGTGTTTTAAGGGTCAAAAGTGAGAAAAAACAATTTTTACCCCATAAAACCCCCCATAAAGCCCCGTTCCCATGGTCCGATCGTGCTGGTTCGCGAACTCATTCAAGTTTATCACGCTTTACACCTTTAAACCAAATTTCATCAAAATCGGACGAAAATTACTCAAGTTATCGCGTTCACGGACGTATATATATATATATATATATATATATAAGTCTATATATATATATATATATATACATATATAAAAATTTGAACGAATAGTGTTTTTGGCCTCTGGGGACATCAAAATGAAAAAGTAAATCGGTCCCGGGTCTAGGTCTTACCGTGCCACCTACGGTAATAGCTACTTCCCTATAGGGAAATTCGCTAAAAAGCAAAAATGAAAACGACCATATATAAATGTAACGTTTTACATAAAACTAATTTAATCAAAATGCTTTTTCCCAACTTAGCCATGATAGTATATTAAAATACTGGATTTGTCGACTACAAGTTTAAGACTCTTTCATGTTATATGAGAAAGAAACTATAAATTACTAAACCGATCTATTTTAAATTGGACATACAAATTTATATGTTTTGTCATATCGACCTTCGTCCCAAACAATTTCATTCATGTTAGAATAAGCTTTGGTCCATAAAAAAATTAAAAATCTAGTTTTCTTTTTTATTTGAAGTAATGCAACAATAGCAGATACAATTTAGCCTATAATGATAGACAATTGTCAATCATATTATTCATTTTGATTTTAGGTATCATCCAAATTAAATCAACAACTTTAGAAAAGACATGCTTAATGTTTGAATATAGATTAAAGAAGGGATTCCAATTCTGATAGTGACTGTTAAATATTCTCCAATTTAAATCCAATTTAAATGGAAATTAAGGCGTGATGATACGCCAGCTGTATCTAATGCTAAGCCGGGAAACTTATTAGACACTTTAAAGCAGGAATAATACATTATTGGAGTAATTAATTGTGTCTTTAGAAATATATTAGTTTGTTATAATAAACAATATATTCCATTAGGCCTACATAAGTTTTTGGTAAACGTAAATAAAAATTAAATAGCTCGAAGGCTTTTTGCATAAGGCTATTTTAAACTCAGAGATTGTATCTTTTCCTGAGAACACTTTTTACTTGCTAGGTGAGATCCGAACCATCCACCCATGGAATTATCACTTAGATAAAAACCACTGTTTTGAAACCAAACCATTACTTTAAAAATATAGTTAACAAAAATACCCTTATCCTATTATTAATGTTGTATTAACACATAATAAATCCGAACCTTACTAATAAAATAAAATACCATTGTCATTTTGAGTCTTTGGCAACAACCTTTATTAACCTATAAAATGGATGGGATTTTAACTATATAGGACGAAAGATTACTTTAAATATTGAGCTCTCTTATCCAGTCCAAAAAATAATCAAGTCTCCACAAATATATGTTTGTAGCAGATTGGTGTTGATCGCTTGTAGTTTTAACTAAAAAGAATTGTTTGTTTTAGTTCTGAAATGGTAAAACTCTGTATATGGCAAAACCAATCTGCTAAAACCACCCGCACGAGTGTTTGCTGTTTGTTCAGTCTTGATTATTTGCCGAACTGGATATAAGAGCTCAATATTTAAAGTAATCTTCCATCCCACATTTCCAAAATCCCCTCCAGATCAATAGATAAATTGGTTATTTATGTTCTCAAAGGCTTAAAGTATATATCATATGTGGTTTCATTAATTTGGTTAGGATTAATATTAATATCTAACTCATATACGAGGTGCAAAACATGTTCGTGAACTATATTTGGCAAATAATAAATTGCAGGAAAGAAAATCCGAAATTTACTTAAGGATAATAACTGGGAACTAAGATTCGTTTCTGTATTGTGTAAGGTTAAAAACTTTCTGGCCTCGAGGGCCGGTTTCAAATATTGCCAATCACCAGTGGTTTTTTATTCATGCGGTTTAATGGTTCTGAGCAAGTAAAAAGTGTTCTTGGAAAGATAATATTGTGTGAATTTAAAATATATTTATGTGAAAATCCATTGATTAATTTATCCTTTTAAAAATATTATTATTAAATTATGTAACCTTCCCCTAGTAAATCGTTGGGCGAAATAAACGAAAATACGATTGAAAACTCTAATTGGCTGAGAATATACGAGAACAATATATTTGAATGTTGAGGATTTGATGCTTGATATGCATTAGTTTATCATACAAACAGGAACGGCAAAGCCTGTCTGTGTTTGCATTCGTTAGAAGATTCCTTTCATATGGTAATCTAGTTATGGTTTCGTCTTGCAGAATAGCTAGTGTTGGTTTACCTCTGGAATTTTTTACAGTTGTTATTTATACCTGTTATAACTTAGGTAAAATTTGAAAAAAATATTCAAGAGCTTAATCTCTTGAATATTGTCAGTAAAACAAATTTTGTATGAAAAAAATTAAGATTTGTTGTTTATTTCTTTCTGTCTAAAACGCGGAATCGGATCATTTTTTATAATATATTATTTTGCTAGTAAAATTAAGCAATTTAGTGAAGATATGTGAAATACCTTTAGTAAGGTGACGTTTAATACACCTTAAATTACTTTTTTTAACTCGTACAATTTTTACCCATTTTAAATGCAATACGACCTGTTTATCATATATCTACGAAATTCAAAAAGGCTGGAGTTTAAATGTGATGGTTAAGTAACACAAAGGAAAATGAAATCGCACTGAAAAAGACTAATCGCGCCTTTACAATGTAACGGCTTAGAAAAAATGGTCGCAAATGCATCTATATTATATATTCGCTAAGTCGATGTTTGTGAACAGAACTCCTCCCTCATTTTTGGACTGATTTTAATTATTAAAGTGTCAAAAAAGGCCCTGCAAAGTGTTTTTCATTTTTTTTCATCCTTATTAGTTTGTCAGGATCTTCCATCAAAGTTGGGTTTACTCACACGAGATTAACATGCGGAATCTAAATATTTAATTGGAAACTTTGTTTCCACTAATTTGAGAGGACGGCTGCGCTTAGACAATTTATTGGTAGAGGTGTCCAAAGAAAGGTCTCGGTCTGTAGATGAGCCATCAAAAGAAAAACGAAGTAATCTCCCTTAGGGCTCTAGTCACAGAAGTGTGTACCACAATAGATCCACCAACACAATTGTAATAATATTTAAAGATTCTTCCAAAAGCATTCTTCGTGAGAAACCAGTTAACATAGGAACAATAAAACCTCTGACGGACGGTATAAGAAATATGTTATTCATTGAATGATCAACCATATTTTCTAACTAACGCAATAGTCATTATTTTTTCTACATTTATTTATTACTCATTTAACAATGCTAAATGCTCATATTTTTTATAATTTCACTCTGTAGCTGTCAGAAGAATTATCGTAAGCCTTAAAGCAACCGTCGATTTCGACGGGTTTCACCTAGTAATTAATATCAAACCTTTAAAAGTAAAAGAAAGATTATTTTCACCACAGAATGAGGTGTGTTTGGACAAATCTGTGTTTGCAATCTCTAACTATACACAATAATCTTTGTGTCAGAGAGAGACGACGTCTTGGCGGGAAATAATTAAATTGGTCTGAGACGCAACTTTGCCATTGTTGTCATGGGATGAAATATTAAAGAGGGTGGCAAAACAGAGAAAACTCACCTGCACCTGTTATTATTTGCACTTTCTATAGCTTAAAAAATTACTGTCCTATTCTAAGGAAATAAGTTCGAAAAAGTACATATACATAAAGTTGTAACGTTTAAAAGTTAAGAGAAATAGACCACTAATGTATACATCGGCTTTGATGAAACGCTTATGATATTTTAATGAACATAAATACATGGTTACATAAAATTTTAAAATAGTGTCAAAGTAAATACACCATCGGGGTTTAAAATTATTAATAAAGATTGTTATGTCAATGGACTTCACTAATGTATTATCGCTTGCTAATGTAAAACGATTTAGTAGACTTATCAACAAAATTGTTGTGCTTGACTGCAGATCGAAGGTCTAGCCAGAAATCAAAAAGATATTCATATTGTTATATTTGTTTTGCAGAAATCACACTACCCAGTGTGTCCAGTCCCCCTCCCTTGTTAATGTAGTTTGAACTAGTTTAAAGATAGTTTAATGTTATAATTGCTGCGATTAAATAAAATTGCAATACTGGCATTCTTTTAAAATGTTGGAAAAAGGTGGATTGTTTTTGCTCCGTTTTAATTCAAAACAATTTTTAGAATTAAACAAAATATAGTACTAGTAGCTAATAATTTAGTTACTACACATGGAAAATACTACACAGCACTGCACATGTGCAAAGTTTCACCATGTAGTGAATTATTTCCAGGTAGACGGGTATTTTTCCTGCTGGATTAATATCATTCAGTTAAAATATTGGAGCAATTACGTGATATTTTGCCAAGCTATTCACAGCTGGCATGCAGGTCAATTACAAAAGAAAGCAAGTAAGTTGCTTTACTTTGTTCACATTTGCTATTTAGATTAATATTTATGGCACTGACTTTCCTCCCAAAGGCACTTGTTTATCACATTGCAAATTTTATATTTTATATTCAAGGCCTGACTGCTAAGACTATATTAGATTCATACCTTTTTATACACTTCAAATGTAATAAGGATTGTATTTCAACCATATTTTTCGATAAGAAACTAATTAGTTCAAACAAATAACCTTTTTGATTCGTCCTACATAAAGTCCTAGTCCTAGTGTAGGTAATTATATTGGATATATATATATATATATATATATAAATGCGAAATTCCGATCATTTATTACATATTTAAATTATTAATTTGCAGTAAAATGGCTTTCTAGTTTTATAGTTTAGCATATAGAATCATTGTTAGCATCATAGTGTTTATACCATTCAGATTTTATAACATTAAAATGTAATATCGACCCTGTCAAGGCCAATAGAAGTAATAACTTTCTAAATTGTTCTACGATGAAAAATATCTTATTTGATAAAACCATGAAATAATTTAAAAAAGTTTACACTCGATATAAAATTCTAAACTATGCTCCGGCTTATGGTAAACGTGGCTGACTGTCATTTGATCAACTAAATTTGTTGTCAATCATTTGCTAAGACCAGCTTAATCATTTTATGGTATCAGTTCTTCAATGTTATTAGTTGAAACTTTTATTATTTAAAATATCAAGTATAGTAAGAAATAATTATTTATGTTACACTGTCCTTAATGCTACGAGGCAAGTACAACGGTTTCACATCATACTCACATTACAATAACAATACTATTCCAAAATATAGAAACCTCTATACTGGTATAGAACAAACGTGTAGTTATTATTTTATTATTACTTAACTATTGTCCAGTTTTGTCCTTACAAGAATAATAAAATTGGTACGTCGAAACAATTATACATTTACGAGCTCCTAAGAATTCTGTGACTTTGAAATTGCTTTTAGCTGTAGTCAGGACATTAACATTGAAAAAATAACACAACCAAGAAGATCAAAGTGGATGACATCGTGAGGCCTTTAGACCTACAAAGAGTAATGCCGTTGTTTTAACAGTGTTGAGTCCGTACTTAGTAACTTTTAGTCTTAGCCATTTTACGCAGTTTTGGAAACTTTATGCGATTGTTCAATTGTCTACTGTAACTTTTTAAGATTTATTACCACAGATTTCAGTAGCTTGCAGTCATGGAATTTTAAATTTTTTGTCCTAGTAGGCTACCTAAGCTGGCGACGAGATTTTGCATGTTAAATTGTTTATTGCTACAGAAAAATTTGAAACTTACAGCTGGTAAAAATTCAATACCTTCAGGAATTAATGTCGTATACGTGTTTCTTTTGCATCGTTGTCTACAGAAAAAAAACTTTAGGCTGCATTCAATAGTGAAACATTTAGTAAGTGATACGTAAAGTGAGCAAATACTATTCTCCAAATTATTTTCTATAATATAGATTATTCATATACAGAAACATTTGAGATACCGTCAACATTGCTCTAACCATCTGTCTGTATACCTCTATTGTTGTTCAATATTAAAGTCATGTTGCATGAAACTATTGAAGATAAGCCAATTGTACAGTTCTAAAATTGCCTTAACATTTTATGCTTAGGCCAAATATTTACTATTTACATAGTTGGATATTTAACAAAAGCTTGAAAATTCCACTTAAACGAATGATCACTATATTCATGTGTATATCATATAGTGAAAAAGTTATTTATTTTTGTGTGTAAGTTTATTTGAAAGAAAATGTTTCCCTTTAAGCAACCTAATGACTGCTCGTTAGCACTGCAGTGTTTTCACGCCAGGAATCCTAATATTGTACTTTCACTCTAAAACCCTAGTTTTGGCTGTAATGAAAACATCCAAACAAATTTATTAGAAATTTCCTAGTGTTAAATACTTGAGAAAGTGTAAAATAAAAAACAAACATTTTTACCGAACTAACGGAATAAAAGTTCTAAATTTATAGTCATCAAAAGTGTGTGCACGTTCTAAAAACTCGAAGGTTTTAAAATGAAGAATAAGATAAAGTTTTAATAATATGTAAATTTGCACCGATATGCTATTTAAGGGTTCCGATCTATGAATAACTTTCTTTGCAGACAATGTGGTTTGAATCAGTTGACAATTTACAGGACTGTCGGTATACCTATTGATTTACCAGAAAATATTTGATCTACTATGAGATCTGGAACACAACTATTCGGTATAAAATTAAAACTACCATACATACTCATTACAGATACGGCAATAAGTTTGTATGACTTAATTGACTTACAGTTACTATATGTTGAAGAAACAATCACGACAGAAGGTGTCAAACCTTGTTTTTAAAAAACTACAAATTATGAATAGTACGACACCTGCCCTGGATGATGCTATACCACTACTAAAAACACCTAAGTCTCTTTGATAAAAAATAGTTTTTTTAGATTTGTGATTACTGTTTCCCTTCTAAATGAGGGCTAGACATAAGGCTTAGTAAATACAAGAATGTAAGTCATGGTGACAGTGTCAATAATTAATGATTCTATATAGTTTTAGTCACAATAGTAAATGCTCTGATAGGAGAGTTTTGCCTTACATGTAAGTTGAGTTATCTATCAAGATGACATTGAAGTTTGATTATAAGAAGAAATAGATCTTGGGGAAGTGATTTTAGATTGCTAAGATATGAACAGGCGTTGTAGATAGATTCTGGTTAAGTTACTAGTTAGACAACACTGCTATTTTATCACTCAGTAGAACCTTGATGATAACAGTAGAACAAGACCCTCGATAACAAGTCACCCTTGATAACAAGAGTAATTTTCAAATCCCCTTGATATTATTTTACCCCTAATCATGTTATTGAAAACCTCGATAAGAAGTCAACCTTGTTAACAAGTCTTATTTTATAATCCCTATAAGGAGTCTTGTTATCAAGGTTCTACTTTATTAGTCATATCAAAGTTCAACCTTACTGCCACAGCGCTCTACATATCGTACTGTACTTATTTTTTTTTATTCTTACAAAACATAAGACTTTGTAAAAAGAATCTATACCTATACGAAGGCAGGATACTTCAACCGTTTGGAGATGTAATGGATTAATAGTTATTGCAGAAGCGAAAAATATGTTAAATTGTTAATTGCTGTACTTAATCATGGATTAAACGTAAGTTATCCATTATAAAAGCAATTGCTACTGTGATATTTCTTTCCCACAAACCAGATAGTCTTTTTACAATAAAACACAGCCTTAAAATCTCAAGGGAAATGTCCGAACCTTAACTGATGTCTCCTGCAGGAACACATACTAACCCTTTTTTTTATAAAAAAAACCAACAGTTTTCATTATTTATAAAAATATATACAATATTGATTACTTTGAAATATAAATAATTCGTATTGTGAATAATCTAATCATTCACTACTTCATACGTCAAACCAATCGTCGTATAGTATTTTGTAACATATTTATCGA
The DNA here is from genome assembly GCF_028750875.1 of Macrosteles quadrilineatus. Lineage (NCBI taxonomy): Eukaryota > Metazoa > Arthropoda > Insecta > Hemiptera > Cicadellidae > Macrosteles > Macrosteles quadrilineatus. Next base: position 11,653,295 of record NW_026542602.1, read on the forward strand.
ATATATGTTTAGACTAGGCTTATAATATAGGCTACCTGTACAATGGTAAACATATGAAAATATTAAATATAAGAAGAATATCCTCAGAATAGTCTGTAACAGTAAAATCAATAAACCTTCTGCTTAAAGCAAACATATATGTACAAGAATATAATGATATGTTTAATTCTCTATGTGTTCGTGAAAGACATTAAAACACTGCTGATCAAATCATGTTTTACTCAAAACTAAGCTTGTCTCATGCACCCATACACTCATACAGCCCTCAAAATTAATTCAATTCAAATTCATAGTGTCCTTTTGTAAAGTAGAAAACCTGTATACAAGCAAATTTTGCCTATGAAAGTTTGTGTATTACATTGTTTGAGTTTTTGCCAACAACCGATACTTTACAATAATTAATCACCAGAAGCTGTCGTTGTCGGCTTAAACCCAAACACGGGCGAGGTTGATTGTACAGGATTACCAGATTACAGTGTACACCCAACAATGTAACGTCAATGTTAACGTGAACAGTGGGGTTATATGAGTGTTTAAAAAACAATATATTTCGTTGTGTCTACTTACAGATTTACTACCATCTGGTTTCGGTAAAAAAAATTCCCCATCGCACCAAATCTGAAGACTGAGAAAATTTCCATTCTCTTAGAATTTTCATTTAAACATTTCCTTAAAAAAATAAATAACATTTATTCCCTATTTAAATAACAGTACGAGGTAAATAATATTAGAAGGAGGAGATTAGGAGTTTGGAAAAGCAATATAAAGGAAAAAATTCAGCATGAGCGTACTCTCTTAAATACTGTCGTATGATTGATTAGGTGAAGACAGATAAGTCCGATTCAAGCGTATATTGTTTACTATAAAGATTATTGTAATACAATTACTTATTCAACTGAATACAGCTGTCCAAATTATGTTGAAACATTTAGTTGACGCCAGTGCAGTCAAACGACACCAACACGTAATTCCCCCTATATCGAGTTATCTTTAGTGTAATCTCTGCTCAACAGTTACAACTGGTGTTTTTCTCTTTGTACTGTATTATGTAATTTGCAAAAATACTGTGGATGGCTAGTTTAAAACACATGTTACAAGTCCATGGTTTACTTTTTCCTTGTTATTTTGTTCAACCCACAGAGTCACTTGGCAACCTATTACACCAATGATAAATTTTTAATTTTCAAATGAGTTGTGTGGCAAAATACAAATTTTCCTGAGGTAGTGACTGTCACCAATCACGATTGAAGGGCTACAAGTCCCTATTTCCAAAATTTAGTCAAAATCCTTCTTCTGGATTTCGAGATATAGATTACAGACAGACATACATACAGAGAGACAGACTGACTGACAAACAGACATAACTCGTATTAGAGTATAGGATTACTTTAACGAATAATTAGGTGTCCTGTTATAGGGAAGGTAATAAAATGTGTTTTCAGCAAATGTTTATAGCTTAGTACAAAATATCTTTATAAGTCAATCTTAAGTTGGACAAATTAAGAAATACCCAATGTTTAACGTATTGACTTAACAATACAGGATATGTTCTATGAACTGAAGAAGCTAACATGAATTCCAATTTAAAGACAAAGGGCCTAAATTGAAAACCCCCAGGGAAGTTACACCGTTTAAACGAATTTTCTTCGTCTTAAATGTGGAACAATGGATTATATTGAAAGTTTGTCAAGTTCCTTCAAGGGCTCAGAGTATTATATTATTTAGTTCTTTGAATTGTAGTAGAAATAATATTTTTTACTTCAATTTAGATTATTTGATGACAAGATATTTTTTCGTTTATCGCTCACGATATAAAATGATATTTGAATTTGTTTGAATAATAACAGAGTTATAAACATTAGCTTTAGTTATAACAAAGCCTATGTGTATAGAGGAGCCACATAATAACCACAAAATACCTTTCCAACATAGTTTATAATGTCCAAACTTGGAAACCAATAACGCAAATAACTGTGATTCAACAAAGTGAGCATCCAGGGAAAACTAAGTTTGCTTCATTGTCAATCTGTTGCTCAGTTGATTATTATCATTACTATTAATATTGTTATTGTAACTATTTACATAGTACTGTTTAGTTTTTTTCCATAATTCTTGTAAAGCACATAGCTTTCAAACCTAATCGCATATTTACAGCAAGTAAACACGAAAAAATGCATTGTGACATATTGCAAATTACTATTGTCGCTACGTGTTACTAGTTGGAGTTTTTTTTACATTTCGAATAAACAGCCCCTGTTTTCAATTTGTCTCTTTTTTTGGGTGGAGGGGCATTTTTCCCTAGGACGCTAGACACGAGCTCGGAATTGTTTTCCACATTACTTCAGGCTAGACCTAGGGGTTACGGCATTATAACTTCGATAAAATCCATTTGGTGATTTGGCAGGATTTGAACCCGGGAGTCTCCCAGGAACCGGAGTAACCACTAGACCAGCTCGCTCCCCCGTTGGAAGGGCATTGGAATGGTTTTAAATACAATTTTACTCGAGAACTCGGGGGCCTTTTAAAATGAAACGTTTTCAACCAGAATACTCTGATTTTTTAATATTTTAAACATATTAAAAAAAAAACATATTAATACCATAAGAAGGCAATGTAAAAATCTCGTTTCAACAAGAGTGCGAACTACTTAACTGACTCTCCTTTTAAACCTTTTCTACGAAACAGCTCGTTACTTTCATCTTTAACCAACCATAATTATAGAAACCTTATTATCTGAGCATGGTTTACTTTGTTGGCATCTAAATATGTCACATTCACTTTACATCAACAAAAGGTAAAGGATCATTGAAACCCCAACAAGCAACAAAAGGTTGTCTTTAGTCCAACAATAAGGCATAAACGACTCAATAGTCTGCTTATCCCTTTGTGTCCCGGACAATGTAAGATCTGTGATTGAACTGATGGTTAACTTCTAGCTATGAGACTCTGACTCAAAACTGATATGGTTTATTAAATGAAAACATTAACAAGGCCAATTGTCCATGATAATCAATGTTTAGTTAAGGGAATGAAAATAGGCAAATGAATAGAATAGTAATTAACCACCCACCGGTCTCTCAGTTTAGATCACAACATTTCAAGCCACATGTTTCATGTATTTATTATAGATAGATAAGAGATATTATATACAGGGTGTTTCCAAATTGTCTGGACATATTTTATGGACTTGTTCCTTGGGCTAACACAAACATAAAATGCCATATAAGTATGGGACTAAAATGCCTAGTGTAGATTCAAGTATATAAATTAATATATTTCATGTAACGTATGTTGTATAAAAAATATACCTGAAGCTCATCATTTTAATATCTTATATTAATTACTCATAATTGTTATCTTTTTATGTTTGTTAAGCCTTATTACTAGAACTTAAACTACATTAATATCGCAATGTTCTTAAGCCTCTGCCATAAATACTAAGTTTAAGATAAGCAATTTTCGTACTCTCCAAGGTAACAGAGCATTACGCACCTGTTGTTTATTTGTAATTATTTTTTTGTTTGAAATGCAGTTAGGTCAAATTGGAAATTTTGATTCGTATATTCTGTTTTACAACAATAAAGTGTAAAGTTTTTTTCTGTACCAACGAAATACCTAAAAAAGCAGTTCGTATTCAAACATTAGTTCTATTTATTCCTTTTGCTCTTAACTTGAAATTGGCTTTCAACCTTTAAAGGTGATTAAAATGCTTGAAAGGGATACATTTTAATTTAGGAATTGTTCAAGTTTATGTATTTAGACAAAGCTTCTCTGGCAAATGAACTAAAAAAGATAATTTAATTTAGTATAAGAATATATTATATTCAGGTGTTTACATGTAGTAAACCTCCCAGTTAGAAGAGTGTAGAACGTAATTTCTTAGAAAGACATATCCCACTATAACAGCATGAATAGTCAAATAAGAAAGTGAAGCAACAACAGAGCACCATCAATAAGAGGCGGCTTAACCTATGATCTCCTGGATTAACTAACTGGTCCTTATATATCGGGCTAAGAATAGTAAAAAAATATGAAGCCAGGATGCTTTTGAGGGTATCCATTAATCTTGGCCAACGTTGAATTGCGTGTTGGAGACGACGGCTAAAGAGTTTAAACTCGGCTTTGCTACAATCAATCAGCTCTTAGTTTGAAAGTAATTTATCACCGGAATACTTTTGTAAAGAAATAATTTTCTAGTTGCTATGTACTTCTACACCTATAGTACATTTACTACATTTAAATGCAAGAATGTAGGAAAATGATTTAATCCCTGAGTTGATTGTTTTTGATTATATGCCAGATAGGTTAAGATTCTATAGTAGGAAAATAAGATAGCGTTTTTCAATACGCTGTATAATGAACATATTTAGATATGCGAATTTAACAGATAACCGTGTTTAAGTTCGATATTGGTTATTTACTTTACCGTGCCTTTACGTAAATACATGTAGGCCCTAAATCCCTCGCAAACGCTTCAGCCTAGGGTGATAACCACAACTCCAGTTGCAAGTCATCAAACGTACACTGTACTTGTTCATGTAGTCTGGCGTCATGATAGTTGATGGTGTTTTTCGGCGTCAACCACGTCGTCACTCCCTTAAAATTCAATTTCACCAATGCAAGTATTTTCGCATTGAATGTAAATAGTTATTTGTGTAACTAGTGGGCGAAGTGGCACTTTGCTGCTCACGAGAGAAATGTTTACGCCCGAGCCTAAGGCGAGTGTGGAAAGTTTCTCGAGTGCATCAAAGGCAGTTTGCACTCGTGTTACACATTTTATTTCTCATACAGCTACTATAAATAAAATACATAATTATAACTGTATAACACGTTTTTAGGTGAGGCTAAATCCAAACTTTGGACGAAACGGGAAACGATGCACCAGCCGATCACAGTGGCTATATCTTTGTTGCCAACTTATTTTCAAGCGTACACGGATTACGTGCGTAATAAAAGCACGCTGTTTTGTGTTGTTTGATTGGAATACTGGTGTGCGCCAAAGTAAAAACCGTATGCCAAAGTAAAAATTGTGCGTCTAAGTAAAGCCTTCTGTACTATAATCTGTGCAAGGAAGCCCACTTTGTCGAGTGACTGTAGGAAAAGGCATTTTTCCGTTACATGAATAGACGACTGCTGAGATTTTCATCTTATGAATGCGTTTCTGAATAATTTATTATTTTAAACTAAATAGACAGAAGATTTATCACTCCAAAATGAATTTCATTAAAAATAAATTGTAAAATAAATGTATTAATTAGCTCTTAAATTAGGTTTTGTTTTTCTGAACAAATGTATTGTATTATTTTATAAGAACATTAAAAGAGAAATGCATAGTAAAACACCTAGAGGGCCAGAGAGAGCCTCAAATGAAGGAACCAAATCAACATAACAATAACAATCTGTTAACTAAACAGTTACGAGGTCTGAAGTTTTGACCAGAAAACAATAAAACAAGTTCGATGCTAACAATAGATGGGCTAAGCAATACCTTTCAACCAGGTGTATTGTTTAAGTGAAAAGCCTTAGAGGTAAACTAAATAAGCGTAAAGTTTCCGAATCGCATGGATTTAATTGAGTTTGAACTTGTATTTCAAACAGATTGATCCACCTGTAGTTTATGGAAAAACTTTGGTGAGAGCCTTACACGGTTCAACGATTCATTAGTGTTAATGAAAAAAAGTTAAAAAAAAAACGTTCACAAAATATTTCTTTGCCTTAAATCAAGCGATATTTAATGCAATAATTTAAAACGCATTAACTGTTTATGCTCTTATGATGATGTTAAATGCTAGGGGACAGTTTCTTACATTAAATAATAGATTTTATAATTTAAAGTAGTAAAAATGTACTTTAAATCGAACGTTTCCGCTCTAAAAATAAATCTTCCTTATTGGTTACGTGGAACCGATAATCCAAAGCTTTCGGTGAAGAGACATATTTAGTTCGACCTCAAAGGAAAATATAACTGATTTGAAGCTAATAATCCGTATACAACAGTTGTTTGGAAATGCTTCGAAATCCCTTTTTAAACAACGGCTTCCGTTCAATTCCCCCCCCCCTAAATGAAAAAAAAATATTTTGACTAGAGAGAGAGAGAGTTTTCCGAATAATTTATTCACAGACTTGATGTAGTATAGAATCGCATTGAATTTATTATATACCTCTGCCACCGGAGACAAAGTTTTACATTCAATCCGTAAGGAAATTTAATTTTTTTCAGTTTTGTTTAAAGTTGTATTATAACTGATAATACTTTTAATTGTAAAAGTAGTACTATTTATAAGGAACAGAAAAATGTTTAATTTGATAATGATTCAAAACACGTAGGTATTAGAATATATATTACATAAAATATATAATAATATATTACATCACACTGATAAAATTCCATATTACACGAACAATATTTGACGTTTTTTTCTGGGTTAAGCATTTTCCGGGCCATACAACGGACAGCGAAACATAAATTTGGAAACAAAAATTTAAATATTTTATTTTAATGCCATGGATAATATTGAATAAGAAAAGAAAAATGGTTAATTTTATTATGAATTCTGGTTAAGGAAAACCTATATTTTTTACAACAATATTAAAGACTGATACACACGAATCATCGGAAATCCCTTGTGCAGGATATAACGGGCTTAATCACACTTTGATCCTATTTCCAGTTAGAATCGACATTGATTTACGAGTTTTATTATTGGGCTGTTCCAGAAACAATGTCGATTGAAAACCAGATAGAACCACGTTTATTTGCACTATTGAAGTTAATAAATATCACTGTCATACTAAATAAGAGTGCTAAAAATACAATCTTCTACATTGCAAAGTGTACATTTTATTGTGGTGGCAACTGTAAATGACTCTTTACCTACTATGGCCTAAGCGAGACTCAACATTACATGTATAACTGGGATTGTACAAATAAACGTACAGTTTTAATAAACCTCAGCAAACAACAACATGTGTCCTATGACTACGTGTAATTGCACACAAACAAGTATTTGATTGGTCCTGTGTTAAATTGAAGCCTAAGCTCGGTTTTTAACCTATCAGTTCCAGGAATAGCACCTGAAAAAACTTTTTTGGTCTAAATGATATAGCTTACGGGTTGTCTCTAACCTTTCTGAAAATAATGTTTTATTGATTTTTTTGTGGCCATGGATATGATATTTTAATTAACTTATGCTTGTAATTAACCTTTGATATTTATACAGACTGTCCCAAGAGTCCTGGACCAGTTTAATATTTTTTAAACGACAACAGATAAATCAATAAGATTTTGCACATCAACACCTCACCTAAAATCTATTTTTTTAAGGAACTATCAATAATTTTCTGTCAATCATGGGGACGTCCCGCAAGGAGTCAGAAGGAAATCTTGAATAGAAGCATAGGTTGACATGCACATCAAATTAAAGGTCTTTACTAGCAGAATATAATGCCGCAAATTTGAACTAAAACGGACAACCGAGTCAAGAATGACAGTGGTTCAAAGATTTCTTGAATCTGCCATTTTGAATCTTTAAACGACTGCCATTTTTTACTCAAGCGTTTTTTTATCTTGAATTTACGGCATTGTAATCTACTAGTGAAGACCTTTAATTTGATGTGCATATCGACCTATGCTTACGTTGAAAATTTTCTTCTGATTCCTAGGGCTGTGCCCCCCGAGGAGTAAGCGTATAATAGCAATGCAAATTAAATTAATCCTTTGAACCACTGTCATTCCTGACTCGGTTGTCCTGAGTTCAAATTTGCGGCATTATATTCTGCTAGTAAAGACCTTTAATTTGATGTACATGTCAACCTATGCTTCTATTTAAGATTTCCTTCTGACTCCTTGCGGGACGTCCCCATGATGTGACAGAAGATTTATATTTCCTTAAAAAAGTACATTTTTAGGTGTGGTGTTGATGTGCAAAATCTTATTGATTTATCTGTTGTCGTTTAGAAAATATTAAACCGGTCGGGGACTTTTGGGACGGTCTGTATATAAATGAAATTAATATTAGAAGCACAGCTTCCCTGCATCATGTAATATTTTCTTCCATACATTATCTACAGCAAATACTTTTCTATTGTGCCACACCGAATCTGCTATTGGCTGGTTGGTCCTTTGACTCTGAAATCTTGATACCTAAAGTTCTTTCAAATTGTAAATCATCGTTACCGTCAAATAAATAAATAAAATTGAATTTTTAAGGTAGATAAGTCTAGAGTTAAAGATAATTTTACACTGATTTTATTAAATTCCAGACAAAACTTAGTAATTCAAGTTAGTAATACCAATATTCTGTGAGAGCAGAAGGCAAAAAAAAACAAAAAACAATGGTGTCATTTTGATTTAAATGTGATTAATATTTTTCAGTCCATATAAAAGAAATACCGGCTTAACTCCTTTCTCCCCTATGCCTTTAGTTTAAAAGATTAAGTTTTTCAGGCCGTATTTAACCTGAGATGATCAATGGACCAGAAGATTATTTGGAAAAGAAAACACAACACTGCAGCAGGAAAACAACATTGCTCTTGATTCAATGTCCATCCAATTTTCGACCAGTGACAAGACAAACAGAAAAGCAAACGGTAAATCTTTTATTCAACTGGCTTTCTTCGGTAGTTTCTTTGGAAGAAATAATACAATGTAAAACCCAAATGTAAAACAACAAATAGAAAAAAAATACCTAATTACAAAGCTTTGATTTTTAATTTTAATAGCGTCCTATCCCACATCGTATATCGAAAATGAATAAGGGACAATGAGGATTGTATTTACCTCTTAAAAATAGTTCTGAAGGATTTATGGAATGTTAAATGTAGTTTTTTCTTTAGTCTACGTAATTTATAAAAACTTTGTCCTATGGGTTAAAGTACAACAATTACAGTTGGTACATGATAGTTAAAAGGATAGCAACAAGATGTAATAATCATAGTACAGTTGTCAAACACAATTTCCTCGTGATACGTATCAAACTGTTATGTCATTGTTAAACAATTATTTTTAACAAATTCCCCAATAAAAAGAAATTAACTGTAAGAAAAGCGTATTCATAACAATTGTTGAACCAACATTTTGTCAAATTAAAATTAATTCATTATTACACAACTCTTTTAGAATTGAAATCTAATGAACATACATAACAATTAAAATAAATTATTGTTATTTTTTCAAGTTTCACCAATTAAATTTAAATTACATGTTTTTATAAATAAACCGTAACATTTATTCGTCATTAAAATAAAAACGTATTGTAAACAGTATTAGTTGCTTAGCATTGTTTTAAAACATTCTTAACTCTGTGATATTTCCTGAAGGAATGACATGTTTATGTTCGATTTATAAGAGGTCGCTCCCTTTTCTTAACACGCTGTTAGTGCCAACATAGTATAGGATAAACACATATTTTTTAATTACCTTACATACGTAAAACATTTTTGCTGGTTGCTGGATGCTTTAACTGGATTACCTTCCTACTTAGAAATGGTAAAAATAATTATGTACATTCCAAAAATTGGTCATCTGTAAATAAAACGAACGAATAAACCGTTTGAAAGTAGCGGTCAACTTTATCTTGTTGCAAAGAATATAACACATATATGTAAAGCACGCCAAAAGAACACTCAGCAATGTTTAAAGAGCAACATTACTCATTTTAAGTTATTAATCTATTTTAAGTCTGGCTTAAAATCTTTATTTTCTAACTTTGAAGTGTTTGGCTTTGTTCTCAACATTCAGTATACACGTACACAATGATCTTAGAATCTTTGTACTGCAAGGGATACGTTGAATAATATAATGTTTAATTTCTTAGATACATAGAAAACAGATACATAATAGTTAGATAGGCTACATAGTAGAAATTATAGTTGAAAATATGTTCCATATCTTGTTATGAATTGGTTTATAAATCATTCGCCTAATAAAAGAAATAGAAAATAAAAGATAACTTTTTCACGCCTCTACTGTTAAATAAATAAAGCTTTATGATGTAAAATAATTATCACACTCAACAAACAATCTATTAAACAAAAAAAAGTTTTGTAGCACTAATATATTGCCTTTTCAGCCTAAAGTGCCTAAACAATATTGAATACCCAGCAAGTTATTCTGCTCTTCAAGATGATTATTTACAAACATAATACACATATTGGGGGGTTAACTAAGAAAACGAACAAAACAAACTAATAAAGTAAATTGCAGTCCAATAAAAGAGTAATAGTATGCGAATTGTATTTTAAACAGGAAGTTTCGTTAAATCCTGGATTTTAATAATCCGAGAGGAAGATTTACGATTCTCGAGGCTTTTGGGGTTTCCATATTAATTATTTGTGAATCTTGACAGCTGAACCAGCCCAAAGATAAATGTGTATTTACGTTTTATGATTCAATCTGTTATTTAACTAAATACAATTTCCTTAGATGTATGATGCTACTAAACGCCTGCTATTTTTATGTAGTTTGTGTTGATATAAAAACATAGTTTATTATAGTTTTATATATGCAATTTGATGCATTTTTCAAATGTGTACAGTTTTATCAATGCCAGGTTAGCATACAATCCTCTAATTAGAATTAAATTTTAAAATGCAATAGGGTGGTAAAAAAGTTCCAAGACGGTCACATTTTTACAAAAGTAATAATATAGATAGAGCTAAGCTAAGATAAGCTACAAAGTTTTTGGTTGTAAAAATCACTTTAACACATTATTCAATGTTACGCTGCCTCATTGAGGGACGACCCGCAAGAAGTCAGAAGTAACTCTTAAACGTACGCAAAGGTTGATATGCTAATCAAGTCAAACGTCTAATAGTAAAATAAAATGCTGTAAATTTGAACTAAAAATAATAACTGAGTTAAACATAGCTACCGTGCAATTTGGAATATTTGAACGTCCCCCATGTTTTACTCAAATGACCCTTTGAGTTCGGGCGAATGAATCTTTAAGCTTGAAAATTGTGAAGATGAGCAACTTTACCACACGGCCCATTTTGTAAACGAATGTACCTTAAAATGTTTTTGGAAATTTCTTATAAATTAAATAGTTTTGAAGCTACCTAGTAGCCTATCAAAACAATAAACACATATCTTTAGTTTGAAAATTTCCAGAGAGGTTCACAAGGTTGGAATCTAGATTCAATATCAAGAGTACCCAGGGGACCTGTGGTTGGTCTACATCGCTTTACAGTCTGATAGCTTTGATTTGCTGTGGTCTGTATGTATCTAGCATGTAAATGATTTAGCTATATTATATCTACAAAATGCAATTATTATACACTGAAAATATCTTTTTAGCGAATTTCCCTATAGTAGCTGTTACCCAGACCCAGAACCGGTTTACTAGTTTATGGATACATGTTGATCAAATCTGGAACATTTTAATATTTCATCCTATACTATTAACGTATGTTAAAAACACTTTCTACCATCCTCGTAGCAGCAAACCTAAGCAGTCTTTAAATCTAATGCTATTTAAACGAGGAATAAATATGTCCCGTATATGGAAATATTTTAGCAATGATCCAATAAGACAATTTTTTTATATTGAATAAAATAAATTTAATATCCAAAGGTTTATTTTAAAACACATAGCTCTAAAATGATAAAATAACTATGTAATAATCAATCAACTGTCGTCAAAAATGAAATTAATCTGTGAATGTTGCAATAATTTATAACTGACTGAGATCTGTTTCAGTTGGGCTGACAGCCAGAAAAATTGAGTCATAAATTTAGGTGGCTGTAAACAAAGCTCTTAGATTAATTGTTTTTAGTTGAATTCATTCTGAACAATCGCAAAACTTCCAAGCTGTAAAACGTACATATGTTAAAAATAAATCACACTATTGATTAAAATTTGTCTAGGCCTATATATTCACTGAAGGCTAAAATTAGTAATGCATGAAACAAAAAATTTCTAGATATCACCGGTTTTCGTCTGTGTGATAAACTATATTTGTTGTAAACTATATTAGCATACTGCATACCTACGCTGTTTAGCAAGTTAACTCTCAATGACGTCATTTTTCATGTTTATAATTATAATTTTACCTTTCATTATTACTTTTATCTTTTACTAGCTGGTCCGGCAGACGTCGTGCTGTCCTAATGTGGTTTTATGTCGAATGCTCGTTCATTTTCAAGATAAGCTCGTTCGCATGGCTCAATCATGTCCTGGTTGAAGTTCGTTCGCTACGCTCACTCACCTTTAGGTTGGAGCTCGTTCGCTGCGCTTACTTGCCTTCAGGTTAGCTCGTTCGCTACGCTAACTCGCCTCCAGGCTGAAGTTCGTTCGCTACGCTCACTCACCTTTGGGTTGCAAATTAGCTGTTGCTTAAAAAAAATAATAGTGCTGCAACCCTGTTGGTTAACCTATTAACGTTTTAATGATTTTTTTAGAAATCGTAAAGGAATATTCTTTCCGATACTCTTGGGTGAGTATAGAATAATTAATTATTAAAACTCATTTTAAGTAAACTCAACCAAAAACTGTTTGTTTACAAAAACTAAACAATAATGTAAACAAACCAAATAGCAGATGATTCATAACTTCATAACTCAGCTGGTAACAATAATCCTACATTTCTCCCCACCCAATTTATGCTGAGTTTCCGAAACTATGTACATCATCATTTTCAGGTTCCATTTGCATTTTCCATTGAGGTGGATCAGTTGCACCTTCTCTTGCTCTCAGCTGGTCAGCGTGTTTTCTCTTTATATCTCCCCCAACTAAAACTGTGTATGATAGCTCTCCCGTTCTTTCTTGTACTGTTCCTGGTCTCCAGCCCTTCTTCGTTTCATTTTGAACCCACACTTCTTGTTTGGCAGAAAACTCCTTTGGATTGCATTTTAAGTCGTGGTAGTATTTCTGTCGCCACACCTGATTTTCTATTCTATCTCTGCTATTACACCTCCACCTATCCAAAGCTGTTGGTAATCTTCTACCATAGAAAAGGACTGATGGTGGTTGTCCTGTGGTCTTTTGTGGGGGGTTTCGATACGCAAGCAATACTTGTAAAAGTGCAAGTGATGAACTGAGACCTTCTTGTTTGCAAGCACTATATCGACTCTTGAAGGTTATGATAATCCTCTCCACTAAACCATTGGTTTTTGGATGATACGGTGCCGATGTGACATGACATATGTTATTGTTCTTACAAAAAGTCTTAAACTCATGGGACGTGAAGGGAGTGCCATTATCGGATACAATCTTTTTAGGAATACCATACCTCGAAAACCAAGTCCTTAATCTATTTACAAGAGCAGCAGTTGTCGTACGGTCCATAACTTCGATCTCAACCCATTTTGAGTAAGCATCGATTCCTACTAACCAGAATCGGTTGTCAAATGGACCTGCGAAGTTGAGATGAATTCGCTCCCAAGGATCACTTGGCACATTCCAAGGATATAGAGGTACTTCTGTGTCAAATGATCGGTTACTCTGGCAAGGGTGGCATCTACGGACATAAACCTCAACATCATTATTCAGATTAGGCCACCAAACATAATACCTTGATAGGGATCTCATGGCCTCTATTCCAGGATGTCCTTTGTGGAGTTCTTTCAATACATGTTCTCTCAAAATCTGTGGCACCACAATTCTTCCTAATCGCATGATTATACCGTTTTCTAATGTCAGCTCTTCTCTCTTATTCCAATATGGTTTCATAGATGATGGTAAGTTTTCTGTATCCTTTGGCCAACCATATTCCAGGTAGTCTATAAGTTTCTTCATATTTGGGTCTTTCTTATACTCCCTTACAAGTTCGTGATTTGGATAAACTACGTCAATTTTCTCCTGAACCAGTGCTCGAATCTCTCTCTCATCTGGATCTAATACAGTACTTCTTGTGTCTTGAGTGAAAACCGAGACAAAAAAAGCCAAACAATTATCCTGTCCCTTGATGTACTGGATCTCAAAATCATACTCCATTAAATACAAAGCCCAACGAACCAAACGGTTGTTTACTACTTTGGTAAGATCTCGATGCATTCCAAATATTCTTTCAAATGGCTTGTGGTCCGTCCTCACCTTGAAATGTCTTCCACTGAGGTATTGTCTAAACTTCTTCACGGCAAAAACTAACGCCAGTGCTTCCTTGTCAACTTCCTTATGGTTTCAACTTTGTCTTCGGAGGGATGAATACCATTCCCATCTATTGTATGGCCTAAATACTTTACAGATTTCTGAAAGAACTTACATTTTGACAGTTTTGCTCTTATTCCACTTGATTCTAGCCGCCTCAAAACTTCTCTAAGAGTGGTTATATGGGTGGTCTTATCCTTACTAGAAATGATTATATCATCAAGTAGAACTCCGACATTAAGTCCTTTTAGTAAACTTTCCATGTACCTTTGAAATTTTGCTGGACTTGAGGAAAGCCCAAAAGGCAACCTTTTGTAGCGAAAGTAGCCTACATGAGTTGCTATCGTAAGATAATTTTGTGACTCAGGGTGTACTTTCATTTGCAAGTACGCGTCTCGAAGATCTATGACTGAAAATATCTTTCCATCAGTTAATTTGGAAGTCAAGTCATCAAAGGTTGGCAAGATGTGCCTCTCCGGAACGATGTTTGGATTCAAGGTTGTACGAAAATCACCACAGATTCTGACTCTACCTCCACCCTTGTCTACGTTGACTGTTGGGGTACTCCATTCTATCGGTGTTGCGGAAGGGTCCACTGCTTCCAAAACTCCTTCCTGTACTAATCACTGTAATTATCTCTCCACTGCCCCCCTTAAGGGGAATGGAACTCGTCTTGCCCCGTAAGATACAGGTTTTGTTCCACTTTTTAGATGGATAACTTCATTAGAGTCAGATATCGTTCCTAGCTCATCACAAAAGAGTTCAGAAAACTCCTGAGTTAATGCCTCAACTTCTTTTTGTAACTCTTTTCTATAACTTTCTTCATTCTTGCCTGTCTCTTTACTATTTGTCTTTCCATTATCAATACGCCTAACCCTTACTTCCCTAGGCAAATTAAGATTGAAAGCTACACTCCACGGCAACCCAAATAATGGAACATCATCTTCTAGTAATACAATAACTGGCAATCGCTTAGTACGATTACGTAAAGTAACGTCCACAAAAGCCTTACCCATGACTTCTAGCTTATTTTTCCCATAGCCAGTGATGACATCAGACGTCTTTTTGAGAGATTCGCCACTTGAATTGACCTTATCCCAAAGAGACAAACTTATAGCACTTACCCGAGCCCCGGAATCAAACTCCATTCTAACATTATACCCGTTCAGTTCTACATCTATTGTAGCTCTCGGAACCTTACTCTTGACTGACCTAATTTGTGTTCCGCTAACATCAATATCAGAATTACACTCATCATCGTAAGTTTGATCACAAGAATCATCTAATTTTCTCAAATTACCATCTGTTCTCTTGAAAAAGTTATTTTTACTTTTACACATTCTTGCGAAGTGGCCTCTCTTTGTACATTTCTTGCACACAGCAGAAATAGCAGGACACCTATCTTCACTAGGGTCATGTGTAAACCCACATCTATAACACCTATTGAAACCAGTTGATTTCTGTACCTCTGGTTTCCTCTTTTCCTTACTGTCTTTTACTTACTTTAAAAATCTAATTTTTACACGAATGTTTGGAAACTTCTTCTCTCGCGCGTTCCATAGATTGAGCTAACTCTAGTACTGTACTACTGTTGACTTAACAAGCTCACCTCGGTTATTAACTCCCTCGGGCCATCTTTGTCTGACTTCGACTTCAAATTCTGGACAGTTACTTCCTACTGCAAACCTATCTCGTACTCGTTCATCTAAGCTATCTCCATATTTACAACTTCTAGCTAAAGACTTCAATCTGTTATAAAACAAAATAAATGTCTCACCATCTTTTCTTATTGCTCTTTCAAACTCAAACCTTGTCGCAAAAAGGGTCCTTGTAGGCTTGAACAACCGGTTGGCTTCCTCTTTGACTTCGTCGTAGGTGCACTCCTCCCAGGCCCTTGGATACATCTGGTCCGACAGTGCCCTGAGGTGCTCCTCTCCGACATTTGCCAATAGAAGATCTCTCCGAGCCGCTTGTTCTTCTGTGTTAGCACCGCCCAGTCCCTTAACTCTGCAGGTCAACTCAAAACGAGCTATGTAGTCTTCCCACAATTGTTCACTATTATACTCTTTAAATGAAAATCTGCTCATTCTATCTTGTATGCAAGACATGTTACTACAGTCAATTACACTCTTATACTGAGACTGGTCTGTTTTCCTAGGCATTTTCTCGTCGCCAATATAGAATAATTAATTATTAAAACTCATTTTAAGTAAACTCAACCAAAAACTGTTTATTTACAAAAACTAAACAATAATGTAAACAAACCAAATAGCAGATGATTCATAACTTCATAACTCAGCTGGTAACAATAATCCTACAGTGAGTTAGTATATTAGTACCTGAGGGCCGAGTTTTTTCGGGAAACACTAGTATTCCGTATATTCTGTGAGCAGACTTTGATTAATGTCATTTATAAAAATCGTCTTTTTGATCCATCTTTTATTTGTTATAATCGGTAGTATTGTAGTTGATATAAGCCGTAGTTTTTTTACTAACATTGCATATACAGGGTGTCCATAAAAAGGTCTTGTGCTTGTGTACGTTAACATGCTTACCAAGTTTCATTATCATCGGTTGAAAAACATCAAATTAATGTAAAAATAGTTATATATAAAAAACAATACCCCCACCACAGCAAACCTGCAGACTAAGCGAATTTCCATTTGACTGATTGGATTTACACTGAAATGTCTACTTAAAAATATAACATTTATTCCCGATTTAAATAGAATTAGTTTTAACAAGTACTTAGGTTTGCTGCATAAGGAAGAATAAAACTGTTTTTTTTTTGTAAAATGTTAATAGTTAGTAAGAAATAAAAACATTTCCCAAATTTGATCAAAATATGTTCATAAACAAGCAAACTACAAAAGTTTACTTATTCTCTATAAGAATAACATGGGAATTTTAAATTTAAAATTTTTTGGAATGTTCTCCGTAACCATTAGGCGCATAATAGCGCTTCAATATACTAAATTATATGTTTTTTAAGCTCTACAAAATGGTTTGGAAAGAAATTGCTAAATTTTATGTTTTTTGGGTCAAAAATGGGAAAAACCTATTTTTACCCATTAAAACCCCCCGTTCCCTTGGTCCGATCATGCTGGATCGCGAACTCGTTCGAATAAACGTAGGTTTACACGTTTTTACCAAATTTCATCAAAATCGGATCATTTTTGCTCGAGTTATCGTGCTAACGGACACACACACACACACACACACACACACACACACATATATATATATATATATATATATATATATATATATATATATAAATATGAAAAATAGAATAATATAGCTATTATATATAAATAAAGATTTAACATTAATAAACTTAGTACCCAAGAAAAATTATTTAAGTATTATTCATATATATATATATATATGAATTTGAACGGATGGTGTTTTTGGCCTCTAGGGACCACAAAACAAACAAAAAAATCGGTCCCGCATCAAGGTCTTACCATGAGTACTAAGGTAATAGCTTATTCCCTATATGGGGAATTCGCTAAAATGGCGGATGTCTAGGTATGCATTGTTGGACATACCTTGAAATAAAATTTGTTCTTCCCTTTTTAGTGTGATGATGCATATCCAAAAGTCCCGAAACGTTTTTATGGACATCATATGGGATGTCTACTTCAGTGTCTAATAGTCAATAGTGATGAAATCTCAGTTCATTAAGCAGCCGGCAAAGAGCTGTAAAACCTATAAATCAGAGTAGTGTGGCGTAAAGTCTAATTATGTAGGAACAGAGTAACCTAGTTTGGCAAAAAATATATTATTTCTTAACAAAACACATTGATAAACCTAAACCTCTTTGAATGGACTCTTGTTGGTCAAAAGAAAATACAATATTTGCACACTCCTTATGTCATCAAATATAAAACAACATTAACTTTTCTTCTTATTTTCAAAACTGCTAAAATAATTAATGTAAAAGAAATCACACATCTTAAGAAAGATAGTCTATTGTTTGGGCAAAGAAATACTATAACCCGCTACAGCAACAACAATGGTGAAGCCGCGACGCAGACAATCTTAAATTATATCCCGCCAAACTTCTTCTTTCTGAGAGAAAAGGTATTGCGCTAGGTATTATCCGGCCCTGCAGTCAGTGTTTTGTTTTAATCACTCCTCATCTTTAAAAAAACTCTTTTAAAGGGCGAATCACGTAAGGTGTCCACGAATTGCTTTTAGACAAACCACTAGTCCCAAAATGATGAAATAACCATTTATCTCACTAAACCAACTATTAGGAATAACTTGAAAAACATTTTCACCACTTTATTAAATACAAGATGTTTTAAAACCAGAGGTTCACTTGTTTAAATATCACAACAAAATTGTTAACTACAAACATGTCTTAGTAAACACTACTTTAAAGGTTTCTTTAATACAAACATTCCGGTGAAACTAGAATTGGACAATGTTTATTCGTTTAAAAATGGCGGCTCCTTATCGGACAAATTTGGTGATACAGTATGATGAATATGATGTATTTTTCTAAAGATTATAGATATCTCTACTCTGATTAAAATTTTGCTTTCTTTATGAGCTAAACTGTAACATTGTGTAACATATCTAAAGGGATACTGCAAAAAATAAAAATGCGTTTAATATAGAGAAAACATGTTAAAAGTTGATAATTCGAAAGCTAAAGAGTTACGGATAAGGTTTTCATATTGAGGTTGTTTGGAATTGTCATATCTTTGAAATAATATGATATTTGAAATATGTTGAAATAAAAATTTTAAAATAAAATGAGATATATGTCAATCTATTGTACATTAGCTATATTTCTGAAATATTCAACCTATAGCCAACTAATTTGCCAGGTCAAGCAATTTGCACGGATCTCCAATGTGGCATACAGACAAAGGTCTAAAACTTTAACATTTATAATATTAGTAAGATAAAAGTATAAAACTAAATGTCTTTAGGCTTGTGCTCATCATGTACATAGTCTCCTTTATAGGAGAACATTTTTATTTATTTAAAAGTTTATTCAAACAGTTTGTATTATAATGGTACCTCTTTACCATTATTGCCTTTTTCGGTGCAATTATTTACAAAATGTAACCAAGGATACTTAACAAATGTATTAATACATTAACTATATCTTATCCTATACTTCTATGTAAGATTTGTTTTAAAAAGAGCAGAGTTTCATTTTGAATGCATATTGAATAGTAAAAAGAGAGAAGAGAGGTTCAATTAGTTAAGTATTATTGTACTTTTTCATTTAACTTCTTAATGAAACACTTTTGTTAGTTAATTTCTCAGTCAAACTGTTTTACATTCATTAAATTATTCCAATTCCAAATATAAAATTCGATCATATTTTTAGGTCTACTGTATATTGTTTTTTATTATACTTCTCTATTCTTCCATACTAACTTAATCATTATATATTTTGTTTCGGTCACAGAAGGAAGTTAATCAAATATATATTATTTGATTAAAGTACAAATTAACTTTAGGGATTTTAATTTGCACGCCCATCACATAAAAAAACTACTTTTTACTACATTCCTACAAGCCTTTTATTGCTATTAAATTTTCATCTCATCATTATTTCATAGCTACTCATTAAACTATAATGAAAGTAGTTAAACTTTGGTTACCCTAATTCCTCAACTGTAGTTGTTTCAAATATAAAAACTGTTAATAATTTTCCAGTAAGAAATACATAAGTGTGAAGTTATGCCAACACTACGGGAATAGGCCTTTTCCATTCTGGAACATGCTTGAAATCAATGTTATAGTAACCTTCGTTCTTGTAGACGATTATTATGATTAGGAGTAAAAGAGAGGATGGTATTCTGTCAAACTCCTTCAATAATGTCAATATGAACCTATTTGTTGTGAGTGGAAATAAACCAACACCAAAATTAAATTAAGTCATCATTATAATTCCTAAAACAACCCTAATCATCCAAATGTTTTAGACTACATAGTAAAATAGATATTAAAAATTAATGAGGGATTTAGGGAGCTTTAAACTGGAAAATCTAAAAGTATACAACTCATTATCACAACACATTTCTTTGCACCACCAGTCCATATCCTTGTATCCACCTAACAATGACAAAATATAATGAAAAACGACTCGAGTAGCCCAATAAAAGTCGGGAAGTTCCAACAGCAATGATTACAACTGACAGTTTTAACTTAGACTCTTGGCTGCTCAGACTGTCGATGGTTTTATAATCTCTTTTAATAATACTATTCTATATGTACCCAAAACTTATGTTGTAAGTTAATATTTAATGCTCGCAGTAAATACAATATTCCTAAAACATTGGACCATCGTGTCCCATAGATTATATTTTACTGTACCACGACCAATCTAGTCAGGCAATGAGCGTGTCAATTAGAGTGGCGAGCGGACTGTGCATACGCACAAAAACCCTTTCCCTGCCACTGTCGCTTTGTATTAATTTTGGAATCCCAATAATTAATTCTATTAATAATTTTCTATTATTTATATTCTATAGCTTAGTACCAATTTAAAAACCTTTGACTTATTCTGATCCCTTTTAAGTTTTTACAATACTAATCAAGTCTGTTTTATATGTTGTTGTTGTGTTAGATGTTGCTGAGTCAAGTGAATCACATCTGAAAAAATAAAAACTATACAGTTGAGTTTTAATCGTAAACTAAGTATTGACTATACATAATTTGGCTTTCAATAAGTTTATTCGCAGGAAAAACTATTTAATGAGCTAATAAGCTGCAGAACAGTAGTTAACGTGATTGCCCCTTCCTGGGTTCTTGCTGATATTGGCTGGAGAAACTCCTGCAAGCCTAAGTGAGGATGGGTCTCGGATCAGTATGCAAGTGTGCGGCTGAAGCTCATACGAGTCTTATAACGATCGAAAGCTCTTTACTAATATGACTAAATGGGCCAGTCTTAGAGCAACTGGTATTTAGAAGTTTTTTTCCAGGAATGACAGAGAGTGCGAATTTTGAAATACAGTACTATAAAAAAATAGGATGTTTTTCGAACGACAATCTTAAATTGAAATGTGTATTCACTAAATTGAAATGCTTACAATGCAGTTACACAAATGAGATAAGGGACCACACTGTGAAGCTGTATAAGAATGAGGCACCATCAAATGTATACAATGATACGCCGTGAACAAGATCCTATCAAATTCAACAATATAACATTGGCAACTAGGATATTTCCAGCTCAACAAGAACCACGGCTTACACTGCAGGGTTTCATGTACAGAATTCTACACTGTATTTTGAATACCAATATTGTTCAGTACGGCTCAGGTCCAACAGCTATAGACAAAGACCGAGATCAAGTATATAACAGAATATAAATTTAAATTGGTTACATGTTTGTATGTTTATTAATTAAAAAAACGAAAAGCTTTTTTGCTTACCTGGTAACAAAAACAGATATACAATGCAACTAAATTCCTACTTAGTGTAGGTTTGCAATGTACTTTCCATTCTTATAACAACAGTTTTTCTACTATTGTATATGAGCTCTACCATAGATAAAAAAACACAGGAAATTAAAAAATCATAGTCCCTTAGTAGATTTCCTATCCTTATGAAACAGCTGGAGCCAATTTTATTGTTAGTTCCCTCCGGTTTTCTGTATATGTCCTGTTTTGTTTACAGTCTGTTTACATTATTTTAGGGTTAGTGTCTTATTATTTGTGTCTCACTGTTTTGTTAAATAGCTAGTGGACGAGTTATTGTTAATGATAAAATAGTTTTATTTGGTTAAACGAGGTTTTAAATTACGAAAATAACAAGAAACTAATTTGTAAACAAAACACGACATCTACAGAAAACCGGACAGAACTAACAATAAAATTGGCTTTAGCTGTTCCAAAAGTCTTGAGTTTTATTGTTTTTTGTCACGTAGACTTTGTTCTTTATTTACCTTACAAGAAGAAATGACTCGGGATGTCAGGAAAATTAGGAAGTCAGCTACACTCGTTCATTGTTTTGTGGGTCCAAAACTTTAATTTTACATTACCATATCTATTTGGAATCAAGTTTGACAACAATTATAAGTAGAAATAAACTTTAGCATGTAGCTAATACAACCAACACAAGTAGAACACAGTAAGTTGAAAAGTAACGACATGGATTAAGCATGAAATTTGATTTATCGTTTGTGGACACGACACTCTACGTTTGAACTGGGTGCTCATTTTATACAGCAATTTGAGGTTAAGATTTTGTTATTGTAAACATATTATTGGCACTGAGTAAAAAGATAGTAAGCTAATGATAATATAGTATTAAGGTTTGATTTTTAAATTGTGAAAAAGTAATGAATTTAGTAAAACATCCAATTCGGAATATATTCAAAATATAAATAATGACGAATGACTAGCGATGATCTATTTGTTGGAAATGTTTAACTTTTTAACTTAGTCCCCTTTGGATTATTTTTTATCAACACTTTGAGAAACACATGTTATTAATTTGCATTTGTCTAAATAATGTTATAATTGTTTTGTAGAAATATAATAAACAAAAAATGTAACTTTTTAAAACTGGTTTATTTTAATTTTTGTAGAAAATCAGTTTAATTTAAGAGTTTTGTTACATTTAATGGCGACCCTGCCAGGATAGTTTTGAGTTATTATTTTGAAGTAAATATTCATCATTGTACAGGTAATATACTTTTGATTTATTATAAAAATGACTGAACTTCAAAGAAGAGCTTACAGGTCAGTCTTTACTAAAGAGGTAATTGCTATTGAAAACCTATTGAGCCAAAATGAAGATTTAAGAACTATTGTTGCCAGGTTTAATGTATTGAATACAACTTATGAAAAGCTTTGCTCTTTAAATGATGTAGTTTTGCAAAGTCTAATTAGTGAAGAGGAGGTAACAGAGGATGAAATTGAGTCAGAAATTATAGGGACTAATGAGTATGCCACATAAATAACATCAATTAAGCTTGAAAATTCAAGAACTGCAGTTAGTTGCTAACCCTGGTAGTGAATCAAATAAAACCTATTCCAATAAAAGGCGCCTTCCAAAAATAGAACTTAAAAGATTTGATGGTGAACTTAAAAATTGGATAGGATTCTGGTCTCAGTTCAGTAAAATCCATGATGATAATAGTTTAGGGGATGAGGATAAGTTTGATTACTTACTACAATCTGTGAAGCCAGGCTCCTCAGCTCAAAAACTAATTGAAGGTTTTCCTCCGTCAAAAGAAAACTATTTGAAAGCAGTTGAGCTCCTTAAATCTAGATATGGAAAAGAAGAATTCCTTATTGAATACTATGTCAGGGAACTTTTAGCTCTAGTTTTAAATAAGACTGATAACTTGTCAATCACATGCCTTTATGACAGGCTTGAAGGACAGCTAAGAGCTCTCGAATCATTGGGAGTAACCAAAGAGAAATATGCTGCCATGCTATTCCCTCTCGTTGAAACAGCCATACCTGAACCTATTTTTAAAATATGGGAAAGGTATCGTGTTAATAAGAATGCATCCACAACAGAGCCAGATAACTGTTTATTGTTCTTTCAAACCCCGTTTGAAAGAACTCCTTCAGTGTCTAAGAACCGAAGTTGAAGCTGAGGAGGTTGCGTGAAAACTGTTTTGGCGTGAAGTCTCACGAGGTGGATCTTAAAAAAGACTCAACCAAAACTCAGCGGTTTGGTAAACCTAAGGCAAGCACACCTTCAGCAGCAATACTTGTTTCTCAATCTGAAAATAGTGCAAAGGTAGGTACAGATTTAAATACCAACTTAAGAAGAAATCTTTGCATATTTTGTGGAAAAACAAACCATAACTCGCCTGATTGTTTTTCTATCTTCGATAAAACAGTATCAGAAAGAAATGAACTTGTAAAGAAAAAGGGTGCATGTATAAAGTGTTTGAAAAAGGGGAACTGGTCTCAGAAATGTAAATTACAAGTGAAATGTCACATCTGCTTGGGTGGACACTTTGCAATCTTGTATCCAAAAGTCCATGCGAATAATTTAGCTGAGCCGAGTGCTAAGGACAAGCCTATAACCCCTGTTAAAAATACAACAAATTCGTTTTCTACTGTAAACAATAAAAGCAAAACTACTTACTTACAGACTTTGAATGCTTTTATTGATTGTAATGGGAAATCAAAAAAGGTTAGAATCTTGTGCGAATCAGGTTCACAAAAGAGTTTTGTTTCTAGCCAATGTGTATCATAATTAGGTCTCAAAAGCAATGATAGAGTTTTAATTCAACAAGAAGTTTTTGGAGGTAAGCAAACTGGACCTAAATACCATAAAACTTATGTCATCACTTTGAGTTCACTAAACTTGGATTTTAAAACAGATTTACAAGTTATAGAACAACAAGTTATTTGTAACCGGATTCCCAAGTTTTGTGACTACAGTTTGATAAAACGTTTGGAGCAAGATAACATCATTTTGAGCGATATATCGACCTCTGACGAAGAAGACTCTGCTAGTATTGATGTGTTATTGGGTGCTGATGTTTGGTCACAAATTATCACTTCGGAGTTTCACAAAGTAAATGACCAACTTGTGGCCATAAAAACACGATTGGGCTGGACGATTGTTGGTTCATCTGAATCATCTGGTAGAGATTCATCTTTTGTCTCATCTATGTTTATTGCTTTACAGTCCTCACAGAATGTTAAGCAGTTTTGGGAGCTTGAGACGATGGGAATCACAGACCCAAGTGTGAAACTGGAGAAGGGAGAAAAGGACGAGCAAGTGGTAGAGTTCTTTGAGAATACTGTGACAAGAGACTCGACTGGCCGCTACATCGTACAACTTCCTTGGGTTGAAGGACGACCTGTAACAAAACTCTTAAATTAAACTGATTTTCTACAAAAATTAAAATAAACCAGTTTTAAAAAAGTTACATTTTTTGTTTATTATATTTCTACAAAACAATTATAACATTATTTAGACATATGCAAATTAATAACATGTGTTTCTCAAAGTGTTGAAAAAAATAATCCAAAGGGGATTAAGTTAAAAAGTTAAACATTTCCAACATGCTCCCCCCTTTTTAAAAAAATCTTCAAACTCTTTCACAAGTCTAATTTGGTTGGCTTTTTTATTCTTCTCCCACTTTGGGTCTGAACTTGTGTTTCATTAGTCTTCACGTTTGTCTCTTCTTTTCCTTTTGTCGTATTATAATGAGTTTCAGGTTCAGGTTGATAATTTTGAGCTTTATGAATGTGGTCATCCTTAGATTGAACTTCAAGTGGATAAAGCCGTTGAATAGGTCGTAAATAAATTCCAGTTTTCGTTCTTACTTTTACAAGTCTTGTTACTTTGTCTTTCCCAGGAAATATTTCGATCACTTTTCCAAGAGGCCAAGAAACTCTTCGTTTATTTTCTGAATGGACGAGTACAATGTCTCCCACATTGATTTCACAAGTTTTGTTTACGTTCTTTTTAGAGGAATTTAGAAAACCCAAGTACTCCTTTTGAAATCTTGTTCTTAGTCCTTCTCGAATACTTAGTATATACTTCCATCTACTGTTCAAACTTGTCTTCTCTAATAAATCTAAATCTGATACATCATTACCTTGTATAGATTGGATACCTTGTATATTTCTGAGGACTGAAGCTGATGATGCTGTACATGTTAGTTTAGTGCTAGCCAAATCTAGAGTTTCGCCAGTGAAACCAATTACGTTACCAAGGTTGGAACTGATGGCAGCACTCCTTGGTGTAAGACGTTGTACCTTGGCTCTTCAATGTCTAGGTAAACCTGACTTACCTTGTTTCTATTGGTCAGATTCTTCTGTTACACTAGCTTGGATTACCAATCAAGGGAAATGGTCTGTATTTGTAAACAATAGAGTCAAAGAAATAAATAAGTTTAGTAATCCATCGCAATGGAGATATGTTTCCAGTCATGCAAATCCCGCAGACCTAATTTCAAGAGGTTGCTTACCACAACAGTTACTCAATTCACAATGGTGGAATGGACCAACATGGTTGTATAGCAATGCTTGGCCAACTGAAAATCATTTACCTGACAGAGAAACAGTTGAGAGTGAAAAGAAGAAGTCAGTGATTACCGCAAGCACCGTTGAGACCTTATCAATTGCTGTCATGTTAGGACAAAGATTTTCTAAATACTCTTCGATTGTAAGAACCATAGCTTGGATGTTACGGTTTAAAACCAAGAAGAAGAGCTCGGACATAACGTCAGAAGAATTTCAACAAGCAGAGAAATTACTGTTTAAACTTGTGCAAAGAGACAGTTTCAATGGAGAGAAGAAAAGTAAACATTTAAGTGGAGTTAAAACCATTATTGATGAAGATGGTCTTATAAGATTGAATACAAGATTACTGGATCAAGAATACAGAAAAGAATATACTCACCCAGTTGTGTTACCATCTAATTACATTATAACAGAACGAATGATTGAACAACAACATATTAACAGTAAGCATGCTGGTGTTCAAGCACTATTAGTTATTTTGAGAGAAAAAGTTTGGATTTTGAAAGGGAGGAGGACTATTGGTCGAGTCACACATCAATGTATACCCTGTAAAAAGTTTTCAACCAAGCCATGTCAAGCTCCTTTGGCTCCTCTACCTGAAGACCGGACGAATTTGACTTCTTGCTTCCAAGTCACAGGCATTGATCTTGCAGGCCCACTCATAACAAGAGAGAAGAAGAAATGCTGGGTTGTAATATTTACATGTGCAGTTTATAGGGCTGTACACCTTGAATTGATTCCTTCATTGAGCACTGATGCCTTCATTTTAGCCTTAAGAATATTTATTTCTCGTCGAGGAAGAGTAAATGTCATCTATACCGATAATGGGACCAATTTTGTTGGTTTGAGTAATCAACTTAAGAATCTTAACTGGAGTAAAATTCAAAATGAATTCAACTTAAAGAATATCGTTTGGAAATTCAATCCTCCTGCTGCCCCTTGGTGGGGAGGTTTCTGGGAACGTTTGGTGAGGATTCTGAAAGAGCTACTGAGACGAAACTTAGGAAGTGCTTCACTAAATCATGAAGAACTGAACACCTTGGTATGTGAGTGTGAAGGTATTATGAACAGTAGACCTCTCATACATCTCAGAAGACACTGAAGATTTAAAACCCCTGACACCATCTATGTTCATCCAATCTATACAAGGTAATGATGTATCAGATTTAGATTTATTAGAGAAGACAAGTTTGAACAGTAGATGGAAGTATATACTAAGTATTCGAGAAGGACTAAGAACAAGATTTCAAAAGGAATACTTGGGTTTTCTAAATTCCTCTAAAAAGAACGTAAACAAAACTTGTGAAATCAATGTGGGAGACATTGTACTCGTCCATTCAGAAAATAAACGAAGAGTTTCTTGGCCTCTTGGAAAAGTGATCGAAATATTTCCTGGGAAAGACAAAGTAACAAGACTTGTAAAAGTAAGAACGAAAACTGGAATTTATTTACGACCTATTCAACGGCTTTATCCACTTGAAGTTCAATCTAAGGATGACCACATTCATAAAGCTCAAAATTATCAACCTGAACCTGAAACTCATTATAATACGACAAAAGGAAAAGAAGAGACAAATGTGAAGACTAATGAAACACAAGTTCAGACCCAAAGTGGGAGAAGAATAAAAAAGCCAACCAAATTGGACTTGTGAAAAAGTTTGAAGATTTTTTTTAAAAGGGGGGAGAATGTTGGAAATGTTTAACTTTTTAACTTAGTCCCCTTTGGATTATTTTTTATCAACACTTTGAGAAACACATGTTATTAATTTGCATATGTCTAAATAATGTTATAATTGTTTTGTAGAAATATAATAAACAAAAAATGTAACTTTTTAAAACTGGTTTATTTTAATTTTTGTAGAAAATCAGTTTAATTTAAGAGTGTATTGATGATTTTTTTCAATGGACTGTTACAAATACTAACTAACATAAAAAAAATACTGCTACAAATGTTTTGAAGTCAGAATATTTTGTATGTACATATGAATGGAATATCTTTTAATGAAAACACTCACTTTTTCTAAGGTCGAACGATAATGGCAATGCACGTGTGGGAAGCTGGCTTTGAAGACCACTTTGTGTCTTTATATTATTCAACGAGAATTCTTTGAAGCCTGAATGATTGAGGACGATCAGCATTTTGTGTGGTGTAACGGAAATAAACCGAGACTGGCATGCTTTTTTGTTGTATGTTTGAAAAGGGGTTGGGAGCTTTAAGCAAACTTATTTTATGTAATACTAGCTGTTCGACCCCCTCTTTGCTCTTTATTTATTTATTTATTTATTTACGGCAAAATCGCCATTTGTACAATCAATTACATGCATAACAATTTGTAGATCAGTAAATACTATTGACATGCTGTAAGTTTTACATCTTGCTCTTTGTACATTTGTAATATAAAAATAATATGTGAAAGTAATATGTTTGTGGGGCTACAGAGAGCACAGGGGCTTGCACAGTATAATTATTTACTTTAAACCAAATAATATTTGATTCTCACATAACTACTAACCAGATTTAAAAGTTAGTTCGTAATTCACTCTGTAACTCATGTACGTATTCGACTGATGGGTTTTGGAGGGAAGTTGAGGATACACTGTAGTTTGGTCAACCGTAAGTCGGACTGTGGGTTTGCTTATAAATATGCATCACATAAAGTGACGCGACCGCCTCCTCTATTAGGCTGTAGTGAAGGGCTTGCATATTAAATTGATTTATCCATAAAATAGATCATCGCGACATCTTGTTATGTAATTATCTTAAATATAATGATTTTTTAAAATTCATAATGATGTTGGTTTATTACATGTTATATTATTTAATTCACTTGATAACGGGAAGAGTTTATCCATCTCCACAAACGTTGTGTAGTTTGAGACACAAGACACGTTGGAAAAGTCCAATTAAATAATATAAATTTAAACATTTTTGTTTTTTCTGCCCCTGAGCTATTAGACTTAATAAATGGTTTTAAGTTACCTTTGTCTAAATTATAACGCTATAATTAGTCGCTAAATTATAACGACCATTTGAGCTACTGACAAAGGTAACTTAAAACCATTTATTAAATAATATAACATTAATTATTTAGTTATTTTTTTACCCAGAAAATACATTTACTATACACCTTAAAATTATTAGGTGAATTTGAATGTTCTGTTTGATGTTGCTTATGGCTATGTTTATGTAAATAAGTTAAATTAACATGAACATTTCTGTATCGATTATAACATAGCAGTTTACGAACAAGAATACTGCTTTCAGTACTTGAAATACTTTGGTAACTAGATAAAGGTATGTGCTGGAATTTTGTTACATTCAAAGGTATTGATTGGAAGATTAACTATTCAGATTGCTGTATGCAAACACTTGAGTTCCTCCTCCTTTTCAAAGTACGGTACATACAATATTATATTGAAACTGCATATCAATTGATATCGCATATATTATATTGAAACTTTTATAATAAACGATACTCTTCAATATGAGTACAGATGCGCTTTTGATTAAAATTACCATTGGTTACTTCTATGACTTTCAAATTTGTACTAAAAACTTACTGGATATGCCAATTACAAATAGCTTCAATAAGATTAGCGCAATGGACATAAACGGAGTATAGTTCAAGTTTTGTGTTACCATTTAAATCTTTTATATATTATTAAAATGTATATTGTATTTATGTGTATGTATATTGTTTTATTTGGAACCCATACAGCATCACTGAATATGCCTACTTTATTAAAATACTTTTATAATATAAGCTATAAAAAAGCTATTTAACACGTATGTATACACTATTGGTTTAATACCCGTTTTTGGATTCACTAATTTACGTGAATTCCTCGTCAAAGTAATTTCAGTTTTACTGTATTATGTGATTTTAAATTGTAAAGAATGAAATAATTTATTAAAATTTTATTAAATCTTTTTATGGTAAAAATATGATTTTATTGAACGTATATTATGTGATATACATAAGTTGTTCTGTAATTGTTTCTAGGCAATCTAATGATCCAAACCCATTAGACACAATCCAACAGAGTGTCGTGGTGAGATGATTGATGTCTGAACCCAAACCTCAAGAGGCGGTTACAGAGAGATAACTTGTGACGAATGACGACATGACGACATGACGTCACTCTTGCTCTTTCATAATTTGTGTGATACATCACATTGATTTGTGATACTAACCCAGGACTAGTTGAGTTAAACTTGGACCACTCCGTTTGAAGTTACATCACAAAATTACAATGAGACGAAACATCTAAATCAAAATAGTTGATTCGCTAGTTCGATCACTGACAACGTTCCCTAGATCCAGTTTGAAATAAAACTAGAATATACTCATGTTACTAGGCCAAGCTAGATCCAGAGAGCCGTTTCTTAAACTTAACTTGCCAGTTTGCATTGTCAATGGAAAAAAAAAATTATTTTAATGATAATAAATCTTCATTTTATAACTAACAAACTAAACCCACTATAGCGAGAATTGCGGATTTAGAAACGTTAATGAATACAACGCTTTTGAAGAGGTATTTGGTAGCTATATGAATTTGTAACTAAAGTTTATACCATACATCATAAAAAATGTAAATATGAAGTATATACTTAATGAGATATTTACCAATCTTAATATACTAGAAATGACTCACTTAGATAATTAGTTCTAGATGAACTTTATTAAGTTTTATAGACTCTAAATCACACATCTGGTGATTCATCTTGTCCTAATTTGACTATAAATTGGATTTCAATTGGAAATATTTTAAGGACTTGCAGCAAATAAGAAAATTCAGCAACTCGTGACAAGCAATCTAGTTTAAATAAAATATAATAATCTTGATTAAATTTAATAAGATTATCATTTATTTCCGTAAGTGAACAATTGAGATACACTTGACTTGGTTTTAGAAAGCGATAAGTTACTCAATCAAATATGGTAACTGAATTAGAATCTACAATTAGACTTTACCTTTTGTTGCAATTGTCTAACAAATTGGGAGCGTCATTTAATTATTCTATGATGCAAAAAAGCCTCACAAATCTATATAAATAAAATTACAGTTTTGTCTGTACATTGCTTAGAATCATGCGGTTTTTGGTTATTTTTACGTTTCATAGCCTAAGAAAGCCGAAACGAGTCTTATCTCAATTTCTGTCTGTATGTCTGTCTGTCCATTCTGTGACTCCGTCTGTAATGCCAAAATGTCATTTTACGCAGCCTACTCCTAGAAAACTAGATTACCGATCAAGGTTTTAATTATTTTTCTGTATTTACTGGATTGGTGAGAGTGTCTTTGGCTATAAAAACATGGACTCGCTTCTTCGAAAACAAAATAACGAACCACCAAAAACCCAATTTCGTTAGATTTTTGTCAAATTTTCTCCCAATGTTTACTATTACATTACATTTTATGAAATAACGATCAGCTGTTTGGATTAGTTCTCACTTCTAGCTGTCACCGATATGTTTACATTGAAAGTTGTTTACAAATACCGCAACCATTTCCGATCAAGTTTTGTCAGCACATCCAAACCAAGTGAGATTAAAAACGTTGTGCCTTACTTAACCGGTTTAATTAATCGCAAGTGCAACGATTGTTGTTGAGTTTTGATAACCGGGGAAAATACCGTGAAACAGTGTTGTATTAGCGCAAGGAAACTTGCATTTTTTTAAACATCGTCACCAATACCGTAACTTACAAAGGTTTCCACTCATTGACGGCGCTTCAAGGACAGTTGTGTAAAGTACAAAGTAAAAAATCACGACTGCAGTATATATTTAAAGATCTACTTTTGAATAATTTATTGATTTCTCATCATCTAAAAATAATCCACAAGTACACGAAAGGATTTTTTGAATGATAGCATAGATCGGTAAGTTTATTAAATGAACCTCAGACTTTTAGTTAAAAATTTCAGTTATAAATATGTTGAATTGATAAAAGCGTAGTGATGATACAGATAATACTATAATTAGTTCAAAAGGTCTTATTCTAAGGCTTGCAATGATTAAAGGTAAATACAGTAGATATTTTCGAGGGGTGTTTAAATATTGAACCTGCAAGAACAGTTCATTCAATTATTTAAGGTTATCATCCTTAGTTATGTAATAGTAACAGTTTTCAAAAAAAATATCTCAAAATAATTAACGTTAAATCTGCCATTATTAGTTAATATTTGTTTAATTTTTTAGAGAAGCTTGTTTTAAAAGATTCGGTCATAAGCCAGGTGACAAACGATCACTCAACTTTTTTCATTTTGCCCCGGAATCTCTGAACAGCATTTCTTTGCATATCCGTCCATCACTCATACCTTACACCATCAAAATGAAATATTTTATGGATTTACTTATGACACTAATTCATGTGAATTTGTAAACGAGGTATCAGTGAACTAACTCTTTAAATCGTTATAAACAGGATGTAGATAAATAACAAAAGAAAAATTCAAATTGAATTTAAGCAAAAAAAAAACGTATTGAAAAACGTGTATTATGGATTAACATATGTTTTTGTTTATAAATTTGTTCAGAGTATTTATAGAATAGAATAGAAAAATTCTTTAATTATTTAATGAATATCTTATATATTAATAGGCAGCCCTTTATATTTCTTATACCCCCTTTTTCTCAGCTCGTGTACTTCACGGGGGAAATCTACGCATACTGCTGGAAATAAATTTTCCTGTAGATGTGCAAAATCTCTTTATACATTAAGAAACTCATAAATAAGCACAATACTTATTTTAAAATTAAAATTAAATCAACACCGGTCCTTTTTCGGTGTCCATGTTGGTGACTAACTAACAACGAAATACAAACAGAAAATCTAAACAACTGGAAGACATTCCTATCACATGTTTTATTTACATCTTGGGGTAAAAATAGACAAGTCTGTACATATTTTTGGTCGAGTTTTCGTCCACTTGACGATCTTAAGTTTTCATAAAAAAACATCCCAACTTAAAAATATATCACATTATTAATCTTATCTTAATTTAAATATATTAAACGAAATAAGGATAGTATTTAATGTCTGTCCTCAATCTTTAATTAATAAATAAAAAAATGTGAATTTTTTTAAGAAACACATGTTCTTATCTAAAGGAGAGTACATCCGCTAAACCTTGTTTAACAAGTGTCAGATGTCGATTATTTATTTTGAAAATATTACTTATGACCAAAAGATACTCTCAAAACATTATTGGTGCTAGAAAAAAATTAAGTAACATAACGGAAGTAATTACTCTCCCTTTTTACAAGGCTAAAATATGCACACTGTTCAATAATAATTATGGTTGAATTAAAAAAGCTGCATTCACAACTAAACTTAATTAGATTTATTATAACCAGTTACCAGTTGCAATTTAAATAAAATAAAAATTCAGAATCTGCGAGTTACATACTTACATACTTTAAAATTGTTTTTATGCCCTGTGACTTTGCAACAAGTTTTGTAGCTCTCCTATCTTTTTTAAGATATAACTGTCCCAGGACATTTTCCACCCTGCATTAATAGCAACGAAACATACAGTATATTCATAATAAACATGGACACCAATAAACACGGTTTTAAATGGTCTTGTTTAGAAGAAGAACATTATTTTTTTGTAATGTACATGTGAATGGAATATAAAATCATGCAAACGCACACTCTTCTAAGGTCGAACGATAATGTCAATGCACGTGTGGAGAGTTAGCTATGAAGACTACTTTGTGCTTTTATATCATTCAACGAGAATTCTTTGAAGCCTGAATTATTGAGAGCGATCGTCATTTTGTGTTACAACTGAAATTAAGCTCATAGATGTAACCTCAGTTACTTTACACCCCTTCTCTTGAATATCTACCAATGTGTAGAGCGCGTCTAGTGTTATTAAATTTGAAATCGACGTCAAACAAAAGAAAATACCCTAACTCTAGCTGCCTTAGATTTGATCGCAACAATAATATTGTTCGTCATAGTATTTCTCATAGACACCATTTAATTAGTTAATTAATTTGATAAATTGTGACTGTTGGTGTAAACCAGTTAAAAAGATTATACATTCAAATTTTCCCAAATATTTTCCTTGTAAAATATTTGTCAATTAAAAATTGAGTTGTTAGTTAAATTTTACGATCAATAATTGTCAAGCAACACAATGTAATTATTTAATAAGCTGACGATGCAATGAGCATGATGTTTCACATGTTCTTTGGTGTCTGTAAAGAAATTAGCTACGATATTAGTTCTGGATGAAAGGAAAGTGCAAAGGTTACACGTTTAAGAATACCTCACTTGACGTTTTATTAATTTAAAACTGCATAACGATATATTATCTCTAGTCGCCAGACCATCTCGATTGGTAAGAGTGTTAAACAAAAGTAATAATTAAGGGGCAATAATTAAGTGCCATTTATGAAAATAAAGAAACTATTATAATGTAGGTACGTTGTTACTCGTACTAAATTTGAGTTCACTCAATTTGGAACTGACAATGCTGAATTTTGTACATCATACAAGCTACAAACCCCTTGTTGAATAAAATCAAGAGTCAAGAGTCAAGAGTCAAGAGTATTTATTCCATTGATCTATAGCAATACAGAAATAGGAACAGTCAAATATTCTTACTAAATGCTAATACATTAAATTAAAATTAACAAAAACTATGTACAACAGGTTAAAACTTAACATTAAACTCTGACATTTCGAATTCATCAAGCGAATAAAAAAGGGTTTTCAACTAGCCAATTTTTTATAGTTTTTTTGAAGTGATTAAATGAGACGAGTTTTGCAGTTTGGGGGAGCCTATTAAAAAACCTTACACAGTTGGCTTTAAAGGATTTACCTGTTTTGGCCAACCTGTGTTGGGGTAGATCCAGCTTAGCCTTGCCTCTCGTGTCATGTGCATGAAAGTGGTCTCTGGTGGTGAAATCTGAAAGGTGTAGTTTTGTGTGGATAAGTACTTGGTAGATGTAAAGGTTTATTACTGTCATGATATTCAGTCTGATAAACAATGGTTTACAGTGTTCCACTTTATCCACTCTACACATAGTTCTCAAGATTTTCTTTTGAATTATGAGAATGTCGTGTACAGCACTAGAGTGACCCCACAAAACTATTCCATAACAAATATGTGATTGGACAAAAGAAAAATAAGATATCCTCAAATATCTCAAATAAAGGGACAAAGTGGTCTTTTAAGTCAATTTCTCACACATGCTTTATCATATTCGACCGATCAGATAAATGTATTTTTTCACATAACCACATATTTCTATAGTAAATGTATGCACATTTAAAACAGCTATTAAGTTCTTACTAATGTATACAGCAATTGTTAGTTGGTTATGGGACAACTTTACTAATGTGGGTTGGAACATGCACAATTTAAAACTTTTTTTTTCTTGCCGTCAGAATACGTTTTTTATTTGTTATCTTTACTTTTTATTATTTATTATGAAGACTACTTATAATAACTGAGAAGCAATAAACATGTTGTCCAAAGTATTTTCATTTTCAAAGTAATCTATAGATAAATCTTTATTTGGTATCAAGAATGGTTGTATAAAGGGCTAATTAACTGGGATCACCTTATAAATTAACGTTTTAAAAGGTTTTTTTTAAGTTGGTTTTCAAGGCTACAAATTCCAAGCCATACTACGAATTTTTGAGATTTTGTTAATGGTAATTTAAATTCAACTAAGTATTTTTTACATCTCTTTGAGATTGATAATAATCACCATCTTGATACTTTTGATAATACAATGGTAAAACTACGTTGATACTTAAATAACGTAGAAGTGTGTACTGTTAACCTTAAATTGAATTAAATAACATATATATTTCCTATTCATACATCTTTTTAGTAACTAAGATACAAAATTGAAAATGAATGATGATTGGTATAGATTTTTTTTGTAATGCCAGTCATGAGATAACATAATTAAATAAACACTTATTGTAATAAACAAATGTTATTGAAACATAGTTTCCTCCACAAGTAGTTTGCGAATTTCCCAGCAAATTACAGAACAACAGTTACAAAGCGGAGAAACCTATCATCAGGCGCTGCGGTTAAGTTAAATATTCAACACCAGGTCGTGAGTACGCTGCATATCCATCACCTGTTGATCCTTGAAATAATGGAGTAACGAAATTATGTATTCTCTTCAAGCATAAAGGTAGGCAAGTGTACAAGTACATACCAAAATGACTAGTAATTCATTAAGGAGCTATCAGCTATTTACTACTATCAATGATTTACAAGCCCCGTATATCAGTAGTATGAATTAATGAGAATATATATTTTTTATAAATATTATTCCTAGTACAATACAAGCAGCTTTGGTAAAAGTAAATGTAAGTTTTGGTAAGTAGTTATAAAATCAAAATAACATTACAATAAATTATTATGACCAATAATATGATGAGTAGAGTTTTAAATAGGTTATAAGTAGGCTAATTGAATTAATTAGGCCAAACAGTGCGCAACGAATGCTTTACTTGTGAACGAACAAATAAAAACTTTTTAAAAGGAATACCAAATACATGTACACGATTTAAAAATTTATTAGTTTTTAAATGCATTATAAATTATAATTATCTGATTCAATCTTTTACATAGATTATTGTATTGCAACCATGTTAAATTTACGATACATCTAAACAGGGAATGCAATAGACTACCAAATCAAACAAACATTGCCGCGAGTCCATACCGTTACAGACTCATGCATATGAAGCGAACTGTAGGACAGAGGATTCGGTGCGGATCACACTTTAATTACAATTTTATGTTGGATAGCAAGATATTCTTTTCAGTTTAAATTAATTGTAACAAGAAAGGTTTCGGCACCTACATGCTTGGATTATTATTCAGTGTCGATAGGTATTTAGTCAAAATTTATCAACAAATTCAATGTCGCATTTAAGAAACAAATATGTTGACAAGAAACTACTATTTCTTACAATAAAATACTATTTCGTATTGGCAAAAAAATTGTTTTGTTAAGGTAAGAGTAGCTAACGTTTACCTCAACCTCGACAATCTACTTTAACTGTTAATTTGTCAAATCTGACCAATTATAACACTATATTGTTGTGCCAATGTTATGGTTGTTTCAAAATGCTATATAGATGTTTGTGATGGATTAATAAATAAAATCCTAAGGCATTTTTTAGGCGCCTTCCCATGACCATTTGAAATAATTATTCGTATTAATTATTTTAACTACTAAGTGCTGTTAGTGATTAAAGTTCATCAATTTAAAGAAGATTCTTCTTGCCTTAAAACACCTATGTTTTCTACGTTAATTAAGCACTAAATCATTGCATTTCACAATTAAAGCCATCGATAGTTCGTGCTATCTAAATTGTCTTCAGAACAGATTAAATGCACCCCTTTTAGGCAGATGAAAAATGACATGTAGCAATTTAATATCTAGTTGATTACACCCCGAAATTAGACAATAATGTAAAGCAACTGCCAATTACGAGATTGATGTATATTCCAAGCAGACATGTTTGAATATAAAATTGATACATTCGCAATAATACATAAACTTTGATTGTCTGCCTGCATGCAACCGTTACAATAAATGTCATTGTTTATGACAGTTGATATGCAGACTTCACATGGATTATTACAACCCTGAATCCCATATGGTTTTATGTGTTACTGTCACAATAAAACACCAATCAGTTTAGAGTGAGAGATTTCTTTATTCAACCACAATTGTTAATAACTAATAACAACCTTTTAATGTTATAATTATTATGATGTGTGTACGATCTTAGTCAATATTTTAGTAGTATTTTGTATTCTTACATCAATTTAAATTTATTTAGTATAAAAATTACTTTATACATTATAGTTAAAGTTTGAATTAAAAAATAAATATACGTAGATATAGGTTTAGTGTATTCTTAGATGTTAATATAAACATTTCTTTTTTTTATTTAGCCTAATTGGAATAATTTGTTATTGGTTAAACGTTAACTGGATGTCTCGGGATATTTCCGTTACTTATAACTGAAAACTTTTTAATGAAACGAAATCGTTGACCTCTATTTCTTTGCATTCAATATTTTTCATTGTGACACTTGGTTAGAATATATTATTGATAAAATAAAAGGATCACCTTAACCTTGATGAGTCAGTTTTATTTAGTCAGTGACAGTGAGTGATAAGACAGTGCTGGTCAGCTTTTACAGTTTCAACAAGTTTCATCACTTTTTATTCCATTTTAATTATTTAATCAACATGACAAGATTTGATTATTGTGATTTTGACAGTATTTTAAAGAATATTTTGACATACCACAATGTTTAATTAATTACGTGGTTGCATACAATGACCTGATAAAGTTCTAAGGAACTAAACTAGTTGTCATACAAACAACTGTGGATACCTAACTGTGAAATAAGGTAATCCTTTTATTTCATCAATAATTAACATAAAATGTTGCGTCGAAATAGGTTTTTATAATTAAATGATTAAAAATATTCATTGATTATAGAAGTGTCATGTAATCACTCATAAAGTTTTATTTTTAAAATATCCCCAGCTTATTTAGCTTAGGTTAGTTTAAACAGACTGTTTTATGACACAACCCATGTGAAGAAACAAAACCTTCATTTATCTTCAGAAGTATTTAAATAGCTTCTGCTGGTTCTTGTGCGTGCCAACCAATAAAATGGCCTCATTCCACAAATTGTTTTATCTGTACAACGTACTCCATCTGTGTTCAGGAATATCTGTCTCGTCAAATATTGAGGCGTTGTTTGATGATATGAGCGGTAACTATGGAGGAGCACTTACAGTCTTTACATTATTCACCGTATCCTTTGTGGCAAATGTTCTCTAACAGTGGAATATGCCGTGGTTAATAATTTCAATTTTGGAAACATGCTGCAAACCCATAACTCTTTTAAACACTTTCTTTATAAAGTTAAATTAAAAAAATACACCGTTTACAAAATAATAATTGTAAATACTTTACATCCAAGCTTAACAAATTAGTAAGTTTTTAACGATAATCGTCATGTATAAAAGAAATAACCCATTTTAGCCCAGAAGAAACCCAGACTAGTTTACTTTAGCCATCTTGCTATATCAGTTTTGTAAGTGGTAGGGTTAAGTAGTTATTGTTTAAACTTAGCCTCTATAAGTTTCCTATATAAGTGGTTTACATTAACATAACTGTTATGGCTTAATATTACATTTTGTAGTTAATATACTGCATATTCTAATAATTTGAAAAATTTATTGATGTAGTTCAATTGAACCAATATAACTAGTTAAAAAATCTTTAGCAAATTATTAATATAGCTTCACTTAACCATTGTTGATGTTAAATGTGTTGATTATGGTTTAACACCTCTTAATTGTTAGTAAAAAACTTGTTTAAAATTACATTAGCTAATTTATGCTCCAATAAAAGTCGTCAAATGTTGTCGTTAAATTCGAAAGGTTGCTAAAGCCCAACAGAAATGCATTTTGTTGTTGAAAATCTGATTTACACAATGTCAGCTTTGCAGATTAAAGCAAAACAATTCCACGCCGGAAATGTTATAATATTTTTTAATGGTTTTAAAACTTTGTATCATAAAACTTTAAAACTCGTATTTGCAAAATTAATTGAAAACATCTATAGTTTGCTACCGTAAAAATCGCACAGTTAGTTTGCTATAGTTAGTTACTATAGTGGTTTTTATTTTAGATTTAAATTTGCTTTACTAACAAAAATAAAAATTTAAGATATAATTACCGATGGTTTACTCTTTTAATAGGTAGCATACATAATTATTTAGTTACTGCAAATAATTTCAATGAGTGAGGATAAGTATTATAATGGTGTGTAAGATGTAGTCGCCATTAGCTGTATGGGCTATTAATTAATAGCTGTGTCTAAGGAATATGTCAGCCTTAGTCACTAACAAGACTACAGGATCGCGCCACTCATCATACACTCATCTCCATTCATACTTGGCTTAAAATACCTACTTTGTATGGTCGCCATTTCAAAGAAAAGTATTAAGTATTAATAGTAAATTGGGCCAATTCTTATTATTTTTTTATTTTTTCCTAAGAATATTGGTCCTCTTATAACTTATCTAGCATAGCAAGGGGTGAGCTGGTACAGTACAAGGGTAATGTACTGATAAAAAAATCGCAAATACCTGGATCCGAACCCACGTCATCCCTGTCTTGGACCCGGAGTCCATCGTGGCCTTACCGACTGAGCCACTGACTCACTTTGAATGGTTGGTTATCATACAAAATTTTAGTAAATGCATCTGAGACTAGGTAAAATATAAGTGAATATTGTGAAGTGATGATATTGTGAAGTATTGTGGGTAAGTATTAATGATACACGATGCATTTGTGAATGCAATATTCCATTGAGGGTATATTGATTGGGATTTTTATTATTTTTTTTGATCAAATACAGCATAATTTATC
Organism: Macrosteles quadrilineatus; assembly: GCF_028750875.1. Lineage (NCBI taxonomy): Eukaryota > Metazoa > Arthropoda > Insecta > Hemiptera > Cicadellidae > Macrosteles > Macrosteles quadrilineatus. Next base: position 11,693,815 of record NW_026542602.1, read on the forward strand.
AGTAAAAAATCTATTCATATCATACACTAGAGACTGTGGATTGATTCATACTAGTTTGTATACAAAACATTCAATATATGAAATTCGAAACGAAACCCCTAATGTCATAGAATGGTAATACCTAAGCCATGATGTACCTATGTCTGATGTTAAGCAGACGTTTAATTTGAACTGCAGCTACACGAATGGGTTCTAAATTACAATGGTCTATTCAAATGATGCACAAATACATTTAAAAGTCAATTAATTATAATGTCCTTTAATCCTTAGTACAAGTGTCACATTAGAAAAAATACAGAAGTTAACTTTACAATGCGGAATACGAAACAATAAGTACTCATGACTATAATACTAGGTTGAAGAGGAAACTCTTATTGTTAAGAGCATCATGTGAATGGTAATTGCTTCAAACTTCCAACTTAAGTGTATAACAACCCTATAGGACTGGTGCAGTTTTCTCTAACTATTCTTAAAGGGATCTTTATCTTGAATATTTAAAACTTGTGCCTATTGTCTCTTCGTACTTGTTTTGTCCCAGGACGCTAGGCACGAGTTTGGGACTGTTTTGTCACATTATTTCAGGCTAGACCTAGGCGTTGCAGCACTATCACTTCGATAAAATCCATTGGATTTGCTAGGATTTGAACCCAGGACATTACAGACCGAAGTCCCGCGCTCTAACCACAAACCAGCCCTCTCCCCCTGTTTCTTTGTACTACAGTTCACAAAAATGTGAAAATGGAGATGGAAAAAGGTTCTAATAACTAGAATTTTAAATTAAATGATTTAACCCACTCAATTAAAAGTTAACGGAAACATATTCCAGCTACAGTCCATTATGTTTCTATAGTTAGCACGACCCCGAAATTGATATATTATCAAATAAAATAAATTTAAAGAAAGTCCACACTACATACATGCCATTTAAAAGTACAGCTAACTTTTAAACATCATTATTCATACAAGGACATGAAAACAGTGAACACTTTTATTGACGCACAATGTAATAACTTTTATTTTGCTAGATTTTTGGCTACAGTGGATACAGCAAAAGTTGAATGCATGGAATATAATATTCTGAATGGATCATATTATGCTAGGAAATATGATTTAGACTAGTCTACAAACAACCAATCTTGAGCAATAAATGGATCATAACTAGGAATAATATTTGATTAGTATAATAGTACGCGTAATAGTTTACCACATATAGTCAAATGAAACAAAATTATAGATTTGCTTACCAACAAGATAACTAAATGCTAATTAATGAAAACAATAAACATCTTTCGGAGTTTGAAACGTTACAGAAGTTTAAAGCCAGTTATGTTTAAAAAAAAATAATACAACAAAAAGTTGGGATAAGGAAATTTAATGGACGGCATTGAATAGCGTGCTATAAATGTTTGACTAGTCCTAACCAAACGTAATAAATGTTTCATCTGACCGCACAGTCAAATGATTGGCTTACCTCGATAGAGCATTCGACTAATTTACTTTAGGTTGAAACCATGTTGCCATGGATACATGCTCATAACACTCCTGAAGTCCTCTAAATGTGAAAAATAATTTTTGTCCTCAAAAGTACAATAAATAATAGTTATTGTGTATAAAAATAATGTTTTTAAATATTGTAAAATTACTACATTAGGTAATGTGTAGTAAGTAGGTCTAGACAATGTTTTAAAAATAATAGGTATATTAATTTTGTTTGGTAGGTTTGTAGGTTCGTTTTAATTTTTCCTGATTGCTTTTTAAATTTTATCTTTTTCCTAACAATATATGAAGAATATTTGTTTGGAATTACACATTTCCGATGAATTTTGATAATATGACGTTTCTAGCTGTTCGTATATTAATAGGGTTGTTTTAGTCGTCATGTCTTATTTCAATCGATTTATTTAAATCTGACTATAATATTGTGGTATAATTACCTCGTCAAGTAATCCAAATGATGTGATGTTAGGCTAAAAGCCTACATGTTTCGCCGTTAATACGGCATCGTCAGGGTACAAACACAGAGCACTCATTAACATATGTTATATTTTTATTTATTTAGCACACACGCAGTCACATGTGCGTGTGACAGCAATGTCTTTCTGTGTTTGAACCCTGACGATGCCGTATTAACGGCAAAACATGTAGGTTTTTAGCCTAACATCACATCATTTGGATTACTTGACGAGGTAATTATACCACAATATTATAGTCATTCATAGTAATCCAGGGGCCATCAACATGGAATTTAATTATTTAAATCGTCCTAATCTATATAAATAAAATTAGAGTTTTGTCTGTACATTGCTTAGAATAATAAACTTTTAGGTTATTTTTACGTTTTATACATTAGAGAAACCGAAACAAGTCTCATCTAAATTTCTGTCTGTCTTCCAGTCTGTTACGACCCAAGAGCCATTTTACGCGGCCTACTCCTGAAAAACGAGATTACCTATCAAGTTCCAAATCATTTTAATGTATTCACTGGATTGGCGAGATTGTCTTTAGCCATTAAAATATGGCGTCACCACTTTATAAATAACATGACGGACGTTTAAAAACCCAATTTTGTGCGATTTTTGTAAAGTTTTTTTCCCAATGTTTAGCACATATTCTTCTATGAAATAACGAACAGCTGTTCAAATCAAGATTATTTCTTCTAGCTGTCACTGATATGTTTACATTGAATGTTGCTTACAAATACCGCAACCATTTCCGATCACGTTTTGAAAGCAATTCCAAACCAATTAAGATTAAAAACGTTTTTCCTTACATAACGGATTTAATTAATCGCAAGTGCAATAATTTGTAGGGTAACAATAAATGAAAATAGAGATTATTTGTGTATAAAATTGTTCTTGAGTTTTGATAACCGGGAAATAGACCTTGAATCAGTGTTGTATATTGCTGGGAAACTTACATTTTTTAAATGAGCGTTTTCAGTCGAGACTCGGCACACGACCGACGCGCGTCTACTTGTCCATAGTAAAAATAAAAGTAGGCCTATTGTGTATTTATGTTTTATTCGTCATGTGTATAAGTGTACAGTTCGTGTATGTGTTTCAAAAACTCCAAGACGCACCTAATGGGGAAGCTCAAGACCTTATATTAGGACTGATGATGGCGATTTAATTTCGCCGAAATGCATCTCCTGTAATAGGATACATTAGGATCGACTAGCGGACACAGGCAATTTAGCCTTTTATTGATTGTCATACCGATCCGGAACAACAACAAACGATATAAAATGAAGTTAAATGTATAATAAATAGTTTGGCCAGCATATCTGAAAATATGCAAACCAACTGCTGTTCTTTATATAAGAAGGTTTCAACTGATTACTATAACGACATAAAATGAAGTTAAATGTATAATAAATAGTTTGGCCAGCATATCTGAAAATATTCAAATATGCTGTTCTTTATATAAGAAGGTTTCAACTGATTACTATAAGATCCCCGTGCGTAGAACGGGTACACAGCTAGTATCCAATAAAATTGATTTCTTACTCCAAAAACGTTTTTGTAAAAAGATGATTATAAATTGCTCATTAAAGAATTAAACAGGTATTGGCGATGTTTAGTCTGATAAGCATAAAAATAAGACCACTGAGAAGGGGGTGGTGTTTCTATTAACTTTGTTCATAAAAATCACATCCTTATTATAATTTTTGCATATTTACGGTTTTGTAGTTATCGTTGAGAGGCAAAGGTATTCCTAAATAGTCTGTTTTATCTATCAGCTTATGTTAGCAGCATTGTTCTGAATCAATGGGCAAAATTATAAAGGACTTAAACAGTATAAAGGACATTATGCAGTAACTGTCATATAACCTGATTCCTCAGTTTAGAGTGCAATAATTATTGTCAGCTAATATAGTTTGTCACTGAGAGATGGCTATGCTGTATTTTGTAATTGAAAGCTCATGTGATTTGTCCAATCTTTATGCAGTAATTATTGGTAAATGCAATTATCAGTACCATGCAGTTACTACAATATAATGTAATTTCTCCATTTGGAATACAGTAATTTTTGATTTTCAATTAAGTATGAATAATTTGAAGGCAAATGCAATATGTCTATTAAGTATACAGTTATTGTAAACTGATTAAATTAATCTATTCTGTATTCAGTAGTTGTAAGCTATTCAAGTTTTTCTTGCTCAATTGTTAGCACCAGTAAAGTATGCAACAATATTAGTTGGCATTGTATGTATAGTTAACATTTTAAGTCCTAATTATGTACATTGCTGCTAACATTTTTACATAAGGCTTACACAACATAAATTATTATCGGACACAACATAAATTATTATCGGACACAACTCGTAATTTTTATAATAAAAAGTCTATTGAAATGTAGTAATATGATTCTGACGTTCATGAGTAACGACATTGTGCATAATAACTACTGAAACTTGTGATTTTTGAAAATTTTGAAGTAAATAATAGCTGCTGTAGAAAAACAAAATATTAAATTTATATCGTATACCTAGACTAGCAGTTACCGATAATACCATAATATTATGTAATTAATTACTAAATGTAACCCATCGAAATCAACTGTTATTCTTAAGGATTCACGCAAATTCAGCTAATATAGTAGATAGATTGAAGTTGAAAATATTCTGATGAACTCCACTATCTGGGATAACTAACTGTACACTCTTTTATCCTTATTGTGTGCTCTATTTCCAACAACACGAAACAGCCATAAAAAAGTCCTAAAGCCTAAAGGTGAGTGAGCGTAGCGAACGAACTTCAACTAGGACGTGATTGAGCCATGCGAACGAGCTCACTTATGAAGTAAAACGGGGCAAAGCCCGCGGGTACAGCTAGTCGTACTATAACAACTGATTTTAACTGACAACTGGATTATAAAACCTGGATTCGTTAATTAAACAAATTCCAACTTTTTTAAAGATATATTTTCCTTTCAAACATAATACATGTTGCTTGTAATTTTAAAAAACGTTTGCCACACCACCAAGGTGAGGATGAGTTAGAGCGATGACGTCATCCATCAGCAACTATCTCTCTCTGGTCGACTCTCGAGGCTCAGAAATCTCACATCTGACTCATCACTCAGGTGAATTGCCTCCATCAGATAGTATCTAGGCCTATGAAAGGTAAAAAATAACTATCACTATATAGTTTTTCAACATTAATAATCCATGGGATAAGACAAATGTTGATAATGGTATTCACAGTATTGTGTATAATATATTTAGTAATGTTTTTTTTTTCATTCTAAATAGATATAACCCAGCTTGATTACAAGTAACTATTACATTCTTTTGTTATAAATATGATTTAATAAGAAACAAAAATTAACAGAATCAGACCAACCTTTTTATGCATATGATCCTAAACATTTCCTTAAGACTCAGATTTCACCATCTAAATATAACTGTATTCAATGTGTAAAGCAATATGGGAATCCGTTAACGGGTTGTAAATGATATAACAGTTATGTAGTAAAACAATAATTTCTTAGAAAAACAGAGTTATGAAAACAAAAAAATCTAATTATCATAAATTAAAAATAAGTATACAAGCTAGCAACTATCCTTTAAACTTGGTATTGAAATAAAATGCTATGATAATACAGGTTTACCATTATACATTATACCATTATAAGATAGTTTACCATTTTACCTTTGTTTTAATTGATTTTTATCAAATAAGTTAAAGTACACCTTATAATTAGTTACAACACCTACAGAACTTTGAATTAAGAAAAACCAATTGCTAGCATAAAAATTACAGCTGAAAATACAGTTTTTTATTCTTATCACCTGATCCAAGGTGTATTCCCTAATTATAACTATAAAATTAATTGGCTTGGAAAAAGAAACATCTGAAGTATCAGCACGCCTTAATTTACATTTAAATTGGATATAAATTAGATAAGAATTCCCTTTTGGTAAACCGCCATCTTCTTTCATAAATTTATCAATTAATTATCTTCGTAGATAATGTATTACTTTGCGTGTTTTTTTGTAGATTTGCTTATAATGATATAGTAAATAAAAATAATTTATATATACTAGTACAGGCCTAGAACATAACCCAACTCATTCAGATCCAGTAGAGAGACCTAACTTATCGCTAGGGAAGCATTATTGTTACATTTTAAAATAACAAGTAAATTAGTTAAGTTGAATCAAACTCATACTTCAATGTAAAAATAAAATCTAATACAAACAAAACAAAAACTAATAACAGGTGATCAATAATTTACGTACTCATTATATGGTCTTAAGTCAATTACTTCAATTAAACACTTCAATTCTCTCCACTGAATTTTTTTGGTAACGTTCCCATTGGTCTGCAATTGCTTTGACTTTAACACTCACCTCAGTCACGGTAAGACTACCTTGAGACTGGAATCTTTCTGCCTTCTTCAACTGTCCTTTTACTACAGTAATTCTTGTTCAGTCTTTCTTCGTTTTTCCTCATCTCCAGTGTTACATTTTAAAATAATAATTTAATTAGTTCAGTTGAATCAGACTCATACTTTAATGTAAACAGAAAATCTAATACAAATAAAACACTATAATAATAATTTACATACATATGGTCATAACTCACACAAATCTTTACCCAACAAATCTTAATTTAAATAATAGTTAGTTAATTATATCAGTTAAATTCATCAATTATCGACTTAAGTTAACTATCATGGTACGATAGATAAATGACTCACATATCACATCCGTAGCCTAATATAAAAAATAAAATTATAAGGGGTTTCTAATCCTACATGCTGGTGGCTATTTTTAAAAAATAAGTATGTTTAATAAAAGAAGCCTCCTATCATGTATTCGGTAAAGCCACGCCATTTCATAACTATAATCCACCGTCAAAAAGCTACGGTGATTAGGTGTAATTATAAGAATATTTTCGATTCGGTTGGAAAAAGTAAAAAGAAAAAGCGGATTCCTAAGGTAGTGGATGTAATTTTGACAATGTTCTGGTAGGAAAGGGTATGAGAAAACCTATTGTTTCCCTTACCTATCACAACCACCGACAATTGCTTGGCGTTAATTTTCTCATTACTTAGTTAAATGCCTCACATCTCGTTACTTAACAGGTTAAAGCCGCCATTTTGAAGTTTAAAAACGTAGGACACCCTGTATAAATTGCTTTATAGTTATAATATGGATTATTGAATATTATTATTCATTTATTTTTACATGATTATTTTTTGTATATTTTACCCGTTGAATTTGCATTGTAAAACCTGAATATTCTCTACACCAGCTATACCATTACAAGGTTTAAGTAATCAATAAATGTAAGATAGAGTTCGTTGGAAGGTTCTGCTTAGCTTCTGTTTGAACTTGTTGACAACGTCTGTCAAAGTGTGACTAAATCTCAACAATACAGTAACTTGCTAACTTATCAAGCTTCGATCGAATTATGTTTGCTTTAAGTTAACCAAGTTTGTCATAAGGATAAACTGTGTTATAATGAAACAAAACATTACACATTAAAAGCATAAATAGGTTATATAGAACAAACACAGTACGTTTTGCTATTTTTCAAGTGAAACTAACGAAATGAATAAACTTATCTGAAAGCTTTATTCACAGCCACATAACGTATGGATCCAATTTTCTGTCTGTCACCCCAGCCAGGGCTCAACAATGCTCAATCTGTTATGAACCTATGAGCCTGTTGAATGCAACATCAAAATGCAATGTTAAATTATTTGATCGCTATATTGATTTAATTGGATTTTCCTAACAAAATATACGACGTATTTTATAAATATTAGTCGAATGTAGGCCTATCAGTGAATCTCGAAACACAAGAATGTTTTTTGGATGAGCCTGATGGAATAGATTACATTCACACATAATATGAGTTTCCCCTGAAGTATTTGACTGCACTGTTACTTATATAAAATGTTAACTTAGCTGTATATTTAGATAATGCAATTCACTAAGTATTTCTGTAGCTAAATTTATTGATTGTGTGAAATAAGTTTTGTGTTGTCTTTAAAAATAGTTGAATAAAGTTCATCTTTTAAAAAAATAACAGTAAGTGGAGTTGTTTTTTTCTAATTATTGCTCCCAATGGAAGGAAGTTTAATTTTGTTTATAAAATAACTCCCCGTAAGATTATTAGATTATTTAAAATATTTATGTCTTTAGTTTTCACATCTGGATGGATTCAATTCGAATACATTTACTTTTGTAAATCGTATCCATTGTGCTTTTTACATCATTAAACATATTTAACATTTATTAAAAATTTTACTTTTAATTCATCCAATCACGGCAAAATCTGCGACAAAGAATGCAGCATTATATGATAGTATCGCAGCATTAAAACCTAAACCATTTTGGCTGCAACAAAGGATAATCCGTCCTATACCTCATTTCCCTACAGATTCATGTTCATGTATATACAAACATTTATATTCGTGAGGTTAAACGTACTTAAGTACAAACTTAAATTATTAATTCTGTATCCTAAAAATAATCAAACATTCAGTTTGAAGTATAATAATCGAATTTAAAACGATGAAATATTGTTAACGACTTTTTTGGCTGATTATTTGTAGTATACGTTAATCGAATTGTTTACATTTAAACAAGAAGTTAGTACATTATAACAAAAGTGTATAAAAACGTGTAATTAATATTTAATAGAAAATACATAAACTCTACTACAGGTGATCAGAGATAATTCCAACGAATTCCGAAACCTAAAAGTAAAAGTTATTGCATAAATAGGTTTATTTATATATTCCTTCCTTCTTAAATCGTGTTTGCTAGGCTCAACTAGCTTTCGCCGCTATAAAAGTAATACTACTTTGTATTACTAAGAGTTACAAGAAGGCTAGAATTACAAATTTGTGTACAAAGTTAGTGATATCAATACCACAGCCATAAACCTCCTCCACAGTTACAGTAGCATAAAGTACAGTTTTTGAAGATTATTTCTGCACTCAATCACAACAATAACTTACAAGAACAGTAGAAGTTAACAAAGGACTCACGTGTTATTGTTGTGTGTAGAAGTAATCTTCTTAATAATGCACTTTATATGCTCATTAGTTAAATTATTGTATAATACTGCTACATTTTGTTTATACTAAATAGAAGTAATCTTTGATGTTAAATAATTGTTTCCACAGCATAACTCAATGATTAGAAGATTTGCTTAAACCTAAGTTTATAAGCTGAATTTATTCCTAGTTTACAAGAGATGTTGTTGTGTAAGTAAAAATTACGGAGAAAAAATTAAAAACCCTTCAAAATTAAAATGTTATTTTTTTCTAATGGTGAAAAAATAAACCGTTCTCAAGTTCACATACCAATGTGCTTAAGGATATACATTTTATAACATTTGCGCAAATTTATTTATTTTATCCTAGACCATTAATTTTTTTTTTTAATCCTTAGTTATTGCCTTCCTTTTAGCAGCGCACCCACGTTCTCGTTCAAACTAATTTGATTTAAAAAGGTAAAGAATAAAACATTATTAAGGACATATTTGAGTTAAAATCAAATCAAGCAAATGGGAATTCGCTTAGTCTGCTAGTTTGCTGCAGTGGGTACTACCCACTGAGTTAAACAAACTGAGTTAACTTAAAGTAACTTTTAATACTGTTTTATTAGTTATTCAGTTGAATGTTTATTGTTTAGTTGTATTTTATGTCCTTTTTAGTTTTTACTCAAGTGGTTTTAATTGTTAAAGTGAATAAATTTAAATTTGAAGGCTCATAATTTGAGAGAAAAAACTCAAAGTAGAACTTCTTAAGCGACTTATTTTTTTCCTTCATACGAAACAACGATACTTCATAAGATCTATGTTTTTTTTTTTTTTTTTTTTTTTTTTTTTGTTTTTTTTTAAGATGAGTATTTGTTTAAAAATTCCTTATAATAACTCAAGAATTTTATTCTTTATTTAATATTATAAATATTAATAATATTATAGTATTCATAATATCCTTAGAAGTATATTATACTTTCTAAGGAAATAAATCAGTACGTCAATAAATATACAGTATGTACCATGTATATTTATTGTCGTATATTTATAAATAACTTCTTGTTCAGCATCGTACTTGTTATTTAAGTCCTTATTAAGTGGTAACCACTTACCACATTTTTTATATATTTACCGTCTTGTGAGTAACAGTATAAGCGTAAGTATATGTTTTAAGTGTTATAAGACGTTTCTTTATTTACTTTCCGTACATTTATAATCATGTATATTTGTATTGAAGTACTTTGAACAACTAGTTACGTTTATTACATCATCTCTTTTGTTACAGAATACCTGGGATGGGTGATTTCAAGAAATCAATTTAGAACTGACAGGAATTTAATTTAACACCAAACTGATAAACTTGTCTCTTTGTGTTTGACAAGTGGACATTTGACAGGTAATATTGTCAGTCCACGGGTTTATTGAGACTGGTTTGTTAGTTACATACCACCAACTTTGGTAATACACTGTTAGACATATCAAAATTAGGGGCTTGTTTAAAAATTTTGTAGTATCTTCATCCGAACATCCTTTTTATTAAATTTATGAAATATTTAACATTTTATATGATTTTGGCTTTCTGACCTTTAAACCTTTTCTCGCCTTCTTAACTACAATCTTTAACGTCGTTTTGGGGGCTTATAGTGCAATCAAGCATCGTTTATGTTCTACCTAAAACTTTTAAAGGAAACTATATAAGTGATTGTCCATTCTGACTTGATATTGGTTTAAATTTTTAAGTCCGTTTTGTTCTTCAGCAGAGATCCCTAAGAATGAATGAGAACCTTAAAAAGCTGACACAGAATAGGCAAATCTTGCTACACATTCTAACTACGACAGTTAAATAAACACCAAATACAGAGAGCTGGCGTTTTAGGAATACTCCCTATGGTTGTATCCTAGAGAAAACTTGCGGAACAATACATAGTGTTACTAAGAACCTACCATAAACCACCATGTTTATGTATAATCAAAATGAGAAATAAACTACAAAGCAGTTATTTTAAGTCGTGAGCATTGCCATGCTTGCCATATGGCTATACGTAGCAGTTCAGAAAATGTATAAGATTAACGAGTAAATGTATTCAATGTAATAAGTCAATTTACACCGCTTGTTTGACAATTCGTTTTGTTAACTACTATTTTAAAAAAAATAACAGTAAAATCTTGTTACATTATATGCCTCTGGAGGCGTTTACAAAATTTATTTCATACAACTTGTATTTACTACATATTGTGGTGCTGATATAATTAAGATCTTGGTTCTAGTATTTTTTTTTTAAACATTTATCATATACGTTTCACGTATGTAAATAGACCTACTTAAACATGATATAGTTTACTCTGCCATACAAACCAAACCTACAGTATCAGATTTGTACCGCCTACTAGTTCCCTAGTTCCCTAGAGTATACATGTTGATAGATGTAGATCTGCCTCTGGGATCTCTCTGTAGGAGTATTAATGGAGCTGATTACATTCTGAACATACCTTTGATTGATATACGTGTATATCTTGCACTGATTTTAGGTTTATTTATTTATTTTAACGGCAATCGCCATTTTACAAAATAATACATGATATAAGATATACATGCAACAAGTTACAAAATTCAAAAGAAAACATGATATGGATGCGTAAGAAATTATGGTGGTGAACAATGTGGGTGAAATTAGCCTACAACAGTTACAACATTGTGAAAAATTAACTACCTGTGTAAATAATTAACAATAATAACAAAACTATGATAGAGAAAGGAAAGATGTCAAAAGATACTTAGTTTGAAGTTTGAAAGCTTAATTAATATCTAACAAACTGAAATTTGGTGTTTGAGTGAGTATTACATAAACATTTAGAGCTACAACAAGTTATAAAAATGAAATACTCCTGCAACAGTAATACTGCAGACTAAGCGAATTTCCATTTGCCTGATTGGATTTACATTAAAGTTTCTCCTTAATAATATCACATTTATTCCCGATTTATAAAGAATTAGCTTAGCGAGCACTTAGGTTTGCTGCAACAGGGAGGGTAAAAAAGTGTTTTTCATGTTAATAGTTTGGTAAGAAATAAATGTATTTTCAAAATTTGATCGAAATATGTTCATAACAAGCAAACTACAACAGTTTACTTATTCACCATTAGAATAACATGAGAATTTAAAATTTACAACTTTTTGGAATTATTTCCGTGACATAATAACGCTTCAACATACAAAATTACTTGTTCTTTTAAGCTCTACAAAATGGTTTGGAAAGAAATTGCTATATTTTATGTGTTTTGGGGGAAAAATAGTAAAACCAACTTTTACCCCATAAAACCCCACATAAACACCCGTTTCCATAATCCGATCATTCTAGTTCGCAATCTCGTTCGAATAAATAAATGTAGGTTTACACGTTTTACAAAATGTCATCATAATCGGATCATTTTTGCTCGAGTTATCGTGCTAACGGACACACACACAAACACACATATATATATACAATAAATATAGTACTTCATTCAACAATTGCACAATAAATATATATATATATATATATATATATATATATATTTGAACGGATGGTGTTTTTGGCCTCTAGCTACCTTAAAACAAAGCAAATCGGTCCCGGGCCCAGGTCATACCATGAGTACTACATGGTACTAGCTTATTCCCTATATGGGAAATTCGCTATAAAGAGCTCCGACAACGATTTCGGACACAATAATTAAAGGCATATGCAAGTGACTTGAAAAATTTGTTGGTTTATAAAATGTAAGGACCTTAACTTGGTAGATACTTAACATTCTCGAGTCTGCACAATGTAAATAAGGTTAGTATCGGTGACCGGGACTGAACAGCATACTGAAGACTGCCTTCTACTACTGAACCTTGTACTAATAACTAACCAACATATTGTATATAGGATACATGAGATGAATCGATTATATCAGTCGTACATAAATATCATAATTTATTAATGTATCTACCAATACGTTTGATAATTGTGATACTAAACAGTGTAAGTAAAAAAATTAGGAAAATACCGAAGCTCGATTAGTACATAAAACATTTTGTTAACAAAGTAGAAAGAGTCAATACATTTGTGATCAATCTATTTGTCATAAAAACGGTAATAATGTTCTATTTGAGCTAAATATCTGATGAATTTATTCATAATTTTGTTTCATTTTATTTAGCCGTTCAACTTAAAAAGTATCTTTTTCATTTTATTTTTTGAAATACTATAACACATAGTTTAAAATGATGTACAAATGTTGTTTTTCAATATTTAGTATGTTTTTAAGTTGTTTCCATTTTGTTTGATATTCATATCTTTAGATTATACTATAGAAATTAATGCTTATGTTAAATGAGTCACTCGCTAATTATTATGGTAATGTGTATCCTAAGTCGCTATCTCTTTATAGTGTAATATTATTTAGTCTCAATAACAGTTACTGTAAATAGACTCCCGCTTTTCTATATTCAAATGAGATTGCTAAGTTCACTCAATTTTCCCGCCACGGTAAGGTCTATTTTCCTGTACTAGATTACCAGTACCTATACTACATAACTCACCTGACGGCGTATATGCTTCTATCGCATTTCTGATTGGTGGTCGAATTGCTGGACCCCTCTAAACCACAATTGTATTTCAAAGTGAAGCCGGTCATCGGCGTCTCGCCAGTCTTCGGTCGGTGTCCATCACTCAAGCATCATTAAGCCAGCCTTGTATTTTTCTAGAACAATGTTCAAATAATTCAAATGTTTTGGGAAACGATTGGGAATTGGGTGAATTGTTTAATAACAGCTTCAATGTATAAAAATTTGCCAAAACCCTCTAAACTGTCACGACTAATGTGATGCCCGTGTGTTTGTTGTGGGTCAAAGTAACTTGAGTTGCAAAGAGGACTGTCAGGAAACCTTAGTTGTTGGAAGCTTCCCATTGGTTCTTTTAATTCTTTAGGTGCTCTTTGCATACTACTTACAGTTCAAATTATTTGAATATCACCCATGAGATCTTTTTGGAACCAACTCAAGAATTATACAGTAAATTTAAGTGATTCCTAGAGAAATTCTGAAACGAGTTTTCGATGGAATTTTCAAGCGAGTTTGCCAATACAAGTATTGTAAAATTCGAGTAAGTTCTGCCATCCATGTATTTTTTGCCACCCATCATCTTGCATTGTATAGCATGCATCCATAACAACAAAGAAACATTCTTATCTATTGATAAAAGTAGGAATAGTTGAAAACTGTTGTCCTTAAGGCATCCATTTTGAAAAAAAAAAACTGTTTTGTGACGTTATTTCATTATCATTCTTGTTGATTCAAAATCAAAGCCCGTTTGATTCATATTTCAGTGAATAATGGATTTAAAATAAATGAGGTGCCAAACATCGCTAAACAAAGGCATCTTCACCGCCTTTGGTAGTTTATTTAATATTACGTCGTAATACACTGTAGATCTCACTTAAATTGTATAGTTGGAATTTTATTTAGTAGTAAATAAATACTGCAAATGTATGATTGAGTAACCGATAGATTCCATACTACTGTATAATGGGAATCTTAAAAAAAACTAAATTAATACTTAATTGCAGAAATATTCACCGCTAAATTGTTTTTTTTTGTGGGTTATGTTACCTTGATACTGTCTAAAACGATCCTTTGTAATATGCTAAAGCTACAGCTATTTCGTGTTTCGGATGGAGCACATCATCAAATTTGAAGAATATCAAGTGGTCATAAAATAGTAACATATAAAAATGAAGCATGACGCAGCTATAGTCATAGCATACTACAAAAGAATCGTTTTGGACAGTACTAAGGTAACATAAACCACTATAGTTAATTCAGACCATCTAGAGGTCATTCCATCATGATATTATTTTTTTTAGTACATTTTGGTAACACATTTGTCCAGTAAAATTTAAATAAAAATTAAATCTATACTATTATATAAAAATCTAATGGTGTCTGTCTGTATGTGTATTACTAATAGGTGCAAAAACTACTGAACTAACTGGGCTTAAATTTTACAAAAATATAGTTACCATTCCAAGGACCATTATAGGACTATTCACATTTCGATACTGACCGTAGGCTTTGCCCCTTTGGTTTTAAAAGTTCTTAGGTGAACATTTTAAAAGTAAATATTGATTGGTCTCCATGGTTGTGATGAGAACACTAACAATGTTTGTTTACATTTGCTTTGACATTTAAATATAAACAAGAACTGCTAAACTGCATATTTCACAATTTCAAACAGCTGATACAAAGAAATAATATTTTCCATAAATATGAGGTAGGTTTATTTTGATCTAACATTTTATCATGGATTATTTATTCTAAAACTATGTCAATGATTATAGAAAAAAAAGATTTTATAACCGTTGCTGTGTCAACTCCGGCTCTGCTTTGGATTTTTTAAAGTGTCTTAAGTTAATAATCTTAAGTGAAAATAATGTTATTGATATGTTTTCATGGAAACAGTATGAAAATTACAATGTATAGATTTTTTGTATGAATTAGGAGGCTACTTTAAATAAATTCAAACTGTTTCACATGTGTTAGATTAACTATAATTTGCACATCACATTGTTTTTTATATGTATATTTAGGTAAATTAAGTTATTGTGTTTTGCTAAACCTATGCTTAAATTAAACTAAAGAATACCATCAATAACTAAATTGTCTTTGATTTTTGTTTTCTAAAATCTGTTGTATATGTGCGGTAATACAAAATACTCTTTATTTTATCTTAACATTGCTTTCAGTTCAAATTTTACTTTATTTGATAAATTTATTGTTTGTGTTTTGCCACACCACTGATTAAATTAAACCAAGAAAAATATTATAAAACTAAGCAGTACACAGTGTTCTTTTGTTTCTACAATCAATGAAATATCTGTTACTATGTTTTCCTAATGGTAAATGTGAAAATGTAAAGGCAATGGACGATGGAACTGATTAAAAGAACTGGTTTGTATACTAAGTTGTTTGTTGATATTTTTGTATAGTAGAATCGGAGATCAATGAAACATATTCTGTATTTGCTATTACATTTTTGTCCTTGATGCTTTGATAATCATATTAGTTTTGTCTGCTGTCTTTAATGCTAAATTATTTGTTTGACATTTTTTATAGTACCAATGGATATAGTTTCTTTAATATTTCAAAAGACTGTATTGATAAGGCACAGCAATATTTCTAAAGTTTATAACAGCTGACTTAGTTTTGCTAATGATTTATTGTGAGTGAAAAAACTGAAGATGAAAGGATTTGTGATTTAATATAAAGAAGAGTTTAATATAAAGATAATAATAAGATTTAATAATTAGTATTTTTGCAACTTCAAAATTTAAATTTAAAATGTCAATAATAAATTAAAAGATGTGTAATTAAGGGAGATGAAGGTAAATCTGGTAAATCATGTTCAAGTTTTACTCGAAGATTTGGTCAGTTTTTCTCATATCAGCCTCCAAAAGATTTAAAATTAATCAAAACCAAAATGGTGGTATCCACTACTTACCAGATTTAAAAGTCATAACTTAAACGTTTCTATTAAGGCTATAAAGGTTGAATTTTGTTTCTAAAAGCGTTGGCGGATCTGTAACTATTATATGCAAGAGATAATGATTAAAATGTTTCTATTTTGTATCCTCTTCCCGTTGCAAAGCACGGGTACAACGCTAGTAAATAACTAAACTTAATTTACGTACACAGACAACTTACAACTAATCTGTTAACTGAATTATACTATGGTTTGCTCTAGTAAAAGCCTAATGTAAAAAAATTCTAGAATAAAGCTTTTACTGGTTTCCTCGGAAACAAAAAATCGCCTGAACACTGTATCTTTGATTTTCTTCCATAAAACTATTCCTTGTATCTTAGTATCGTTATCACAGGTCATAAAATTTTGATTTAATACGAATTAAAATCTTTTTTACTCAACCATAATATACATAATATTTTTAACTACAATGGTATTTTTTTTAAGTTACAACCATTTTGAAAGACCCCATTTATGCCAAAACCTAATGTTTTAACCCCCCCCCCCTTTGCAGAAACGGGATAAGTAGCAATAATATTAAGTTTTAAATAAGTGTACTGTTATTTTTAATGTTTCGATCACAACACTTTCCCATGGCTAGTCAAATAAAGAGGGGGCCTGGGAGCGGAGCCCCCACCGAATCAAGGGCGAGTCAGTTTACACGTATATCTAATATTTTGTAATAACTGTTTGAAAGTACGTAGTAAAATATTGGCTTCTTAGTAGTTAACGCGAACATATCCTTTACGTCTTGAACGTATATATCTATTATTAACGTTTAACATTCATATAATGTTCAATGCTACCTCGATCTTTTACCTTGAACGTATTATATATTTCCTGACATCGATGATCATCCATCATACACCTCATTTGCCTATAGATTGCTTTGAGTTTATAACCAAGGTCCATAAGTCAAAACACCATCCATAATTTGTTATTTTATGATAGTCAGTATACATAGAAGCTGGCCATGTAGAATAATTAGTATAAAACGATATAGAGGCTATAAACAATCTATAGTCCAAAATGTATATGTATTTAAATTAAGAAAATATTATTAATACTGAAAAATGTGTTAGTGTTGGTAAAACAATTGGAAGAAAAGTAAATTCAAAACTATCTGAATTTGGATTACTAATAGTTTTAAAAATATGTAAAATCCCATAAGCGTACGTAAGACAAACGTACTTAACGTACGTATATTAACGTAGCTTTTTATGAGTTGTTTGATATTGATAAGTTACGTTATGAAATGACAAAAACTAGTTAAATTTTTGGCGTAAAATGGTTGTATTTACTTGTATTTATTTATTATTACTTGTGTTGTATTTATTTGTATGGTTGTAAGTACTTTTCTAATAGGAATATCAAGGAGTATGATACCAAAGTTATCTTATCATATATTTTTTAAACCATCAAGGAAAATCACTGAAATATTCGTGTCATTATGTTATTGGGTTTTCTCAACATAACTACTAAGGTATACTGACTTTTCCAAGTAAAAGTAAATTGTTCGATGAAGTCCCTAGTTAACCAGTCTAAGCTCACTGATAGTTTGCGTCCTTGGTAAAGACACTGGATTTTTAATTAGTAGCTTTACAAAAGATTATTTCTTGTAATGCACATTATGAATTATTTTCCTAGGTATTTTGTGTATAACGCAGCTAATATACACATAAGTCAACCGCTTATAGCTGCATCAATTCAAACATGTTCATAGGAATCTAGATAACTTGTTGATTGCACTTGTTAATAATGCAAGTAAGATACGCTTGCAAGTATTACACAGCTATTTTTGCGCTAAAAGTTAACACTAGTAATTATTTCAAGTTAAAAACTTAACTGTACGTTCTTTCGCCAACACGCTTTTAAGTATAACTTAAGCAGAACTCTAGACAAGGTACTCTTGAAATTATAACCAGACGCGCTTTAAACTAGTCTTCAACCTGCGCTTGGGAAGTGAGACAAAACAAAGAGTGCTTATAGCCTCAATACAAGGCTGAAGAGGCAACCCTCATTGTTAAACGTCGTGTGTGAATGATAATTGCTTTAAACTCCCAACCCAAGTGTATAACAACCCCAGGGACGGATCACTTACCTTTGAACATTTAAATGAACTCTCTTTACCTAAATACAGGTTATGTGATATTCATTTTTAAAGAACTGTGTGCAAATGATGAATATGTTACCTATAGGTAACATTAATTTTGAAATAAAAAACCCTTTCCCTGGTACGTCCAGGAAATAAAATAAAATATTTATTTTTAACTTACCATAATATCGAAGCAAAGTGACAATAAATAGAGACACAATTACCATGTAGAGGTCATCAGCATAGTCAAGTGTGTTAGATGCAATGAATGAAAGCATTTAAATTGGACTAAATTAAAAACAAGATGATTGAACAAGAGGCTAAAAATTGTTGGACCAGTTTCCAATAATGTATCAGGTATTTGTATTGCAGTTCTGTATACACCCACATTGAACAGCGTAAATGCGCCCTAGGCTGAACCTAACGTATTGAATGTTTAATCTGACCACAAAGTCAAACGATCGCTTTACATCAACACAACGTTCGACAGACTCATTGTTGTTGATTAATAACATGTCACTAAAGATGGGCTATGCATTGACTGGGACCGTGTCGTCGTCATGTTATCCAGTTAGTTGGAGGTCACGAGTTGTGAATATTTATTTTATAGGGATGATCTGTGGATGTGATTATTGAGTACTACGACTATCTTGGACTATCTTCAGTACTATCCTGATAATTAGACCAATTCGTAAATTACAAGGCAAAGTGGTTTGGATTCCACTATAAACTGTAGATCCCTTAGTTGCCATTGGCTGTATAACTACTAATTATTAACAGTGATCTGTACAGTATGCTGTCTATGACTGACTGAGGTGAAAAC
The DNA here is from genome assembly GCF_028750875.1 of Macrosteles quadrilineatus. NCBI lineage: Eukaryota > Metazoa > Arthropoda > Insecta > Hemiptera > Cicadellidae > Macrosteles > Macrosteles quadrilineatus. Next base: position 11,713,279 of record NW_026542602.1, read on the forward strand.
TTATTGCTTTATCATCTGTTTGGTGTTCTTAAAATGCATTGTAACAATTTTGTCTAATCTGTAATTTATATTTGGGTAAAATCTAGAAACATAAGTTGGACCAATAGATCGAAATTGATGACTGTCTATTAAACCAACAATATATCTCTAACAATATGCCTCTATTACATAGGCAGTAGCTATTTGTGTATCGAGAGCACTAAGTACGCCATTGTCCTACAGGAACTGTGCATGGCGGCACGAAGCCTTAAGACGGTGACACACTATCGATCTTTTCCCCGAACCGAGCAGGGAGAAGGGAGAAGGGAGGTCGAAGGGAGGATGTTCGATAGTGTGTCACGGGTCCGTACACCGATCAAGACGCCGAACAAGACATCAGGCCGAGCAGGGAGACGAGCGCTCTGGAGGCGGTTTTTTGGCGAAAGATCAAAGAAAAGATCGGTCCGATGTACGGTCCGATGTACGATAGTGTGTCACGGTACATTTTTGCCCCGTACATCGTCGCGAGCGCCGCACCGAGCGGCCGCCTGCGCTAGCATTGATAGTTCTGATTTAATATGGCAATTAAACTCTTTAATTGGTAAAATAAATAAATGTTGGGTAATATGTTGCCGTTATATATTATAATAATTTAAGATGTAATGTTTGTGGTTTGTTTGGTCAAGGTTGAAAGTGTAGAAACCGTTAAATCAATTATATCAATAATATTAAGGTTGAATTAAGTAATTGATGTTGACTTAAATTCTTTCAAAAATAATATAAACATTAATATTATTAAAGGCAATTAAAATGATCATTCTGTAACGTTATTTCAATGAATAAAACCAATAGAAATCAATACATATAACTAAGCATCCTTTCTAGAATATTTTATTTTTGCGACAAGTTTTCAAAATGCGACTTTTAACAATAATTTTTATGTTATAGAAACTTTTTGGCTTTGGTCTGGTGTGCATTTTTTAGATTGGGACCAGTCGGGTAGTTTCGGGGTAATTTTGAACCAGTTGAAGGGTAAAAAGTCTGGTCTGAAGGGTAAAACCAATGATGTTTAACTTGAATTTAGTAATTGATGTTATACTTTAATTCTTTCAAAATTAATATAAACATAAATATTATTAAAGGCAATCAAAATTATTATTCTGTAACATGTTATTTCATATTTATTACTGTTTTAGTATTACTGCCTCTGCGCTCTCACTCGCACACACTCTCTATCTCTCTCCAAACTTCCTTTTGCCGCGCTCGGTAGAATTCGTCTGGTCTTGGTCATGTTCGGGGAAATGTTCGGAGTAAAATTTTGCTGATATTTATCTCCCTTCTCCCTTCTCCCTGCTCGGTTCGCGGTCTTGATCGGGGAAAAGATCGATAGTGTGTCACCGCCTTTACATTTCGAAAGCGGCAATGATTATCGTTGCTCGTAATACACACAAGGTTTCTCCTACCACCATAATAACTTATAATAATACACAGATTAGCTTTTTTTGTTGTACATAAAATTACATTTAGGTTATGTTGGCTTTTTAGATCATGTTATTTGCTTACCGGATGTTCGCGTGTTATAGAAACAACGATCAGTAATGGCCATTCTATTCATAAAGAAGTTAATGTTTGTTTTTTTAGGTTATGTTATTTGCTTACCGGATCGTGTATTTACAATACCTTCTACCATTAGGGCGTGTTTCAAAAGATTATAAAAGACTAATACCCCAAAAATGTATTCGGAACCCAATGAAAGCAATCAATTTGAGTGACGAGTCTTTACCTAAACCAAGAGAGGTGGTCAGAAAAAGTCAAAGATATGTGACGGATGAAATACACCCTCTCGATTCTTCATGTCATCGTGCAGTGACAGAGGTATTTATAGTTTATAAGTGTGTAATGGTTTATTTTCTTCAGCTTGTACAAAGATTGTACGCTAACTAAGCAATCTATCAGTAGTTTGCCAGAACTGGCCACTGAATGAATGAAAATAAATATTTTAATAAAGTAGATATAATATGATGGTTTTACCTCACTTTTGGCGTTTTAGAGGCACTTTTAGGGCACTTTTTATAGGGGAAAAATGAGAAAAATTAGTGGCTCATTTTTTTGGCCACTTTTTTAAAGACCCAGCTCTTGACCTATACACCCCTATATAAACTTTCTACTTTTTTAATACTAAAAAACACGTCTGGAATATGGCTCATTTTTTTTGGCCACTTTTTTAAAAGACCTGGATCTCGTCCAATACAAGCCTATATAAATGTTCAAACTCTATTAAAATTTCAAATCCACATCCATTCCCATGTATATTCTCAAAATCATGTGAGGTTTGTGTGTGAACTCGGGCGTGCTCCCGGCTTATGACGTGCTCCCTTGGACATCCTTAGTGGAAATCCATGAGTTCTGGCTACTTGGGAACCCAAGCCATTTGACATACAACGAATCACCTTTTTTCCTAATTACCTTCTCTACCAAATACATGTCCTTATACTTGGTCTTTAACAACTCCTCTGTATAGAAGCCTCCCCTGATTATATTGCCATTTTCATCTTTCAAGATATAAGTCACAGGCTTTGTATTCTTAACTTCTGCTATTGTAAATAGTTCCCCTGTCCAATTTGGAGTATAACCTTTACTAAAAACATGTTTATACTTGGAAATCCTTACGCTATCACCTACCTTATATCTTGGCTTTTTAACTTGCTCTACTTTAGAAGTCAACCTCTCATGCACATATTTACTATTCTTAACATTTACTTGGTTAGGCTTCATTCCTATAGATCTATGCACTTTATTATTATATTTTCGAATTAACTTTGGAAGTAAATCCAACCATTTATAACTCCCCTGAGCACTAAATTCCCTATATAACCAATTCTTTAAAGTTCTCTGAAACCTCTCCACAATTGCAGCCTTAGTTGTAGAAAATGTGTGATAGTGATTAATATTTAATTTTTTCATTAGTTTGCTAAAATATTGATTAAAAAATTCTTTTCCATTGTCAGATTGAATGTTTTTAACCCCCTTTGGTAGAATGGTTTTAATGGCTTCTGTAACCACTAACCCTGTCTTATTCTTTAGTGGAGCAGCATAAGCTTTTTTAGAAAATGTATCTATTAAAGTTAAAATATATTTATTGCCAGAATTTTCTCTAGCATAGTTTTGCATATCAATTAAATCTATTTGTACGGTTTCATTTATACCTAATACTTTGAAAGACCTTCTAATGAAATTCTTTCTTGCAGGTTTATGAAGTTCGTATGCAATTTCATTCATTTTTTATAACATCATCCTTTCCTGTAACTCTAAATACATCACCATTAGCCCCAATCAATAGATTATCTTCCATTCTTTTAAATACATAGTTTTCTGGTATATATGGTCTATTATCTATATACTTAAATCCACTCAAAGATGTGGGGTCAGCAACTAATAAATCAGGATTATATTCCATCAAATTAAAATTTTTTTCTCCATATACAAATTTTGATCCATCGTAATGCATAGATTGTGACATTAGACAAATATCATCCAAATGTTCCCCCTCTGGTAGATTTCTTATAAATTGTTTTTTGGCATCCCAACATTTTTCTTTTTTATCAAAAGTTATAGTCTGTTCTTTTATAACACAGTCAGTGTCATCAATGGCAGGTTTAACACGTACTAACCTTTTACTATTAAAACTCCAATAGCCTGCTTCCATTTTTGGAACTTGTGAAACATTCACAGCATCTTTACTATCTGTACCTTCCATCAAATTACTAATTTTCTGTTTATTTGCATTCCAAACACCATTCTCTGATTCTAAAAATTCATAATTATTATCGTCTTGTACAAATTTACCATCTTCTTTTCGTATTAAAGTCTGTTGTAAAGTGGGCACATCATTTAAACTTTCACCCTTTTCTACATTAGTAATTTTCCGTTTCTTAGCATTCCAAATACCATTCTCTGATTCTAAAAATTCATAATTATTATTGTCTTGTACAAATTTACCATCTTTACGTATTAAAGTCTGTTGTAAAGTGGGCACATCATCTAAACTTTCACCCTTTTCCACATTAGTAATTTTCCGTTTTTTAGCATTCCAATTTTTATTCTTGGATTCTAAAAACTCATATTTAGTTTTACCTTGTAAGAAGACATCACCTTTTCTAGTTAATGTCTGTCCCAAAGTTGATACATCATCTACAAACTCCCCATCTTTAACATTACCAAGTTTACGGTTTAAACCATTCCAACTATCGTCTTGTAAATTTAAAGTAGGTTCACTACTAGCCCTGGGTTCTGCAGGCTTATTATATGGATTATATAAACGATAAAATTTATCTATAAACATATTTTTATTTAATAAATAATTCCACTTTCTCTCAATTCCTCAATAATGGAATCTATTTCATTATCCACTCCTGAGTTACCGGCTTGGCGACTTAGCCAAAGAAGTCTTAACCTATCTACAAGCTCATTAGGATCATCCCAATAAATATAGTCTATTTTCTTACCAGTCACTTGTCTCAAACCTTCACCAACAGATTTAAAAAGAGGTTTAATTATATTAAGATATTTAGTATGTCTATTACTTGAAATTGGTGCACCATCTTTGTAACTCTTTAAATGTCCATTTGTAGCTTCCAAAATTTCTTTATAATTTTGCAAATCAGCCGGAGTATAATCCTCAGGTTCTTTTAAAGTTAACAATTGCCACAAACCTTTTGTCCCCTTGTAGGTTTTATTTGCAATTGTAACATCATCATTGGCAATATCAACTTCCTTATTTCCAATAAAAAATTTATTTGCTTCTCGTCTAATACCATATGTAGTGTCTGTCATACTACTTTTACTGAGGTAATTTCCTAAATAGTCTGATGCTAAAAGACCAAAATCTAATTTCTGTGGAGTAGATTGTTGTAATGGTTGTAATCTTGGTATTATTGGTATTCTAGATGGAGTCATTGGGAGAATCTCCATTCGAGGCCTCTCTGTTTTGGCGATTTTTTTTAATTCTTGTAATGGCTCTATTAAAGGTTGGAATGTTTGGAACCTCTCTTCAGCCTCTAGAAACTTGCCACGTTTTAAAGCTCTATATTTCTCTCGTATTTGATTTGCAGAGTCAACCAATTCTTGTTGAATGTTTTTCATCTTTTATTTACATTTTATTTATCTCATTTGACAAAGGATTGTACTCAAACACTTTATCATGTATTATCAAACAATATGCAGATGTATTTGCTGGCACATTTTCTGCAGTTTCAATCTCTAATTTAATATCAACAATTCCTTCCTTCACTGTTTCGTTCTGTCTAGAACAGTCTATTACAATTAGTGGATATTTCTTCATAAACTCAGCCCTACTAATCATAGGATCTGGGATAGTATTATAGTAAGTCTCTCTAAACCTCATAAACATCTCATAAGCTTTAGAGACATCTCCATTTTCAAAGTCGAGATTTAAATCACTATAAGGATAATATTCAGAGTTTAGAAATACTTTGAGATTTTTTAACTTACAGTGATCAAATTCATCAGTTCTTTTTCGTGCACTATTATCCCTAGCTGTTTGGAAACCAAATATAATATACCTAGGCTTCTCCAAACTTGAAGATGTCTTTACTGACCATGTATGTCTTGTAGTATTGGGATATGATGGAAGTTCATGCAACTCTAAGCTTCTAAATGCAATTTGCAAATTTTTATTTTGCAGTAACATCTTTTGTAATTGTAACTTCTCCCCATCTGATGGTATTACATGTGGCATCACCCATTGAATTGAGTTAAGTGTAATTTTAGGAATCATATCAGCAGTACCACTGGCTGGAGCACTAGTGGTTGTTAATATACAATTCAAATCATTTTTGGATCTTTTTAACACCAATTCTTGTTTGACATTTACTAATACCTTATTAAAATCCTCAAATACACCCATTAACAGTTCTAATGGCAAACAAGTACTAAACTTGCCACTTTTATGGAACTCTTTTAAATTCGTGTCAGAATCAAATGCCACATTTGACAATTTAGTAGTTTTATTGTAAGAGCTCAATATTTTCATAAGACTAGAAATTCCTGGGTTTCTTACAATGTCTATTTCTTTACCTGCGACTTCATATCTAATTTCATCAAATAAGAATGCAAATGCATTATTTATAAAATGACCTTTATCATGATTTTCAATTTCTCCCTTAATATACAGATAACTCCTACACGGGAGAGTTAGCAAATCTTGATTATTAATACATATTCGAATTTCATCGGAATTATTTATTGCCAAAGTGTTGTGGGGAACATAGGAGTGATTTGTAATTTTAACCACACTATCGTCGAATTGGGATTTCCCTGTAACGTCTAGAAAATCTTCCATTTTTATTAATAGAAAATTTTAACTTTAGTCCTATTGATCGTAGGAACCTAGCATTTTGTACACTTATAGATAAATTCTTATAAATTCTCATATCTTTTTTATATGACAAGTAATTGTAGTTTCTTCTCCATTAAAGTCAATTGCCTTGTCATGCTGATCGGCAAATGTAATACTGACAACATCTAAACTTCTCTTATTTACAGGAAAATATATAATATTTCTTGGAACTTCAATAATTTTGTAGCCAGGAGGAGCTTCTGGATAAAAGCTATGTATGGTGTGTGATTTGTTTCCGTTTAAATATGACCCGTTTGCAATATTACATTTTACTCTAATCACATTTACATTATTAATGTTTATTTTATTTGTAGATTCAAACTGAACACCAGGAGTAGAAACACCTTTAAATCCCAATAAAACAGACCCTAAACATGGTTTTGTAAAATCAAACACGTGGCTAGAAAGTAATGTCGCTTTCATAGTTTTATTATTAGCTGTAAGGAAAAAGTCTGGGATTTGCTTTTGAATTTCCTTTGCAAGCTCAACCACCTCATATGTTCCTTCAGAAATTTCTATTGTAACTGGAGCTTTGTGGTCATAATAGAAAACATCATCACCTTCTTCAATGGTTAATTTGTTGCCTTTAAGTTGATTTAATTTTGGAATAAGCCCTTTGAATAAAAGTTTGACTTTAGTATTAATTAATGCTTCTCCATTCTTATGTATTATAACTTTAAGTTTACCATCTAATAACTGGTTTAAATCATCAACTAAGATCTCTCCCTTTGGTAATGTTTTTTTCTCTACTTTGTAATATGTTAAAGTATTAAGTGGTTTTTTTACATTAAATATAGAATTATAACTTTGAAAATCTACTAATCCAATTACATAATCATCATTTAATTCTATGGGAGGAAAGAACACTTACTTTAGCTCTGGCTCTGTACCCGAAAATGTTATAGTAAATGAATCCATTTTTATAAACAAAAATTTTTTATGAATGATAAACATAAAATTCCACAAATAGAACTATTTAAATCTTGTATTTGATCGGTTGTATAGAATATTTTATGTCCCTCAAAATATTTAATTACTTCTTTTGGAGGTTGGATTCCAAATGGGTCAAAATAAATTACAATATCTTTATTTTTACGATATGCTGTCCAATGTGTGCCAGATGAACTGTCTAAATTAACTATTCCGCACTCTTTTACTTTTGGTGTTAGATTTTTTAGCTCGTTTTTTAGGTACACCCCCCGGAAGTGAGGCACGTCTTTTGCGGCCTCTAACAGCTGGTAGTTGTCCATCTTTTTTATTAAATTTTAATCCCATTCCCATTTTTGCTTTTGCCTTCATCAAATTTGTCACCGCATAAGCTGCAGCTCTTTCAGCAAGATTTGCGTCATTTGCCGTTACTCTAGTCCAAGCTAAGTCTGCTAATCTCATGTCTGCTTTGTTCCGAGCAGCGGTATCGGGATTATTCATGTAGAATATGTCATGCTCTTTACAATAAGAGTCTAGCTTATTTTTTGGAGGTACATTTTTGGCTAAATTTTGACGTATATTCGTTCCAGGTCCACAGTACCGATATGATGGTATGTGAAGTGGAAATGGAAGATTATTTATAAGAGTATTCAATAACCCTCGACCCCTGTAAGGCTTTAAGAATAAACCTTTGCCCTTTTTACATGTTTTCTTATTATTTTTCACCATTTTTATTATATAAAAAATGTCTTTTATTCAACAAAAACATAAATTTAAAATAGTACATACTAAGGAAAATATACCAAAGAAGTTGGGTCTATTTCCTACCAATATTCGATGTGTTATTTGTGGTCCAAGTGGAAGTGGGAAGACGGTTGTAATTTACAATTTAATTGTGAAAAAGGAAGGATTAAAATTTACAAACTTATATTTAATATCTAAATCTTTAGAACAAGAAAAATATAAAAAAATAATTGAAATATTTAGTTTGTGTGATGAAGTGAAATTACACACGTTTACTGACTGTGAAATCACACCAAATGATGTAAAATCACAGTCAGTTGTTGTATTTGATGACATAAATAGTCAAAATATTACACAATTTTTTTCAATGGGTCGACATAAAAATATTAACTGTTTTTACTTGTGTCAATCTTACAGCAAAGTACATAAACATTTACGTGATAATGTAAATTTCCTAATATTATTTAAACAAGATGATTTAAATTTAAAACATGTATATAACAATCATGTTGGTAATGATTTTTCATTTAACCAATTTAGAAATCTCTGTCATCAATGTTGGGATAAAACTAAATATGGCTTTTTTGTAATAGACAAAGAAAGGTTAAAGAATAATGGCAAATATAGATTTATGTTTGATCAATTTTATAATGACCAAGTGCAAGAGTATTGATACCATCTTCCAGAATAAACCTCTTGTCATCGTCAAACGATAGTACTTTCTTATTCATAGTTAAGGTTTGAAGATGATGATTTGTAGATATAATTCTAGTCACATTCTCATAGTAATCTTGCCCAGTGGCAAGACAGTTCAAATAATGTTGATGTCTAAGGAGATGTTTAACTGTAGCACCATCAGCTCCTTTAGCTTTCTTCACCTCTAAAGCTTGTTTGTCTTCTTCATATAACCATTTTAGAGGAATATAAGAATATAACTTTGGTCTTAAACCACAATATTCATACATAATATGACCATCTAATTCGTCTTTAAACTTGCCTGTGACTTTTTTATTTTTATCAGAGTATAAGAAATGGTCTTTACTATATCCAGAGGTATCAAAATAGTGTAAGTCACATTCTATTTCCTTGTAAAAATCCTCTGTAACTATAGAATACATTAAAGAATCTGTATCTGTCATTAGAAATCTTTTATTCTTAAATTTTGACATATAATTATAGTGGAAATCATACATTATTACTTTACTAATATCCAAAATGGTCATTCCCAAATATATAGGTTTATTAAACTTTACAACTAATTTATTTAAATGTATAGCATGTAAATTGTTATCGAACTTTTTGCTACAGTCAAACCTTGGATTAGTGACATATTTAGTTAATAGTGACTCATCCTTGAGATATATATCACGAAACTTGCGTTGGTTCATAATTGTTCGACCAAAAAGACTATTATTTAACAATTTATAAAAGTCTTTTTCAAAATCATTTTTAGCACATTTGCGTTTTTCAATATTAAAATTAATATAGGGTGCAAGCCATTTGGACTGTCTAAATTTTAAAATTCTATGGTATTTTGTAGCAACTAAACCCAATTCCTCATATTTTTTTAATGCTTTATAATGTAAAATATATTTAGTTTTGTCATTTAAATTAGGTATTAATTTGCCATTCATTTTCTCAGGTGCTAATGGATAGTCATTATGTAAATCGTGTAAGCTTTTATCATATTTTAAATCAACTTCTAAAATATATCCAAACTCATCATTTTGATTGTATTTGTAGTCTATCTCATTCGTCCAACGAAATCCATCCACGGGTAGTGTCTCACACATAGCTGTGGAGTATAGCGAGTTACAATCTAAATATATTAAATACACACTTTCTTGATTGGGATCATAATGTTCGCCCATATATCTATTATTGGCTTTAGCATAACGTGTGGAAATCATACTGACTCCTCCTCTGATTGCACTTTCTATGAACAAATGCATGTCAATATCTTGAAATAATTGTAATTTTATACCAGTCATTCTAAGACAGGCTTCCCATGTTAGTCCTGGAAGTGAATACATATGTACGGGGTCAAGTTTGTAATCTTTTAAACACAGGTCTCTAAATGTCTCAAACACATCAGCGAGTAGCAATACATCTGTTTTAAGATATAAATCATGGTATTCTTGTAAATTGTTTATATTAAAATGGGTCCAGACATGTTTTGCATGTTCATATTCGATGGGAGAGATATGTTCTTTAGTTAAAGTACTGTAAAAATTTTCAATTGGAGGTAGAGACTCTGCAAACTTATCTGGTCCTGTCATGTATTCATAAGGAAATACGCCTTTACGTTGTAGTAGTGGATTGTCTATGAATCTAAATGTATTTAAATTGGAAGCTAATTTGTATAATGGAAGGGACAGAAAGTTATAAGAATCTAAAAATACTAAATCATCAACAGAGAATGAAATGTACTTTTCCATATCTTTGGCTATGCAATTTAATTTACGATTATATTTTCCCAAGTGTTGCATTATTAAATGTCCATCGTAATTTTTCAAGTTATGGAAGAATACCTGGTATTTTCTTTGTTACTTTATAGTTTAAATTACAATCATTGTGGGCAGCTCCACGGTATTGGCCATTTGAATGACAATGTTCTCGTACCCTATCAAAATATAGGGGCTTTTCGCAAATGTGACAATGTGTTGAGTTTTGGAAAGATGCCTCTTGCTCAGGAGTCATTACAAGGGGAATATATATCGCCATTTGACTTTTAATAAAATCATAAGTCTCAAATAATCTTTCGAAAAACACATCCATAACATTTGCACCACTATATAACACTTCAGAAATAATCTTAGAATCTTTTACTACTACAAATGCAAATCCCGATGGAATATGTATATTGGAGTTTATAAAGCACTCAAAATCTGCATAAATCACAAATGGGGCTTTAAGTTGATATTTATAGTTTTTAAATTGTAATGTATCTTGTTTAGACATTTCCACTCTTTGTGCATCAAAGTTTTTACAATATGTTATATGATGTTCTAATTTATCTTTGGTGTAAAAATGTTGTAAACAAAACTTGCAAAAATACTTCTTATTGTTATGTTTTGTAGAGTAAAACATTAACCTATCAAAATCACGAATTAAACAGTAATGTGATTTACGACCTTCTTGTAATAATAATAAATCTATATGAGTATTACTATTTAGTTTGGTGGTTTTTAATGGATATATAAATTGTTGGTCTTCAACTCCAAATACATTAACACTTATATTATTCTTTTTTTCAAATTGATCTATGTCAGATATTTTTACGGGATATTTTATGTTTGTCATATTTAACTGATTTTCATAGGGTGCATATTTCGATACCCTTTCAGCATTTTTTGCATTCCTTGGATATAAAGCTGCTAAAATTGACCAAAGGAAGCATTTATTGTCAGAATTCTTTATATTTAAAACTGCATGTTTTGATTGAATACTTTTTGGTGTGGGGATATATGACGTTGGAGTTAGGGGCTTGTACTTGTAAACGTGCAACTGCCAATATTTAGTGTGGTCATATATCCATCCACTACCTTCCGCTTGATATTTGTGCATGGAAGCGTCAATCTTTAAAAGAGCATTTTCAATTTGAGGCTTTAAATCTCTCTTCTCAATGGTAAGGATAGTAAGGCTTCTGAAATCTGCAATACATTCTTTCTCATTAACTAATTTTCCATTTTGATCTATTGTATATTTTATAAATTTGATTCTCCTTACTAAAGTCCATTTTATCGGTAGAGGACAAGACTGAAGAGTACTTTTAAGTTCAGTTTTAATCGATTCACCAACAAATTTAATCATTGTATATGGACATTTGTTACAAGAATTTACATGTCTTTTAAAATGGCCAACAACATTTCTTTTACAGAAATTACAAGTCTTGTGACTTTGTAATATATGAGATTTTAGAGCCACATTATTATCACAGATTAAATCACACAGTTTACATACCTTCATTTGATGTTTTAAATTGTAGTGGCGAATAAGGTTGCTTTTTTTGGAGAGGGATGCGAAACAATGTTGACATGTAGTCTTCATTTTTATATATGTAACTAAAAAACTAGGTTGGCATCTTCTATACAGTAGAAATTATATTTTGACAATTTCAATTAATGAGAAATAATAATTTGAATCAGAATTTTATATTTTAATATTCAAAACAATCTCATACAATAAGATTTGGCAATTGTAATTTTCTAAATCAAAACTAAATCCAAAATCTTAAATAAAAAATACTTTTTAGCAATTCAGATTGCTGAGTCTACATATATACAGAGTGAGTAATACCTATTTTAAAGGGGACTTGACAAAATTATATAGTGAGTATAATTCGGCTAAGTTTTTAAATAATAACTTGTATGTACATTTTTGACTCAAAGTCCCCCCCGTGAGTGAATTTGGATAAGTTTTTAAATAATAACTTATGCACAATATTGACTCAAAGTCCCCCGGTGAGTAAATTTGGCTAAGTTTAAAAAAATAACATGTACACACTTTTGATTTGAAGTCCCCCCGTGAGTGAATTTGGCTAAGTTTTTAAATAATAACTTGTGCACACTATTGACTCAAAGTCCCCCCGTGAGTGAATTTGGCTAAGTTTTTAAATAATAACTTGTGCACACTATTGACTCAAAGTCCCCCGGTGAGTGAATTTGGCTAAGTTTTTAAATAATAACTTGTATATATTTTTGACTCGCTTAAAAATAGTAATAACAAAATAAGTTACTTTTTTGGATAGAGAAGCAGCACACAGTTGACATGTAACTAAAAAAAACAATTGGTGGAAATTACATTTTAGACAATTTCAATTAATGGGAAATAATAATTTAAATCAGAATTTTAAATTTTAATATTCAAAACAATTTCATACAATAAGATTTGGCAATTGTAATTTTCTAAATCAAAACTAAATCCAAAATCTTAAATAAAAATACTTTTTAGCAATTCAGATTGTTGAGTCTACATATATACAGAGTGAGTGTTAGTTATAGAGAAGACTATGTTACCTATGTTAAAAGGGACTTGACAAAATTATATAGTGAGTATAATTCGGCTAAGTTTTTAAATAATAACTTGTACACATTTTGAATCAAAGTCCCCCGGTGAGTGAAGTTTGGCTAAGTTTTGAAATAATAACTTGTGCAAACTTTTGACTCAAAGTCCCCCCGTGAGTGAATTTGGCTAAGTTTTTAAAAATAGACTTATATACATTTTAAGTTCCTTAGTGACTGTTCAAAATACTCTAAGTGTTTAAAAATAGATTTATATACATTTTAAGTTCCTTGGTGACTGTTCAAAATACTCTAAGTGTTTAAAAATAGACTTATATACATTTTTTACAAGTTCCTTAGTGACTCAATTCAGCTAAGTTTTTAAAAATGGACTCGGGAAATTAGCTACACTCCTAAGTTAAAAGAAATACAGAGTACGAGTACAAGCATCAATTACGTCACCAATTGATCCCATGACCCGACACGCGACAACATATTACAATAGTCTAGCTTAGATGTCAAAGACTTACCAAAACAAGAAGATCCAGGTGGAAGAGTGAGTGATGATTCCATAGAATGCCCCCCTTATATACCACAAAATTGTCTAAATTAATTTAGAACTTAACAATGGAAATTGAACAAACTGAAATTGAACAATTGAATAATTGAGGTCAATCAATCAAACATATTTGGTAATTGTCTAAACCTGCCCCAGACAGACTGGCGCCAGACAGACAGAGAATGTTGACAATTGGTTTTGATTGGGGTCATTAGGTTACACTCACAGTCATTCATTTGAGTCGGGCATAGTTTACGCATAGCCATAAGCGTGCCCGAGTTCACGCACAAACCTCGCATGATTTTGAGAATATACATAGGAATGGATGTGGATTTGAAATTTTAATGGAGTTTGAACATTTGTATGGGCTTGTATTGGACGAGAGCCGGGTCTTAAAAAAAGTGGCCAAAAAAATGAGCCATATTCCAGACGTGTTTTTTAGTATTAAAAAAGTAGAAAGTTTATATAGGGGTGTATAGGTCGAGAGCTGGGTCTTTAAAAAAGTGGCCAAAAAAATGAGCCACTAATTTTTCTCATTTTTCCCCTATAAAAAGTGCCCTAAAAGTGCCTCTAAAACGCCGAAAGTGAGGTAAAACCATCATATTATATCTACTTAATAAGGATTTTTGTGTCGAATATGTTTGTGTCAAGACCTCGTTGGACATTTTATAGTAATAGACTTTCAATTTCAATGAAGGTTGTGATAAAAAAAAACTTTATGTGGAGAAAAATAATTACTTGTTTAACCTTACGAATAATCATAGAGAAATGAGTTTCAAGCTTACAATCGATTTATAACCTAAATCGCAAAACTATTATATACACTTTGCTGTATACAAGGAAACAATAACGACAAACACATGTGCAGAGTTCCAACTGTTGTCTTGATACGGAAACAATTACCACCAGACATTAGTGTTGTTGCAGCATTAGCAACATGTAACATGAGATAACGTCTTCTACACAACTTTAGCAGTACATTAAACTGTATAGTGAATTCCCTCTTATATATTTATTCAACAATCATATAATTCATAATAATAAATGAAGATTGTTTTTACGATCAGGAATAATGTTAAATCAAAATTTCTTAGATAATTCGTAAATAAATCCAGAACATGGATCTACGTTATGCAAAATCAATAATTTCGAATTAGTTTCTTATGTATCTAAATTTATTCGTAATGAAATTTGATTTAATAGCTCTAAATATTACCCATGGCAGCTATACAATTATAAAGATTAAGAGAAAACTTGTTACACACATAAAGTGGTTGTATGTGTGATATATTTATTTTATCTCTGATGTTTTTAATATAATACTATATGATTAATAATCAGAGATTCTTTTGTTTAATTTTGTTATTCGGTAAAATGAAAAATAAACTAATAAAATGGCTTGCTATCCAAATAGTTATTATGACTTATCAAATGTACGTAAGGGTAACTCCAGTTGCAGGTTATGTTTATTATTTTAGTTGAACTTATCATTGAAGATTGACAAAGTGTGACGTAATCTCAACAATACAGTAACTTGTCAACTTATTAACTATCGACCCAACTTTGTTAGGCCTAGCTCTAAGCTTATCCAAGTTTGTAAAATTTAAAATTGTGTGATTTTACCTTTGATTTAAACCGTATCACTAATCTAAAATAAATACAGTGAATAGAACAATCATACTAAGTTAAGTAATTGTTTGGGTTAAATTGAAAAAAATAAAACTATGTGAGAACATTGTTTACTGCCACATAAGTTAAGGCTTAAAGTTTTTGGATGTGCCCTAACTGCAAAAGAGCTCGGCGAGTTATAAATCGTTATCCATAAAAGAAAATAGAAGTAGAAGTTAAAAAAGCATGAACTAGTACTCTTTCCTTTAGTATCAAGGTTTACAGCTTCATATTATTTAATTATGTAAGTGATTAAATTAATACAATTTAAAAATTAGGAAGAAAAGGCCTATTTATTTTCCTATAAAGCCAAATTGATCAGTTTTGTGTGGTTTATCATTCACTATGAACAGGATGGCCGACAGGAACCAGGTGTTTTCAAATAGGTAGTAATATTCGCTATATAGTTAGTAGTTCACTTCTCACTGGTATAAAGTTTACATAGTAAAAGTTATAAAAGAGACACAAAACAAATGAGTAAATTCTTTTTTCAAAAAGTCCGGTTTTTTCTGGTTATCTTTTATGATTTTAGAATTTGTGAACGCAAAACAATTCCTTAATTAACCCAATTTTTAATAAACACTTTGTAATTTTAAACTTATCATATAACCACAAAAAGGAAACCAATATAAGCCTTCACCAAATTGTAATTTAGACTAGAGAAATATGCATAGGAACAGCATACAAATAATAAGCATAGAACTGAGTTAAAAAAGATGATTGAACCGAATTACGTAGTAATTCCCGAAACACAAGAACGCTTTTAACTGGACCTGCTACAATAGACTAGATTCACAAATGATTGATAACAATCCACTAACTCCTTCAGGTTACGAAAGCTTCCCCTTAATTTTTCCGAATGGGACATTTGTGGTCCGAAAAAAAATATTCAATGAGAAATCAGACATACTTTTTGCTATTGTAAAATTAACATAGCTCAGAATAATTTTCCAATCATTAACACAAGGTTTAAAATATTTCAGAATGTCAATGATTTAGTTTGCCAAATTTAGCAATAATAAAGTATTAGCAAACCAGTATGCTCTCTAAATATTAATTATACCAAGGTAAGCTCCTTTACAAATACAGCTACTTTTGATTAATTTCTATGTTTAATTTGCCTGCTAATGGTATGCACTAGATTTGTATATGTTATTAAAGCGGAAGAAAGATGTATCAAATGATATACTAATATGCAAAATAAATGTAATACAAAACGTAATATATTATTTTGTAACAAATAATACCAAACCTTACTTACAGCATCAAATAATTCTAAGTTAGTTTATTTAATGAAAAAGACAATCGATTTTGCTAGCGAATGGTCTGTTTTTTTTTAACTTAATTATAATTATAAGCAGTAAAAATCCACTCATAGTTGTCTATTGAGGATATTGTAGAGGAAGGAAATAACGTCTCTATCACCCGATTGTTGATATGGTTTTCTATCACCACAAAATCCGATTCATACTAAGCCATTACTGTAGGCTATACATTCCCTTGAAACAACTTCCTTGTTTTTGTTTACTGAATATCGTATGTAGTATAGTAACCATATTGTATATAACTAAATTGACTATTAAGTGTTAATTGTTACGTTCTAAGTCTACAAAGTAGGCTACGCTAGTGCAAGTGCTAGTGTAGAAATATTCTTCGCATTATTTGTGATTATACCCTTATATGCTAATACATGACTGTACTTTACATGCTCGTTAGTCGGATTGTTGTATACCACCACCATATCTCGTTTACACCAAGTGCAGGTGCTTTGTAGTGTTATCTAGTCGTTTCCACACTATAACTCAATAGTTATCAGAAACACACATTAGTAGTATTAGATTCATAATTTATCATTGTGATATGAGTTACACCCAGTTTCCTCTATTGTCTTGTTGCTTATAAACGACATGAGTGGTACAAGTAATCACTTACATGCTATGTGTGCTATTTGCCTATTTTCTTCCTTGGACGCTAGGTACGAGCCCGGTTTCCTTTTCACATTACTTCAGGCCAGACCTAGGGGTCATGGCATTATCACTTGGATAAATCCATTGGTGATTTTGCAGGATTTGAACCCAGGACCTCTGGCACCAAAGTCCCGTGCTCTAACCACTAAAATAGCTGGCTGTCCCGTTATTTGTCAATCCGGACATATACCCTTAATGTATAGTGTTAGAACTCTAATCGTAAGATTTAGTAGATTCAAACATAATGAGAAGATTATTATTTGTAATACGAGTATTTTAATACAGCTGTGTTGTATCTATATTTTGATGACATAATATTTTTATGTTTTACATATACGGAATCATCAATATTTTTATTTTCGGTTAAACTTATTACTTTATGCTTAAAGTTTAATATTGGCTTTTTTCATAGTCATTGAGAAAAAAAGCAAAAGCCGTTATGTAAATCCTTATTTATATTTGTTCGAAACGTAATGTAGGTACTGATTTATGTTTTTGCCACTACACGTATTGAGAGTGTCCCAGTGGCCACATTCTAAGTTTTCAGCTTACGCAACCTAAACTTGGAAACTAATAACGACAAACAACTGCATTTCATAAAGTGAAGGAGAATTCCAAGGAAGGAAGGGGGTGAAGGAGGGTGCAAGGAGAATTCTGTGGTCTTATGGATCCTATATTACATTTCCAAATATGTTTAACTTATTAATTGATGAGCTATGTAATATATTAAAGTGTAAAGGGAGTTAAGTTAACCGTAAATTATTATTAATATCACAATATTCAGTTTATGTTATGCCTGTTGACATAATATTTGGACAAATTTTAGAAGAAATTAAGAAAAATATTATTGGGAAATCAATTATTATTTATGGATAATATATTACATGTTCAAATATGTTTAAGTAATGAGTAATGAGTTATGCCATATATTATAATGTACAGGGAACTTTAAATTATGATTAATGACACAATATTCAGTCTATGTTATGCCTTTTGACATAATATTCAACGTTCGAACCTTCAACCTCCGAGATAAGTATATGTCTATAAGTTAATCGGGAATGTGAGCTATCATAATGTAAATTAGTTTTATCATGACAAATTTTAGCCCAATCCGCCCAGTAGTTAATGCGTGATTGAACTTCAAACAAAGATAGGATCTTTCACATTTATAATCAAATCAAAATATACTTTATTTCCAAAAAATATTCAACAGGAATAAAATATAAACATAAACTTCCAGTGAAACAGACATCTTACTTGCTATTGCATGGATGAAATAAATAATTATAAAAGTACATGTCAACTTAATAATAATAATAACAAAGGATGGAAGGTTGCAGAGAAAGCTTTGTTAAATATAGTCATTTAGGATATAAATTAAGCCTACATGGGCTGGAAGCCTGTGCGTAGCTCAGTCGTTATCAGTGAATTACGTATTTGTTGGAAAACAATAATATTCAAAAATATTTAGAAAATCTTAAAAATAGCTTATTCCCTATATGGGAAATTCGCTAAAAACAAGTAATTTAATATAACTGTTAAGTACTGTCAACTATTCTGAGGCTGAATTAGTGAAATGAACAATTTGAGGAATGAGGCAAGGCGGAGGGCATAGACATACTATAGAAAAGAATGTTCGATGTTGTAATTCAGTAATAATTACGAGAGAATAAAGTAGGGTCAAGTCTGCCTGTACTCTGCTTTGATTAGGAGTTCTGAATCATCTACACCCCACTCTATCAGACAGCCAGTGATGCATTTTTTTGAAAATAGTAATCGATGGAGAATGAAACAAATGACAAGAATTACAACGGGAGATAACATTACGATATAAAACTTCAGAAATGTAAGAGGAATTTGTTAATGAGGAAGACT
Source organism: Macrosteles quadrilineatus (assembly GCF_028750875.1). Lineage (NCBI taxonomy): Eukaryota > Metazoa > Arthropoda > Insecta > Hemiptera > Cicadellidae > Macrosteles > Macrosteles quadrilineatus. The sequence goes on from NW_026542602.1 coordinate 11,732,422, forward strand.
TGGATAAATGGGAGGTAGTTATTCCGAAATTCTGTGCATATCGGGTATTATAAGAATGTGATGTTTGGTTAAAAACAGAATCGAAGTTCTTGAAAATATGAATTGAAAGAAATTTAATAAATAACTGTCTTACACTGAGTAAGGATAATTCACGAAATAATGTGTTAGTGGGGTATCGAGTTGGCTTATTGAAACATAATTTGAGTAATAACTTCCGAAGGAATAATATTACTAAGATTGACTTTATTGCTATACGATTGTTTTTTGAACTCCTTCAAATCCATTGGCTTGAAATATAAGTAGGAATATAAAACTAAGTACTGTACACATCTTAAGAAACCGAATACATTTAAATTAAATTTTGTAGTTACAGTGTTTCTAATTACGTATCACTGCCCCTAATATACCATTCAAGGTAGCCTTGGACATAAATTAATACTTACTTTCCGTATCCGGAATTAATTAAAATATATAATTAAAGGGTAAAATTAAGATTTGATTCAATAATCAATTAGGGTGTTTAATTATCTCTTGTAGAATGCCTAAAGATCCACATTATTCCTTTTAGCGTCTTCTAAATTCTAAGCACGGATATAGCAGCTTGTTAGCATATGATATCTATTTACCCTTAATAAAGCCCCTATAATTAATTTCCTGAAATGTTCCTAGCTTGTACCATTTTTTGTGCAGCGGAACTCTAACTGCTTTCACCCGTTCTTTTGGCATTTTTTTTAGTTCTCCATACTTGTAGAATCAGTTTTAGTATTAATAAATAATTCAGCTCCATGTTTAATTAACTCATTGGGATAGCATCTTCCCCAGGTGTATTTTCAATTTTTTTTTTACATCCTTTATATCTTTTATTGTGGGTTCAGTTATTAACATAACTATGAGTATGTTAACTCAATTATAAGAACAGATGTTTTACATGACTTAATAAAATTCCGTAATTTTATACTTACATGTTTACTAATCATAAAGTTTTAAGAGTAAAAATGTATTAGTTAGGCAAAAGTATACAGTTAAGTTAACTGCTGTTGGCGTTCATAGTGTTGGTAATTAATTTCATTTAAGCGATGGAACTTTTAATTTAAAATTCCTACATTGTTTATTGCTAATAAGATCTCGGATTCGTGACTTGCTTGCACGCCAGCTTTATTTTCCCTGGCTAAAAAAAATTGTATTTTGTTTTAAAATTGCAAACAATTATAATCGAATGTTAAGGTATACTTATCCTAAGAAACTTGATTATTCCTACAATATTGCACATCATAAACTTATCTAAAGCTGAATTTCATTGAAAACTCAAGTCAACCCTTTGAACATAAAAGAAGGATTTAGTATATTTCATAACAAGAGTAAAAGTGAGTAATTATATATTTGAGGTCGTATGTTTGAAGTGTGACATTTATCGAGCACTTGCATGGTCGAGAATATGTATGTACACACACTTTCACTCGTGTTTTGAAAGTTACTTTTCGCTACACTACAAAGACTAACCATTTTCTCAATTAACACCGACATTGGATATTTCATTGTTACAGTTAGGAACCTTAGAACTAAAAGCATTTGTTAGTCATGCCTTCATTTTAAAGTAAATATTTATTTTGGTTGTGCAGTTTTGGTTGTGGAAAATTGAATTGTTGAAAAAAAATGACAAATCTTTGTTTTTTACGTCAGCAGAATAAAAAAAAAATTGTAAACATTTATTTCACAAAGTAAACATTCTTTTTCCGTAGTAAACAATGTAATGATGAATTTTCGCATGTGAGAAATATGTAATGAGAGCAAGTCATTTCACAGTAGTGTAGCAAAAAAGTAATTTTTCACTTACCTTCGATCTAATTATAATCTCTTCAACTATAACATGAATTTATTTTAAAACCTTTTTCATGTAAATGGTCTGATTTTTGCACATAATATAACCTTTACGTCTTTCATTAGTATTTGTATTTTATAAGTGATTTGTTACAGTTATAACCATGGGAATTCTTCTTTGTCTAGTGCAACCTTGTATTACTCTCAATACTCGCTATCCCCTTTATTATATATGTTTTTTTTTTACCAAGAACTACTTTTTCTAAATTGAGGTGCATTAGGCCCTACTATATATTGACAAAACATAAATTATTTAATATACCTTATTTTAGAAGGAATCCTAGCTATAGATATTCTAAAGTAATCATTAAATTGCTTAACTGAAATAATAAAGGGACATTTCTCTTGCCCTTCATTGCCAAGCAGCTTGTTCTGGATAATGTATTTAGTTAAATAGATTATGGTGAACGATCCACTTGTTTATGTTGCATTGCTGTAAAACCTTTGATGACATTTCTTATAAGTCTTGATTCCCTTATCAAATCTTATATATATTTCTCTACCAATGCTACCAAAAAAATATGGTTTTCCTATTCTATCTATATATATCTATGTTATTTAGAATCATGATTACAACTAGTTTATTACAGTTGCCAACACCTTACTGATACCATTTACCGATATAGTCATATTGGAACTAAAAAAAAAAAAAAAAAAAAAAACACTAGGTACTAGTAGAATTTGATCAGATTGAATATTATTTGTTTTACAAGGAATTATTTCATTCAGAAATAATGTGTTGTACTAAATAATAGTTAATAATAGTTGACTATAATGCCTAATCAATTACTAAATTCAGTTAGGGCGTTTGTTTAACCTTGAGATAAAAAAGAGACTATAGAATAAATACAAAAAATATCTGCAAGTTAGTGTTAGCGCTGTAAACGTTTATTTATAGAAGAGAATATTGAAATCAAAGTAAACAACAATTCAAACCTAACAAAGCATCAACCAATTAAATTTGCGTTGGGAGAGCCCTTAACCACTAAACCTATTAATTAGATTTAAATTAATTGTTTTACAACACAATGGGATCTGTTTTGTTTAACCTGCAGAGATGTATTTATTAACGCTATGTTAAATATATATTTTCAATTTATACCTAACGTTTCATTATTATTTATTCTTATACATATTTATTATTGGTTTTTATATATTTTAATGACTAAATAATAAAAGCAAAATTTAAACTTCAAATGATCTTTTTCTGTTTTGTGTTTTATACTGCTAGCCTATACAACTTAAAAAATAAGAAAAGCTAAAGGACCTATGTAATAATAATATCATTATTCTTATTTTAAGAGATAACATATACCACGACAAAATAGTGTATACATTTTAATATGTGAAATACTGCACAATGGAAATATTGAGCAGATATCGGAGCAGACTAAGTAGCAATGCATACCAAACTTAAAGTAGATTAATGGCCTTTTCGATTACATTGATACATCTCTAAGTTGAGATTCAAAAGAGAAAAATGTTTCAAACATTGTTTAGTTTTCACTATTTCTAATATACCTGTAACTATAAAAACGTTCACAGCAATTAGGCTAGACATATTAAGAGTATAAGTGACAGATATCGGAAGATTTGTACATTCTATATATTACCATTATTCTTTATGTATTCTGGGCCATATATTAAACTGAAACATACTTAAAATAAACAAACTAATGTGTCCACTGACTACAAGCCTCATCCTGAAAGAAATGTCTGTCTAAGATACTAAGATACTAAATACTAAGATCAAATCGGGGAAAATGGGGAGAATAATTTTTTTTAATAGTTGAAATAGTTAAATACTTAAAAGTTAAATTTTGTCTTTTTTTATTTTACAAATCAGTTCCTTTTCAAAAAAGCATAATTACCGAGATTTAGCCCCAAAACCTAATAAATGACCAGATTTTAAGGTTTTTCACAAAATATCAATGCTCCGGGCATAGTATCTGTCAGATAACCTCATATTCGTGTTCAGCGACCCTAAAAACATAAGGAATGGTGATTACGATTGTACCTAATCTTTCCAGTAACTTTCCTAATATGTCTTGGCAAAATAGTAAGGAACAAAGAACATAAAATTGAGTACAAGATGGCCGTGTAAGTTTATTAACGTTTTTTATAAACGATTTGTGCCTGATGACTAATTATAATGATTTGTCTCAAAATATACAAAATACCTATTCAAAATATTCAGCTTGATTCATTTACACATAAATCTTTAAAGTAAAATAATTTAGTTTACTGTGACAATAACTACCAATACGCAACTCGCCGAATGCAAAATGTTGAACCAAATGGTGATGGCGTTAGGGATATTGACCGCAAACTTTGTTTAACTCACTCGAGAAGTAACTTTGAATATAAAGATGAAACTTCGCCACTTGGGAGAAATTTGTAAACCAAAGTGTCAATAGGTTCAACTTTCAGTGTCGGCTTTCTACATAATGTTTTACACAATTATAACAACATTATTTTAAGATCTCGTCCATATACAGAATAAGCTATTACCGATGAACGTTTAATAGTGTTTAGGAAGACCAAGATATGAGCTTGAAACAAAAGATGAAAAAAACAAACACAAAAAAGTGCTTATCTAAATCACAAAGGGAAAAGTACAACTTACGTCTCTCCTACAGTTAGTTGTTGACTTTAAGGATAAGTACCCAAAACTATCATAATATACATTTATCTTAGCCATTCTTGTGTATGCTTGTGCCAAAATGTGCACAGCAAGAGTAAAAACATTTTTCACGATTTTACTTCTTTTCTTGTCAATTTTTAAGCAGTATTTTTTCACTTCGAATTATCAAATATTCTGGTCACGAAACAGATCGTTTTCATGCATGATATAAATTATTCTTCTTGTAGTAGTAAACAAAAAGTATATTAGTGGTGTTTTACTCTTATAATCAACAGAGAGAGTAAGAGATGAAAGGAAGGGGAAAATTAATTACATTGACATCGGAGGAGACAAAGGAAGCTTAGTTTGTAGCTTAACCTCAGCAAGATCACGCGTTGTACACCATGGTTGTATCTCAGTGTTTAAGTCACTTGGCATTGGCATTATGCACTATGCTAAACTTAGCATTGCATTTTTAAAATATAACAGAATTAAAACAAATAATCGTCCATAATTAACGTTAGTTAATAATTAGGTTAGGGAGTTTTCATTTCCTGTGCCGTAACGTGTGAGGTGAAAGCTACAAGGTTTGATTTTAAAATTTCACCCACTTTTAATGCATTTGAGGTGGTTTAGTTTAGTGAACAATCCTAAAAATAACTTATTAGGTCAATTTGATTTTTGGATATAAGATATTCTGCAGATTTTTTAGGTTTTGTGAAATAAAACCATATACTACTTTATTTGAATATATTTCGTATTTATAAAAACAATATACAAGTATCGATTTATGTGGATAGTTTTACTTTTTGTATTGTTTGTAATGTTACTATCAAGAAAAAATTCCCTTTTTAGCGAATTTCCCATATAAGGAATAAGCTTTCATTAAAATCTGATAATTTTTGCTCGAGTTATCGCGCTAACGGACACAATATAAGAATTTGCACGGAAAGTGTTTTTGATCTCTGAGAACTTCAGAACGAAAGAACTGGGTCTGGGTCTTACCACGAGACCTACGGAAAAAATCCCTCTTATGTAAGGTATTGTGAGTTGATGTTTTTAGCAAATTATAACAATACAACTACTAACTAACTACATTTTTAGACATAAAACATGGAGTCGTCATGTAGTTTCAAGTGAACGTGTATGCTTGTCCGCCCATCAAATAAACTCATCAGTCGAGTTTAACGTGTAGATTTTATGTGAATAACAAAGTCGTGTTGCTCCTGTGATGCTTTGTGTTAAGTTTATTGGACGCAAAATATAAAATGATTCAATTAATTATCTATTTGCGAAAAGTTACATTTACTAATTAATAAGGCATCTTCCTTGTATACGATTCGCTGAAATTAAAGGTGAATTGTCCAAACAAAAACTAGTGCATAACGAAGTTGTCAAAGTTCGCAGTTGTGCTTCAAAGGTTGACCTCAACTGTCAACTCTAGTTTGAAGCTGTAACCATTCAATTAACCTACTCTACTTGTAGGTGTAATAAGATTACTGGATACGTTAACTAGCTGTCAGAAAGGCAACTTTGTTATTTTATTATGGCCTTTAGCAATGTCTTGTGGATTAGCTTAGTATTTTCATGTGGATAGTAACAAAAGTACTTAACCATTTTAGCTGTAGCTAGAAGTTATTTATAAATTTGTTTTGTTTGCATTAGAAAATTATTTGTTCCTTTGGAAATGTATACAACAACAAAAAATGGGTCAGGTTTGTATCTTTGAAAAGTCACTTCTTGCATGAAAGCAACATTGTTGGTAGTTTTATAATTTTTATGAGCGAGGACTCCGTGAAATACAAGGGTGAAGAGGCAATTGTTGCTGTCACCAATAAATATTCAAGTGCTCTTTTAAACACCTCCGTTTAACAGGCAACACATTTTATTCAAACACCATTTGACAAGCCACTATTATTATTACATGATATCTGTAGGCTGGTTGGCTTCAAGTAGTAGTTAGCTAATGGACATTTAAGTATTAAGTTCTATTTTGTTTGTTGTAAGTCCTACATTAAGCATGCGGGGAGCACAATTTTTATTTCTGCTGCGGTTTTTTGATACGGACAAAATGAGGGTAAAAAAATAAAATTATAAAATTAATTTTATAATTATTTAATTATAAAATTAATAAAAATTGTTTAAACAACTTATAATTTTATGAAAAAAAACTAAATTTATTTCATAAATAAATATTAATTTATAAATAACAATTTACCAATAGCGTATACGAAACAAAGTGTGGAAGGATATTCGTATACACTTACTGATGTATGTTAAACTTACACTTAACAGTATTAACACACCCAACAACCATAATTTAATTGGAATTCATATGTAATAACAACGTATCTGTAATAGATAGAAATATGACGATGGGTCATTGAAACCCATTTAGAAAGTGGCCCTGAACCAATAATATGAACTACCTCTTCAAACAAAGTAGGAGAGGGTAATATGGACAATAAGGGTATAAGGGTAAAAGTATCAATCGCACGGTCTGACCATTTTTTACATAATACATCACCTTTATAAAGGTTCATTACTCCGATAATTATTTAAAACGGCTATCGTTTGTCATAAAAACAATAGTTACTTTACTGACAGAATAGCCAAGATCACATTGTTAACAGTAGGAACACTTTATTGTAAACCAGTGAATGAAGTTTTCCTTTACAGCCATTTTGGTTCAAAGTGAAACTAAATTTCCCGGGATTGTAGATGGCTGTATGTGTACCAAAATTTAGTAAGTTTAATCAACCTCGTTTTGATTGTGAAATAAACTTAAATAAAATTGATTTCAATGGATCTATGTCATTATAAATTAATGACTTATACCAGAAGAGTCATCAAAACATAATTTATTTTAATTTTTTTGTTTTTGAGTACAGAAGATCTATGATCTTTGATATGGTAAGGCTCTCCATTTTTTCCTTACCAAACCTCTTATCTGACAAAAGTGGTTGGCTCCTGATTAGATAATTTGTAGTTTTACAATGACACTCGTCTAGTAACACAAAATCTGCATGGGTTTCGTTTTCATTTAGTTGGTATTTCTCACAAATAATTAATTAACAATATTTATGGATACAACCAAAGACCGATACTTGTAATTTCTGTTAGGTTTTGTTTCATTATGTGTTTTAGAAGCTAATAACTTTCACATGATTAAACAATTATTAACTGGAATTTATTTTAACGGTTTGATAAGCAACATTCCAACTTGTTGAAGAACCCTGAGATAGAAGCTATATATTCAGCAGATGGCTGTATCATTACACTGAGTGGTAGAATTCTCAGGAGTGACAAGACGATACCTCTCTCTTCCAGGCATTACAAATAGTAAATAATCAGCCTGTGTTAAAGATAACACTGCCTATATAGCTTTAAAAGATAGCAGGTCATTAAAACAATTTAATTTAATTATTATTTTAAGGAGCTTCTAATTAGAGTAATATTAAGGAATCTCCGCCTTCAAAAGGTTAATGAAATACAAAGTAGTAGTAACATTATTATTGGATAGTTTTAAAATGCAGAACTAACTACATAAATGTTAAAATGCATGAAATAATTTAATTTAAATAATTGTATAATAATAATAATAATAAAGGGTCTTCAATCGACATCGTTATCATGGAAATGTATTCAACATGTACACCAGTGTATTCAGTAACATTTACTGTAATATAATATTGTAATAATGAATGAATAAATGATTATAAAAACTACCATGTAGTCAATAAAGCTCATAACCAGTTTCCATCGTGATGACTTTTTTTGCCAATTGTTACACTTAATTTTTAGAGTATTATGGTTTAAAATTATTTAGTTTTTTTTTGCTTCGTTACGGTTAAAAAATATGCTCGTGATAAAAGTCGTATATTTCGAATTGTTATAAATACGATTGTTTACTGTTTTAGATTCAGTTACGTAAATTGTACATTTAATCTTTAAGCAAGAAATGCGGCTTCAAATTTAACTGGTCGTTAAAATGTTTTTATAGAGCTTATTAAGTTCCATTTACGGTTAACATGTTGTAATAAACAGGGATTCAGATTTACACAATCTGAAACATACGTTAAAGCTGATTTATGGTTTAAATTTATAATCGTGAAAACTGAAAACACATTTATTTTTTAGGGTTTATAGTAAGTTAGTACTGTGTTAATTTATTCTATATAATTTTGAAATTGTGAATTTTTGGTATAATATACAATATGAGTGTCAGCCAATCAGGTGACTGTACATAAAAAGTTGCATTTTCTTTTCCTTAAAGAGGTAAGAAACATAATTGCTGTTTAGTTCAGATTATTGTTTACTTATCATCCAGTCATAATTGACACGAGAACCCAACTGAGGCTGTTAATTGGATTCTCGCTCGTAAAATTATCGGCCTGACGTTAAGGCAATTATAGTCAATAACGTAAATATTTTTCTCTTTACTGTTAAATCTCAAGGCTGTTAATTTAATTGAAAAAATCTTTTTAGTAACTGAAACAAATGTAAACTAAAACATACATCGAATTATCTCCATATTATAAAGTAGATTTGTCTTAAATCCTTGAAATTGTATGTCTTTATGGGCTTTAAACCTATGGAAATTAGAATAAGCAGTTGTATCAAGCGAGTATAAACGCAATTATTCCGGATAAAAAATTTAGGACTTCTCCTTATTTCAATACACTCTATAAACAAGTAGGTCTTAAAAGGTTTATAGAGGGTAAATAAAAATAAGTCTAATAACACTTGAAACGTATATTAACACTTATACTGTTTTTAAGACGGTAAATATGTATAAAAGATGGTAATTTTGATGGAAATGGTTGAACACTCCAATAATCATCGGACCCGATAGGCGAATGATTGATTAACACACCTCACCCAGTTAAAATATGACGAATTATCAACAACGTTATCATATACAAAATCATGCATGCAGTCGAGTATCGTGTTACTGTAATAGAAACACGTTAAAACTATTATTTTGACTGATTTGCGTTGTCCTGTGTGCTGTGGCAAATAAAAATGTTAGGAAAATATTTAAGTCAGATCGTACTGGATTAATATAGACGATATGTTAGTGCGTTTTATTAACATGTCTTTGTCTACATAGATTGTTAATTATGTTTAATTTAGTGTCAAAATGTTCCTAAATGCTAATGAAACTATTATACTAAAATATTCGTGTTTCATATACAAAGAAATCGTAGTAATTATGTAGTTTAAAAAATATCTCGCTTTAAGTTAATATTTCTACACAATACAGCAACAACAATCAAGACGAGTTTTGTACTTGAAAATCTTACTGAGCGTTTCCCAACTTTGTATATTAGAGATAAACTCCCGAGAGAACATATCAACGCACGTCAAGCTCTTAACTTGATCATCATAAGTTGACATCATCTGGGGATAGTGTGCCGTCTGAGTTGAAGTAACAGATATTGACTTTACACCAGGATGAATCTCATTGCCTAATAGTCTCACTACTATGTGCTCCTTGGAGTTTGAGTTTTCACATCAGATACAGACAAAAATTTAGCGGTTACTTACTAACAGCATACTTGGCTGCACTTTACTTTAGGTCCTACACTCATTCGAATGATAATATCGAACCTTACCTAACTAACCAAACTATATATCGAATGAAACAATCGATATATCGATATTTTCATTCGAATGGTGGGACCTAAAGTAAAGTGCAGCCGCGTACTTTTTTATGCTGTATTACATGAGTTATATTAATATATATATCGACCTTCGATCATTATTGCATTGCCTCGATGTTTTTTTTTACAAATATTTACGAAAGTAATTTATTTTTTATTTTATGTATTTTGTACAGCATGTAATGGCAGTGTTTGCGTTTATTGTTCTTTGTGGGAGATTTAGTGTTATCACTGATAATGTCGCTTTAGAATAAATCGTGGTTGGATAAAATTTGATGCCAAAAAGTTAATGAAAGAGGTATTTTTACTATGTGTTTGGGTGTAGTTAAGTCATAAGTGGAATATTCATTATTAACAAGCCTTTAATTTTCCATATAAACTATGTGTTTCATATTTAATACGGCAACTAGAAAATTAAAAATTAAATTCTCTTTCAATATACGAATTTAAATCATAAAATAAACGGTATCAGCATTCTGACACTTACTTTCTCCCATACGTGTGTCAACAACCTTTATCATGTGTAAGCGGTGGGAGTAAATATACGGAAATGGGATTAGTACAATTTTGATCAGAATTTAAAGGACTATAACATACTAAATTTTTATCAAAATCGTTTGAGCCGTTTTTGTGAAAATCCAATTTTTCCGTTATTTTATGGGGTTTTCATGGGAAAGTAACATAATTAACAATAACTTTTGAACCGTAATTTTTACAGAAATGGGATTTGTACCATTTTGTTCAGAATATAGAAAAGGGCGGATCCTCACTTACGATTTGCTTTTTGGAAGGAATATATATATTGAGTTTAAGTTTTATTTTGACTTCTTACACGTATCCCTTTTGCATTTACTTACGGGGCAACCTGTATGTCAATTAATGATGGTGAAATTATTGAATAGATTAAAACATTTTCGCTATGTTGTTAAAATCTTTTAAATCTATTGTTTCAAATATAAGTGCTACCTTCTAATAACGCATCACCACCTCTAATGCACCGTACTAGGTAGCGTAGGGAATTTTAGAAAGTTGTATCAAACTAAGTGGTAAAACTAGCAAACTGTTTTATTGTTATGGTTTGTTTATTTAAATCAACGTCGGCATCTAACGCTGAAAGTCTAAAGAACCACGTTGTCCCCTTTCGCGCCTTCTTCCTGTTTACAGAGCTAGGTTATATAAGCTTGTTTTAATAGAAACATATATTTATATATCTTATAAATAAATAACATTAAAAATATTTATTGGACAGTCTGATGATGGCACAGTGATGCTGAAACGGCCGAAACATTGGTAACAATACAGGAGCTGGCTGACGAAGGTAATATTTCAATTTAGTTATAGAACCAGCTCAGAAGCTAGAAAATAAGGATTATAAAAAACATATTTAATCAACCATAGAATAAAATTCACAGGTTATTATTTATTCCACAGATTTGAAATAATCATAGAATAAATAAACAACAATATTGGTGTTACTTTACATTTTATAAGGTCGCGTTATAGCGTGTTATATCAAACACACGGACATGATTACGCTATTACACATGATCAAACAAATATTGGTTGTATTCTAAATAAAACTTTCATCAGTGATTTATAACATTTTAGTTAATTTCAGCAATTATTTATTGGAATGTATTTTGATAGAAAATCTTATTGTTCTGAACAATCTTACTACTTGCTTCACAATGTCTATTTCTATTCTTTCAACCTGCTTTAATGGTTATTTTTATGTAATAAGTCTCAATGAACTATCTTAAATGAAATTCTGTAATAAACTATTTTGATTGCATCTTTTACAAAATTATTGGATGTAAGATTAATAAGACGTTTAAGTGAAAAATTGAAATTCTTTAATTATTAGTCAGCCACTTCATAATATCAATATACAATTAAATATAGTTTTTTCTATATAAATTAACTAGGTTATAGGTAGATGAAATGACTATGTTATATAATAACTAGGTTTCGCATGGTAAAAAGGCATTAAGTGTTTTGAGAGAGCTTTGCCTGTCAATCGTAGGCAGCGCCACCAGCGTTGCCTACGATTGACAGGCAAAGCTCTCTCAAAACACTTAATGCTTTTTACCATGCGGTTGGCATTCTGGGTTATAGTAGTATGTTTTCTGTGGTTTTAGTCAAATTGTATTACTAAAAAACTAAAAACAAAACAACCAAGGCTTGAAAAAATCTCCATACATTATTATTTTTAACAATTTTTTTTCAAGTCAAATAAAAATAGTCTTATATTATGTTTTTTAGATATATAATTTAAGGGAAAACAAACATATGTCAAAATAGAGTATAAAAAATCAGTTTTTTTTCATGAACTCCTCCCTTATAACTCTTCGATTTTTAAACGTAGGTTACGTTAGCAAAAGGCTTTCTCTTATAGTGATCTTTCATTAGAGCATTTGACCTTGGGTTTAGTTTACAAATAAATTGTTGTAACTGGGTATTATTTTTTACTATGGGAATTAAAATAGTAAAGCAAATACTATGTTAAACAATTTATATTGCAGGTTAATTTTCCTTTGCAATTTTGAGTATTGCTTATATTTTTATAGCTTTCCATTAATATTCATGCTTATATGGTTAAATACAATTAGGTTTATCTCGGGGCAGATTGCACAAGGGTATCGCATTGCATTATAATTTTGCATGCACGCATCTTGCATAGTGAACGAAAGGTTAGAAACATTACACCATTACCAATTGCTTCACGTTCTGAGTGGTAATAGTTAACTTAATTAAAGAAATAAAACCTCTCCGGTTATTATTCTTTACCTAGTTTTCTTCTAATATCCTTTTGGCTTTGTGACTTCCTCGTACTGTTTGTATTTTTTTATACATGCAAAGACTAATCATTGTTTTATTTAATTATCAATCTTTTAACATAACTAAATGTTGAGCCTTTACATCTACATGTACCAGCATGTATATTTTTAATATCCAAGGAATCCTAATGAAGATTCTACGTTTGTACTGTTTACGTTTGAAGAGTGTTTATTTTTATACAATATTTTTATACTAATTAAACTTCTAAAAACACTCAAAGACAAAATAAATATTGCGATGACTATTTCACCTGTAAATTTTGGGGATCAAAAAGTCCATTTAACACCTGTTCAACTTACATTGGGGAACACTATTACACCACTAACATTGTGATAGTTTTATTTTTTATAGGCATCCTATTGGAAACATGTACTACCAAATCTTGGTTCGCACAAATAAAAAAATAAATGCCTTCATTAAAATGTAAACCAATAATTTAACTCCAACTATAATGTGACATAGTAGTTTTATAGAAATAAAACTTTTTGACAGTCCCTAATATAACAACCTACGCTTCAGAGAGCATACAGTAATGAGACACCGAGCCAATGAAACGTGTCTTAGTGTAATTCAATGTGTTTAATGCAACTCGATTGCAACACTATCACACAATGCGCTGAGATAGAAGTTACCTCAGTTTGAATTATCTCTTCTAATATATAAAATTCTCGTGTCACAGTGTTTGTCTGCAAACTCCTCCGGAACGACTTCACCGATCGTTATGAAATTTGGTGTGTAAATTCTGTAGGTATGCGAATCGGACGTAAACTATTTCCCGTTTCGAAATTCTTAAAAGGGCTCCGCCCCAGTGGCTCTGGAGTTTCCCATGTTAACCTTATGAGAAATGGAATTAATGAATCTTAACAGCTGTTTCAATTAAACAAGTTGGTTCTGTTCTATGATGTTCAACAGCATTAAAGTTACAAGGATTACCAACAGGGTGCAGCACCATTATTTCTTTTACATTTATGACAACAGCTAATTTGCAACCAAAAGGTGAGTGAGCGTAGTGAACGAACTTCAACCTGGAGGCGAGTTAGCGTAGCGAACGAGCTAACCTGAAGGCAAGTGAGCGCAGCGAACGAGCTCCAACCTAAAGGTGAGTGAGCGTAGCGAACGAGCTAACCTGAAGGCAAGTGAGCGCAGCAAACGAGCTCCAACCTAAAGGTGAGTGAGCGTAGCGAACGAGCTCCAACCTAAAGGTGAGTGAGCGTAGCGAACGAACTTCAACCTGGAGGCGAGTTAGCGTAGCGAACGAGCTAACCTGAAGGCAAGTGAGAGCAGCGAACGAGCTCCAACCTAAAGGTGGGTGAGCGTAGCGAACGAACTTCAACCAGGACGTGATTGAGCGATGCGAACGAGATCATCTTGAAAATTAAACGTAACGGTACTTTCTTTCCATCGGTCTGTCTTAGGGGAAACCTATAACTTAGGCGATACGAAGTTCGCCGGGTCAGCTAGTAGTAATATAAAACTACGCTTCTGAAAGCATAAAATAATGAAATGCCGAGCCAATGAAACTTGTCCTAGTGTAATTCAATGTGTTTAATGTAACTCGATTACAACACTATCACACAATGACCTCAGATAGAAGTTACCTCAGTTTGACTGATAGTAATATAAAACTTGTTCTGGCGTAAGTCGAAGTTAATCGCTGGTCCTCAGATGAGGCAGTATGAAGCAATACTCAGACTGTAAGTACCATTAATCTTAATATTAGAATACTGCTAATTCGGCAAGCTTCACCCAAGATAGTAAAGAGTATGGCCACGCCGAGAAATTAAACTAGTTTTGGTGAAAGTCGGGGAATATTTTTGTAATCTTTATTGACTAGTGTATCTTTAAATTATTTGCAAAATATCCGTTGCTAGAAAATTTTAATTTTTAATTGAAATTATAGGCTGATTACCAAAAAGAAAATTTGTATACCAATCACTTTGTATCGTGGGGAGGATCAGTGTAAGGATTAGTGAACAGATCTCATGGCGTTGGAACTGAATTTCACTTACAGATGTACTAAAAAGTTAAATTAAGACTTGAATTTAATATAATGCATATTAAGTAATCAAATTTAAAATGTTATTATCTTCCTCTACATTATATGGATGTTGAATACATCTCCTATACATATTAAATTCACATTTCCGATGACTTAAAACTCCATAAGTCTACTGTACTTTTGAATAACAAAATGTGTGTTCTATATGCAAAACAAAAAATTTAATAAAATAGAATCTTTCTAAAAACTAACATTCTACATAAACATGTAGAATGTTAGTTTTTAGAAAGTTTATATTTTATTAAAATTTTCAATACGCTTAAAACAAAAGAAGAAAATAAGCATTTCCTTGCATCTATAAGTAAATAATACATTTGGGTTTCGTAGAGTCAGTTTTTACCAAATGGAGTAGAGTGTATTTATTTATTTATTCCAACGGTTTCTCCATTAATACAATTTAGTCAAATTATGAACTATACATGAGTAGCAAATAATAAGTTAATATCAGTGGTTACAAAAATCGTGCAATAATAATGATTAAGGGAGCTGGCAATAATTACATGAGTGGGACCTAAAAACTACAATAAATAACAACAAGAAGACTATGCCTAGTAATGATGGTAACAAGTAACAAGCAGTAATGACGGTAACTTTACAACAGGCAATAACAACAACGATTAAATAAGACCAACAAATTAGACTATGGCAACAAAGATAACAAATTATAAACTGTGAAAATAATAACAAGAGACAGCAAAATATTACAGAAGTATTAACAAAAGTGTAATTTGTGGGAGTGTGTGTGTGTGTGTGTGTGTGTGTGCATGCATGACATGGGAAGAACACTGTGTCAAACACCATACACCATGCTAAAAAGCACCAACTTTCATTTGTGGCCCTTTAAAGGCACCACCTAGATTGCACTGCACCTCGCTGAGGTAACACCAGCCTCAAAACAGAACTAAGGTGTGGCCCTTTAGGTTGTGGCCCTTGTATTAACAAGTAGACCTTAGGGAGGGATGCCAATTGTGTCTTTAGCTAAAAGTACTTTCGTAACACCTATACTCTGGATGCTAAGGGAACGATCAGACAAATGATGCAAGACTGTTATAGTATTTATTCTCCATACAAACCGTATAGATTAATTTAGCCTTAAAGTTAAAAGTCACGTACTTATGGAGTACATGCACAATAAGTAATGATAAGTAATTTTTTTCGCAATTTTCCAAGTATTATATGTCGGAAGAGAGCCATGTTGTTGAGTCATCATTACAAAACGGCTTTGCTTAAAATATTATGTCAAACACACATTTTATAAATGATATTTAATTTTTCTATTTCATCACTATTGGTTAATTAAACTCCCTAAAACACATATACACCATAACTATCAATAAATGGGTTCAAATATTTGAAATGTATGGGATCCATAAAACAACAGATTTGCCCTTGCCAGCCACTTTATGAAACTGCAGTTGTTGTTTGCCGTTATTGGTTTCCAAGTTTAGGCGACGTAAGCTATAAACTTTGGTACAATTTGGCCATCTATTAAATTAAATTAAGAGCTATATAATAGACCGTTATCATGTTAAAATTGAATAAGAATGCATATAATATAAGTGGAGCTTTACCATAAGTATAAACAAAATTCGTTTTATGAAGTAATTTTTGAGAACTCTTTTCTAGCTAGAGATTTTTTTAATGAAGAATGCATATATGACAGTAACTGTGGCGTTTTCGATCATAAGAAATAAAACAGCTAGGGCAATTTTTAATTCTCAAATCAAATTCTCAAGTGCCAATTAATTAACGAATAATAATAATGATTATTATTATTAATTAAGAATAAAGTTGCTAATTTGTGTTACCTTGTACTTTGTGAAAAATTTGGGGTTTATCTATTTCAGTTAAATCTTTTCAAGCATTTTTCTAAGGGAGCAGTCTAAATTCTGTTTTATCAATATCAGAAATTAATATTTTGTTGATAGCGACATTAGTACACAGACCAATTACAAATGCCATATAGGTCTGCTATTGATCTCGTTTGGAATCAAACCAACGGCCTTCAGATTTGAAGGCTAGTGCTATAACTACTAATTGACTTTATATCAATTCTAGTGTAGAGATATAAAGTCAATGCTACTAGTCACCTACAACATCTCTAGTGGAGGGTTTTAAATATTAAATTACACTTTGATCGTTTCCAGCTAGAATCAACAACGATTTGAGTTTTTTTATTGGATTGTTTCAGCGACAGTATCGGTGTGATAAGCAATTTAAGTTTCATTTTCACTGTGAAAATATGTATACAATGGACAGCATTTAATCATATTAAGTAAACGTAGCACTATTTATAGTTATTTGTGCAACTAGTGAGAAAAGTAAGCAATTGACTCACTCGAGAGAAATCCTTACTCACGAGCCGTAGGCGAGTGAGGAATGGTTTCTCGAGTGAGGCAATTGTACTTTGAACTCGAGTTGCACATTATACTTTTCCTACAGTTACCATAAAACAAATAAATTTGTGAAAAAACATAACCTATTTTTACTCAGAAGTGAACTTTTAATATAACATTTAACGTGAAGTGACAAATACAACAGTACAACAGCTGACCAGCTGATTTACAGTCAGTGCTGCCAACGTATTTCGCGCGCATACGACGTTGCCCGCATGTTACGCGCTCACTATTTCGTGCCTTCACGTTGCAAATCTGGAGTGAGACAAAGTAATTAGAGTGAGACAATGTTAAACATTGTCTCACTGATGAGCGAATTGACCACTTTGCTTTCTCAAATCAGTGAGAGAACATGTACATTGTTAGGTAACTGAACTGTAGGAAAAAAAATTTCTAATAGGAGACAATAATTTTGTCTTTCTGATTAAAAGAATAGTACATAAAACAGGTCAAACAGCTGGTCGAATTTCTACGTTTAATTAACTGGATTTAACCATTCTGCATCACTTTCAATAAACGTGTTGACCTGACACAATATCGTACAAAGAGACGAAGTTTATATCAACTCGGTGTTAAATTAAATTCCTCTCAGTTCCAGTATTGACACCTTAAAATTACCCTTTCTTGGGTAGATGTAACATTTTGAAAATAGTTGTACAAATAACTTTAATATTCGCACGGTTATAATTAAGTGTTTAAATTGATTGAGTTTTTATTTATGTTCGTATTATTAGTTGAACAAATAATGTAATATTGTTTCCTTAATAATTCCGTAGCTTTTGACGCAACGTTTGACGCCAAAGCTTTAATCGTTTTATAACAAATTTAAATAGCTGTTACTTAGATGGTACATCATTTTGGATCTCATAAAATCAAACTGAAGTGAAATGGTAAAAAGGTATCCTTGTCTAAACATAAATTGTCTTTTTTTAAGGTAAATAGCCTTTAAAAGAATTCAACGTTTCGTATAATATGAAAAAAGTCGTTTATTAATAATAGCACTAATGTGTAGGTAGTAAGACATTATAGGTAGAGTTTACATCATAAATTTGTTTCCTTTAAAATAACTCTTCAAACGAAATTGTTTACGTAATTTAATGACTAATATCTAAGATTTAAAGAAATCATTTTTATTTGTAAAGTGGTAAAGAATTTACTTTGGATTTTATCGTTCAGTAAAGTTATGTTAACAATTTAATTATCCATTCTTTTGTGTTTTGCATGGTACTGTATTGTAAATATACATAGTTAATTATTTGTATATAGTACATTGTTTTTTTTTTATGTAATCGTCAACAAATTATTGATAAAGTTATAACTTATAAATATGAGGTTTTACATAATATGAACTGTAAGCATCTTCACAAGCAATCACACATCGCCAGTAGAAATCGTAAAGTGTAAATTGAGGATACGAAATAAGTAAAACTATTAGTAGAACACAATTAAACAGTGCTGTGTTAATATATTTTAAAACATCTATATTAATATACAACTATTGTTAACTGCAAATAAGTGCTCATTTAATGTTGTTTCAGTATTTGAAAATTGAAACGCAATATATTGACATATAAACATATATTATGTAAAAGAAAAGCAAATTACATTGAAACAATCAAATTGAAAACTATATTTAACATTGCTAAGTATTTATAAAATGTTTACAGTAAATTACAAAACTATGTTGTTTCGTGATTTCAAAATACATACTTTAAAAGTTTAACATTCATTAATAAGTATGTTAGAAAGAAAATAATTATAATCAATATTGGAGGATCGATACTGGATACATAAAAGCAACATGTTCCGATTATAATCTTTATGCGATTGGCAAATAACGTACATATATAATTAATTATATTATACTACTTATGACACTTATAAGCAGCATGATAATATTAGAGGCTTGTTATAGCTGATGCATCACTATAAAAAGTAATGGTTTACAAACGGCAAATCAGTGCATCTGATTAGTATTGAGTTATTGTATGTTAACACATAGATAACACTAAAATCACCTCCACTTTATGTTAACGAGATACGGCAATCTAATTAATGAGTATATAAAGTACCGGAATCTGGTCATTATCTCTCACTAACACGACAATGGCGAGCGTCGGGCGTGTTAAAATGATAAATCTTACAAATGCTACATATTAATAAGTTGACTCATAGATATTTTTAGTGTGGATACAACTAATATTAGTTATTTATTTAGACCTAGGTAATACAGCTATAGTTTTTTCAGCACAGATTCATAAATAAATTAATGATATTAGATTGTTGTATCCATATTTCTTTCTATTACGTAACACTAATAGGCACTAACTGTTCAGGTAACATTTAAAAATGTACAATATTTGTCCAATATATTGGACATCCATCCATAAATACAAAGGCCTACATACATCCAAACTTTCTTACTTATAAAATTAGTAGGGTAAGTAAACTGTTGTAATATTGCTTGTTTATGGATATATGTTTATCAAACTTGGCTAATTGATTTTTTTTATTATACTAAGCTAATAATATTTTCCAAAAAATCACACTTCATTACCCTCCCTGTAGCAGCAAACCTAGGTACTCGTTAAACCTAATCTTATTGAATTGGATTTAATTGAAAAAAGTTACACAAATGTAAATTTGCTTAGGCTGCAGGTTTGCTGCGGTGAGGGTATTATGGAATTGTAATTTATTTAGAAAGAAGACTTTGTGGTAATACATGATTAACTCTAATTTATATAAGATACTAAATAAATCAATCCCGTTGGTCACAATTAGTAGCGCCGGTAGTTTGTTAATTGACTGGCGCTACTGCAACCAGCGCTACTAATGTATTTGCTAGCAGCTATAGTCTACCCGTGCCTTGCAACAGGGTCAGTATGCAATAGAGACAAAGTTGGTTCTTTGAAAATGCCAAACGGTTTCACTCCTACCGTTTAGTTTATAACAAAATTCAACTCTATTACTTAACTTTATAATAGTACGTCTTTGTTAACTCATACTGTGAATACTTATTTAGGCTACCTACGATACTAAACCAATGATAGATTGTAAGGTATGATAAAAGAATGTGTTAAATGGTTTGCACTGTAAAGGAAAAGCTATCACAATAGATCCAAACCTGACAATAGGGCAATTTTCTAACATATGTTAGTGAAATTATAATCAGGCAAATGGGAATTCGTTCAGTCTATAGGTTTTCTGTGGCAGGGGGATTATATAACTGTTTACAAACAAATAAATCAAAAGAATAATAAACCTCATAAAACTCAGGATAAGGGCCTAGGTTGATACGGCATTATAGAATACGAATTATTTCTTATATCCATGAATGATTTCATTTATAAAGAATTATTCCCTATAAATTATTATTACAACATTTCACAAGTATTAGAACAGACTCAGTATAATAGATCATAAACGTAAACAAATGAAGTAACTAAAATAATCCTACTAATGAAATTACATTAACATATGGTTTGACAGCTCCATTTAAGTAATGTTAAATAATGTTTACATTCGGGCTAGTGACATCATTATTTTAAATTTATAATCCTTACCCTCTCTGTTCTAATATTCATGCAGTATTTAATATGTTTGAACCAGCTGTGTGGAATTATTGTGAAATCAAAATTAATTTGACAGTTAGTTATTCTGCTTGTTTACATTTTTAAACTTTTTAGGTTCCTTCTTTGTTACCATGGATACCATCAATCAATGTTTACTTTTAAATCTCTCACCTCAACTTTTTGAAAGCCCACGGGGCAGAGCCCTAGGACAATATCGAATCGGGAATAGTTCTATTTGTATCCTCGGAGCTGTAGCTTCAATTGTGTGCAATTTGAGCCCAGTCGGTTCAGTAGTTTTTGAGATTATCTCATACAAACACACACACACACAGACACCACCTCTTCTTTATAATATTATAGAATAGAATATAGATAGATAGATTTTTAAAATATATATATTCTTCGTAATTCAAAGTTTGTAACAATACCTCAGCAAAATAAACCCATGTTAATGAACACAAAAATTGTCTATTCTCAAGTCTTAGATTTCGTAAATAATCAGAAGTATCTCTGATTCATTTGTAAGTAGGGATAACCTTTATTTTTTGGTTGTTTTCGAAGTGAAATCATTTGCTAAAATAGATTAGGCTAACTAATATATTTGAATTATTGTGATATAACGTTCAAAGATGTACCGTTATATTTAACTATTTCTCATGACTACAACAATAATTAAAGAACGAAACTAAATTATTTGTAATTTATCATTGTTTTTTTTTTACTTTGTTAGTAGGCGTTTATAGTTTTTCATCTTCATGACTACTAAAAACATTATTTTTGTTTATAATATCCTTACTCTTATGATACATATGTTTGTGTATAGACAGGCAATATATAGGGAAATGAGGTGTAAGATGGACTATCCTTTGATGCAGCCAAAATTTGTAAGGTGTTGAGGCTACGATTCCAATTCATAATATTCACATTTAACTCCAATAAATACTATAATGTGCATTCAGATATGCTATATTATTCTGATTGGCATAGCAAACTATATATTATGATTTAAACAACTTACAATCTAATAACTGATAGTAATATTTGTTTGTAGACAAATAGTTGGATATCGTATATTCTGGAAATACACTTCTTTAGCTTTAAACCACGAAACAAAGGTTAAAATGGTTTCATGGATTTTTGTTGCAAATATTTTTTAGCAACACCATACAGTTTTTAACACGCGGTGTTTTAAATTTGATTAATAGAATAAACACATATAAGTTTAACTAAAAGAAAAATAACCGACTAATGGAGCAGCACTTATTTAAAATAACTACGCTCGTGGTAGTTTAAGGAATTTGTTTCGGAAATTTCCGGAGCCCAGGAATTTTGGTACAAAAATGTTAGAATCGCAAATGTTAAAAAAAGTGTTATACTTTTATTTAACTCCATTAAGTTATTATGGACAGTAACTATTCCATACGAAACATTTTAGTTTGGTAAAATGTGAGGGAAAATTCTTCAAACCACACGATTCTTGTGGATTCTTTTTAATTATTAGTGAATCCCGACCGTAGTAGCAGGCTCAGCTAAAAGCGTTCTTGTGTTTTAGGATTTACTGCAACGTATGGCTCATTGTATCAAAAGAACAAAGTTTTTTTCAACTCAGTTGTGAACATACTTATTACTTAAGTCTGAAATATATAAATTAGGAAAAGAATTGTTCTGCATTTCCTTTTTCAGAAGCACATTTGACTTAATTATAAATAGATTTACAAGTGACGTTACAATTTAACAAACTATATAATTTTAAGTAAATAATACCCACGCCACAGCAAATATGCAGACTACGCGAATTTCCATTTGCCTAAATAATTTGTTACTATATAATATTTTTTTTAAAGGTTATTAGATATTATTATTATAATTATTAGATTTAACAAGTACTTAGGTTTGCTGCTACGGGTAGGAATGCAGGGTTTTTTTTATCAAATGTTAATAGTCAAAATGTAGTTTATAAAATAAATACAATGCTAACATTCGATACAAATCCATCCATAAACAAGCATCCAGCAGTTGTTTTTCGATAGTTCTTTTTAATCGCATCTTTATATTAATAGGCAATAAAACCTTTTTTCTCAGCTCTTGTGCATCGTAGGGAATATCTACGCATACTGGTAGAAAGATATTTTCCTGTAGATGCGCAGAATAACTTTTTAAATTAAAATAGGCTCAAAAATAAGTGCAAACAATTATTTTATATTTTAAAAATTAACAAGGACATATGGGTTGCCATGCTGGTGACGAAATAACAATGAAAATCAAAACAAATGGAAGGAATTCCAATCACATGTTTTATTTACAGCGTGGGGTAAAAATAGAGAAGTCTGTATACATTAGATATTTTTGGCCGAGTTAGCGACCACTGGACGACCTCTAGTAATTATTTAACGCACCAAATTCTTTTAGGTCTACACAATGGTTGTTAATAAAAATGTGCATTTCCTGTTTAAAGATAAACATGTAAAGAAAAACCCGATTTTGTGACATTTCAACCCCCTATACTACCCTTTTCCCATAACCCAATATTGCTGTTCTGCAAACTCATTCAAGTTTATGCTACTCTAGATACGTTCATGCCAAACTACATCAAAACCGGACCAAAATTATTCAACTTATCGTGTAATACACCTCTGAAAATGTATGGATCAACCTAAACACTCGTTCAATACAAAATTAATTACGACAAAACTTGTATTAATCAATACAACTATTAATTTGCAAGACTTTGGAATTTTATTTTAAGACTATATAGGTGTTTAAAGTTATTTTTTCTAATTCACTGTTTCTAACAGCTGGTCTTATTTTATATCATGTTTACTTTTTGTTCAGTTTAAAGAAATACAGTCCACTAAAAACATCATCTAGTTTTTCTCTCTTAATTATCTATCTACATCTATCATTCAATCTAAGTTTATCCATCAGTATCTAAATTCTTTAATCATTTGGTCCTTCTGACCCGGAATAAATAAGTAATTAACAGTTATTTTTTCAATTCAGTTATAAAAGTAATCAAGAAAATTTCCTGTTCTCAGTTGAAGTTATGTCCCTAGAATCCAAACTAGGTCTTCAAGCAACACGCTTAAAAATCTTAGAAAAAGCCACAGACTATTTCAAGGAAAAGGATATAACAACTATATTGAAGCCTCAAGTACAAACCCGGATTGATGTTATCGAAGCAGAATGGAGGAAATTCGAGAGGGATCACGAGAAAATATGTGAGTCAAAAGCTGACATACTAAAAGACCTAGCCTACATAAATGAAGATCACTACAGTCAAGCACTTGAAGCATATATGGTAAGCAAATCTGCAATGCTTGTTCTCTTAGATGAGCTATCGGTAAATTCTCAACAAAATCAAAGCACATCTGATATCAATACATCTAGTTCTATGAGTAAATCAAATCAACCTATACTACCTAAAATATCTCTACCTCAATTCTCAGGAAGTTACCAGTCTTGGAAACCATTCCATGATCTTTTTTCTTCACTAGTGATTCAAAATCCTAACTTAACTGATGTAGCTAAGTTACACTATCTAAAAACCAGTTTGTCTGGTGATGCTGCTCAATTGCTAACAAATTTCCAAATAACAGGAGAAAATTTCATGCCAGCTTGGGAAAAACTTGTGACTAGATATGAAAACAAACGTGTTTTAATCAAAAGGCATTTGGATGATATATTTAATTTAAAACCTCTAGAAAATAAATCTGCTAGTGGTCTCAATCACCTCATGTCTACTATCAATGAGTCTTTAGGTTCCCTCAAAGCGCTAGGATCTCCTACAGATAAATGGGATCACATCTTGGTGTACATGATTGTACAACGACTAGACCCAGAGACACACGAAGCATGGGAGATTCGTTACGGAGTCTCAACAGAACCCTCCACCCTAGAAGATCTTCAGACCTTCATCGAAGGTCGTATTCGAGCCCTGGAAAGTATTGAGTCACGAGCAACACCACCAAGCGATGTAACGGTAACTACACTACAATGTAAAGGTAAACCTCATCAAAATCTTAAAGTACATTCAGCACAAATTGTAGCAAAATCTCAGTCCAATATAGGAAATGATTGTCAACTGTGTAGTAAAGATCACTATTTAGCATTTTGCAAGGAGTTTCGTGAAAAAGTACCTAGTCAACGAAAAGAGGTTCTTGTGAACAAAAGATTATGTTTCAACTGTCTTGGTTCACATTTGTTAAAGGACTGTCGCTCAAATAAATCTTGTTTACAATGTAAGAAAAGACATCACACTCTAATTCATGACGCTGTTAGCCAGACTACAAATATACCTCATATAAAAAAGTCAAGTTCTCTCATCCCTAACAAATTCATCTCATCTACAGATAACACATCATCAAGCTCACACGTCTCCTCTAATCACATGCTTCCATTTAAGGAAATTAATCGACAATCTGTGCTCCTAGCAACCGCTCAAGTTAAGGTAATTGGTCCTGAGGGAAATAGTGTTATTGCCAGAGCTTTAATCGACCAAGGATCTGAAATCTCTTTCATCAGTGAATACTTAGTACAAACTCTCAATCTGAAGCGTTCATACTCCTCAGTATCTCTTGTTGGTATCGGTGGACATCAAGCCCCAACCACTCGTGGTATAGTTTCAATCAATCTTAGTTCTCTGTATGATACCAAAGTTAGCTGCTCTTTATCTTGTCACATCCTTTCAAATCTCACATCAAATTTGCCATCGATAACACCAAATCATTCATCGTGGAATCATATAAAGGGACTTCAACTAGCTGATCCTGCCTTCATGAAGTCTGAATCTGTAGATTTAGTCCTAGGAGCAGACATCTACACGTCTATTATCCTTCCTGGTCTAATTAAAGGTCCACCCCTCTCCCCAGTAGCACAAGCAACAATTTTCGGTTGGATCTTGTCTGGACCTACTGGAATGACGGAAAATAAATCTACCTCATCAATGTTTCATTGCTTGATTGAAAACAAACTTGATGATTTTCTTCAAAAATTTTGGGTACAGGAAGAAATTCCTCAAATTAAAGAATCAGTCAAGTCTCCTGATGATCAAGTATGTGAGGAACATTATCAATCAACCTTTTCTAGAGAACCTTCCGGTCGCTATCAAGTCCGACTTCCCCTGAAGGAAACAGTCAATCAGCTTGGAGAATCTCAATCGTCAGCCTTTCAAATTTTAACAAAGCTAAATACTCGTCTCTCAAACGATCTTGAGTACAAAAACTTGTATACTAATTTCATAGAAGAATACAAGGACCTTGGTCACATGTCTGAAACTATTGAAGAAATAGATTCTACCATTCCCATATATTACCTACCTCATCATGGTGTTTTGCGTCCTTCTAGCACGACGACTAAATTAAGAGTAGTTTTCAATGCCTCATTCCCAACTAGTTCAGGATTATCTTTGAATGACGTACTCTACAGTGGTCCAAAACTCCAAACAGAACTACCTGATATTCTCACTTGGTTTAGGCGCTATAAATTCGTATTTGCCACTGATATCGAGAAAATGTATCGCCAGATTCTAGTACATCCTAGTGATCGAGATCTTCAAAGAGTTCTCTGGATGGAAAATGGTCATCTTAGAAAATTTCAACTACAGACTGTTACATATGGGTTATCATGCGCTCCTTTTCTCGCCCTAAGAACAATGAATCAGCTTATCGTCGATCACGGTGATGCATATCCCCAAGCTAGTGAAATGTTGACAAGAGGGAGATATATGGATGACATTTTTGGTGGTGCAGACTCGATTGAAGAGTGCAGAGAAGTAGTAAAACAGATTGACGAGCTTTGCAAATTAGGTTGTTTTCCTTTACAGAAGTGGATCAGCAATGATCAAAATGTACTATCATACATATCGGAAAGTAATTGCGAAAAAGGCAATTCCTTATTGATAAACAAATCCTCCAGTATACGTACTCTTGGACTTACATGGAATCGATTCAGCGACGATTTTCAGTTTCTTCCTACTCTAAGTCCAAAAGACAAATGCACGAAAAGAAACGTTCTTTCTCAAATAGGTCAGTTATTCGATCCCTTGGGTTTTGTCTCTCCTATTATCATAAGGTTCAAATACTTCATGCAACAACTTTGGCTAGTAAAAATTCATTGGGACCAACTTTTACCTAATCACTTGCAAGACCAATGGAAACTCCTTGAAGCTGACCTACAATATTTGCCATTAGTTAAAGTACCTCGTGATCTTGGTCTTACCCAACTATCTTCGGTAGAAATTCATGGATTTTCAGATGCTTCTAAGCTTGCAATGAGTGCTGTAGTCTACCTAAGAATCGTTAATCGTGAAAATATCACTGTTAGTTTAGTTATTTCTAAAACTAAAGTAGCTCCTCTCAAGACAATGTCGATTCCTCGACTGGAACTCACTGCTGCTACACTACTAGTAAAACTTGTAAAGTATGTTCGGAAAATGCTCAACTTAGAATCTACCCAAGCATGGTTATGGACTGACTCTATGGTTTCCCTAACCTGGATCACAAATCAACCTTCAAAATGGAAAGACTTTGTGCGTAACAGAGTAAGTGTTATACAAGAGACAGAACCGCTCGCTAAGTGGAGGTATGTAGCAGGAAATGAAAATCCAGCCGACTGTGCTTCACGAGGTGTTACTGCTAAAATCCTTAGCAACCATAAGCTTTGGTGGACGGGTCCTCCGTGGCTGAATAAAGATGTTTATGAATGGCCATCCACGACGTTTGATCCAGCTCAAGCAGCGAAATCTGAACTGCGAATCCCTCAATCAACTTGCCACATTTTAAACTTTGAACCAGAACCAGAAATGCTAGAGCGCTTCTCAACACTGTCAAAACTATTACGTGTTACTGCCTGGTGTCAAAAGTTCATTGCCAAAACAAAAAAATCCATCCCTACTAATTGTCAATCTTTTTTAACTCCTCAAGATCTCAACTCATCCCTTTTGTTGTGGGTAAAACTCATTCAAAAACATGCCTTCAAAAATGAGCTTGCGCGGTTACAAAACAACAGACCTTTAGAAAAATCTAATCTTATAAGTCTTAACCCCTTTGTCGATAACACTGGTTTAATGAGAGTTGGAGGCAGACTTGAACAATCTTCATTAGAATATGATTCAAAGCATCCTTATATCCTTCCGAAGAATTCTAAGTTCTCAAAACTAGTGATAGATGATGCTCATCTCAGGACTCTGCATAGTGGCACCCGTTGTACACTTGCAACCGTTCGTCAGAAGTTCTGGGTTGTTGGAGGTAGACCTATCGTCAAACGAGAACTGTTAAAGTGTGTTACTTGTGCTCGTTATCGCTCTCAAAGAGCTCAACAATTAATGGGGCAGCTTCCTCCTACAAGAACATCACCATCACGTCCCTTTTTGCACTCTGGTGTAGATTACGCAGGCCCTTTTGTAATCAAAACATGGCATGGAAAGAGAGCAAAAACCTACAAAGGTTATATTGCGGTGTTCATCTGCTCGGCGACATCAGCTATTCATCTAGAGTTGGTTTCCAACTACTCAGCAGAAGCCTTCATAGCGGCTTACAAACGATTCACCAGCCGTCGAGGCATCTGTGCTACTTTAACGAGTGACTGCGGGACAACATTTGTAGGAGCTGACAAAGAACTGAAAAGATTGTTTTCATCGTCTTCAGCAGAATCAGGTCAACTCAAATCCCTGCTTGCTAATGATGGAACTGAATGGAAATTCAACCCTCCTGCTGCTCCACATTTTGGAGGTCATTGGGAAGCTGGTGTTAAATCAGTTAAATACCATCTCAAAAGAGTTATGAAGACCCACCTACTAACTTACGAAGAATTTTCGACAGTGCTGGTACAAATAGAAGCTGTACTCAATTCTCGCCCTCTCTGCCAGCTTACAGAAGATCCAGACGATCTAGCAATCCTAACCCCTGCGCACTTTTTAGTTGGCGAATCTTTAACTACTATCCCAGAACCTAATCAAGAAAACCAACCCACATCAAGACTTACTCGATGGAAATTAACTCGCCAAATGTTGGAATCATTTTGGAAGAAGTGGTCTCGGGAGTACCTTCAACAACTTCAAGCAATATACAAATGGAGATTTCCTTCCTGTTCAATAAAACTCGGATCAGTTGTTCTTGTTGTTGATGAGCAATTACCACCATCAAAGTGGCCGCTAGCAAGAGTGACTGAACTTCATCCAGGTCGTGATGGACTTACCCGAGTAGCCACTCTGAGAACATCAAGTACCTCATTGAAAAGACCAATAGTCAAGCTTTGTCCTCTTCCAATTGAAGTCAGTGATTAATATTTATTGCTCCTTCGGTGCAATGGGGGGGAGAATGTTTAAAGTTATTTTTTCTAATTCACTGTTTCTAACAGCTGGTCTTATTTTATATCATGTTTACTTTTTGTTCAGTTTAAAGAAATACAGTCCACTAAAAACATCATCTAGTTTTTCTCTCTTAATTATCTATCTACATCTATCATTCAATCTAAGTTTATCCATCAGTATCTAAATTCTTTAATCAATAGGCCTAACGTTTATCGCATGTATAAAAAACCTTAACTATCTGAGGAAGTCAATCTTGACACGAAAAATTGAACTTTTACCTTTATTCATACATTAAATTTGATATTTTCGTTGTAATGTGATTACTACACTCTACGCACTATTGACATGTGGTGAGAGCCAGAAAAATGGGTCTGTGGAGATTTAGGCTGTAAAAACAGATTTGACGTATTCGTTTGGTTGGCACTACTGTGTTCTGTTTGTGGCCTTGATTGTTATCAAAGGTTTTGGGATTTTTTCTCAAAACGTATATTTTAACCACTCTAACAGTGTGAGGGCAAGGTGGTGAATTACTTTCCCTATTGAGTGACCCCTCATTTTGAAGGGATTTCAAAAAGAAATACATTAATGCAAACCCGAGGTAGATGTCTCACTCCTAGCCTAGATAGAAGTGAAAGTGGATGGATGGAATTGGTGATTTTTCACGTTAATCAAATTTTGGATTACCTGCCCTTATGGCTAGGGGTGAGAATGATACCTTGGGTTTCATTAGTTTCACCTTGGGTTGGGTTAGTGCTTTGCGTCATTGTATTTCTTTTGACAAACCCTTCAAAATGAGGGGTCACTCAATAGAGTTTGCTATCAGAAAAAAGTCATCCCATACCTCCAACCCTGTTTGGGGGGTTTCAAAAATTTGCGATGTATAGGATTGCGGATCCCTTGTTAACAAATAATGCCGGAAACAGAATATTTCTATCCATTACGGTTTTAAAAATACAGATTTGTTCCATACTTAATTTACACACTGTATGTAATGAAATGGTTATCAATCAAACGAATATTCAAAGAAAATACTAAAGGTAGCCAGTACAGTTTATTTTTAAGAGTTATCATTTTGTTTTCTATATTCAAATGTATTTCTTCCCCAGGTCCCGGATTAAAATCCCGTTAATCACCAATGGATTTTGTCCATGCAATATATAATGCCGCAACCCACTAGAACTCACCTGAAGTAATGTGTAAAACATTTATGGACTATAACTAGCGTACTGGGACGTGAAGGTAGGCCAACCTGCTTAATCATAGCCAATCGTGTACTAAACAGTATATTTAGTTCGATACGAGATAGTTCTAGACATCATTACTACAAGTATTAAAAAATACCCCCGCCGCAGCAAACCTGCAGACTTAGCGAATTTCCATCTGCCTGATTGAATTGACATTAAAATGTCTCCTTAAAAATATCTCATTTTATTCCCTTTTTAAATATAATTAGTTTTACGAGTACTTAGGTTTGCTGCCACGGGGGGGGGAGTGTTTTTGTTGTAAAATCTTAATAGTTTAGTAAGAAATGAATGTATTTTCCAAATTCGAACAAAATTTGTTCATAAACAAGCAAACTACAACAGTTGACTTATTCTCCATAATAATAACATGGGAATTTTAAATTTACAATTTTTTCTCCACAACCATTAGGTGCATAATAACGCTTCAATATACTAAATTATTAGTTTTTATGAGCTCTACAAAATGGTTTCGAAAGAAATTGTGAAATTTTGTGTTTTTAGGGTCAAATATTGGAAAACCCTATTTTTACCCCATAAACCCCCCCATAAACCCTTGTTCCCATAGTCCGATCATGCTGATTCGCGAACTCGTTCGAGTAAATGTAGGTTTACACGTTTGTACCAAATTCCATCAAAATCGGATCATTTTTGCTCGAGTTATCGTGCTGACGGATATATATATATATATATATATATATATATATATATATATATATATATATATATAAATTTGAACGGATGGTGTTTTTGGCCTCTAGGGACCTCGAAACGAAAAAGTAAATTGGTCCCGGGTCCAGGTCTTACTATGAGTACTACGGTAATAGCTTATTCCCTATATGGGAAATTCGCTAAAAGCTTTACCCGTTTTCACTTTCAAAATTTATTCATTTGATTTTTGTACAGTACTTGGCTTTTATTCATACCAATAAAAATATATGAAAGTACACAAAATACTTCAAGTGACACTTGTAATAATAGGCAAATCGCCTATTGGGTCTGATTGGAGTGTCCAATCGAAATCGATCACCACTTACCATCTTTCATATGTATTTACTGTCTTGTGAGTAAACAGTATAAGTGTAAATATATTATTACAAGTTACATTTGACGTATTTTCGTACTTTCAGGTATTTTAATAACACGTACGGAGCTGATCAAAAAGTTATTCAATAAATATATACATATATTTTTATAAAATAAAAAGAATTTATTGTGAGGTATAATTTTATCGAGCTTGTTATAATAACAAACGACAATCCTCCACCAACCTGACTCAGCCACCGTGTGTTGTAGTATTATGTCGCCGCTTTTTCCTACTTCAGCCTAACAAGCTGTCCACTTGAAGCCAACAAATGTAATGTTACCTCGTTATGTGTAGAAGTTGACAGATACTGACTTGACTGTTTCATCGTCGATTATTAACTGGGTTTTATACTGGTTATACAATTCATTTACTATATTCATTTACTTATATAATATAGAATTTAAAACGTGGTTTTATAAAAGGTTTAAAACATTTCCAAGAAGACTATTTTGTCCTACACATATAATTGGGCATAAATTTATAAATACCATGCCTGTGAAACTAAATATAGTCAATCATTGTTTCAGGGCGGTAAATTATGATATTCAATGGAAATTATTTTACTGTTCCGGAGTTCTGTATAATTGTTAAAAATTATATTTGAGTTCATAATCTGAACAATTTTCCCCTGCATTTAAGCTTTTCTATATATAAATTTCTGGATAACACCCATCGTTGACGCAATGTATTTTTAGCAACAGTTTATGTGGTCGGTTACCATCGTACGCTTAAGGAGATTATTATGAGTTTTTTGAACAAAATTCAAAGACTTTTACAATCAAAACATTCTAAAGCGTTTTGGTGATGCTATGAGTGTTTGACTGCAGTGCCATATCAGGTACTTCATATGCATTAGTCATAATTCAAGTCGGAACACCAGAGTTTGGTAGTGTTTGCATTAGTTAAATAATTAAAATCATACTGATATAGAGTATAGTAAGAGATCGAAATGATAGTCTGGTATTTTGTTTCAAACCTTATTTTTGTTATAATATTTTGATAAATTGGTTTAATTTTAGAATGTAATTATTTATTCATTTTTTTTTAAAGAGAGGTTAGTGACCCCTTTTAACCTTGCATTCTCCCATCCACATATGTAGACTAACTGCCCGTGCGTGGAACGTATCCAGCAAAGCAAAGGGTGAGCTGGTACAGCACAAGGGTGAACTGTACTGATAAAAAGTAGTGGCAGTGACCAGGAACCCACAATATCTAAATCCCACGCCATCGTTGCCCTGAGCCCAAAGTCCGTGACGCTACAGACTGAGCCACCGACTCACCACTCAAAGAATTTGACGAACTATAGTTAAATCTTTTATAAAGCATAGTACGAATGCCCAAGCGTTAATGCAGTGTATTATACCCTCAGTTAGTCATAGATAGCCATGATAGCCCACTACTACTACTTATGATATGCCAATATACGAGAAATTTAACTATTAGAAAATTGATTGTATGAAGAATTGATGTCTTAGGTCTACTAAATTGTTGCATGTTAGTGTTTAAATAGCTTTGCTGAAAGTCTTCATCAACGTCGTCAGAGCATTAAGGCTGTGCTAAAAAGTAAAGTAGGCCCACGCCTCGTAAATCTTTAGCAAATGTCAGATTACTGAGCTTATATTGATTTCTAAAGCAATATATATCATCTGTAGATTTATTTTTTATGGGGATTTAAAAAAAACAAATCGTTATAAGTAGGGAACTGGTCTTAGTTGCATTCAATTGTAAAAAATAAAAAACCGATACAAATTCATATGTGTAATATATATATATATATATATGTATATATAATATATATATATATAAACAACGATTAAAAACAATATAGTAAAAAAAATAAAGAGAATCTATAGGAAATAATAGATGTACAATAGCCATCGAAATACAGGTAATGTGTATATGAAACAAATACAAACACATTTTGATTCATTTTATTTATTTTACTCATATTTCAATATTCTGTAATTTTTTTCAATTTCAAAGTATACTTATATTTTTGTACAAGTTGTTAGATTTTACAAAGTGAATAAACTACAATAATAAAGACATCACTGGAATTTTATACATGGACCTCTAAGACAGAAATATGAGACTAGTTTATTTACTAGTATATTTATGTTCTACTTATATGGTAATAAATTATAATAAAGAAGGTTTGATGACACATCCCACCACACAATAGCGTAAATATATTCCCCTGCAAGCCATGCATTTTGTACATGCACATTTAGTCTATAAGGCTGCTATTTTCATCTTGTAAAATACAATATGCAGCCTGTTAAGCGGAGGTGTTTTCAAGAGCGCTTACATTTTTATTAGCACCGGCGACAAGTGCCTCTTGGTCCTAGTATTTCGCTGAGTCGTCACTCATAAAGAATGCAAAACGACCAACAAAGTCGCTTTCATGTAAACTGTGAGCTTCTGAATGTACAAAGGTCACACCGTTTTGCTGCCTTTGTTAAGCCGCTTTTTAAGGAAACACCCAAGCTAGCTGCTATAAAGAAAACTCAACAAGTTTAACAGGTTTTTTATTAGCTGAGGTCTTAATTGTCTATAAGATTTTGCATAATGAACATAAAAATACCAAGCTGATACATCAGACGTTTCCAGTAGCTAAATTCTGATCAAAGAAATTTTAGACGACTTAAATTTCAAGCATGTTTTTGCACAAATCTTGATACAGCGTGCGGCAAAAACCGATCTATTTTCTACAGCACACTGTTCGGTGACAGACCATCTGAGGGTGGTGGGAATAGGCTCATTGGAAATCCTACACATTATATGCAGCCATAATACAGAGGTCGCCTGAGCTACTTGCGTTTGTTATCGAGTCAAATTTAAAAAGTAATGATTCAGTCATTGCAACTCATCGTCAGTAGTTCCGTGCTTTATTTTAATTAGGGCGACATGGCTTCCATAAAGTATCACAATCATGTGGGGGGGTTACCAAGTAAAATAATTTATAAATAAAAAACTTTTTTGAACAAAACGTTTTTAAACGCCCTAAAAAGTACAAAATAATTTATAAATATGTTGAGAGAGTATAAATACTTGTACGATTTAAAACGAAAAACGTTGGGTGCATGCAATTAATTTATAATAATACATTAGTTCAGTAGGTGAAGGTAATTGTAAACTATCTATTGCATGCACCCCACGTTTTTCGTTTTAAATCGTACAAGTATTTATACTCTCTCAACATATTTATAAATTATTTGTAAATTATTTTGTACTTTTTAGGGCGTTTAAAAACGTTTTGTTTAAAAAAGTTTTTTATTTATAAATTATTTTATACTTTTTAGTTTTAATGTGTGTGTATGTTAAATCTATTTCAAGCGTCTATATCAGATTAAGACAGAGGCATGTGGGAAATCCAAGGTTTATTTGAGTTTCTTTGCATATAATTATGTATTAGATTGCATGTATGGCCTACTATTAACTATAAATATATCAATCTATTTGATTTATTGTTTACTTTATAGAATACTAAATAAATAACAAATGACATTATTAACAAACTCCTTTATATCTGCAATCAGATTGTTTATCTTTATTTTGAAATGTTTGTTTGTATAAAGAATCTCTTGGGAGCAGAACCTGTACCTCTTAACCTCTGCTTTTTGAACTGTCAAATTTAAGTATTTACAGCTGACTTAAATTAGTTGATATATTTACATCCTTTCAAAATGTAAACATGAAAAATTTGGAAGCCCATGGGGCGTAGCCCAAGGGAAATATGAAAATTAAATTATATAATATCGCATTGTCATGCATTTGTGAGCTATGTTTCAAATTTCAAGTCTCTAGCTTATCGGTTACATCGTTTAAAATTGATATCAAAATTTGTAGGAAAGCGAGCTAATAAAAACAAGCCCATGGGGCGTAGCCCGAAAGGAAATATGAAAATTAAATGATATAATATTGCAATGTCATCCATTTGTGAGCTATGTTTCAAATTTCAAGTCTCTAGCTCATCGGGAAGTATCAAAATTTGCAAGAAATCGATTTAATAAAAACAAGCCCATGGGGCGTAGCCTAAGGGAAATATGAAAATTAAATTGTATAATATTGCATTGTCTTCCATTTGTGAGATATGTTTCAAGTTTCAAGTCCCTAGCTCATCGGGAAGTTAGTATAAAATCGGTTGCAAAATTTGTAGCGGACAAGAAAGCGACCTAATAAAAACGTTTTAAAAAAGGGCTTCTGTGTTCCAAAAGAAGCTGACAAGCCGTTAAACGTCAGATAGGACGCAAGAAAACTAACATTCAATAGAGCTCGTGCTGCTGTAGAAAACAGTCCTCGTAGGCCCACCCGAAAACAAGCATCTGCTTTCAACATGTCTGATCGCTCGGTTACACTAATTTTTAGGTTCGATCTTAATTATTATCCCTACAGTAATGATGTGACCTCTATGACTAAAGATAACGGCATCCTGTAGGCTTTCCAACGAACCTCAGACGACTTGTCGCTGAACAGTGCGGAAAATAGATTGGTTGTTTTGCCGCACCCTGTACTATACTGAATATAAAGAATGATAATATTCCTATGACATTTTCATTAGCCATCGTAAAACAAAAATGAATGTATCAGCATTTTTTTTACTTTTCTTGTTAGTCATATTATTAAACAAGCAAAGTAGGTTAATGGAATAGTTTCTAAACGAAAAAGAAGTTGAGGTAATATTTAAAACGCAACTGCAAACTTTGACAACTTCATTATGCAACTAGGTTCCTCTGTGACGGTTCACCTTAGGTTTCAGCGACACATATAAGTTAGAAAACTGATTAAATACTAATTTTAACTTTGCAAAGTATCTATAGCTATGTTTCCGATTAAAACTTGCCTTACAGCTAACAAGAGCTTTAAGCAATATTTTTTCATCCTACTGTCGGGAAAGCAGCTGTTTTAGTTATCTAAATAGTAGACAAAATCGTTGTTTTCGTGTAACTTTAAATAGGGAATAGAAAAAAACGTATGGCAATTTTTCGGTTCGCTAACTCAAAATGTTATCAGTGCATTATAAAAACGCTGCTAGTCACACGATATTATTTAAAGTTATGTTTGTAAACAACATTGATGACGACTTTGTATAACCTCAAATTATGTGGAATAATTTTGTATCTAAATCGTAGTACTTAAAAAGAGCCTTATTCGTACTAGTGATGAAAACTAAGTTCTATTATATCCTACATAAAAAACCCTAAGTTCTCAGCTGATTTAACGAGTTAATATTTAGAATAGAACCGCATGCAAGTTAACAAAAATAGCATAACAAAAATAGCCCAGTGTTTCGTAAGAAACAAGAAAGGGAATGGTCTATGGTTTTATTTTGCCAATACACAAAACGGTTCGAGGTTTAGTCTACTTAACGACCCCATACTTAAAATGCCATGATAAATCTGGCAGTATACTTATATTTTTCAAGTGAACAATAATACAAAATCTGACTTTTATTGGAACCGATTGTAAGAATACTTATGGGGACCTATATAATTTGGAGTCCGTGTCCTTCTTACTACACATTTTTATAGACTAAGCTTTGCAAAGTGTATTTTGTCAATGCCAAGTGACCTCTACACTGAGATACAACACACGTAATCTCGCTGAGGTTAAGCTTACAAAACTACCTTCCTTTGTCTCCTTCCATGTCAATGTAATTAACTTTGTCCTCTCTTTCATCTCTTACTCGCTTTGTTGGTTAAGAGTCAAATACCACTATGATTTAGATACATATTTATAGTAACACTAGTTAATTTAATTTAAAAAAATACTTTTTAATGTTCAAAATAAAAATGTAATACTCTGTAAAAACCGTGAGTTAATCGTGCGATTTATACAAAATGGCACTCGATAGCGCTCTTAAAATACGTTGTGATTGAAAAGTCCCGGAACGGTGTAATGTATCTTTTTACTATTATTAATAA
The DNA here is from genome assembly GCF_028750875.1 of Macrosteles quadrilineatus. Classification (NCBI taxonomy): domain Eukaryota; kingdom Metazoa; phylum Arthropoda; class Insecta; order Hemiptera; family Cicadellidae; genus Macrosteles; species Macrosteles quadrilineatus. The sequence goes on from NW_026542602.1 coordinate 11,770,014, forward strand.
AGAAATGAGACTTGGTATATCAATATTAACCATAAATATTTACTCTGTTAAGCTATTATCACTGTTTTATCCCTTAAGGGAGCGGCTTACGAGGAGTCAGATAAAATCTTTAAATAGCAGCATAGGTTGAGCTTGGTATCAAATTAAAGGTCTTAGTAAAATACATTGCCTTAAACCCGAACTCCAACGGAAAACTGAGCCAAAAACCACAGCTGTTCAAGGATTCGTCGAATTTGTAATGCTATTTATACACTATCTCCTAAAAGGGTGTGGGCTAGAATTCAGAAGGGATCGGTCGATATGCACATTAAATTTATTAAGGTCTTTATTAGTAGAATACAATGACAAAAATTAGAGCTCAAAAGAGCAACTGAGTAAAAAATGGCAGCCGTTCAAAGATTCGAAATGACAGATTCAAGAAATATTTAAACTGGTGCAACTTTTTACTCTGTTGTCCATTCGAGATCGAGGCGTTCTACTGACTTTTTGTTTGATGCCAAACTTGACCTATGCTGCTATTTAAGGTATTTTTCTCACCCATCATGGGCCATCCCCCTTAAGGGATAAAAAAGAAATAATATAGCTCAAAAGAGTAGACATTTATGGCTTTTATTGATATACCAAATCTCATTAATCTATCTATAATAGTAAAAATGTATTACACCGTTCCGTGACTTTTCAATCACCCTGTACAACAATAGTTTGGAAACTTAATTTTAACTTCAATTACTACCATACAGTTGGTAATATACTAAATCCCAATTATAAAGGACAGCTAGGTTAGTTCTTTCTATACATATTTAAAAGATGTTGACTTTTCTCTGGATTGAACTGGCAACATTTTAATCACCAGATAAAATAAACATTAAATCCACTCAACTATCTAGATAAATGCAACGTATAATTACGTTAGCGTCTTACGTAGACGTCTTACGTATAATTGTAGTGTTCCAAATCCCATCTTGGTGAGATCTCAGAATATTTGTTTACGCAGTAAACCGCTGACTTTTATATATAAGTATTAATCTTTATTTATTTATGAAGATCATTGTTCATTTTATGCAATGTATATCAGTAAAGAGTGAAATTAATTTCAGGATCCAATAAACGTAGTTGGTTCATTTTGCCTTTTGCCTTTTTACAGACAGCTGATCTTCTTAAATTTGCTATTGTTCTGGATCAGATGCTTTTGTACATTGTGAGAATGTTGAAAACAGTTTTTATTCAGATTATTAAAAGAATTGTAAAATATTTATTTCTTGTAGTTTATAGTAATAGTAGGAAAAACACGATTTTAATAGCATCCAAGTTTATTTCCTACATTAGGATACTCTAACGAGTATAAGTTAAACTGACCATCCGACCAGTAGGCAAAATGCATAATTTTCCCCCCTCCGCGCCACCCACCATATTGGAAAAATCTAACTTTCTTGACATTTTTTCTGCTTTGAAACCTATAATTGACAAGTCCTGCTATTTATAACACGGTAAATGTAACTCACAAATCGATTCCCACGACTGTCAGTAACTCAAACTAAACTTAGACGAGTAAATAATTTGATGAAGGAAGTTTAAAAGTGCTTCACATTTTCAGAGTGGCATGTGTCAAACTATTTTAAAGAGAGGAAAACAGTTTACTACTTTCGGAAATAGAGTTTAAGAGTTGAATTAGTTTAGATTATTAGTTTTCAGACCGATTTGGGAATTTTATTATAATTCTTTTATTTGTTTTCATCCGAAATCAAACATTTTACAAGATGGAATTATGTGTTCTTGTGAATAGAAAAATACTTTTTATTTATGCGTTCGTTAGTGTCAATAACAAAACATATAACACGGTACACGCAAAAATGCCCTGACGTACCTGCAAACCTACTGCAAACGTACCTGCAAACGTACCTGCAAAAATGCGGTAATACGTTATCCTCTACAAGATTTAGCATTTCCATGAAAATGTGCACAATAAGATGCGTTTTTGACATACTTTTTTCAGTGGTAATAGGAGTATGAAATATCAGGTCAATATAATACTTAAGATATACGCAGCCAGTATGTACAGATAATGCAAATCCACTTGTTTATATTTTTTCTATTACTTATATTCTTTTCTTCCGATCCAATCCAATAATAATTAGTATTAAATAAATACTACGATTTTTTAGCTAAACCTTGATGTTAAAATTCCTGTTAACATGTTATAGCAACGTATGTGAATTTTTACTTTTAGAATGTAATGCGTATACTCATGTCCTATAGGTATTGAGATAAGTAAACCAAATTAATAGTTAAATCCTCGCACCTAAATTAGTTTGCAATATTGTGAGTAATGAAAAATTGGTGATTTTATCATTGGTAAAAAAACCTTAAGCAGTAAATAAATAATTATAAAAAAAGACGATGCATATGCATTTTACCTTTCCAACAGTGTGAATGCTTTATGTAGAAAATCGAACACCAAAAGCGCAAAGTTGAAGCTATTGACACTTTGGTTACCGAATTTCCCCCAAGTGACCAAGTTTCATCTTTATATTCAAAGTTACTTCCTCAAGTTAGCTGAACAAAGTTTACGGTCAATATCCCAAACAGCATCACTGTTTGGCTTAATATTTAGTATTAAGTGAGTCTCAGGTGGAATACAGGTCATAGGATCGGAAAAATTAACAGCGACTTAATTTTAGCGAATTTCCTTAGGAAGTAGCTATTACTGTTGGTGGCACGGCAAGACCTGGGCCCGGGGCCGATTTAATTTTCAATTTTAATGTTCCCAGATGCTAAAATACCTAGCTATTCGAAAAAGTCTTTAAATATATGTATCCGTTAACGCAATATATTGAGTAATTTTGTTTCGATTTAGATTAAAGTTGGCTTTAAGTGTAGGGCGTAATAATTGAATGAGTTCACAATCTAGCGAGATTGGGTCATGGGGTATTGTAATGTTTTTGAAATCCAATGGCTCAATATAGAAACAGTAATGTCACATGATTTACATGTGACATTAATATAACATACTCTGGCTTCAATTTTGATTCAAAGGAAAAGATCAAGTATAAGTTTCATTTATCTGGCAAAGAGATAAGTCTAAGACCCAACTCAAACATGAGTCTTTGAATTTGGGTTGGACAGAAACTGGAAAGTGACCAGGAGCCCGAAGTTTTAAAACCTTTATTCAATGACCCTGGCTTAATTTAAAATAACACTTTCCTCAAAAAATAAATAATAATTTTCACAACACGTTTGTGGCAATACATACAACAGTAGTTATGAGTGAATACTGAAAAAAAGATATACGTCCAATAACACATGTAATAATATATTTACACTTATACTGTTGACTTTTAGTGAAGACGTTAAGTTTTTAGGTTTGTCTTTACAACCAAATATTAAATGGAACACCCACATCTCAAATGTATGTAAACAAATTTTTAGAAGCACTTTTGTGATCAGAAGACTTAGTAATATAGTAAGCTTAGATATTTTGTTAGCAGTTTATTTCTCTCTAATTCAAAGTCACTTGATGTATGGTATTGTGATTTGGGGCTGTGATAATAATATTAAGAAATTGTTAGTGTTATAAAAAAGAGCTTTGAGAGTAATGTGTAAAGTAAGGAGAAGAGCCCACTGTAAACCACTTTTTAGAAAACTAGGAGTGTTAACTGTACCTGCATTGTATGTGTTAAATTTATTGCAATATATTAAGTCTAACATAAATGAGTTTCCTACCAATAGTTTAGTTCATAGTCGTTGTACTAGACAAAATAGTTTTTTGAGAGTCAATCAGTGCAATTATCAAGCTACTACTAATTCACCTTTTGAAACAGGTAAAAGAATCTTTAACTCTCTTCCTCAAAATATTAAGTTGTTAGATGATAAGAAATTTAAAACATGTTTAAAAAGTTTATTGTTAGATATTTGTATATATGATGTGAATGAGTTTGTAGAATATTTGTCTCAACCCAATCTATATTTCAACTTATAGGTCTAGTCAATAGAATGTTAAATAGAAGTCTTGGATGTATACTAGGCCTAATGTTAATTATTATTATACTGTATTCTTCCCGGACGACGCCATGAATGTAACATGTTTTAAAGGCAATAAAAGTTTGTCATTTGTCGTTTGTCACAAGACGGTAAATACATATAAAAGTAACAAACATATAAAAGGTGGTTAGTGGTCATCGATTTCGATTGGACACTCCAATCATCATCAGGTAGGCGTACCTCCCAATCGCCCCTCCTCCTATTGCTCCCTTCGGCTATTGGGTCTGAAGATGGTTAGAGTGTCCAATCGAAATCGATGACCACTTACCACCTGTTATATGTATTTACCGTCGTGAGTCATCAGTATAAGTGTAAATATATTATTACATGTGAAATTAGACGTATATCTTTTTGTTTTTTTTTCAGGTAATTTAATAATACTTACAATACTGATCAAGAAGTTATTCAGTATACAATAATAGTTTTTATGGTCAACGTTAAATTGGTATAAACCTACAGTTCTAAAAACCTCCTTCCTTTCTTCTAATCGAAAAAGATACTATCAATAAAGATTATTTAAAACTAATAATTGATGTAAGGTATTCTGTTTATATCCTTTAGTATAGCAAGGTTATTTACGTTACGGTACATTGCGACTATCCTGTATTATAGTCAGGCAATTACAGTATATAATAGGCGTTATACAGGGTTTGAGTTAAATTTTTTTGGAAAAACTCTTATGAGATTGACTTGGGCCATTTAAATTTTCAAAGAAATGTTTAACCTCTCTCTTCACGGGACCGAGCTTTTCTCGTGAGAGAGTATTCATCAAAATATTCTTCAAAATTTGTGTAAAAGTAACACACTTTAGTTATCTTTTGATCAAATTTTTCTAAGTAGATGCCTTAATTATTTAGTTTATCATATTTTAAGCCATACACTTTTAGATTGATTATATTAGCTTGATGTTTGTTACTTGCAATTACATATTTGCAGAAAAATCTATCATGTTTGTAAAATCATAAGTCCAAACATACAGCATAACACGAGACAGGTATGTAAGTGTTTGCACCATAAAATGTAGATTATAGATAGAGATCGAGATATTTAAAAAATCGTAGGTAAACACATTAAATCAACATGCAATAAAGAACCAATACATATGTTTGTGCAGCTTAACTAAAACTTGTCAAATAGTGTTAGTAAAACATCAATTTAAACGAAAAATCAATAGATGTGGTAGATGAAAGCTTTTCCAACATTTTTTAATTGATTGATGGACCCCTTGTAGTGTTGTTCGTTTCATGTGTTTTTTTATAATTTTTTTTACTTTATTAATAAAAAAATCTGTTGTGACTAAACATACACGACGTTTAAAGTGTCCTGATATAAAACCAAAAGTTTAGTAGTGACTTTATGTGTACTTTGGGGCCAAAATACTAAAAGAATGTTTAATATACAAAGTTTAAATTTATACATTTGTTACCAAAATTAAAATATTACTAAAAATCTATCTCGCCTTCATGGTGGTAAACTACTGAATAAGACATACATTTAACATTTATTATTTATTATTATTATCAACGGTTCCACCATTTTTAACAATGTAAGTAATGATAACAATCAAGACAGCTAGATTTTAAATAAATAACAACAATAATATTAATAAATTAATAACAAAATTACAACTATAATCTATTTACAATAAAGATTTTGCAGTTTAATGATTCGTTGACATGCAAGTACAATGTTGCCGAAAGATGATGAAAACTCTCTTAATAATACATTAATACAGACTCAACAAAATCATGAGACAATAATAAGTTCCAATCATCAAGTTGCATACTACTGTATAATGAGACAATACAGATATAAAATCAAATATGCAACTATGCAAACAAAAGTTATACAAACAAACATTAGAACGAGTAATGCAATGGCAGGGTGAGACAATGAATGCAAATGAAGATAACGCAAAGAAGAATAAAGGAATACAGAGAGTGAGAAGAAAATAAATGAGCTATTACGGGATTTCCATTTGATCTATTTCTCTTCTGAATTTGGAGACAGATGATCCGAAGAAATTTACTTGTGTTGCTGTGTCCCCACTAATCCGAAGAAGTCTGGATATCCCACTGTTATAGGCATAGTACACGGGCATGTATTTTCTCCTGAGAGCTGACCTGGATCGAGTTCCTATGGGGACCTTGATGTCAATCCTCTCAAGCAGAGCCGGACTATCAATGTAACCATTCAACAGCTTAAAAAGGAAGGTGAGATCCAACACTTTACGTCTGTGCTTAAGAGGTTGCAGATCAAATAGAGTCTCCAACATTGAAACAGGAGTTTGAAGATATGGATACCCTAGCTTCAATCCAATTAGCCTGACTAGACGAACTTGAACACTGTCCAGGGCAGAAATATGGCCAATTTGGTATGGGGACCAAATGGCGGACCCGTATTCGAGGATAGGTCGAACTAGAGACTTGTAGAGTGTGATCAGAGCAGAGATGTTGTGGAAGTCCCTGGTAGATCTTTGGATAAACCCCAGGAGTGCCCTAGCTCTTGAGACACAGTGGTTGATGTGATCCTGTGGGCTAAGATTGGGGGACATAATAATACCAAGGTCTTTCACATTGTGCACTCGCTTCAGATTAACACCATTCAGTTGGTAGTCAAAGTAGCTCACCTCATGGCTCCTAGTGTAAGTTATAACCTGGCACTTAGTGACATTTAATTCCATGCAATTGATCTTGCACCAACTAGTTATTCTTTGGAGAGTATGCTGAAGAAGACGGTGGTCCACGGATGACGAGATCTTGCAGAACACTTTAATGTCATCAGCAAACATTAAGAAATCTGTCTCAATGAAGTCTACAATGTCGTTGATAAAAATACAAAACAGTAGCGGGCCCAAGTGCAAACCTTGAGGGACACCAGAAAGCACAGGAAAAGGCAAAGAGGATGAGTTCTCATATTTGACAATGAGATATCTTCCCTTGAGATAGCTTGCTAACCATTGAAGTAACGGACCGCAGACACCAAAACCATGAAGTTTAGCCAACAAGATTCGATGGTCAACTCTGTCGAACGCTTTGGCAAAATCAAGGTATACACAGTCAACCGATCTGGTCTCAAGGAATGCAGTCATTATGTACTCCTGTAGATGGAGAAGATTGGTAACTGTAGAGCGTCCCTGGAAGAAACCATGTTGTTCAGGTACAATCTGGGCACTAAGATTAAACTGAAGGTAATCCAAGACAATGCTTTCAAAAACCTTTGCTATCGTTGACTGTATCACAATCGGTCTGTAGTTCTTTACGTTATCCCTGTCGCCCGATTTGAAAATTGGTATCACATAGCTCTGCTTGAGACACTGGGGGAAGATTCCACTCGTAAGTAAAGCTTGAAACAGAATGGTGAGATGAGGGGAGATCACCGATGAACAGAACTTCAGTACTATTGGCGGTATTCCATCAGGGCCTGCACTCTTGTTCTCATCTAGAGCTTCAAGTTTCTTCTCTACATCACTTGCGGTAAAGGCACAATTTGAAAGAGAAAAATTCAATCCATAGTCAAAGTTTGGTACGTTGGTATTGTTTGCAGTGAAGACAGATGAGAAGTAATCTGCAAATAACTGGCATTTGCTTGAGGATTCAAATGCTTCTTCTGAATCATAATACATTCGTGAGGTAGGCTCAGAGGAAGATCTCAAATTGTTCACGTGGGTCCAAAAAGATTTAACATTGTGTTCGATGCTTTCTTCAACACGACTAGTATATAAATTGTGACACTCCATTGCTAAATGCTTGCAACGCCTTCTTGCTGCATTGAAGCGAAGATAGTCGGACGGATTGTGAGTAGATTTGTAAAGTCGGTGTAAGGTCTTCTTCCGTATTGTAAGAGAAATCAACTCTCTGCTGAACCACACAGGGAACCTTTTAGGACTAACAATTTTCAGAGGAGAGGAGGCAACAATTATATCCCTAAAATGTTCAACAAATACATTGAAGCAGTGTTCTGCATCAGCAAGATTCGAGACCAAGGGATAGTTAATCCTCTGTAATTGTCTGAGTACTTCATCAAGATTACATCTTCGATAGTCAACAACATAGAATCTACATTCACTGAGTGGAATTTAATGAGGTGAGTGCGTTCACCCAACTATGGTAATCTGACTATACACATTATTTGTATCAGCTTGTAATGAAGTATAGAAAGTCATTAGTGTAGTTTTACTGTTAAACAATTTAATGTTTACGAATTAACGTAAGTTGCATAGGTTAAAGCTGTCTTTCGAGTAACAAGTAATAATCAGTGTAAAAATGTTGTTCTGCATCAGTAAGACTCCATGGGGGACTCGATTTTATACAATCCCTCCTTCATTTACATTTGTTTATGATTCTATAATTTATGATGTACTAGCTGTAACCCGCGGGCTTTGCCCCGTTTAACTTCTTTATTTTCAAGACGATCTCGTTCGCATGGCTTACTCACGTCCTGGTTGAAGTTCGTTTGCTACGCTCACTCACCTTTAGGTTGGAGCTCGTTCGCTGCACTCACTTGCCTTCAGGTTAGCTCGTTCGCTACGCTAACTCGCCTCCAGGTTGAAGTTCGTTCGCTACGCTCACTCACCTTTTGGTTACAAATTAGCTGTTGTCATAAATGTAAAAGAAATAATAGTGCTGCACCCTGTTGGTAATCCTTGTAACTTTAATGCTATTGAACATCATAGAACAGAACCAACTTTTTTAATTGAAACAGCTGTTAAGATTCATTAATTCCATTTCTCATAAGGTTAACATGGGAAACCCCAGAGCCACTGGGGCGGAGCCCAGAGGTCGGAGGGTAAAATCCTTTCTTAGTGAGCGCCTACTACCCAAAAGGAAGATGCCTGCCAAGTTTCAGGTTTCTAGGTCTTATGGTTTCTGAGATTTCGTGATGAGTGAGTGAATGAATGAATGAATGAGTCAGTGGTATTTGAGCTTTATACAGGGTGTTTGTGAACTCTCTCGAAAAAATGCACAGGATTATTCCTTGGGTTAATACATGAATATTTTACATTATAAAGATGGGTCACCGGAGCCTCGTTTTCCGTCTGTCTGTCTGTATGCGTTTTTTATAAATAGCCTTATAACTCGAGTTTGAATCGAGGTACAATTTTTAAATTTGACACACTTGTGTATTTTTACGTGATACACAAACATGAAAAATTTCATTTCGTTGACTATAGCCGTTTCAAAATGGCGGCCATCTAAATTCTTTGACGTCAAATTACATGAAAACCACTAGAGTTACAAAAAAAAAAAAAAAAAAAAAAAAAAAAAAAAACACAAGAATAACAAAATGTAGGAAATTTTATGCCAAATTAAAAGACACCTAGATCTTAAAGATCGGACAACAAACAGCTGAGTTAATAATAATTTCTTTACTGGCTTTTAATTATTATTGTTTATTCTTTAAAATCATCTGATACAGAGTACATTACGTAACCTTAAATAGATCTCAATAGTTAAGGTAAAAATAGGACACTTAATACATTTACCATCTAGTAACAAAACTAAATGTTGTTGTTAGGGCAAACCAGCTGTCTTACATTGTCGTAACAATTTAGAAAGGATCAGATGATTTTAAAGAATAAACAATAACAATTAAAAGCCAGTAAATAAATTATTATAAATTAAAATTATTGATAACTCAGCTGTTTGTTGTCCGAACTTTTGACCTCGATTAAACTTGAGTTATAAGGTTATTTATAAAAAAACACATACAGACAGACAGACGGAAAACGAGGCTCCTGCGACCCATGTTTATAATGTAAAATATTGATGTATTAACCCAAGGAATAATCCTGTGAATTTTTTCGAGAGTTCACAAACACCCTGTATATACAGGGTGATCAACTCAAGGAGGCCACCATTGGGATATCGGAAACGGTAAGAATTGAGAAAACTTTAAATGGGGGACACTCCTTTATTTTTTATGGCAGTTAAAATTATGATTTTATTTTTTCGAAATTCAGCCGCCATTTTCCAAAATGGCGGCCAACTTTGAAATTTCTTATGGAACACCCTACATTTTATCATGTTTTCTGATAGAACAGGAAATTTAAAAACTTGTTTATTATTGAAATTTTTTCGATAAACCCACTCGTTTAGGAGTTACAGCCCATGGAAAATGACTTTTGGTGTACATTTTACATCATGTAGCTCCTAAACAAGTAGGTTTATAGCGAAAATGCGCAAAGTAAATAAGTCAAATAAGTCTTAAAATTGCATCCACATTCCAAAAAGACCAAAAAATGCACAGTTTTCCATTTTTCAAGTTTGCCGCCATTTTGGAAATAATAGAATTAATAGTTTTAATGAATTTTATGGTCTTTTTGGATTGTGGATGCAATTTTAAGACTTATTTGACTTAATTACTTTTCGCATTTTTGCTATAAACCTACTTGTTTAGGAGCTACATGATGTAAAATGTACACCGGAAGTCATTTGTCCATGGGCTGTAACTCCTAAACGAGTGGGTTTATCGAAAAAATGTCAATAATAAACAAGTTTTTAAATTGCCTGTTCTATCCGAAAACATGATAAAATATAGGGTGTTCCATAAGAAATTTCAAAGTTGGCCACCATTTTGAAAAATGTCGGCTAAATTTCGAAAAAATTAAATCATTTTTTTAACTGCCACAAAAAATAAAGGAATGTCCCCCATTTAAAGTTTTCTCTAATTCTTACCGTTTCCGATATCCCAATGGTGGCCTCCTTGAGTTGATCACCCTGTATAGATTACGTATTGACTATATACAAACAAGATACTGGACTTTAAGAAAATACTTCAGTCATGCTCCTTTGAGAATAAACTAATAAGACACCAAGTTAATAAACCTGTCTTGGTGTAAGTCAACAAATATGCCGTAACTGAGATTTTAGCCCAGTCAAATAAAACAAAAGATTTACGCAAACGATAAAGTGAGTGTAGAGTAATACAAAGTGATACAATCAGATGTGACATCCCAGTCCCCATTTGACATATGACAATCAAATTTGGAGATTACCGTGCTTGCTGCGTTTGGTTGGGGCGGATTTACCTCTGATAAAACGATTCTTGGATCACGTTCCGCGGTTTATTTTAGTATTACACAGCACCGATTCAACAAATAAATGACATTCTGCAGTAGTCATCAGATCCAACAAAATTGAGCTGTTTGTTTAAAAGGTTCTATGTTCTACTATTTCTTACTATCATTCAAACATATTTTATTCGACATTAATTTTTGCTCTTTTGAGGTTATGGAGGAAATGAATATTCCACGTTAATAGTTTATTCCTTATACATATTTATCTCTAAAAAGTTTTTAAATACGAGATATTTTTGCTATATAGGACCTAATAACTTTATACACTTGCACAATTTCACAAACAGATCTAGAATCAGATGGCAAGTATGTTGAAATTTACCACAGAGAAAATACGCTAAAATAATTAAAGAACGACAAAGATAGAAGGTCGTGTGAATATTAAAGCAGGGTGATCTGTCTAGATTATTTCCCTAACACGTATGCAAGTTACTGCAACCGTAACAGTGCTTACCACACTAAATATGTGTTTCCCTTTTTATTCCATTTTTGTTAACATCGCATTGCATTACTTGTGTATACTTGTAAGGTCTTGTGTATATCAATAATATCTAATATTTTCCTTATATTATTCTGAATCATTATAATAGCACATATACTTTGATTTGCTATAGTAATGTTTGTCGAAACCAGAAAACAACTTTGAAAAACTCTTGACTTTTGAATAAAATGACAAAATTTGTTGTAATAGTTAAGAAAACAAATAGTTTAAGCAGATAAAAGGATAAAGATTCCATTCAAGATTTTTTAAGAAAACCACTTGAACCACTGAAATATTGATCCATTGTGCATTTAATTTATTCACTTTCAGAGAATCCTCACATGACCTAGTCTTCTTAAGGGTAGAATTTATCAAAAAGAATCTTCATTCTGATAAACAGAAATATTTGTAATATAACACTTAAAGCAGTTTTAAAATTACAACGTACATTATTTATGTAAAGGATCCCTCAGTTTTCTTTATATTTGTGTTATTCTTCCCATTTACCATCATAATGGCGATGGTCTCGCTCCTGGAAGTGGTGATGTCTCATAGCTACATCTCTGTCTCCTGGCCTGTGAAGCTGAGGAATGAGGTTGAGCCATACAGACATCTTGTGTCCTCGGTAGTGACTGCGCATTCGACTCCTCGTACCTGCAACAAACAAGAGTAAATATTATTGCTAATATAAGGATAGTAACAATACGGTGTAGAATCAAAACATACAATATAAGATTTTTTTAAATCTTCTAATATAATATTCTTAATTCCCTTTTGTTAGACCTCCAGGTGGCTAAAAGAATAGATATGTTTAATGGGATTAAGTAAAAGGTTCTGCGTCTAAATAGCCTACATCTATTTACTTTGATGGTTACTTAAGTTTGAGATGAAAATTTACGCAACTATTTTGTAATGAAATGTATAATCCTTGTAATCAACTATAGTTAATCGAAATTCGTAGTTAGTATAAATGTACTTTATCCTATATATACCGATTATGTAAACTATAAAACACTAACCAAATGAGAATATAAATTTGAGATATCAACAATATTAAGCAGTTATTTAAGTAATAGATCCTTATAAAGGTAACATATTGTGATAATAAATGAACAGGTGCGATAGATACTTCCCTTATTTACCTTCCACAACCCTCTCCTCTATGGTTGAAGAGTCAACCCATACTATTGGTTCAGGGACACTCGACTGGTCTTTCTAATGGGTTTCAATGGCCCTTTGTAACCCCATTCTCTTTCATTGATTCATATGAGGTTAGTAGATAAGCTCTAATGAGGTTCATATTGTTCTAGCGGTTAAGTTTTTACCTCAAAGGCATATTGAATTAGCCATATAATGAAGAAACAATTACCATAGGTATGTATTATGGTAGGCCCTAGACCCGGGACCAGATGAGTTCTTTGTTTTAATGTCCCCTGAGGCCCAAAACACCATACTTTTACATTTAATATAGTCTGTTATTGCGATAGCTTGAGTAAGAGTTATCCTATTTTGATGACATTTCCTTAAGAATGTGTATACCTACGTTTTTTTGAACGACTTCGAGAACCAGCGTGATCGGACAATAAAAACGAGATTTAATGGGGTAAAATTTTGCTTTAACATTTTTAAATCTTCAAAACAATACATTTTGCAGTTTATTTTTAAACAATTTGTAATGCTAAAATATCAAATAGCTTAGTATATCGAACCATTTTTATACATATAATGGTTACGGATAAAATTCCAAAAGCTATAAATTGAAAATTTATATTTTAATCTTATGAAGGATAAGTCTACCGTTGTTAGTTTTTTATTAAAACTTTTTACATTTATTAGCCTACATTTATGATCTAAATATTATCGGTTTTAAGAGGTAAAAAAATATATATATGATCAGAACCTATGGAGATTTGATGCCTTTATATGCAGATCAGGTGCATAAATACACTTACAAAATATCAGAATTGCACCATAAACCATTACATCTCAACAATCACTACAGGTTTTAAACATAGTTACAACTCAACAGTATTCTGTATACACATCTACAGTAGGAAAACTATTTGTTTTAAAATTATAATTTTCCATAAAATAACTGTTCTGTTTCCAATTAAGATGTGTCATGAAATACGATTAGGAAATTGGATATATTTTTAAAAGGATAATCTTTAAAATGTCTCCTTGCCTAATAGAAGCTAATGGACTTGAACTTGTGAACCTCGATGAACTTAAAATCGCCAATGCATGGTTTTATCACTAACTTAGTAAATGCCAATTTGTGTGTTTAGCAAGATTTTAACCATAGAATCCATAGTGTAGAAATTAAACCAGTTTCCACAGAGTTATATAATTATATTAACATTCCTTTGTTACACATAAATCTGGTTATATAATACAATTGACATTTTATTCTTTTACTTAAAAATCAGCGTTTTAAGGGTTTTGCCACTACATGCCACTTAGATTTTGTAGAAAAGCGGGCTATATTATGTCCGTACTGTTGAGCGGAGGTGTTTTCAAGATCGCTCACATTTTTATTGGCGTCGGCAACATGCATATTTGCACTTATATTTCGCTGAGTCGCAACTCATAAAGTATGTAAAACGGCCAACTAAGTCGCTTTCATGCAAACTGTGACCGTTTGAATGAACAAAGGTGAACCAGTTCGTGCCTTGTAATACGGCTTTTTTACGTTTTTACGAATAAAAAGAATAAACTGCGTCAAAGCAACCTGAAATCATAAATATTACAAATAGTCTTGTACAGTAATATTAAAAAATGAAATTATAATGACGTAAGTAATTTACTTTTAACCCTAATAACTGCTACTAAGACAAAGGTTTCTATAGAATTAAAATTCACAATAAAATAAAATGTTGTGTGCATGCCTATACGAAGGATTAGCTCTTCGTGTGAAGAGTGTTTATGGAATGAGATGAAGTGCGTTAAAGCGTTTGTTTGATATTCAGTCCCGCAAAAACAGTTGATGTGGTTGGCTTGGAAAAGTACGGACACTCTCATAATATTTGGTTAAAGCTATGGATATGTGTGCTAGTTTTAATTACTATAATATTTATTATAATTACTCTTGTTAAAACTTAAATTTTTAATTGGCTGACCAAAGTAATCAAAAAAGGTAGTTTTGTTATACTAGTGACTTGAATATAGTGATTCGTCCATAACCTTTATCGATCTATCTTTACAGTATGATGTTCCGAGACGGCTATGTCAGCATGTGCGTGATTGGCTGGGTACAAGGGGTCTCCCCCCCACCAACGGGATCCCCAGCAGGTAAAATAAATAGAGAATACAAGACGATTGGTAGATAGCTGAGTATGATCTAAGTACTGGTTGAATGGCTGAACTGTTTAAAAGTATCATTCATTGATTAATCCGAAAAAATAGCTTTACTAGGCATTATAGTAACCCTAAAGTTACGTTCCATTAATGCTTACGTCCAGGAGTATTTCAATATGTTTATCATAAACGTCATACATTAAGTCATAATGCACAATTAAGCATCATTATAAAAAAAAACAACAACACCAACCTAGCTTAAAAACTGAATTATCAAGTATTCTACTGACTAACATGACTTTAATCGCATTTATTTCATTCATATTTTCTAAGTACCACAGCTTATAAGTAACTAACTTTTCTAATCAAATGGTTTTAAAACTTTATTGATGCTGTTTTTTTTGTTTCACATTTATTTATAAGTGTGTATTACCTTCTTGTACATATAATGTACAAGTGGAACAAGCTTAAAATGAAGTATTAAAAAGTAAAACAAATGTATGTATTCCAACAGTTTGTTAACATCCTCTTGCAATCTTATCAAATCTACAAGTATTGTAGGTTAAAGTCGCTGCAGTAAATAAGAGTTGACAGTTGAGGTCCACCTTTGAAACACAACAGCAAACTTTGACAACTTCATTATGGAACTAGTTTTCTCTTTGAAGGTTAGCTTAAGTTAATCTGACTTATTCAAGTTAGATAACTAATAAAATTTAAATTTTTACTCGCTAATAAAACGCTAGTGGGAGAAGCTTTGTTGGAAATCGCTTTTTAATTATTACCATTTGCCCATATGTCATATGACACCTCTATCTTAAAAATCAGACATCTAACCTCCAGCGGTCACGTATTACGAAAGCTGCCATATCTCAGTCAATATTCATCCAATCTTAAAAATTAAGGTGTCAATAGATTTGTAATTGAATCGTCTTAAAAAAGTTATTCCTGTAAATCTTTTGTAAACTCAACGGGTTTTGAGTTATTTAAGAAACAAAACTTTAAATGGCCGCCATATTTTTGTGTAGCTTTTTCTAATTGTCATAAATATTTTCGCAAAATTTCAATTTCGTATCTTTTACCACTTTTTTAGAAAACAATTAATAAGCGAAAAATCAAAATGGCGGCTGTGTGAGTAACTAAGGACTTCCGGTCAATTGAAATATGATATTTGGATTTGTTTCTTACCCAGGTACCCTAAAATATCCGACAGGGTGCTCAAAAAAGGCGCGGACATATTTTACCTAGTGATTCCTAGGGTCAAAATAAAGAGAAAATCAAGAATAATTTTTTTTCCAAAATCGCTTCGTTAACCAGATATCCGCCATGTTGTATTTTTTACATAAACATTTTTATCTTTTAATATTTTCTACTGATCTTTATGAAACTTTGTATGTATGTTAAGGTAGACGAGACCCGTGTCATAATAATTTATTTTTGTAAAAAAATACAACCGACTTCAAACGCTCTAAAAAGAATGAAATAATTTCAATAAAGTAAACTTTTGTATTAGGCAAGCTCACGTATTTTAAGTCTGCGGATCTATGATGATTTTTGATACAAAATTGAAAGAGGGGGTCCATATTGCAGGTGACTATCTATAACTAAAGGTGTTAATCTGCATGTCTTTTTCATAGTTATGCGCTAAGTGTTATTTTATTACCGTAATCAGAGATCGGCATTATAGTGGTATTAACGAGTATCTTTAAAAAGATTATAACGCATTTAAATGTTTCTAACTTGGAAAAGTAACATTTTAATACTAAACTAGCTTCTTTCCCCTATCATAATATCAAACTAAATTATTTTCCTATTCATATAGAACATTTGTGTGTGTTATTTTCATAATGCATTTATTCTGAAGTAAACATAAAATACAAGAAAATATTTCCTTTAATATATAAACAAAAGAGTTCAGTATGTTTTTTTTTATATATTTATGTTATCCAGCTACAATTTATTGATTTTCAAAATACTCGTACACACACAATATTTAATTTCAATCATATTTGCAGTTTGAGCCGCGCCGACTTGAAATACGTGAGCTTGCCTAATACAAAAGTTTACTTTATTGAAATTATTTCATTCTTTTTAGAGCGTTTGAAGTCGATTGTATTTTTTTTACATAAATAAATTATTTCATGATTTTTAGTGACTGTTTAGTTTTTTATGTATTAATTACTTGAGGTTTTTTGATAAGCAAAACTGTTTGAAACAATCAAAAGCTCCACAGAACAATCATTATTTTAAAACTGCTTGAGTCACCTGTTCAGGTTACATAATCAATGGGTATGAAAATAAACATTTTTAGATATTCCTTAAGAAAAAAAGAGTTGTCCATTACATTAGGCCTAATGGAAAACTAATTGTCTTTTCTAGATACCTTGAAATGTCAGACATCATCGTTTCCTGCAATCGGTGTACTTATACATTATGAAAAGAAATACAGTAACGTCTCAAGCCTTTTGGAACAATATGAAAGTTATTCCTCAGCTACCAGCACTAAAAAATCTCTCAAAAGTGGAAAATTGGTCGTTAACACGTATAGTACCTTTGGAAAATATTATATGAAAAATTGGTTCAGCTAAAAGTGGTGTAAGTCATGTAGGGGGGTTTGTTTGCTCAAGATATAGCCTAGTCGAAATTGCAAATCATCTTCCTCTAGGACTTTCCGAACCAGGCATAATAGTATTGATATGATATAGTAACTGGGTAGAGAGAGAATATCAATAAACATTCCACATCTGCAAATGCATGTTTAGTAATTAAAATATTTAACACTTTTAATACAATTGACGATTATGCACTGTCACACTTCTTAGATCGTGTAAGGAATAATTGCATTTAATTTATATTTAGACCTGTTTTACGAATGCTTTGGTTTTCACTATACACCTTTATTTGTCAATATCATACAGCTATTCACTGAAACATATATATTTTTTTTAAAGAGGTTGGCGGCCCCTTTTAACCTTGCATTTGCCCGTCCACATAGACTATAGATCTGTGCGTGGAACGTATCCAGCAAAGCAAGGGGTGAGCCGGTACAGTACAAAGGTGAACTGTACTGATAAAAGTTTGTGGCAGTGACCAGGATCCGAACCCACGACACTTCTGCCATGGGCCCAAAGTCCGTGACGCTACCAACTGAGCCACCGACACACCAAATATATATATGTTTTAACATATATATGTTACAAATATATGTTTTTGTAAGTCAGAATATTCAATACTAGTAAAAACATAATTACTGTATAAACAAATCAGGTCAAACGTTAAAATACATTTTTTATAGTAACCAAAACAAAATGCATTTTTCTCAATGTAATTCATTTAGGCTCAATGGCAAGAAATAGTTTATTGATCAATATGTATCAACTGTTTCATGAAGAATTGTCTGTAGCTTCATTTAAATGGTTTCAACTAACAGCTGTAGGAATGTTAGTATTATTTATTGCCTTCTCTGTACAAATGTAACCAATCTGCACAAATGTAAACAAAATAAATATTGAATATATAAGGTTTTCAGAATTTTTCACCGAAACAAATATTATATATAAACATAATATATAAGGTACCAAATAGAAACTCTCCTGGTTATTTTGGTGGTGGAACCACACTGATCGGTAAAAGAATCACAGAGAAATTGGTGAACATACATAGAAAAAAAAAAACATCGCCACAAACAAATTGAGAACCTCCTCCTTTTGTTGGTAGTGGGGATGTCGGTTAAAAAAGTTCAACTCGAAATTTCAAAATGGCGGCCATTTTAATTTCTTTAACTTAAATTTCTCAAAAACGGCTAATGTTATGAAAAAATGTCAAGAACACTTTTATTTATCATTTGTAATTACCTATCAAACGATATAAAGTTCAAAAAGGTCGAATAAGAAATAGCTGAAATATTACGATATTTAGTTGTAAAATGGGGCAAACCTGACTAGCTTCTGCCTTATTCTACCCAATTTTACAACTAAAAATCGTAATATTTCAGCCATTTCTTATTCGATCTTTTTGAACTTGGTTTGCCTATGGTTTGATAGGGAATTAAAAATAATAAATAAAAGTGTTCCTGACATTTTTTCATAACATTAGCAGTTTTTGAGTAATTTAAGTTAACAAAATTAAAATGGCCCCATTTTTAAATTTTAAGTTGAATCAAGATGATTTTTTTTCTAACATTGGTCTTTTCTACCTTCATACATAGTTTTATAAAGATCGGTTGAAAAAAATTCAAAAATAAAATTGTTTATCTAAAAAATACATAATGCCAAAAAGCATAATGTGTGTGTGTGCATAATCTGTGTGTGCATAATATTTTGTTATATCTGGTTAACAAAGCGATTATGGAAAAAAATTATTCTTGATTTTCTCTTTATTTTGACCCAAGGAATCACTAAGTAAAATATCTCCCCACAATTTTTTAACACCCTGTATAATGGCTATTTTATTATTAATGCATGGTTCGCATAGTGGACAGCAACGAGCCTTCTCGCCATTTAGTGGCATCATTTGAACAGAATGGCACCAATTGCAGCTCTGTAGCTCACATGTAATCTTCGATTTGTATTTTTTTTCACTATAGAATATCCCGTGCGAGATAAGGTTAAATGATAGTTTTTTGATTTTGGCCCTTATGCAAAGAGTGCAATTAATAAAGTGCTTATGTAAATAGCGGAAATTGTTTATGAAGCTCACAAATGTTCGAAAAATCCTTTTTCCCTCCTGGTACCTATTCTGTTAGAAGTCTGTGTACCCCACTGAGCTAAAATTATAGCTGGAGGTAGCACTGCCATGGCAGAAGTCTGTCAAAAGTGTCGCTGATTTTGTTAGGTTGGTATAGCAGTGGGTTTTCTTATCATAGCAATAACATGGCTTCTTATAACACCCGCCCCACGCAATCATGGCGGCTGGCGACACGCATCTTTGACATTCAGTGCTACCTCCAGTTAGAATTATAGCTCAGTGGTGTACTCACCAAAAACACAATTAATTTCTCCCGAAATGAGAAACATGTGGCCCTACGACACAGCCATCTTTGAATGCCCTAGACTATTTCTGCACTTCTGCTATAGCATCGGGATCATAAACTTCAGTGATCTGACGGTGATTGCCGACATTGGATATGTTTCTTGTATCAAAAAAGTATCACTGAACTTATCTTGTACACGTTGGAAGATTCGATAGCTTAAACAATTTTAAAAATACATAGCGAAGCGCATATGTGAGCTGTGGAGCTACAATTGGTGGCATTCTGTTCACAAATGATGCCAGTAAGTGGTGAGGAAGCTGGTTGTGGTGCTCAATTAACCTACGTATTTATACGCAAAAAACGACCATTGCCATAAAACCGACCTCTTTGACTACTAGATTAATATTATTGGTTAAACTAACAGGTTGGTTTTGCTCGAAAAAAAAGAATACCTTCCTTATCATGATTGTTTAAACACAATTCTGCAGTGTAGAAATGATGTTATACATCTCTTGACTTTGAAAGCGATTATTCATATTTCCGCTAGCATTCTTTTCTGTCTTATCTACAAATATTCCACCTTCATTGACATTAAAAATTATGGGTAACAGGTTTATCTTATCTTATAGAAAAGGGTTTACGTTAATATTATTGTGTATTTAACTAGAATGATGTTTCTTAGGATTTAATAAAGAACAAAGGCTATATTTTTTTTATAAATTTATATAAATATAGTCCAAGGTTAATTGTTGATTTTAAGTTTAACATTGATTTTATTTATCAAGTAACAGTCAAAAGTCTTTTTTACGAATCACATTATGATTACAACATATCATACGTTTGGTAATTTATGATGGGGGGGGGGGGTTCACGAATTGAATTTTCTCAATTGAAAAGCTAATAACCCATAATAGTGGTTTCACTCACAGTACCGAATTCCACATATATTTTGGAAAGAGGTCGTTAATCTTTGTCAACGTTGAGTTGGACACTTTAGAAGATGTAGAGACGAAATGTGTTAACTTTACTTTTTACAGTCATCAATAACTGATTTTGTTAGAGTACTTTCGACTAGTATCAAATGTAGCCATTACGCCTCAAACACTACTGAAAAACTGACGGTAAAATAACTTTTTCAACTTTTAAACTGTTCACACCAATTTTGGAAAAGCGATTTATCATTCATTTAGGTTAAATACTATCAAAACTGAAGGAATGAAGAATCACTTGAAAACTGGATACTGAGAGACTCACATTTTTGTATCCAAAGTATGAATAAACCAAATTTAGCCTTAATGGTTATTGGGTTGTACCCGAGTGGTTAAAGTGTTCGCCTATCAATGTAAAGATCGCCTGTTCGATTATGATAAAAATCATTAGCTTTTTGATGGTTCGATACTGGACCAAGATGTTCTTGATCATTGGGCTTTAAATACATGTCCTGGCTAATGAAAATGCTGGTCTTAGCTAGTAGCAAAGCTACACAGCTCATATTTGGGTTAAAATACGCACCCAGTGTCTTCATCTCAATGATTGGTAATTATTTGATAATAATCTATTTATTTTTCATCCCACTAAAGTAGCCTTTTTTATGTTAATTCGATAAGAAACGTGATAATCGGTAAGAAATCTAATTTAACAAGTGTGTTGGAAAGTATAAGGGGTTGAACATCCACTTTTAGGTCATATAATTTAATACAACTTTATTACTTGTGATACTTGAGTAATATTTAGGTTCTAAAAAAATTGACTAACCCAACACTAAAAATAAAACTATAAAACGTTTCATTGAAAATTTTTTATGGTCATATCCTATATTTCTCTGACTACTACTGTAATTGTCCTATTATGAAAAAATTGAATTTTGGAATGTTTGAAAACGTCTACTTTTTCAGTGTTCCCATGCTCGGGTTTTGTCGTTTTTTTATATTATCTTGTATATATGATATAAAAATATGGCTTAAATTTTCTTATATCAGTTTTTTCCACCTCAAAGTGTATTTTACCCGGAGTAGATGTAGTGGTGCAGCGTGCGTCATGGCTATCGTTCCAGGTTGAATACAACAAATATATCCCATAATATATTCCATCTTCAAAGCAAGATACAAACTAATGTGATAATTATTATTGTTCACAATTTAATGCAGATTATTTCAATAGCCACAAAATATGTATGTTCATATCACCTGAGTTTGTATTTGCAAAAATTTAAAGGTTATACTAAACAAATCTTTGAAATTTGGTACTTTTTAAATTGAATGCTGTCTCATTTAAACAAAACAGTATTGAAATTGTATAAAAGTTGTTGTTGTATTAAATTAGACTTGACACCCTTGTTGAAAATATCCTATATTTAATTTCTATTGCCTTAAGATTGATGTTATGCTTAATTTGACTCTAGATTAATTGGCCTACTTTAGCGATGAGTTTGTCAATTGTGTTAGGTTAGTTGAATATTTAAAATGACCTGCAACAAGGTAATATAGCCTTATGATTATAACTTGCAAAAGCATCAGAGGTCATACAAAGTTTTATTAGATACGTGCTTTCATCAACAACATTACATATTCTCTAACTTGTATTGTAGGTTTAGTTTTGTTTTATACTTCTTTAAATACCTTATAATATAGGTCTAAAATAATATAAAGATTATTTAGGAATATAAACATAACATTGTAAAAATAAGTGTTGATTTCACTTAACCCCTAGGTTCAATGTGGTAGATTCTTTAATATAATCAAGTTTTTAGTTTAGATCATATTACTTACATTTAAAATATTAAAATGCAACTTTATGCTTATGTACAGTACTCTAATCATTTTGTTTGCGTAAGGACATTTTAAAAAACGTAATCAAACAAAGTTTGGAAACGCGCATAATCCAACTGCTTGTTTAGACCCAAATTCACCCTACATAATATATTTAAATAACATAAAGGCAAGGCAGTTGCTCTCATAAATAATTCTCAAGGATCATAAATCTTAATAGCAAAACTGACCTTAAAATACTATTCCTTTGATGCTTCTTCACTCCTTCCTGAACCTGGTGGTTATTCAACTCTAGATAACCACCAGACGAACGATGAATGTTGATCTGCGCGATCCAGGATGTCGCGGACGTCTCTTGTAAACCAAGGTCCGGTGGTCGATAGGAACCTGGGAGATGCGAGGTCCAAGGAGAGGATCCGGGACAGAGAGGTTCGTCTGAGGCACTCTGTAAGTTCTGGTCCTAGAAGAATGGTTATCCGTGCAGCGAAAAACATAGGCAAATTTAAAATGGATGTTTATTTAACAGTGAAAACTGTAAATTCTCCTAAACGCCCAGTATTACACCTTATTTAATTGTTTAAAAACTGCTGAGATAATAATAAGTGAGGTTGAACTGTTAGGATAACTTTAAATATAATATCTAAGTGGATATAGAAGAAAATACAAATTAATAAATACATCCAGCTCTTGTAATTGATAATTACTTATCAATCATCCTTTAAATAAACTACAATTTATATTCAAACATTATTATGAATATAGCTACTAGTACTAGGAATAATGAATTACCGTGTAAGGAAATTATGATACTGTGCACTTAGTATTGACTACATGCTAAGTAATTTGCTTAACGAAGGCCTAAAATTACTCAGAACCTCAAGTGAATTTACGATATAGGGAATAGACTACTACCGTGGATATTACAGTACAATTTAGACCCAGACCGACTTACTTTTTCATTTTAAGGTCCTCAGAAGCCAAAAACACTCTACGTTCAAATTTATATGTATAAAATCAAATAAAAACTAAAAAATCTAACTATTTGAAAAAATACGACCAAAGCGTAAATATTAAGCCACAAAGAGACTAATAAAGTAATCTTACAGACACTGTTAACATTGTGGAGGTTTGTGTAGAGAAGAGGTTTACGGAATCAATGTAAACAAAACCACAAATGAGCCCTAGAATACTGCTCCACCAATTAAATTTACGTTTGGAGAGCTTTTAACCACCACACTAGTTAGTTAGTCGTTAAAATTAATTGTTTGACCAACACAATGTGTCCAATTTCGGTTAATTTGCACAAACCTATTTGTTGTTTTGTTCTTTGATTTTGGTTTTATGTTCTCAAGTACGTTTCATCCTGAATAGAGTATCTTGATAACTACCTACATCTAACATCTCTTTTAATTATTTTTTAATAGATCGATGGTTGACTATTATTAGCTGAAATAGGTATTATTCTTTCAGAAAGCTATTTACTCACTTTAAAATCAATTGTATTTAGACAAGGAAATATTCCATGACGGCCAATGTTGAAGTGAACACGAAACTGTCTATGCGTTACAATAACGGACTCATTCTTAATGTTGCAATCACTAAATAACAATGCTGCACTTGCCACTGATGCCATGGTAACTAACATCAAAGTGGCATTAACTAAACAGCTATCTGCAACAATGAACTCTGTGGATAATAATATAACAGCTGAGCAATCGCCGTATAAAAACTATCAGTATTTATGGCTCAACCTTTATAACATGTACGTAGTATTGTGATTTATATTTTATAAGAAACAATTTAAAGTTCAGGGGGTGTACGACATGTTTTAGCAAATGTTTTGTAAACGAGCTCGTATTATGCATTAACATTTGTTAAACGGAACACTTTTATTCTGTAAAAAAATGTTTTAACGGGTCATGTTAATTATATATTTTATCTCATATTATATTATTTCCTCTAAGTAAAAAAAAAACATAAACAATTCACAAGGGCGCTGGAAAATTGGAAATGATAGTTTTAACTTAACAATTGTAATGTAAGATAATTGTAAGATTTTAGGTGAAAACATTCCGAGGTAGACTACAAGAGACTACGTGGAAGGTAAAGAAGAGAATGTTTGAATAATTAACCTTCATTATATGATATACTCGGCTTAGAAATAATTTTAGCCTCTTTGTATAAAAATACTCCAAGCAACTCCATCCAACCTTCTTCAAATCCACTTAGCCTTTTATATTTTAATTTATTTAGAACAATATTTTTGATAATTTATTAAATTTTTTCTGCACCTTTCCATTTTAAAACTTAATAAGATTTCTTGAAACACAAGTGACAATGTAATTTTATGTTTAGTACATGTATTAGTAGTGTAGGTGAGAGCTATAATTTAGAGGGATTTCCAGTTAAGCTTGCGAAAATAACAATTAACCCCATGAATAAGGTATGAAATATGTGTTTTGCAGGTTCTATGCAATATTCAGATTATCTCAAAGTCATTGACATTTTTTATCATGAATTAATCAATTTCAATGTCTTCCTTGAATGCAATCGTGAGCTCCTTTAATATTTATTACAGTATTATATTAAAGTCTGTAGGCCTATAGTTAAATGATATATTTGTAGAAATAGTTAAAGTCGTATAGTATTAAAAAAGAAAAGGCTTTAACCTTTAACATATGAGAGTTTGAAACAAATTGAGATAAGGGTATTGATCACTTCCTTTATTAAAACAACGTATTCTTATCTTTCGGAGCATATTGCTACTTTGTCTATGCTAAGATATCCTCATTATATCCATAAAGTAAGGTTTAGGTCAACGTGATGATCAATCACACAAAAATAAAATTTCAATCATCAAAAAGATAACAAATACATCTTGCATGGTAGAATATAAAAATAAAATCAATTCATGCTGTATGATATGAATATTTTTAATGATTAACCTTACACTACATCTAAAAAATATGTTGTGAATCGTGATTGAAATTATTTAGTATGCAACGTAGTTGAAAACATAGACTCGACATTCAATTAGGGTTTAACAAATAGATTTGCACAAATTAATCGGAGCTGGACCCATTATGTCCGCGAAACAATTAATTTAACGAATTATAAACGAGTGTGGTGGTTTTAAGCTCTCCTAAAGTAAATTTAATTAATGAAACTGTTTTGGTGTTGTGGGTTTCATGTGACGTTTTGTTTACTTTGATTCCATAAACCTCTTCTGTAGATAAACATTCATGTTGGCAGAGCCCTGAAGGTTTCTTTATCAGTTTAGTCGTGACTTAATCTGTTTACTCATTTGCTGCAATATTAAAAAATATATATCTAATTACGTGGTTGTACAGAAACGTAAATACGATTCAATAATACGTAGACTTGACGTTTTCAAGGCAATGCAATATAAAGAGAAGAGTGTTTTTAGCCACTAGTATTAGTTTAAGTAAAAGGCTGCTTGAAATTAAAAGACAGAGAAGTATTAATATCTAGTATAAATGCTATAATAAATTATAGTAAGAAGTTTTAGGTTATTATAAGTAGGATTACTTGCAGCTATGTTCTGATAAATATTTGGATTGATAAATAATGTAAGCAAACATAAATTTGTTTCTGCAGGGTTGAAAGACTGAAATCGTTCTCGTGCGATCTCATGTGCGGTGACAGATGATGCGTGAAGCCAAGCCTCTTGGAGAATAGAGCGATAAGATACCGAAATATTAAAACTCGTCTTTGTGTAGGTCAACGAATGTTGAATATTAACTTTAAATTTGTCATGTTCCTATTTGCAATAAGGTGATATCCAACTTCTATTTTAATTAAGAAAATAATATTAGTCTTTGTAGTGTATCGAAAAGTAACTTTCAAACACGAGTGAAAGTGGGTCTACAGGCCTACATAATCTCAACAATTAAAAGTGCTCGATAAATCTCGCACTTCAAACATGGTCTCAAAATATGTAAATGTTCACTTCTACTCTTGATATGAAATATACTAATTCCAAATTAGATCTACTACACGGGAGTACTACGAAATATTTGCACGATATGTAGCCCTCTGAGTACTATTCATGTAATTATATCAATGGATTAAATTACATATCTGAGGGCATCGATTGAGGATGTGTTTTTTTTTATAGTTGAATAAATAAAAATTATAAATCTTTATACGGTTTAGCATAACCAAAACAGAAATGCTTTTAGTTCGATACACTTAGAAATTCGTCGTTTCATAATGGATTTTTATCAAACGCCGGTTTATTATAAACATTATAACCAAAGCTAAATGTTGCATATTTTTCATCAAGAACATTACTGATGATGTATTGATATGTTCATGTAACCTTCTTTTACATGGGTTGTTCACCTGAAATAGGAAAGTCTCTCTTCTTGTCGCCCCTGGGACTTATTCTACTCAGTGTATTTAAACAAGAATCTGCTGAATATTGCCAACATCTAAACTGGATATTGTTGACTGGTTAAAATTTAAAACAAAAAACTCACACAAATATTTTCTATCAGTTTTCAAACTTTCAAATATAATCGAATAATCCATTACAGTGCCTACATCCAAACAATCCCTCATAATATTGGCCCACTAAATCTTATTACTATTTATTTAATAATTTTAACTTTCTCCTGAACCTACTAATTTATTTCTTATTTTATCAAAAATAGGAAAAAAGATTCAGTTTATTTCAAAACTTCGTTTATTATTATCTTACAAAGAGTGACGTACAACTGGTAAGTTCACCTTCTTATGATTATAAAATCACTTATAATTTATTGTATACATATTTTACTATACAAAATTACCTAAATGTTCACATAAATGATACGTTTACAATGACCGTCCATCGTTACGGTATCTCAAGATGCTCTTGTTTTTATTTACAAGTATTTACACATGGAGAACTAGAATATATATTTCTGTAAAATGTATTACAAGAAATGGTTATGATGTGCAACAAAACATTACATCTGTGAATGCTTTTCTTTTCTTAACTTGACCCGGGTCCCGTAAAATATGATCACACCTTCAATTTAACTACTTTACGCATATCCATATTGGATTGCTTGTTTTGTAAGTGGTTACAAGTAATGATGAACATGATCAGACTGATATCTCGTCGTCCAAAGGAGTTCGATGTCCCAAGCTAGACGTCCTGACTGGAGTGGCTGGAGGTACGTTTCTAGAGAAGGTTGCCACACTAATTGTTCCTAACTCTTCAAGTTTCCTCGACATCCTCGCCTGGTGTTGACGTCGCCGCAGCCAGAGAGTAGCAGAAATCACAGCAGCATTCAGGACTGACAACATCACACCGACTACCACAGTTGCTCCTACTCCTGTTTAACAAAATTTGATATATGTAATCAGTGTTTAGATAATAGAGTAGAATGTGAGTTGTATATTTGTAGATTTGTTTACAAGGACAATTATCACTATTGCCTTTGGTTGTGTTGAGGCCAATTTGTAGTTTTGCGACATTTTCATAATGTGTGCTTGATAATATAATTATTTTTATATAATTGTTTTTATATAATTGCATATAATTGTTTTTAACGTCTCTACTACTCTCATACCTGACTTATCTTGTGTTGCAGATTTCTCAGGAGCCAGAGGAACTGGGGTGTTGCGTTTCTTAGTGTTGGACTGAGGTTATCCTCTCTCTACTACTCTCATACCTGACCTTATCTTGTGTTGCAGATTTCTCAGGAGCCAGAGGAACTGGGGTGTTGCGTTTCTTAGTGTTGGACTGAGGTTATCCTCTCTCTACTACTCTCATACCTGACCTTATCTTGTGTTGCAGATTTCTCAGGAGCCAGAGGAACTGGGGTGTTGCGTTTCTTAGTGTTGGACTGAGGTTATCCTCTCTCTACTACTCTCATACCTGACCTTATCTCGTGTTGCAGATTTCTCAGGAGCCAGAGGAACTGGGGTGTTGCGTTTCTTAGTGTTGGACTGAGGTTATCCTCTCTCTACTACTCTCATACCTGACCTTATCTTGTGTTGCAGATTTCTCAGGAGCCAGAGGAACTGGGGTGTTGCGTTTCTTAGTGTTGGACTGAGGTTATCCTCTCTCTACTACTCTCATACCTCACCTTATCTTGTGTTGCAGATTTCTCAGGAGCCAGAGGAACTGGGGTGTTGCGGTTCTTAGTGTTGGGCTGAGGTTATGTCCTCTCTCTACTACTCTCATACCTGACTTATCTTGTGTTGCAGATTTCTCAGGAGCCAGAGGAACTGGGGCGTTGCGTTTCTTAGTGTTGGACTGAGGTTATGTCCTCTCTCTACTACTCTCATACCTGACTTATCTTGTGTTGCAGATTTCTCAGGAGCCAGAGGAACTGGGGTGTTGCGTTTCTTAGTGTTGGACTGAGGTTATGTCCTCTCTCTACTACTCTCATACCTGACTTATCTTGTGTTGCAGATTTCTCAGGAGCCAGAGGAACTGGGGTGTTGCGTTTCTTAGTGTTGGACTGAGGTTATGTCCTCTCTCTACTACTCTCATACCTGACTTATCTTGTGTTGCAGATTTCTCAGGAGCCAGAGGAACTGGGGTGTTGCGTTTCTTAGTGTTGGACTGAGGTTATGTCCTCTCTCTACTACTCTCATACCTGACTTATCTTGTGTTGCAGATTTCTCAGGAGCCAGAGGAACTGGTGTGTTGCGGTTCTTAGTGTTGGACTGAGGTTATCCTCTATACGCTACCCAGTACCCCTGTATGGCCAATCACCGGAAAGTAGGTAGGCTAGATTTAATTTGGACTTATTATTCTTCAACAACCAAGCTAACAGCTAAGATGAGGTTTGCTGTGATAACCTATTATTAGGTGATTTCCCTCAGATGTTAGGATGCTGCACAAATTACTCCAATGCATGGTATTAACAAATTATAATTTTATTCTTCAAAATAATGAAAATCCTTTATAATCTTCCTTATAAATGATACCTAATATTACTATATCAGTAATTAAATGGCAACAGTCTTACTTGGTAAATTTCCTAGGATTTGACTCGCTTAAATAGGCTGTGATTCCCAGTTCCTACGGACTATGACTGTTTCAAGTACAGTAGGCCTAATGCTTGAACTCGTATTTTCACGAGTTTGTACAATTTTTAAGGGAATCAGCCAACTAAGGAAGATTTGAAGAAACAGCTCATTACAAAAATGACTTTAGTTAATTAACAGCTGTTCTCCAGTTCTGCCAACAAGGTGAAGTGTAATAACAGTCAAACTAGTTAGCCATTGATCATGATATTATATGTACATTATATATTCTGTGAATTAAAATAATTTAAATTTAATTAACATTTCCCTTACATCAGTATACCTCTCTCTACTACTCTCATACCTGACCTTATCTCGTGTTGCAGATTTCTCAGGAGCCAGAGGAACTGGGGTGTTGCGTTTCTTAGTGTTGGACTGAGGTTATCCTCTCTCTACTACTCTCATACCTGACCTTATCTCGTGTTGCAGATTTCTCAGGAGCCAGAGGAACTGGGGTGTTGCGTTTCTTAGTGTTGGACTGAGGTTATCCTCTCTCTACTACTCTCATACCTCACCTTATCTTGTGTTGCAGATTTCTCAGGAGCCAGAGGAACTGGGGTGTTGCGTTTCTTAGTGTTGGACTGAGGTTATCCTCTCTCTACTACTCTCATACCTGACCTTATCTCGTGTTGCAGATTTCTCAGGAGCCAGAGGAACTGGGGTGTTGCGGTTCTTAGTGTTGGGCTGAGGTTGTCCTCTCTCTACTACTCTCATACCTGACTTATCTTGTGTTGCATATTTATCAGGAGCCAGAGGAACTGGGGTGTTGCGGTTCTTAGTGTTGGGCTGAGGTTGTCCTCTCTACTACTCTCATACCTGACTTATCTTGTGTTGGAGCTGTCTCAGGAGCCAGAGGAACTGGGGTGTTGCGGTCCTCAGTGCTTGGCTGAGGTTGATTCTCCTCGTCTGTAGTGTTTTCACAATCCTCCTTCTCCGCCATCAAGGTTGTAGTTGATGGGGTTGTAATATGAGTCAATGTCTCTGGCCTTACCGCTCCTGAAATAATGATTGATTGTTAACAAATCGTTTTTTCAATTAAAAATAAGTGAATACCTAAGACAAGTAAAAATAGGATTTATATGAACATACTGTGATTTTTACTGCCATGGCTGTGATTTTTGACTGTATGGCAATAAAAATATTTACTTAGTCAGAAAGACCATAGTTAAAATGTATAGTTTGGGTTTGTAGCATTGACTGGTGACATGACTTTCGATGGTATTCGGTCTACGATTAAGAATCAGTTGAGCTGTACCCAGCTGCTACAGGATGAGGTGTATGACTTCTATTCGTAACGCTCTTAAAAATATCCTGGCCTTGCATAGTCAAATTATTTTTTATAATTTGTGTAAGCCGTGTTTTGTTGAATTTACCATCATAATGGCGATGGTCTCGTTCCTGGAAGTGGTGATGTCTCATAGCCACATCTCTGTCTCCTGGTCTATGAAGCTGAGGAATGAGGTTGAGCCAAACAGACATCTTGTGTCCTCGGTAGTGACTGCGCATTCGACTCCTCGTACCTGCAACAAACAAGAGTAAATATTATTGCTAATATAAGGATAGTAACAATACGGTGTGACACATGTAAGATTGCCCCGTTATGAACCAACCTCAAAAGAGTCTAAGTAGGAAAAGGCTCAAGTATGGTCTGCTCATTAGACTTCTCTATTGATGGGAATGCCGATTTTATAATGTAAAATAGTAATTCAGCTCTTGAGCTGCATATTTCAAGCTACCCGTGGACTAACAAACGCCATTGCTCTGAAAACACTGTAGTGCTGTTTTATGGTCAGCTGCCAGAGTAGCCGCCAGCCCAGTTTGGTTACCCTTACACTCAAGGGTATTCAGAAGAAATGTATCCGATTTCTTTGTGTCTGTCAAGACATGCAGTATCGTGAAGTCCCTAGTGAGTGTTGGCTATCTTGTACGATTATTAACACCTGCAAAATCTTCACTTGAGGTGCTGTGTTGCCGACTTAGTTTTTATCCAAAGACTACTTAATAGCAAAATTGATTTCCCCCCCCCCCCTTCGTTGCCAGATCTCTGAATGCCTTTTAGAGTCCATTCTCAAGATCTGTTCGGTAGGTGAAAGTTCAGTAGTCAATACGACTATTGTGAAGCTAAACAAGATTTCTTTGACTTGGAAAAGGACTGGGGATTATCATTGACATGTTCGGAGACAGCTGAGAGACTTTTCGGAGAGAGACTATTGTCAGTCTGAGTACTCTACACCAACAGCGTAAGCTACGTATGATTATAAGTTAAAGTTATACGTAACTTATGACGTAGTAAATGTTATAAGTTATGTATAAGATGATTGGACCATCATATGTCTTGACCATTGGAATAAAAACATAAGTCGATCAAACCAAGACATATAAATACTACACTACTAGAAATAACAAGTTTATAATTGAAAAAAATTCTAATTCAATATGTTTTATTCCAATTATTAGACCTCCAAGTTTGCAAAGTAATAGATTGGTGAAGTAATAAGAAAAAGTCAAAATGTATGCATCAGATAAAAACTATTTTCTGTCATGGTCACATTAGATTAAGACAAATACTCGTAGAAATTCCTGGCCTTTTGAAAATTTTACTTATGACTATTACGTGGATAACAGAAGAACTAACAGAACCATTTAAATAAATTTCTAATTATAACTGTTCTTATAATTTATCAAAGTAATGGACCCTTATAAATGAACATACCTTGCGATGGATAATTGTCTTATTTAACTTCCACATTACCCTCTCCTCCC
The DNA here is from genome assembly GCF_028750875.1 of Macrosteles quadrilineatus. Classification (NCBI taxonomy): domain Eukaryota; kingdom Metazoa; phylum Arthropoda; class Insecta; order Hemiptera; family Cicadellidae; genus Macrosteles; species Macrosteles quadrilineatus. Next base: position 11,802,458 of record NW_026542602.1, read on the forward strand.
TGGTTCAAGAGGCAATCCATATTATTGGCTCAGGGACACTCGACCGGCCTTTCTAATGGGTTTCAATGACCCTTAGTCATCCTTCTCTCTATATCATGGATATGGTCAGAACTTAAGGTTTGTAAATAAATTACAGCAATGTTTCTGTTGTTGTATTTGGTTTCTAATCTTCTTATCAAGAGTTATATTTTTAATATTTTTACATGTTAAATGTCTTTTAATGCAAATTTTTCTTTGAAAGGTTTTGTATTTTCTTAAAACAAAAAAATACGACGATAATAAAATATAAATTAACATTTATATACGACTTGAACATTCGGGTAACATTAAATATGCCCTTTAGTTGTTTTTAGGATTTGATCCAAGCATTTAGTAAGGAAACCATTTGCTCCCACTACTATTTCAGTTGTGCTCTGAATAAAATATTTCGTTTGTACTATTGAATAAAAAGGCCTTGGGAGGGGTTTAATAATTTTCAAGGGTCCAAAGTATCTTTCTTCTCTGCGGTGGAGTCAATTAAATTTGGTGAATAAAAGGCCAATTTTAAATTGTTTCATGATGATACATTCGACTATGATAATATCTAACACATAGTAATTATTCAGTTTAGCTGCAAACTTTATTTGTACATTTAGTAACCGCATTTTAAAGATAAATTTAAAGCATAATTTAAAGTAATATGTAAGGTTAAATATTTTCAACCTGTGAAACACTTACAAAGTGTAGGCTGTTAAGCGGAAGGGTTTTCAAGAGTGCTCACATTTTTATTAGCACCGGCGAAAAGTGCCTCTTGGTCCTTTTATTTCGCTGAGTCTTCGCTCATAAAATATGTAAAACTACCAACAAAGTCGCTTGCATGAAAACTGTGACCTTTCGAGTGAACAAAGGTGACCCAGTTTTTATGCTCTTTTAACACGGCTTTTGTGGGCTATTTACATAAAGAAAAATAATCTTAAAATATTTTAAAACTTAATGTAAACGTCAAAATTATTTAGGCTACATTGATAAAAAAAGACTAGTTTTCACATAATTTACCAGCGAATAGACCTGTGGAGTTTGCAATAAGCTGTTTGTGTGAAATGTGTTTCGATGAAGTGTTTTGCAGTTTTGTGTACTCGAAAACAACGGGTTGTTTTGAAACAACAGGTGTGATCAGATGGAAATAACTCTCAAATTATTCAACCGAATACTTAGGAGTTTTAAGTATTTTTAAATGTTAATCAAACATCAGTGTGGCAGTTTACTGCAAATAATTAAAAAGAATTAATACAGGGATTTTTTTGTTCTTGAGTGCATTTTCATAAGAATGATTAAATCAGGTTTGTGTACAAGTCATAATTGATGAGTGTTTTAACGCTTTCATATTCAAATTTTTCCATTAATCCTGATTAAAAGGCTTTTGTAAATTAATACTGTTGTATGATTCATTTTTAGACCTAAATATTATTATGTTGAGGTTACGATTATTCAACGAACGTGTCAATCAATGTAAGAGCAGTTCATTTTTCTCAATAAAGTCTATTTAATTTTAAAAGTCAAAACTTTTGAAAATTACACTTAAATGTTAAGGAGAACGATAATTATTTACTAAGCATAAGGTTTTTACTAGATAGATACCAACCTAGACTCAGATATAGTTGTGTGTTGGGGTTGTAGGTATCCCAGTGCAGGCCATGGTGATGATCATCTCTTGATCTTGATATATCTGAGCTTCCTCTCCCTCTAACTGCCCTGTTAGGGTCCCTGAACATAAACCAGTTTGAACGGTATGTAAAAATGGTTATTTTTTAAAAAATATTTCATATGGCACTTCAAACCAGTGCTAAGAATTAAATTATAATGACCTATTTTAAACAGACAAAAAACATAAAGAACTTAGAGCTGATAAAAAAATATTAGATTTAATATTTTATGGGTTGAAATACAAAAACATATCATAGATGACAAATTAAACCCTCGATTTTAAAGGTATAGGAGTTTTAAAGACAATACGTGTAATTAAAGAGAATATTTGCATTTCATCTGTACTCGATTTTTTTCATTACGATTATAAAGAACACAGACAATCATAATGTATCTTACTATATCTACATCGATTGTTTAAGACGTGCTTTGTAAAAAAAATAATTTATAATACTGTTGATTAACCTACAGTTGATGAATAACTTTTTTTGCTTTATAAAATATTTAGAATAACATATTTTTTATGTGAACACTGCATACCCGGTCCGTGCAAATCTGGTGGCCAGCGTCAGCAGATGTTCCGAGACGGCTATGTCAGCATGTGTGTGATTGGCTGGGTACAAGGGGTCTCCCCCCACCAACGGGAACCCCAGCAGGTAGGGGACGATCTCACCCCGGAGACTTCCCAGCCTCTGAAAACATCAAGGAATATAAACAGACGATAAATAGATATAAAAATATGTATATATGCCTGTTCCATGTTAATACTTTAGGAATGTATCATTGGCCATTTCGAAACAATGCTTCTTTCGGCATTTTACCCATCCTAATGGTAAGCAAATCTAATGATTAGATATGAAAAAAAAAAACAGCCAAGCTCAGTTAAAAGCTTTATTTGGATAAAACGAGCTCTAGGTTTATCGGTTTGATGCAAGGATTTTTTTGCGACTTTAAATATTGCATATGAAAAATATCAAAGATTCTCCATAATAATTACCAATAGCCATCAACAGTTAAAATGAAATCATTGAAATTCTGTTAAATCCTATTGTAGTCGTATTACTCCTAAAAGTAAAGTAGGTTAATGGTAAAGCTACGACATTAAATAAGAGTTGACAGTTGAGGTCAACCTTTGAAATGCAACTACAAACTCTGACAACTTCATTATGTAACTAGTTTTATCGTTGAATGTTCACCTCAAGTTTCTCTGACACTTTAAAGGAAAATAACTAACTGAATACCAATTCAACCTGTAAATAACAGTTTTTGCAATTATTTGTAGTTAAAATATTTATATTAACAAACGTGGTTAAGTTACATTTTATAAACAAATATTTTAGCTTACGTATCGCAGAAAATTAAATAATTATGTTTTCTTCTGACCAAATTTTGTGTAGTTTAAGAAATGAATGTAGACATTTTCTATTACGACGGTTAAAAAACGCATTTTGCTTCTAGAACTTACCTATTTCCACATTAAATACTTTTAACAATCTAAATTGAATAAAATATACGTTATAAAATATAGTAAAGTTAAAATAAGTATGATATTAAGTTTTATTCGAATGATTTAAATTGTACAAATATATGGTTTATACTTAGACTATTATTTCAGCTTTCTACTCATGTAACAAGAATCACGTGCTATTTATTTTCACGACCAAGTCATAGTAATTAGGACCATGTATGTAAATATGTTGTTATTTTTATTTGAAGAGGGATACAAATGATGACAGATAGACGTACAGTAAAATATATTCTCAATTGCAAACCTGATAACCACAAATAAATGGTGGTTTCACTCACAGCGATAAATCCAACATCTCTTTTGGTTAGAGGTCGTTAATCTTTGTCAACGTTGAGTTGGACACTTCAGAAGATGTAGAGACGAAATGTGTTAACTTTACTTTTACAGTGATCAATTACTGATTTTGTTTCAGTCAGAGGTATTGACAACTAATTGTAATTACCATTCATTTCTTCTACTACGTTGGAGTCATTAGTTACACACATATCTATGTTGACTTAACCGTATTACTTTAATTCATTACTAAGCGCCAGGTAATATTCATAAGGTTTTTATATAGGAAACACGTTCAAAAGTGGCTGGATTGAGATACAACCTACGCAATCTTGCTGAAGAAAAGAAACAAGCCAAGTCTCCTTTGTCTCCTTCGATGTCAATGTAATTAATTTTCCCCTCCCTTTGATCTCTAAATCTTTTACTCTCTTCGTTGACTACAGAAATAAATACTACAATAAAACCTTTTGCCTGTTACACTTCAACCTCCAAGTTTGGGGGTTATTGGCTTCATTCCAGCGTGAATGATCATGTACCCAGAGGATACGTTTAAAGTATCATTTGATGATACCTAAAAAAGGTTGAAGTTAGATAGTAACTTAAGGGTTTGGACTGCACCCCTACAACAATGTTTAAATATACTATTGGAGCTAAATCAAAGCTAGCCCAATCCAGTACTTTTAGTTCTATTGCTTGAAGACGGCTAGCCCATAAGTATTCACTCTGGGATTTATGCAGAAAATGAACATGCAGGATAGCCAGGTCAGGTGGAAGACATATTTAAATATTTAGGCTGGATAACAACACTCTCGATTTAAACGATCATTTGAGTAAGATATATGACAAAGGATAACACGAAAAAGTTGAAATTAAGTAGAAAACAAACTTATAAAGGTTTTTAAGAGAGTTTGCTATTATTACAAAAAGGTAAGTTAGTAACTGCAAAGTCAGTCTCCTTCAGCTGGCCAGTCACGAATATTGATGGAGTACCTGTATATAGTCAGTCTCCTTGGTCTGGTAGTTGAAGTGTAGCATGTATGTGGTAGATCCTCTCCTGGAGTGTGTTAAGGCTAGACGTACCACAGGAGACACTGTGTGCCCATCACTGAGCGCCTCTAGTAGAGAGTCACGAAGATTGATAGGATGTATGATGGGCTTGTCCCAGTCCGTGTACTCGTTGCGAACCGTCGAGAACAACTCGTTGAGATGATACACAAAGGTGTTTCGGACGAAAGTTCTGAAACGATACTAAAACTTTAAATCCTGTTAGAGTTATGAAGATAAACCACCTCTCTTTGTGGTTAAGTGTTCTCAGACTGTTCGGAAAGGTCTTATTCATCAAGTTGTGCAAAGCAGAAAGTTCGGGTTGGAATTTACATATTGCTTTTGTTGAAATATGCGGGAGGTAAGGGCGCTATTGTTTTATTGATCGGTTGAACTCACAAGTCGGTTTTACCCGAACAAAGGCGAATACCTTTCTCATCAGAGTTGTTAAAACATGTTTTCCGAATTGAAGAACTGTTATTTTACATAGATTTATTTGAATATATCTCTTGAAGATATTCTTATTTAATTTTTTACTTAAAGATTTTATTTTTAAAAATTCACAAGTTAATTAGAGGAGGTTAGTTTAATTTCAAAGTATTTACAATTAATAGTTTAACATTCTCTTATCTATTCTTTAACACGCACACCGACATTAAATCAATTTCAAACGTGGTAACTAAAAAAATAGTGGTTTCACTCACACCAATAAATCCAACATCTCTTTTGGAAAGAGGTCGTTAATCTTTGTCAACGTTGAGTTGGACACTTTAGAAGATGTAGAGACGAAATGTGTTAACTTTACTTTTACAGTGATCAATCACAGATTTTGTTTCAGTCAGGTAGTATTGACAACTATATTGTAATTTACTATCACGACGTCTGAGAAAATCTTTCCAACTACTGTACCACTAAGACTTGTCCTGATTTACAAAAAGTGTCGTTCCCTCAACGAAGAATCTAATAAACATTTACACTTTACAACCAAAATAAAAATAAACTATAAATGATACAGTTCAATTTTTTTTTTTGCTAGTCGCATAGTTTTTAATAGGGTTATAAATTACGACTAGTCTAACAAACTCCAATTAAAGGTTTAGGTGAATTAGAGGTTGGAAACTTACTTTTGGACCAAGATGTGAACTATATTATTTTTTGTAACCGCTGATTAAAAGAAACAATTTATATTTAAGATAAGAATAAAGTTCTGTAGTAATTACCATGTATTATACACATAGGAGATGGTGTTAGCTAGGGTGATAGTGAAATTTAACTGAAATATAATTGGCAAATAATAGACATTGAATATTGATGCTATATGTGAAAAATCACAATTCTAAACGTTTTATACTAATTACTTAATCCTAGTCCTCTACTAAGTGATAGAGTTGTCCACTAATTCATATGGTAATACAAATTTTTTTATCAAACTTACACGTTACTGTATTGAAGTTCTTATCAAGATTTATCGGTTAAGTGTGTACGATAACAAGACTAAGCCTCTAATTCTGTACTTTAACTTATAATTCGGGATCAAGCTGGTGTTATACACTTTTATCAATTCAATATGTATGTATAAGATATGTTAAACCGTGGATGTGAGTTCTTAAAATATTTGTCTACATTTGGACAGAGTACAACAAAAGGATTGTACAATCTTTACATTACTTCACCTCTAGCGATGTATTGGGTCAAATAGTATTGTTGCGGGCTTAACGGGTTCTTTACAAATAAAACTTGGCGATTTTATAATAACTATTTATTTACACTAATTATTATATATTTACAGATATTAAAATTACCTAACACCTAACTAACCCTATCTAAACCTAGCTAAAGCCTATTCTAATTTACAATGTTTCTACTTACAGCTAGCCTCTACAGGATTTATCACTTCTGTTACAACACTGTCACTACACTGTCACTAGAGTCACTACACTGTTACTCTCACTGTCACTACACTGTCACTGCCACTAGCACTAGCACTGGTCACTAACACCGACGGGCGCTTGGTGCGGCGATTCTCGGAAGGCTCAACTCAACTCAACTGCCGTGTGCCGGAAGACGGTCCCTTATATAAGTTTACCGTGGAACATTCTGGAGGCACCTAGTAGCCCAAACAAAGCTGTTTACAGATCACCGTAGAAGCTTCTGGTGGATGTCAAAGACCCTATTGACGTAGTCCGTTGACATGGGTCTATTGTCTTTCACTGGCACGTACGGAGAAACCCGTGTAAACAAACAACCCTTTCGAGACGGCGCCTGGCTATTGTTGCGCGGGGCTCCTGACTTGTAACACTACCCCCTCCTTAAGACTGTTCTGCCCCAGAACAGATTTCTCTCGAAGATTGAGATCTTCTGGACCAATGTCTCCGGTCCCCCACGGGTTGAATACGCAGACCACAATGTCGATGCCAGTGTCATCGAAAAGTTCCTGCACCATATTTCTTACAATCTTCCATTCCAATCCGTCATAACCACATCCCAGCCTTGGAATAGCCAGCTTTTTGATTCCAATCCGAAGGAGCTTGTCTCGCAGGTCTTGCAGGCTTTTCTTCAAGGATTCGTAGGACGGCTTCTTGTTAGATGTTTCCTTCGTAACGAGGTAGAACAAATGCTGTCCATTGCGCTTCAGGTGAAGGGTTGTGCCAATGGCGGGGCTCTGACGCTCAAGATCTTCGGTCCCTCCAAACTTTTTCCTGAAAACTGTGGCTATACCTCGCGACGCTCTCAGGTCTTCTGCTACGCAGTGTGCCAAGGCATATTCCACTGGCAAGGTGAAGAGGTCCTTGTATAACAACCTCAGTCCCTCATTTCCATATCTCTCAGGCACGACGTCTCTTGGCTCGGTTGAGAGGTTCCGAACTTGTTGGCTGTGATCTCCTTTGTAGGGTGCAAGCCTGTTAAAATGAACTATTTTTGGTTTGCCATTTGGTTGTTTCTTAATCCTGTATATGACGTCATTTAAACGGGAAATAACTTCATAGGGTCCTTCCCATGAGTTCTGGAGTTTAGGTGAATAACCACGACGCCTTCGAGGATTATGTAGCCACACGAGATCACCAGGTGTGAACCCTCCTTTCTCGGCCTTCACGTCGTACCTCTCCTTCATCCTGTCACTTGCTCCAGATATGTTGCGACGAACTTTCTCATGTATCTCGTCCATCCTCTTCCGCAGATCCGATACGTAGTCCTCGCCAACCACACATTCATCCGGCTTCAATCCATACTGCAGATCGCATGGAAGACGGAGCTCTCGGCCAAAAACTACGTTGGCTGGAGTCTGGCCGGTGGTTTCGTTGACAGAACTCCTATACGCAAGTAGAAACAGGTGCAGGTATTGGTCCCAGTCCCGCTGATGTTCGGAGACAACTTTTGACAGATATCTTCCCATCGTCCTGTTCATGCGTTCTACCATGCCATCTGACTGTGGGTGCAGAGGTGTTGTTCGAGTCTTCCGGATACCAAGAACTTCACACATTCTGGAGAATACTGCTGACTCAAAATTTCTTCCTTGGTCAGAATGAAGTTCGAGCGGGACTCCAAATCTGCTCACCAATTCCTTGATTAATATATCTGCAACTGTTACCGCTTCCTGGTTAGGCAATGCATAGGCCTCTACCCATTTGCTGAAGTAATCCATTGCTACCAAAATAAATCTATTTCCAGCATCGGACATGGGGAACGGTCCTGCTACGTCAATGGCAATGCGCTCAAACGGGGCACCTACGTTGTATTTCCTCATTGGTGCTTTTCGTTTGTTGACAGGGCCATTTGATGCTGCGCAGGTCACACATCTTCTGCACCAGTCTATGACGTCATCTCTCTGATTAGCCCAGTAGAAGCGCTCCCTTACTTTCACCAGTGTACGATGTACCCCTAGATGGCCTCCAGAAATTCCATCGTGCACTTCCTTTAGCACTTCAGGAACCCTCTTCCTTGGAATTATTAGTTGGAGTTTTCGGTGCCCCCCTTCCTCCGATTCGACGACTCGCTTCAAAACTCCTTCTTCCATTAAAATCGAGTTCCACTGCGCCCAGTAGGTCTTGACGTTCTTAGACAATGGAGCAATATCCTGCCACGATGGTCTTCCTTTATTGTCCATCTTCCACTGCATGACGTGTCTTAGGTCTGGGTCTTCCTTCTGGTCCTCTGACAGTTTCTTACTGTCCCATTCGTCGTCTACGGCGGTCACGCGATGAACTGATGCACTTTTGTCTTCCTTGCGTGTACAGTGCATGCAGGTGTCTCCACATGGTCTTCTTGAAAGTGCATCCGCATTCCTGTGGCTCGGTCCCGCACGATGGACTGATTCGAAGTCATACTCCTGTAACCTTTCCAACCATCTAGCAACCTGCCCTTCTGGAGACTTGAATCTTAGAAGCCATATCAGTGCGGCATGGTCCGTTCTCAAGAGGAACCTTCTTCCATACAAATACTTGTGAAAGTGTTCTATGGACTTCACCACTGCCAGAAGCTCCCTCCTGGTGACACAGTAATTTCGCTCAGGTGCTGACAGTACCTTACTGAAGTATCCGATCACATGTTCTTCTCCGTCCTGAAGTTGAGAAAGGACTCCTCCAATGGCGGTATTGCTGGCATCCGTGTCTAGTACGAATTTTCCATCTGGTCGTGGATAGCTCAATATGGGTGCGCTGCATAATTTGGCCTTCAGCTCTTCAAAAGATTTCTCACAGTCGTTGTCCCAAACAAAGGTTCTCTTGTCTTCGGTCAATTTAGTTAGTGGTTTGGCAATATTAGCAAATCCTTTTACAAATCTTCTGTAGTAAGCGCACAGCCCAAGGAAGCTCCTAACTTGGTGTTTATCCTGAGGTATTGGCCAATCAGTGATAGCTCTGATCTTCTCCGGATCCACAGATACTCCTTTGTCTGATACAACATGGCCGAGGTAATTAACCTGTTTGCGGAACAAGTTGCACTTCTTGGGGTTCAACTTGAGATTAGCCATCCGCAGTCGCATGAAGACATTCTCCAGGTTCTTCAGGTGGTCTTCGAAGGATTTACCTAGGACGATAATGTCATCCAAGTATACCAGGCATGTTTCCCATGACAATCCCCTGAGGACGTTCTCCATGAGCCTTTCAAAAGTAGCAGGGGCATTGCAAAGTCCAAAAGGCAGCACAGTGAATTGCCAAAGTCCTGTCCCAATAGAGAACGCTGTCTTCTCCTTGTCCTCGGGAGCGAGCCCGACCTGCCAGTAGCCACTTCTGAGGTCTAAGGTTGAGAATATCTGACATCCTCCCAGAGTGTCGAGTGTGTCATCAATCCTGGGTAGAGGGTAGCTGTCTTTCTTGGTGACATTGTTGAGAAGGCGGTAGTCTACGCAAAATCTTGTTGAGCCGTCTTTCTTTTTCACTAGTACCACAGGTGACACCCAAGGGCTGCTAGAAGGCTCGATGACACCATCCGCTTCCATCTCTTTTATGATTCTCTCGGCTTCGTCACGTTTTGCCAGTGGGAGTCGTCTAGGGGCCTGACGTATGGGTTTTGCATCTCCGGTGTCTATCTTGTGTTGTACTATATTCGTCCTTCCTCTAGGGCCACTTCCGTACTCAAAGACATCTTGCCATCTAGTAATAAAGTCCTTTATTTTTGCACTTTGTTGATGCGTCAGCTCCTGACAGGTGCTCTCCACGAAATCTTCTAGCTCCTTCGGTAATCCATTTGGAGATGGCGGGCATGATTTTAGTTGACGTACCACCGAATTAACTGCCACGCACGTTCCGATCGTTACTCCTCTTTTTATCTTAACAGGAAAGCCATTCAAGTTCATCAGTTGCACCGGATTTTCATGTCCTAAGTTAAATAAGGATCTGGCGACAAAGACACCACGTCCAAGCTGGGATTCACTGTCACTTGCTGGCTCCAGCAGAACACTTTGCCCACTAGTCCAATCTCCTTCGACTGTAGCTTGAACGATGACCTGGCTGCGCGCTGGTAGCGTTGTGTCTTCCAGTAGAAGTACGCGTGCAGAGATATTTTTTCCACGCCGAAGTATGACATCTTCGTCTCCGAGAGTCACTAGTCCTCTTGACATGTCCAACTTCAGTCCGTACTTCACCATTATATCAGTTCCCAAAATCACGTCCTCGTCTATGTCGGCAACTAGTGCGCAATGTTTAAATACGCAGCCACCAATATGGAAGGTAGCAACCGTCTGCCCATAGACCTGAGCCAGCTGACCTGTAGCTGTACGTAGAGACCATGATGTTGGTGATATATCTTCAGTCGACACAGTGTTTGGATTCAGGATGGTCATAGTCGCCCCGGTGTCCAGAAGACAGCTTTGGAGACGCCCATTCACCTTTCCGTCGATGTAGAAACTGCTTGACTGACTTCCCAGTGAAGCAACTTTAACACTTTTCCTCGGGGCTTTCGAATCACGGGCTGACGGTTGCCCCTTTCCATCAACCCTCCTTAGTTTTCCTGCTTCGGTTCTGATGTGGTCGAAGGACATTTACTCCGGGGATGTCCCATCTGTCCACAGCTCCAACAGCGTATCTGCCGGCGTCGTGTTTTTAGCGCCTCCAGAACTCTTTTCACCAGCTCCTCGATGTCGAGTGGAGATGTAGGTTCTGCGTCTGCTACACGGACTCGGGCCTGACCTCTCACCGACTGCCGTACAGCCTCGAACTCCAGTGCCTGTGTCAGTGCGTCACTCAGTGTCTTTGGTCTGGCGAGCTTCACTGCCTGTTGAGTCTCAGGTTCACGTAAGCCATCTAGGAATTTATCCACCGCCAAACTCTCGTAGACATCATCCGTGACCGATGGATAGGCGTTTCTCACCAGGCGAGCAATGTCGGCTTCAAACTCCTGGAGTGACTCGCTGGGCTTCTGGATCCGGTTCCGCAGCTGTGATCGGTAGAGCTGGTCCATATGTCGATGTCCAAAGCGCATGTCCAATCTTCTTACTAATTCTGCGAAGTTCTTCCGCTCCGCCATTGGCATAGCATGCAGAACAGCTAATGCATCGCCCCGTAGTGCAAGACACAGTGCTGAAGCCTTTGTCTCCTCGGTCCACCCATGGACCATAGCCGCTGTTTCGAAGAGAAGCATGTAGTCCTCCCAGGGGGTTTTGCCATCGAAGTTAGGAACAATATTCTGAGGGGCAACGGCAGCAATGGTCGGCGCTGGCTTGGAGATCGTTTCTAGGGCGTTGTCCTGCTGAAGTTCGCCAGTGCTAGCCGATGACGCAGGTGTGAAGCTCCCCGATACAGCCATCTCCTGCCTAAGCTTATCAACTAACCTATCTTCTAGATTTTTTTCTAAACAATTAAATTTCTCATCCATTTCATTCATTCTACTTTCTAAACTATCAACTTTGCTCGAATATTCATCTATTTTGTTCAGCATTTTTGATTCTACATTCGACATTTTTGCCTCAATGCTAGCTTCTAAGCTTTTGTTATTTTCTGACATTTTTGACTCTAAGTTTTTGTTATTTTCTGACATTTTAGACTCAATATTAGCTTCTAGGTTTTTACTAGTTTCTGAAATTTTTGACTCCAAGTTTTTAAGCATTTTATTGACATCAGATGTTTCAAATAAAACGTTATCTGGATCTTCACCTGTCTCAATTAAAGCTTGTTTAAGGCGTGCCTGAAGGGCTGATTTAGTTCCACTAGTATCTAGATCTCGTTCTTCTAATTCTCTCCTAAGATCAGCTACTTTTAATTCATCAAGTTTTACACCTTTGAAAGCCATTTTTATGCAGAACAATTAAAATAATTTTACAACAAATGATTTTTTCCTTTGTAACAAAATTACGACACAAATTACTACAATGTAACAAAGACCCTGAATCTTACTAGTATCTAATACAACTAAAATTAAACTCAATATTTTACAATTAAAATCGCCAAAATAATGCCGCTTTCTGACACCAATTGTTGCGGGCTTAACGGGTTCTTTACAAATAAAACTTGGCGATTTTATAATAACTATTTATTTACACTAATTATTATATATTTACAGATATTAAAATTACCTAACACCTAACTAACCCTATCTAAACCTAGCTAAAGCCTATTCTAATTTACAATGTTTCTACTTACAGCTAGCCTCTACAGGATTTATCACTTCTGTTACAACACTGTCACTACACTGTCACTAGAGTCACTACACTGTTACTCTCACTGTCACTACACTGTCACTGCCACTAGCACTAGCACTGGTCACTAACACCGACGGGCGCTTGGTGCGGCGATTCTCGGAAGGCTCAACTCAACTCAACTGCCGTGTGCCGGAAGACGGTCCCTTATATAAGTTTACCGTGGAACATTCTGGAGGCACCTAGTAGCCCAAACAAAGCTGTTTACAGATCACCGTAGAAGCTTCTGGTGGATGTCAAAGACCCTATTGACGTAGTCCGTTGACATGGGTCTATTGTCTTTCACTGGCACGTACGGAGAAACCCGTGTAAACAAACAACCCTTTTGAGACGGCGCCTGGCTATTGTTGCGCGGGGCTCCTGACTTGTAACAGTATGTATAATTTAAAAGATTATTACATGTTAAACTAGCAAGCACTCAATTTGCCCAAGTGTTAATTTTTAATTCGAGTACTTTACGTTTAGATATTATGGATACGTAAAACTCAAATAATCCAACTGGTTTTAACCAAGACACAACTTTCTAATTTAAATCGAATACAACCAAAGTACAGTTGTAGACTTAAAAAAAAAAATTTCCAAGGCCCCGAAACTATACAGTAACAACCAACCTTAAAATGCGATTCCTCTGATCCTCCTCCACTCCTTCCTGGACCTGGTGATTATTCAACTCTAGATAACTCTCTGTGGAGGCAACGCCGACCATGAGTGGGCGAGATATGAAGGTGTCACCTGCGCGATCCAGAATAGCACGGACGTCTCCCGGAAACCAAGGTCCGAATGTCGATAGAAACCTGGGAGATGGGAGGTCCAAGGAGAGGATCCGGGACAGAGAGGTTCGTCTGAGGCACTCTGTAAGTTCTGGTCCTAGAGGACAGGCTAGCTGGGCGGCGACGTGGGCGGTGGTAATGTCTGGGCGGGCAGCAACCGCCCAGGGACATAGCAGCGATCCGGAGAGAAGTATGGCACGGTGGAACAAACCTGAGGTCATAGACGTTGAATTGAATCATGTGACAACTCCAATATTAATTGTTAAACATTACAAATGTTTTATTTTACTCAGCATTACGGAAAGAATGGTATATCTTTGGCTAGTTTCTAAGAAGAATTTGACTAGATGAATCAATATCAAATGTATGCATACACACAGGTTAAAAAAAGCTCAATGTATATCTTTACTTTTCTCAAAGTAGATACTAAGGTAGAAATTATTAATGTTGTTGAAGTGTGTTACCTGATATATTTGTGCGTAAGCCATAGAACGGACATGTAATACGTATGCTACAATGGACGTTGTATTTTTAAGTAGAAGCTCTAAATACACCTAAAAGGTCAAGTACTAGAATCATATCATTATTTTTATATTGAGATGATAATATACGTGGTTGAAGTGATATCTTAAATATTATATTTAAGTTAATACAGAGGCAAATACAAATCAATAAACACATCTAGTGCTTTTTAATTGCCAATTATTAATCAAATCATCCTTTAATTAATTAATATTGATATTCAAGCATTATTATATCGAATATAGCTACTAGTACTTGGAAAATTGAATTACTATAATTGGCAATTACGATACTGTGAACTTAGTATTAATTAATAACAAAACACAGAATTTACAAATTAAAATTAACATTTTAGGTGCTTTGGTAAACTAAGTTCTATAATTAATCATAAGATATATTGGATGTTAAATTTATGAGTTTTAAACAATATCTGAAATCAAAAAGTTGATAATAATCGTACTGTAAAGAATGGACACCTAATATCCAGGCCAAACCACCAAGTACCTTGGTGTCATGGTGGATAACAAGTTGAGCTGGAGGAATCAGGTCTTCCGTACGACAGAAAAGGCAAGCATCTAAACATATTTTGGGGCCCTCCAATCAGCCGAAAAGACAGACTTGATGTTCAGTGCAGTCCTTGAACAGTCGCGCTCACGTTCAATAAAGAAGAGCATCGGTTGATGCTTGTACGAGTACTGCGTCAAGCGGCACTCGGTTTCGCTTTAAGTACAGTGCCCGAACCGGGTTTTCTGGTAATTTCTGTTTTTTCCCGGCAAACTCCTGACAGCAGAGAGGAAGGCAATTTACCAGAGACATGTTTATCTGACGCTGTAAGGAAAGATCCAGTGCTGCCAGATGTAACAGGAAAGCTGGGTACAAAAGAGTACGATTAACTCAGCGATTCAACATGCAGGACCAGCCATGGTTAAACGGCAGCATGGTGAGGTGAGCTACTTACCTTATCAGATCACGACCTTTTGCATTCGCACCTGCACTCGAATACCAAGCCCGGCTTGTCTAACTGCACTGCCCGCTAATCTACGACAATGCATAACACCTGTCTCCACTGCCCATATTGGAATATGTCCCGCTGCTCCACCGGGAGGCCACCCAACAACTTTCGGTTGAATCAGTTTGTAAGAGGATGATAGAGGATAAAGACAACTGGGGCTGCTGGTCACACATTAGAGCATCCTTAAGCAAGAAAAAAAATTACTACTTAGGTTGGATTTCAGTATAGTTCGTGTAAGACTACGGCGGCTAGACTTGGGTGTGCCCTTTAGGTGTTGGCAAACTCGACCTAGTTCCGATGAAATGCGACAAGTATATTCAGGCTAGTGACGTAAGAGTAGAGGCTGTTTTTGGTGTCTCACACCCATTCTGGCCGATAACTGGTTTATTTTACTTTAAGATTAAAAACTATTTTTAGATTTAGAGGTTTTTGCTTGATCCCGTGGACTTACCAGCGGCAGTGTCTGACAGCAGAAGAGCATTGATAAGCGCTGCGCCTGTGTCGTGGCCCACGAGAGTCACTCTGCCAGGGTCACCTCCAAAGGACGCGATGTTTCGCCTCAGCCAGGAGAGAGCCTCTTCTATATCTCGGAGAGCGAGGCAGCAGCTTCCTTGTAGCTTTAGGAAACCTGTTTTAAAAGATTCTCATTATATATGAAAAGCGTGTGGATTTTATCAAAAGCAAAAGTTATACAGAGTATTTCACTAATCATTTTTATAATAAGGAGGACATTTAACTTATAAAGGAGCACTCCCCATTTTTTGATGTTATTTAGGGATGGTTTAGGATTTTGAAAATTTGACTACCATTTACCAATTCGGCAACAAATTTCATATATCTTATAGAACACTCTATACTTTAGGGCTGTCTTAGAATGTAAATAATGAGATTAAAAAACGTGCTTATTCTTGACATTTTCTCTGAAGCTAATTGCTTAGGATTTACAGCGTGTTAAACCTAAAAAAATTGCTTGTGGTGTACATTCTGCATCCTGTAGATCCTAAACGAATATGTTTAGAGAGAATATGCAAAGAATAAATAAATCTTAAAATCGTATCTAAATTAGAAAAACACCGTGAAATACAAAGTGCTCAAATTTTAAAGATAGCTAATGTTTTGTAAAATGCTGGTCATTTTTTAAGTTTCTTAACTATTTTTTAGTTATGACATCACTATTTTTATGTGTATTTGATGATTTTTAGAACTCAATTAGTACTAACTAACGAACAGATACGGTTTTTGAATCGTAAAAGAGTTTTAGTTGACAAGAAGAAAAACAACAGTACAACAACAGTTGACAAACAGTATATGTTTAAAAAAGTTAATATGGAAACATTGCACAACAAACTATTAATTATTCCTTTTACTGGCTCATCAATATAGGGGTTTACAATTTCTCAAGTTTATATAACAATTTTTTTTATATAAATTGAGAAATTGTAAATCCCTATTGTAAAATTTATACTATAACTTTATTAGTAGGTTTATTTTGCTGTTTCGAGATTTTATATAACTCATTAAATATTAGATAATAAGTTGCCAGGCTAACATTTTGGAATCCTCGATCTTTCACGTCGAATGCTATGCATACATTTTAAAACATGCTGTGTTAAAATGTGATCATAGACATAAAATGTAAAAATATATAAGCAGAGGACTTTTTGACTTTCAAAAAAATCTTTATTCGCTGAGAGAGATGCGAAGAGTTTTTTGTTAATCACGTTAACATTTTACCTAAACCATATCTTAAAAGCAATTCTGTTCTTGAGAATATATCCCTAATAGCATTTTAAAATCAGAGAATTTATTTGATCAAATTTTCTTTTTGAAATCATAGGAAAATGTTGATAAGTGACTCAATCGAACAAAGAACACATTGCTAGGAATGAATAGTTTCTGCTGAAATTCTAAATTGAGATTTTAAAAGGATTTAGAAGAAAACATTTCCAGGTACAAGAGGAAAGCAAAGTAGAGGGTATTTGAATAATTACCCTTCATTACGTGATTCACTCGGTCTAGAAAGAATTTCAACCTTTCCATACAAACACTCTAAGCAATTCCACCCTTCTTCAAATCAACTTAGCCTTTTTTCTTTCCAGTTATTTTAGACAAATATTTTCCTTAATTTATGTGATGTGGTTTATCACTGCACCTTTTTACATTTATAAGCCAAATGTAGCTTTTTGAAACCCAAATGAAAAGCTGATTTCATGTATGGTAGTTATAATAATCTGGAAATGCAACGATAAAAAAAAAGATTAGTGGGAGTTTTGCATGAAAACCAAATCGAACTGCCCTCATCCCAAAATATTCTGGTTCATATCTTGTTTGGTACATAACACCATTGACTAAGGAAATGTTAGGGTATTGAATAAAAGTGTACGAATGTTTTAAATTTTCTTTGATTTCTTTTTAGGCAACTGTTTTATAGTAAGGACTCTCAAAAGAAGTTGAGGCTGTTATAATTAAACCCATTCATTATATTTTTACCGCAATAACAGTGCCAGAGTAGACGCAAAAAAAAAAAAAAATACGTTCATTGGTCAAATTTTATCTTTGGAAAACAAGGTATAGCTTAAGCCACTAAAATTAAAGCTGAACGTGAGGTTGTACCTAACCGAGATGTTGTAATAGCGAAGTTTATATTCAGTACAAGGCATTCCAAACAGTTCAATCCTTTATTGGTTCTTCGCTGTCTTCCTGGTTGTGAAGTTCCGTTTAATATTGGCGGCACCGTTCGGAAATATTCTTATGTTATTTGAACTTGGTTTTAAATAAGTTAATGTGTGTTCAACTGAGGTAGGGCAAATTGACTTAGAAACTATCTGACCGATATAAGAATACCCATTAGCTACGATTGTAAGATTTACATTGTTGAGTAAATCTTGATAGTTGAATATTGACCATAGATTTCTACTTAAAAATGTTAATAACAAATCGATATTGTTTCTTTAAGACTCTTTAGTTTAAAAATATGCCAAAACATACTAAACTGTCTCTTGAATAAGCTCACAGGAAAGTTAAAGGTAGTCACAGGAACCTTCAGTGGTAGCCCAATTAAGTTTTGTGTATCTATTCTAAAGTCAAAATTCGGAAGGTCACACTCTATTTGTAATTATTTTGGTACCATTCAAGTGTTAATTCCAGTCATGCACCACAATAATATTTAACTGTTTATTACAATGATTTTATGCATGCAGTTGATTAATTGATTATCATTATTTTTATATTAAGAATAAGAATAAGAAGAATAAGAATAAGAATATCTTTATTGTCGTTAAATACAAAAGTACAATAGACAACGTCAAAATATATACAATTTTTCTATGAATTAGGTATATTGTAGTGATAGAAAATAAGTTAAAACAGGATTTTAAAAAACTGAAACTATATATTAGACATTTGGCATCCAAAAAAATCTTCCAGTGAATGAAAGCTTCTGTCAAGAAGCCAATCAGCCAATCTGTCTTTAAATTTATTAAAATCAAGCTCTTGAAACAATACAGGTAGCTTATTAAAGAGCTGTATTTGGAGGAATTTGTGGCTATTGGTTGATTTTGATAATCTTACTGTCGGAATATCTAGCTGGTTACATGCTCTAGTATTATAACTGTGAAATTCGTTACGTTTTGGGAATGATGAAAGATTTTCTTTAACATATAGCAAATTTTGAAAAATGAATATACATGGCAGAGTCATTATTCTGTGTTTGATAAAGAGAGGTTTGCTGGTCGTTCTGCGAGGAATATCAAACATTATTCTTAGTGCTTTTTTCTGCCACCTGAAAACCTTCTTGGCTCCAGCACTATTACCCCACAGAATGTTTCCATATAGAAGATGGGAGTGGAAGAAACTGTAATAAGATGTAATGAGCATACTATCCGATACGCAACTCTTAAGCCGTCTTAACAAAAAGCAGACTCGGGAGATCTTAGACACAACATGCGTAGTGTGGCGTTGCCAGGTAAGCTTTGTATCCAAATGTATGCCTAAGAGTTTCACTGTGGACGGGATATTTGAACCTTCTAAGTGTTTAAGCGAAAAGCAAATTCGTTCAGTTTTCTGATGATTTAAATTAAGAAAGTTAGTATTAAACCAATTAGAAGAGATTGTGATTGCGTTGTTTACAGTTACTTCAGACTCAGTAAAACTACTATTTGAGGAAAAGAAAGTTGTGTCATCGGCATATAAGAGTGATTGGCAAGATATGTTACTAGGTAAGTCATTAATCATTAATAAAAACAAAATAGGCCCCAACACTGACCCTTGAGGGACTCCAGCTAGAGTTTCCAAAAACTCAGAAGAGTCCCGCCCAACAACCACTTGTTGGAATCTGCCACATAGATACGATTTGAATAAGTGTAGCTCATTGTTCTGGATCCCATAGTATTTCAGTTTTTCCAAAATAATTTGGTGTGATGTACTATCGAAAGCTTTACTAAGGTCCATTAAGGCTACGTTAAGATAATTGTTGTCTTCGAAAGACTTCAAAACCTCGGAAATCAATTTGTCAACTGCCTTTATTGTTGACAAACCAGGTCTGAAACCAAATTGAGCTGGACTTAGAATTTCGTTCTTTTCGAGATGGCTGTAAAGCTGAAATTTAATATGCGTTTCAATTATCTTTGAAAAAATTGGAACTATAGAAATTGGTCTAAAATTATCAATAACGGTTCTATCTCCCTTTTTATGAATTGGATGTGTTTTAGAAAATTTTAGGCAATGTGGGAATATACATGAAGAAATTGACAAGTTTATGAGATAGGCTAGTGGTTCTAAGATGAAAGGGATTATTTCCTTAACTACATTATTTGAAAGACCAAAAACATCCTCAGATCGGGAGGTTTTTAATGACTTAACAATTGATAGCAAAGATCGGATATCTATTGGTTGAAGGCGGAACTCTTTTTTCACTGGCTTTGCTTTTTTGAGGAAGTTGACAAAGTCACAATTGCAGTTGGAAGAGTCAAAGTTTTTTGCCACCATTCTACCAACATTAATGAAGTGGTCATTATACTCTTGTGCTGAAATTATGGACTCGAGCTTCTGTGAGGTGCCAGTGCCGGATTCCGATTTTATGAGGCGCCAAGCAGCAGAACATTTATTTGGTGCATTAGTGACTAAACTGTCGTTGTATTTAATTTTTGCCTCAGTGATAGCTAACCTGTATTGTTTCCTAAATTTAAGATACAATTCTTTCAACTTATCGTTACTATACTTAGGTATTTTTAGCAAGTCATTTAGTAAAATTAAAGTGTTTCTCTGTTCTTTCAGACTGCTATTAAACCACCGCTTTGAAACCCTTTTAGCTCCTGGTACACATTTTTTTGTTATTCTAGGACAATATAAATCATACAATAAAAGGAGTTTATCTAGAAATAAATCAAATGCCAGGTTTACATCATGAGAACAATACAATTCATCCCATTCAGTGTTAGCCAATGAGCTAGCAAACAAATTCATCTGTTTTAGGTTTCTATAGGAAATTTCGTCTAATTTAAATTTTTGTGAGGTATTTAATAATAGTTCAAACCAAATAATTGAATGATCCGAAATAGTGTAGGGCCAAATTCCTTGCCTAAATTGTGTTTTATGACAATTAGTGGCTATGTTATCCAGACAGCTCAGACTTCTGGTAGGCTCCTTATTTATACAATACAAATTGTATGACTTGAGGATATTAAGAAACATAGTACTGGTCATATTCTCTTTAAGGATGTCAATATTGAAGTCACCTCCCAGAACTATCTGATAATTATTTTTTTTCCCACAAACATAATCAAGCAAGGCATCTAGTAAACTTAAAAAGCTATTTACATCAGAACTAGGATTTCTGTACAATGATATTACTAACACCTTATAATCTATCAGCTCTATACATACTGCTTCCATTAATCCATCTTGGGCCAGGTTTGAAACATCAATTTTGTTAAATTGTAAATCTTTGAGAATAAAAATGGCTGAGCCTCCGTGTGGATCGTTATTCCTGCAATAAGCATCAGCCAACTTAAAGCCTTGGGGTGTATAAAAAATAATCTCATCATTACAACACCAGTGCTCGTTAACCAATACCACACTGCATGTAAACTCATCCAACAATAAACCAAGCTCATCTACTTTATTTCTGATAGACTGTAGATTGGTATGCATGAATCTCAAATAGTTGTTACTTTTATTTGTTTCATTGGCAGTTTTTTTATAATTTAGTTTGGTTTTTGTGCTGCCCTTTGGTAAGTTAAAACCTTTCTGAAATAGTTTGGTATTTTTTGTTTTGAAAGTTGTGTTGTAATTCAATTTTAAAGGTCTTAGGTTGTTTTGAGGAGCAAAATTACTTTTTTTGTCATTGTGCTTTAGTTTAAAGTTGGTGTGAGAGGACAAGGCAGTGGATTATTAAACCTAAGATTATAACTATTTACATACGTCACACCGCTCACACACATATCAGACAATAAGCCATTTACAACCTCGGACACTGATGCACTCGTAGGCACTTCACTGACACTTGTATTTTGAAGACGCACAGGATCTTGGTGACGTCCTGCAGCCTCATTGCAGTTTCCTTGTGATGCTGCCTGTGTAGGTAGAACTGTCGACTGTTGCACATTCTGGCTAGTGTTTCTCTCTGCTCTGGGTGTGGATTTACTGCTTAATTCAGATGAAGAGAATCTGGGCGAAAGATCAGTATCTTGACTAAGAGGTTTGTTAGCAGTTTTCTTCTGAATCAAACTCTTCATCTGACTAACAAAATCTTGAAATTCCAGTCCATTTCTCAGCGATCGCGTAGAACTTTCCTTATAGGCAATTATCTTGATTAAAGCTCCAGTAGACTTTTGGAATTGGATTAGATTCGATATAAAGGTGTGTAGGGGTATATTGTCACGGACACATCCAAGGGGTGGACAAATCAACTGCTTCAATTTCCTCTTTTGAAAATCTTCTACGAGCTGTAGGAAAGCTGAGTCGTAGTCGCTAACCGTAGGTTTTCCATTGTACCTTGCTTTGGTCAATAAGCCATATACAACTGATCCGTCTTCGGTTTGACATGTAAGATAAGAGTTGATGCGATGTGAGGCTAATGGTTTTCCAAAATACTTTTTAAAGACAACCGCAACACCAGCACTCATTTGTCAGGGCTCATCAAAATCTGAAGATATGCAATGTACGAAGGCTGTAGATTTGTCACTTCTAAACTTCTTAATGGCATTCTCCATCCTTCCATTGATAACCTCAATATTTGAATATATGGGGTTCGAGGGTGTATTTTTAACGTCATCTAATAGCTGTGGTGAATCATTTTGATTTAAAGCTTTTGTAGCATTATTTTTGTTTTCTCCGATGTTTGTATCACTAGCCATTAAGTATTTTATCCATGTACAAATCTTTCCACACATGATGTTTTTTCCATGATGATTTAAATGGGACCCGTTCCTTGTAAAATGCCTTGATTGTAATGCGTGTGAGAAAAAAAGATAGGGTGCACTAATCTGTAGTGATAATGAGGCAAGCAGTTTGTTACAATCTGATATTTGGTCAGTTTGACATTTTGGTTGATTGGGTAAGTATGGTAGCTCAGTAAGGATGATAGTCGCCTGGGTTGACGATTTGATACCACGAAGGCGGTCCATCACCTGTGCGTAGTGCGCGGGGCTGGTGTTGTTGGTGCCACCAACTATAACCACATAGTCTCCAGCCGCTACAAACCGTCGTTGGAGTTGGTCTTCTAGTCTATCAAGCACGAAACACATGCTCGCTCCAGGATAGCAACTCGCTGTAACATCGACATCCTTTCCCAAAATGTTTTGCATTTTGTCTGCCATATCCCTTGCGTGACTATCTCCTATTATAAAAATTGTATTATTATTTGAAATCTTTGACGTATTATTGGCGAACGTTTTAGTCAAGTCCGGTGTCCTAGTGTTTTTGTAAATAGCATCGATGGAGAAATCCTGCATGAAAAAGTCCTTATCGATCAGGGGCAAGTTGTTTGCCACAAGGGAGCATACTAACTCGGCGTTATGTACTGCATATGCACCACACTCTACTCCGCCGCTCTGCTGTCGACACGGGACATTCACAAGATGAACCTCGTCACTTCTTTTGTTGCCATTGCCGACATCGTCATTTCTGTTGGACATGAAATTGCTCAATTTTGCAGCCAAGCGCTTTGCTTCAGAGGTGTTAATACCACCCGCTGAGTCCCAGTGGTAGGAGATATCCTTGTGGTTCTGACTTTCTTGCTTTTTAGTAACCAAGAGAGACCAGTGATTGCCTCCTTCATCTGCTTCATTTTGCCTTCCATTTACAACACAGGCAACAAAGTCATATTTATTTAGTTTAATGCCGTTACAGGTTTCTCTTAAGACTTCTATATCGTCCTGGTTCTTAATTAGGTGGCTTACCGCAGGTGGCAGTAGCAACAGGTTGTCCGGTATCAGATTTAGACTCTTGAGTGCTGTGTCTATGTCAGTGTCCGTCATTTTATGCCATTGTTTGTATTGCTTGTTATTAGTTTCTGTTCGCCTTTTGTTGGTTTCAAGACGTTTTAACACCTTAGGTTTACTTGTTTTCGACTTTTTTAATGGGGTTTTATTCGTAGTTGAACGTAGCTGTTCATTCTCTGCTGATTGTTCTTCAAGGGGACGACGTAAAGGTGTCTGTGGATTTCCTATATTAATTTGTTGTGATTTGACACGAGTTTTCCTAATCTCCTCTTCTTTCAGTCGAGTTAATATATAGTCATATTCATCTTGTTTATCCTTTAACTTAAGTTCGAATTCCTTTAGTTTTGTATGCAAAGAGTCCCTATCCTCGTTCAATCTATTAATATTTGTCATTAACTGGTGAGTGTTTTCTTGTGTAGCTTTACACAGTGAACATTTTGTGTTTGAAGAGTGGTGAATTGTATTATTGTTAACTTCACTAATGGCTTTACGTCCAGGTGTCTCGGGTATTAGCTCAACAGTAACTGTTTGTGTACTGGCGTGCGTAACCCTGTCCTCATTCCGACGTAGCTTCTCTTCTAAGCTGCATTTGATTTTCCGTAGTGTTATCACCTCAGCTTTATAATTACTTAATTCATTTTCTAGAAGGTCTTCGTTGCTGATTGACGTTTCCAGAGCTAGTTTTCTCTTCTCCTTCTCTTCAAGATATTGTTTTTCCAAATGTTTGAAGTCTTCTGTTAAGTTTTGTATGTTGCTAACAAGGTCGTGGTTTTGATTTAAGCAAGTGTCATATTTATTTAAGAGTATCACTAAATTTGGTAAAATTTCAGCAATAGCTTCCTCTTCATATTTCTCTGCCAGTATTCTTAACTGAGCATGAAGATCTATGGCGATATCTATTACTTCTTCATTGATAATATTAGTTTTTAAGCCATTTAACAGTTCTTTTGTCCCTTCATTTAAAAAACGCGTTCCGTTTCTTGTTTTCATTTTATTTATTTTATATTATTTAGTTTTAGTTTAGTACATTGTTTTGGATAGCGCCTTCCACAATTGGAACACCTTCACGCAGTACTCAACTATCAAGCGGGAAGTATCACCAATATTGCGGGCGTAGCAAACTTGCGTAATCGCTCCTAGATAGCGTTGTTATGTTCTCAAGGATAGGGGTGGTTGCGCGTATCCTGTATAGGTGGCGTCTGGCCTCTGTACAGTGGCGCTTCGGTTATCAAATGTTGACGTGGAAGTTGGGTAGTGTGACCGGTATGGGTTCACTAAATATTAGCCAAATGTTAAATGAACGAAACTAGGTTATGATTAAAAAACTTTTCACATTAAAAACTCACGCAAAGGAAAGTCCAGGCAATAATAACAGTAGAATGGGAAACCATCGACTACACAGTACAATGAAAATTTGCTCGAATATGTTATGTATTTAAGAGAAATCGGAAAAATGGTAACAGAGCAAAGCAAACACGTCTAGCATGAAACCGTGGTCACGTGACTCCCCAATTATTATGACATGAGTAATTGCCATTGGGCAAGGGAAAATTATTCGCCTTTATTTACTTAAGTAGGCCTAACGTTGCGATTTTAATTCTGTTTATTTATGAGTTATAGTGCTTATTTGTCATCTCTTTAGTTTCATCATTTTAATATTTTATTGGTGTTTTTACTCTGTATTCTTTTATTCACGCATATTTGTTTTCCCATTATTTATGCATTGGTACGTTTAGCAGTATAGTTCTGATTATTTATACATTACATTATCTTTTCCTGATGGATTTATTTATTCAGCTTACATATTTCCACACACATATTTACCAACCGAGCAGCCCGAGTCTGTAGTTGACCGTTACAGCGATCACGTGACCCAAGCTGGACCACACACTGACGTCATAAACATGGCCGCCTCCCCACTCGTAGCTCTCTCCATGTATGTACACCATGATGGCGTAAGGGGCGTCTTCGCCACGACTGCCTGGAATCAGAAGGCTAAGATGATTCGTTGACACTTTTTGTGGGAAAGCCGTAGATTAGATTACAATTCCTAATGATATTACCTTCAACCTAACGTATAAGGTAGGTGCTTTTAATAAAGTTTGAAGAAGTTTAATACATTATTAAGGTGAGACATTTGTAATGAGTTGATATGATAAATTAGAAATCAGAGCATTTCCACAGAATCGCTTTATAGTCACAACTTAGTAACATGCTTGAGTAGAGGCAATATGGCAAAGAGACATCACTTCCGGCATTTTTTGGCCCATTTTTAGAGGGTATGGAGACGTTTATAGGGGCACTGGAGACGTTTTAGAGGCTATATGTTGGCATTTTTGCATTTTTTTACGAGAAAAATTGAGGATCATTTTTTGGCCACCAAAACCAAAAATCCTGATCTTTGCCTAAATATCCCTATATAATTGTCAAACCTTATTCCTTACTTATTCCCCATAAATATATTTGATATTAAGCTAAAAAGCTATTTCTTATATTTATTGACCCTTACAAGTGTAAATTTAGAGTAGATATAATACCAGAATATGACCCCACTTTCGGCGTTTTAGAGGCACTTTTAGAGCACTTTTTATAGGGGAAAAATGAGAAAAAAATGGAAGAGTTTTTTTTGGCCACTTTTTTTAAAGACCCAGCTCTCGACCTATACACCCCTATATAAATTGTCTACTTTTTTAATACTGAAAAACATGTCTGGAAATGGTGAGCTTTTTTTAGCCACTAATTCCAAAAATCCTGCTCTTGACCAATACAAGCCTATATTAATGTTCAATACCATTGTACAACTACATTACTATTTCAAACCCACATCCATTCGCATGTATATTCACAAAATCATCAACTTAACAGTGCGAGGTTTGTACGCGAAATCGGCTCATGGCATGCTCCCGGTCATGCTCCCGACCTATGGTCAGGCTTCTCGCTCCCGACTCATGGTCAGTTTTCTCGTCTCTAGTGGTAGCTCTTGATTAAGCCTTGGGTGGGTGACCTCCTGTTGAAGTAATTTCTAGTTAAATTGTTTAAATTTTTTAAATTTCTAGCTAAAAATTTTGAAAATTTCACAATTTCTGGTTAAAATTTTTTTAAATTTTCGAAAAATCTATAAATAGAAGTGACATTCGGGTGATATTTCATTCTGGACCATGAGGCCCACCTGTCAACACTGCTCCGTGTCGCTCTCCACCAAAAGTAACCTCATTCGCCACTACAAGGTAATTCATCAAATGAAGGTGAAACTGTGTAAAGTTTGCAATTTAATCTGTGATAATAACGCGGCTTTAAAATCACATATATTACAAAATCACAAGACTTGTAATTTCTGTAAAACGAATGTTGTTGGACATTTTAAAAGACACGCCAATTCTTGTATCAAATGTCCATATACAATGATTAAATTTGTCGGTGAATCGATTAGAGCTGACCTTAAAAATACTCTTCAGTCTTGTCCTCTGCCGATAAAATGGACTTTAGTAAGGAGAGAATCAAATTTATAAAATATTCAATGGATCAAAATGGACAATTAGTCAATGAAAAAGAATGTATTGCAGATTTTAGAAGCCTTACTACCTTAACTATTGAGAAGAGAGATTTAAAGCCTCAAATTGAAAATGTACTTTTAAAGATTGACGCTTCCATGCACAAATATCAAGCGGAAGGTAGTGGATGGATATATGACCATACTAAATATTGGCAGTTACATGTTTACAAGTATAAGCCCCTAACTCCAAAGTCATATATACCTACACCAGAGAGTATTAAATCGAAACATGCAGTTTTAAATATAAAAAATGATGATAATAAATGCTTTCTTTGGTCGGTATTAGCAGCTTTATATCCAAGGAACTCTAATGAAAATGCTAATAGAGTCTCCAATTATGTACCACATGAAAATCAGTTAAATATGACAAACATAAAGTATCCTGTGAAATTAGCTGATATAGATAAATTTGAAAAACAAAATAATATAAGTGTTAATGTATTTGGGGTTGAAGATGATACATGTATATATCCATTAAAAACAACTAAACTGAATAGTAATACTCATGTAGATTTATTATTATTACAAGAAGGTCGTAAATCACATTATTGTTTAATTCGTGATTTTAATAGGTTAATGCTGCGGTCTACAAAACACGACCATAAGAAGCATTTTTGTAAGCTGTGTTTACAACATTTTTACACTAATGATAAATTGGAGCGTCATATAACATATTGTAAAAACTTTGATGCCCAACGAGTGGAAATGTCTAAACAAGATACATTACAATTTAAAAACTATAAATATCAACTTAAAGCCCCATTTGTGATTTATGCAGATTTTGAATGCTTTATAAACTCTAACAAGCATACTCCATCTGGATTTGCATTTGTTGTTGTGAGAGATTCTAAGATTATTTCTGAAGAGTTATATAGTGGTGCAAATGTTATGGATGTGTTTTTCAAAAGGTTGTTTGAGACTTATGACTTCATTAAACGTCAAATGTCAATATACATTCCCCTAGTAATGACTCCTGAGCAAGAGGTATCTTTTAAAAACTCAACGCATTGTCATATTTGTGAAAAACCCCTATATTTTGATAGGGTGAGAGATCATTGCCATTCCTCTGGGCAATACCGTGGAGCTGCCCACAATGATTGTAATTTAAACTATAAAGTAACAAAGAAAATACCAGTATTCTTCCATAACTTGAAAAATTATGATGGACATTTAATAATGCAACACTTGGGAAAGTTTAATCATAAATTAAATTGCATAGCTAAAGATATGGAAAAATATATATCATTCTCTGTAGATGATTTAGTATTTTTAGATTCATACAACTTTCTGTCCCTTCCATTATATAAATTGGCTTCCAATTTAAACACATTTAGATTCATACAAAATCCACTACTACAACGTAAAGGTGTATTTCCCTATGAATATATGACGGGACCAGATAAGTTTGCAGAGTCTCTACCCCCAATTGAGAGATTTTATAGTACTCTAACTAAAGAACATATCTCTCCCAATGAATATGAACATGCTAAAAATGTATGGACACATTTTAATATAAATAATTTACAAGAATATCATGATTTATATCTTAAAACAGATGTATTGCTACTGGCTGATGTCTTTGAGACTTTTAGAGACCTGTGCTTAAAAGATTACAAACTTGACCCCGTACATATGTATTCACTTCCTGGACTTACATGGGAGGCCTGTCTTAGAATGACTGGTATAAAATTACAATTATTTCAAGATATTGACATGCATTTGTTCATAGAAAGTGCAATTAGAGGAGGAGTCAGTATGATTTCTACACGTTACGCTAAAGCAAATAATAGATATATGGGTGAACACTATGATCCCAATCAAGAGAGTGTCTATTTAATATATTTAGACTGTAACTCACTATACTCTACAGCAATGTGCGAGCCACTGCCTGTGGATGGATTCCGTTGGACTAATGAGATAGACTACAAATACAATCAAAATGATGAGTTTGGATACATTTTAGAAGTTGATTTAAAATATGATAAAAGCTTACATGATTTACATAATGACTATCCATTAGCACCTGAGAAAATGAATGGCAAATTAATACCAAATTTAAATGACAAAACTAAATATATTTTACATTATAAAGCATTACAAAAATATGAGGAATTGGGTTTGATTGTTACAAAATACCATAGAATTTTAAAATTTAGACAGTCTAAATGGCTTGCGCCCTATATTAATTTTAATATTGAAAAACGCAAATGTGCTAAAACTGATTTCGAAAAAGACTTTTACAAATTGTTAAATAATAGTCTCTTTGGTCGAACAATTATGAATCAACGAAAGTTTCGTGACATATATCTCAAGGATGAGTCACTATTAACAAAATATGTCACTAATCCAAGGTTTGACTGTAGCAAAAAGTTCGATAACAATTTACATGCTATACATTTAAATAAATTAGTTGTAAAGTTTAATAAACCTATATATTTAGGAATGACAATTTTGGATATCAGTAAAGTAATAATGTATGATTTCCACTATAATTATATGTCAAAATTTAAGAATAAAAGATTTCTTATGACAGATACAGATTCTTTAATGTATTCTATAGTTACAGAGGACTTTTACAAGGAAATAGAATGTGATTTGCACTATTTTGATACCTCTGGATATAGTAAAGACCATTTCTTATACTCTGATAAAAATAAAAAAGTCACTGGCAAGTTTAAAGACGAATTAGATGGTCATATTATGTATGAATATTGTGGTTTAAGACCAAAGTTATATTCTTATATTCCTCTAAAATGGTTATATGAAGAAGACAAGCAAGCTTTAGAGGTGAAGAAAGCTAAAGGAGCTGATGGTGCTACAGTTAAACATCTCCTTAGACATCAACATTATTTGAACTGTCTTGCAACTGGGCAAGATTACTATGAGAATGTGACAAGAATTAAATCTACAAATCATCATCTTCAAACCTTGACCATGAACAAGAAAGTACTATCCTTTGACGATGACAAGAGGTTTATTCTGGAAGATGGCATCAATACTCTTGCGCTTGGTCATTATAAAATTGATCAAACATAGTTATGTTCAAATGTATGTAGATATATTTAATGTTGCAAAATAAATACAAATGTTAAAAAAACTCCAGTCTTTCATTTATTTACCCTTACCATCCTCTTGATAGAATTGGTCAAACATAAATCTATATTTGCCATTATTCTTTGACCTTTCTTTGTCTATTACGAAAAAGCCATATTTAGTTTTATCCCAACATTGGTGACAGAGATTTTTAAATTGGTCAAATGAAAAGTCATTACCAACATGATTGTGATATACATGTTTTAAATTTAAATCATCTTGTTTGAATAATATTAGGAAATTTACATTATCACGTAAATGTTTGTGTACTTTGCTGTAAGATTGACACAAGTAAAAACAGTTAATATTTTTATGTCGACCCATTGAGAAAAATTGTGTAATATTTGGACTATTTATGTCATCAAATACAACAACTGACTGTGATTTTACATCATTTGGTGTGATTTCACAGTCAGTAAACGTGTGTAATTTCACTTCATCACACAAACTAAATATGTCAATTATTTTTTTATATTTTTCTTGTTCTAAAGATTTAGATATTAAATATAAGTTTGTAAATTTTAATCCTTCCTTTCTTACAATTAAGTTATAAATTACAACCGTCTTCCCACTTCCACTCGGACCACAAATAACACATCGAATATTGGTAGGAAATAGACCCAACTTCTTTGGTATATTTTCCTTAGTATGTACTATTTTAAATTTGTGTTTTTGTTGAATAAAAGACATTTTTTATATAATAAAAATGGTAAAAAATGTCAATAAGAAAACATGTAAAAAGGGCAAAGGTTTATTCCTAAAGCCTTACAGGGGTCGAGGGTTATTGAATACTCTTATAAATAACCTTCCATTCCCACTTCACATACCATCATATCGGTACTGTGGACCTGGAACGAATGTACGTGAGAATTTAGCTAAAAATGTACCTCCAAAAAATAAACTAGACTCTTATTGTAAAGAGCATGACATATTCTACATGAATAATCCCGATACCGCTGCTCGGAACAAAGCAGACATGAGATTAGCAGACTTAGCTTGGACTAGAGTTACGGCCAATGATGCAAATCTCGCTGAAAAAGCTGCTGCGTATGCCGTGACAAATTTGATGAAGGCAAAAGCAAAAATGGGAATGGGATTAAAATTTAATAAAAAAGATGGACAACTACCAGCTGTTAGAGGCTGCAAAAGACGTGCCTCACTTCAGGGGAGTGTACCTAAAAAGCGAGCTAAAAAATCTAACACCAAGAGTAAAAGAGTGCGGAATAGTTAATTTAGATAGCTCATCTGGCACACATTGGACAGCATATCGTAAAAATAAAGATATTGTAATTTATTTTGACCCATTTGGAATCCAACCTCCAAAAGAAGTAATTAAATATTTTGAGGGATATAAAATCTACTATACAACCGATCAAATACAAGATTTAAATAGTTCTATTTGTGGAATTTTATGTTTATCATTCATAAAAAATATTTCTTTATAAAAATGGATTCATTTACTATAACATTTTCGGGTACAGAGCCAGAGCTAAAGTCAGTGTTCTTTCCTCCCATAGAATTAAATGATGATTATTTAATTGGATTAGTAGATTTTCAAAGTTATAATTCCATATTTAATGTTAAAAAACCACTAAATACTTTAACATATTACAAAGTAGAGAAAATGACATTACCAAAAGGAGAGATCTCAGTTGATGATTTAAACCAGTTATTAAATGGAAAACTTAAAGTTATAGTAGATAAAAATGGAGAAGCATTAATTAATACTAAATCCAAACTTTTATTTAAAGGGCTTATTCCAAAATTAAACCAACTTAAAGGCAACAAATTAACCATTAGAGAAGGTGATGATGTTTTCTATTATGACCACAATGCTCCAGTTACAATAGAAATTTCTGAAGGAACATATGAGGTGGTTGAGCTTGCAAAGGAAATTCAAAAGCAAATCCCAGACTTTTTCCTTACAGCTAATAATAAAACTATGAAAGCGACATTACTTTCTAGCCACGTGTTTGATTTTACAAAACCATGTTTAGGGTCTATTTTATTAGGATTTAAAGGTGTTTCTACTCCTGGTGTTCAGTTTGAATCTACAAATAAAATAAACATTAATAATGTAAATGTGATTAGAGTAAAATGTAATATTGCAAACGGGTCCTATTTAAATGGCAACAAATCACACACCATACATAGCTTTTATCCAGAAGCTCCTCCTGGCTACAAAATTATTGAAGTTCCAAGAAATATTATATATTTTCCTGTAAATAAGAGAAGTTTAGATGTTGTCAGTATTACATTTGCCGATCAACATGACAAGGCAATTGACTTTAACGGAGAAGAAACTACAATTACTTGTCATATAAAAAAGATATGAGAATTTATAAAAATTTATCTATAAGTGTACAAAATGCTAGGTTCCTAAAATCAATAGGACTAAAGTTAAAATTTTCTATTAATAAAAATGGAAGATTTTCTAGACGTTACAGGGAAATCCCAATTCGACGATAGTGTGGTTAAAATTACAAATCACTCCTATGTTCCCCACAACACTTTAGCAATAAATAATTCTGATGAAATTCGAATATGTATTAATAATCAAGATTTGCTAACTCTCCCATGTAGGAGTTATCTGTATATTAAAGGAGAAATTGAAAATCATGATAAAGGTCATTTTATAAATAATGCATTTGCATTCTTATTTGATGAAATTAGATACGAAGTTGCAGGTAAAGAAATAGACATTGTAAGAAACCCAGGAATTTCTAGTCTTATGAAAATATTGAGCTCTTACAATAAAACAACTAAATTGACAAATGTAGCATTTGATTCTGACACGAATTTAAAAGAGTTCCATAAAGGTGGCAAGTTTAGTACATGTTTACCATTAGAGTTATTAATGGGTGTGTTTGAGGATTTTAATAAGGTATTAGTAAATGTCAAACAAGAATTGGTATTGAAAAGATCCAAAAATGATTTGAATTGTATATTAACAACCACTAGTGCTCCAGCCAGTGGCACTGCTGATATGATTCCCAAAATTACACTTAACTCAATTCAATGGGTTATGCCACATGTAATACCATCAGATGGAGAGAAGTTACAATTACAAAAGATGTTATTGCAAAATAAAAATTTGCAAATTGCATTTAGAAGCTTAGAGTTGCATGAACTTCCATCATATCCCAATACCACAAGACATACATGGTCAGTAAAGACATCTTCAAGTTTGGAGAAGCCAAGATATATTATATTTGGTTTCCAAACAGCTAGGGATAATAGTGCACGAAAAAGAACTGATGAATTTGATCACTGTAAATTAAAAAATCTCAAAGTATTTTTAAACTCTGAATATTATCCTTATAGTGATTTAAATCTCGACTTTGAAAATGGAGATGTCTCTAAAGCTTATGAGATGTTTATGAGGTTTAGAGAGACTTACTATAATACTATCCCAGATCCTATGATTAGTAGGGCTGAGTTTATGAAGAAATATCCACTAATTGTAATAGACTGTTCTAGACAGAATGAAACCGTGAAGGAAGGAATTGTTGATATTAAATTAGAGATTGAAACTGCAGAAAATGTGCCAGCAAATACATCTGCATATTGTTTGATAATACATGATAAAGTGTTTGAGTACAATCCTTTGTCAAATGAGATAAATAAAATGTAAATAAAAGATGAAAAACATTCAACAAGAATTGGTTGACTCTGCAAATCAAATACGAGAGAAATATAGAGCTTTAAAACGTGGCAAGTTTCTAGAGGCTGAAGAGAGGTTCCAAACATTCCAACCTTTAATAGAGCCATTACAAGAATTAAAGAAAATCACATCTATTGGCAAAACAGAGAGTCCTCGAATGGAGATACTCCCAATGACTCCGTCTAGAATATCAATGATACCAAGATTACAACCATTACAACCATTACAGCAATCCACTCCACAGAAATTAGATTTTGGTCTTTTAGCATCAGACTATTTAGGAAATTACCTCAGTAAAAGTAGTATGACAGACACTACATATGGTATTAGACGAGAAGCAAATAAATTTTTTATTGGAAATAAGGAAGTTGATATTGCCAATGATGATGTTACAGTTGCAAATAAAACCTACAAGGGGACAAAAGGTTTGTGGCAGTTGTTAACTTTAAAAGAACCTGAGGATTATACTCAGGCTGATTTGCAAAATTATAAAGAGATTTTGGAAACTACAAATGGACATTTAAAGAGTTACAAAGATGGTGCACCAATTTCAAGTAATAGACATACTAAATATCTTAATATAATTAAACCTCTTTTTAAATCTGTTGGTGAAGGTTTGAGACAAGTGACTGGTAATAAAATAGACTATATTTATTGGGATGATCCTAATGAGCTTATTGATAGGTTAAGACTTCTTTGGCTAAGTCGCCAAGCCGGTAACTCAGGAGTGGATAATGAAATAGATTCTATTATTGAGGAATTGAGAGAAAGTGGAATTATTTATTAAATAAAAATATGTTTATAGATAAATTTTATCGTTTATATAATCCATATAATAAGCCTGCAGAACCCAGGGCTAGTAATGAACCTACTTTAAATTTACAAGACGATAGTTGGAATTGTTTAAACCGTAAAATTGGTAATGTTAAAGATGGGGAGTTTGTAGATGATGTATCAACTTTGGGTCAGACATTAACTAGAAAAGGTGATGTATTTTTACAAGGTAAAACTAAATATGAGTTTTTAGAATCTAAGAATAAAAATTGGAATGCTAAAAAACAGAAAATTACTAATGTGGAAAAGGGTGAAAGTTTAGATGATGTGCCCACTTTACAACAGACTTTAATACGTAAAGATGGCAAATTTGTACAAGACAATAATAATTTTGAATTTTTAGAATCAGAAAATGGTGTTTGGAATGCTAAGAAACTGAAAATTACTAATGTGGAAAAGGGTGAAAGTTTAGATGATGTGCCCACTTTACAACAGACTTTAATACGAAAAGAAAATGGTAAATTTGTACAAGACGATAATAATTATGAATTTTTAGAATCAGAGAATGGTGTTTGGAATGCTAAGAAACAGAAACTTAGCAATTTGATAGAAGGTACAGATAGTAAGGATGCTGTGAATGTTTCACAAGTTCCAAAAATGGAAGCAGGCTATTGGGATTTTAATAATAAAAGGTTAGTACGTGTTAAACCTGCCGTTGATGACACTGATTGTGTTACAAAAGAACAGACTATAACTTTTGATAAAAAAGAAAAATGTTGGGATGCCAAAAAACAATATATAAGAAATCTGCCAATGGGGGAATATTTAGATGATATTTGTTTAATGTCACAAGCTATGTATTATGATGGATCAAAATTTGTATATGCAGGAAGAAAATTTAATTTGATGGAATACAATCCTGATTTATTAGTTGCCGACCCTACATCTTTGAGTGGATTTAAGTATATAGATAATAGACCATATATACCAGAAAACTATGTATTTAAAAGAATGGAAGATAATCTATTGATTGGGGCTAATGGTAATATATTTACAGTACAAGGAAAGAGTGATGTTATAAAAAATGAATGAAATTGCATACGAACTTCATAAGCCTGCAAGAAAGAATTTCATTAGAAGGTCTTTTAAAGTATTAGGTATAAACGAAACTGTACAAATAGATTTAATTGATATGCAAAACTATGCTAGAGAGAATTCTGGCAATAAATATATTTTAACTTTAATAGATACATTTTCTAAAAAAGCTTATGCTGCTCCACTAAAGAATAAGACAGGGTTGGTGGTTACAGAAGCCATTAAAACCATTCTACCAAAGGGGGTTAAAAACATTCAATCTGACAATGGAAAAGAATTTTTTAATCAATATTTTAGCAAACTAATGAAAAAATTAAATATTAATCACTATCACACGTTTTCTACAACTAAGGCTGCAATTGTGGAGAGGTTTCAGAGAACTTTAAAGAATTGGTTATATAGGGAATTTAGTGCTCAGGGAAGTTATAAATGGTTGGATTTACTTCCAAAGTTAATTCGAAAATATAATAATAAGGTGCATAGATCTATAGGAATGAAGCCTAACCAAGTGAATGTTAAGAATAGTAAATATGTGCATGAGAGGTTGACTTCTAAAGTAGTGCAAGTTAAAAAACCAAGATATAAGGTAGGTGATAGCGTAAGGATTTCCAAGTATAAACATGTTTTTAGTAAAGGTTATACTCCAAATTGGACAGGGGAACTATTTACAATAGCAGAAGTTAAGAATACAAAGCCTGTAACATATATCTTGAAAGATGAAAATGGCAATATAATCAGAGGAGGCTTCTATACAGAGGAGTTGTTAAAGACCAAGTATAAGGACATGTATTTGGTAGAGAAGATAATTAGGAGAAAGGGTGATTCGTTGTATGTCAAATGGCTTGGGTTTCCAAGTAGCCAGAACTCATGGATTTCCACTAAGGATGTCCAAGGGAGCACGCCGTGAGCCGGAGCGCGCACGAGTTCGCGTACAAACCTCGCACTGTCAAGTTGATGATTTTGAGAATATACCTGTGAATGCATGTGGATTTGAAATAGTAATGAAGTTATACAATGGTATTGATCATTCATATAGGCTTGTATTGGTCGAGAGCTGGATTTTTAAAAAAGTGGTCAAAAAAAGCTCACCATTTCCAGACGTGTTTTTCAGTATTAAAAAAGTAAAAAATTTATATATAGGTGTATAGGTCGAGAGCTGGGTCCTTAAGAAAAGTGGCCAAAAAAAGCTCCTGGGGCTTCGGACATTTTTTTCGCCGAAAATTTTAAAAGTTCTGGGCCAAAAAATGCCGGAAGTGAGGTCATATTGTGGGTTCGCCACTACTCTACATTTACACTTGTAAGGGTCAATAAATGTAAGAAATAGCTTTTTTAGCTTAATATCGAATATATTTATGGGGAATAAGTAAGAAATAAGGTTTGACAATTATATAGGGATATTTAGGCAAAGATCAGGATTTTTGGTTTTGGTGGCCAAAAAATGATCCTCAATTTTTCTCGTAAAAAAATGCAAAAATGCCAACATATAGCCTCTAAAACGTCTCCAGTGCCCCTATAAACGTCTCCATACCCTCTAAAAATGGGCCAAAAAATGCCGGAAGTGATGTCTCTTTGCCATATTGCCTCTACTTGCTTGTGAATAGTTGAGCCAAAAGCGTACCACATTCAACTTACATACAGCTCAGAGGATTCAAACTTTTTAGTCCATTGAGCAAGAAATTAAATAATTATATACTACAAAATGATACATTTAAAAAAATATGGTACATTTGGAATTGGCGCTCTTGAGGACCATTTAAACTCATTGACACCGAGATACAATTTATTATGGTTTGGTAACAAAACATGAACATGATGATGGAATGATATTGTTTAAAAACACATTGGTTTAGTGGCATAAAGACTTTGGATTAAATAAAATACTTTATCCTGGTTAAATATTCGATTAACAGTTCAGGAAGCTTAAGCATGCGAATAAATTATTAAATTATTCAGGATTACCTAGATTTAACCCTTTGTGCTTTTAAATCCAAATATTTGAATCTTTCCTAGAAAAGGTAGGACTACATAGTTTCACTCCTATTGTTTGACATGTCCTGTAAAGTAAGAGGAAGCAAATATTGAATTAAAGTTTTACTACTTTTTAAGAAGCATGATCTGATGCCGTATTTAAGTAACAAGTGACTAAATAGGGATCCTTAAAGTCATTGTACATAAAAGTAGTTTATGTTGGAATTTTGATATGTTAAGACTGCAAACCACATGGGGTTATTTTACTATACGAGGCAATGTATTTGATGTTCTAACGTTCAATTCTTACGTCCAGAAGAAACGGTATTTGTGTTTACTGAGCTATATGATTATTATACACTCCTAGCATACAATAAAGTAATGGGAATATAGTTATTCCTTGTTTTTTGTGTTATTGTTTGGTTATATACTTTGATACTTAATACTTTATAGTGAAATAGCGACCATATGAAAGTAGGTATTTTAAGCCAAGAATTAATGGGGACGAGTGTAGGATGAGTGGCACGATCTTGTAGTCTTATTAGTGACTAAGGCCGACAGTCTAGTTTCACTGTTTCTAGAGCTATAAATGTTTCTCGCAAATTAATAGGTGTCAAAATAATAAAAATATCTTATATTAGTTTCAATAAGACTTTGACAATACATTTTATAGTTAACCATAAACAATATTAGTTTTTAATAGTTACTTACAAACAATCGCAAAGCCTGTAACCTGGTTTAATATGCATTACCATATGTCACGTGTGTATTCACTTGGCTATGTGCGTTGCATACTAATCTAAATCTAATTATCATTCAATTCCGCTGTTTCAAAATCTATTCATGATATAATTTGTGATGAAAATTGAAACACAACTTACATACGAATGGAAGGTTTAAAAAAGTCTCCATCCCAAAACAATTTACAATTATTTATCTAGACGTATAATATAATTATTCCTTGTTAACTTGTAGACTAACGATCCAATAGTTAATGTGTGCCCAAAGTTTAAGTCAAGTGTGCCCAAAGTTAATAAAACATCCAATATGTAGTAATTTAATGTATTATTTTTCATTTAACTTCTACATGTTTAACTTACTTTTTCCCTTTTTTAACAAGTTGCCGACCTCTTTTAACCTTGCATTTTCCAGTCCAAATAGGCTTTAGGACCTGTGCGTGGAACTTATCCAAAGCAAGGGGTGAGCCGGGGGTAAACTGTATTGATAAAAAATTGTGGCAGTGACCAGGAACCTACAATATCTACTCACTAAAAATAGAGCGTTAAACAAAGCCAATTTGATTCTTAGCATCATAAAAAATTTGCAAAAAATTTTTTATTGAAGACCGTGTTCTATTTTTTATTTTAGCCTTAATTGTTCTGATTAAATTAGAACTGACCTTATCACATACAAATGGATCAGTTAAAACAGTCTATTATTTATACAACATTTAATTCAAAGACATAGCAATACGCTATAATAATTACAGGCAGGCCTACAAAATTGGTTTCAATTTGAATACGCTTCTATGGTCAGATACATGGTCAGTTGGTGGTGGGGTAGCGAACTGCTCTTCTAGTGGTTAGAGCGCGGGACTTCAGTCCCTGAGGTCCTGGGTTCAAATCCCGCCAAATCACCAATGGATCTTATCGAAGTGATATTGCAACAACCCCTAGGTCTAGCCTGAAGTAATGTGAAAAACAATCCCATGCTCGTGCCTAGCGTCCAAGGACAAAAATATTTTTTATGGTCAGTTTATTTACCGCTGGCTGGGACGTAGATATTGAGAGTAAGACAGTCCTCGCTCTGGTCTGCCAGTGTCTCCTGTAGTCTGCTCAGCAGCAGATAACGGTCCTTGGGCATGAGCTGCAGCGCTGCCGTGGTGTTGAGGCCACGAAGTGGCGGGGGTTGTGGACAGAAGGGAGCAGGGGTGTCCGCTAGCCGAGTGCCGCTCCAGGCCAGTGGTGGACGTGGCGGCCTCAGACGACGCTCCCCTACAGGTGGCGCGGCGTACGGCACTCCTAGGAAGTACTCCACTGGCTCCACGGGTAGTTCGCGGATGATCTAAACAAAATGTTGGCAGTAGAAGATATATTTTTGAAAAATATTACATTCAAATTGTTAAAATAAAAAAGGAGTGCTTTTGAATATTGTCTTCACTAAATGTATTTAAAAAAGGTTTGCTAAAAGAGACACTATAAAACGTATTGTCATTTTTTTTACATGCACTACTAAAACTGATATTTACTTAGATAATTTTTTATGAGTATTCCATCCAACGATTTAGATTAATACTTAAATTACAGTGAATAAACTAGTCACGAACCAAATTGTGATTGAAAAAGAGGAGGAAATTGTTTTTTTTTTTATAAAAGAATT
This sequence comes from Macrosteles quadrilineatus, assembly GCF_028750875.1. Lineage (NCBI taxonomy): Eukaryota > Metazoa > Arthropoda > Insecta > Hemiptera > Cicadellidae > Macrosteles > Macrosteles quadrilineatus. The sequence goes on from NW_026542602.1 coordinate 11,842,388, forward strand.
CAGTATATGGTAGGCTACATTACTCCAAAAAATGGATAAATCGCAAGATGAATGAATGAGGACAACCCACCCCTCTTATCTGACCGCTCTCCGTCTCGACAATCCTGGAGCTGTACCGGGGGCCAGGATAGACGCCAGGGATGAAGAGGAGCACCCCCAGCAAACATCGCCACATCCTCAGCAGGCCGAGCCATAGCGCCCCGCGGGCGAGCAATGCATCCCTTCACTCACCCATCATCACCTCCTTTCACATCGTCACTATACTGGTGTCTAGCACTGTACCTCACGCTGGACACTCATAGAAGTGATCTGGAAATTACAACACAGCTTAACTTATGTACCTCCTCGCACATCGACACTATACGTGTGTCTAGGACTGTACGTCAAGGTGAAGGTGGACACTCAAAGAGGTGAACTGAAGATTACAACACAGCTTAACTGATAAACCTTCTTACACATCGTCACTATAATTGTGTCTAGCACTGTACCTCACGCTGGACACTCATAGAAGTGATCTGAAAATTACAACACAGCTTAACTTATGTACCTCCTCGCACATCGACATTATACCTGTGTCTAGGACTGTACGTCAAGGTGAAGGTGGACACTCAAAGAGGTGAACTGAAGATTACAACACAGCTTAACTGATAAACCTTCTTACACATCGTCACTATACTGGTGTCTAGCACTGTACCTCACGCTGGACACTCATAGAAGTGATCTGGAAATTACAACACAGCTTAACTTATGTACCTCCTCGCACATCGACACTATACGTGTGTCTAGCACTGTACGTCAAGGTGAAGGTGGACACTCAAAGAGGTGAACTGAAGATTACAACACAGCTTAACTGATAAACCTTCTTACACATCGTCACTATAATTGTGTCTAGGACTGTACCACACGCTGGACACTCGTAGAAGTGATCTGGAAATTACAGCACAGCTTAACGGATGTACCTCATTGGACATCGTCAGTATACTTGTGTCTAGGACTGAAGCTCACGCTGGACACTCATAGAGGTTATCAGCAAATTATAGCACAGCTTAACGGATGTACTTCATCACACATCGTCACTATACTTGTGTCTAGGACTGTACCTCACGCTGAACACCCATAGTGGTGATCTGAACACCACAACACAGCTTAACTTATGTACCTCATTTACACTATAGTAGTGTTGTATAACTACATTCACACAATATTGTCTATAAATTTAATATTTTTTTTATATAAAACTCTGGTCACTTGATTATCCTTATTCGTTTATAATATGTGACGTCTGAATACGGGAGATTTGAGAGAAAATAAATTATTTTTTTATATATGGTTGTCATAATGTAGGCCTAATGGATTACAATAAACATTTCTAAATCTTCAAAGATTTATAAAATGCTCCCATTTACGACTACATACCAAAATAAATATACTTGTGAAATGGTTATTTATGTGACTAATTTTATTACCACTAAAACACACTATTTGCACAGACTCAAAAATATATTTCTTCCAGCTTGTACATTTAATATTTTTTGAAGTGTTCTTTTAAAGAAAACGCAATTTTGTTGCTATTAAAGTTTCATTATCACGCCAATAAAATAAGATCAAACGTCTCTGCCATGGAATGAATCCATTAAATTTTCCAGGTTATTGCGAAGGTCTTTGACAAAATATATTGTAGTGAAATTTTTTTATGATTCCATTTCCATGACATTATTGAATGACGTTTTTTTGGGTGATTCAAATGTTTAAATATGATCGTTTGATTGAACTAATCCACATTAGTTTTAGAGTACTTCAAAATAAAAAAATAACACCTTTAACTACAGAATAGTTTAGATATTCAATTCCAAATGCAGTAATTATAAAATTTATTTGTTAAAATAAAAGATGTTCATTGGTTACTACTTTTTGAATGATCACCACTTTATAGGTAGGGGTATGAATATCAATATTTGCAAGGTGCAAATGTTTACAAGAACACAGTATAGAAATAACATGCGCTCTTTAAGTGCGGTTAAAATAGTTTCATATTGATTCGTTTTAAGTAAATACAAAAAAAATTAGCCTATTTGTACAGTTTTTGTTTTTGTAGTTTAATTAAACTGATTATCAGCTTTTTACACGTATGTAAAACTAAGGACAATTTCGATATCATGATTTCATTGCCCACTAATAGGATTATGCGTTCGTTTATTACAACCTTTCTAGAAGTGTTATATTTTACCATTAACCATGAAATCCAGTTAGTATCAGTCTATGTAAATGTCATGTATTTATAATTGCAAACGCTACTCTGTTCAACAAACGAATGTATGTGTATATCTGCTACATTCAGTGAGCAATGGCTGCCGAACATTTGTAAACAAAGCGTGCATACGGATTTGGTTCAGTATTCAACGTCCATCCATCCACAACTTGATTTCAAAACTTAACTGATACAAACTAAGCTTTTTAAAAAGTTTTTACCGAATAAACGTATTTGAAACAAAAATTACTTTCATAGATCCTAATTGGATAGTTGTGTTCTAATAGATCATTAGAACTTCGATAATGCTGAAGGAGTGTTATAGGTTCTTCAGTTGAGTTGTGAAGTAGAATTTTTAACGTGAAAATCCAAAGCACTATTCAGGCTGGATCCAGAAGTCATTGAACATTTGGACTGTAATTGGATGGGTAGCAGTCTGATTAGAGTTCTCATTTTCAAATCAAAAAGTACAGTATCCTTTCAAAAAGATAAGTTTTACCACTATACGTCCCTACGCTACTAACTAGAACTTCTCTAAAATCCTATTAAAACCCCCTCTTTTACACAGTAATGTTTCAGTGGTTAAGAAAAAATTAATAATTTTGAAAGTAATAGTTAATGTAGTTGAAGTCATCATAACCATTTACAGTGAATATATTCTTACACAAATAACGTTATCATATTGACGGACAATTGTATACTCAATATTAATATGATCCTTTACTATAAAACATATACAGACATTATTTATGTAGGAATATATTTGCATTTTATTTCCATACCACAACTATTTTAACTCTCAAATAATATTTACATACAGGACTATAGTAATTAAATGTTTACTAATCAACAATTTTAATGAGAAAAGAAATCAAATATACACATGGATAATATTTTAATTCATAGTTAGAAGTAGTTATATTTAATATTAAAAGTTAATTAGTACTGTGCAGTCAATGATAAGTAATTATTATAAAGTAAATATTTTTTTAAACGCACTCATTAAGAAACAGTATATTTAACTTTCATTTACATAAAAAATCTATATTTATCAGCAGGAATCAGTACCTAAAAAATGAGTTTTTTAAGGTTGTATTTAAAGTTTTAGTATTTAACCAATATAACTTAAGCCCACCACATAAAGATCTCAATATCGTATATTGCACGGGGGATTATTACAACGTTAGATATAACGTATTACCACACGTCAGGCTTTGTCATGTGTCTACGTCATGTGGGAATTGTGACGTCACTAATGGCTCAAACTAACAGACGTTGACTTGAACCAGGGTGAGTTTCAGTGTCTCTGGGTCCCCAAAGTTTCATGTTCTCTGTACAGTATTTGCATTATTATCTGTCCAATATTGAGCTTATGAATAATTTCAATTTGAGATACTGTGTGATATTGTTATATCTGAGTATTAGTCATTAACTCACACAATGGCCAGTTTCATTGTGTCTCTACCCTACCTTTTTTGGGGGAGCGAACTGGTCTAGCGGTTAGAGCGCGGGACTTTGGTGCCTAAGGTCCCGGGTTCAAATCCTGCCAAATCACCAATGGATTTTATCTAAGTGGTAATGCCGCAACCCCTAGGTCTAGCCTGAAGTAATGTGAAAAACAATCCCGGACTCGTGCCTAGCGTCCTAGGACAAAAACCTTACCTTTTCTGAACAGTTGAATCCTAGAAGTCTGGTATGTTATCCTGAGTACCCAGTTTCACATTTTCGTGTTCAAGTGACAGTAAAAAAAAAACATTAACGCCAAAACCATTTGTCTATTTTTTTTTACTCACAAATCTATGGTATCTAGAGTCTATTTTTTAATTACCAGCAACCACATTTTGTATTGAAGTAACTTACATTCTGAATACTCTGTGTGGCATTGTCAAATCTGAGTGTAAGTAACAGACATTAATCAGTGCCATAATCTCCTTTGCATAGTGATTACTGAGGCATTTTTTACATCCTTAGTAATTGAAATCTTTAGATGGGAGGAAAATTACTTTTACCTTTGATTGGTGATATAATCCAAGCTAATATACAGTAACAGTCATTAACCTTCACCAGGACGAGTTTCAACGACACAGTGTCTTTGTACACATCAACGAGTCTAATTGTGTTTGAGTTATCAGCACGCTATGTTGGGATGTTTCTAAGTAATTGCTCCGGGGTTTTCCTCATACATTAAAAACTAACTTATAATTCAATTGTTAGCTAATATTACCTGTTCATCCAAATGGATATCTATAAACCTATCTCAAGTGTACACACCTATGTACGAGTGGTACATTGACTAACAATAATAATATATATTTGTTTATATCACGTGAGAGAAAATCCTCTTTCGTTTACCGCTGATTACCTCAAAAACATCGAATGAATATCTTGTTAATCGGCTTTGCATTTTCTGCATCACCAAGTATTTGCATTTGGTTAAGTAATTTATGGATTTGAAATTCAAATAATAAACGCCTATTTTCAATGTAACATTTACTTAAAAAAAGTTACAAATCAATTAAATGCACTATTTGTGCTCTGTTACTAGTATTTACTGTAACACTTTTGCCTTTTGTCGTACAGGAAAGTGCACAATCATCGTCTGTTTTAGTGCTGCTTGTTTGGATTTGTGGTTGAATAAGAACTGATGATTAGTGCAAACTACTTGATACCCTCAAATGGATCATATTTGTCGTTAAAACAGTATTTAATTTGGTCTTGGATGGATTTTGGTTGGGAGATAGAATCAAAGTGTGTTGAATAGGCTTTTAGTATTTTTTACTTTTTTGGTTGCTATTTATTACACTTTTTTGTTTAGTAAAAACACATAATAGAACAGTTAAATACATTTCAGAAAAATACAATATTACTAATGAAGCATAAAAATACATATATTGTTTATTACTTAACACATAAAGGATCTTACAATGGTCACGATTATCTCAAAGTAAATTTTAAGTTTTAGTCAGATGTTTCGTTTATTCCACTAATCCTACGAAATAGATAGTTTAGTTTAACATGATCATTAAAATGTAGTAACATAAGAAGATTTACCATTGAATTTAAATAACTTTTTTTATCAGCATCGTAAGTATTATTAAATTACATGAAAGCACAACAATACATCAAATAACACAGTACAAGTGTGTTCTTTGTGCTTTCGGACAATTTAATTTGTAATCGAAGTAAACAAACATGAAATCAACAACACTTAAAACAACTTTACTAATTAATTTTCTTTAGCAGCGATTTTAACTACCACTCCAATTAATTGTTTAGTTATTTTAATAAATTGTTTAATTTGTTATTGTTTTGTTTGTTTATTAATTGTGTTTGTTATTCATTGTTTAATTATTTAACATGACCAATTGTTATAGTTAAGGCTTTAAATGAGTTTATTACAACTTTTCAATTTCACAACACATAAAACTACATGTTTTGAACAACTTTACGTATACTTAATCACAATTAGTTTGTTAAAAAAAAAGTAAACTTCACTTATGATTTAGTATATTTATTGGTTTCTTACGGTCTAGAGTTTTTAACACAAAATATCTTGTGTTTATATTACTCTTATTTTGTTATTTGATTTTAATGTGTTAGCCTACATGGCATATGATTTATGTTGCTAAAATAGCGTTGAATGTTGTTATAATTGGAACACATCTCCCTTCAAAATTAAAAGCACTTAGTTAGTTATATAATATTTCTGTCATATTAATGTAAAGGTAGCATATGTAAGATAGCATGGGTATGTTATTTGTCTTTAATTAAACCCAGATAAAATTGATCTGTAACATCAATACAGTTATTGGGTAAACATATAATGTTGTCAGCAAAGTATTAGTAAAGACACTGCAACAACGTGGCCCACCTAAGAAAAATTGCCAATTGCTCTTATGTGATTATTTTATAAATTGTGTGTTTTGATATTTAGCAAACTGCATTTAGGGTTGCAAAAACACTAGTAATGAGAATAAATTATTTATATCTGCGATACAGCTTACAAAAATAAAATGCATACTATAATTCTTTACCTTGTGTAGGTAGCTATACGTCCTTGTTTTAAAAAGCTGGAAGAATATGGAAGTTTTTCCTGATTATACGGCGAGTATTCTGAGTAAAAACTGGAGAACTTTGTATTCTACGTGACTTTTCAGTTTCTGGTTAAAACTACTTCAAAGAAGAAAACTTTGCTCACTAAAGTTTGAGTTGGAACTCGACTTCAGTCTAAGACTTGTCTGTTGACCAATATCAATGTAACTTATACTTTTGGTCTTAGTCCTCATTTGAAACTTTGACAAGTAGTTTTCACCATAGTTTAGATGGTATTCGTCCATCGGAAAAAATTTAAGCAAAACCTAAAATAGTCGCTATCTTATCATAGTTTTGAAAATCACATTTTAATATTGATAACATATTTAGACGCAAAGTTTTACATTTGCTTACGATTGATTTCTTATCTGATATTCATCTAATTTTCCCATATATAGTTTTCAGTTAAATATTATTTAAAGCCGATTAGCTCATTTATAATTATTAATTCACGTAGGAATAATTTAATAATCATGATCATTATCATTAAACTCATTAATAATAATTGATTAAGTCAGTTATGAGTACACTTAAAAAATTTCACTGTAAATAACTGACTTAAAAATAAAATAGTTATCTATAAAAATATAACCTAAATATTACGGTAAAATATATTCGTAATTCTTATAAGAAAAAACTAATATATTTTACCGTAATATTCATATACAAAATAAAAAGTTCCCCAGCTTTTACCCAGAATACTCGCAGGTATAATCGGGAAAAACTTCCGTATTCTTCCAGCTTTTAAAAACAAAGTACTGTAGTACCACGTTTAAATAGCAATAGCTACTACCTACACAAGGTAAAAAATGTAGCCTAATATGAGTTTTAGTTTTGTAAGCTGTGTGTTATACATACAAGCTGTATCTCAGGTATAAATAATTTATTCTCATTACTAGTGTTATAGCTACCTTAAAATGGAGTTTTCTGAATATAAAAATACACAATTAATAAAATAATTACATAAGAGCAATTAATTGACTATATACTCCCTTAGGATGTCAAGGTTTTTAGAGCTTAGATCACGTTGTTGCAGTGTCTGTACTAATACTTTGTTGACAACATTATATGTTTACCCAATATTCTGTATGGATGTTACAAACCAATTTTATCTGGGTTTAATTCAAGACAAATAAATATACTACATTTACATTAATAAGACGGAAATATTTTGTAACTAAATACTATTTACATATAACACAGTTGTGCTTTAAATTTTAAAGGAGGAATAAATTATGTTCCAATTATAACAACAGTGAACGCTATTTTAGCAATATAAATCATGTAACACGTTAAAAGCAAATAATAACAAAATAAGAGTAATTTAAAGACAAGATATTTTTGTGTCAGAAACTCTAGACCGTAAGAAACCAATATATATATTGGTTTCTATGTATATATCTATATATATATCTCTATATATATATATATATATATATATATTAATAAATTATATAAATAATTAAACATTTAGAACCTTTTTTTAGTTATTAATTTATTGAATAAACTTTATAACTAAAAAAAAGGTACTAAATGTTTAATTATTTATTTCATTTATTAATAATAATAGTAGCCCTCAATAGTGAACGATATATTTATTCAATATATATATATATATATATATATATATATATATATTGATCAATATATATATATATATATATTGAATGTAAATCACAAGTGAAGTTTACTCCAGGAAGTGGTGACAATTAATAGCGGCCGTGAAAAGATGGGACGTGTAAAGGGAGAATTTAAGTGAATTATTGAAACGTGTATGAATAAAAGTGGACTCTTACTAACTATATTTTTTCTACAACTAATATTTCTAACTGATTCTATAAGTAATATTTTAACTGATATTTTTTTCTACAAGTAAAGTGAATCTGATACACCAAGGCCAGCTATGTTTGTTAAAAAGTATATTTACAAATATTAAAAATTTACAAACATTTTAATGTAAAAAAGTTATAATTGGCAAAAAACCAATTAAGTAATGTTTTTTGAAAACGTCTTGTGTTTTCAGTTACGCTTTAATATGAAATTACCTGGCCAAATTTAAATTTAAAATGATAGTGATATTAAAACGGATTACATCTGATGGGGAAATTAATTGATAACATGTTTTTAACAAGTCTATTTAGAATGTTAGGAATTGTAACGAAGTAATGTAATTAATTTTTGGTGTGAAATCATGTTTTGTAAAAACTTGTTTGATACAGTTAAAATATTCTAAGGTATGACTTTGGATGAAAATAAAATTATTTACATCCTGTTCTTTACATGTGATTGAAATTAATTATACCCTTGGATGTGATAGGTCCCATTAAAACCTTACATAATATATAAAACATAATATATACAAGTTCATTAGGGTTAAGATTTTGTATTTCCCCCTTAATTGTTTTGACTCGTTTATGAATTTTACTTGATTTTGATGGTAAGCAAGCTAAACACTGCAAATATACTAATGGCATTTAAAAAGAATCTTTCTCGCAAACTTCGCACTATCTAAAGTCAATGCTAACAGACAAACATGAATCTTGTTAAAAAAAAGTGAATTAATATAATATCCTTGAACCGATGGGATTAATTGGAAATCAATATGTTGATTTGGATGACTTGTAAATCGTTTATCTCTTTCCAATAATGTAATTGTGATACAATCCTATTGACCACAGTTAATAGTCCTTATTGACCAAAGACAGTTAATCTTTTTATGAACTGCCACCATGAAAATCAAAGTCAAAATCAATAGTACCATATATTCTGTTACTTTGAATTTTAATAACATAATTATTTGAGTTCTACATGTGTATTTATATTTAGTTTATTAAGTTAAAAAATTAAGACAAAGGTCAGCTTATCTTCTATTAACACAACTTGTGTTTATAATATTTATAACTAGTGGCATTATTCTAAATAATAAATATTTACTCAATTAAAACAATTAATTAATTTTCCTTATTTTATCATCACATACTTGTAAGTTATACAGATGGATAATGTAAAAAGGATTTTTCAATGTACATTACTTATATAGTACCTAGTAACTTATATGTATATATAACGTTTATAAAATAAAAATTAGATTCGAATTGAATTTAGTTAGATATGGCAGGATTTTTTTTATATTTTTTTTTATTTGAAGTCTTATGACTAATTAACTGATTACAAGATAAATAAATGACACGATTTTATGGTTTAAAAGGATTTTGGCTATGTAGGCAAAACACATCTCTTTGAAATGAGACCAACAAGATTATTTTACCCTCTGACATTATTTTTGTTTATTGTGGTTTGATATTGTTTACTCCTAACGTAATTTTTTAAGTTGTTTCCCAAATGTCTTTGTCAGTAGGCGCTTTTTAATGGTTAAAGTGGCCAGAATGGGCTAATGACATCTAAACTACAAATAGAAAATAGGTTTAGCAATATTCGTAATTTTATACTCGAATAGTTAACAATAATTATCAAGTTTACAAGAATCAATTAAATGCAAGTATTGTCGCTATGCGATGTAATACTTTAGGTACCAAAACCTATGATTCATTAAAAGGTTGAAAACACAAACAATTACTACTATTTTATAAAAATAAATAAATAACTTGGTACTAAGGAAAAAACTGGAAAATCACAAACGAACAAATTGTTATTTATTACAGACTACACAGGTAAAGATCAGAGCTCAGAATGTTTCAACTGCAAATAATGATGCCTCAAAGGCTTTAGGTACAAAGAGGAACGAACCAACTTTTGACAAGTCGATGTAACTTTATGACTGCGAATGTAAATTAAATGTTTCTGACCATCCTTTTCCCTCTTTTACTCAGTCTTGCAACGTTGAGCTATGTTTTCCATGTAAATTTATGAAAATTGAACTCGTATTATGTAGGTATTTTGTCCAAAAATCGATAGCGTATTCCTCAAGAAACGAATACATAGTATACTCGGTATTTGTTTGACATAAAAGTTATGGTAATACGAATTTACTTACAATTTTCGTCTAAAATAACAGGTATATTAGTGTTAATTCATTTTACATAATAAGCTTTAATGAACATCTCATTATAAGGACAACAACGAATGTATGTTTGATTCGTACATTGACCGATTTGGACAACAAAGCTTTTCAAGATATATAATATTGACAGATTTAAATGAAGTATGGACAATGATTTATTATCAACACCCTACAGATTTTGTTAATAAATTGCATTTAATGTTTAAGCTTAAATAATCCGAAGCTAAGTAAGTTCGAAAAAATGCCTCATACAAAGAGATTATTTTTATTGTTTTAAATAAAAGAATCCATGCTGTGGTTTATATTCCAAAGTAAACTATAAATTTAAAATAATAAGATTCGATTATGACTAATCAATCAAACAAATAGTTCCGTTGTAGAAATAATTTTGTTAGAGTACCAAATATTTTACTTGGCAAAGATGAGCGAGTGAGATGACATTTAAAACTCTGCTATGAGGCTCTAAATTTATCGAAATATCTACACTAATTTACAGGAAATACTTGCACTGTTTAAAACAACACAGAATACAAGCAACTATAACATTTCAATTTTTATCACCTTAAAGACAATCAATTACATGATATTTTACTACACCATACATCTAATGAAACTTTCAACCAACTAAATTTCCTCAACGATTACCGAAAATCGTTTGAATATTTTACCAGGGTGTAACATGAACTACTTGGTTTTTTTACCTCAAATTATTATATCCTCTGTATCCACCGTGTGCTATGTAGCCTACAACTCTCACAGTGACGTCTATGTTGCTATGTAGCTGAGCACACCCTAAGCGATGCTGCACGTCCAACAACCACTACTGAACTGACTAGGCGCGCAGACCATACAAGCGCCTGCGCTTTAACAATCAATATTATAATTACCATCAGAAGTGATAAGAATTTAAACTAGCATCAAACTGGCGAATTTGCACAAACTTTAATCCAAACGCATGGTGTGAATTCGCACAGACTTAATGCAAATACGTGTAGTGAGAAATGAAAACTGAATTGATGTATCATTTACATTTTTAAATGTATTTGGTTATGTGTTATGGTTATTTTAATGTAAACGTTCAATTGTGATTACTCATACCCCAAAAAGCCTCCTAAATTAAATTAAATGTTATTATTAAATGTTTGAATCCTATGTCCTCTATGAAGCAAGTTGGGCGTACATCGTATCACATATCCTTTATTTTCTCTCAATATAAAACAATATATACTATTCACGAAAATAATTTTCTGACTCCAAGCTACATGACAAAAAAACACCAAGTATATATTCCCCAAACTAAAATGTTCAAAAAGTAATGTACGGTTTATATGTTACTAAAGACGTTTTATAAATACACTATAGTCTGATTATATGAAATAATTGAGTATATGTTACCGTGTAAGTTTTTACCGTGTATATTTAGTTCACAGCTATTTCTTCAGTTGGTCAAGTCTTTAGAACAGATGCCCCTATATTTGTATCACTAATTGTAATTTTGTCAACAAGTGTATGATCATTACTTTCTTTGAATTTTTTTCGATCATTCTATTAAAGGCATGGTGTCTGATTTTTGTTCAGTCATAAAAACACATAATTTTACTATTCTCTATGTATTTTTGATGATTTAAACAATAACAAGGACGTAGTGCTTTAGGATTATTCATATCATGAAATATGGTATGAGACTCTTTTTGTTAAAAATACAGCCTACATACTCATTGAGTCCCCATTCACAGCAAAAACGTCCTTCCTTTTTCTATTTTTCACCATAAACTTAATAGATACTCATATTAAAAAGGATTTTCAAAAACTCCTTGGCCACACAGGACCATTTCATGGATTAACAATGTTAATATGAAGCTAATAACTAATCATTTAACCTTACTTAGCCATACACATTTACTCGCAAACATCGCAAGTTCAACTCTACGACTTAAAATATCCCAGGTGTTTAATTACTTTAGACATTTTTAATTTGAACGGATCCTTTAAAGCAGCAGAGTTCTTTTAGAAGCTTTTCAGAACTAAATGACGTATAATATCTTAGCGAGGTATATAAGAAGCTTACCGTCTTTCAAAGACTTATTTCTCACTACATTCCAATACCGAGGAGCAAAAGGTTTTAAATTTGTAGGATTCCTCTTCTGCAATAAATTAATTTAATTGGTTATTGATACTTCTTTAGCATCTTCCGAAAATACTAATGATACTTGTTTGTTCTTGTTTAACCTAATTTTTATTTAGTTATCGTTTATAGTATTCTTTATAATACTAAGAAAGTTATTGAATGCTATAGCATCTATGAGAAGAAACTTTGTGTCTACATAATATAATAGTGTAATACGTAGATGATACATAAGGGATAAATGTTAAAAATAGTCAAGATCCCTTTTATTTAACCTAGGAACTAAGTAGAAAAGTATCTAAAGCCAACCATAGAATTCGATTAAAAAAATGAACAGGTTATAGGGTGTGTAATCTGTATAAATTAATTTCACCACTATTTGAACGAATATTTAATAATGATTTATTTACAAACGAATAAAGAAGTGTACTGAATCATAACATAGTCAAAACTAAATGTTTAACAAAACTAGCAACAGCTGTTACATAATAAATATTAAATAAAGTATAGACCAAAGGCATCACAGATGTGGCTAAGTTGACGCCACAAGGTAAAGACAGATTTCGTAGGGTTATTCCGTAGTCCCAGGGGTTAGACTAAGAATATACACAGATCATGGGTTTTCCCTATGGAATGTTTATTGCAGTACGTTGCCTACCGTACTGCAATGTACAGGGTGCGTCAAAAAAACCTGACGGTTTTGAATACTAGGTAACACAAGAACAAAATATAATTTTATGGATTAAATAATGTTATATTGTATACAATACTATGCCATTTACATTTAAGCAAAATTATATTATTTAGGTAATGACCTTCTCACAAACGCAGGCTTCACATTTTTTTGAATTTTTGCAGTAACCTTCGTCTGATGAATAGAAGCAATCTCTTCCCGGATACACTGCTTCAGTTCAGGGATGGTTCGAAATTTCAAAACAAAGACTTTCCTTTTTACATATCCCCATTGCCAACAGTCACACGAAATTAAGTCTGAGGATTGAGCTGACCATAGCACATCACAAACCAAGAGATCACTTAGCCAGAAAAGAGTTCATGTAAAATGTCGTTGAATAATTGGCTGTATGACAAGTTGCGCCGTCCTGTTAAAACCACGTGTTGGTCATGTCTATCCCTCCTAGCATTCGCAGTTGTGGAACCAAAAATTCCCTTTAGTATTTCCACATAACGTTCCGAGTTCACAGTGACAGGGGGGTGTTCCCACTTTCGTCCTCAAAAACGTACAGTCCGATGACTCTAAACCGTGCCAAACCACTCTAGATAGTAACTTTCTTTCGACGAAGTGATTTTTCACCAAATATAACCTAAAAATGGCATAATATAAGCAATCATTTACTACAACAATGATGTCTTTACCTAGTATATCAGCTGACTAATTACAAAACAGAAACCGTCAGGGTTTTTTGGCCTATCCTTTATTAGTAAACACCAATGTAAACATAGCCCTCAGCTACGCTTCCATTTATACTAGAAGCCAGCAATACTTTTTTTTAGTTTATGTGGAGCTATGCCGTAAAAGCAGGTTCAGCAAACACTTCATCATGCAACTTCTATAATCCTGAGCATCAGCTCGATATAAGCATCTCGCATGTGTAGAGGGCGTTGAATTCAATTATAACTTTTTATCTTGCCGTCGTGATCACAAACCATAAACTATAACAGTTTTATCATACGACATTCAGGTAATTTACAAGGGAACATGCTCGGAACAAGAGCGTGTGTCTTGAAATAGCTGAACTAAAAAGAAATGGACATTGCTTAGCAGGTAAAGGCTAACATTGGTCAAAAAATTTTAATAATCAAAAAGTCATAAAACAATTTTAAAATAATCTGACGATGAATATTGTATATCTTTATAATAATAAAAATAAACTTGGGCTTCTATGATCTATGATACGGCTGGACAAATATTTATAAGATGAGATCTGTTTACTGTCGTAGGATTAAAACAAGTGGTCTTACTGGGTATTAATTCCTAATCAATAGTAATACGATACGAAATTTAATTTCAGGTATTCCTCGCTTCTACTTAATAAAATCTCCATTTAAATGTGGTTTCCTGGTAATGTTCAACGGCATTAATTGATTGAACGATTTTAACTTAAGCCAACCCCTTTCAGCATTTGATTTCTCTTTCATAATCCAAAAGATGAGGAAATTCCTTGCAAGGTTTTAAGAAACGCTGCGTCTTTGGAACTCCTATAGTAAATTAAAAAGTATTAAAAAAGGCTTAATTAAACATGTTCCTGGTAATAAAACATTATACAAATGCAGTATATTAGGTGTAGTAATTTGGTAGTAGGACATTTTTATTTTTTACACTTTAAAGTTTAAAATGTAGGAGATGTACGCCTTCGGTATAAATTATAAATACTAGGTGTCTGAGTATTGAAAATCGTCCTTAATAAAAATTATAACATAATTTTTTTAAGACATATCACATAAATTCAAGAGCCGTATTTAACAGTTTGAATTTCATTTCATAGAAGATAACAATGTTAATGTATTTCTATGACAGGGGTATTTTAACCTTGAAAATAAATCATTCACAAATATCTGGAGCCATCTTTTAAGTAAAAGTGAAGGAAGTACATTTTATCTATTTTAGGTAGTAATCTGAGAAATGTGTGCTGAATTGCAAACAAATCATAACACAAGCTCAAAGTAGATTTTCGATCCCCGCTCGGTTTTCAACGATGATTTCCTCTTACGCTGAAAAGAGTTTATTTTTACAAACGAGAAACAGATCCCAACAGGGAAACACATTGATTGGTCATGATGTTTCGCTCACACCAACACTCTATCCCACAATACACTTTAGTTGTAAATATTTAGAAAACTTTCACCTATGACAGCTAGTCTTATTGCCATTATATATTACATAAAGTGGCATTAGTTTTAAAGTTATAGTTATTCGTATTGTTTGCCAATCGTAAAGAACAACGCTCCCATGGATGTAAATAGTTATTACTATATTCTAATACACATGTGAAGAGATTTTTACCACCCAAAAACTAAGTGGTCGATTAAAATTTTCAGACTCACTAAATTTAATGTACATTGTGAATATTGCCGTAGCGAAAACAAATGTATTGAAGTATACTTGCATATTCATAGCTTTTTTATAAATTTTTTACATTATATTTTCTCATTCATGTTTTGAATTTAAAATGAAATATTATTACAGTACCCGAAATTAGGTGTCATTGATTTGATCAACATTAGAAATAAAGATGTTAAAAATAATATTTTTGCTGTTTTAGCTTAGAAATCATGTTGTATTGCATTGTAATTTTAAAATGTGCCCAATGGCCACTGGAACCTAAAGCTTAGGTTGGAGTGTAATTTAACATGGCAGTGCAGACCCAATAAAATACCAGATACCGTTTGACAATATTACCTGTGCCGTTATGACCTTCGTTCTACGTTAAATATTACTGTTCTGTTCACCCTCTTACTTTCAAAATGTAAGCGCATGTAAAATATATGTTTTGCAATGAAATGCTATAAAATATATGCTTTATAATTTGCTAAATTTAATGAATGTGAAAAATTATTTTTAGTATGGCATCCAATTACGCCAATCAGAACTGAGGAAAAAATTAAATTCAACTAGTCAAATTGTTATGGTGGAACAATTAAGGGAAATAAGTGACCAATCAAGGATGCCCTTAATTTGGATTAATCTAATTTGCTAAGTTTTGAGTACATACAAATTACAAGTTTTAAACTTGTTTACGGATGTTGCTTTTATTATTTATTACTTATGGCAATTTTTAAGATTACAGTTTAATTAAAAGGTCAGTAAAGTAAGAATCATCGACATATAGTTAAATATAATAATTTAAATAAATCTTACACAAATATAATAAATTAAATTAAATAATAAAAAAAATATCAATTAGTTTAAAATTCATGTTGACAGACTTATGCAATTGTTTACAATTGTGTTTCATAAAGTTGTGCACTAAAAATACTTCCCTCCTAAATTGTCCATATTATTTTCAGATACTAAACACAAACGATATAAATATGTCTGGATTGTTCCTGTACGTACCCACCCACGTATTATTAAATAGTTTTTATTACTTCTCAGCAATATATATATTGTACATATTGTATAATACACAGGTTGTTGTTTAAATTAATTTTTAGTTTGAAATAGAAACCATACGAAATATTCATTTCAAAATTGTATATGACTAAAATACTATACAGGGTGACAAAAAAGTCTGGAAACGGCTTGATATCTTTTTAACTAAATTCGTTAGAAAATTCAAACTTTACACATCAACTTATATGTATGAAAACTATTTTTTGCAAGCATTACAATTTTTAAACCTTCACCAGGGTACGGCCCATGAGGAGTAGGTGCATAATCTTTAATGTAAGCATAGGTTGATATGCACGTCATTTTTAAGGTCTGGTCAAGTGGAGTTCATTGCTGGAAACCGCGTCAAAAAAGGTTCATCCGTTACAAAATGGCGGCAGTCCAAAGTTCTTGCGGAATACCTGCAGAGGCCTTAGAATTGGTAAATACTCATATTCAACATTAGCCGGGAAATCTGAAAACCGTTTAAATTTGTTTTGAAGATTGAATAATATTAGTCTATGAGCTAGTTGACTTTAAAATACAGTTTCAGCTCTCAAGCTAATGTTATAATACGAGTATTTACCAATAGTAAGGCCTGTGCAGGTGTATTCAACAAGGACTTTGGACAGCCGCCATTTTGTAACGGATGAACCTTTTTTGACGCGGTTTCCGGCAAATAACTCCACTTGACCAGACCTTTAAAATGATGTGCATATCAACCTATGCTTACATTAAAGATTATGTACCTACTCCTCATGGGTCGTCCCCTGGTAGAGGTAAGAAAATGATAGTTCTTGGAAAAAGTAGTTTTTATACATGTAAGTTGATGTGAAAAGTTTGAATTTTCTAACGGATTTTGTTAAAAAGATATTAAACCGTTTCCAGACTTTTTTGTCACCCTGTATATAATTTTGCAAATACATTCAAATTTAGACTGCATTGCTATAAAACAGTTCTGGTGAAACATATGTAGCCAATGAACCAATACTGAGCTCTGGAATGCCAATATTGAACATGCAGGATTAATGAACTGAATATATCCTGCTTAGTTGTTAACTAAACTATTGGTCACATTTTTACATATGAGATATTTGAATTTCTTTATAATATTCAGATTTTATATAATTGTTGAGTTTGTTTTTAATAAGCTTTATCACATGTTTTTTATATGATTTTTTACAGTTGAAACTGTACCGCGAATCATTTCAATTAATATACAGAAAATGTTAACTACTTTAGGCTACTGTAGGGCTAAAACTTCTTAACACTGAAAGAGTTCATTTAAAGAATACAACATCATTTCTTTATTTAATTTTACTCTAACATTTTATTCTGGAATGGATATTGTCTTTCGTGATTAAATATTTAGAGCAATGGGTATTTTAAATAGTGCTATTAGCAATAACATTCTTCTTTAATAGTTAGTAATCTGACATGTCATTTATTTTCAAGGAACCCAGAAGCAGCTAGAAATTCACTATCCTGGGCACGTCTGGAACATCAAATGTTTTGTCGTGTTGTTATCGTGTTTGTAAAATGTTTTATCGTCTGTTAGATTTGTGCATTTATCTCTTTAAGTTTTTCCAGAGCTATTTATTTTTTTGGTATTAGCCATGAAAATCTCAGTCTATCTACAACTATTTAAAAAAATATATTCATTCATTAATAAACAAAAATTAATTTAATTTGCATATATGATGGTGGTAATAAGTATTTTTTTAACAAACTTGTTGCTTTATGTGGTATAGAAATGGCTTAAAATATTTTTCATCGTGTAGCTTTTTGTTAATTTATTGAGCAGCTTCATTTTTTCATTTAAGAGATTGACAGTCTTTCACGTACTTCCACTGGTTTTTAGAAGTATCAAAATTTAACCGTTGTTTTAGAGATTATTAGTAACAATTGTATACAATACTTACATTTACTTCAAATTACAAAAAAAGGTCTTGTAGATAAAAATAATATAGTATTATTTTAAAACAAGTTGTATACCATTTTTTCATAATTTACTTGAAAATCAAAGCTAATTTAATTTTTCCATTTGTTCTGCTTATAAACTAAATCAACGTAACTCAAACTATTTTAGTAAATCCCAGTTTTGTTCGTAGCTTACGCAACTTTGTAACTCATCGATCAGAGAATATTGTATTTGATTTTCTTATATATTTGACTTATTATTTAATTCCTCTTGACTCACTATTTTTTTTTTATTAAACTTATTGTACAACTAAGTTGATGTTAAGCGATATATTTTATTTTCATCAACTTGCAAGTTTTTTTGTTGTTAACTATCATATTTTACGTTTCTCTATTAAAATAACTAAATAAAATGTATAAAAGGTACATAACAGCTGTAGAGCTGTTTAGTCTTTAATTCATTATTATTCTATGTTTATTTTTGTTCAGAGTAATACCTGTTGAATTATCATACATAAAATGTTGAGAAATGTTGCCCAAAGAAGAGGTATAATTTACAATGTTTCTATGATTTAAAATAAGCTAGCCATGAAAAACATTACCTTATAACACTGCAAACGATTTGGATTCAGATTTTAGGGTGGGGTGAGAGAGCAATTGGGCCCAATAAAATACCAAATACCGTTTAATATCATTTCTGTTCACGTGGTGACATTTGGTAACACATTATATAACATTTTCATTATTAATTAGGCTTGTAAGGAAGATTTTCAAATGTATTTATTTACAAAGATTTACTTTCCTATAAAAAGTATTTCTTACACTTTGCAGTTTGGGCAATGAGCGCTTTCAATTCTTTTCTGGACCTATTAATATTGCAGTAGTTATGTATTCATATTCATACCAATACTTGTGAGGTGAATGATTTTTGGAGCTAATTTTATTATTGTACAATGATTTGGAATACAGTTTGTTGATAAATGAGCTGTGTCTCTGCCATACGAATAACTCTTTTTTCGGCATGTGTGTAGTCAATAATTTAATTAATAAAATATTGTATCATCTAACAGAGATATCAAGATATATAAGGGTTAAAATATAGCTTAGAAGACCATTTACTGTTTTTTGTATATATTTCCCAATATGTAAGTCAAATGCAAGTCTAGAAATAAGTTTTAGGTGCTATCACTTTTTCCGTTGTTTCCATTCTGTTTAGTATACATTTACCATAAGTTATTACCAAACGTCTCATGGTAAGACCTAGTGCAGGCTATTTTCATGCAAAAACCTTTTCTAACAAATATGCACATATAGATGTGAGGGACTAAGCTTAAGTGAGCGGATGTAACAAGCAAGTTAAATGACTGGAAGTCTCTACTGAATTGTATACGGTCCAGTCGTTCTTGTCTTACATCAGAGTAATCAAACTAAAACAAAACTATCTCCACAACAAATTGCAAACAATTTTAATACAATGAAAAATCGAACGTAAGTAGAGCATTTATCATAGTTAATTTTAAAACTATTGGTGAAAAACTTGTACGTCAATAACTATTTTAAGTATTTAACATTATTGTATGGGTAATTTAGTAAACCAAAATGGACCTAGTACTTAAAATTGTAATAATGTGACTGTGTTTTAGGTTTTGCCATATTAAAATTGTTTAAACTGGTCAAGAAAACTACCAAGCAGAATCTAAATAATTATAAATTGTTGTTTCCATAACGCTATAATTACATTTTAGATCATTACTATCTTTTGTAACCACTTTGACTTTAAAAGGTTTTCTCTTATAAACGGAATTTCTCATAACAATGTTGATTTAAAACAAAACAAAAATAATTAGCAATATAAATTTACATCTATTTGGCCGGTCATTTCTTGATTTTATTTACCTTAAAAGGTAATGACTGTATTAATTTGTAAAAAAAATTCAAATAATTAGCATTTAATTTACCTGACTAATAATCAACTTTGGTCCCTCTTTGCTCGAAAATCAACAGTAAGTATTTTACAAAATTGTGTTACTATGTAATTATGAAGAGAACAAATAAATTTTCAATATAATTACATCTATATTTATAATGTTTTATGTATTTTTATTTTTTTATTTAATTTTTCACCCTAGATCTAATATTTTTAAAGGATTTTCGTGTAAGCGTACATTATTTTTGCTATATTTTGATTGTATTTCAGCCTGAAATTGAAATCCATCAAACCTTGTTATCCAAGTTCAAATTTATAAACATGGTGTTATACAGTATTTCCATTCCAGTTGATTTGTTTTCTATCGCTGTCTTAAATAAGGAATTTATAGCTTCTGGAGTTGTTCAATGTTTTAATATTTTAAGATATCGCTTTTCCCGACTTATTATTGATAAGAGTGTAGGTATTTTCGCCGTCAACAAAGAATGTAAGCTCTTTGTGGTTATTGAAATTATGACTTTACTATTTCTAAAACATTAGCTATTTTTGTTAATAATTTTGAACTAAAAACATTATCTTAGCTTATACTAAAATTATATTAAAGAATTAATTGTCTTACTATAATTATTATTCTGAAGCATAATAAATCATGTTGATATAAAAAAAACATGTAACAATATAAATTTATAATATAGGTTTTGTATTTTTTAATAAATTATATTATAGTATTTATTTTATTGTGAGTGACACCGAATTATGTGCTAGTGTCTGAAAATGATTTGATAAAAAACTATGGAATTAATGGAACTTTTATTTATTTGCCCTAAACTATTAGTAAAACGCTTGACATTGCTTAAAAGAAAAGAAAAAAACTGTTAAACTATTATACATAAAATTCAGATACATATGATACCTACAAATAAGCTTATAAAAAGAAAAAACCATACTACTTCTATAAACTAAGACTTGAAAGTTATGTTCTTAGTTAACAAGAAACCGTGTTACTTACATTCTTAACAAGATCTTGTTTAATTTACAAAGTTGGAAAATGTTTTGCTTCTATTCCCAAGTGATTACTGTAATTGTATTTACATAAATAATTACACAGTGCGAAATACAGTTATACAGCTACAAGTTATAGTTTGTTCAGTTTGTATTATAAAAGTAATATTTAATGCCTTTGCTGCAAGTGATATTTATTAAAGTAATCGATATAATCTTTAAAATTATTTTTCATGTGTTGGTGATACTGTGTAAATACAATTAGAGGATATTGTTTGTAATAAATCCAAAACATCTGTGATATGTTTTTACCGGATTTATCTTACAAATGCGAAACATTTCTTAACTCTCTCGGGATTAATTTTGGAAGGAAGAAAATAATGAAAAGCGTCATGTTTTTAATTATTGTTTGAATATTACCGGTTACAGATTGGATAGCTTCCGCTTTTAGTGTGAGGATTACTATTTTGTTAGGGTAGCACAATCAGTAATATAACTTAGGTTTATAATATGAACTTAGCTAGCTTATTCAGCACAATTATTTGTCTTTATACAAAAAATTGAAACCGTGACGGATGCAAATTGTGTTGCTAATTGTCCGTTGCTAATTGTGGATGTGGAATATTATTTTGGTTATCATTCATATGTCATTATAATAGATCATGTCATGTTTATCATCATACATATGTATAATTTCTCGAATTTATTTTTAATTTGATAGTCGTGTAAACAACTTAAACTTTTTAAGGATTAAAAATAAAATCTTGTACTCTATTGCCATCTATGATTGGCTTACTCAATTATTTCTTACTTAATAAAACATTTGCAGCAACAGGCCCATATTGATGGGACATCTATTTCAGTATTCAAAAGTCAAAGGCTAAACACAGTTATACCTTGTCCATACATTTAGTTTTCAATTACAGTAGTTTTATGTATAACTTTTTAGGAGTGTAATAAAATAATTAGACTAAATGTAGAAAAACTTACAATCCTGGTAAATAGTTTATTGAGAATTTCATTTTATTACAACACTTTTGTTCTCGAGTACTAAACTTGTTTTGATCGCAATAACTTCGTCCCGTTAAGCATGTTCCTACATTAATAATTAAAGTTTTAGTGCTAACATTTTTAAAACCTGTTCATTGAACATGTTTTGGACAAATTACAATTAATTATCACAGCAGAAAAACTTGTTAAAGTAAATTGTATATTAATATTACTCACAAAATTATACCATACGTAAAGCATGAGAGATATTATTAGTATGTGACTGCTCAAAGTAATTATTTAAACCAATACCGGTAAATAAAATGTTCCTGAACAGATGTATGTGCAATATACAATGTGTGGGTTTTAAGGTTCATGAACAAATGTTGGCACCAAACTCAGTTAAACAGCTGCTTGTATTCATAGCTGGATATAGTCATGGTCTTTGGTGATCGATCCAGATGAAAGATTTATACTGCAGAAGAATTATTTGCATGGTTGAAAAACTGTTGTCTCACATCTAATAAGATGTAATATCTTTACTGAAGTATAAAAAACATGTATAAAAGCCAATCAAGCAAATATTTTACTCTGACTTTCAAAAAATTATAATCGCCTTATTTCCTTGTAAGCATTACTTTAGCAAACAGTGACTTCGTGAATAGGTAGAACATCTGCTGATAAAAGATTATTTTATATGATTTTATATACAACAACAGAAATAATGATTATTTTCTATTTCAAAAATCCTTTGTAAAAATACTTATCCACATAAGACCTTTCAAGGACGGACGTAAGCCCTCACGTTCTTAATTATATTTGAAAACGCTCAAATTATCGTGTTAAAGATTTTTACTTTAAACGCATTTAAATTGTATCACATTTTGTTTGTTTAAGGATTATTAATGCAAGGAACTTAATTTAATTCAATCCAACCTAATTTAAATAAAAGAAAAACACACAACCTAATTAACATTAACTTACTAACTATTAAAGTGTAAACACCATCGGTTAGATGATCCCAATGGTGTTTATCAGGTTTAATCTTTTTAAACAGATTTAAATTTAATTCAATCCTTTTGAAGACAATTAAATTTATTTAAACACTTGTCAGAAAACACATAGTATCTTTTAGCAAGTTGTATAAGATTAGTCTTTCAGAGAGACTTTAATTTTCACTCCATTTATATACCTAACAGGAAAATGTATGAACACCTTTAAGATTCCTCTTTAAATTGTATTTTAATTATTAGGCTAGGCCTATAATTATTGGATTATTTCATTTCAAAATCTTCTTAAACAATGATTGTTTATGGCTTCCTTTGAAACTAATGACATCTTATATTTTATACAATATGAGAATTAAATAAATTTCCCCATCACAACAAAATATATTACGTGGGTTCGTAAAACCTAATAGATTAATATATTAAAACTACTACATAACAATTATTGTGTCATGTTAATCAACGGAAACAATCAAAACCCATAATATTCCCCTGGAGAACATTCGTTATACTATTTGTGGTTGACACGTCAATAACTATTATATATGTGAGTTGACTTAAATTTTTTTTATCTATGTATATATTAATTACGTAAGCCGATTCTTTGCGACAAAATTGTTGGTGACTGGGAAGTCGTAGAATGACGGGAGAGGGCTCAAATTAAAGGTCTCGACCCCGTGACGGCAGGAAAAATAGTGAAATTCCCATAAAGTTACCAGAAAACGAGATATAACGTAAGATGTTCTCCATAAGAATAGCATTAGAAGCCATTTACTGCTGATTTTTGTTTACTACAATACAGCTGATCGTGATTTATCATTAAGAAACTAAGCAATATTACATTTGGATTACTCATTTGCCAGTAAATTCTGCAATTTAATGTATACTATATAAAACCAACTAAATAAAGGGATAACGTTACCCATAATAATCAAGACTTTTTAGTTATGTCAAAGTTGAAATAAATTGTTTTCAAGATTAATGAAACAATTCCAGATTAAATGAAGATCTTCTTTTTGTTTTGATTTCAAAACATATGTTAACGATTTATTCCACACTTTTTTTGTAAATTTAGTAACATTTATATTTGAGATTTATTGTAGCGTATATCAATATTTTGTATGAAGTGGAATAACCTCAACGTTTACTGTTAGAAAACAATTTGGGAAAAAGATGAAGTACGTTCGTACAGGTATTTGTTCATTAAGTACTTAAGTGCTTTGTTGCTCCAAGCAAAAAAAGGTTCAAATAATAAAGCATAGCATGCACGGTAGAACACAACAGTAGAACATAGAGATAATTTCCGTTTCTTAAAAGTAACCAAAAATATTTATGTCGTGATTAGTTTCGATAACTGGGTAATGGACCCATAACCAGTTGCAAAATAGTTAGTAATTAGACGTGCATTAGGCCCATTTTTTGGTAGAATATGTAAATCAATCGTACCTTTAGGAGGATTACCACCACATATACTTACACTAGGCTAATATTGGTTTTTTTAAATGTTGATGAGAAACAAATTTAGGGTTAAAAGGTCTGTCAATGGGATGCCTTGTCTTAAGACTAATTTTGTTAAACCTTTACAAAATGAGCATAGACTTAGTAATAATAACTGGGTAGGGTAGGAATGCTAATTTAGCGGTTTTGACCAAGAACTAAGTTTATTTCAACACACAATTTTTTTCCTTTTCCTATTTGACGAAAACAATTTCCAATACTGTATTTCAATCGGGGAAGCTTTTTTATCAACATAAACCAAAAAACCAAAGCTACCTTAATAAACTAATATTTATTCATAAACATGTTTGCTGCCTTTAGCAGTTTTTTTTACACAAAAGATATGTTGTACTGGGATATCTATCCTGACACATAGATAATTCTGAGTTAGTTTAAATATTACAATAATTTCTTTTCCATTTGAGCTTTTTAGGGACTTATGTCCCTACAAGCCACTAGTTGTTATGTATACATATTTATTAAGAAGATTTACAGTCTGCTGGCCAGTAGTTTTACCCTTTACTTAAATCTGTTCAATGAATAAATACAGGAAAGTAATAGTTATATATTTGATTTGGGGGTTTATGGCTGTATTATTATTTGATTAAATAAAATAGTTATTTCCTAATTACCTTGTAAGATTTATATGAAATTAAATCACTATAATAAAAATTCTTTATAGCTCCATATGCGCTTGGGCTAACAGAACAAAATTCTTTAAAAACTATTGGGCCACCCAAACCTATGCCAAGAATTTGTTTGCTTTGCCTTCATTATATTTTTAGTGAATTCATGAGTCAGGGGAGAGCTTTTATGAGAGGTGCGATATAGAATTTTAATATTTCTTAAATTCAAAACAATATTTAAAAAATCTAATTAGTCTAATTTTTCGTGATAAGTATTTTTGCTACATTGCTTTCATAATTAGCAAGCTGGATGTAAAGTACAAAATGCTATAAAACATACAAAAAAAGTATGTAGTGTTTGATGTTATCTATACAGTATCATTAGATGGAAATATACCGCTTGATTGTAATTTTTCTTAGAAAAACATCCGATAAACTTAAATAATTAAAATCTCGTTTTAAACCAACGTCTATATAAATTACTCTATATCAGCGTGTCGCGTGTAAAGAAGGCGGTGTTAAATTCAATTATGGCTTCTTATCACACCTCTTGCTCTCTTACTAGAAGCTACAAAAGTCTTATAATACACCTTATATAGTTATGAAGCCTTAAAATGGGAGCAGTTTTTTTATGGGAACAGGTTGCCTAAAAAAACTTGCTTGCTGTGGAAGCTATTAATGGACATTTGTTTTAAAATAATGTAGTTTTTTTTATTCTGAATAACCTACCACATAGACGACACATTGTTTCATTACCATTAAGAAATATTGACAGTGATAAACCTATTTAACTTTAATTTTAGAAACAGAAAAGCTCAAAGTAAAAAAAGTTTCAGAGGAGAGTATAAAGTTGTTTTTTTTATTTTTATTTTGTTAAGCTCTAAAAACAAATAAATTACTGGTCTAATAAATTAAACCTTACATTCGAATACTGATAACACTTAATAAGCTATAGACTTTTGATGGATATATACTTAAGTACTCAAAGTCAAAAGTCTTAGGCTACTTTAAACTATTAGTTTAGTCTATATAATATACGAATTTAAAAATAAAATATGTCTTGCCAACATTTTGTTTCCTGATAAACTTACTCCAATATAAGAATATTAGATTTTCCAGGTCCCATAATATTTAACTGCTATTTTGGAAATATTTAAACCCTTAATTGATTTGAAAACTTTTAATTTGGACCTTTTCAACATTTTAAATTATTTAATGAACTTAATTGCTTGGAATTTTTAAGCAAGAATTTAAAGAGGCTTACTGTCTTTTCAGAAAAGTCAACTGCCGAATTAAAATATAAACAAAAAGTCTACAGTTTACAGGTTTAATATAATGTTATTACTATGTGAAGTTAATTAGTTGATTAATTATTGTCTGTGGTAATAACTAATCAGTAATTCTCTTATTGCAGACGATATGATACGTCATGTTTAAGTCCACTCTTATGGTAATTAAGTCCTGGAAAATATAATTATAGTTATAGTTATAGTTTTCCTATAACTTGCCAGGACTTAATTAATATGAGAGTGGACTTAAACATGATGTATCATATCGTCTACGATAAGAGAATTACTGATTAATTATTACCACGGGCAATTAATTGACAAATTAACTTCTCATAATAATAACATTATATAAAACCTGTAAACTGTGGACCTTTTGTCAATATTTTAATTCGGCACTTGACATTTCTGAAAAGATAGTAAGTCTCTTTAAATCCTTGCTGGAAAATTTAAAGTAATTTAAAAATTAAAAGGGTTGCTATTTAGGTATGCAAGTTATTTGGTAATTGGATTAATAAATGATTAAGGATTATTTGGATACCAATTATTTTGGTAGCTCATTTTATTGAATTATTCATTATATATGCTAGTTGCAAAAGATCTAATCTTGTCTGGCATAACAAAGCTTCTAAAGCAATTTCCGGCGCCTCAGTTTTTGCAGAATTTGTTGAATAATTAAGCTTTGTTTCTACTTGAACTTTTAAATTTTGTCATTTTCATAGGGATTGCATGTTCAATTAATCATGAGACTATGAAAGAAGAAACTGTTTTTCGTTGTATTGGTATTCTCCGTTCAATTTGTACGTATCATGATACCATATTATCATTTGCTAATATTAACATAACTCATTAATATTTTATATCTGTTGTATATTTTTTACACGGAAATAGCTTTTTGTCAGTTTCCTGTCATTAAAAGCCTAAATCAAATAACAAACTTGATGGTTGTAGCCTATAGTAAAGTTTCTTTATGTTTGTTTACTTTTAATAATCATTTTACTCAAATTCGTTCTCAATAAAATGTTTAATAAAGGCTTTTGAAAATATGGAAATTTTTTAGTTCGTGATACCTAATGACGACCGGATCCGTTTTATAGAATTATATTGTGTAACCTTGTTTTAAAGGTTCAATATATGTTTAGTTCTTTAGCTAATATTGAACTTCGTTAGGCTTAAATTGGTACTATTCGATGAAAAATCTTTTAGCCAAAACATTTCGTTATCTTCTAGTTAAATTTTAAACACTTTTCTAATTACATAAATGAATAGGTTTCATTATTATGTTTTTTAAATCAATAACCATAAGAGATGGTCAAAAATGTTCAAATTAATTTTATTCCTCCTGTGTGATATTAAAAAAAAACTACAACTCTGGAAATTGTAGTTTACATTTAGGATTTTCGCAAATATAAAATCCTCACAATCAAATCACGCTGAAAGGGTCAAATCCCATTAGTTTAAAAACCAAGATTAGCTGTCTTTCACATGTGTGTACTGTTTTTAAGGATACATACTTGTTTGTTCATAAAAAAACGTTTCCTATTCAAGCTTCGTTATTATTTGCGGGTACGTAGGCTATTAAACGTATGTATAGACGAAACATTTGCGACGGCCCTGTATCAAGATTAAAGATGAATTAATATGGTAGTCTAGTTCTCACTCAAAAGTTTTAGTATTGGATCATTTTTCATATTCATTTTTTAAATAGTATATTTGCGAAGAATAGAACGAAAATAAATAAACAAAGAATCGGAAACGACGTCCTTGTAGTTTGCGGTTTTTTTCTTTGGGGATTGTGTGGTTTTCCATTGTAGACATATTTTAAATAGCTATCCTAATGCTAGAGTCAGAGTTCGATATTACATGGCAGTGCAGACCCAATAAAACACCAGATATCGTTTGACAATATTACCTTTGTCGTTATAATCTACGGCCTACGTTAAATATTACTGTTTCCCCTCCCTTTTTGAAGGGTTATATTTTGTAGAATGTTTTCGTCAGAAGGGTGTGGTTAAGAAAATGTACCGATTTAGAAATGTTTGATTTAATTTTAAATTTGTGTGAACTTAGACATGTTTGTAGGAGTCACGGTAATAAGTCGTAGATACGTACAACGTGAACAAGTATCTTTCCCTTATGATCATTGTTTGAAGATACAAAAAAAATGAACATTTGTCCATTGGCAAACGTGGGTACTAAGCAACCAAACGTTTTGATAATAGAAAACATTTGAAATAGCTTATTTTAATAGATTATGTAGGCCTATTTAAAGTTTTGCTCATTTGTGAATTTCCCATATAGCGTACAAGCGATGTAAATCCCCTTAAATCATTAAATTACCCAATATCACTCTAAACCATTTAGAAGATCTGAAAAACCAATAATGTAGTATGTTGAAGTTTTTTTTATGGTTTTGGAGAAAATTACAAAAAAATCTAAATTTAAAATTATCATGTTATTTTTAGGGAGAACTTTTGTAATTTGTTTGTTTATCAATATATTTTGATCAAACATGGCAAATTTATTAAAGCTATTCTACAATAAGCTATTAATATTTTAATAAAAATACACTTTATTAACCTCCGTGTAGCAGCAACTCTAAGTACCTGTTAACCCTAATGCTATTTAATTGGAATTAATATTACATGTCTGAGGAAGCATTCAGTTAAAATCCAACCAGGCAAATGTAATATCACATGATCAGCAGGTTTGCTGCAATGGGGGTATTTTAAAGAAAAAATAAAACAACTTATTTAATAATGGCATTTTAGTAGACTATTTTTTTCTTACTAAATGCAAGGCACTAACATGTTTCAATTTATAAATGGCTAGGGACAATTAAAGAAT
This sequence comes from Macrosteles quadrilineatus, assembly GCF_028750875.1. Classification (NCBI taxonomy): domain Eukaryota; kingdom Metazoa; phylum Arthropoda; class Insecta; order Hemiptera; family Cicadellidae; genus Macrosteles; species Macrosteles quadrilineatus. The sequence goes on from NW_026542602.1 coordinate 11,872,084, forward strand.
GAACAAATCTGCATCGTCCCTTTCCCCCAAGGTTTCTTCAAGCTCCTAACATTAATTTTAAAAACAAATTTTGTTCGTCAAGCTCGTCAATGACCTTTTTACATAATTCAAAGTAGTAAGGCACAACTTACAACAGTCAGTGAACTATTAATTTGAGTCTTCGTATCAATGATTTGTTTACATGAAAATAAACTGTCAAATTAAACGTAAAAGTATTGTATACACTGTTCACATAAATTATAATTATAAACTATCTATACATGTGTAACAAGTTGATTTGAATTATTTATAAATACAGTTCTTTAAACATATGTAACTAGGTTAGATACTGGAATTATTTAGGGCATGTGAACATTTATATACCCTGTGTTTACATTCATAAATGTTTGTTGAATAATTACCGTCTGAGCTCATTTCAACCCTAAAACTCAATTCCACAACAAGCATAACACCACAATAACAATAACATTTCGACTCCAAATATTGCCGGAAGTTATTCAATCAGTAACCGGAAACATCGCAACCCCCTAGAAGCTGATTGTTGTGTTCCTTTTGTCCCTTCACTTTACAATGAGCATAACCAAAACATTTTTTACGTGGTAGTCCAACATACACCACAAAAATCCGTATTCTAAACCTATATTTGATAACTAAATGTTTAAAACCTTAAGAAATATTGAGAGCATTACCTAGGAAACAAAAAAAATAGCTATTTTCTGCTGATGGTTAACTGTCATATTTGTCTATTAGAAACAAACCAAGCGAGGAATAAGATCTTCAAAATTTGAGAACCACTTAATGTGATTCTGAGATATTACACGCCTGTGAATCTTCACAAACTGTGTAAAGAGAATATTCACCGTGTAAGATCTTGCTATTTATGTCACTTAATGATTTAAATAAATAATCACGGTGTATATTTTAAAACAAGATCTGCTCTTTACTTTCCTAATAACATATTTTCTACTGCAATAAAATAGTTAGCTGTGCAATATGTAATTCTCTGTAAACTGATTCCCTAATGGATTCAATATAAAATGACTTATTGTTGAAAACCTCAACAATTAATTCAACAATTGAATCTTATTGAGTTTCTTATCCTTTTTTAAAATTGTTATATAAAAAAAGGCCTAGAAGACGTTATTTCGATGCAGTCCATAACAAAACTAACCATCATTTTGTATAAAATACTATCAAGACAACAAACAACATGAAAAATAAGAATAGGACAAGCACTAATTTAACATTAAGAAATTTGAGAACGAATCTTAAGAATGAAAAAGAACCATCATGGATAATATATGATTACACACATGGTTCAATTGAGAGGTGACAGAATACAATTAACTAGCAACTGTAAATAATTAACGTACAACGTTCTGGAGGGTAAACGTAAATCGTAAAATTATTAAAGTTGTGATTTCAAGAATACCTATCAGTTAATCCGGTTATTATCTTTGGATATGGGTGGCAAAAGTACAGGAATGGTTAAATATTTTATAAAATATCATAAATAGAGCAACAAAACTTTAAACAAAGTAACGGGCATAACAATAATGTTAATTTTTTAAGTGATAAGCTACCTCCACCGGAGGACGGACAACTAGGAGTCTGAAGAAGGTTTTCAATGTATAAGCATATATGCTCATAACAGAAAGGTATTTGCTGGTGAAATGTCATTGCGCAGAACAATTGATTCGAAAATGGAAGACGTTTAAAGTTTTATTGAATTTGCAGTTTTGAATATCTGAATGACTCTTATTTTTGGCTAATTAGTTTATTTGGGTTTTAGTTTTATTGTATGCTTCAACCAAACACCATTTATGTGATGTGGATACCAACCAATTCTTACATTTATTAATTCACTGTGATACACTCCTGTTTTTGTTTTACAAATACTCCTCCTGAACGGCTGAAGCCATCTGCACCAAATTAAGCACAATCATAGTAACCAACCATGGAAATGTATAAATCTGAAATAGTACAAATCCACCACATGGCTTTTCCTTACGTGAATTTATACTTTTGGAAATTTAGCATGGGCCTTATGGGTTAATTTGTTGCAATGACATTATTTGCGAGATAATAAAAAGGTAAAAAAGAGTCGCAACAAATGTAAGTCAACGAATAATCTAAATAGTACCTTTAAATATTAATGCAACTTCTGTATCCAATAGTCAATGATAGTACATTACAAATACAGAGAAAAAGGGAAGAACAATCGGATTAAAATCATTGAGCATAATTTACAAAAAGATGAATAACCAATAATTATGGTCACCTTAATAAGGCTGATGCACCATTAATCCAAATAGCCATTTCATTTGCGTGAATCAAATGTAGGCCTACAATTGAGTTTGGATACTGCAAGTAGACTTTCCATTTATGTGAACCAGACGTATCATTCAATAATGCAGGCCTTAAGATACTCATACTGCAATTAGGAATTACATTAATGTGAACCAAAAATACCACTATGTTTGGATCCTGTAAGTAGATAATTCATTTAGATTGCATGCTCTTACTGTATTTTTATCTTACATTTTTATTATTTCGCTCTGGCTCGTAAACCAAGAGCTAGCGGATCACTGCATATTGGATATATATGCCTTCTTTGCCCAATATATTTGTTTAAAGTTTTATAGTCTTAGTAGTATAGTAAGTATAGTCTTTATAGCGCTATCTTCATTATTTTGTTTAACTTATTAACTGTTTTTGATAGGGAGAAGACCACGAGGAAGGACGAAATAAATATGGACAATGGAGTGAAAAAAAAACAAAAGAAAAAGTGGGGATGGAAGCTTATGGAGGTCAATGAAGACAGCGTGGAGGTACTGTAGTGCATTCTCGAGGCCACTTGGGTGCATATGGCCAAGGGAGTAAGTACAAGTTTTAAACATACAGGAAAATTATCATAACGATTTTTTAATGTATAATTTATATATAATTGTATGACTATCATTGGCACATCATTAGCTCTGATTGGTGCCACGCTTCTATTTACAAACTTTAAATCTTTTTTAAGCAACGTTTTCCAGGTTTCAAAATTTTAAGGCAACACAACATCTAAAACACGAAACCTGGAACCTATTAAAAACACTACTGGTCTCAAATTACTCCATAGAAGATACGAACATTTTGCAAACACGATAACGATACGACAAAACATTTCAGGACTCAGACGTGGCTAGAATAGGGAATCACTAATTTCTGCGTTGAACTTTCGACATTCGTCCTAGTTATATTGTATGGCTCTAATAGTTTATATTTTTGTACATTTATGTTTTCATACACATAACTATGAATTATTTTTTTAATAAGTTTTAAAAGCTTGAAATGAGAGAAAATTTTTACCGAAAGTAAATAAAAAATACATCTAATGTTTCGGTACACTTAATACCGAAATACACTTAAAATTTACACCCTTTAACACTTTTTTAAGGAACAAGTTTTTTGCGTTATAATTGACTTTATATCTACTCCTAAGTCCATGGTGTTATTAGACTTTTTTACTTTTCATAAATTTAATAATACGTACAAAGCTGATCAAGAAGCTATTTATTTTATTTTATTTTATTTTATTTTATTTTACATTCCAACGGACAGCTCCATTTTGATATTTCGTACAAATTAGTGCAATGCAAACAATACTTTCTTAAAGCTAGTTATACAATAATGTTGAGTGAAAACAAAGAATTAGAAACAATTGATAACAACAAAAAAGAGAAACGGCAACAAGATGGCAAAAAGACAGTGGTTGCAACAAAACAAGTGAAAAAAAAAACAAAACAGTTACAACAAAAACAATCAGTAAAAGCGTTTCAATGGATGACAATAATAAATTTGATTTGAATAGATAACAATAATAATTAACAAAAAATAAATTTTAAATTCATTAACAAGAATACAATAAATTAACAAAGAAAACCCGTTTGATTTAACAAAGAAATAAAGTTTACAACAAAGATAACAATATAAAGATAACAATGTGGTAAACTGAAAAATTGAAACAATGTAACAGTGTTGTAGACTATGAAAAAACAAAAGGAAGGGACTACGTAAACATGCTTATAATCCTTCGCTTGAATGAGGCAACACCATCCAGGAAGAAGTCAACACCATCAGACACGCCGTTTCCTGCTCGTTGCATGCGTGCCACAGCCCCATTTGCCTCGTAGTTCGTGCGGTGGTGTAGTCTTGCAAAGAGGTCTCTTGAACGGGTGCACGAAGGAGTTTTGAACTGGATCTGACGCAGGATTTCAGGACAGTTAATACTACCATTTAGTATTTTATGAAGAACTGTCAGATCAGCGATAGTCCTACGATCCTCCAGAGGCTGAAGGCCAAGGACCCGGGACATGTCTTCAACTGGAACCTGGTGATATGGAATTCCATTTCTGACCCCAACCATCCTGACGAATCTGCGTTGGGTCCTCTCTAGTTCATCACAAAGGTACTTCTGATGAGGGCTCCATACGGTTGAACAGTATTCCAGGATTTGTCGCACCAATGCACAGTACAACGTTTTCAACGCAGTCATGTCCCTAAGATGTTTAGAGAAGCGGAGGATGAAACCAAGCATTCTGTTTGCCCTTCTACTGATGGTGAGTATGCGAGTCTCAGGGTTTAGTGTTGATGTGAAAATTACACCAAGATCCTTTATTTCCTGAACTCTGGAAAGAACTTCCCCTCGAACCCGATAATTGAAGATCAGAGGTGATGCACAGCGATGAAAAGTTATAACTTGGCATTTCAAAGTATTGAGATCCATTCGATTTTCGATGCACCAACGATCCAAGTCCTCGAGTGCTATTTAGAAAATAGTTCTAATATAATGTGCTAAGTTGTTTGAACCCAATTTCTACATAGGCCTGTAAATTTAACTGAAATTTTGCGGTGCTAAAATGCAACACTAATGTTAAAATTCTATATAGAACTAATTTAAATACGCCTAAATCATTACAGTAATGATTGCAGTAGCATATAACAAACTAACTTTTAATATTACAGGTGGCAATAATAAGTAAATTAAGGGAATGTTACAATTATCTACCGTAAGCTAGAGTAATCAATACGATTTTATCAACCGTGGCTATCCAAATTATACGATAATTCATGTTATCCTATACATTTGTTTACATACTGTGTTAGTGCATTTAGGGAAATTTACTGTCGATTTTGTGGTGTGTTAAAGCTATCAATCTAAAATGCATAGACCTATGTCCTACTTCATTATATCAAGTATTATACCTATCAAGTACATGTTTTACTAAACATTATTCACAAAAGTCGTAGATTTGGGATCACTGGTTTAAATTTAATTGTAATCAACGATAAGCTGCATTAAGAGATGAAATTCCTGTTCTGAGGAAAACTTAAGAGTTTGAGATAAACGGCAGAGATAACCAGTCTTGGATAAAATTAGGACATACATCAGTGGCGCTGAAGTTAGGGCAGTGTCTAAAGTAATGAACCATTTATCATCAATACAAATGATTCTTCTACACTGTATTATCCAAGAAAGTAACTTCGACAACCTTTCGTAAAAAAACAGTGTGTGTCGAAAAGCACTTTTAGATTGTATATTAATGTATTTACAAAAAACTGATAATATTATACTGTTATTATATTCCATCAATTCAAAGTTTACGTTAAGAATTGAGTAGCTTTTACCTGTTTCGATGAGCTAAATAAAGTAGTTTTTATGTATTTTAACGTATAATATATAAAATGTCAAATGAAGGAATCTATGTTCATTTATATTTATCTAGTAACTATGTGGTTTAACGTAGAGAGAAATCCCCGATACTAAGAATGACACCCTTACGTAACAGGGCCACTGTTCGAAATAATGAGGCAAAAATATATAAAATATGATTTAGCATACAAATTTGTGTTCGATTATAAGCTTATTTGTTCCACTTAGGGACCCTAACCTACGGTACGATAGTGTTATTTATAACCAAAGGCCTACAAGTGGTATTGGTTTTTATTTACAAGGAATCAAGTCTGTGCAATCAGAACCCACAAATGCAACCGCAGACCATCAAACCAATCATCGGTCAGTTGTGTTAGAGATAACAAACAGCTGTAACCAGACCATCACAGCTGACCAATCTATTTGGACAACATTACCAAATAAATTGACATTTCCCTATCACCTTTTTTTAAATAAATAAGTAATTGTTGATTCATAAGCGAGGTGTGGAATAATTAATAAGCTGTTTAGGTATTTTCTTTAATATACTAGACAGATACAATTTTACAAAATAATATTCCAAACCTTTTCTATGTTCCGCATTAATCATAAAAAATCCAAAAACTTAAATCCACTTTATCAAAAATCCCCGAAAAAATTGCGACTAACCTTAAAATGTTTTATAAAACATCATATATTCTATGGCCGTTGTAAATCCTGCTACAGGATGCAAAATGTACAATGTGCACAAAGAGCCATTTTCCCAGGGTGTTAAACGCTGTGGCTCACAAACGAGTTGTTTTAGAGAAAAATAGGACAAATAAAAACGTGTTTTAAATTGCATTTACATTTTTAAACAACCATAAAATAAAATTTATTACCATATTCAATAATAGTGCCTATCTTTGATAAAGTGGAATTAATTTGTTTTATGTTATACGTAAATAGTTAAATATTATTAATTTAATATTTTTTCTACATTTATTGCTACCAAATATAAACAGATATAGCGGTACAGTTGTCCACCCTATACTTTATTACCCTGAATAGTTTACAAACGCTGTTAATAATAGATTAAGTAGTTCCTTACATTCATAATAATCAAAATAATATATGGTTTTCAACCAGACGGTATAAGCGCAGAAGGCTATAGCACAGAAACCACCAATTCAGTTAAAGTGTTCATTACTTAATGTAATGACATTATAAATTGCCAAGTTACTACCTCCCCTCCCACCCTTGTTAGAAACATCCCCAATTACAAAAATTTACACCAAAATCTTTAGTTTAATCTTTGCTGAAAACGCACGCATTTGCTAAAACGCATGAGTTGTGTCGTTGAAAAAAGCTTTAGCTCATCATAATATTTACTCTTGGAAACTGAAGTCTTATTCAAAGATACAGATTTTTATTCTTAGTCAAAGGTCTCCAACCTAACCCATAACATTGCGCCGATTGAAAAAATAAATCGTTCACAGTAGAAACTTTAAATAATTCATAGGTGGATTAGGCGTCCTTTAACATACGTGAATTGGTAATAAGAAGTGTATGTCTTTAAATTGAGTTAGAAACTGAACGCAGATAATACGGTTCAATCCTACCTTAAATTGTTGTAGATGAACAGTTTATTGATAATTTGTTATACCGTAGTGCTCCAGTAAATGATACGCATCTCTTTGTATCAAGTGAATAGTTAAATATTAACTGGAGTAGATTCAGTACATAATTAACTAGTATATGTGAAGGAAATACAAGTACCTATATATGGTGGAAATAAAGTGTATTTTGATGTAAGATTCAATCTAGAATCTCTCTGAAAGTATAGGAGGTTTAGACTGCATTATATATACTATATATACTTACAAATATAAGTTGTATCTATAGGTATTTAAACATTACTATTGTAATAATATCATGAAATAGGGGATGGTAGTAACAGCATTACACCTTTTTGATTATACAACTTAGTAAAGCATTGATAGGAGTAAAATATAAAGTTAACATTGGATTTATTAGCAGGAAACAGAAATAATATTAACTGTGTCAAATTGGTCAAATCCTCAAGCTGTTAAAAAGTACGGTAGGTGACATTGATTATTAACTCACATAAAATGTATTTGTGTCTTAAATACTACTGAGGTTATAAATATTTGACAGCTGGCCTTAATAAACATTGAAGAATAAAATTATTAAAGCTATTTTAAAATTATAAACTATACAATTTAGTGTTACAGCTACTGCATAAACTTGAAAAATATGTCGATTCATAGATAAGAATGATTTGATGCATTATTTTGCAACAACTAAAAACCCTTATATTAACAACTAGCTAAAACTAATTGCCTAATTGTAGTAATTTTCCTATATCATATTTCCATGTCAACTACAGTAATAAACCTCAGAACCCATCATCGCGAAACATCTCGATAGAGGTTTTGTTTTGTCTCTCCGTGTCTAAATCGACTCGGTCTGTATTGGTTTTATACAAATTTAAACATTTACTCTATGAGTCCATGTTTCTAGTCCCACATAACATTGCTATAACTTGGTTTATTTCCAAACTTCATATTACTAGCAGATTTAATTTATTTTACAATATAACGTATCGAGCTACAATTATTGTTGGTAATCGTCCTCGACTTATTTTGTGGAAACTGAGTTTATTGATGGATTAAGGTGGCAACAACGAATCATCCCTTATGTAGTTAATTCACTTTTACAGATTATTTATTTTTAGGCCGATATAATATACACGGACAATCAACGGTTTGCGTAACTCTTTACAAATAATACTAGTAAGTTTACACTAATGAACTTTTATTAACACCGTAGTTCATGATAAATACAATAAACAAGTCAGGCACATTTGAGAGTTTGATACAATTGCTAGTCAACAAAACTAGACCATCGCGTCTGTGATGTAGAGATGGTGATGTTGACAATGACGTCACTGATGTAGACCATAATGTTCATGTCACACTGGAGCGTGGAGGTAATCAGCAATCCATCAACAAGCTATTTACAGCAGAGAGTGGGATATAATTGTGTGTCAACAACACTAGACCATCGCAACTGTGATGTAGAGATGGTGATGTTGACAATGACGTCACTGATGTAGACCATAATGTTCATGTCACACTGGAGTGTGGAGGTAATCAGCAATCATCAACAAGCTATATACAGCAGAGAGTGGGATATAATTGTGTGTCAACAACACTAGACCATCGCGTCTGTGATGTAGAGATGGTGATATTAGCAATGACGTCACTAATGTAGACTATATGTTCATGTCAAACTGGAGTGTTGAGGTAATCAGCAATCCATCAACAAGCTATACCAGCAGAGAGTGGGATATAATTGTGTGTCAACAACGCTAGATCATCACGTCTGTGATGTAGTGATGGTAATGTTGACAATGACGTCACTGATGTAGACTATATGTTCGTGTCACACTGGAGTGTAGTGGTAATCAGCAATCCATCAACAAGCTATACCAGCAGAGAGTGGGATATAATTGTGTGTCAACAACGCTAGATCATCACGTCTGTGATGTAGTGATGGTGATGTTGACAATGACGTCACTGATGTAGACTATATGTTCGTGTCACACTGGAGTGTGGAGGTAATCAGCAATCCATCAACTAGCTATACCAGCAGAGAGTGGGATATAATTGTGTGTCAACAACGCTAGATCATCACGTCTGTGATGTAGTGATGGTGATGTTGACAATGACGTCACTGATGTAGACTATATGTTCGTGTCACACTGGAGTGTAGTGGTAATCAGCAATCCATCAACAAGCTATACCAGCAGAGAGTGGGATATAATTGTGTGTCAACAACGCTAGATCATCACGTCTGTGATGTAGTGATGGTGATGTTGACAATGACGTCACTGATGTAGACTATATGTTCGTGTCACACTGGAGTGTAGTGGTAATCAGCAATCCATCAACAAGCTATACCAGCAGAGAGTGGGATATAATTGTGTGTCAACAACGCTAGATCATCACGTCTGTGATGTAGTGATGGTGATGTTGACAATGACGTCACTGATGTAGACTATATGTTCGTGTCACACTGGAGTGTAGTGGTAATCAGCAATCCATCAACAAGCTATACCAGCAGAGAGTGGGATATAATTGTGTGTCAACAACGCTAGATCATCACGTCTGTGATGTAGTGATGGTGATGTTGACAATGACGTCACTGATGTAGACTATATGTTCGTGTCACACTGGAGTGTAGTGGTAATCAGCAATCCATCAACAAGCTGTACCAGCAGAGAGTGGGATATAATTGTGTGTCAACAACGCTAGATCATCACGTCTGTGATGTAGTGATGGTGATGTTGACAATGACGTCACTGATGTAGACTATATGTTCGTGTCACACTGGAGTGTAGTGGTAATCAGCAATCCATCAACAAGCTATACCAGCAGAGAGTGGGATATAATTGTGTGTCAACAACGCTAGATCATCACGTCTGTGATGTAGTGATGGTGATGTTGACAATGACGTCACTGATGTAGACTATATGTTCGTGTCACACTGGTGTGTAGTGCTAATCAGCAATCCATCAACTAGCTACATACAGCTGAGAGTGGGATATAATTGTGTGTCAACAACACTAAACCATCGCGTTTGTGATGTAGAGATGGTGATGTTGACAATGACGTCACTGATGTAGACTATATGTTCATTTCACACTGGAGTGTGGGGGTAATCAGCAATCCATCAACAAGCTATATACAGCAGAGAGTGAGATATAATTGTGTGTCAACAACACTAGACCATCGCGTCTGTGATGTAGAGATGGTGACGTTGACAATGACGTCACCGATGTAGGCTATATGTTCATGTCACACTGGAGTGTGGAGGTAATCAGCAATTCATCAACTAGCTATATACAACAGAGAGTGAGATATAATTGTGTGTCAACAACACTAGACTATTGCGTCTGTGGCGTAGAGATGGTGATGTTGCAAATGACGTCACTGATGTAGACTATATGTTCATGTCACACTGGAGTGTGGAGGTAATCAGCAATCCATTGACTAGTCAAATACAGCAGAGAGTGAGATATAATTGTGTGTCAACAACACTAGACCATCGCGTCTGTGACGTAGAGATGGTGATTTTGAGAATTACATCACTGATGTAGATGTAGACTATGTGTTCATGTCACATTGGAGTGTAGTGGTAATCAGCAATCTAACAACTAGTCACATACAGCTGAGAGTGAGATATAATTGTGTGTCTACAACACTAAACCATCGCGTCTGTGACGTAGAGATGGTGATGTTGACAATGACGTCACTGATGTAGACTATATGTTCATGTCACACTGGAGTGTGGAGGTAATCAGCAATCCATCAACAAGCTATATTCAGCAGAGTGGAATATAATTATGTGTCAACAACACTAGACCATCGCGTCTGTGGTGTAGAGATGGTGATGTTGACAATGACGTCACTGATGTAGACTATATGTCATGTCACACTGGAGTGTGGAGGTAATCAGCAATCCATCAACTAGTCAAATACAACAGAGAGTGAGATATAATTGTGTGTCAACAACACTAAACCATCGCAGTAGATATAATACCAGAATATGACCCCACTTTCGGCGTTTTAGAGGCACTTTTAGGGCACTTTTTATAGGGGAAAAATGAGAAAAATGAGTGGCTCATTTTTTTGGCCACTTTTTTAAAGACCCAGCTCTCGACCTATACACCCCTATATAAATTTTCTACTTTTTTAATACTGAAAAATACTTCTGGAATATGGCTCATTTTTTTGACCACTTTTTTAAAAATCCAGCTCTTGGCCTATACAAGCCTATATAAATGTTCAATACCATTGTATAACTCTATTCCACATCCATTCGAACATGTATATCTCAAAATCATGCAAGGTTTGTACGCGAACTCGGGGGCGCTCTATGGCTATGTGTAAATTATGCCTGACTCTAACGAATGACTGTGAGTGTACCTAATGACCCTAATTAAAACCAATTGTCAACATTTTCTGCCTGTCTTGTGCCAATCTGTCTGGCATCAATCTGGTTTAACCCTTTCAGTGCTATGAAACGATATATTGTTGTTTTTAAAAATCTCTAAGGGATATAGAGAGGAAGGTTATTTTTAATAAAAAGTAGCAAAACGGCCATTGGTGACCTGCATGTTCATAGGATACACTAACAACCACTTAGCTAAAAGATTCGCCCAATCCGATGATTTCGAGGTGTATGTCTAAACCCAAGGATTATGAACACCTCACTATGCCCCAGCGGTTGTAGTATATCGCTACAAACACACAGGTCACCAATTATTTGCCACACAGGACGGGGATGGAACCCCGAGCAGACGAATGCCACTGGCCAAGTGACACACGCCTTAGCCCTCTCGGCTATCTGTGCTTGAAGACTGAGGAGTCAAAAACTGGTATTTAAGCTAACACCACTGATCGCGAACAGATAGCGCTACAGATGGTTGTTCAATGCATTACTAAGTAGCAGCACTAGTTAGTCATGGACTATTTAGATGATATTTTTCAGTTGAAACACAACAGTGATCATAAATGTGTTCCAGAGACTTTGCTGCAAAATATTATTTTTCTTAAAATAGCTATAAGTTATTAAGATAACCTTGTCTAACTAAATCAAAGTTAAATTCAATATTACGTTGTAAACTATATGTATTTTGATTTTATATGAGATTTTGGTTTCAAAGAATGCTATCAGAACATACAAAATTATAGGAAAACTGGGAAAATTATTACAAAAACTAAGTTTTATTTAATGTTTACTACAAATACTGGGATTTATCTTTGTTCTATATTTTCTTATTGTCTTATTATTCAAAATTAGCATAATTATTAAAATAGTGACAACATTACAGTTAAAATTCAACAACATGTAATGGAATTAAAAGTCTTACAAAATATGAACTATTGGCCTAGCACTGAAAGGGTTAAACTGGTCTGTCTAGGGTAGGTTTAGACAATTACCAAATATGTTTGATTGATTGACCTTAATTATTCAAATTGTTAAGTTTTAAATTAATTTAGACAATTTTGTGATATAAAAAAGGGAGATTCTATAGTATCATCACTCACTCTTCCACCTGGATCTTCTTGTTTTGGTAAGTCTTTGATATGTAAGCCTAGTAGAAATAAGTTGTCGTGTGTCGGGTCATGGGATCAATTGGTTGCATAATTGATGTTTGTACTCATACTCTGTATTTCTTTTAACTTAGGAGTGTAGCTAATATTCCATTTCTTAAACACTTGGCTGATTTTGGTCACTAAGGAACTTGTAAAAAATATATACAAGTTATTTCTTAAAAACTTAGCCGAATTATACTCACTGGGGAAGTTTGAGTGACTTATTATTTAAAAACTTAGCCGAATTATACTCACTGGGGAAGTTTGAGTGACTTATTATTTAAAAACTTAGCCGAATTATACTCACTAGGGAAGTTTGAGTGACTTATTATTTAAAAACTTAGCCGAATTATACTCACTGGGGGACTTTGAGTCACTTATTTTTTTTAAACTTAGCCGAATCTCAATCACTGGGGACTTTGAGTCACTTATTTTTTTAAAACTTAGCCGAATTATACTCACTGGGGAAGTTTGAGTGACTTATTATTTAAAAACTTAGCCGAATCTCAATCACTGGGGACTTTGAGTCACTTATTTTTTTTAAACTTAGCTGAATCTCAATCACTTGGGACTTTGAGTCACTTATTTTTTTAAAACTTAGCCGAATCTCAATCACTGGGGACTTTGAGTCACTTATTTTTTTTAAACTTAGCCGAATCTCAATCACTGGGGACTTTGAGTCACTTATTTTTTTTAAACTTAGCCGAATCTCAATTACTGGGGACTTTGATTCAAAAATATATACAAGTTATTTTTTAAAACTTAGCCGAATCTCAATCACTATATAATTTTTTCATAGGTAGTCTTCTCTATATAACTAACACTAACTCTGTATAAATGTAGACTCAGCATTCTGCTAAAAAGAGTTTTTATTTAAGATTTAGAATTTAGTTTTGATTTAGAAAATTTTAATTGCCATATATTATTGTATAAAATTGTTTTGAATATTAAAATTTAGAATTATGATTTGAATTATTACTTCTCATTAATTTAAATTGTAAAAATGTAATTTCTACTATATAGAAGATGCCAACCTATTTTTTAATTTCATATATAAAAATGAAGACCACATGTCAACATTGTTTTGCATCGCTCTCCAAAAAAAGCAACCTTATTCGCCATTACAAATTGATACATCAAATGAAGGTATGTAAACTATGTGATTTAATCTGTGATAGTAACATAGCTCTAAAATCTCATATATTACAAAGTCACAAGACTTGTAATTTCTGTAAAAGAAATGTTGTTGGTCATTTTAAAAGACATGTAAATTCTTGTAACAAATGTCCATATACAATGATTAAATTTGTCGGTGAATCGATTAAAACTGAACTTAAAAGTACTCTTCAGTCTTGTCCTCTACCAATAAAATGGACTTTAGTAAGGAGAATCAAATTTATAAAATATACAATAGATCAAAATGGAAAATTAGTTAATGAGAAAGAATGTATTGCAGATTTCAGAAGCCTTACTATCCTTACCATTGAGAAGAGAGATTTAAAGCCTCAAATTGAAAATGCTCTTTTAAAGATTGACGCTTCTATGCACAAATATCAAGCGGAAGGTAGTGGATGGATATATGACCACACTAAATATTGGCAGTTGCACGTTTACAAGTACAAGCCCCTAACTCCAAAGTCATACATTCCCACACCAAAAAGTATTAAATTGACAAAAGCAGTTTTAAATATAAAGAATGTTGATAATAAATGCTTCCTTTGGTCAATTTTAGCAGCTTTACATCCAAGGAATGCTAAACATGCTAATAGAGTCTCTAACTATGCACCCTACGTAGGTAAGTTGAACATGACAAATATAAAATATCCCGTAAAAATATCTGACATAGATCAATTTGAAAGAAAGAATAATATAAGTGTTAATGTATTTGGAGTTGAAGACCAAAAATTTATATATCCATTAAGAAGAACCAAACTGAATAGTAACACTCATATAGATCTATTATTACAACAAGGTCGTAAATCACATTACTGTTTAATTCGTGATTTTAATAGGTTAATGCTACGGTCAACAAAAGATAACAGTAAAAAGCATTTTTGCAAGTTTTGTTTACAACATTTTTACACCAAAGATAAATTGGAGTGTCATATAACATATTGTAAAAACTTTGATGTCCAACGAGTGGAAATGTCTAAACAAGATACATTACAATTTAAAAATTATAAATATCAACTTAAAGCCCCATTTGTAATTTATGCTGATTTTGAGTGTTTTATAAACTCTAACAACCATACTCCATCTGGATTTGCATTTGTCGTAGTAAAAGATTCTAAGATTATTTCTGAAGAGTTATATAGTGGCGAAAATGTTATGGATGTGTTTTTCGAAAGGTTGTTTGAGACTTATGACTTCATTAAAAATCAAATGGCAATATATATCCCCCTTGTAATGACTCCTGAGCAAGAGGCATCTTTCCAAAACTCAACACATTGTCATATTTGTGAAAAGCCTCTATATTTTGATAGGGTACGGGAACATTGTCATTCAAATGGCCAATACCGTGGAGCTGCCCACAATGATTGCAATTTAAACTATAAAGTAACAAAGAAAATACCAGTATTCTTTCATAACTTAAAAAATTACGATGGACATTTAATTATGCAACACTTGGGAAAGTTTAATCGTAAATTAAATTGCATAGCCAAAGATATGGAAAAGTACATTTCATTCTCTGTTGATGATTTAGTATTTTTAGATTCCTATAACTTTCTGTCCCTTCCATTA
This sequence comes from Macrosteles quadrilineatus, assembly GCF_028750875.1. Taxonomy (NCBI): domain Eukaryota; kingdom Metazoa; phylum Arthropoda; class Insecta; order Hemiptera; family Cicadellidae; genus Macrosteles; species Macrosteles quadrilineatus. Next base: position 11,887,690 of record NW_026542602.1, read on the forward strand.
TACAAATTAGCTTCCAATTTAAATACATTTAGATTCATAGACAATCCACTACTACAACGCAAAGGCGTATTTCCCTATGAATATATGACAGGACCAGATAAGTTTGCAGAGTCTCTACCTCCAATTGAAAAATTTTACAGTACTTTAACTAAAGAACATATCTCTCCCATCGAATATGAACATGCTAAAAATGTCTGGACCCATTTTAATATACATAATTTACAAGAATATCATGATTTATATCTTAAAACAGATGTATTGCTACTGGCTGATGTGTTTGAGACATTTAGAGACCTGTGTTTAAAGGATTACAAACTTGACCCCGTACATATGTATTCACTTCCAGGACTAACATGGGAAGCTTGTCTTAGAATGACTGGTATAAAATTACAATTATTTCAAGATATTGACATGCATTTGTTCATAGAAAGTGCAATCAGAGGAGGAGTCAGTATGATTTCTACACGTTACGCTAAAGCCAATAATAGATATATGGGCAAACATTATGATCCCAATCAAGAAAGTGTGTATTTAATATATTTAGATTGTAACTCGCTATACTCCACAGCTATGTGTGAGACACTACCCGTGGATGGATTTCGTTGGACGAATGAGATAGACTACAAAAACAATCAAAATGATGAGTTTGGATATATCTTAGAAGTTGATTTAAAATACGATAAAAGCTTACATGATTTACATAATGACTATCCATTAGCACCTGAGAAAATGAATGGCAAATTAATACCTAATTTAAATGACAAAACTAAATATATTTTACATTATAAAGCATTACAAAAATATGAGGAATTAGGTTTGGTTGCTACAAAATACTATAGAATTTTAAAATTTAGACAATCAAAATGGCTTTCACCCTATATTAATTTTAATATTGAAAAACGCAAATGTGCTAAAAATGATTTTGAAAAAGACTTTTACAAATTGTTAAATAATAGTCTCTTTGGTCGAACAATTATGAACCAACGCAAGTTTCGTGATATATATCTCAAGGATGAGTCACTATTAACAAAATATGTCACTAATCCAAGGTTTGACTGTAGCAAAAAGTTCGATAACAATTTACATGCTATACATTTAAATAAATTAGTTGTAAAGTTTAATAAGCCGATATATTTGGGAATGACAATTTTGGATATTAGTAAAGTAATAATGTATGATTTCCACTATAATTATATGTCAAAATTTAAGAACAAAAGATTTCTTATGACTGATACAGATTCTTTAATGTATTCTATAGTTACAGAGGACTTTTACAAGGAAATAGAAAGTGACTTGCACTATTTTGATACCTCTGGATATAGTAAAGACCATTTCTTATACTCTGATAAAAATAAAAAAGTCACAGGCAAGTTCAAAGACGAATTAGATGGTCATATTATGTATGAATATTGTGGTTTAAGACCAAAGTTATATTCTTATATTCCTCTAAAATGGTTATATGAAGAAGACAAGCAAGCTTTAGAGGTGAAGAAAGCTAAAGGAGCTGATGGTGCTACAGTTAAACATCTCCTTAGACATCAACATTATTTGAACTGTATTGCAACTGGGCAAGATTACTATGAGAATGTGACAAGAATTAAATCTACAAATCATCATCTTCAAACCTTAACCATGAACAAGAAAGTACTATCATTTGACGATGACAAGAGGTTTATTCTAGAAGATGGCATCAATACGCTTGCGCTTGGTCACTATAAAATTGATCAAACATAAATCTATATTTGCCATTATTCTTTGACCTTTCTTTGTCAATTACAAAAAAGCCATATTTAGTTTTATCCCAGCATTGGTGGCAGAGATTTCTAAATTGGTTAAATGAAAAGTCATTACCAACATGATTGTTATATACATGTTTTAAATTTAAATCATCTTGTTTAAATAATATTAGGAAATTTACATTATCACGTAAATGTTTGTGTACTTTGCTGTAAGATTGACACAAGTAAAAACAGTTAATATTTTTATGTCGACCCATTGAAAAAAATTGTGTAATATTTTGACTATTTATGTCATCAAATACAACAACTGACTGTGATTTTACATCATTTGGTGTGATTTCACAGTCAGTAAACGTGTGTAATTTCACTTCGTCACACAAACTAAATATTTCAATTATTTTTTTATATTTTTCTTGTTCTAAAGATTTAGATATTAAATATAAGTTTGTAAATTTTAATCCTTCCTTTCTTACAATTAAATTGTAAATTACAACCGTCTTCCCACTTCCACTTGGACCACAAATAACACATCGAATATTGGTAGGAAATAGACCCAACTTCTTTGGTATATTTTCCTTAGTATGTACTATTTTAAATTTGTGTTTTTGTTGAATAAAAGACATTTTTTATATAATAAAAATGGTAAAAAATAATAAGAAAACATGTAAAAAAGGCAAAGGTTTATTCCTAAAGCCTTACAGGGGTCGAGGGCTATTGAATACTCTTATAAATAATCTTCCATTTCCACTTCACATACCATCATATCGGTACTGTGGACCTGGAACGAATATACGTCAAAATCTAGCCAAAAATGTACCTCCAAAAAATAAGTTAGACTCTTATTGTAAAGAGCATGACATATTCTACATGAATAATCCTGATACCGCTGCTCGGAACAAAGCAGACATGAGATTAGCAGACTTAGCTTGGACTAGAGTAACGGCAAATGACGCAAATCTTGCTGAAAGAGCTGCAGCTTATGCGGTGACAAATTTGATGAAGGCAAAAGCAAAAATGGGAATGGGATTAAAATTTAATAAAAAAAATGGACAACTACCAGCTGTTAGAGGCCGCAAAAGACGTGCCTCACTTCCGGGGGGTGTACCTAAAAAACGAGCTAAAAAATCTAACACCAAAAGTAAAAGAGTGCGGAATAGTTAATTTAGACAGTTCATCTGGCACACATTGGACAGCATATCGTAAAAATAAAGATATTGTAATTTATTTTGACCCATTTGGAATCCAACCTCCAAAAGAAGTAATTAAATATTTTGAGGGACATAAAATATTCTATACAACCGATCAAATACAAGATTTAAATAGTTCTATTTGTGGAATTTTATGTTTATCATTCATAAAAAATTTTTGTTTATAAAAATGGATTCATTTACTATAACATTTTCGGGTACAGAGCCAGAGCTAAAGTCAGTGTTCTTTCCTCCCATAGAATTAAATGATGATTATGTAATTGGATTAGTTGATTTTCAAAGTTATAATTCTATATTTAATGTGAAAAAACCTCTAAATACTTTAACATATTACAAAGTAGAGAAAAAAACATTACCAAAGGGAGAGATCTTAGTTGATGATTTAAACCAGTTATTAGATGGTAAACTTAAAGTTATAATACATAAAAATGGAGAAGCATTAATTAATACTAAAGTCAAACTTTTATTCAAAGGGCTTATTCCAAAATTAAATAAACTTAAAGGCAACAAATTAACCATTGGAGAAGGTGATGATGTTTTCTATTATGACCACAAAGCTCCAGTTACAATAGAAATTTCTGAAGGAACATATGAGGTGGTTGAGCTTGCAAAGGAAATTCAAAAGCAAATCCCAGACTTTTTCCTTACAGCTAATAATAAAACTATGAAAGCGACATTACTTTCTAGCCACGTGTTTGATTTTACAAAACCATGTTTAGGGTCTGTTTTATTGGGATTTAAAGGTGTTTCTACTCCTGGTGTACAGTTTGAATCTACAAATAAAATAAACATTAATAATGTAAATGTGATTAGAGTAAAATGTAATATTGCAAACGGGTCCTATTTAAATGGAAACAAATCACACACCATACATAGCTTTTATCCAGAAGCTCCTCCTGGCTACAAAATTATTGAAGTTCCAAGAAATATTATATATTTTCCTGTAAATAAGAGAAGTTTAGATGTTGTCAGTATTACATTTGCCGATCAGCATGACAAGGCAATTGACTTTAATGGAGAAGAAACTACAATTACTTGTCATATAAAAAAGATATGAGAATTTATAAGAATTTATCTATAAGTATACAAAATGCTAGGTTCCTACGATCAATAGGACTAAAGTTAAAATTTTCTATTAATAAAAATGGAAGATTTTCTAGATGTTACAGGGAAATCCCAATTCGACGATAGTGTGGTTAAAATTACAAATCACTCCTATGTTCCCCATAACACTTTAGCAATAAATAATTCTGATGAAATTCGAATATGTATTAATAATCAAGATTTGCTAACTCTCCCATGTAGGAGTTATCTGTATATTAAGGGAGAAATTGAAAATCATGATAAAGGTCATTTTATAAATAATGCATTTGCATTCTTATTTGATGAAATTAGATATGAAGTCGCAGGTAAAGAAATAGATATTGTAAGAAACCCAGGAATTTCTAGTCTTATGAAAATATTGAGCTCTTACAATAAAACAACTAAATTGTCAAATGTGGCATTTGATTCTGACACGAATTTAAAAGAGTTCCATAAAAGTGGCAAGTTTAGTACTTGTTTGCCATTAGAACTGTTAATGGGTGTATTTGAGGATTTTAATAAGGTATTAGTAAATGTCAAACAAGAATTGGTGTTGAAAAGATCCAAAAATGATTTGAATTGTATATTAACAACCACTAGTGCTCCAGCCAGTGGTACTGCTGATGCAATTCCCAAAATTATACTTAACTCAATTCAATGGGTGATGCCACATGTAATACCATCAGATGGGGAGAAGTTACAATTACAAAAGATGTTATTGCAAAATAAAAATTTGCAAATTGCATTTAGAAGCTTAGAGTTGCATGAACTTCCATCATATCCCAATACTACAAGACATACATGGTCAGTAAAGACATCTTCAAGTTTGGAGAAGCCTAGGTATATTATATTTGGTTTCCAAACAGCTAGGGATAATAGTGCACGAAAAAGAACTGATGAATTTGATCACTGTAAGTTAAAAAATCTCAAAGTATTTCTAAACTCTGAATATTATCCTTATAGTGATTTAAATCTCGACTTTGAAAATGGAGATGTCTCTAAAGCTTATGAGATGTTTATGAGGTTTAGAGAGACTTACTATAATACTATCCCAGATCCTATGATTAGTAGGGCTGAGTTTATGAAGAAATATCCACTAATTGTAATAGACTGTTCTAGACAGAACGAAACAGTGAAGGAAGGAATTGTTGATATTAAATTAGAGATTGAAACTGCAGAAAATGTACCAGCAAATACATCTGCATATTGTTTAATAATACATGATAAAGTGTTTGAGTACAATCCTTTGTCAAATGAGATAAATAAAATGTAAATAAAAGATGAAAAACATTCAACAAGAATTGGTTGACTCTGCAAATCAAATACGAGAGAAATATAGAGCTTTGAAACGTGGCAAGTTTCTAGAGGCTGAAGAGAGGTTCCAAACATTCCAACCTTTAATAGAGCCATTACAAGAATTAAAAAAAATCGCCAAAACAGAGAGGCCTCGAATGGAGATTCTCCCAATGACTCCATCTAGAATACCAGTGATACCAAGATTGCAACCATTACAGCAATCCACCCCACAGAAATTAGATTTTGGTCTTTTAGCATCAGACTATTTAGGAAATTACCTCAGTAAAAGTAGTATGACAGACACTACATATGGTATTAGACGAGAAGCAAATAAATTTTTTATTGGAAATAAGGAAGTTGACATTGCCAATGATGATGTTACAATTGCAAATAAAACCTACAAGGGGACAAAAGGTTTGTGGCAATTGTTAACTTTAAAAGAACCTGAGGATTATACTCCGGCTGATTTGCAAAATTATAAAGAAATTTTGGAAGCTACAAATGGACATTTAAAGAGTTACAAAGATGGTGCACCAATTTCAAGTAATAGACATACTAAATATCTTAATATAATTAAACCTCTATTTAAATCTGTTGGTGAAGGTTTGAGACAAGTGACTGGTAATAAAATAGACTATATTTATTGGGATGATCCTAATGAGCTTGTAGATAGGTTAAGACTTCTTTGGCTAAGTCGCCAAGCCGGTAACTCAGGAGTGGATAATGAAATAGATTCCATTATTGAGGAATTGAGAGAAAGTGGTATTATTTATTAAATAAAAATATGTTTATAGATAAATTTTATCGTTTATATAATCCATATAATAAGCCTGCAGAACCCAGGGCTAGTAATGAACCTACTTTGAATTTACAAGACGATAGTTGGAATTGTTTAAACCGTAAAATTGGTAATGTTAAAGATGGAGAGTTTGTAGATGATGTATCAACTTTGGGTCAGACATTAACTAGAAAAGGTGATGTCTTCTTACAAGGTAAAACTAAATATGAGTTTTTAGAATCTAAGAATAAAAATTGGAATGCTAAAAAACAGAAAATTACTAATGTGGAAAAGGGTGAAAGTTTAGATGATGTGCCCACTTTACAACAGACTTTAATACGAACAGATGGTAAATTTGTACAAGACAATAATAATTATGAATTTTTAGAATCAGAAAATGGTATTTGGAATGCTAAGAAACGGAAAATTACTAATGTGGAAAAGGGTGAAAGTTTAAATGATGTGCCCACTTTACAACAGACTTTAATACGAAAAAAAGATGGTAAATTTGTACAAGATGATAATAATTATGAATTTTTAGAATCAGAGAATGGTGTTTGGAATGCTAAAAAACAAAAACTTAGCAATTTGATGGAAGGTACAGATAGTAAAGATGCTGTGAATGTTTCACAAGTTCCAAAAATGGAAGTAGGCTATTGGAATTTTAATAATAAAAGGTTAGTACGTGTTAAACCTGCCATTGATGACACTGACTGTGTTACAAAAGAACAGACTATAACTTATAATAAAAAAGAAAAATGTTGGGATGCCAAAAATCAATTCATAAGAAATCTACCAGAGGGGGAACATTCGGATGATATTTGTCTAATGTCACAATCTATGCATTACGATGGATCAAAATTTGTATATGGAGAAAAAAATTTTAATTTGATGGAATATAATCCTGATTTATTAGTTGCTGACCCCAGATCTTTGAGTGGATTTAAGTATATAGATAATAGACCATATATACCAGAAAACTATGTATTTAAAAGAATGGAAGATAATCTATTGATTGGGGCTAATGGTGATGTATTTAGAGTTACAGGAAAGGATGATGTTATAAAAAATGAATGAAATTGCATACGAGCTTCATAAGCCTGCAAGAAAGAATTTCATTAGAAGGTCTTTTAAAGTATTGGGTATAAACGAAACCATACAAATAGATTTAGTTGATATGCAAAACTATGCTAGAGAAAATTCTGGCAATAAATATATTTTAACTTTAATAGATACATTTTCTAAAAAAGCTTATGCTGCTCCACTAAAGAATAAGACAGGGTTAGTGGTTACAGAAGCCATTAAAACCATTCTACCAAAGGGGGTTAAAAACATTCAATCTGACAATGGAAAAGAATTTTTTAATCAATATTTTAGCAAACTAATGAAAAAATTAAATATTAATCACTATCACACATTTTCTACAACTAAGGCTGCAATTGTGGAGAGGTTTCAGAGAACTTTAAAGAATTGGTTATATAGAGAATTTAGTGCTCAGGGGAGTTATAAATGGTTGGATTTACTTCCAAAGTTAATTCGAAAATATAATAATAAAGTGCATAGATCTATAGGAATGAAGCCTAACCAAGTGAATGTTAAGAATAGTAAATATGTGCATGAGAGGTTGACTTCTAAAGTAGTGCAAGTTAAAAAGCCAAGATATAAGGTAGGTGATAGCGTAAGGATTTCCAAGTATAAACATGTTTTTAGTAAAGGTTATACTCCAAATTGGACAGGGGAACTATTTACAATAGCAGAAGTTAAGAATACAAAGCCTGTGACTTATATCTTGAAAGATGAAAATGGCAATATAATCAGGGGAGGCTTCTATACAGAGGAGTTGTTAAAGACCAAGTATAAGGACATGTATTTGGTAGAGAAGGTAATTAGGAGAAAGGGTGATTCGTTGTATGTCAAATGGCTTGGGTTCCCAAGTAGCCAGAACTCATGGATTTCCACTAAGGATGTCCAAGGGAGCACATCATGAGCCGGGAGCATGCCCGAGTTCACGCACAAACCTCACATGATTTTGAAAATATACATGGGAATGGATGTGGATTTGAAATTTTAATGGAGTTTGAACATTTATATAGGCTTGTATTGGACGAGATCTAAATATAGCTGGTCTTTAAAAAAGTGGCCAAAAAATGAGCCATATTCCAGACGTGATTTTTAGTATTAACAAAAGTAGAAAATTTATATAGGGGTGTATAGGTCGAGAGCTGGGTCTTTAAAAAAGTGGCCAAAAAAATGAGCCACTCATTTTTCTCATTTTTCCCCTATAAAAAGTGCCCTAAAAGTGCCTCTAAAACGCCGAAAGTGGGGTCATATTCTGGTATTATATCTACTCATCGCGTCTGTGATGTAGAGATGGTGATGTTGCAAATGACATCACTGATGTAGACTATATGTTCATGTCACACTGGAGTGTGGAGGTAATCAGCAATCCATCAACTAGCTATATACAGCAGAGAGTGGGATATAAATATGTGTCAACAACACTAGACCATCGCGTCTGTGATGTAGAGATGGTGATGTTGACAATGACGTCACTGATGTAGACTATATGTCCATGTCACACTGGAGTGTGGAGGTAATCAGCAATCCATTGACTAGTCAAATACAACAGAGAGTGAGATATAATTGTGTGTCAACAACACTAGACCATCGCGTCTGTGACGTAGAGATGGTGATTTTGAGAATTACATCACTGATGTAGATGTAGACTATATGTCATGTCACACTGGAGTGTGGAGGTAATCAGCAATCTAACAACTAGTCAAATACAACAGAGAGTGAGATATAATTTTGTGTCAACAACACTAAACCATCGCGTCTGTGATGTACATATGGTGATGTTGACAATGACGTCACTGATGTAGACTATACGTTCATGTCACACTGGAGTGTAGTGGTAATCAGCAATCTAACAACTAGTCAAATACAACAGAGAGTGGGATACAATTGTGTGTCTACAACAACCATCTCGACTGTGATGTTGGCAACGACGTCACTGATGTATAATATATTATGTTCATTGTTCATGTTACGCTGAAGTGGAACGGTTATCTGTTATTAAGGTAGGTACAATAATACTTTGCCTTACAACTAATTTCAGTAGTTATTTCTATGTTCTTTTATGAATGTCATGATTCATTACTTAAATTATTACTGTTATTGGTTAATTACAGTACTGATTCATTATTTATTTATTGCAGGAAGATGTTTTGAAAGCCCGAAATTCTATCACAATTACCTTTCGACTACATTTTCTCCGTATTTTTTTAAGTTTAGTGTAACTTATCTTTTTATTATACCTTTTAGACTAATAAACATAGTTTATAGATCGTGGAAGGTTTTCTTAGGCTGTTTTAGGTATAAGTAAATAAGTAAAGTGAACTGTCTCTCATGAACACGTATTTGCAATCTACAATGTGTGGGTATTAACTATCATGCACACATGTTGGCACCGAACCTTGGTTAAACAGCTGCTTGTATTCATCGCTGGGTAGTCATGCTCTTTGATTTTCGATTCAGATGACATCTTTATAATGCAAAAGTTACCATTTCCAGTTTTTTGCGGATACAGTTTAAAACCTAGTCTTGATCATCGATAGAGTAATTATACATCGATGGTCTTGATACAAGGTGTTTTTATAGAACCAAAATTACAGGGGCGGCAACACTGTTTAAAGGGAAAAGTAGTTTGAATTTTTTTATATCTGTCATTTTGTTTTGTTTAACTGATTATTGTCTACAGGGTTTAGTCTGTTTTCGCAAAGTTCAAAAGGTATGTACTGCAGAAGAAAATGTTATATATGTACATATCATTAGTTTTATGCCAAGAAAGGTTTGAAATTAAGTCTCAAGTTATTTCAGTTTCTAATGAACCAACTATATTTGTTGACTTATTGACAATTTTAGGAAACCAGACATGTTGAAAATAATGTTGAAAATAAAAATAAGACTTATGCCTACAATATATCTTTTTTGATCTTGAGAAATCTCCATGTTGAGTTTGTTTCCAAATAAATGCCATATAACACTAAGCAAGATAGGCACCAATGCAATAATGGGTTCCAGCTGATCGGCATTTCAGTAAAGAAAACAGGGACACCAATTTCCATACTTTTAGCTTGTTTTGTCCAAAAAAAGTGTCTCTCAACAATTGAAAATAAATTGCGTTAAAAACATCCTATGTTCTAACAAACACCTTTTTGTTTAATGGAATCATCAAGTTATTGTTGAAAATGTAAATACACCCGTTTTTAATTAGCTTTTTGAGCTTTGTTTATGCTTTTTTTATTGGGTCAGACGGTGACACCATTTAGGACTAATGATGACAAAAAACGCTAACAATTGACTAATTATAATGCAGAAATAGAACAGTTATTAAGTGATCAATTAAGGAATGAAATATGAAACAATCGTTTGTGCTTAAAGGTATTCATTTTGGTAAATGGAAGTAAGTGGATTTAACTTTCAAGTCCATGTATGTATTCATTACCTTTTAACTATGTCAATTTCATACTATTGAAAAATTTACTATTCAAACAACCGTGTTATTTATATTGAAATCGTTGCTTATGCCTTCTCAATAGCCTGTAAAACTTCATTACACACTTTAAACTGGTAAATGTCAATATCCATGACAAGAAAAGTTTAATTTTATTATATTTCTCTATAATGATTTAAAATAATAATATATACTGTATATATATATATATATATATATATATATATATATATATATATACACTAGTATAAGAAAGGGGTGGTGTCTGTCTGTCTGTGTGTTTGTATGAGCTAAACTCAAAGACTACTGAACCGATTGGGTTCAAATTCGACAAAAATAAAGCTAAAGCTTCGAGGATCAGGATACATATACTGTAGAACTATTTAAGCTTCGGTATTGCCCTATGACTCCACCCCGAGGTGAGTTTAAAGTTCGGAGGTGAGAGTAAAAATACCCCCCTCACAGCAAACCTAAAAACTAAGACAATTTCTATTTGCCTGATAAAATTGTCACTAAACTCTCTCCTTAAAAATGTTAGAAAATTACACTGTTGACAGGTTTGGGACAATTTTGATACCTTTTCGTTTACAGTACAAACTACTCAACATGTTATTTGATTAAACCTTAAAATCTATCATTGATTTTGTATCCTAGGTAGCCGAAATAAGTGTGCACAGTCTGAGTTAACAAAAATGTACTATTATCAAGTTAAGTAATACTAATTTCGTTTCTAAATCTGTGAAGCCAAGGTACTTTCAAAGAACTAACATGTCTCTTTTGCATACTAACCCCGTTGCAAGACACGGGTATAGTGAAAGTTATATACAAGATAAAAAAAAATCTGGAAACGGCTTAATAACTTTTTAACGAAATCCGTTAAAAAATATCAAACCTTTCACATCAACTTACATGTATAAAAACTACTTTTTCCAAGCATTTAAATTTTTTCACCTCTACCAGGGTGAACCCATGAGGAGTAGGTACATAATCTTTAATGTAAGCATAGGTTGATATGCACATCATTTTAAAGGGTTAGTCAAGTGGAGTTCATTGCCGGAAACCGCGTCTCAAAAGGTTCATCCATTATAAAATGGCGGCTGTTCAAATTTCTTGTGGAATATACCTGCACAGGCCTTAGTATTGGCAAACACTCGTATTAAACATTAGCTTGAGAGCTGAACTTGTATTTTAAAGTCAACTAGCTCATAGACTAAGTAAGGTTATTTCATCTTTAAAACAAATTTTACTGGGTTTCAGATTTTCAGGCTAATGTTGACTACGAGTATTTACCATTACTAAGGCCTGTGCAGGAATATTCCTCAAGAACTTTGGACTGCCGCCATTTTGTAACGGATGAACCTTTTGTGACGCGGTTTCCGGCAATTATTTCCACTTGACCAGACCTTTACAATGATGTGTATATCAATCTATGCTTACATTAAAAATTATGTACCTACTCCTCATGGGCCGTCCCCTTGTGAAGGTACAAAAATGGTAATTCTGGCAAAAAGTAGTTTTCATGCATATAAGTTGATGTGAAAGGTTTTAATTTTCTAACGAATTTGGTAAAAAGATATCAAACCGTTTCCAGAGTTTTTGTCACTCTGTATATATTTTGTATTATATTAATTTTATATATTTCATTGGCATAGAATAATCCAGCTAAGAATTGCATACCGACGGAATAAGACTTTGTTCAACGCATGAAACTAATGAAGCAATACAGAAGACTGGATAACCAATATTGAACATCTTGAATTAATTAACAGAAACTATGCAGCTATGTTTCGGATTAAATTCTGTAAACATTTTCTGTACATTCCTATACAAGTTTCAATGTAGCAACCTATGTATGAACTGTACTTTTGTAAACAATACTTGTATTAATTGTTTATAGTGATACCATATGAGCAAAGTTAATAATTGCTTGTGTGTAAGATTATTCGCAAATTCAAATACCATCTCTAGTACTTTGTTACAATATGTCAGGACAATGAGTATGCTAAAAATAGTGCATCTTTGAAGCTTGAAGAATCAACAACATAACTCACATGAACTTCAAGAGCTTAACAACTACAACTAGCAAGTCAATATTCTGGTCAGAAACGAGCTCTAAAAGTTTTGTCACATCGTTGTCGTGTTTTCAAAAGGCCCCTATCTTCCGTTAAGGAATCTGAGGCTTGATTTGTTTTAACAGGTATTTGAAGAAATATTTTTTACAACTTCCGTGTATCTGAAACAGATAGAAATTTTCACAGTTTATGAATCAGTAAAAATATATCATTTTATCATAAATAGTTTATAATAATTAAATCAGTTTTCATTGTATAATATAGGCTACATGTTTTGATATAAAAAATAGTAGAACAAATATTGCTTATTTTCATATATACAAATATTTGCTTAGTCATCATTTACGGATTTAGAAATTAAGATTTGTAAAACCTAGTTCGTGATATAAATCTAATGTACACTTAAAATTACTTAGACCCAATAATGTCAGCACATTTAAGCCAATTCACACTTGCCTAAGTTCAATTAGTCCAGAGTTTCCGTTGGCAATTAATTATTGAACATATTTCTGCTAAGTTCTCGTAGTTTGTGAATTTACAGTGAAAATAAACGGATTCATCATTAAATACTTCTATGAAATTTTCAATTGCATTATGATATTTTAAAATGAATAAAATTGTTCAATTGAGTAAAAAAACACTTAGTTTGCCAATAGATGAACTCTTGTGTGATAATTATATTGATTGTCCAACTAACTGTTAAATCTATATATTAATACGCAAGCAGGTTTCTTTTCACAGTCATAACTCGATAACGGTTTGACGGATTTTAACGTTTGAGGTGTCAAATTAAAGGTATTTTCACGTAGATGTGCAAATACCTCAGAATATTAAGAAAGGGCACCACTAAAGTACACTTAAGGGCTAAAGTTTGGAAGGCGGTGCTATCTGTTGACATTAGATCAAACTCATTTCCTTTTGTTTACAAATAACATATGGACGTAGTTTGAAATAGTTTTTAAGGTTAACCACAGACTTCAGTACTTAAAACTTCCAGAGCAAAGCTAGAATTTATATTTTGTTTCAATCTGTTAACTAAGTCTGGTTCATAATAAAGAGTTTCCTAAAGTGTGTGTAATAGCTAAAATCATAGACAAAAAGAAAAAATATTTAATAAATATTCCATTTTTTTTCATGGTTAAATTGATTTACCTTACATCGTACTTTACTGATTATCATGTAGGTACAGTTCGATGCGATGAAGTAAATGTTCAAAAGTGATTATTCACAGGGCAGTTATCTGTTAGGCCTACATTACCATTATATCATGTAATTTACAATGTGTATCAAAATTCCAATTACTTTATAGTGTTTTCTGTTGTTTGGTTAGCTTTCTTATTTCATTTCAATTTCAAAATCAAATGCATCAACCTCTCAATTGAACATTTGACGGGTACATAGAGGTAGTACCACCGTTGTGATACATCCAATCTCGGACAAAAGAACTTTAAATGTTTACATTGTAGTGGCTTACATTTTAAGCAAGAAAAGACTGGCCGAGACAGTTAAGTTTTTACTCTTTGTTGCAATAAATGAAAGGTTCGTTTACCTCAATTGTGCAATTGACCATGCCTTCAGGATCTTATTGGAAACTCCCAATCTGAAAAAAAGGACTGTGAGACTTATATCCAGAAATTATTTTGATAAAATTCGTCAATTCAATTCTGCCTTTACCATGGTCAGCTCCGGGAAGCTCATTAAGACGAGAAATTTCCACAGGGGATCGACAATTTCAAGATTCATGACACGTTTTACCCCCGACTAGGTCCTCTAATTCCTCAAGAAAGTGATGATCCTGAATACGCATAGGTATATAAGTAAGTGCAGCATTGTTACTAGAACCCAAAGGAGAATTAAGCACAAATCAAAAAATTCAGTGAAAAAATATGCGGGGAAAAGGGTCACAATGCCCAATTTTAAATCTTTGAAGACAGTGGCAGACATTCTGTAGGGACGAGAGCTCCGAGGAGTCAAGTGAGATTCTTATGTACATAATAAGAGACAGAAAAAGTGTCTTCCCTCGCTACAATGGTGCTACCTGTGTAGATGTCGCAGCAATTTTTAAAGCACCACCTGGTCAAACAAATCGTATAGTTTTTTCTAACACTAATAATGTTAAAGGCGTATCCATTCTAGATCTGTCGTTAGATCCACTTGCTTCCCCTCTTATGTTCGCAACTGGAGACTTGGGTTGGGGCCCCTCTAATTTAAACACGCCTAAAACAGAACGTATCGTAGACATAATTTAACAATGCTAGAATAAGAGTAGCAATGGTTGGCGCCAAAAGAGGAATTGAGCTACATTAGGTCAAAAGCTCACGTTACAGTGTGTGGTTGACATCTACGTGCTCATAGAGTGCACCCGCCTACTATACATAAGAGATAACCAAAGCAGTATGAGAGTGAATGTGAATTCAAATATTGTAGATTACTTTTATATTTTTTATATTCTATAATCAGTCATATCAATTATTTAAGAGTGACTCTTTCATTAAGGTCTTGCTGTTTATGTTTTTTGTTTGTTCTTTTAATACAAGTTTCAGTTTTGCTCGATTTAGACCAACAGGTTATCTAGTTATTTAAATTATTGTTATGTTCTCTATTTAACATTCAACTAAAGCAGAACAATTATCAAAAACTTAGATTTTTTTAAATAAAACTAAAATTATAGCAGATGAATTATTATAATATGAAATTGTATTAAAGGGGTTGCGAATAAGAATATATCTACACGGTTATTTAACTCAGTACTTAAACAATAATTTAACTAGATAAAAACAATTTTTGTCAGTTAAAAAGATAACTTTTTGCTAAACAAGTCGCGTTTTGCGTTTATTTAAAACAAAATAGCTCTTAATAAAAAGGTGCACATATAAATCTAAGGGAACAAAGCTCAAGTGAGCGGAACAACCAAATGCCTGGAAGTATACTCTTTGTCGTGTATCTTTTATATTTTACTTTTATTTGAAACACCAAGAATAAAGGGTGGTAATATTTAAAACAAGTGTTCAATAGTGAAAGAATTTATGCAAAAAAATAATGATTTTTCTTCTTTAATCTGGCAGCTAAACAGAGTATTACGTGGCCAATCAAAATACAAAAAATCTTATGGTTATGTGGAAGTTTTTTAAATTTAATGTAAAACTAGGTTGCGAGGTTGTTAATGTATAAAATTTGAAATCGTGGTTGACGTTTTTTCTGCTATAGTTTTAGTAGATTTTTCAAAATTAATTAAAACACAACATTTACATATATTTATTTGATGATTTTATTAATTCTTAATTTTATTCTTAATTTAAATAAATCCTTTCTTTTATTTTATGATTTCAGACACAGAATCTTACCACGAAATAAATACAGTATTTTAGTCATTGGAAAGTACATAAAGTTAAGATTTGTATCCATTACGTAATAAGTTTTAATTAAATAAAACGAACTATAATTTTAGTAGTTTTCATAATACTTTCTACACTCAGAATTTGATGAAAAATTATTTTTTTATAATTAAAGTTTAGGTTTGTTGTATACAATATTTGTAATATTTGGGTTGGTTATTTTACGAAAATAAAACAATTTTGTAACTAGGATAATTTTTTTAATCGTACTGTGAAAAATATTAATATAATTCTATACAAGAAAAATGCTTTGAATAGTGAAAGAACTACAATAATAGATAATTTATTGTAAATAAATATTTTTACTTATGCTTCAGATTTTCGTTTGCAAGTATTTGAAAGCAGGTTTTGTTGAAAGTTTGAAAATGTATTAATTTTACAAAATCGGAACTTAAACCACGGTCATTTAATCTACATCAAATTCAGGGGTTATTGTCTAAGTAATTAACTCTTTTTCATTAATATAGATGGCCTGTTTGCAGCAGTAACTTTCTGCATTTAGGAGTCTTAACTGCTCCTTATCCTTATTATGGAGCCAAATCAGCTGTAAACTCAATTAGAAGCAAAAGCATTGATTAAACATGTCCCCTATTAAAGCTCCCATATGATTGATTGTTACATAAGCTAAAGACACATTCTTAAGTTAGATTCCTCCAGTTCATGTAAGACTAAACTCCTGTTTTGTTTTAAAATTGGTTTTTATTCAAGTTATTTCAAACTTGGTGTTACCAAATAAACCCTCTTATTTATTGTTGAATAAATAAATGGTCCTCTGGATTTGTAACAAAACAGTAAAACACAAATCATAAAATTACCCCTAAAATAAGAAAAAACTTATTTATTCCACTCTAGGGCTCGTCTTTACAAACATTAACCATGTAAAAAAAGATAAGCTTCAGCTGTTCAATGGGATTAGAACTGTTCTTGCTTTAGATTCTACGATGGAAGGTAAAGGTCCAACATAATCTACAAAGCAAATGTTATCGTCAATAGGTATTAATTTCACTAAATTAGTTCCAAGTACCTCGACAAAAATAAAATTTCAAGAATTTATAGTACTGTTCTTTGTTCATACGACCAATTTTCTGTTGTTTGATTTTATAGGGTATTTATTTTCTGAAAATAAACTTTAAGGGAAATAACAAGAAGGGCAAAGAGAAATTTGAAGGGGACTGCTTTGTTTATTATAGACCACTAAAAAATTGTTGGGTCGTATGGCTGGTAAAAAGGAAAAATGCATACACCAGACTCTAAGATAAATCCATCCTAAGACTAAATAAATCTCATTAATTACAATGTATCAACAATCATTTAATGAAGGTGCGATATGTAGTTTTAACACCTTAATTACATTGTTGCCGTGGTGCAAAATAACAAATTAACTACACAAGCGACACCAAAAGGAATGAAATTTCTCAACAACTCTACATCGTTGGTGTTAAACGGTGATGTGACTGGTGTGTAGACAACTAATATTTAGCATCCACATTTTCAGACTTAAATTAATTTGAACATTAATTAGACTTTGTATAGACAATGAAAGTGCAAAATAAATTAACAGCTAGTAGTTATTAATGTTGAAGATTTTATATAGTATTGCTTTGTTTAATGCTATATAATCAAATATCTTTTTAATGTATCTTTTAATATCAGCTGCTTGTTTATTTTATTATGTTGTTCTAATATGTTCACAGTTTGAAGTGTTAATGTTTTAATATCTTTCCTTTTTACATCAATTATTAATAAAGTATTTTATGTATTTTATTCCCTCATTTCATCAGGTTACGGGCCCAGAAAACGTGTTTGATATAATTCATTTTGAATATGTATAAAACTACATTAAAATGAAGAATTCTGGACTGATTGTGTTTGGTAAGATTTCTAGGCTTATGAAAAATATTTTGTTACCCAATTTCTTGAAATGAATTTTTATGTTGTTTGACCTAAAATGGAAACTACACAAGAAAACAATAATACAACTCATACTATTACACCTACCTCAAGTAATACAGGATTGTCTAGTATGACAAATATTATAATGGGAGGAAATAGTAATGTTGAACGTCTAGAGGGTGTTTCAAATTATAACAATTGGAAGTTTTCAATGAAAATGGCATTAATAATTGATGGACTTTGGGATTGTGTATCTGATGATACTGAAATTAAAGATAAAAACAGAGATCAAAAGGCTCTTGCAAAAATTTGTTTAAATGTTTTGCCTACTTGTTATCCTTATGTTAGGAATGCTAACACTGCTAAAGAAGCTTGGGATAATCTCCAGAATGCTTTTGAAAACAAAAGTTTGGTTAGAAGACTTAGTCTTTTAAGACGTTTACTTAGAACTAAATTGGAAGATTTTAGCACAATGGCAGACTATGTAAATGGAACTTTGTCCTTAGTTCAACAGTTAGCAGACATAAATCACATTGTTGGTGATGAAGAAGTTGCAATGCTACTTCTGGGTGGTTTACCTTCAGAATATGAACCGCTTATTATGGGTATTGAAGTTACTCAAACAACTGTCTCAAGTGAGTTTGTTAAGACTCGTCTCTTACAAGAGGATTTTAGGAGGTCTGAAAATACTTCAACTGGAAGTGAATCAGCTTTGGCAATCAAACATTCTTATGCCAAGAAAATTGAGAAGTTGAAAGATTCAAAAGGTAAGTTTAGACCACAGAAGAAAATTATTTGTCATCATTGTAACCAACCTGGACATATTAAGCCTAACTGTCCTAATCTTGGCAATAATTCTCAGCACAAATCTAAGGCAAATTATGTTGGGAAACACAAAGAAAATGACAATGTGTTGCTTACAACCGTTTTCCATACTGAAAATATAAAATCTTATGAATCCAAAGTTGATCATAATGATTGGGTAATTGATTCAGGTTGTACAACTCATATGAGTAATCAAATGGTGAAAAATTGTAAGTTTGAAAAGAAGGAAGTGTTGGTCGCCAATAATGCAAAACTTACAAGTAATTGTGTTGGTGATATTGAACTTTTTGTAGAAAATTCTAATAAAGTCACTGTTAAGGATGTTTTATAGATACCAGAACTTGCTACTAATTTGTTGTCTGTAAATAAAATTACAGAAAAAGGTAAAATAGTAGTTTTTGACAAAGATTCGTGCAGAATTTATTCAGAAAATGACTGTCGAATAGAGGGAAATAGTGACATTTCTGCTGTGAATGACGGTGGTGTATATAAACTAAACTTAATAGAGCCAACAGAGTTGAATGGTCACTCTGAATTCAAAGAAGATAATTCATCAGCTGCTCTTACAGTTGCTACCAAAGGTCCGTGGCACCGTAGATTAGGCCATCTAAGTCATAAAGGAATGGATTTACTAAGAAATGGTTTAGTTAATGGAGTAAATTATTCAAAATCAGAAAAGGAGAATACTTGTACCACATGTATTGAAGGTAAGATAACAAGAAAATCTTTTCCTAAAGGTCAAAGTATCAGAGCTACTTCATTACTTGAGCTAATTCATTCAGACTTATGTGGACCAATGTCCTGTAACGGCTCACAACCCACGCTTATTTTGCACATACCTGAGTACATAGTATTATATACTATAAACAATTTTATGAATCTCTTAAATCGTAACGTATTTTTGTTGGACGATAAATTTAATCATATTTTTTCATAGCCATATTCTAATTTATTCAAATAAAACTAGGTTTGTCGAAGGTTTTCAAGAGAATTTTCATGGCCATAAACAGTAAAAGATAAGGGAGTCATTTTTTAGCATAGTATATTCAATGATCTATACCATTATACAATGGTGTTTGTCTGTCTGTATATCATGTTGTATATAAAACGTGATTCGAATATTAACAAATAAAAAAATCAATGTAGGCCTAAACTTCAACAGTTTCCATGCTCGCCTAGTGTTTGTGAATGTATGAGTGTTTGTAATTATCGTTTGTGGTTGTGAATTGTAAAAGTTATGAATCAATTAAAAAACTATATGGAATCAATACATTTTGTAACTAAAGAAAAACCTCTTGTGTTACCAACTTTTACCTTTGAATTAGGTGTATTGCAATAGACATTATGAAATATGTGTATTTCAATACAGTCCTTGCAAATTAAAGAATATTCCAAAGTAAATCATTAAATCATGTCATCACATTCATGTAAATGTTTAGGGGTTTTATTTTGTTTATCAAAATAAGTTATACGAGAACATGGACTGTATAACTCTTGGCACTATGTGTGTTCCTGCAAGTAACGTATTGTTCACTGCAGACGACATGGGCTTGGCGTTAACATCATACTGCTATTTGTCTATGGCGTGTTTGGTATTTTACGTCTACATCTTTGATAAACATTTATATAACTGACTCCGGACCTGTCTACAGGAAACCATCTATAGTTATGAAAATTAACATAATTTAAAGTTAAAAATCTGTGTTACATTAGTAGTTTATTTTTTGGGACAAATTACTTCAAACGAGAAATACATACAGATTTACAGTATTAAACAGTTTCTACTTTGAAATAAAAATCAACAAATTATATTAGGACATAACATTCCTTGTTTTTTTTTCTCTGAGTCTGAAACTTAAAGGTTGAGAAACCAGTCGTGGATAAATTCGGAACATACATCAGTGGGGCTGAAATGGGGAAAATATCTTAACCGAAAAACCCTCAATCTGCAATTCAAATTAAGTATTTGCACTGTCTAGGTAAAAAGTGTTTAATCTCTACAACCTTTTATAAAATTGTATTTATTATTTGACTCAATGCAATTTAAGCTTAATCCATCGGTAAAATAGGTACAGAACTAATTATTGGCTTTAGAAGGAAGGAGCATGATTTTATTTCACAATTTTTAAACGAGTTTGAGATGCTCAGTGTTATACGGTCACAAAAATTGAATAATCAATTTATTGTTTCTGTCAAAGTGTGTTCAGTTGACTAAATAAATCGCTTGATTTGGTTTACAATGCTTAAAATACCAAGTGTCCCATAATAGTCCCCCAGGTTTATTTTTAAACGGCTATGTAATATATTCAAACTAGCTTTGATACACGCTACTAGGGTAATATAAAGTACTTTTTTGGGATATTTTGAAATTCACCCCCCACCACTAAAAAGGTGCTGCTGGGGGCAACTTAATCGTTTTCTACAGTAACCCCTATCAAGTAGCACATCATTTTAAAGACAAATAATTAAAAATAATATCGACGAAAACCAGAGGTCTCTATCTTAACCCAATACAGAATGGCGGCAATTTTTACTAAACAATAGAACAAAACTTATTATTATTGTAAAAAGACAGTAAAAACTACTTTTTTATCTGTATGACAATTTTCCCCAGGATCCCAAAACTGGATATATATTTGGGAGTATTATATGTATTAAATATATGTATATAATTATATGTATGATAGATTATACATTATTAGGAGAACTGTTACACCGGCCAATTATTATTTTATTATTATTGACTGTCTTTTGATAATATAGTTTAGTTTCTGTTTAGATGTTTAACAATAACGTTTTAACAAATTTATAACATGTTTACTTTACATGGAATATACTGGTTAGTAATATTGTATTTTATTTTTAAGATTTTTTTATTTTAATTTTATTGAAAAAAATATCGTGCCTAAGCCAGCATTAGACGATAATAATTATTACGTTCGTTGACCCGTCTAAATTGTTAATTAACTTGTCGATCTAAATATGGATCAAGCTATATTCGCCAGAGTAAACCAGAATATCATAATCAAATGGTTTCCGAGTAATAATTACTAAACCTGACTGGAGTTGACAATAGTGTTAGTAGCATTGATAAAGGAGTTTCCTGACACTTTACACTTAACACTAACACATTGCTAAATGAAGCATATATTTGATGTTAGAAACTGACACGTAACTCACATGTGTTTAGAAGGCATATGTGATTAATTAAAATATATTTTATGTTAAAATTTAGTTACATTTGCACTGCTTTAAGGAATAACTAAACTATCATCACCAACTATTGATCATTTTAATTAAACTTACATAGTCATTAAATTAAGTTAAAAGGGGTTTCGGTCTAATAGGGTTCTTAAGGGAACCCTAAGTTAATTGAAAAGTCATGTTTTATATTTTTTGTACGTTGTATGTTTTTTTGTAAAACATTATTTTGTCAACATGTTGTTTATAAAATAAATCTAAAACGTCATGATTATACAAACGCCAATGTTTGCTGAGTGGATATATAAAAAAAAATTAGCCTAGTGAAACAATGGTTGATTGTTCAGATTTATGAAATACCAACAATGTTTGTTGAACAATGAAATTACCAAAATGTATTCACTTAAGGCAATATCAATTTATTTTAGCAACATAGCCGGAAAGCTTACACAGTGTTTCGTTCAAACAATGCACATAAAATACACAAATGTTTACTTGTTATTTATGAAAATTAATGATTACTATAGCTGCTAAATTATTTGTTTAGAAGAAAATAGTTATTTGATTATGTTGAGTAATACATATAAATTCAACATTGGTAGAACACGGAGTCTCTAATTTTGTCGAAGAATGTATAAAGTTTAAAATGTATATCTTACCATGATATAAAAATGCTCCAGAGGAATAATCTAGTAATCTTGATATTGTTGAAAGTTATAGAATTGTGAAAAGAGTGTTTTAGCAATTTTATAACGGATGTGTAATTCGTACTCTTATGGTTGTAAGTGCCAACTATTTTTATCATAATTAAATGGTTACCGAGTAATAATTCTTTAATCTGACTGTAAAATAATTAAGAATACTATTATTTTATTTATTTATTATTTATTCTATTATATATCTATTATTATTTATTTATTATAATATACAATCTAACTTACCCTTTGACAAAATGTTCACATTCAGTATACACAATCATTATTTTTGGCTAACATTTTATTAAAATGCAAGAGAGACTATTATTATTATTTAACTATACACCCACTAACTATAATACTAGGATAACTATAATTAATTTAACTTAATTTAATTTAACTATAATTAATTAGGATAATACTAATTAGTTGTGGGGTGGTTTTATTTCAAATCGTAGGCCTATTCAGTTTTTATTTCTACACTAGTGGAATTTTTTATTAAGTTAAATTAAACACTTTTAAGTGAAAGTGGTCTAAACCCATTAAAGTTTTATAGATATGCCGGGAAAAGAAACCGTTCCTCTCGCACCGAAGTCCGATACGATAACGAATAACTAGCAACACAACCAATTGTTGAGCGTTATGGTTCCAACTATATTATTTCTTAGATTTAAGTGTGTTTGATTATATCACTTCAGATTATGACACAGGTCAAGGAAATATTAAACGAGTAAGTAACACAAACAACTATCTATAATATTAAAACGAAACAGTGTTTTTTTATTTCACGATTCTGAATCAACCACTCGACGGATTTTCATGATTTTTGTGTTGAAAGAAAGATAATTTTGAGAACTAGGGAATGTCGAAGCCATAATTTTAGTTTAGGGTCCCAGTTTTTTAGAAAATAAGTTTTAATTTTTAAAAAGTCTAGCAGCCGACGCTAAGATTCTAAACTAGCTTTTGGCATAAAATAGTTTGCTTAACATAACAGCTGTAAACATTCAGCTGAATTTTTGTGTCACAAATTCAGCATTTGGATAAAAATGTAAAGACATACTTAGGGTTGACTTATTTATAATATGTGTAATGCTAATCATTGATACGTTCAATTCTTCTGTAAGAGGATGACAGATTAATTAAATATACATAGTAAAATACTAGGATGTTAAAATTATTTTTTTAAGCAGTCTTTGCAATCTTCGATTTGTTTTAGAGCAATATAATTTGTTTTAACTAACAGCTGGTTTCATATAAACTATGGAACGATAATTGATAATTGATAATTGAACTATGAGGTTATTTTATTTACTCTTATTTTGTCATTGATTATAGGAAATAAGTAAGATTAGTAGAGATAATTAGACCACAGTTTAAACCCCAGTTTTAACCATAATTTATTAAACCATAGTACAAATCGAGGCTCTGTACACGAGTCTTAATAAAAAAGGATAAATGCAAATTATTTTACTGCTCCAATTTTAAAGGAAAGAATATAAAAATAACAATGTTTACATGTTTTAATTCTTCGTGGTAGCTTTTTGTTTACAATTAATGTTTGTCTGCTTTAACTTTGTTTGGATTAGGCCCGGAAATATTGATGTCATAAAAAGAAGAATCAGGAATCACGATTTTAAATTACCACCACAACCTCAGCCGGGTTTTATACAAAGATAAACAGATGGATGGACATAGATTGAACACAACTTCAACATTGACCAAGGATACTGCAATTAAACGAACCATCCTTTTATGAAATCGTGTTCAGTTACGTTTGGGGGTGCCTATCAGCGCCCCCAAACGTGAAAATATCACTTTTATTTCAACTATGAATATATTGTAGTTTAAATTAACTGATATGGGAAATTACGATGTACATTTATTCAATGAGGGTGGGTAATTATCAAGGATAGAACTGATAACGGTATGGATAATAAACATTGACAATTACGTCATTAGCTTTACTAGCGTGTTTACTTTTTTTATTCCTACTACATGAGACCAGTTCTTTTTTCCAAATGAATGTTATTTGAACCAAACAGCTTTTTCAAAACAAACTGTTATTGTTTTTACTTTTCTTATTCGTTTACACTTATTTATTTAGCAATTAATGCAGTGAAATTGATATAAAGGATAGGTGTGACGATTAGTTTTGATGTTAGGACACCAAAGTTAAATTATGTGTACTGTGAATTGTATTGGATATTATCGTTTTATTTTAGGTCGTTTCTATTCAGACCTACTGGAAATTGTGTATAGTAGTTGTATTGTGGTGATAATAATTATGGAAGAGGCAGGTATGCTATGGAAGGTGGTATCGTTGACTAGGTCTATACACTTCTCAATTGACTATTACTCTCTCTACTGTAGGCTACTTATAATCAGTGTGCGTCTGTGCGAATCGGCTGCAAATCTCACTTCAACGCTTTTCACATCGTAAAAATTGCAGAATTGCCGTTTTATTGTAAAGTTATCAGATTTAAATTGCATATCGTATAGGCCTATGATGGAATAAAAACATATTTGGTCACACAACATTTGTTTACAAGATGATTTTTCACATTAAAACTGCAAGAAACTTTGTTTTTATATGTGTAAACTAGCTGATCTGAACTGTACACGGTTTTTAACTGACTACTGAATTCCCGTACGTAGGACGGGCTAACATCTCGTACATCATTAAGTTTAAACGTATCAAAGCGAGCACGTTTCGACACACAGGCTGCGACTGATGATGTCTGGATTAGATCACGTACATTTGTTTCTGTGACAGTTTATAACACAATCACCTACAGCACTCAATACTGACGTGATTTCGTTAAGTTGCCAGGAATAGGTTACCTGTATCATGTGGTTTTATCCTTGTGTTTGTTTGATCTGCATGTTTAAATGTCCCTTAGGGAAAGATGGTAATGAATAAATCAAACTTTAAAAATTATGTGGTGTCCTCATGTACATACAGTGTCGTAGACTGCCGTTTGATTTAAAAAATCATCAGACCATCTGCAATTAATAACAAAGAACTGAAATTTGTTTTTAGGTGTATTTTACGGTATGTATCTAATATCTAGAGAATATTATGGACCATCTAAATATATTAAAATAAGTGGTTCAATAGAAGGAACTGCAGGTATATTCTTGAACTTTCCCAATTCAACCTTTCTACCTTCTTTTCTGGTTTCTCATTAAAAGTTTAGAGTTCGTAAGTTTTATACTTATTTCAGATCAAGCTTATAATGAATGCTGATCAATAACTCTTATAAAGCGGTTTAGGAATAAAATATGGTGTACCCTCCTTAATTTATATAATGACAATTGTATTAAATACTATAACACTCTTACTTATACGTGCCGAATAATACTGTAATGCATTAGAATTAGAGTAGTGAACATTTTCTTGGATCGTATATTAGCTTTTTGACTACAGAATCATTTACATGACTTAAAAGTCAGGAATAAAAAAAATGCTTCTATTAAAATAATAAATTAAGCAAATTATCTTCAACAGAATTACTAAAAAACTTAGTAAAAATAAAACAAACAAAGAACCCAACAAATATACCTACTACTTATAAAAGGAAAATGACCAGTATATATGAATATGGAACTAAAACAAACAGTGAATTTAAAAAAATATTAATTATTGAGAGTGATTACCGGTTCACCGGGAAGAAGGGTGAAGATTCCAGACTCTTTACAGTGGTAATTCTTAACATAAACTTTGTAATTGTTGTTATTGAGATGGATAATAAGCACTTTTTCAAATTTTCTCAAGTTTTCAATAACGGAAAGAAGTTACGAATTTTAATTGTGTAAAATACCCAGTGAGTTTCAGTTATCAACAGATATAGACAAGCGATATTGCTAACATGTACGGCAATAATTTATTTTGATGGATCATATTATATTAGTTAAAATTTGACGCTATCAATACTCGTGGGAATATGTCATTCTTTTTTCAGAAAACAGCTAAATACTTTTATAATTCTGAACATTTGGCTAAATAACCCGTGATTTGTAAACAGAATAGGAATAAAGTAATAGAAAAGAAACAAAATTAAATAAACAGTATTTCTTGTTAAGATCGTGTCGAGGGAGTAGTCTGGCCTCGTTTACCACTAGAGCCCTCTCAGAATTGATTGATTTGGCCAATTTGGAACCAATTGAAGTAAAAATATTGAATTTTAGTCGTTTGCATTATTCGAAGAATCAGGTAAAACTTTTCAAATGGAAAAGGTTCCGTACAGTGATTCCTACCAAATAGTTTTCTTTGACTTTACCCCAAATTAATTTCGGATCCCTGTTAGATTCAAATTTTTTTACTTAAGCTAACTTCTTCGGTAATACTATACAAATATCACATTTATGCTAACTAAAACTTTACGCTGTAATATTCTTTTGAGTTTTTAGCGAATTTCCCATATAAGGAATAAGCTATTACCGTGGTACTCATGGTAAGACCTGGACCCGGAACCGATTTTTTTTTCGTTTTGAGGTCCCTAGAGGCCAAAAACACCATCCGTTCAAATTCATATATATTTTATTTCATATATATACATATATATATATTTATATATTTATATATATATTTATATATATATTTATATATATATATATATTTATATATTTATATATATATATATATATGTGTGTGTGTGTGTGTCCGTTAGCGCGATAACTCGAGCACAAATGATCCGATTTTGATGAAATTTGGTAAAAACGTGTAAACCTACATTTATTCGAACGAGTTTGCGAACCAGTATAATCGGACCATGGGAACGGGGGTTTATGGGGTCTTTTATGGGGTAAAAATGGGTTTTTTCCCATTTTTGACCCAAAAAACAAAAAATTTTGCAATTTCTTTTTAAACAATTGTGTAGAGCTTAAAAAAACAAATAATTTAGTATATTGAAGCGTTATAATGCGCCAAATGGTTACGGAGAAAATTCCAAAAAATTGTAAATTTAAAATTCTCATGTTATTCTTATGGAGAATAAGTAAACTGTTGTAGTTTGCTTGTTTATTAACATATTTTGCCCAAATTTGGAAAATGTTTTTATTTCTTACTAACTATTAACATTTTACATAAAAAAACACTTTTACCCTCCCTGTTGCAGCAAACCTAAGTATGTGTTAAACTGATTCTATTTAAATAGGGAATAATTGTGATATTTTTAAGGAGACATTTTAGTGTAAATCCAATCAGGCAAATGGAAATTCGCTTAGTCTGCAGGTTTGCTGCGGCGGGGGCATTTTTTCCTTTGAGGTATTCCAGCCTATATGGTCACTCGGCTATTGCCTAAATTGAACATTAGAACATAAAACAAATTATAATTACTTCTGAAGACAAATTTCTTCCTAATTTAGGCTTTCTTTTTACTCTTTTACTAGCTATCAGTTATTGATTGTGTTATCATTGCCTAAATATATATAGTCAATACACCATATTTTAATGTGCTAGCTAAAGCTTGATTGTTTACTGCTATAAAATGGTGAAACATATAGTGGTACGATATGGTGATACACAATCAAGTATTTAATAATACATATGGTTCGTTGAACAAATTGTATGTTTATTTACACAGACTTATTGCAAATAAATTTGGAAAAACTCAATTCAAAGGTAGAAAAGCTCAAAAACATTCTCTTTTAGCAGGTATAAAAACGTTTAATACTTTAACAAATTAAGGTGTCTACAAACTTCTTTTCAATCATGCCTAATCCTTTGCTTAGTATTTTTTTTAGCTTTCAATACATGTTATCATAGGTTTTACATGCGATTTACTAAATACTGAAACCCAGCTTGCTATCATGGGATTGCTTAACAAACTTTATTTCAATATATCGCATTTCTTAGACAAAGTTTAGGCTCAGAAGGTAGGAAGTGGCGATGAAGTAATGTTGCAGAGTACATTTACACAAGATTTACGAGACTTGCAGTGATTTTAAGGCATCGCTCTCTTAGCCCTCTAAAGCCATGCCCTAGAGCTCATTTAGAGGAATCAGTACAAAATTTAGTTCGTCTTGTCTACTATAATATACATGAAACAACATCAATAACTGCAGTATATTATCTATATTTATAAAATAGGAAGTTTATATACAGAGGGGTGCAAAAGTAGGTATACAGTAATAAAAAATGTCAAAGAATAAGAAGGTTTATTTCTTTAAAAACTAAACTTTTACAATCTATTTTAAGAGCGTTAAGAAACAGAAATGAACTCTTAAACGTGTTTTACTTCACCAATACACTTACTTCCTTTTGTGTTCAAATTGTTTGCCTTCACAGTCAACACACTGCTGTAACCTTGAAGTTACGCTTAAACACACTTTTTGGCAAAGTTCTTTATTTTCATATATGTCTTGGCAAGCTTGGCGAATGAATTCAACCATCTGATTAAGATCAAGAGGTTTTTTTTCGAAAACACATTGTCTTTGACAACTCCCCAAAAGAAAAAATCCATCGGTGTCAGATCGGGAGATCTTGCTGGCCATTTAACCGATCCTCTTCGACCGATCCACGAGTTAGGAAACTCCCGATTTAGTAGGTCACGCACGATTGTCGCATAGTGGGCAGGAACTCCATCTTGTTGGAAGTAGAATTCCTCATTACCCTGCTGGATTTTAATTTGTGGTATAACGTCAGTCAGCACGTTTCTGTATGCATGTTGCTCTACAGTGTTATGAAAAATGACAGGTCCAATGACACCTTTACATGAAATGCTAGCCCAAACTGTTACTCCAGGTTGATTCAGCTGTTCTTCGAATGTCAAGTGTGGATTATCAAAACAGTAATAGACAGAGTTGTGTCTATTAACGGCACCTGAAAGCTTAAAATTAGCCTCATCGCTCCAAACTATTTTTTGAATAATTCCCACACCTTGAAGTTTCTCGTTTAACATTATCTCGCAAAACTGCAGTCGACAATCAGGGTCGTCCTCCAGTAGCCCATGAATAAGTCTTGGAATGTACATTTTCAAACCTAACCGTTTCATTAGGCGTACTAAAGATCTGCGTTCAATGCCCAGTTCAATTGATGCCCTTTTTCTTGACTTTTTTGGGCTTTGAACATAGGTCTGCACGACAATCATTTCGTTTTCAGGAGTAGTGACAGTGATTGGTCGTCCAGCCTTTGGACCATTGCAGATAGATCCTGTAAGGTTAAACTTATCTCTTAGTCTATAAATACTTAATCTGGTTGGTGGTGGTGTATCAAACTCTTCTCTCCATCTCTCTCGAACTCCTTCACAGTTTTCTGTCTTCCAATATTCTTTCAAACCCCACTTTCATTGATCGTTGGTCATGTAACCAGCCATGATGACAGAAGTGTAATAATAACAACAGTAACAATGAGAAAACATTGCCAGCTGTTAGTAGCAAACCCAAGTTAGCCACCTAATCAGCTGTGTAATAACACAGCTGATCAGGTGGCGAACTTGAGTATTAGCAACCAACTAAAACT
Source organism: Macrosteles quadrilineatus (assembly GCF_028750875.1). NCBI lineage: Eukaryota > Metazoa > Arthropoda > Insecta > Hemiptera > Cicadellidae > Macrosteles > Macrosteles quadrilineatus. Next base: position 11,917,853 of record NW_026542602.1, read on the forward strand.
GTATACCTACTTTTGCACCCCTCATTTATATATATTTGAACGTTATGGACACCAAAACCGCTCGACAGATTGTAATGAAACTTTCAAGCATTGTTAAGCATTCATTATTCAAGGAGGGTTTGTGTGAATTTTGGTGCAGATCCGTCAAAAAGGATCCGCCCCAGTGGCTCTGGAGTTTCCCATGTTAGTCTTATGAGTACCTACTCTTATTTAAATGGAATTAAAGAATCTTAACAGCTGTTTAAACTGAACAATTTGTTTCTGTGATGATCAATAGCATTAAAAGGTTACAAAATGTACCAACAGGGTGCAGCACTATTAATTGTCTGAATTTATGACAACGGTTGCTAATTTCAACCTTAGACAAAAATAATTAAATATAGACTGTCAGTTGTGTTGCGGTTACCAAGGTTACCATAAGTTCTGGCGCACACCGCTGAGAGTGCCGTGTAGTTACATAGCAAGTACGCTGTAACTACAAGGTGCTCCCAGCGGTGTGCGACAGAAGCTATGGTAACCGCAGCTCAGCTGACGGTCTATATTTAATTCTTTTTGTCTATGTTTCAACCAAGCAGCTGTGATACAAAATTAGAACTGTCAAAGTAGGATTGTTTACAGTTATGTTTACGTTTTTAATTTAATAAATATTTTTTGATGGTGAGTGAACAAGGAGTTTTATTTTTTAAGTGCGTGATTCATTAACTTATCGACTTTTTCCAAATTGTTTATAAAAACCTATTGAATTTGTATGGTTTATTTCCCGAAAAATAATATCTGGGAAACGAAAGTAGCCAGTTAATATTTTAATTCCATTGGATTAACAAACAATAAATCCGAATAATGGTACGCCTACTCGATTGTTTAAATGTTTTTTTTTCATGCGTTATGTCCTAAATGTGTATTTATTTGTTCATTTTCGGATACAATATTATTAGAAAGTAAATTGCTTCATAATGCCTGAATAAGCAAAACATGTTGTGGGTTTGACCACTATTGACGTAAATGTATTGTAGCTTATAATAGTCTATTGAAACAGTTCAGGGGGTACATAATAATTAATTATTAGTAAGTAGTAGGCCTACTGTAGATAGCCTAACTCTTTTGCAAATCCTATCGTATTCGTGCAATATAGATAAATTTGTAATTTATAGACATTAACCAAGCTAGTAATGAAATATTCTGTACATTCTGCCCCATGTTGTGGCATATTAAAAGCTGTATTACTCGAAGCTATATAAAAGTTGCAGAGCTCATCAGCTGAGAGTTTTGCGTGTTTTATGACTTAACATTGATGGTTTTACTCGGCCTCGTAAAAGTCTTGTTTAAGTAATCTAAACCTTTAAAATTATAAAGTTGATAAACATGTTAACATAGCTGCAGTAAGTAAAAAGAAAAATTTGGTTGGATTCAAAACTTTTTGTGATAGATTGTCCCAAAATCCAATGGAACGCGCGGTGGTCAATTTAGGCTCTCACAGTACTAACGGTGTGAGTTTGTATTTGAAGTTAAAAAAACTGTTATAAATGTACATAATTTAGAACTGTACAAAACCACATAATAAATTCAATTAGTACGGAGGATGGTAAAATTAAACATACTTTATGAAACAACACTATTAAATTATAGGGCTGATAGTTTAAGGTGGTGAGTTTAGAACTAACAAAATAATGCAGTTATTTAAAACCTGATTTACCTAACAAAAACTCAAACGACTATTATTGTTTTAGGTCCAGTACATTTATAAAAACACATTTTATAAGGTAAGGAATAGTTTATGATATTTGTTCAATAATTAATTATATTAGTATATAATATGTATTTACATGTTTTTATAATAAGTAACAATTTGTTCGTAGGCTTGGGTGGAAACCAACGTTTTTGCAACGTCATGCGGGACTGGAAACAAACCACACATAACGTGAATCATCAAATTACTTTTGATCCAATACAGACAGAGTTGGTTTAGACCTGGAGGTGCAAAACAAAACCTCGCTTGGGGTGTTTTTGCTCTGATGAGTTCAGACATTTATTACTCTGGTTGTGGAAATGTTCAACTTGAAAATACTGCGTTGAGATATGTTTGCGTTGTTTTGGTTAATTGTTGGCATGTACTGCAAAGTATCGTATGTTTTAAATTAATGCACCATAAAATGTCAACATAATAGCTGTGATGGTAAATTTTTTTAACGAAAAGTATAAAATAACTTTTCACCACATTATGATGTTTTAGCTGTTTTACATACGTTAATCGGTGGCTGAAAGTTACATTTTAGTGACCATGCCAGCTGTCATCGTCATTTGGGGACCGAGGAGGGTTTTACATAACTAGGGCTGAAAAATAAGCTGCCCGCTTACGTTCTTAAAACATGAATGCATATTAAATACACAATCAGTATCCATAGCATTGCAATAGACTTGTTTCATTTTCACCATTGCCTAGCAACTATTTATTATTATTTTTGCTGATTCCTCAAATTATTTCTTCACATAACCTTAAAGCTGTAGTACCAGAGACCTCTTTTTTCGGCCCTAGGTACGAAAAATACTATTTTGCTACACTGTTGGGAAATGAACTGTTTTTGTTACAGGTTTATTACCTGCGAAAATTCAACATTACATTGTTACTTCAGGAAATGAATGTTTACTATGTGCAAAGTAATGTTTACAATCTTTTTGAGTTTTGCCAACGTAAAAAAAACAAAGATTTGTTGTTTTGTCAACTGTTTCAATTCTCAACAACCAAAACTATACAACCAAACTAAATATAAACTTTTAATTGAAGGCATATTCTAAATTCTATGAGTTTTGTTATGTTCCTTACTGTAATAAAGAAATATCCGATGTAGCCTATGTTTTAATTAAGAAAATAATTATTCATTGTAGTGTAGCAAAATTGGTTTATACATATTCTCGAAACATGGTCTCAAAATATAAAATGACTCACTTTCTACTCTTGTTATGAAACTCACTAAAGATCAGCTGTATGTACGACTTAAATTTTTGTCTGTAAAGTTATATTGAATCAGCACATTAGCATGGCTTAGGTTATTGACTATAAATAACATATCAGTATCCATCAAGTACCTAATGCTAAGACTATTTACATTGATCTAGATTACAGCAGCTTATATGACCAAACCAGTCTATTTTCTTGCAATGATAAAACTAAAAATTTTGGTTATTTTTTAAACTGTGGATTTTTTTTCTGGAGCAGTATTTATGTTTATTTGCGGAAGGACATGCTACCTGTTTTACTGTCAAGTATTTTGTAAATATTTAGGATAATAATATAACATTTAGGATAATACGTAGAAAAAGCAGTAAACATGTAATGCATATTGTAAAAGTGTCTGTATTACCAAATGTACCAAAATCGTTTGGTTGTATACCCTTACAGTAAAAAATTAATAATTTACATTTCGTTAAGTGTTGCACACTGATACTATACAAATGATTGTATGGTTTAAACTCTAAAGAAATTCATTTGACGTTGATTAGGGGTTTTAAATTTTGGTAGTTTAAAAATTTAAAACTGTGTAATTTTATATCTGGGATAAGAAGGGAAACATTTAAGTGTACATTTAAATAGGTGGAAGAATGTAATAGGCATATTATATAAAAGAAATATAATATGATAACTTTTCTATCCCTCACATATGAGCTAAGAATTATTTTGTTGTGAATTGGTTTTTAAATGTCAGTTATTTTACATTACACTCAGCTGTTATGGTCTGGTAGTTACAGCTGTTTGTTATGTCTGACACAATTGACCAATAATTTGTTTGGTGGTCCGTGAATAAATTCGGGGCTTCTGCTTGTGATGGGTGAATCCGTTTACTTGAATTCCTGTTATATTGTTGTTAAATAATGAACGGCATTAACTTTATGTCAATACATTTTTTGGATATCAATTTCCTGTTATTAACAAACATGACATTTTTTATACGGTAGCTATTTAAATATATGATCAATTAGGTCCATGCCCTTCTTGCATTAACAGAAATTTACACAATATACATACTGTATATTGATTACAAAACTAGATTGTTAGTTTGGATTTATCTAAAAACTTATTTAACAAAAACACAACTCATAAAATTTTAACTAACGAATATTCAGTTGTCTGTAAATATATAACTGCGTTATTTAGGCTTAGCCAATTATTTTTTTACATAATAACATAGGTCAAAGACTTCGTAGCGTTATAAACATCTTGATTTATTTGGTTTAGTAGTATAAAGTCTTTCCTTATCTCTGCGATAATCACCGCCGAAACTTTACGTAAGACTAAAACTAATTAAAAGTTTTCTTACATTACCTGTATCTCAGCTGAAATCTAAAGACATAGATTTGGGCTGTAATACAGTTTTTGTTTAATAAATTCAACTCTTGGACTGTGTTTATATTACTAAGTTGGAAATTATATTAAGTGAACAAAGCAAATGTATGTCCATAGTGAAAAACCAAATAAGAATATTCTTTAAATATGTTGTAATACGTATGTGTTCCTACTTTTAAGTATTTAGGAAGATAGAAACAAATATATACACTTAGTAAGATTCAATACTCCTAAACATGTAATACTTAGTAAGATTAAATACTCGTAATCTATTGTAGAACTAAGTAGACCTGCTTAGTATAAATGTCCAGACTCAATGCATATTCAATCAAAATAATATGACAACCAAACTAAAGAGAGACTTTTTATTGAGGTAAAAAGTCTGTATTTTAATCAAGTATTCATAATTTGAAATATGAAAAATACTTATACTAACCACTGGGTAGACCTTTGCGTAAACATTCGTTAACCAACCAGAATGATAAATGTCTGAACTCATCAGAGCGAAAACACCTCAAATGAGGTTATGTTTTGCGACTCCGAGTCTAAATCAACTTGGTCTATATTGACAGACGAATATTTGATTGACTAACTAGTATTATATTACTTTATATTCCGCTATTAGAGAGTTTTATTCGGGGACTTTGATTAGTGTTGAGATCTATTTTTAAATAGCTGACTATTTATGTTCAAAACAATTTTACTGACAAATATAGCAGTGCAGTTATTTATTGAATATATTCCGTAAATGATTTAATGCTGTTACTTAAGGAAATGTAAGGTATTATTATGCATCAATTTTAATGCAGGGAATTTTTTTCGTAACTATAGGCAACTAAATATGTTTTGTAACGATTATCTAAGCTACACATTTTATACATTTTTCATAGATAATAAAACTCTTTGTCATAACTTTTGTAATTTTTATACTTTCTTTTTTCATTCAATCTTTACTCCATCATATTAGGAGATGACTATATTTATTACTTAAATTAAACGTCTAGAAAAATTCAACAAATCTCAATCTCAAAAAATAAAAAGGTTTATAAAATGATGATGAGGTCAGTCATTAGCAAAAAGCAGTAAACTAAACCAACGCTAAATTCTTGTGTTTGATGAGGCAACTTATATAAGACGCCTAAAGTAAGTAGAGTTTTTACTGTATTAAATAAGGTATTTTTGTACTTAATAAATAAATAACTATATTTATATATATATATAGTTATTTATTGTTGATGTATACCATTATATATACCATTGTTGGTTTATATATATCAACATAGTTAAATAAATTAATAAATATTTAACTCTACAGTTCGTAATTTACTGATAGGTATAGTTCCTGATTAACCTTAACCAAAAGTAAAATAGTTTTTCTTTAGCATGATATTTGCTACAAAACAGTTTCTTTCTTTGTATGAAGTAGATCTTTAGTGCACGTAGGCTTATGCCATTTAAGAATATGTGTTTTATTTAAATGTTTTTATATACAAATGTATATGTTTAAGTTTTAGGTACTGTACCTGGGAACGCGACGCGATTTCAGATCCTACAACGTGGCGGACATTTTGTACTAATTTGGAGTGAAACCATCCGCAATATACTCATAAATTACATATTTTTTTCATGTAAGTACCTCAATATTACATCAGGCTATGTACCTCATTACCAGTATTCTTTTCACTGAATTTGCATTGAGCAGATAAAACCTTAAAAAGAACTGAATCATTTCAAATGAAAATCAAAGTAGAATGGAACGCGTGACTCTATAAAATGTCACATATTGTCAATTTACATTATTTACTTTAGTTATTTATGTTACTTACTACAAGCATTAGTATGGTAGTATTTCTAGTATTTTATTCGTTTAATCGTTCGCTGGAGCACCATTACCGGTGTTTCACCTAAACCGGAATGTCTAGGAAATGACATATAAAATGTACTAGATTTTTTCGCGATATTGTAGTTGTTGTAGTTGTTATATAAATGTATGCATATTTTAAATGTGCAATGCCCATTGGCCCTAAACCTATGTCTTGGCATAATGACTGCGGTAAACCTGTTTCTGTCAAGCTTTTACATGGGCTTTCAGCGTTGATTTATATAATGCAAGAGTGCTTCTTGAAATAAATAATCCTTAAGAGCTACTTAGGCCGAAACACAGACCCTATAATGAGTCTCTAGAGAGCATTAAGAGTTTAAGAAGAGTTGTTGTTAATCTTAAAGAATACAATAGAAGAGTTTTATTCACCCACATAATGAATATTTACTAAGGGAAAAATGAGATTCTTGAGTATTTATAAAATCCTCTTATAAAAGCGTTATTTGTTTTAATTTGAATTGCTAAACGGATGTTTGTAAAAACGCTTGTTGAAACTGCTTTTGTTATGTCGTTGTGAAAACTTAAGTACCATTATTTTAATTAAAAACAATAAATTTTAACACAATGAGAATGTTCCGTTTTTCCTCTTTCTTCAAGTATTAATTTATATTTTGCATCGTGTGTTTTTCTATAAGAAATATATACAATTATGTTAGTTACATGGTCATTAAGTGTAAATTTGTTCAAAGAATTTCGTATATGAATGTCTCATATTCGACATCATTTAAGTAACTTTTTAGATGTAATTTTAGGTTGACCACCGAAACTAGATTATTTTCTTAAAGATCATCTATAAGGTAGTGAAAGGCGAACTTTAACATAGTTGTAACCATTTGATAAATTTCGCAAAATAAGGCTAACGACAATATGCCATATATATTATTTATATAATATACAGGGTGACAAAAAAGTCTGGAAACGGCTTAATATCTTTTTAACTAAATCCGTTAGAAAAGTCAAACTTTTCACATCAACTTACATGTATAAAAACTACTTTTTCCAAGCATTTTCATGTTTTTACCTCCACCAGGGGACGTCCCATGAGGAGTAGGTACATAATCTTTAATGTAAGCATAGGTTGATATGCACATCATTTTTAAGGTCTGGTCAAGTGGAGTTCATTGCCGGAAACCGCATCTCAAAAGGTTCATTCGTTACAAAATGGCGGCATTTCAAAGTTCTTGTGGAATATACCTTTACAGGCCTTAATAATGGTAAATACTCGTATTAAACATTATCTTGAGAGCATAAACTGTATTTTAAAGTCAACTAGCCCATATACTACGTTTATTCAATCTTCAAAACAAATTTAACCGGGTTTCAGATTTCCCGGCTAATTTTGACTATGAGTATTTACCATTACTAAGGCCTGTGCAGGTATATTCCGCAAGAACTTTGAAATGCCGCCATTTTGTAACGAATGAACCTTTTTTGACGCGGTTTCCGGCAATGAACTCCACTACCTTTAAAATGATGTGCATATCAACCTATGCTTACATTAAAGATTATGTACCTACTCCTCATGGGCCGTCCCCTGGTGAAGGTAAAAAATGGTAATACTTGCAAAAAGTAGTTTTCATGCATATAAGTTGATGTGAAAGGTTTGAATTTTCTAACGAATTTAGTTAAAAAGATATCAAGCCGTTTCCAGACTTTTTTGTCACCCTGTATATGATATATTATATTTATCCTAATAATAATAAATAAGGATTTATCCTAAATCCTGGTTTCAAAAATTAGATCGAATTACTATTTTTTTGTAAACAGAAAGAACAACACAAATTATATACCTTGCAAATTCTGGTTTTAATATGAACACAAACAATATGGAATATTGCATACTTTATCTTTTATTTAATGTATATTACGTATTTCAAGTATATTAATTCATAAAATAAACGGATATAATGTCGATTGCAATAAACACAATGTCAGAGTGTCCTGGTAACCCAAACAATTAACTGGTTAACCGATTTAGTAAACATGTTAAAAACAAAAGGATCGTATTGACGGAATAGTTTAAACATTTTTATAAAATTTTTGTATTTCTATTTTTATGTTGGCTAAAGTAGGATTTACAAGTTAGAATTAATTATTCAATTTATCTGGTTAACAAACCAATCTACAAATCTTTGTAAATCAAAACTAATATTGTATCTAATTCTACAATAACTCGATCGATAATACGCAAGTTTCCTCATATAAGCAATACTTACTATAATTACTAAATAAAGAATAATCGTAAAGCTAGTACTTATTTGCATAACTTCCTCTAAATGTGCTATATTCCTCTGACAATGGATCAGAGAATGGCTGAATGACGTCATAACTGTGTTGCTGACACTAATATTGATAAGTAAGCCCATATATCATGTGACAGAACCAATACAGTCAACATTCAACTGTGTTGGTGATTTTACAATGACCAGAATGTCATCTACGATTATACATTTCACTTTTTACTTTTTTCAAGAATCAATTAGCGCTCCTTGCTGCAGCACAACATGCAATATGCATTGAAAACTGGTTTGTAAAATGTTTTTTCCTAGCGTAAGATATATAATAGAATATCTATAATCTAGATATGCTGTTTAAATTAAAATACTACAACTTATTACTCAATCATTGTAACAAAGGGGTTTATTTTGGAGTATGCTTGTCTTTAGATGTGAAAGCAAGCTCGCCACCTATGGATTACAGTATTTAAGCCCCCCACACACTACCAGACCAGACCTCCAGACCAGACCGTCTGGTCTGGCGTCTGGCACTTGTCTTATCGTGTGTGGGGCTGTCTGCAGACCGATTTTCTCGGACCAGACTGTCTGCGTGTCTGATGGTTGAACCCTCAGACCACAGACGGTCTGAGGTTCCCCCACCACTATTTTTGTCTGGTCTGTGAGTGTGTAGCGCTGTCTGTCAGACGGCCGACCATCGTGACAATCTTCATCCATTTGTTGGAGTTCTCACCACGGTCTCTCAATTACGAATTAGGACCGTCTGGTCTGGGAGTGTGTAGAGCCGTCCAAGACGGTCTGGTTGCAGCCAGACGGTCTGGTCTGGAGGTCTGGTCTGGTAGTGTGTGGGGGGCTTTAGTCAGATTTTTATTTGGAATCAGTAGATATCTTTATAAATAGTTTATGTTAGAAGTAGCAAATAACAGCTAGATATACCCAGGTCGGTATGCAATGGTCACCACAATGTCCAATCTTGCATCTATCTACTGCAGCTGCATCTGTGGTTGTCCCACATTCTATTGATGATCTGTGATGCGGTATTATAGTTTAGGTAACCACTACTGCCATGCAACGTAGACAATCGAATCAGTTTGTATTTTTAATTTGTACCAAAATCAACCGTTTTATTTCATGTTAAAAGTACCAACATAAATGCTCAATAAACATTGATAAATGTATTGATAAATGTTTGTATAAATGCAGTATAGATGCTTAAGGAGAAGAGCATTATGGTTTATTTTACTGTGCAACTTGTATCGTTAGGAAACAATATTTTTATGTATTTAATACAAAACGTTTATACTTTTCGTGGATGAAGATTAACGAATCAAACTCCAATGTTTAAGAAACTTGTTTACAATTTTAACTGAAAACGTATTATACATATATTATACAGCCACGTGCCCAACTGTTAAGGAAGAGGAGGGATACTGTTTGTTTAACAAAGGAGAAACCACTAAAAACAACAATACGAGCGTTTTAGTAAGTGAAATATATCATTCAAGCTGTAGAACCTATTCTCCATCCAAGGTTGTTGTCTTACTTACTCGACGATAAAAAATAAACATCCCGACAAATTGAATGTTGCGTATTAATAATTAAATTAATAATTTAATCTTACCAACAAAGAACCACACTGGTGGTTAATTTATAACGCCTAGTGTAAAGCAATGTTCATAGCATTTCCTGAATGGAGCTCAACTAGTCCCTGAAGATAAGTAAGTTTATTTTTATGTTTATTAGTGGGGACACCATTTAAAAAATTGTACTACAAAAATATCAACATTAGTGGTAATTTTTACCACTCAATAAAACATTAGCATTGTGGGAAACTTTGAAAAGAGTAAAATAATGTTAAACTCTACGACAATTTTTTTTGAAAAGCAAAGAGCTAATTTTAATTTACTTTGACGATTTAAATAAGTCATATATTTTTATGTGATGGGTATTCAAATGTAAACAAAATGTTTAGGGTTTAGACTACAGTTACATGGACAACGTTTACTGGCTTGTAAGGGAAGGGTAGCACCCATAAAGTCATCGAGTTACCTGCATGTTTTCATTGAAAAATATCTGTGCAATTCAGAAAATGTATTGTCACACCCAGAATATGAATACGTAATATTTATATGGTAACTTCCATAAGTATAAAACTATGCAGCACGTAATATACAATGAAAAGCTTACATATTGTTGGCAAAGTAGGATATCCAGGCATTCTGTGAAATAACTGTGCATTGCAATCGCCTCATTTTATCAACTTTGAGGAAAATAAATAAAAGTAGGAAATTAATTAAGGATGGTATAATTTAATAAAAATTTGCGTTATTTTGTATAATGCCTAGCCACTTTTGAGAAATACCACAGTTATATTGGTCACAGTTATAAGTATAAATAAGAGAATAGTGCACTAAAAGCAATATACTATACTTAACAACATTAAAATATTGCTTTTATCAGTTTTTTTTAGATTCTTTTGGTTTATACTTGTTTAGTTGGTGTCGAAAAAGAAACAATATTTAAAGAAACACCTACATCAGCGTAATTTTAGCTCCGCCTGTAGTGCCAACGGGCATACAACAGAATGACAAAGCATATTACAGGCTTTGTTTCATACTTCCCCACTCATTTTAAAAATTTTTAGGTTACCTAAGCACTTTATACTTTTTCCAGTATAAAATCTTTAAAATCTATACTAGTAATTGGTTGTTAAACATACAAAGCTTGGTTAGTAATGATTATAATGAGTATTATTATGCACAGGAAGTGATGATACAAGAATATGTTTGTGAATTAGAAAAAGAAGTATTTTACATTAACTATGTCAGTATAAATATGATTTGAAACCAGCCCAAATAGCTTGTAGGACTGTGGTTTATGGTTTAACATTGTACTAGAGGTAGGTGATCATTTATGCCACGAACACTCTCTTTCCTCAGAACACCTCTCGCTGGCTTCTGTTCAAGAGTCTCTATCTGGTTTATACACTTCAATTCATAAATCCTCTTCGATATGAATACTACCTGGTGTTTAGCATTTATTCTTGCCAGCAAACGATGTACTTTGGCAGTTATTTACTTATTCCAAATTAATTTATCTACGTTAGATTATATGCAAATATTAGTATTAGTGTCAGTATTAATTGGTACAAGCTGTTGTACCCGTGCTTTGCAACGGGAAGAGGACACAAAAGAGAAACATTTTAACCTTTATCTCTTGCATATAATAGTTACACATCCGCCAACGCTTTTAGAAACAAGATTCAACTTTTATGGCCTTAATAGAAACGGTTCAGTTATGACTTTTAAATCTGGTAAGTAGTGGATACCACCATTTTGGTTTTGATTAATTTTAAATCTTGTGTAGGCTGATATAAGAAAAACCATAGACAAAAAGAATTAAATATAGACTGTCAGCAGTATTAGTGTCAGTATAGTATTAATTGGTATAGTGACAGATTGGTTCATTTAAACATTTATTTAAATAGCTCAATTGGGCTTCCTCTACAAAACTAAAATCAACACAATTGCCTCGAAGCAGTGTAATTGGTTAGGGAATTTAACTTAATTGGTATCACGTTACATGTGATTGGCATTTATCCCTTTTATTAATTGGCTTCATAGGTGATATCGATTTACACTGTCTGTTTGGAAACAAAGAATCGTGATTTGTAAAAACTATGTACAATGTAACTATGTATATTATAATCTCAAAATAGTGCTAGATAAAGATAAGTATACACTAGCAGTCATTGTTGAGCTATTTTCACTTGGTTATAACGGATGTAATTTTTTCTGCCGCCATCTTAGATCCGCCATTTTGAAATTGATGAATTATTTTAAAAATGAGGGGAGTGTTTTGACCCATCATTTCGGCTTACTTTTTTAAGCTGAACTCAATTCCACAATTTTTTTTAATTTTCTTATTTTGATTTTGAAATATTGACAAATTTGAAAGTTGAGATAGCAGCCGGAAATGACAACCTTGTCAAAATGAAGTACTTACTACACAACAATGGTTAGAAGTGGACTAAGATTGATGTTTGAAAAAATGTAGAAAAAAGTTGGGGGGGGGACAATTAAAACGTATCCTGTATATAGGAACTCCTGTAAAATACAACCTTAAAAAATAAATAAAACCGTTTAATTAAATACGTATAAAGTCAATTTTTACTGTTATTTTTTTCCAATTTGATTTTACTACAAACCTAGAACAATATTGCTTTACACTGTACTTTAAAAGAAGCAAAGTTTTTTAATGCAATAGTTTTTCTCGAAACCATTGTAAATTTAATTAATAAAGCCACTTTGTCTTTATGAAGAAAGTAGCATTGGTATTCCAAGACAAAAATCACCACGACACGGAAAGATTGACGTTACATATTTTCATCGCATAAATTGTTCCCATTGAGTACACTTTATGTTTAGTAAAAACACTTCAAAGTTGTACACACATAATGTACCCAAGTGATACGACCCAAAACGTTTGGTTATTCATTCACTCCGAAGGATTTATGGCGTAACGAATGTGGAATAGAACTCCACTGGGAAATACAGAGATTGCTAACGATTCCTACTAGCGTTGTTCTAAATATTTGCTGCACTTTTGTTCACTGTATTTCCCAGTTTATGCAAATGTTCATTGAAGGTAATGAAGGTAAAGTATACTATATGGTTACGATCATGATAATACTATAGTGTCAGTAAAATAAAATGTGGTTTCTTGAAAGTGAAAAACTGGCTTTATACAAAAATATGATGCCGGTGTTATTCCTTAGAGTGCGTATATTATAATTTACCGGATTCAACAAGGACAAAAAATATAATTTTTGATCTATTATTTTAGTAAAAACGACAATGTTTATAGTGGTTTATATAATGGTTGAACGATTTATTTTCAGGTGCTAGTTACAATAAACAGAAAGGATCTAGAGAGCTTAACAAAAGTCCTAATAAAAGAAGCCAACCATGTTGGGCTAACAATAAACCATCAAAAAAACTAAATATATGAATGTGGCTAGAACCGAAGGAGTAGCCAGGAAAGAGAATTTTAAAGTGGATGATTTGGAGTTTGAGCATGTGGATGAGTTTAAATACCTCGGCATAACAATAACACATGATAACAAAGAGGAAAAAGAAATCCAAAATAGAGTAATTGTAGCCTCAGTAACCTACTGGTCCCTAGTCAATATGCTTAAGTCAAAAACTGTCCAAAAATACCAAAATTAAAATCTATCACTCCATCATTCTTCCAGTACTAACTACTATATGGATCGGAAACATGGGCTCTAACAAAAGAATGGGAAAAGAAACTTATTATTTTTGAAAACAAGATTCTGAGAAAAATATACGGACCAATTCAAGATGAAGAAGGCTGGAGAATTAGGAAGAATAGAGAATTGAGAGATGTGTATAACCATCCAGATGTAGTAGCAAAGATAAAAAGCAGGAGACTGAGATGGGCTGGACATGTGTGGACGAGAGAGAACTCATCATTAATTAAAGCTGTGGACCAGAACAAACCAGAAGGCAGAAGACCACTCGGCAGGCCGAGACTGCGATGGAGGAGTCAGGTGCTGAAGGATGTGGCTGTATTGGGCACTACTCCTGAGGCAGCGGAGAATAGAGAAGAGTGGAGAAGCATCGTTGGCGAGGCCAAAAACCTTCTGAGGTTTCAATGGCCAAGGAGGTAAGGTAAGGTAAGGTAAGTTACAATAACATTTTAACGTTTCTTGACAATTGTAAAATATGAAATATGTAAATGGTAGGCTCCTGAAAACAATGCAAATTTGACCCTCATTCCTCTAACTCTATGTCCTTATAATAAATATATAAAAAATTACTCCAATAACTATAAGTTAAATGCATAGAGTTTTCCATATTTTTGCTTTAATGACAAATATGCCTACTTTTTGACGTTGTTTAACAACTTTTAAAAAACCACAGGTTTAACCCTGGATATGGATGAAAGATTATCTAATATGAGTACAATATTTACAGTATAAGTAGAATTCATACTATATTGTTTTTAAAATTTTAGACGTATATTACTCGCATTAGTATTTTTGGCCGTTACACTATTTGTCTATTTACCCCTAGGTCTAGCCTGAAGTAATGTGAAAAACAATCCCAGACTCGTGCCTAGAGTCCTAGGACAAAACTACACCACAAGGAGCTGGATTCTGGTTTATTAGCCGTCTGGTAACATTGCCGAGCACGCCTAAGGTGTACCTTTTTTGAAATACATAAGATTCTTTAATAGTTTAATAGAAGTCGAATCAGTAAATTTGTTGTGTTACGTGTTGTGTACGTACTACTATTGCTATTTGCTATTGCTATTGCTATTGCTATTGCTATTGCTATTGCTATTTGCTATTGCTATTTCATCTGTTGCTATTTGCTATTGCTATTTTTGCTGTTGCTATTTGCTATTGCTATTTGCTATTGCTATTTGCTATTGCTATTTGCTATTGCTATTTGTTATTGCTATTTGCTATTGCTATTTGCTATTGCTATTGCTATTGTGCTATTGCTGTTGCAATTTGATATTGCTATTTTATATTGCTGTTGCTATTTGATATTGCTATTTTATATTGCGATATTGTGCTATTGCTATTTGCTATTGCGCGATTGTTAATGCTTTTGCTATTTGCTATTGTTATTGATATTTCTATTTTAAAATGCTGTTGCTATTTAATATTGCTATTTTATATTGCGTTATTGTGCTATTGCTATTTGCTATTGCGCGATTGTTAATGCTATTGCTATTTGTTATTGTTATTGATGTTGCTATTTGTTTTTTTGCTATTGCTATTGCTGTTTGCTATTGATATTTTATTTTGTGCTATTTCTATTTGATATTGCTATTTGCTATTGCTATTTGCTATTGCTATTTGCTATTGCTATTTGCTATTGCTATTTGCTAATGCTATTTGCTATTGCTATTCGCTATTGCTATTCGCTATTGCTATTTGCTATTGTTATTTGCTATTGTTATTTTCTATTGCTATTTGCTATTGTTATTTGCTGATGCCATTTGCTATTGCTATTTGCTATTGCTATTTGCTATTCGCTATTTGCTATTGCTATTTGCTATTACTATTTGCTATTGCTATTTGCTATTGCTATTTGTTATTGCTATTTCCTATTAATATTTGCTATTGCTTTTTGCTATTTGCAATTTGCTATTTGTTATTTGCTATTTCCTATTTGCTATTAACTATTTGCGTTTGCTATTGCTATTTGCTGTTGCGATTTGATAATGCTATGTGCTATTGCGGTTGCAATTTGATATTGCTATTTTATATTGCTGTTGCTATTTGATATTGCTATTTTATATTGCGATATTGTGCTATTGCTATTTTCTACTGCGCGATTGTTAATGCTTTTGCTATTTGCTATTGTTATTGATATTGCTATTTTATAATGCTGTTACTATTTGATATTGCTATTTTTATTGCGTTATTGTGCTATTGCTATTTGCTATTTGTTGTTTGCTATTGCTATTGCTGTTTGCTATTTGCTATTGATATTTTATTTTGTGCTATTGCTATTTGCTATGGCTATTGCTATTTGCTATGGCTATTGCTATATGCTATGGCTATTGCTATTTGCTATGGCTATTGCTTTGCTATTAGAATATTACTATTGCACAACTACATTGGAGGTAAAGAGTATCGACGAGTTTCACATTTTGATGACAAATAAAACAATAGTTTGTTTAAAGGGTAAAATTAAGAATTAAATTACCTTCACGAACACAAGAATATTCAAATAATTTTTAAATTCCATGAAAGTAGGTTTTACGAAGTTTGTTATAAGTTAAGATATTTCCGCTGATATTATATTCTTTTGTTGAGGAAATCATTACTTCAAAAGTAATTTCCGACGCTTCAAGTTAAGAAGAAACTGATTGATGAAGTCTTGTTTCAACTTGAGTCTTTGACTGTCATCAGAGTAATTATAATGTTTAATTACACACCGGGGTTATATGATGAACAATGTTGAAGATAATGACTTGTTCATTTGTAATTACGATTTTAAACCGAGCGTTGGTTAAGATTCATGATTTAAAATTGAAATTTAGATTTACTTAACTTGCTCTTATTTTAAAACTAATACGACTTGAAGGAACTGAATGTGCAACTAATATAGTGGCAGTGACTGATAGAACTTTTTTTACTGAATAACGTGTCACCTCCGTGTCATATCTATATCATTGAAACGAAAGGTTTAAGAGGTACCGGTACTAACATTTAACATACAACATTTCTAAAATATAACATAAAGCATTTAAAATGTATGATCAACATAATACCAGTTGTTAACATGTTGTAATATCATTTCGTAAAAGGAATAGCTAATTGAATACGTATGTTATGTTTTAATTAATCATAATATTTTTGGTATTAATCTTTCGTGAAATGGCTTTCAAGCTATAAAATAAATAATTCTGATTTTAGCATAAAAACAACGTAAAAAATATTGGAGATTTAAAACTCAAAATAGGTACAATTAAGAACAGTAATATAGGTGACTCGCTGGCAAGATGCATGGAGTAAAAGATGCTTTTACTCCATGCATCTTGACTCGCTGGGGCCACCAGGCTCCTCTTTATATGAGCCGTAATTGGAAAGAGCCACGGTACTGTAATCTATTCTTCACCTCAATAAAATGATAAGAGTAAATAGTTGTTTTAATATTGGAAAAGTGATCACCCCACGTCCAATGTCAGCTACACGTAACAAAATTTACCCATTTTAAACCAATTTCTTTTTATGGACCATCATCGTTGACTTGCACAATCAGTTAACAAACACGACGATCATCTCCTCAAAGGAGCTCGTATCGTGGAATCAGAATGACAATCAATTGAGGTAAACCACCAGATTCTACTGCTGAAGGCAACCGGAAGTTGACCAATCCCAGACCGGAATTAATCCCTCCGCCAGTGTCCGATTATAAATTATCCTTGCCTAGAAGACGTCACGTAACAAATGTCATTTACCTTGACGTAATAAAGTTACTGACATTTAGCATTTTGATATTACACTTAGCTCCCTTCTGTAGCTAACCAGGTGATTAAAAGAAAGTGAACCTATTGCTTATATTTTGATCAAAATGTCGTTCTTTTTGTATTCTTCTGAGTTTTACGGTGTTTAAAAATGGTTGAACGTTAATGTTTTCTACGAATATTATAATAGTGATGAGTTTAAATCTGCCTTCATTAACTTGGATGAACAATATATTAAAGTTTTGGCTTATTACTAAAAAGATCAATATGGTGTTTTTCTTTTATATACATGGTTCTTATTTTTTAAGACGAAATAGTATTTTGGAACTCTCTTATGAAATAAATATGTTTAAATTATTAGGTACACTATTGGGATGGGTTAGTGATGTATTACATACATATTTATAAATTAGGATTTGTGTAAAGTAGTTTTACTTGCTTACCCCTTTTCTAAAAAAATAATAATACAGTTGTCAATTATAATAATGTTACATGTTTTAACTGGATTTTAAACGGACTTTGGTTATGAAAAACTATAAATATTTCAGTTTCATGATGTTTGTGTAGGAGCTGTATCTACAGAGGAAGGAAATCATTTACTTTCCTTGTGAAATCTCTATGATTTCCAATATTATTGTGGTTACGCTAATACAGCGGTTGATTTAAGACCATAGTTACTTGGATATAGTCAAAAATATTGTCTATTTAAGATTATAAATAGATAATATTATTGTCTTATTGTATTATAATATAAATAGTAGGACCAAATATTGTTTTAATATTGTATTATGCAATTAAACTAATTTAATATTCAATTATATATTGCAAGTATATGTCCACTGTGTAGTATAATTTTATTACTAAAATAACTGCACATAAACATAAATAAATACAGAAACAAAGAATCAACTGATCAGCTGGATTAAAAATAGAGACAGTGTTTGGAAATATGTATCAACTCTCGCCGCCTAAATTTAAAATTTTAGAAGCTGGTCGATATGCCTCCTCCACACAGTCCCGTCTTCCATTTTGACTTGGTATAAGAGGGTACCTCCTTTTCCAATGATAGACCATTTATTATATTGACTATTTATTTATTTTAATATGAATTTTAAAATATAAAACAACATGAATAAATACTGTAATACTCTAAGTTTAATTGTGTATGGTTCACTCAAAGGTGTTTAACTACGATTTAAACGTGTTATTTGTAAAACTCACTCAGTCAAAAAATTGCATAGTTGTACTAAATATACTGACCTGTGGAAAATATATTTAATGAATGCTTACTCTGCGAACATTAAAGTCAAGATATGAAACAAATTATATCAATGTAAGGACTAAATAGCCCATTTAAATCATAATAATGGCCATTACAACGGCAGACTTACAGTTTGGTGGCAAGAGACAAAACTGGTTGAAATAATTACGTATTTACAACTGGGCGAGTTTATGTCGTAAATAACATTAAATGCTAATGACATCAGGCTAGAATAAATGTTTTAGGAAACAAATAATAGCCTTTAAATATTTGAGCATTTGCTGCGTTTAGTTAAATTGTGTCATGCAAGGACGAGCTAAATGGCTTGGTTACTTGGTTGGTAATATATGAGCAAAGTGGGTACAAATATTGATTAATATTTTTTTTATCATTAAAGTCATTTAAGTCATTAAAACAGTTGTGATACATAAGAACATCACACAATCTGCGCCTTGATACATTAAAATTGTATTGTTCCCAATTTGCATCACTATATGTTGAATAATCTCAACGTCTTTATTCAAAACAGGATAAGATGGCACTATTTATGTCAGTGTAAAAATAATATTTTCTCTGTGAATTACACAAATGGGGGGAAAACTAAAATTAATTTACTCTGTATTGGTTTAGTAATGGAATTTCTCAATGAAAACTGAACGATTACATTGAATAATATGTTTAATCATTCCTAATCGGATATCGCCACCTCAAAGGATTCCTTGGAATTCGTTTCCATTGGAATTAAAATGAGACAATAACATAGCGGCATTAAAAGGACAGATGTTTTGTATAATTCCTTTAATGGAATATTTAATCAGCAGAGAGACAGGTATTAAATTGTATCAAATTGTATGTCTTTGGTAGATTTTACTAGGCTGGGACTGTGTACCATTATACAACTGTTGTGTAAAGCTCAATCAAAGCATTATACAATATACAATACAAGTATATTGACGTATTTTTGTTATTGTATTGTATCTTATATCGTTGAAAATGTATTTTATAGTAATTTAACTTAATTTATCAAGATAATTCAATAGGTTAAGTGTGTATATTCATTGATTACAATTTGGTTGACCAACCTTAAACATTATCTTTCACCAAGGATTACAAACCTTCCTTTATATATACAAAACAGAAAATATCTCATTTTCAAGGGGTGCTGTATGCATTTATGTTATTTATGTACAGTATTTTTGTGTTGTTTGTGTGTTATTTATGTCGGGGGGGGGGTGTGTTATTTATGTTTTAATTACTATGCAAATATTTTTTATACATTTTCGATGCAAGGAATTGTCTATGAAACTGCTCAAAGTAATGTTTGATTATACACAATATGGTATAAATGTCACAAGCGTTGATGGAAATGGCAAAAACAATAATCCATCAAATGATTACCAAATATAACAATCCCAGTAATTGCAATGTGTAAATCTAAATCAACACAAATAATTAATTGTAGAATCTCCCCACTGTGCCAACAGATTTTATGATTGAGTTTGTTAACTAAAGTGAAATTGCGCATAGAGAGTCTGAAAAGCTTTGGTATGAATGTATAATTTTTATAGTTTTAAATTGTTAGTAAAAATTCTTGACCATCTTCATATTTTCGTTAATAGACTATCTTAGATATGACTCATCTAATGTAATAAATCTGTTGAAAACTGTAACCAAAAAATCGATATAATATACGCAATAAATTGACAAAAACATGTAGCCTAAATGTTTCCATTGTTTCCTAGCCACAGTTCCACAGTGACGGCACCCCTATGGGATGATGTAGAGGTAGTTATTTAAACTAACGACCGCTAGCGTTGTTCTCCTTAATTTTATTGCTATGGTTGATACATTGCCTAACTGCAGAGAAGCGTGTAGTCGAACATTATGGCTACGTAGCGTTGGCCAATAAATTAATATATTCACCAAAGTAGCTCGTAACCATAACTGTCAAGAACGAACAGTTCAGTAAGTATAAGATTATGAAACACCAATACAAATACTTTCGCGACTGTTGTCCGTATCACTAAATTACACAGACATGGAAAAACATGGGCTTAGCTGAACCAAATCAATGTTTAAACTAAATAAAAACCCCAAAGATACCAACATTAACACTGAATACTTACAGAAATACAGTACACAAATACTTACTTTCATTTGATTACCTTACAGATAATTATTCCCAAGAAAACTTCAAAATGGTGATGTAAATCAGTGTTAAGCTTGTCAAACGAAATTGAGGCTCTTAATTAGTCTTCAACTTCCTTGATTGCCTGACGTAAGATATTCTAACTTCATGAAAAACCGAGTATTTTACATTATAAAAAATAGATTTACACTAATATAAGTAAATAGAATAGTTTGAATCTCACAGAAGTTTTTTTTAGTTGAAAAAAAAACTAAATAATTTCAATCGTGCTTTAATAAAACCAATAAAATGAATGTTGCTATTTAAAACAATGTTGTATAATCATTAACCGGTCAACTCACTCATTAGTTGATCTCATTATTATAGTGTTCTATTGAGAAGAAGAAGAAGACGGCGGAAGGCTTTAGTAAGGTGATTTCTAAACACCACCAAGTATTAGACCAGGTATTCTACTGTCAAGGGGTTGTCAAACCTGCTGGTATAAACAAGTCCTATCTTCACTTAAGCACTTTATCTTCTTAAGAGATAACGTGATATGATCTTAATGTAAACTTAATCCACTAAAAGTTAGATTGTTAGATTAGACTGAAACTTTACCATCGCTTCCCTAACGTAGCTGTGAGATCTCTGTTATCACTTTATAATCTCAGGAGCCATATAATATGCCTCCTCTGCGTAGACCTAGATATAGCTGGACCCAGCTACATAACCCTTGACAAACCTCCAACTCCTCCCTACTTTATATGAAGACCACAGCCTGATAAGAGTCAACGTTAATTGTATAGTATTTTTAATACTTTTTATAGGCAAATACTTACAAAAATGTTTAATATGGCCCAATAATTTTTTTCAAACCCTATATATATATACTTCCAATCAAGCATATTATTTGTGTACAATAAAATTGCATATTTGTGAAAGTAAGTGCACAAGTATAGTTATCATTGTCTTTATATTAAGCTACTACATCAATGAAACATACATTCGAAATTTTTATTATCAATAAATATAATGGATAGAAAATATTGTTCAGCGTTTTTTGCCCTTTAGTGATACTGAATCGACGTTGTGACGTTTACAGTACATTTTGGTGATTTTGTTGTCCAAGCAAAGTTTTATTGTAGACATTTCATAATCAAAATCAATAAGCATGTGTTTAATTTCAAAATTCATGATTCCATTAAATATGGGTCTTTAGAATCTTTGACTGATAAGAATCTTTGATTGATTTGAAATAATTAACTCAAGTTATTTAACATTTAAAAAAGCAAATCGTCGTTATATTATAAAGTTAGTAGATGTAATTAAAATGTAACAATCTGCCTTGATGATTAAATGAAACCATTGAACAGAAACTATAGTACTATAACCCCGCAAATTTAAAAGTAAGTTTCGCTGACAGCGATTCAATACATTCTTTGAAATACATTTCTTCAATGCAATACTGTTTACATCTTTCACAACGATTATAAAATATCTAGGCTATTAACGGTTTCTTTGGTTAAAGTTTGGTAGCTGTTCTTCAATTCATTACAGAGTGTGATATTTTAGTTCCACTTGAACACCACCAAAGTAAGCTATTTGTATTAAGGATTTAGAGTTCATTACTTTAAATAACGCTGTTACAAGTTGCGCTTCATATCTTACGTTTAGAGCTTTCACAGGATATAAACGAGTTCAAAATCCTAATCCTTATAATAGATAGAGCGTATTGTTGTTTATAAGATTTGGGTCATATCTAGTATTACTAATGTAACCAAGTACATGCTGCATTTACCTGTATAATGACATACGAACTAGACCTAAAGTAAATCAAGTTAGTGCTCTCTATTACACATCTCTATTATCCGACTATCTCTAAATTTCAATTACTAACAATTATTATTAAAGCTTAAAGCACGCTATTGATGTTGAATTATAACCTTTAGGGCACCTGTATTTACTTCGTAGTCTTACAGTAGGACTTCGAAATAGCAATCATCAAACTGGAAATGATGTCTTTACCACATAATTGAATTTTTTTTAGGAGAATGGAGTAGTCATGATCAGTACAGTAGAGATAATTGTTGTATGTTGTAATAAATAGTAAGAATAGGTTAACAGAGAAACATTTTATATCGACAAATCGACAGCATATTCTTCCTATTAATTAAAACATATAATAATTAATTATCTAGTGTTCTTATCACGATTAATCCATTCTCCTAAACCATTATCACTTATAGGGTAAATACTTCATTTCCAGTTTAATGATTGCTATTTCAAAGTCGTACTGTAAATTTGTGTTTGTAAGACTACAAAGTAAATACAGGTGGCCTAAATTTTATAATTGAACATCATATTAAATAAATGTATACCCCCGCCGCAGCAAACCTGCAGACTAAGCGAATTTCAACTTGTCTGATTACATTTTTACTCAAATATTTCTATAAATAAGACATATTTATTCCCAATTTAAATAACATTAGATTTAACAAGTGCTTAGGTTTGCTGCTACGGTGAAGGTAAAAAGTATTTTTTGACCATATGTCAATAGTATAGGATAAAATAAATAAATTTGCCAATTTTTTTCAATATATATCCATAAACAAGTAAACTACAACAGTTTTCATTTTCTCCATAAGATTAAAATGTGAATTTTAAATTACACTTTTTTTGAATTTTGTCCGTGACCGTTAGGCATAGGCCTACAACAGCGCTTCAATATACTAAATTATTTCTTTTTTCAAACTCTACAAAATGGTTGAGAAAGAAATTGTAAAATTTTTTGTTTTTAGGGTAATAAATGGGAAAAACCCATTTTTACCCCATAAAACCCCCCATAAACCCCTGTTCCCATGGTCCGATTATGCTGGTTCGCGAAGTCGTTCGAATAAACGTAGGTTTACACGTTTGTACCAAATTTCATCAAAATCTGATAATTTTTGCTCGAGTTATTGCGCTAACGGACACATATATAAATATATATATATATATATTTTAATAAATAAATATATATATATATATGAATTTGAACGGATGGTGTCTTTGGTCTCTGGGGATCTCAAAACAAAAAAAGTAAATCGGTCCCGGGTCTAGGTCTTACCATGAGACCTACGGTAATAGCTTATTCCCTATATGGGAAATTCGCTAATAAGTTAGTATTTTCAAAATGTAAATGTAAAATGTAAGCTATATTCTTATTAAATGTTGGTTAACACCATTTAGCAATCGTTTTTAGATTGAATTGCTAGGAGGTTTAACGAAGGCTTGTTTTGGGAGAATCAAATCACCCACTTGGCGGCGCTCCAGTTCCCTTCCGTGGCTGTTTCTACGAATTGTTTGAGTACGAGCATAGCTAATTGTAACAACATAATTGATATTATTATTAAGGACTTTTCCTCTCATGTCAAGGTACTTCCGAGTTTTATTTAATCAATTCATAAAATTGTTAATTTAATTAGTTATCAATTTAATAGTTAGCCTACTTTTTACAATACTAGCAAACTTTATTCGAAAACATTGCGAAAATTCAATTCCAACTGAATGCTACCATGCAGTATGGCAATACATGAACCACAGTAACACACAATTTGTGAGGAGTGACACAAATATTTGTTAGTTTAGATAACCTCTACACCATGTCATAGGGATGACATCGTTGGGACACAATGGATAGGAAAAGTTTGGACATAACAAAACGTAATACAAACATAAAAAAAATAGACATTCTAAACTAGCATAATATGCAAATTTACAGCGTTGAAACAGTTTAAGGGTTAAAGCCTTTCATTTGACACTTATTTCTAAAATAGAATTTTGATCAAATAAACTAACCATTATTAATGTAATTTAACACTGTCTATTTTTTAGATGTTTAAATAATTTGGATTTACTGCATACTTAAAATTAAAAGTAAACACACAATACATAAATGTGTATGCTACAAGTTAAATTACATAATCGTCCTAGTCACTCATCTACCCTGCTGATTGATAAATTATGAAGCATATAATTGTGTATTGGAATACACTTTACGAAATGTTTTACGATTACATAAAAAATCTAACTAGATTGATAACTTGTCAGTTATGTGTTGAAATCCAACCAAGCAAGAAATAAGAGATCCAAAAACACGAGAACCACTTAAAGCACTGCTACGATCCTATACACCTGTGGTTCTTCAGAAACTGTTTGATGAAAACCTTCACTGCAGAGAATTGTTTTAGGATTTTCTTTTATAATTCTCTTATGTTAAAAAACGAAAGCATACTATAACTGCTGCCAAATCAATATTGACCCGAGTGACGTCAGAATATGATGGGAATAGCACACCTATGTTTTTCCTTCCACCATGATACACACTATACACACTAGACACACTTTACACACTTTACACACTTTACACACTTTACACACTATACACACTATACACACTAGATACACTAGATACACTAAACACACTAGACGAACTATACACACTAGACACACTATACACACTAGACATACTAGCCACACTATCCACACTATTCACTGCGTATGAAAAAATATAAAAGAATATTAATTGGAATCTTCACTGGGTGTATACAGACATTATTCGCTTCACTGGTAATTCTTAAAAATATAAACAATAAAAAAATTCCATATAACAGTAGTCAGATATTTTTTGAATCCGCATTAAATGTGTAGAAGATACTGTATATTGATTGACCCTACTTGTAGTTTTACAGTATTGTTGTCTGCGTCTATGTTTGTGTCCATCCTAAGCAGAGTTTATTATAGTTATATGGTATTGTAAAGGTTACAACAGTTAGTTACAGCCATTGGTAACGATCTAAACAAACAATCAAGTATTTAGGGAGTTACAACTTAGGCAGTTTTAAGACTTGAGTTTATCCCCTGAAGCTCTCCCTATTAATTATTTAGAGTTGTTGGGTATTTGCTAAGTTTCATTTTAAATATTACTCCTGGTAGGGTGTTTATTGAACTCCTAAAGAAATAACGAACCGAGTAATCTCAATAAAGGTGTTATTTCAAAATCGTGTCTTACTCATTTTAATTATTGATGCATATAATCGTATGATGGGTTTTGTTCAACGAAAGGTTGTTGTAATAGTTACGGACGGCTTTGAATGACCTTTTAGAATCATTTCCGGGATATAACAAGTTTTAGGCCTTTATAAGTTGTTTTGATAGCCTTATTAGGGTATAGGTTTTTGCCATCTTACAAATATTTCTTTACCTTAATATCTGTTGTTTTTTATATTTTTGTTATATTTAAATTGTAAATCCCAATAAAATTAAATTCCATCGACAGTTTTTTATTTACAGTATTTTTGTATTTAATCCAGAAAATACATCATTGAGACAAATTAATAGATGGATTAATTATTTGTAAAATGTAGATTTATCAATAATATGTTATTTGTACAATTGACTTAAGCTTATGAAATACCGTTCATTAATGTAAATTTCAGTAATATTTTATCTCTAAGCTAATATAATAAGAAAAATATTTAACAACTGGTATGTTCTATAATTTAAACTAGTGGCAGTTAAGCCTCCTTTAATGCATAGTGTTACAACTACGATTAAGTTACGAGGGCAGATAAGCCATTAGTACAGTATTAATAATGAAGAGTACATTACTTCCGCTAACTACCTTAGTTACTGACCCATATTGCAGTGTTATGTATGATCCTTGACTATTTACGTCTTCTTATGTCTTTTTATGATGTAAATGTTTTTAAAACGAATTTATTGTTTATTGTTGATTAATTTCATATTTTCACAGTTGATACAGACATAGATGAAGTAATATAATTATAATTATAATATAATTATATTACTTCATCTATGATACAGAGAAATAAGATTTTTAATTAGTAATGCTCCTCAAAATATTCCGGTGATATGAACATGTATTAGTTAAGTATATTCTTAAGTTTTAAATGCTATCAAATTTCATATGAAACGAACGATTTAGTTTAACAGTTTGCTAAATAAAAAATCTATAACAAGAAACTAAATAAGGTCCGACATTTCAGGTCCTATAACTACTAGTCAGTAGCATTTTACTTAACCAAATTCATCATTTACAACATGAACAGTTATACAATATTTTCCTATTAATGTGTTAGATTTTAATAAAAATATCTAATAATTGAATTTATATACTAGATACAAAATGTATTTTTGCTCAAGAATCTTTGAGGTGAGTAAAAACTATAAAATTATCGTAATATATAAAATAGGTGTAAAATCTTTATTTTACTGAGGGATGTTACCTATATTTTAATTCTTCCTACTATTAGCATATTATCATAATGTATTTGAAGGCTTCTTTTGATCCCTAATCCACGAAATAAAAATACTGCCATTAAAATGATTTAAAAACATAGATAAAGTAGATGAAGTCATCAAATTTTTTCAAATAAAATTTCTTTAAATTCTTTCCCACAATAAGTAAAAACTGAAATGAATATTTAGCTAAAGTAGGAGGTATTTCGTAATTTTATCTGTTGACCGTATTGATTGTTTTGATATGAAAGCACGTTTACATTATTATAAACTAGAAAATATCACCACGGTTTTTTTTCATTACAGTATATCAATTATTTTCAACTCTATTGTGCTGTGTTTCAAAGGTCTGCATTTAAAACAAATACACATTTACTTATATGCATTTAAAGTGTAGCTCTTTAAGTTTAAGGCTCATGTTGATATTAAAATGTTTTAGTTAATAAAAAAAAATCAAACAGTCCCTCTTAAGGCATCGGTTTCTTCAGAAGCCTTACAGTTTCACTACAACTGACTGGCGTATAATATCTTAGCGAGGTATGTAAATGCTTGCCGATTTCTCTCTACATTCCAATACCTTTTCCTAAAAAGTTTTAATAATTAATTGCAGAGTTCTTCAATGCTATTAAAGTATTTCATTTGTTATTAACAATATCTCTTTCCAAATTTGTAATTTAATGTTCTGGATTTCTAATTTAGGCCTAACTATTGGGTTGACATTTTTTACGATGTTCATGACGATGTACACATTTGTACAAGTATGTTTTACGCCTGTATGTAAAGCCATAATAACACGTCACAACAAATATATACTTAATATGCCTTGAAAACCAACATAATATGTTGCTTGACTAAGGTATGTTTTACATATTTCAATATCAAAAACAATGTTAACACGGAATTGTCAGTATTATTATGATTTTTCAGCGGGGAGACTTTGTTAAGGAACAAATCATGAACTCTAAAGAGATCATCCATTGTAGTCATTGCATCCCTGAGCGTAAGTAATAAGTGTTCTTAGACCATTAGTTCCATTACAATTCAAAGTACTACTGTATATGTACTACCACAAACAAGTTGTGGGGTGTTCCCAAGCATATACGGGGTGCGGCAAAAAAACCGATCCATTTTCTGCAGAGCACTGTTCAGCGACAGGTCGACTGAGAGTGGTGGGAGTAGGCTCATTGGAAAGCCTACACAATGCAATTTTTTGTAGTCATAGCAGTGGTTTTGTAGCAGTGGTCGTCTGAGCTACGTGCGGTTGTTATGGAGTTGTTTTAAAAGTATTGAATTCATTCATTGCAACTCAGCGGCATCGGCTGTTTCATGCATTTTTCAATTAAGGCGACATGGAGAAGTTTCGTTGCGTATCACAATAATGCGGTGGGTTACTAACTTTACAACAACGGCTTCTGCGTTGAAAAGGAAGCTGAAAGGCCGTCCAAAGTCAGATCGGACGCCAGACAACTAACATTCAATAGAGTTCGTGCTGCTATGGAAAACGAGGCCCGCCCGAAAACAAGCGGCTTGTCGAACATGTCTGACTGCTCAGCTACACGAATTTTGAGGTCAATTTTCATCCCTACAGATTAATTAGAATAATAAAATGTTTAATTGGGTTATCCATACAGATAATCACAATGGAACCTCTCCATTTTTTTACATGTGCTTTTTTTAATACATCGTATATGCAATGGAAATAAGTTTTACCAGCCAATAATCATATTCAGTGAAATTATGATTAGGACCCCACATTATTAATTTTTTTTTTATATAACTTACATGAAAAACTTTTGTGTTTTTCAAAAACTTAAAATCGGGTAATATCGCGTTTTTTTTCCATATAACACTGTTCATTTAAAACTAATACTTTTTAAAGATACATATTATTATTTGCGAATACCAATTGAACCCATAAGATTGCAAATATAATTTTAGTATCAACCATCATCGAAAACAAATCAATTTCAGAACGATTTTATGTTTACGTATCAAAGATTGCAAAACATGTCCTTATACTAAACGTATTAGAGTAATTATGATACGTTTTAAATCTTTACATTATTTAAATAAATAAGCGTTGGATCAGGTGATATTTAACAATATTATTCTAATCATTATTTAAGCTACTTAACAATACTGTTGAAATTTATGAATTATTTGTGCAAATCAAACAGTAATTAATTAAAATGCTATATAATTAATATTTTGTCTTTGTCTTTCTTCCTATACCTCCAATATATAACGGATATAAAGATAGTTGGTGTACCATTCTTCATATTTCAACACACAACTTATAAGAGTAAAGCAATTTAGTATACATTATACATTTTTTTATACAAATTTGTTTAGTGATAACCGAACAATTCTACTAATTTGTATTTTTTCATTTAGTTAATCTTATACATACAGTAGTCTCACAAAATAAAATCTTAGGCGGGATAATAAAAGCTACTTGAAGCAATTTCCGGCTTCAGCTTTTACAGAAACTTTTGAATAATAAAGACTTGTTTTGCAGCTTTAGCCTTTGACTTGTCGTTTTCAGAATGGATATTATGTTAAATGAAATAGGAGTCTTTGAAGAAACAAACAAGTTATGTCTTTCTTAGTTTTAGATATAACAGCAGTACTTCATATCGCTTATTTATACAGCTGCTGATTTGGCGTTTTGTTTTAACATCCTTACATACTCAATATTTTTTACATCACCAGCATTTAAACGTATTCCGATTCTGTGAGTTTCCTAAAAAAATAATACTATAATTCAACCGAGGTTTTATGTAACTCAAAATTTAAATAAACAGAATTAAAGTACAAAAATATAACTTCAATTAGGAGTGCGTTATCATTAGACGTAGAGTAGGTTTATTACTCGTTTTGAAACAGAATCAGCTAGTGATGGTTGTGATCAAGTATAGCGGACCAACTTTTCTTCAAACTGTAATTATTTTATGTATTTAAAAATAATTAATTGATCAACGTGGTTAATTTTAGGCTGCTTATAATTTGGAAGAAATTGGTCAATGATATGATATGGTAGATAAGTGTGTTTTGTAGTATCTAATAAGTAGATGAGGATCCCTACTACACAGGAACTCTGTTTGGTAAATAACCTGTGCAGTTATGTAACAAAGGTAACATGAAATGGTACACCAACATGTATCATAACACTGTTTATACAGGGTGAATTTTAAATGAGTTCCCCCCCTACTTTTTTCTACATTTCTTAAGATATCATCTCCGGACCACGTCAGATCATTGTTGAGTAGTAAGTACTTCATTTTGACTGGGTATACATTTTTCGCCGCCATCTTGGATCCGCCATATTAGATACAAAGTTTTTTTTTCAAATGTAAAGGTAGGGTTGTGACCCATTATTTCAAACTAAAATTTTACGCTGATTACAATGCCGCAATTAGTTTTTAAAAATCTTGATCCGTTCTAAAGTTATGAGGACTTTTTATAACTTTATTTTTAGCGCATTTTAACATTGTGCATTTACAAACTAAGACCATAATCTCAAAATAGTGCTAGATAAAGATAATTATACACCACCATTCATTGCCGACATATTTTCACTTGGTTATGACGGATGTAGTTTTTTCAGCCGCCATCTTGGATCCGCCATTTTGAAATGTGATCAATTAATTTAAATATGAAGGTGGTGTTGTGACCCATCATTTTGAGCTACCTTTTTATGCTGAACTCAATGCCGCAATCCATTTTTCATTTGCATCTTTGGTTTTTGAAATATTGAAATTTTAAATAAGACTATTTTAATATTTCATCAAGATAGCTTGATAACCAAAAACGGATTGCAGCATTGAGTCCAGTATAAAAAAGTAGTTCAAAATGATGGGTCACAACACTACCTTCATATTTAAATTAATTGATCACATTTCAAAATGGCGGATCCAAGATGGCGGCTGAAAAAACTACATCCGTCATAACCAAGTGAAAATATGTCGGCAATGAATGGTGGTGTATACTTATCTTTATCTAGCACTATTTTGAGATTATGGTCTTAGTTTGTAAATGCACAATGTTAAAATGCGCTAAAAATAAAGTTATAAAAAGTCCTCATAACTTTAGCACGGATCAAGATTTAAAAAAAATAATTGCGGCATTGTAATCAGCTTAAAATTCCGGTTAGAAATAATGGGTCACAACCCTACCTTTACATTTGAAAAAAAACTTTGTATCCAATATGGCGGATCCAAGATGGCGGCCAAAAATGTATACCCAGTCAAAATGAAGTACTTACTACTCAACAATGATCTAACGTGGTCCGGAGATGATATCTTAAGAAATGCAGAAAAAAGTAGGGGGGGAACTCATTTAAAATTCACCCTGTATAATGTCCCGTGCATGGAAACGATTACAGAATGATTTACCTTCGCGAAATGTTATGTTTGTATCGATAACTATCTCCGGTTAGACTTGAGTAATTTACTGCTTGTTCACTTCCTTTTAGTTGGATAGTTATTATTGTTTAGGTTAACAAATGTATTTAGCCAATTAATAAAATGACGAGACACTTGAGGGCCTTCGTTTGAACCTGGTTGTTCCTTGTGGAGTATCCTAATGATGCCCAAAGCAATGCAGGTACTCTTACATTTGACGGAGTAAAAATGCTATTCTTTAACCCTATCTAGTTTGTAAACACAATAAATATTAATCAATTTTCATTTTTTTTTTACTTACAACTTCAACAGGCTGCAGAAAGATTTTCTCATACCCTAGATAAAATCAAATAATGAATCTGCTATAACTATTTACTGCATTAGCCACAGCTAAAGCACCATTTGTGGCAAAGAGGTTATTGTTCACAAAAATAAGTCCTGAGGGAGGATCTCGGACAAAATCTGAATGGAAGTGCGATCTTTTTGATCCAAATTTTTTATGGAATTCAATTTTGTTCCGAATTTTTTTTTTTTATTTAAGGAGTTTTACATTTTTTTATCATAATTTCTATTCCAGATTCCAGGAAAACATTAGTTTTGTTAACATTCATTCTCACAACAACTCAATTTAGGTAGGCTAATCAATGTATAAAGTAGAACATTTTTGTACCATTTATGTATCCCAATGTTGGTAATAAATACAACATATTGAACCAATGAGCCTATATTATATAGCCCTGGAATGTAAATATTGAACGTGCAGGATTTATGGACTTAAAACACATTTTAAGCTTGCAATCTGGTAAATTAAATACAAATTCACCAGATTCCAAAGAATCTTTCAGTAAATTGTAAATGTTAACTAATTTCCATATTTATATAATTATTATGAAACAATAAATAGGGTTATGAAGTATTTATATGTATATTTTTGACAACTCATAAAAGGTTACTTTTACTTTCAACACACAATTCAATTTTCTGGTTGAACGTGCAACCCTATTTTATGGTGCATTTAACGTCGGAAAGCTTATAAATGATGTTTGTTTGAACAAAGGGGAATTAAAAATTAAATTCCTGACTTTGCTACCAAACTGAATAATTGCTGGTTCAATAGATATTTGTTAATATAGTAGAAAGGAAGTTTATTGATCTGTCTAAACAGTGAGTTACTACCTACTGGAAAAATAATAAATTCATTTGAGTTCAGAAAATATTATAATGATACAAAATTAAATTAACCCTTTACAAATCAAATCAAAACTATTCTCTTGATGAGATATTTAAGTCCAAATTGGAATAGACAGAGAGGAATGATGTGTAGAGATGTACTCACGACCTCGAAGAGAAGAAATGATCGAATGTTCGTTAATACCAAGTAATGGAGATTAACACTTCTTGAGAAAATAAAATATAACACTGTGTGCACACAAACTTCTGGTGAATGTTCCTCACGGTTAAATAAAACTTCTGTAGAAACAATAGAGTCAATAATTGATGATTTAATATGGGATACTGAGACCCATGGTAAAATAATTAGAGGGATTCAGAGACCCTCATAATGTTTGATTCACATGAAGACTGCATAGTAACTGAGTGAGTTGGAGCAGTGTACAGGAAAAGCCACTGGTCAGTCTATATCATGTCGGCTGGAACTGATAAGCAGGATACGCAGCACATTCCTCTGCATTGTCTGCCTATCTCTCTCTCTCTCTCTGTCTGGCTTAACTTAACACAATTTTATTTTATGAACTCACTTAAAATATTATTCTGAATTGAACCAAAAAGTGCAGTTATTTATTTACACACAAAACATTTAAATATCTATTATTTAAATGACAAAACAAGTATTATTTTATTTAAAATAAATTTAAGTTTAGACCTAATTTGAGAATGCTCAAACATACCGCCCACCGAAATTTCAAAGGAAATTTCTAGCATCTTACTTAAAAGGGTCAGAATTGATTGAAAGAAGAGGTACCAATTTCACAGCTGGACGTTGGAATTCAGAGTCACTGGTCTTGACAGTCATCACTCGAACAATTCCATCACGGCCTGGGTGAGTCTTGATGATTCTTCCAAGAGGCCACTGCAAGATAGGTACATTTTGATCCTTAAGAAGAACCAAGTCTCCGATTTTAGGGTTTGTAGAAGATTTTGTCCATTTTCCTCTCGCTTGCAGGATGTTCAAGTATTCCACTCACCACCTCTTCCAAAAATGTTGAACCATCTTGTGGACTAGTTGCCATCTTGTTAGGACGTTTTCTCGAAGATCAAGAAGAGAAGGTTCGGGAGGAGCAACAAGAGTGCATCCAACAAGAAAGTGTCCTGGAGAAAGAAAATTAGTTTCTTCTGGACTAGCTGACAAAGGACAAAGTGGTCTTGAATTCAGAACTGCTTCTACTTGGGTGAGCAAGGTTGACCACTCTTCATAAGTCAAAGCAGTTTCTCCAGCTATCTTCCTCAAATGTGTCTTTGTTGATTTAACTGCCGACTCCCACAGTCCACCAAAGTGTGGGGAATAGGGAGGATTGAAATTCCATTTTACTTCCAGTTTAGTAGTTTGCTGTAGAATTTCTTCTTGTGTAGTCTGATTGGAGTACCATATTCCTAATTCTCGAAGACGATTAGCTGCTCCTCTGAAGTTTGTTCCACAGTCGGAATACACTTGTTCAGGAAGACCTCTTCTAGAAATAAAACGTCTGAAAGCAGCCATAAAGGCATCTGTTGAGAGTGCGGTTACCAGCTCTAAATGCAAAGCTTTAGTAGCCATGCAGACAAAAACACAGATGTAAGTCTTGGCAGTGGTTGCTTTTCTTCTTAACGACTCTCTCATAGTCAAAGGTCCAGCAAAGTCAACACCAACATGTAAAAATGCTCGGCTTACATTCACTCGTGGCGAAGGAAGATCAGCCATCATCGGGGAAAAGGTTTCAGCCTTTAGCTTGAAGCACCTTAGACATTTGAAGGTTCGCTGACGGACAATATTTCTCAGTGGTGGTATCCAAAATCGTAATTGAATCAGAGCTTGAAGCAAGTTGGGTCCTGGGTGTAGGTAGATTTTATGGTAATAATCTACCAACAATAAGGTGAAATGACACTTTGGCAGAAGGATTGGGTGTCTTTGATCCTCTGGGATAGCTGCATTATTTAGCCTGCCGCCCACCCTGAGAATCCCCAGTTTGTCAAAGAAAGGGGTAAGTTTATGAAACTTATTGAGGACAGCAGTTGCACATCTTCTGTCGCCATCAATAGAGAAAAAGTGTGATTGAATTTTCTTGATGCAGGTTAGTAAGGACTCATGAATTTCCTTAGGCTGAAGGGGTCCTTTCAGACGACTAGTACTGTGTAGTTTAGCTTGACAATTGTAGGTAAATCTTCTGATCCAAGATATTACACGTAAAAGTTTGTAGTATGAAGAATAGTTTTCCATCATCTTGATAAGCTCTGGCTCAGTACTATTTGAGACAAGCACTTGTGGTTCAGATTTCACTTCAGGTAGGGACTGCTGCTGGAACTGTACTGTAGACTCTGGCCATTTATCTTCAGGCATATTCATCCACTTAGGGCCATGCCACCATAGATCACAGTTAGTAAGTTTATCTGGTAAAAGTCCTCTAGAACCATGGTCACTAGGATTTTCCTCTGATTTAATATGTCTCCACGATGAAACAGGTGTATGTTCCAAGATATGAGCAACCCTGTTTGCTACAAAAACTTTAAGTTTGTAAGTTGGTGTATTCAGCCATCCTAAGACAATTGAAGAATCAGTGAAGAAAATAGGCTTCTGAAACTGATTACTGGTGAATTGGCTGAGGGTTTCCATAACAGAGTGGAACATTGTTGCAAGCAGGTAGGCTCCACACAACTCTAAGCGTGGGATAGACAGTGTCTTGATCGGGGCTAACTTAGTTTTGGCTGTTAGAAGGTTTGTAGTTATTTTGTCACTAATAACTCTCAGATACAGTGCAGCACAATATCCTTTTTCTGAAGCATCAGCAAATCCTACTATTTGCAATTTGTATGGTTTGTCAGATGTTACAAATCTTGGAATACTAAGATGTTGCAGTTTCTCTAGCTGAGTAGTCAAATCATTCCATAGAGTCTTCAAGTTAGTTGGGATTTCAGAATCCCAGTCCAGCTTCAATTTCCATAGGCTTTGTATTATGCTCTTTGCAATCATTATCACAGGAGAAACGAATCCTAGAGGATCAAAAATCTTTGCCACAGCTGATAGGATAGCCCTTTTAGTAAACACAGGGGTAAATTGTTCAATCTGGTATGCAAACGTGTCGCTTGAAGGAATCCATTGAAGTCCTAGGATCTTGACATTTGAATCTTCACTAGATGAGAGGTTGATCTGTTTGATATGTTTTGAAGGATTGATTGCATTTAAAATTTCCTGAGAGTTACTGGCCCATTTACTTAGACCAAAATGACCTTTGTGTAAAAGATTGATTACTTCATCCTTGAGTTTCAAGGCTTCATCAACAGTAGAAGCACCAGTGACAAGATCGTCGACATACATGTCTTGAAGAATAGCCTTTGCTGCATGTGGATAGTCAGTCCCTTCATCGGTTGCTAGCTGTTTCATGACTCTCAAGGCTAAAAAAGGTGCAGAGGTAGTACCATACGTTACTGTATTCAGTTCATATTTCTGAATAGCTTCAGAAGGATCAAATCTCCGGAAAATGTGTTGATATACCCTATCAGAGGGATGAACTAAAATCTGCCTGTACATTTTTATTATATCAGCCACAAAAACTACTGGATACATCCTAAATCTTGTCAAGATAC
The DNA here is from genome assembly GCF_028750875.1 of Macrosteles quadrilineatus. Lineage (NCBI taxonomy): Eukaryota > Metazoa > Arthropoda > Insecta > Hemiptera > Cicadellidae > Macrosteles > Macrosteles quadrilineatus. The sequence continues at coordinate 11,954,209 of NW_026542602.1, forward strand.
CTTTTATGTCTTGCTGTAACTTTGGGCCTATCATAAGATGGTTGTTTAGAGACGTGTTAGAGTCAGTAAGGGAAGAAGCATCAAATACTACTCTGAGCTTAATCTGTGAGCGATCTTCTTTAGTGACAGAATGGTGTGGGATCACATATTTTGAAGTAGATGATGTGGGGCTCATGTGTTCCAGTTCAAGGTATTCTTTCATGAAATTGCAGTATTCAGACTTAAGTAGAGAATTCTTTGTCAGTTTTGTTTCTAGACTGTATAGTCTTTTCAGAGAATTTCTTTCAGAGTCACCAAGATGCTTTGGCTCACTTTTAAACGGTAGGCGAACAACGTACTGGCCGCTCTCAAGTCTGTAGTGAGTCTCTGTAAAATGCTTTTCACAAGCTAAATCTTCTGGGTTTTCTTTGACTGGGATAGAAGCAGGTTCCTCGAGTTCCCAAAATCGTTGCAGCTGATTATGAATATCATATTTATCATAAGCAAGGGTGAAGAAAGAAGCATTCATATTAGTGGATGATTGACAGTCAAGAACTCTCCCAATAGCAATGTAGCCAAAGACTGATGCAAACAGCTTGGGTTGGTTTTCATGAAGAGTAATCGAAGATCCAAGCCAAACATCTGGAAACAAGTCAGAGCCCAATAAAAACTCAATAGGTCCAGGTTCCCAAAACTTAGGGTCTGCTAGTTCAAATTTGGTATATTCCGACCATAAGTTAGAAGGCATAGTGAAGTTGGGTAGGTATGAAGTAATATTGTTGATCACAACAGCTTCTGTTTTGAGGATAGGGGATTCCTGATTTTTTGGCTTCAGATGACAAAGTGCTTTGCCTTTTGCACCATCAAATATGGTCTGGCCAATAGCCGATATCTTCTTTGGATATGGAGTTGTCGATAAACCAAGTTTGGTGAGGCATTTGTGAGTTATGAAGGAATGTTGACTTCCTGAGTCTATCACTAGACGTATGGGTTGAAATCTTCCGGAAGCATCTTTTATCTCAGCAACTACAGTACCTAGCAATATGTTGCTATGTTGAGGAAGAGTTGCGGTCAAAGACGAAGTTGGTGCACTAGTAGCATTATCTTTCAGTTCTTCATCAGCTGAGGTTGGAATATGTAGTAACGAGTGGTGTCTCTTCTTGCAAAATTTACAAGTCCACTTTGAGTTACACTTTCCTGTAGTGTGGTTGGCATACAAGCAATTTTTACATCCATGCCAATTTTTTAACATCTTGTGTCGCTCATCAACTGTTGCATTCATAAAATCTTTACATCTCCAGAGTGTATGACTACCACTGTTGCATAGAAAGCATGTGAAACCTTTATTGTTATCTTTCGATTGCATGTTATTTCCTGGTGAGTTAGCCAAGAGTGTAGCTCGCATACCACGGCTAGAAGATCTAGTATTATATCCTTTAATAGCGCCACTAGGCTTCGCAGAGTTATTGTCATGTGAGGATTGATGAGAATTTCCAAGGGCGAGCTGTAATGCTAGGCATCGTTCCCGTAGAAATTTTGTAAGATCATCAAAGACAGGAAAATCTTTATCTTTGTGTTGAAGTTCAAACTGTTCTCTGGTCGCAGAATCTAATAATCGAACAGCAATATGAAACAATACAAAATCTGCTTCATTTGGAATTTTTAGCAGTTTAAATGCTGCAATATTGTCTGAAACTTGTGATACAAAGTTCTGTAGAGAATCAATGGTAGGTTTGCCTTGCTGTGGCTTAAACTGGATGAGCTGATTTAAATAGTTAGAGGCTAGCATACGTTTATTATTAAACGTGTCATTCAATGCCTTCCATGCCAAGTCATAATTGTCTTCTATTAATGGCAAGTTACTTATAACTGCAGAAGCTGTGCCTACAAGTGAGGAAACCAGGTAATGGAATTTCTCCATTTTAGTCAACAAAGCATCATTATGAATAATTGATAAGAATGCATCACGGAATTTAGGCCAGTTTGTAATTTGTCCGTTGAAGTGGGGCAGATTGATCCGAGGTAAAATTTTATTTGATCTGTTTTCAGATGATATAACTGATTCATTAGGATTAATGCTTTGGCGTGAGGGAGGTGATGTTGTCTGAACAAGAGCCATAAGTGCCTCATAGCTTGTGTGTGCCTCGTAGTAATAACGTTTGGCCTTAGTTTGGATAGTCAGATCTGCTTCGACAGGAAATTCTGAGACTTTTCCTTCATCTTCATGTAGGTCAATAAGTTCATCCCAAAGAGTTTCAAATTTGGAAAAATATTTCTCTAACACCTTAAACATACCCTTGAATAAGTTCACTTGAGCAGGATCTTTGAGAGCTGCTCTACCCTTCTCATTAATAGTTTGGACTTCCTTAGCACTATCTGATAATTTTCTCTTCAAGGCAGAAACCTTACGCTTAAAATCTTCTGCATCCATTTTACCCCTCAGAAATTGAAGACCAAGACAAAATTTAAATAATCAAAGGCACAAATGTTTGAGCAATCTTTACAAAAGTATGAACATGACAAGTACTATATACTTCAAGATAGTAAAAAAAATCAACAAAGAATACCACTAATTCAGAATGAAAGTAGATAAAAAAATTCACATCATGATTTGCAAAATTATTCAATAATGCTTGTATATAATATTACAGCAGCACATAAAACAAGATTGTAGAATATAAATCAGCAATATTTATTTGTGTTAAAAACTATTCAGCAGAAGAAAATATTTTCAAATTAAATTCTCAAAACAACCCTAATAACTCTTAAAATTATCAATAAACCACAAATCCAATTCTGGAGAAATGTATGAGCGTTTTACGATTAAATATCTAATTTAATCAAAGATCAAATGAATACCAAATATTTTATATGATAACTACCTTTAAACAAACAAATTCTCAACTGTAATCTACAATAACCTTCAAATACAATTAACCTTACTTTGACAATTTAAAAATGACCTTAAATATGTTTCTTTAAAAGGATATTTTAATTTACAATTTTTTATTTATTAACAAATGACTAAGTTAATCCGGCTCGAAGGACCAATATGTTTGAACAAAGGGGAATTAAAAATTAAATTCCTGACTTTGCTACCAAACTGAATAATTGCTGGTTCAATAGATATTTGTTAATATAGTAGAAAGGAAGTTTATTGATCTGTCTAAACAGTGAGTTACTACCTACTGGAAAAATAATAAATTCATTTGAGTTCAGAAAATATTATAATGATACAAAATTAAATTAACCCTTTACAAATCAAATCAAAACTATTCTCTTGATGAGATATTTAAGTCCAAATTGGAATAGACAGAGAGGAATGATGTGTAGAGATGTACTCACGACCTCGAAGAGAAGAAATGATCGAATGTTCGTTAATACCAAGTAATGGAGATTAACACTTCTTGAGAAAATAAAATATAACACTGTGTGCACACAAACTTCTGGTGAATGTTCCTCACGGTTAAATAAAACTTCTGTAGAAACAATAGAGTCAATAATTGATGATTTAATATGGGATACTGAGACCCATGGTAAAATAATTAGAGGGATTCAGAGACCCTCATAATGTTTGATTCACATGAAGACTGCATAGTAACTGAGTGAGTTGGAGCAGTGTACAGGAAAAGCCACTGGTCAGTCTATATCATGTCGGCTGGAACTGATAAGCAGGATACGCAGCACATTCCTCTGCATTGTCTGCCTATCTCTCTCTCTCTCTCTGTCTGGCTTAACTTAACACAATTTTATTTTATGAACTCACTTAAAATATTATTCTGAATTGAACCAAAAAGTGCAGTTATTTATTTACACACAAAACATTTAAATATCTATTATTTAAATGACAAAACAAGTATTATTTTATTTAAAATAAATTTAAGTTTAGACCTAATTTGAGAATGCTCAAACAATGTTGATACATATTTTCTTTATTGAGATACATGATTTATATGAGAAATAATCTAACATAGATTGTGTGGCATATCGACTCGTAACCGTACAAAACTACCAGCATTAGTTTTGATAAATGAGGTTAATAATCTATAGTTTACTGCATGTTTATTTAATATAATCGAAATTGAAAAAGCAATGTGATATGTTCAATACGGTAAAGAAGAAAAGTAGAAAATATGTACCCCAAACATAAATTTGTTATTACTATTGAATTAAATTTGTGTGCGTTAATTTAAAAAAATATTAAAAACCAAGGTACTGCAAAATATATTATGTTATTTTAAATCATTAAAATGTGATTATTTCACAAGTATAAACACACTTATTGAGTCATGTTGGATTTAAAATAATGTTATAACAAAAAACAAACATTTATTCGGACGCATTGTTTCTGCTTTTAGATTTTATAACTTTTGGTTGCAGTTTTTGGCTATAGTTTAACTATTTTAAATTATGAAATAATGGTTGGACATTAGTTGTTTATGTAATACATGATTACTATTAATTTAATTGTTTAAGAAGATACATTTGCATGTGCCTTCTTTGTCAACACCAAACATTTTTTTCAGCTTGTCCCTATTTTCTAGGTATGAATTTCGTATTTAGGAACTATTATAAGATTTGTATGTTGTATCACTGAAAGTTGGACGTTGCTGTAAGCAATGCTAAATGTCGGGATGACAATTTTTATGAATTATTAGTATTGTTCTAAAGATGTCAGTTCAAAGAGAGAAATTGATGGTGATTTTTCAACACATTCCCTATCATCAAATTCAACTTATTTGCAAATTAAATCATTTTTTTCTTTTTATTCTTAATGTTGACCCCAATGGCATTCTTGCTTCAAGAGTTACTCGACAGATGATGGAGAATCAGAGTAATTTGTTGAAACTGCTGCACCAAAACATTAGAGGTCCGTAAAATAGGACAGAGGAAATAGAAATCCTTATAGACGAAGAAAATCCAGATATAATTGTTTGATTGAACACTTTTTTTAAAGCGGAAAGGTAAATGCTTTCAGCTGTATTGCATAACCCTGCAGAGCTGCCAATAAGGGAGGAGGTTTAGGGATCTGGTGTGAATCAGGCTTGTCTTGTAAAGCTTTGGATTGCTCTAGTGTTTAAGAGGGTTATAATGTTGAGTTGACGTGGCAATTGATACTAATACCAAAATGGTGCTACTGGCAGCTAATAGACCTTAATCTAACTTGCATGCCACGTTTCTTGACATGATCACTGAATGTCGAAATATGCATCAAAAGTGGCACAAAATAACTGTAGTCATGGGTGACATAAATATTGACCTCTTATGTGATTCCTTTCTAAGCCAGTAATTGACAATGATGGCCTCCTACCAAAGCAGAGAAGTGAATGGCTCACACACTCTTTTTGACCACGTTTTGTTATTGTTATTGTTATTGTACAATATTGTTATTGTTACTAATGAGGCTAATGTTGATTGTTCAGTCATCATCCCATGTTTATCTGATCACCATGCACAAGCAACTAAATACAACCTGTATTACAACCTGGCTCAACCAACATGCAAAGACAAGTTTTATCGATCATGGAAATTTTCAAATAACAATATACAATTTTTGGTTGTTTTGTAATGACGAAATTGTATTTTAGGGTTAACGGTTCATTGAGATTATTAATAATTTTGACTTTTTAAACTTTATATTAAATTTAAATATATTTATAACTGTACTCATCATTATAGTTCATAGGTTTGTAAAAATGACATGTTCTGTAGGCCTAGCACAAAAGCATATGATGCGTTTTGCTGCTTGGACTATTGAAAAAGGTCTATCGATAAAGTTTTAAAGCCTATGACCTATAAAATAAGGTTAAAATATAGCTATAACATGTTCTTATGAAATATGGTAGTGACTATCTTTTATAATTTTGAAGCTCGTATTCCATCTGGACCAAGCTCCATTCCTCCGGGGAAAAGACAGAATTCGGTGTTAAATTGAATAAAATCCTCGGTGTAAAACCCTCGGTTCGAGTTCTTGAGCCAAAGACGACGTTGGAAGTGAGGGATCTCGACAAACTCACGACCCAGATAGATCTCTCCTCCGTAGCCAAGTCTGTCTTCCACCGAGATGAAGTTAATTGTCTCGAAGGCCAACTCTCTAGGGCAGAACATGACGATACTGACGTTGGGAGCTAGAATGGGTCGGTTAGGTGACATGTCGGGTAGCCTCCAGGTGCTTCAAATGCCTGGGGTTCGGTCACATAGCCAATCGCTGCAAAGACCCCGACATAACAAAATGAGCTTCAAGTACGGTGACCAAGATCACAAGGCCAGAGTGTACAACTCCACAGAATCTTGTGTCCGATGCACAGAAGCCGGCTTGACGAACGACGCCATCAAGCACGCTGCGGGATCAAGCCGTTGTGCTCCATGATTATAATATTATAAAGTGATTCTTTATTATTATAAACTAGGATTTAAAGCAAGAAGTTTCTATTCAAATAAGTAACTAATTCAGTTGCATTGCTGTACATAACACAGTTTTTTACTCTAAGCAAGATTTTACGCGAAGCACTTTTTGTTCAAAATACTTACGCTGTATGGTATCTTATAAAGCCTTTAAACAATTTTGAAGAGATATCGACTTTAAAATTCTTAAAATTCATTGTTGAGCTCCTGAGCTGTAGATAATTAATTGTCTAACGTCAATTCAGCTCAAAATTACGAATGGTGTAATCAGGACGTTTCGAAACATATCCTGATTTCACCATTCAAAATTTTGAGCTGAATTGAAGTAAGAGATCTTTTCGAAATTACTGTTATCTTACACCACTGACATCTCTTGTTAACGTTGTTAACAATTCCTACTTCGATAGTACAATAAAACTGACAATCAACGCTTAATTGAAAAAAAGAGTTGTACACCGGCAATCTATTTGTGAGCATCATAGATGGCAGACTGTATACAGTCAAAATATAAATATGAATTCCTCCTTCAAAATATTAGGTTTTGGTTTTTTATCGTACCTTTTACATGAAACGATAAATGCATTTAATAAGACTCACATTCACTGACGAAACACCATTTAATATGCAAGCGTAGAACAGAATATACTTGTTAACTTCTGTATAATAACAACGGTGCATACATCACTAGGGTTGCTAGGGACAGTCGGTGGTTATTGCTTTTGGTGTTGGCAGTTTTGCCGCCTCGATCGCTTTCAAAGCTTCACTGACGACATCGGTTGGAAGATTTTCCTTCTTGAAGTTTTTGATGAGAATGGCGGAAGCCCCTTGATCCACGGTGTCGCTGCATGTCCAAATCGCTTGTACACCTGCTTCTGTGTTTAGATACACCACGTAATTCGTGGTTATAAATTCTCTATCATTTTGTGTTCCTATCTGCTTATAAACCCCTTGTTCTGCTTGGGAATACGTAAATGACTTTTCGGAGTGTTTACCATCTTTGAAGAAATCACTTGAACATCCGCTTTCAGCAGTGATAATCTCCTGTACACATTTCAGATTGTCGTTGGCTCCCTCTCTATACTCGGACAACATGTAGACGGTCCAAGTACCACCGTACCATGATTGGATGTCTGGAGCATCACTTTTCCGTTGACTCTTGATGTTCTTGATGTCATCTTCCAAGCACTTTGATTGAATCCCTGTTATACAGACAGACACAACAAAAACTATCTTGAAAATCATGATAAGTACAATGAACGCAAACTTCAGAAACCTGGCGATATAGTAGACCACAGGACAGTGATGTTACGGTTAGATATTGTCGCGTATTAATGCAAAAACTGTGGCACAACTGAAATATGACGTGTTCAACAACTGTTCAGACCAATAAACTGTTAGCTAAGCAATTAAACTGTGACATATCTCATTAATTATACAGCAGCATGTGTAACTCACTGACTAGCTGATCAGGTATATGAGTTCTAACATACTTCAATTCAATTCAAAAATCTTTATTTCATGCAAAATCATGCTAAATATTTCACATCCTCTTTTGCGCACGCACGTGCGAAAAAATCTTTAAGTACATGTAATTTTACAACATTGTTACTGGCAGAGTCTATTCACAGTTTATAACAATACACAAATACAATAAATAACCATGGAATACAAGCTTAGAGTATTTTTTTATAACTTATAAACAAAAAAACACGCAACAAAGAACAATAAAAATACTTATACTTTAACGAGGAAAAAATAAAGTGATTACATTTCTATAAATTATAGATTTTTAATTTTTTTTCTTACACTAGTAGTTATAATTACATTACTATTACATTATAGGAACTATTTAGGATAATAATTGTTTCGGTAAGTTTATTGAAAATCGTAACTGATGAGTAGCACAACTGATTCGTTGACATGTCACGTTTAAAACATGGAACTACAAGTGTATATATTTTTAGGCTCTTGTACAACTTTGATAGTTCTTAATATCATATTAACTGTGATTTGTTATCACAAAATTAATAACGGTAAAAATGTATTATTGTGAAACAGTATATATTTAGTTCTTTGAACATGCAAGTTATAATTTCATACTTTGTTTTATTAGATATGTTTCGTAAGAAAAATCTTTGTGACATTGATATTGGCAAAAGACTTGTTTGATAAGTGCCTCCCCAGTGTGTAAGACCATAACGCATTGTAGACTCAGATCATGCTGTATCCAAAGTTTTTAGATACTCAGGACTAACATAACTCCTTAAAAAATATAACAATTAGTTAATCTTTCAAAGTTTGAAGTTTACATATTCTACATGATGGTTCCATTTCTACTTTTTATCAATTATAATATTTCACTCTTTCACACATTTCAATTTCATGACAATTGCAATTATAAATAAAACCATGTACATGACACTTAAGAACAAGATAAAATTCATTTGCTGTACAAGAAAAATCTATACATTTAGTAATTTTAATATTTTATTTTGATTACTGGTACACAAATTGCATATTATTTCTAAATTTTCCTGCAAACATTTTTGTAGCATAGAAAAGTTTTTATTGACAAAATAGCAGTATTTCTAAAAGACTTCTAAAAGAGCTAGGCGATTTTTCAAGATTATTGGTCTTGGTCCTATACTCTGATAATCCAATAGACTACAATAACCCATGTTGTAAAATGTAATCAAGATAACCTTTAACCTATAACACCAACAACCTAACTAGGTGTAAAATGCTGTCGTCACGCCAGTGATATATCTTTTCTGAAAATTATAAAATGATGTTGCAAACTCCGGTGTAAACGCGACTGAACAGCAAGCTAAAAGGGTTAAAGCATAATCTGGAAGAACTACCAACCAATCATGCACAATAGGCACCCTTGTACACAGAGTGTTTAAGTATGGATCTAAAATGCTAAATATCTGTTTGTGATTTTTAGGAATTATTTTATATCTTGGGCATTTTGCAAGATAGAAATTTAAAAATTGATATAAATGTGTATTTTAGTATATAAAAAAGCTTACAAAGTTTCGTTTTAATATCTCAAGTCTTTTCAATATGACAACCATTTAAATCTTAAATGCCGAATTTCATGAAAACCGTAAATTTTAAGCAAACCGTTTTCAGATCAAAAAGATAGAGAATTTAAATCTAAATCAAATGAGACCTTGTTTGTTTAAATCAAATGACATACAACCAACTTATCAGTGTTTTTCTACATTCGGCTACGCAATTTATTAGGAATACCATACTGCTCTGTAAAAAAATAATAATAAACCATATGTAAGTCCCAAGTCAAATCGTCAGAGTGGTTAAAATGTATTTCACATCACTAATGTTGTGAATTGCTTTGCACAAATCCTTAACTACAACACATCAATTTTAATAAAATTAATAAATGGTAATTTAAAGCTCAAATAATTTGAGTTAAATACCTCAATGTTACTTAGAAATCATATAAAATTATTATTATTTATTATAAAATTAAATTGACTGTATTTAACAATAATTATTTTTATGCTGAAAAACTACTATTTCCATATTATAAAGAATGTTGTTAACATTTTAAATGACAGAATTTAGGCTATAAATCTATATAAATAATTTATAGTAGTTTAAGCGGTGTTCAAGACTAAAGCTGTTGCTGGGACAATGATCACCAGCTCATAAGATTAAATCTTACTTCACCGGCCAAAATAGGTAACACAATTCATTTAGTTATAGAGCTATAAAATAAGCAAGGTTAAAATTAATTTTAACCTTTACAAACTCTTCGAAATAAATTGTCACGACCATAATTATAAATATTAGATAATAAAAATAATGTAGGCCTAGATATAATAATGCAGTATTTCAGAAACCAGCAAGTTTTAAAAAAACAAAAGCAAATGGTATATAATTGACGTGTCAACAAGACAAAACTAGTCCTAGCCTCAGGCTAGTCCTAGAGAGTCGCAGCATTATCACATAGATAAAATCCATTGGTGTTTGGCGAGATTTGAACCCAGGACCACGGCTTCCGAAGCCCTGAGCTCTACGTAGTGGAAATCAGTAAACTATAAACTAGTCAGATACGACATTAGCTCGTCATATTAAATAGACGGTGCTTTATATTGATGTCGCAGGATTATGTAATCGAGGATATGACTGAAAACAATAGCTCCTTTTGAATAATTATATTTTTTGTGGGATTTATTGTTGCTTTCTGAAATCTCAAACCACATAGCTAATGTGAATTATTTTGTTACTAAAACCACTTTTTTAATTTTTGACTTCTCAAATCCACAGAGTAGTTACATATTAGTTTTTATCATGAAATAATGGAAACTATTTTATAACAATTGTAGTGCAAAATAGCTAAAACAGTGAGTAACGATGAATATGTGTTTGAATTGAGCAGCCTTTGCCCTATTCAAATGGAATTGTTTCAATTAATCCGTTAAAGGGTAAACATTCTTTTTTAATAGGGTAAGCAGGGATGCTAGTCTTAATTTTAAAAAAGCTCCAGTTAAATCCAATATACATAAGGTTTCAGGTATGAAAGGAGCTCGTACACATCTAACAAGCAGAAGGATTCCAGTCATTAAACTGTCTGTTCCACTCACTTAAGCATTACGTTGCTTGTCAAGATCTTACCATGCTGAAACGGTTTGAAACTTACACTTAACTGAAGGATGAAGCAATGTATAGTAGTCATAGTACTTTATGTTTTTTAAGAATTTGTAATATTTACTTTAAATAATCCGTTCTTCCGTAAATTGTTGTTAAAACTGAAATTCTATAAAAATAGTTATTGAATGTCAAATATTTTAAAGAGAGCGATATTGCTTCTAGTATCACAGACACGAGGAACATTATACGTCGTGTAAACATTTGAAAAGTCTGGTCGATTTTGTATTTCGTTTTTTATGAATCGGCTATATTGTTAGTCAGTGAATTTAAAGGATTTGCTGAGTTAAAGAAGAATATATAAAACAAAATAAACAAACTCATATGACATAACCTAAACTTAAAAGTTCAAACATTTATGTACTAAAATATATACTCAATAAAATAAAAAGACATAAACTTTTTGGGTAATTATAACATGTTAAACGTGTTATCGGTATGTTTATCTAATAATGTTCATGTTACTCTAATTGTATTATAATATTGCTCCATTAAAACTTACCGAAGTGTCAAATCTGTTAACCCCTACAGCTATGTGACATAATGGAATACTCTTATCTTTACAAAACATGACGTATCTTTGTCATGGATTCTCCCACAAATTAAATAATATAGCCATACTTTCATTTTAGCTGCAATGATACACATATATTGAAGCAGTGACAAATATTTTAACTATTGAGTTGTGTATTAAGATATCTATTTTTAAACCACAAACAATACAAAAATCTTTATTATAAATAAGACATACATGTTTCCACGAGTTACAATTATACAGGGTTAGTAAAAAGTCTGGAGACCCCCTGTTAATTTTTAACGGCTCATACTAGAAAAACAAAACTCGGCACACCTTTATGACATGGTATGAAGTACTTTTTAAGCCTAATAGCCACTTGGTTCCCAAACCCAAAATGGGGGATTTTTGGGGGAAACTCAAAAATTTTAAAGATAAGCCCCACCGAGTGACCCCTCATTTTGAAGGCCTTGGTAAAATAAAACTAAAAACGCAAATTAGAGGTTTCTATCTCAATCCAGTGAAAAATGGAAGCTGATTGAAATCTTTAGAAATCAGAAATAACCTGTTACAGTATTTTATATTCTATTGACTGCTATATATATATATTATATATCATTTTAAACAGAAACTTGTAAAGAATAAGAATATGTAATAAAACCAAAAAATAATATTTTTTTGAAATTTCCAATTTTTTAGTTAGGGTTCCCTCTTAATTAGATGCGCATAGTATATGAGGAATGTAAAACATATTATCATTGTTAATACATTTTCACCATCTTTAGAATTTGTTAAGCATCAATGTAATAAATAAAATAAGCATTGTTTGATATCATAAAAAAGTAAAAAGAAAAAAAAAGTGTGTTTGGTATTTTGAATTTCACTATTCCCCAAACCTGCAAGCTAACATACCTCATATGACCATAGGCATTTGCTAAATACGACAGCAACAAATTCAAATTGTATTAATTATAGGCCACTACACTGCAAAAAATTGCAGTTTGCTTAAAATTTATTTACTTAAGGGCACTACAGAAAATACGAAATAGAACCAGAGTTTGAATAATAAATCGTTGAAATCTGTCTAAAAGCTTTACACAACATGTCTTTCAAGTTATCTAATTATTAAATACGTCTAGGATTGTTAATGTAATTGCATGATCCCCTATGCACTGTTTTGTTCTATTGTGAGGTTATGTCTTTGTTTATGTAAAGGATTGTTCCCCCATTGAGCATTGTCACTGGCTCTCATCTGATTGGGAACATCAATGCAAGGGTAAGGTATTAGCAATGTTATTGTATAACACAAAATGATAACCTTATTAAAATACCACGTTTTACAGATGTATAGTGAAAGCTTTAGTTCAAAGCTTTTTACATAAAATTTAAAAACTCACTGGATACCAAGATATAGTATATAAAAACACAACATACAACAGTTTACATTTCTTGATTATTTAGTCAGCCTTTTAAAGGTTCTGTTAATAAATAAGTATTGTTCACAAGATTGTACATTTCAGAGGAAATAACACTTCTGAATTTGACTTTTTGATCCTACTTAGAACTAAGCCTAAACCTCAAATTTTTATTTTTTTGTAAAAGTCCTCCGGCCAACAAATTATAATAGCTTAAAATTAAGTATGATAAATTTAATGGTATGCATGATATTGGTTAACTAGTTTCAGTTACATTTGCAAATTTCTGTGGTGTAATAAATTCAACACCGAATATTGCTATAGCTGCTAGGTACTGAGTGTTTGTTAACTTTAATGAACGATTCCTCAGATCTTATGGAAATATATGTACACTTACAGCTTAGAGGTATATACATCTAGCGAAATATTTAGGAATGGTTTTATAGACAAGGTGTAGACAAAAATTTAGTACGATTGTTTTTACAATATCTTTTACAACCAATTTAATGAACCTTCTATAATTTGAATATTTAATTTGTCATTTTGGTATTTCACTATGAATAAGCTTGTTCATATTATAAAATTCAAGTTTTGCTGCAATTTCTGATCCAAAGCTCATAAGAAACCTTAAGAAGATAAATTATTATAGCTGGCACATTGCCTTTGCCTTCGTAGTTAATAAGATATTGTATACAGTAGTTGCAAATTGATAATAATTCGACAAAGAAAACAATTAATTTATTATTTTATTCAAGACATTGGTGCTGAGTGGGAGATCCTAAAAGATTTTGGCTGACTTGAGATAAGCCTGGCTTAGACACGGGATAAAGTTAACTTCTACATTACCTTGATGTGATCCACGGAATTAAACTTTCAACGTTTTTTACTTACTTCACCACATGTGTATTTGTCGTATCAGTATATAGTTTTACTTTTATAGTTGATAGAAGAATTAATTGTGATTTAACAAAATGCATTAACAAAAATTAAAATTATTTTTTTAAGAAAAAATAACGGATGAATAATGAGAAGAAGGCCATTAGTAAACATTTATAACATCAATTTCTGAACTGGTTGCAGAATTCTTTTAGATAGGCTAACTACAAAAAACAATTACATATCCTTAATTTTTCTTTATAGTCCTACTATAAGGGAAGATCACGTTACCCCTTCAAATATTGACATATCTGAGCTGCAAATCTATGAAGTGTAAATTTTTAAAAATCAGCATTGAAAAATTTTTACAGGAACACATTCACTAGACAGATTCGGGGTTAAAAGACAATTTCTTAATATATTGTTAAGCTTATATATATAGCAAGTTATTAGATTGTGTAGACTTTTCTACTCATTATGATCTTACCAAATCCTAAGAAAACACTTAAATGTAATTCCTTGATACAAGGTTTATTAATTAAGAACTTATCATTCAAATGAGTTTTGATATAGATTAAAATTTCATAAATTAATGGAAATAAAAATTGAAAACACTGTTACAAGAAGTTACCCTTTGGCTTATGCAAACATTTTATTAGTTCTAAATACCTAACTTAATTAAAAATGTATAAATATCTATACCTTAAATAATAAGTTAGATCATTATCCAAACTATTTTTACGTTATCAGGCATAAAATACTTTTTTATGGAGTATGATGGTTTATTAATATAGTTAAAATTTAAGATTATAAGCTATATTGACTGGTAAAATATTCTTTTCAACTCCAATAAAGGAGTTATAAATAAAAGGGCGAAGATAACCGATCGTGGATAAAATTAGATCATACATCAGGGGCGCTGAAATGGAGGCAATGTCTAAAGTAATAAACACTTTATCTTCAGTAGAAATGGCTTATCTCCACTGCCTAAAATAAACCACCCTCCATTACTGCGTATAAAACTTTCAATTCTAATACTCTCCTGTTCTTACTCCAATTAAATAATCAGATTGTTACTGAAAAATAAAATGTCACACTATGATACGTTTAGTTACACAAAATTATCTTCAAAATTGATATCCCTAACAATTTTGGCATAGGTAACTCTAATCATTATCCGCAGACTAATGTAATATACAAACTTGTCATAATGGCTTTTACAGGGTGAGTTTTAAATGAGTTCCCACCCTACTTTTTTATACATTTCTTAAGATATCAACTCCGAACCATGTTAGATCATTGTAGAATAGCAAGTACTACATTTTGACTAAATTTAAATTTTTGGCCACCATCTTGGATACGTCATATTGGATACAAAGTTATTTTTTCAAATGTAAAGGTAGGGTTGTGACCCACCGTTTCAAACAAGACTTTTACGCTGAATACGATGCTGCAATCCGTTTAAAAATGATGATCCATTCTAAAGTTATGAGAACTTTTTTAACTTTATTTGTAGTCCATTATAACATTGTGCATTTACAAACTAAGGCCATAATCTCAAAATAGTGCTAGACAAAGATAAGTGGACACCACCATTCATTGTTGACCTATTTTCACTCGGTTATGACGGGTGTATTTTTTCCAGCCGCCATCATGGATCCGCCATTTTGAAATGTGATAAATAATTTTATCCGTTTTTTGTTATCAAGCTTTCTTGATAAAATATTACAATTATTTTTATTTAAAATGCCAATATTTCAAAAACCAAATATGACAATGGAAAACGGATAGCGGCATTGAATTCAGCATAAAAAGTTTATTCAAAATAATGGGTCACAACACCACCTTCATATTAAAAATAATTTATAACATTTCAAAATGGCGGATCCAAGATGGCGGCTGAAAAAAAAACATCCGTCATAACCGAGTGAAAATAGGTCAACAATGAATGGTGGTGTTCACTTATCTTTATCTAGCACTATTTTGAGATTATGGCCTTAGTTTGTAAATGCACAATGTTATAATGGACTAAAAATAAAGTTATAAAAAGTTCACATAACTTTAGAATGGATCAACATTTTTTTAAACTGATTGCAGCATCGTATTCAGCGTAAAAGTCTTGTTTGAAACGGTGGGTCACAACCCTACCTTTACCTTTGAAAAAATAACTTTGTATCAAATATGGCGGATCCAAGATGGCGGCCATAAATTTAAACCCAGTCAAAACAAAGTACTTGCTACTCTACAATGGTCTGACGTGGTTCGGAGTTAATATCTATGATGAATGTATGATAATAAGAAATGTATGAAAAAGTAGGGGGGGAACTCATTTAAAACTCACCCTGTATAATAAAAATTTACATTGGTAACTTAATTTAATAACCAATATTAGAGATTTGGATCTAAGAAAAAAAGACATTAATTTAGTTACGTTTAATAAAGTAAATGATAGTATATAAAACCAAGAAATGATTTAAATGTTTCTTAAATTTTGAACTTTTTTATCGAAAAAAGAAATTATCGATATAGTGTCAAGCATAAAAGAAAACCAATTAAAAAAACACTGTACTTAACAACACTACGTATAACATAACAGTAATTTAAATTATAAAAAAAACATACTTAATATATCCAGGGAGAGATGGAAAGTTATTGGAGAGAATTCCCAAGCCTTCTTCGAAGTAGTTGACAGATGACAGCCAACTCTGACGTAAATGCAGTGTAATTGACAAGAACGTCAACGCGAAAATGAGCAAACGCATTGAAAACCTCCAACAGTTTTTCTTCTTTTGGTGGCGTTTATTTATCACTCTTTTAATCTTGGAGGGGGACAAAATGAAAGAATACTACTTTTGTGGATAACGTTAAAATGTTATCATTTAAACTGTTTTATTTTGTAAAAATCTTATGTCATAGATATTTTTTTCATCAACTTATATTTTTTACATTGTTTGGCATTAAATTAAATTTACAGATTTGTATGACAAGGCCAAACCTTTATTCTTTAACAACAGCAAATCTCTGTTCCCATTGTAAAAAAAAATTGCATTCAATCACTTTACAAGTGCGGATTTACGCATTACAATCAGAACCCACAAATGTAACCGCAGACCACAAACAAATTATTGGTCAGTTGTGTGATACCAAACAGCTGTAACTGGACTATCACAGCTGACTAATCTGTCAACTAATTAACCATATGAATGATTTACAACACGCTGTATCAATTTTAATAAAATATGGATATTCTGTGAGTCTACAAATTACACCCTAATTACAGTAATGGCATGAGTAAATAGGTAAAATATGTTTTCATGACCTGAAGTTGGGTAATAAAAATTTATGATTTAATCCCGATCATTATTTGACTGAAACAGCAACTTAACTTGCTAACTGTCTTAACATGGAAAGTTTTCAAACAGATAATATTCAAGATAAAGCATTTATGAATTTTCTGATTAACATTACACAAAAGTAGGTTACTTAAGCGTCTGAAATTAATCTACTAGAACCAAAACCAAGATTTCCATTATAATGTTACGGAAAGTAAATAAAAGAAGCGTCTTATAACACTTAAAACATATATTTACGCTTATGTTGTTACTCAGAAGACGGTAAATACAGAAAAATAGATGTTAAGTGGTGATCGATTTCGATTGGACACTCCAATCATCATCAGACCCAATAGGCGAATGCCAAACATTGTTTTGTAGGACATTCAGATCGCAAAATATTAACATTCGCCTATTGGAGTGTCCAATCGAAATCGATCACCACTTGCCGTCTCTTTTCTATATTTACCGTCTTATGAGTAACAGTATAAGCGTAAATGTATGTTTTGTGTTATAAGACGTTTCTTTTTTTACTTTCCGTAAATTTAATAACACGTACAATGCTGATCAAGAAGTCATTAGAATATTTAACAAATTGATATTTATTTTAAATTTTTAACTGCATCGCAGAAGGACACCTAAAACCTATTGTTATTGACATACCCATTATGATTACTACCCATCTTTACCTCTCTTTACACACGTTTTTCAGTGGACGATAATTATCTCAACCGTACTAAGAATGTCTGAACTTAGTGCAAAGTACCTCGAGCAAGGTTTTGTTTTGTACCTCCCGGTTTAAACCAACTCGGACTGTACAGTATTGGATCAAAAGTAATTTGATGATTCAGTTTTGTTTTTCAGCCCACATTGAAACGAGGATTGTTTATTCAAAATATTCTCATCAAACGTTAATTTAAAATTTAACAATATCATTTATTCGTGTTTGAGAAGAACTACTCTTATTTTTCTTAAGCTTTTTTTTCTAGTCATAAAAATATTCATCGATAAGCAATTGATCTTATTTTTATATATTCTGTAGTGTTTTTTTGTATATTGTATATTGTAGTTGATATTGATAAGTAATATTGATTATTTCTGGACTCTTATATTGCTTCTTTGAGCACAGCTTATAACAATTAACGACACATTGATCGATACGTTTGATATTAGGCAGCCTTGTTGTCAGCGATCTTTATGTTGACCATTCCCACTAATTTAGCAGTATATTTAAAATATATTTTAAATCATATTTTTATATAGTACGGCTTGAACATAGTATGTCTTATTAGTGTGAACTATTAAACTTACTCACGAATATAACAACAGAAATGTTTTTTGTCATTATGATATAATTTATGTTACAAGAAACATTATGTTAAAAAGTTACGTTTGTCATAAATGGATAAGAAACCTTTAGAAAACACATACATATTTCTTCATAATTCATAAATACAATTCAGTTAACACTAGGTGTCATTAACAATAGATTAGTATAATTTACGATTCACATGAGTTAACCACAAATGCAACCACAGATCATTAAACCAATATTGGTCAGTGGGGTTTGAATAACAAATAGCTCTCAATAAAGGACCATCCATATAAAATAATTCATCCGACTGTACTTTCGATAGTTATTAATGGGGCCTTAATTATCTCTGTTGACGGTCAGCACCTTACTTTTGATTATTTTTAAAATGATAATAATTTATTTGTGATGTTATAATAACATGAGTTGCAAGACATAGTAACATAACGGTTATATTAGGCACACATTAAGAAGCAGAGGTTAAGACATATAAGAATAATTAGAAAACTTAAATATATAATATTCAATAATTGGGAGATTTCCATTATTTCATAAAATGTGAATGGTATACTTAAGTATTACAAGGAGAAACAACGCACGGCCATTTGTATTGACGATGTATTGTTCATTAGACAAATCTAGACATTATCCAATATCTCATATATGATTAGGGTTCTAATTTGAAGGCAAAGCTAGCGCAGGCCTTCTTCAAAACAAAAATAAAATAAAACTGCAACTAAAAACTAAGACTAAAACACTAACTCAAACTAAACATCTTTAGTTTTTCAACATTTTTATGAAGAAATATAATATCTAAAAACACAACTGTTTAGTTTTACAAATTTTAAATCTATTATGACGATAGCAAAAACGTTACCAGACTAAATTTAACGATTTTTTATGTAGTCATGTGTACAAAGTAATGTTAATCAAAATAATTTTAATATGCAGGTGGAGTTAAACAATTGTATTCGGATTACAATATTTAAATATTTCGAAATTACTGAATCAAAAACACGATTTATTTTTGTTTATTTTGTGGTTATCCAAAAAAAACTAGTAATTTTTGAAGTCATTTTAAGTCATTTTCAAGTCTTTAGTCATTTATATTATTGTTAAGGGTCCTTTTAAAGCTGTATATGTGGATTGAAAACCTTTGTCTTCCTAAATACACACAATTATATAGGAGAGTAACCGTGAGTTTGGTAGTTTCAACTAATACCTAACTACACATTCGTATTATTTATTCACCCCATCTACTACTTAAGCATATACTACATTGGTTTTAAGTTGTTAAGCTGTATGAATTGATTATTTTTTATACTATATGACTAGTAATGGTATACACCCAACCGTCATAAATGTTACCTATCTTTGGAAGATATCTAATAAATATTTTTTATAGCTAAACACTATGATTGAATAAAAATAATAAACTCGTGCCATCCTACCAGTTAAAAAAATTAATTTGAAAGTCAACAAATCAGGTATTTTGTAAGCGATTCCTGTAATAAACGTGCATCCCTATTCCCTGATATTAATTATTGTATTGCAATTAATGAACTATACTAATTATCTAAATTTTTTTTCGGACCAGTAACCAATTAATGCCAATCTAAGTTAAAAAAAGCAACAGTTGCGGCAATTTATTGAAAGCAGTTCTTTTCCCTTCTAACTTAATAACTTCTTGATCAGCATCGTACGTCTTATTACGTTACCTGAAAAAAAAACCAAAATATATACTTCTAATAACACTAGTAATAATATATTTACACTTACACTGTCCAATGGAAATTGATCACCACTTCCAAACATAAGTATACTTTAAGTACATAAGTAACATAAGTACTTCTTTCATATGTATTTACCGTCTTTTGAGTGAACAGTGTAAGTGTAAATATATTATTACAAGTGTTATTAGGCGTATATTATCTTTTTGTTTTTTCAGGTCCTTCACACCTATTTGTTGATTATTTAAATAAGTATATTCACCGCAATAGAAGACCAAATATGTTCATTCAACATAAATAATAACAGCAATTTTTCAAGCAGAACAATAGCAACCATAATGAAATCACTATCTTTTTTATTCATTTTCACAATCACATTGCAGCCCGTAAATAATACTAATAAATAGTGTTTCAGAATCAATCATCATCTATAAGCTTCGCGCAATACAGCACATGTTTTGCGTTTGAAATGTTTGTAAATCCCTTATTAACGCTAAAAACACAATCACCAACTCCAGTCACCAATAATTAATTTCTCTCCTCTGCAGCAATTCAATTATGATAATCTGATCTCTTGTAGCGTAACTAACTTAGCCTCATGTTCAGAGCGACGGATTTAATAACACTGTAGACACTAGACAGGTCAATGGACGGTTTAATTAATTACTTCCGCTAAACCGTGTGTAAAATGCGAATTGTGTGTATTAATAAATAGTTTTACCTACGATCGTTTTTTGAAGAAGCCGTTTCAGTCCAGATCCTAATATTGAAAAGAACCATGTAACAGCATTGTTTACTTACTTGACAACATTGTTGTTTTACTTAACAACACGAGTTAACCAATGTTTTACCAATGAGGTTCAAGGATTGAAAGAGGAGAAGTGAAATTGTAATGCTTCGAACGTCAACTAATCAGCTGTTTAGACCAAGTTAATTGTTAATGAGTGGTGCAATTAGAGTTTGGTGCAATGATTCGTTGCATCACTGAAAATGGCACTGATAGGTTATAAACGAAAACATAACCTCTATTAGAAGTTATGAGTAGTGATTGTTAGTAAAAAAAACTGTCGTGGAAGTTAATTTAGTGTACAAAACTCGGGCAAATAGTGTTAAAGACGGAAAATATGCTCCAATTGTAATCGGTAGAATAGTACAGCTTTCGCTCATTCTATATTAGGACTTTATTTGTTCCGTGATCACAATCGGACGAGGTGTCTCTAGGAAAAGGGTGATACCTTGAGGGTACAATATCAATCAAGGCTTACAGATATTTGTTTAAACTATAAAAAGATTTGAAGAGAATTCATATTTTTAGGTTTTTAAAATGTAAGTTGAGTGTATAGAGAAGGGATATTTTATGAACATATATAGGCTAGAAATGAAGCTAGAATCATGAACAAGGACAACGAAGTTTTTGCTCTGGACAACTGTATAAGATGCATTTTTTAGCTAACAGTAGTCTGTACCTGTTACGTACAGCTAAGCGAAGATAATAGTCTAAAGTTATGAAATGAAAAAATTTGTCATTAAAATATTTATCGTCAAGTAAAATAAATCCTGGAAGTAAGAAACTTTAAGTTAATTAATATACCCAATGAAGAACTATTTTGCTAACCGCGTGTCCATGCTAAAACATAAACGCTCAAGTTTTAAGACTAGCCTAAACAAGTCGGCAGAAATTACTTTGCTAGACAGAATCAGATGCCTTTTTTAGATCTAGGAAAACTAGCATACTTCCTAAGCGATAAGCATAGTGGCGTATTAATCACTGATCATTTAATTACTTTATATCACGTCAATGGAGACTGTAACTATTTGTTTACAGTGAATTTTTTTATACGAGATAACAACACGAGTTAATGTAACGAATCAACATGATGTGGGGCTTAATGAGACATTTAAGCATTAGAACCATTGATATACGTGACTGTGATTTAATTAAGTGTAGGTCGGAAGGTTAGTGGCTTAAGAAGTTAATTGAATTCGACCACACAAAGAACATGCGATTTATACAGCTATGGTTCAAATGTAGCTCTTCTCTGATGAAAAAGAGCTGAGAATAGATTGTAACTTTTGTTTCAACATAAATATATGAAACTATATGTTTATTCTTAGATAAATATTTAAAAAGGTTAAATAATGTATATACATCTAATAGGTTTTAACGATTAAAAGTTTGATCACGTATTTTGAGGATAGTAATTTTGGAAGTAAACTGATTGTATATAGTAACAATGTACTTCTATCTAATGTTATAGTTTTATACTGTTGTTGGCTATTGTTGTTTTATATTGTCTTTTTATTTACTTTTTGTTCCCTCAAAAGGATCGAAAGGTTGTAACATATTGAAACAAACTATCATATAAAAATTGAAAAAGTTTGAGAAAAAATGAAAACAATTAATACATAACCCTGGAATACAATTTCAATAGTTTTAAATCCAACCTTCTTTCCCTTATTGGTACCGTGCTTGATACTATAGCTTTAAGTATATTTTGTTAATCCGGATCAGAACGGTAATTTAATACAGTGTTATGAACAACCAGGAAATAGCTAAATACACGGAACCATGAAAATAATAATAAATACAAATAAACCACAGTTTGTTTAATATCCTAACTGGTTACAAAGAGTTAGTAAAAATGAATAATTTAAAAATGTAAGTTAGTAAAACCTTAACGAACATGTACTAAATGAGTAAACTATTTTATACCTATCCTACAGAATATGGAAAATGTCTGCTGTTATTAAGTGGCTTGTCAAAGTTATAATCCCATTAAATTATAACAAAACCACATGATCCAATAACTTAGGAATGCTCGTATCACATGCTAGTTTGGTTTAGACTGAACTATGCAAGGCTCTTTCATAACAACTACTCAATTAATTGAATATGTCCTCTTAATCAAAGCTCTACTATTACAACAATGCCAATCTGAGTTTCAGGTAAAGTTTAATCATTTAATAATTATTTTTTAACTAAGCAAGATGGTAATTATATTTTAAACATAGTTGTTGGTTAAAAAGTGTCCTCAATTGGTTTTATTAAGCATTAATTTAACGATATTGTTATGCATTAAGATTATGATTACGGTTTAGTATATTAAGTAAATACAATGCATTCTCGAAACATTTATTTGCCTCCATTTCGTACTGGATTGAGATATGGATCTCTGGTTTTGCTGATATTCTTTTTAACAGATTCCCTTCGAAATGATGTGTCACTTGATGGGGCTTTATGGTTAAATATTTTGAGCAGCCCCCAAAATACTCCACTTTGGGGTCACGGGAAAAAGTTTCATTCCAACCAAAAATGTGTTTTAGTTTCTTGTTACGGTAATACTAAGATTAGTTTTCCTAGTACAACACATAAAAATACTATTGGATATTGATGTGATTTATATAAATGGGGTCTCTCAGGCTGATGAAAAACCAAAATGCGCGCAATCCTGTAATCGGTTGATATTGAGACCTCTAGCTTATTACGATATTCCTTTATACTACTGGCCTTTAAAATTTGGTGTTACTTGATGTGGATTAATAATATTTGTGAGTCACCCACAAAAAATCCCATTTTAGGGTTTCGGACGAAATTGGAATGCCAACAAAAAAGTGCACTTTTATACCATATAGAGATGTACCAAGTTTGGTTTTCCTGATACAACCCGTCAAGAAGTTAATAGGGGGGTTCCATTCGTTTGCCCAACCCTGTATATGTTCAATTTTAACAAACAAATATTTTATTTTCAGCAAGTTATTGGAGCTTAACAGGTGTGTTTGTTTAAATGTGTTTCTACAATAATTTTATTTAATCTATTTCATAAATGTGATCTACTTTTATTTTTGGGTCTCAAACATACATATTGATTAAACAAAGTATAACATTTCACATTACAAATATCCCATTAATTACATAATCTACTAGACAAGTCATCCGTTAATGTTTGTTTTAATTCATAAACATTTCAGGGGTGAAACGAATGTAATTCAGTACGTTGAAGGCTCCTTTAAACAGTTGCTGAGGAATCACAGGGCGTGTAATATCTTAGCAGTGCTTTAAGTGGTTCTCGTCTTTTGCAGCTTTAATTTCTCGCTCGGTTGAAACCCAACACATTACCGCAAATTACGAGGTCGGTTTGATATTTGGTGCGATCTTGAATGATCTTCGGTTTTCTAAGATAATATTATTTACTTTAGGTTTATACGATGACACCCTATCTACAATAAACGTGACGCAATTATTAAAAGAGGTTAAATAAAGTAGTAATGTAATTGTATGTGAACCACAAAGCTGATTTTTTAGGTTTTTATTAGGTGATATCAATATTTTAGGTTTATCGTAGGTTGAAATCGTACCATGGCATTAAGTAAAGTTGGAGTTATGATATACGAGTTATGACTATATACAGTATATGACTATACTATGTGACTTATTTTAAGCTACAGATATTCACAGTTAATCAGCGTCACTGTTGTAAAATTATAAGTAGTATTTGTTCAGGCGTATCGAAATTATCTACCTTCGTATGGTCGCCATTTCAGGTTAAAGTATTACAATGGGTTTACCCAAGATGAATTGATATTAAGAAATAAGAAAATATATTTTCTTCTCGATGCGATAAGCTAGCTCCAACTTTCTTTGCTTTAATACCAATAATGTTATTCTTGTGTAAAAAAGTCTAAGTCTACCACATAATAAATTGTTGTGTATTATGACTGTCAAGGCATTTTTTATCAAGGTTTGTGTACCTTAAATTTTACTCATAATGGATCTCACTACTTTATTTTAAAGCTGGAAATAGTAAAATTTAATTGGGAATAAAACATCATGATTTAGAAAACTTACCTGTAATATTTCAAATCATAAGTATTTGTAATTTATCTGTGAAATTTGCTCATTGGTTATTTTAATTTTTTGTCATTATTTGTCACATTTAAACTTAAGCAGGACCATTAAATATTTATTACTTAAATTCAGTGCAAAGATGTTATCATACGTTATGTGTTATACCTAAGTTACCTAAGTTACCTAAGTTATATAACATTATATTTTATTATCACCAATGGCTTTAGCAATAATATTAGTTTTACTCGTATTTGTTTGAGAGGTTTAAGTCTGTTTTCAAAGTGGTCTCAGTCAAACAACAAATCAAATCAAAGCTTTGGCTCTGGAGGCCTATATTTACCTATGCAGATTGCCAATGTGGTCTGCATTCTAATTTAGAAGGGGTTTGGTTTTTCAAATCGTGCCGGTTTCATAGCCACATGAAACCGTATTAGTTTTAATACGTTATTACGTCGATTAAACTACATGCGTAATGCAGTAGCAGGTAGATATATACCTTTATTTATTTTTTTTATTTTAAATGATCACATGACATTTTGTCGATGGCAGAATCATTTTCTAAAATAGTCTTGGCAGGATTTTGTTATTGGCTCATTTTAAAGGACAAAGTACAAGGTTTTTTTTATTACTTTGAGGACAATTATAATTAATAATAATTATTACTTATACAAAAGCGCTAAATCTTGCCATACGTATCGAAAAATCAATCTAATTCAAGTAATATACAGTATAACAAACCGAAATCTATCCTTCTAAACAAAAGTGTGACGAATACGTCACGACCCTGGTATGATGTATAATTAATCTATGTCGACAAGTACAGTACCGAAAGTTTAATTTTCATGTGCGCGCCCAAGTGTTATGTTTGAGGCAAAGCTGATCACAGGAGCAGGCAAGGTCTGTTTGGTTTAAAAAGGTTATTGTACTTTCAGCCTTTAGTACTATTCCTGTTTTTTACTTTCTCCCCCTAAACAAGGTATATGAAGAAAGTGTTCATTCCGTTTAAATTTTCTAGTTAAAGTTTTGGGTAAAATTATTAGTTTTGGGTCACCCCTGAACAAGAAAGGTTGTTTTCGAAGTGATGTCTGTGCGTTTTTGTTTGGATGTGTACAGAGCCACAGACTACACCTATACTCCGATCTTGACGAAATTTAGTGCAGTATGTGCATGCTAATCCACAAGTATATCCTCATGTTTCGTTTTAATATTTTGAAATATTGATTTCTAATGGTGAATTTCTCATAAAACCCCATAAAATAAAGGGAAAATTTAATGTTCACTAAAATATCTCAGACTAATTTGATTAAAATTTACTATGTTATGGTTCTTTTAGCTATAGATAAATCGTCTTATTCCCACTCAGGCCCGCAACGCTGTATAATTACGAATTAAAAATGTTATAGCAATTTCTGTTACTTTGCTATTGACAAGCTAAAGGGAGAAAGTATGTGTTTATGTTGGCTGATACCATTTATTTATTACTATGCTTAGTATATTTTTTTACTGCAGTAGAAGTATGTAGAAGGATAAACATTTGGCATGCTAACTCATAATTATTATTTAGCTATCGTAACAAATAACAATAATATTTTAACCTAATAAATAAAATGTTGTGAATGAATGAATGAAGACCGATTATATGAAAATGAATTACTTTATTTAAAATCTTCCATCTCCTTAGTTAGTCTCGTATGACAATGTTGTCGCAGCCAATGTAGAGATTGGTAGATAACGGCGCTGTCTAAACTACTTGAACTTACTTAAAATTTTGTCACAAGGATGGTTAAGCCTATTTATGTTATCATAGCTAATAAATACATGGTTTAATCTAGTTGCTGCCAAAATCATTGATCTCGATAATAATCCATACTAGTCAAACATTATCTCCTAAGTTGACTACGTAATATATCTTTTATATACTGTATATACAGAAGGAAGGATTCCTTCCAAACAATTTGACCTTATCATTTTATCTTTTTAGTTAAGATACGTTATATTATAGTGTATAAAGAAATATCCTTAGGTAGTGAGAGGCAAATATAATGTCTGTCTCATCCAGCCAATAATTACACCAGAATTCATTGTCCTACTTCTGGATATTGCTTTATATTAATTAAAATATTTTGTTCCCTTACAATACCAACATTAAACAGGATATTGTAAGGTAACAAAATAATGTAATTAATAATAACACTTCATATCCTTCTGCTTTCTTTCTGGAAGATGTGATTTAATTTAAGTCCGGGTGATTTTACTTTCCAGAAAATGTGTTACGAATTTACAGTAGCATGCATATAGGGGTATGATAAACGAAATAATATATTAAACGTATTACCAATAACCTTTTTCGTATTTTCGCACTAGAAGTAAATCTGAATAGACTAAGTATCCAATCAGTGTTTTATTCACTATACAGGTGAATAACATTAACGCATTAAGGGCAGTGTAATATAAAAACATATTTTTTTCGATTTTTATTTGGTTTTATTCCTTAGAATTTTCTTTTTATATTGATAGTTATTTTGTTAGCCCAAAAATATGAATTTATTAAAAAATTAGCAATTTCAAAATTTAAAGTATGAAAGCATTTATTTGTGAGTGTTATAATGTAATAACCTTTTCTTTTCATTGATTTTCCGAATCACACATATCCCAAAAACTATAAGAGATACAGGGGCCAAATAATGTTCACACCATGTTTATAGTATTTTTTATGCATCCTAAATAATAGCATGTTTTAGTAAGAAATAAATTTCAAAATTGCAATATTTTTCATGATTTTGTATAACAAATTTATCGTTATGGATAATGTAAAACCCCTGTGTTAAGAGCTAGCCAATGAGTTTATCTTTAAAATAAAACAAACCTGTGACTCTACTTCCAATAGGTTTTACTTTCTCCCCTATACCATAGTATATGGGGACAGTACTGTTTTCAGGTTAATTAAGATATTATACTTAAAAGATAACCATTGTAACTCTTGGTCAGTGTAGAAGCTGGAAGGGCCTCCTGATTGCGATTTTGGCAATATTTATACGTATAATTGTAGAACTGAGTGTTAACTAACCAAATATTTATCACAAATTAATGTAGGTACAATTAGTCAAAACATTTATCAAAACAATTCAGAGTCTGGGATACGGCAGGAGCTACAGAGCCGCTAGGCAAGTGATTTGATTGTCTCAAAACAAGACTTCGTTAACAACATCGTTCGTCCAAGCAACTCAATCTCTACACATAATGGTTTGTAGAACATACCAACTGTTAATAACTGGCCGATATGATTGTAAATTTATCTAGTCGTGTAATCATACTTTTCGCAGAGCTCAGTTGTTCAATCTACCTGTTTCGCCATAAAACGGTATCGTCAGGGTAACAAAAACAAATGATCTCAACAACAAATTGGTTTACATGATAAGGTAAATTTTACCGCCAATTAGTTATTACCAGTTTAAATGTTCTGCCTTATTTATATTTATATTAAATAGTTGCAAGTTAACTTACTCTCGTTTGTTTTATTTTAATGAATAGTATGATAGTGGTTAAAGTACGTGTTTAAACACTTAGCAATAATAACTAAGCCCTTCGCATTCCCTCAATTCTCTGTATTGATTTTCTTCTTCCATTCTTTTTTCTCCGATTTCCTTCTTGATTTTTCTGCAATTACCAATTCCATGAGTTTACCCAAAAATAATATATAATCATAGGCGCAAGCAATGGTTTCTTAATTACTACTGTATAAACAACCGATTCCACAAATATCAGTGACATAGCACCAGGATAACGAAACATAGCTGCGTATGTTGCTGTTATTAATGCTATATGACTGACGTCCCGCTCAAAAAAAACAAACTGATATCTGGATATTGCTTTCCTACACATCATTTTAGCTTTATACTGCCGCAAGGTTACTGAATAATGTAACCTGACATCAGTGTAAACAAATACAAACAATTTAATTCCTTCGTCCCTGATGTGTGTCCTGTAGTTGTAAAAGAAGGGAAAAATACTGAATAATCAGTTAAATTATTTTCTGAAAGATGAAATTATTAGGTTAAAGGTTGATCGAACATATACCAACATAAATTTGTTCTTAAATAAAGTAAATTATTTTCATTGAAACCTTAAATGGAAATTTGCCATAGTTACAATTAATTACCATCAACAGTTTTTTCGTAAGCAATTCTTAAACCTTTTCTTATTATTATATGCTTTAAATTGTGCTTAAATAGATTGTTTTAAGGTTTTAATTTTTTTACGTAGTGTTTTTAAGCTCCTCACCTCTGAGTTAATCCTCAAAACCTCTTAAAACGTAAATTATCATAAATATAATTTACAATGCCCCTAGGAAAATAATGAAAGGTGTTGAAGTATAGCCTACTTAAATATGTTTAGGGCTTTTGGTTTGCAATAATAATATATATTTCATAATTATGTTTCGATATACCTGGCCAAGAAATATCTATGTAGTGCCTTGTTGTTTTTCATACACGTCATGTTTGGGAAGGTAAAGCCTCGAAGCCAAAGCTTAGTTCCATGAGCTAACTCTATCTCACACCGCTCGCCGTGAGTGTTTTGACAAAACGTTGGCGATTCTGCTTTAATACTAATAACCCAGGCAAATTAGGCATATGCTCCCCAAAAAATCGTCTAAATCTGGAAAGTGTTTTAATACCTTGTGGGGGTCCCAAATAAGACTCCTGTGAGTTTGCGACGGATTCTGACGTCTGCTTATGTTTTGGGAGTCGAAAAACTATGAAAATTTTGCACTTTTTTCAGTTTTTCGCCTATAACTCCTAAATAGAATTAGAATTATGATTATGAATTACTAGAAAGTTTATTTTATGGTTATCATCATCCAGAGGTTTATCCAAGAATGTGTGAAGGGAAGGGTAGCAAGACCCCCTGTGTAATTTTAAATCTAATATTGTTATCTGAGGTTAAATTTTTTTTAATGAAATGGCGACCATACAAAGTAGGTAACAATCAATTACCAATATTGATTAATAAAAAAAAACATTACACGCAGAATTTTGTGTTTTCCAAACTAACTACTACAGGTGCATTTTTGTATAGCATGCGTCGTTTAGGAGTCGTAAGCCGAAAACTGGTCAAATAATCAAACTTTTGGCCATGTTGATGAAAATATGCCAACTTTGAAAAGCTACAGCGGCTAAACGGCTCGGCCGATTTTGATGTATTTAACACCAATCGACGCGAAATTAAATGCACTAAAAGACACTTTCGAACAACATTTTCCTTACGATTCGTTATTTAGGAGTTATAGGCGAAAACTGAAAAAAGTGCAAAATTTTCATAGTTTTTCGACTCTCAAAACATAAGCAGACGTCAGAATCCGTCGCAAACTCACAGGAGTCTTATTTGGGACCCCCAAAAGGTATTAAAACACTTTCCAGCTTTAGAAGATTTTTTTGGGAGCACACCCTATATTTGATCTAATTTCCCTGGACTATAAGAAAAAACATTTAAAGTTGCTTGGTTGAATAAAAAAAAAAATTAAAATAACAATTCAAAATGAGTGAAAAATGTCTTAAAATCAGTAGGAGCCAAATTTAACGAAATTTTATCGAATCATTATTTAAGTATTTGATGCTTTACTGTCGAAAAAGAACTAGTTCTTCTTCGCTTTATTTTTATGTTATTTTTAAGAATTTTGGTTAAAACGAATGTGTTATTGGCTAAGCTATATTATTAATTTTTTTAATTGGTTAGTTAATATTATTAAACAAAATATTGTCTAATTTTATATAAGTTAAAATAAGACAAACACCAAGACAAAAGTGGCATTCATATACTTTTGGATACTCTTCTTTTCCTCCTTTTATGAGAGGAGGACGATGCTGGAAACGGTGGTGGAAACCATCGGCTTCCGGATGGAGGGATTATATCCGTTCACAGATTGGTTAACGTCCGGTTCCCTTTGGCGGCAAAATGTCATTGTTATTCTCAAGTGATTCACCGCGTTAGAGTAGCGATATAAAACTGAAAATTAATTCTGTACACAATATTCAAAACAGTTCTTTCGGCAGCTTTATTAATACTATTTAGGCTTAAAATAATTTGAAGTTATTTGTCATCATTTAATGTACAAAACTTGTCATTTAAGATATTATTAACCCGTATTTTCCATTCATGTCTCCTTTTAAGATACATAAAGCCAGTAAAGTGACATGACCTTTCAGTATATTTCAAACAATTAATTATGTGTGTCGACACTCTTATAATATTGCATAAAGCAAGTTTGTCCATGACGTAGATTTTTATCAATAATTCCAAGAGCCGTATGGAATTTCGTTTCAAAACTGAACTATATTAGGTGAAACATTTGTTTTATAACTACAGGAAACACTAACCACAAATGCATTAATGAAGCTTGATATTGTACAGTTTTATTTGAATATTTGAGAAGTAGAAGAATTAAACAATATTAAGCAATTTATAATGTTTAGAATAAAATAAAAGAGGTACCTACTGTTCCCGTATATTTGGTTGAATGACAATCACTTTAAAAAGATAAAAACTTTAACCCAGTTGCACCAAACCTAACAACAATAAAATAAAGGACCACATTCCGGTAAAACCCCTTGAAAAATAACTTCCATGAAATTATTTTCTTCCAGAGCTTTAAATGGTAAACAATGCATTTCCTCTCAAAAATATATTTCCCATTTAATAATTATTTGTGTTTCAAGAGTAATATTCGTAGTGGCATTCACTTTTGCAAAATTTCATACTGTATATCTCAATAGGGTAAAAATATTACATTAAAGAAATAATGTTATTGTATTTTTATTAGAAAGGAGTAACTACTGAAAATGTTATGCTAGGTCGTTTGATTTTATTTTTTTTATAAAAAGAGTTCTTAAAAATATATAATATTTAATATTGCAAACATTTTATATATCAATAGATGTCCTGATCGGGCGTTTTCCACTTTTTTATCAGATTCAGTTATTGTTTGTTATAACACGATTTCAATTTAAAAGTCCATTTATTCAGCGCTAATCTTCCTCCTGCAAAAGAGCCAATATTTACTCTGTCAAAGTAAACTAACTCGAAATTAATACACTCACTCTTCCTACGTTCGTGTGGTATGGAATTAATGTTTAAGATACAAATTGTATACAGTATAGCTGTCTTCGTCAATGAATTGGGTGTTCTTTAATTTGCAATTGTCATTTGTTCAGTTTTACTACATTATACATTACCTGGATAAAACTAAAACCATTATTCATGTTTTTAAAATCTTATCACTTTATTGTCTTGAAATTGCTCATACGTTTAGTGTGGTATTTCTTTATGAAAATATGTAATTTGATTCTTTCCATCATGCAACTTTAGCATTGCAGTTTTGTTATTAACACTTAAAAACATAAAGCACATTGATAAATCGTTTAGTATTTAAATGTCAGTTTTTAAAACTTAATTTTTAAACTTTGAAAATTAGAGAATGAGATAATATTTAAACAGAGGTCAGCCCAGAGAGAGCTCAGTATGCGGGTATTCTCATATCAATAAAGCAAGGGCTTGATAAACCGTCTGTCTAGAACAGCCGGGCCTTGCTCTTAACTTCTGTACTTAATAAATATGCCGTCCAAGCATAACTCTTCCAACCTTAAATACGCAGATTTGCTAAAATTCAAATCTACCGTCGGTAATATTGAAGTATTGTACATCCGGCATTTAGTGCATGCTGTTTATGTCACGATTTATGAAATAGAAGGTTTATACGGATTAAATAAAAGGTTAAAACACATATCTTCATGAATGTTTGGACAAATTTACTACATTATCCGATCCCTGATACAACAACACTAGTAAACGGAAAATGTACCCGAAGGTCCTTGTCATAACCTGTAAAACATATGTTTTACATTTCAGTATATCAGTATAACCTACTTTGATACCCTGTATTTTAAAATGACTCTGATAACTTGTTTTTGACTAATAATGGTAAAAACGTACGTCAGAAAATCCTTAGCATGTAATGTAGTGTTAAACGTAGTATATACTTGTTGGGAACCCAACACAGTACTTGTGTTCCTAAAGGTAAGGCTGGGAGACGATGACAAAGTTTCTGTCCAAAACATTGATCCCCTGCACTCTTATCTCCTTAGTTGATCACTTGCAATCCCGGTGCTTTACAGGTTCAAAACAAGCCAAACCTTTAACTATTTCTTCTTAGGTGATCGAGTATATTACATTATATGAGCTTTGGATTTAATACAATTTTCTCAATCGGTAAAACCTCATCTTCCTTCCTAATTGGGAGAACACGGGCATATGATGTGATCAATTAACGGCAAGGAGGGTGGTTTGGCTGTTGTAGACAGCAACTCTATCACCCTCTCGCTATTTTGGGCACTTATGTCACCAGTACATTACAATAATTGTTTATCGCGTTGATTATTTGAATTTAAAAATTACTACTTATTTGTACCTATTCCTGTTAAAGCGTATTCTTTGTATTATCAGTTACTAATAAGACAATGCTAAAAAGTTCATGCGAGACTTTATTATAAACTGGTTATGTCAAAATATATAATCTACGTTTTTGGCTTGCTAATTTAATTTATATTAAATGACGATATACAGTTAACAAACATTTGGCCGTAAAAATATCTCAATATACACTTGTTTCTTTTACTTCTGCCTATAAAGTAGACTCAGTCAACTCACAAATCAAATAAAATCTTTGGCTCTAGAGTCCTATATTTACCTATGCAGATTGCCAATGTGGTCTGAATTCTAATATAAAAACACGTTCAATTTGTCACTCCATGTTGGTTTTTACTATCATTTCCAACACAACTTACAACAATACATTATTACTGGTATAATACTATAATATGTAGTATTTATTTATTCTATTGTTGCTCATTAATTTTTTTTAAATATGATTTTAATTTTTTATTATAGTGAAAATAAAAATATTCATAGGTAGCAACTAAAATATTTAACAAGCATGATATTATAGTTACAATTATTCAAACAGTATCTAAACAATTCGGAGTTTAGGGCACGGTAGGAGCTGGAGTGCCGCCAAGCAAGTGATTTGATTATCTCAAAACAAGACTTCGTTAACGTCCAAGCGATTCAATCCCGAAAACAATAGCCATTGTGATAAATGATTTGCTGAAAGTTAATAAATGACTAACAGTTAATTTCTAACTACCCCGATAGAAAAAAGAATAGGAATTAGACGCATTTAAATATTGGCCATAATAAGTAACTTACTCATTTAATAGTCATTATATATTTATTTGACCAATTAAAAACCCATTCGAAAATATTTTGCCCATCTAAATAAATGGCATTATCTAAATGGATGAGGTTACGTAGATCTATCTACTTGTCAATATGACTTGTAACTTAATACTATAACTTTTAACTTGATTTACTACTAAAGAGTAATTATTGTTGTAAA
This sequence comes from Macrosteles quadrilineatus, assembly GCF_028750875.1. Taxonomy (NCBI): domain Eukaryota; kingdom Metazoa; phylum Arthropoda; class Insecta; order Hemiptera; family Cicadellidae; genus Macrosteles; species Macrosteles quadrilineatus. The sequence goes on from NW_026542602.1 coordinate 11,988,743, forward strand.
ATATATAGATAACTTCTTGATCAGCATTGTACGTGTTATTAAATTTACGGAAAGTAAATAAAAGAAACGTCTTATAACACTTAAAACATATATTTACGCTTATACTGTTACTCACAAGACGGTAAATATACAAAATTCAATCACTTGCCATCTGTTTTGTATACATTTACCGTCTTGTGAGTAACAGTTAAGCGTGAATATATGTTTTAAGTGTTATAAGACGTTTCTTTTATTTACTTTCCGAAAATATATAGGTCTATAAAATTGTATTGGACAATGATTGAAATTTTTGGTGGCCATTGTAAGCTAATACAATATTTGCTGCACTGACTCTTTCGTTATTATCTTTATGGTCGGATCAAAATTAATTGTTTTCCCCTATTAACTCTTAGAAAGTTTTGCATTCATATGAAACAATTTTAGAGAACCTCGTCACATGTTTTATTCAATCTTAAAAAAGTTGTGGATAAATTTGAAAACTAAGAAGAAGGTTGAGGTAATCGTAAGTCAAAAGAATGAATAATGTCTATATTTTTCCTTGTATACCATCAGAGTTATGAAGATTTCGTCAAAGATATAAATAGCTATATAAACATTTCAAATACTAAGGGGTTTTCTTAAAAGTGAGTATTTTGATAATTTGCTATATATCTAATTTTCAAATGGTTAGTATAATGAAACACGACGGCCAAAATGACGAGTTTTTTACTAAAGCAAGCCATAAAATATCCCTTTTAATTGAAATAGGATAAAAAATATTTTAAAATTAAAGAATCGCGGGACGGAATATTATAAGAGTGGTTTGCTCATACAATGCATGATTCGCAACAGTCAGTAAAAATCTTTAAAAAGACCATTTTTTTTAAGTAAAAGACTGACACAGCACCAAGATAAAGAAACGTAGCCTCAGTGCTATTATTGCTATGTAGCTGTATCACTGATATACCACACGAACTGGGATGTTTTTGAAATTACTTTGATATACGGTATACCATAGCTTTATAAAGCCGCAATCGTTACAGTTACGATTAATGGATATTGTAAACTAAGTATAGAAAAATACAAGTGTTTGATTTTGTTCATAACTTGTGTATTTTTAAGAAGCGACATACAGCTTTAAAAGATTTAAATGTATTATAAGCTAAATTTACATTAGAGAGAATATTTTCTTTAGGTAAGTTCATTGAAACACGTCCTTATATTTGATAGATAAGACGAAAACCTTTAAAGAGCAATTAAAATATTTCCAAAAGACACTAAAAATTGTAAAATCTCACTGTAATTGTACGTACGTTTCTTTGGTGCTAACCTTGTTATTTATTTTTCTGTTTAAATATCAGAGACATTATAAATATTAGTATATTGAATTAAGGGGGTGTTTATCATAAATATTCCCCAAATATCTCTCAACTTGTAAGGTAAAACAAATAAACATTTACTAAACCAATGGATCAATCATGTCCATGGGATCTTAATTATAATTCGTTAAGGTAATTCGAATGCATAAACAATAAATTATGTTCGTTCAACGAACCTTCTTAATATAATTTTTTCAAGAAATAACTAAGCCATATTGTTGTTTTTCATACACGTCATGTCTGGGGAAGGTAAAGCTGCAAAGCCAAAGCTTAGTCCCATGAGCTTAGTCTATCTCACAGCGCTTCCCGTGAGTGTTTTGACAAAATCTTCATAACTCTGATGGTATACAAGGAACATACAGACATTTAGAGTTCTTTGATTGATTTAAAATAAATTTAACATTTAACATTACCTTATGAATCCAAAACATTTACAAAGAGAAGTTAAAATTTGTTGATTTCGTCTTTCAATTCTTTACCATTGTAACTAAGCTAGTTTCTTTTTCACTTCACTTTAAAATTTTGCTAATCAAGGATAAATGCGTATTTTCCAGTGTTGTAATCGTATTATTTGCAGTTGTTTTATAGGCTAGTTAATGTTATCAAATAATAGTCATATTTTTCACATGTTAAATTAAAAAAAAAACCAACAAGGCAAAGCAGTATTCATATGCAATGAGGTGAGAAAAGGGTGATGCTAAATGGTGGAAACCATCAGCTTCCGGATGGAGAGACTATTTCCGCTTTAAGATTGGTTAACGTCCGGTTTCCTTTGGTGACACAATTTCATTGTCATTCTACAGTGATTTACTGCGTGTTTGTAGCATTATAAAACTGAAATGAAAGTCTTATATAAATAGTAATAGCAAAGGGGATAAAACGTAAAATTGTATTCTTTATACTTTTTAGAAGTTATAGTTGAATTTGATATCTCTTAATCTAATAAAGCTTTGCTAGGCTTGTCATAACAGATATTATCAACCCATTTTTTCTATTATCATTTCTTTTCTTTATTAAATAATATTAAAAAGTGCTAGGATTGTACAGCATATGTTTACCTCTAAATATTATGTGTTCATTCTTTAAAATTAATCATTTAAAAACCCCCTCTACTCTGTTGGACATAGACCTGGAATTGTTTGTCACATTACTTTAAGTCAGGCCAACATTTGACCTAAGCCCTCAGGGCTCTCACCGTTTCTGGCATTCAGATTCTTTATTACCTTCACCGCATCCCGGTCAAGGTCAAGCTTCTTGGCGCGGAGAATTAGTAAGTGTAATGGCAATCAAAAGGCAATAATTACATTTTAATATTAAAAGTTGGATGACGGAAAAATAGCAGCCTAGTTAGAATGCATAGATTATTAAAATTAGATAAGTATTGTTCTTGGATTTTCGGCTAAATGCCAAGCACTTAGATAGTAAAAAACATTAACCTAGTTGCACAAAACGGAACAACAATAAAAGAAAGAGCTACATTCCTGTGAAAATCTCCGAAAATAAAAACTCCTATAAAAATTCTTCTCTTTCTGAGCTTCACACGGATACAAGGCACTTCACCTCTTTTGATTGTTTTCTCCAACGACTATTTTAAATTTCGAGTTTTTTTATATATTTGTGTTTTGCCCAATTAATGTATAATGTTTCGTGTACGTGTAAGTGTTATTTGAAAACTTTCAACCTTGTGTCGACCATTCCATGGATTAAATCAATGTTAGGTTTGACCTGAAGTGTTAGGTTTGACCTGAAGTGTTAAGTTGATAACACGAAACAACTTTAGTCAACCAACTACAATCTAGGATTAGTTAATGGATACAGGTATTTTAAACTTTTTGTTGTATTTATTTTTTGTTATGTTAACAGATATTAGATAAATTATTAGTTATAAAATGACATAATATTTAAACAGAGGTCAGACCAGAGAGAGCTCAGTATGCGGGTATTCTCATATCAATAAAGCAAGGTCTTGATAAACCGTCTGTCTAGAACAGCCGGGCCTTGCTCTTAACTTCTGTACTTAATCTTTATCTGTACTTACTCTTATCTTTAGAATTTCTCTCATTTGTTTCGATTTCGGTTATAATACTGTACTTTATATTATCTCTTACTTGCATGTACGAAACATCGAATTTCACATTCAGTTCTTAATACGACTATCAAATAGGTACTGTCCTAACGCTGGAAATCAAATAATCACAAAACGGAAACAGTGCCCCGATAGAAAGGCAACGACAGCCACTATATGTTATGCAACGAATATTGTTAGAAAATATGTCCAAATTTCGGTAAAATTAAAAACCTAACGTTATTACTTCAGGTGGTCGTAGTAGGTCCATTATGAGTGTTAAGCTCTAATATCTATTTTAAACTTTTGTTGGGAGGCTGGCATTTATTTATTGCTTGAAGATTGTTACGTTTTCAGTAATTATTTAAATGTACAGTCATGGGTTTGGAATGTTTGAAAAACATATAATCAAGTTAGTTTGTTGTTCTTTTTATACTAGGAACACAAGCTTATGTTAAATGTCGAAATGCATCTTACATTTTTTTATCGACTAAATTATATTTCTGACAATGTCCGTGATATTACCATTGACTATTGGATATACTAAATTTGATTTACTTGTTTACATAAAAGTTTGTGACAATATTATTATTGATTCTTTGCGATATAACAATCCTTTTAAATTAAACAAACCTGGGTTTTCAATAATATTCTTTAAAAACATTACACTTTATTGATAATTTACATAACTGTCAACTTAATGGATTTTCAATTGTTTTTCATCTAATCATCGATATTAGCGACAACAATTAAAACTGATTTTCAGCCTGAATTACTCAAAACAACTTCACAATATAACTTTTTTAAATTACTTTAATAACACACTTGTAAAGTAATAATAGTTGTTATACACCTGAGATATCCTACGTTTAGTAAACGACAAATTTGATGATATTTCTTTATGATTTTCGTATGCCTCTGGACCATTATTTGTTTTTTGCATATTTTCTATTGGGGAACTCTCGTAAGTTAAACAAAATTCATTTTTCCTTCGTTTTAATAAACTTAAAATAACGTTTGTGGGGAAACCATTAAATCATATAATGGAATTGTAAAATCAATACAATTTTGTATTTCGTAAGACTATACCAGATTCTAGCATTGTGCAACGCGTAAGAAATGGTTTATATTTCTTCGAAAACTTTTGTTTTGTAAATGAGAAAGCTGATGATTATAAAATAATCCTTGGATATTTTCCATTTAAATTGGACAGAATGACATAGAACATATAAAAATTGTCTTTGAATGACATGCTTATTATAGCACTTCAACTGTTGTTTAAACAATTAGAACTTAAGGATTACAAAATAAACCTTGAGTATTTTCCTTTTAAATAATATAGAATGACCTAAAAACTATGTGAATTGTCTTTGACTAATGACAGAAAAATTTTACTAATCACAACTGGGGGATGCAAATAGAGATGCTTTCTTATTATTTTTTTTATGTAGGGGGTATTTTAATACCCATGGTGCCAATAAGAAATAGGAATTTATGGATCGCATGTTTCAAATATATTATTAATTTTTTAACAGGCTAATATTTATAAGATACAGAGTACTTTTAACTATGATATATATGATTTAGAGGGTATTGGTCTTCTACATTGAATCTTAGTATTGTTTTAAAGCATAGGTACAAATGAAGAATAAGATTTTACGATCACTCGAAAGACAATTTTTACGGTACGATAACCAGTAATCATAAGACTATGAAACCATAAAAAGGATCAGAAATTTCTTTGGTTTCAGTATTTTTTCATCGATTGATAAAATATAAACTAGGAATTAATGTTACAAAGTTGGGAAATTCGTTTGGGAAACACGATAATCATACGACAAAGCACTCAAACCCGACCTGAATAGTAAATGCTGTTTGAATTCACTTAGGAAACAATCACCTCTGTTAGTTTGTGTTGAATTGGAGAGAAAATTATTACTTTCCGTCAATCACTAATTGCTGCTCTGGTATTGTGAGTCAGAAAGGAGTGATAATTTATTTAAATGTATATTAGCAACTATAGAATCTATTGTATATCCATCAAAGCCATATGTATTTATAATACCTATTAAACCATCCCTATTATGAAAATATATTTATAAATTCAGTTTGTGGTTCAGTGGTAAAAATAATTTCCTTAAGTAGTTCTAAACTGTTCGTATGATGTAAATTATTTTAGTATTCCAAAGTAAAAAAAATCAAAAACTAAAGTTTTGAATCTATATGTTATTTTAACTTTATCCTTTCATTATTTATTAACAGTGTTTAAGTAAATTATAATTATTGAGTTGAAGCAGGTAGCCTGAAAGTGTTGACCACCTTTGCTAATATTAAACCGTTAGGTTATATTAGCACTCTAAACCAGTCTATTGGACTGTGTAGTTCTGCTTCTACCCAAAGGACCTAAACATTCTAGTTGCTTCATAAGACTTCTCATAATATTCTACAATTAATTGTAGATCAAATTGAACGTATTTGTTTCTGTTTTCCACTGGTAATCACAAGTAAGCTTTTGTTTACCAGGTAACCAATACAACACCTCGACTATAGCTATAAATAACATTGTTATATTATAATTTGTACCTCTTGAATAATAATCGAGACATGACATTTTCAGAGTGAAATTCTATTATGAGATATCAATCGCTTATTGGCAATCATATATTAAAGATTTAAGGCATGATATTATTTAGGATGCACACAGCGTATACATATTTACACATTCATATATGGGGCAAACTCGAAATATAAATAACACTTCCACGAAAACGACACATTTAATTTGATGCCAAACAAAGTGTCCCAAAACCAATTTGGTTTTGATATTGCTGGCTAACGTCCATGATATGTTTGGGTGTTGTATGCAGCATTAAGATTACAATTTAGTTAGGGAATTCAATGCAGCAACAAAACTTTGTGGTATTAATATTCTCTGTTATATTAAAAATAACCATTATCCGAGTCTGTAGACAAGAACACTTTTTTCCAAGGCTTAGAATTATAATCCAAATAAAAGTAAGATTTTTGAGCGGAGCGAGCGAAGCGAGCGAAGCTCTTATACGTCGACTTTTATGCATTTCGTAATACGCAAACTCCTCCTAGACGGCTGAATCAATCGTTTTCAAATTTTGCATGGTGATAAAGACCATATCGGTGAGTGCCAACATCTATATGGCGTTAAAAAAGTCTCTCAGGAATCCGTAGAAAAATGAAACTGAAAATCACATTTTTTTAACATTAGTCTTATGGGTTGCTAGGTAACCATGTTGGCTGAATTAAATAACAAGTAAAAAGTAAACAAAAGATTTGAAGTTTTAGCATGTGCTCATAATAAGCCAACTACCCACAGTATACTAGGAAATTACAAATACAGTACAAAAGGAAAAACATCACTTGTTAATATTGAGCAAAGATTATACTTAAGATTACTCGATACATTGTAGTCAAGGGTAGCAGTGCGAAGTCTAGGATCTGTTTATGACGAATACATTAAGGTATCTGCAATCCTAAAATGCTATGGGAAGGGAAGGAAACAGGTCCGTGAAGTAGGAAGTAGTGAAGGAAGTAGTATAGGCAATCATAAAATGTTATGGGAATAGAGGGAAACAGGTCCGTGACGTAGGAAGTGATGAAGGAAGTAGTAAATGCGAGCAGTCCGGAGTGTGGGGACTGTTTATGACAATAAGATTAGGGTATCTGCAATCCTAAAATGCTATGGGAAGGGAGGAAAACAGGTCCGCGACGTAGGAAGTGGTGAAGGAAGTAGTCAAGGCGAGTAGTCCGGAGTGCGGGAACTTTTTATGACGATTAGAATAAGGTATCTGCAATCTTTAAGTGCAATAGGAAGGGAGGGAAACAGGTCCGCGACGTAGGAAGTGGTGAAGGAAGTAGTCAAGGCGAGCTGTCAGGAGTGAGGGAACTGTTTATGGCGATTAGATAAGGGTATGGGCAATCCTAAAATGCTATGGGAAGGGAGGGAAACAGGTCCGTGACGTAAGAAGTGGTGAAGGAAGTAGTCAAGGCGAGCTGTCTGGAGCGTGGGAACTGTTTATGATGATTAGATTAAGGTATTTGCAATCCTAAAATGCTATGGAAAGGGAGGAAAATAGGTCCGCGACGTAGGAAGTGGTGAAGGAAGTAGTCTAGGCGAGTTGTCCGGAGTGTTGGAAATGTTTATGACAATTAGATTAAGGTATCAGCAAACCTAAAATGCTACGGGAAGGGAGGAAAACAGGTCCGCGACGTAGGAAGTGATGAAGGAAGTAGTCAAGGTGAGCTGTCCGGAGTGTGGGGACTGTTTATGACGATTAGATTAAGGTATTTGCAATTCTAAAATGCTATGGAAAGGGAGGAAAATAGGTCCGCGACGTAGGAAGTGGTGAAGGAAGTAGTCTAGGCGAGTTGTCCGGAGTGTTTGAAATGTTTATGACAATTAGATTATGGTATCAGCAAACCTAAAATGCTACGGGAAGGGAGGAAAACAGGTCCGCAACGTAGGAAGTGATGAAGGAAGTAGTCAAGGTGAGCTGTCCGGAGTGTGGGAACTGTTTATGACGATTAGATTAAGGTATTTGCAATCCTAAAATGCTATGGGAAGGGAGGAAAACAGGTCCGCGACGTAGGAAGTGGTGAAGGAAGTAGTCAAGGCGAGTAGTCCGGAGTGCGGGAACTGTTTATGACGATTAGAATAAGGTATCTGCAATCTTTAAGTGCAATAGGAAGGGAGGGAAACAGGTCCGCGACGTAGGAAGTGGTGAAGGAAGTAGTCAAGGCGAGCTGTCAGGAGTGAGGGAACTGTTTATGGCGATTAGATAAGGGTATGGGCAATCCTAAAATGCTATGGGAAGGGAGGGAAAGAGGTCCGTGACGTAAGAAGTGGTGAAGGAAGTAGTCAAGGCGAGCTGTCTGGAGCGTGGGAACTGTTTATGATGATTAGATTAAGGTATTTGCAATCCTAAAATGCTATGGAAAGGGAGGAAAATAGGTCCGCGACGTAGGAAGTGATGAAGGAAGTAGTCAAGGTGAGCTGTCCGGAGTGTGGGAACTGTTTATGACGATTAGATTAAGGTATTTGCAATCCTAAAATGCTATGGGAAGGGAGGAAAACAGGTCCGCGACGTAGGAAGTGGTGAAGGAAATAGTCAAGGCGAGTAGTCCGGAGTGCGGGAACTGTTTATGACGATTAGAATAAGGTATCTGCAATCTTTAAGTGCAATAGAAAGGGAGGGAAACAGGTCCGCGACGTAGGAAGTGGTGAAGGAAGTAGTCAAGGCGAGCTGTCAGGAGTGAGGGAACTGTTTATGGCGATTAGATAAGGGTATGGGCAATCCTAAAATGCTATGGGAAGGGAGGAAAATAGGTCCACGACGTAGGAAGTGGTGAAGGAAGTAGTCTAGGCGAGTTGTCCGGAGTGTTTGAAATGTTTATGACAATTAGATTATGGTATCAGCAAACCCTAAAATGCTACGGGAAGGGAGGAAAACAGGTCCGCAACGTAGGAAGTGATTAAGGAAGTAGTCAAGGTGAGCTGTCCGGAGTGTGGGAACTGTTTATGACGTTTAGATTAAGGTATTTGCAATCCTAAAATGCTATGGGAAGGGAGGAAAACAGGTCCGCGACGTAGGAAGTGGTGAAGGAAGTAGTCAAGGCGAGTAGTCCGGAGTGTGGGAACTGTTTATGACGATTAGATTAAGGTATCTGCAATCTTTAAATGCAATGGAATGGAGGGAAACAGATCCATGACGTAGGAAATTGTGTAGGATGTAGATGTGTGGATTTATGCATCTCCAATACTACGGTGCTTTCAGAGTGAACTAATGATTTTCCCCGAGCAAAGCTCGGTCCCCAGGTACTATAATCAAATGACGACACTAGCTTGAGGTTCGTGACGTATGAAGAGGTTAAGGAAGTAGTAAAGGTGAACAGTCTGCAGTATGGAAACTGTTTATGACGATTAGATTAAGGTCAAAACGTTCCTAAAATGCTACGGAAAGGGAGGGAAACAGGTCCGCGATGTGGGAAGTGGCGAAGGAAGTAGTAAAGGCGAGCTGTTCGGAGTGTGGGATCTGTTTATGACGATTAGATTCAGGTATCTGCAATCTTAAAATGCTATGGGAAGAGAGGGAAACAGATCCGCGACGTAGGAACAGGTGAAAGAAGTAGTAAGGTGAGCAGTGTGGAGTGTGGGAACTGGAAACCGTTTGTAGCAGTTTTAATGTATCTGCAATGCTGAAATGCTATGAGAAGGGATGGAAGCATGCCCAAGACATAGGAAATTGTGAAGGAAGTAGTAAGGTGAGCAGTGTGGAGTGTGGGAACTGGAAACCGTTTGTAGCAGTTTTAATGTATCTGCAATGCTGAAATGCTATGAGAAGGGATGGAAGCATGCCCAAGACATAGGAAATTGTGAAGGAAGTAGTAAGGTGAGCAGTGTGGAGTGTGGGAACTGGAAACCGTTTGTAGCAGTTTTAATGTATCTGCAATGCTGAAATGCTATGAGAAGGGATGGGAGCAGTGGGGATGTTTGTTGCAATTAGATTAACGTATCTAAAATACTAAAATGCTATGGAAAGCGATGAATACAGGTCCACGACGTAAGTGGTGAAGGAAGTAGTAAAGGCTGGCAGTGCAGAGTGGGGAAACCGTTTGAGCAGATGGATAAATGAATTTGTAATACTTAAATGCTATGAGAAAGGAAGGAAACAGGCCAATGACGTAGTAAATGGTGAAGGAAGTAGTAAGGCTAACAGCGCAGAGTGTGGGAACTGTCTTTGGCAATTAAATTAATGTATCTGCAATCCTAAAATGCTATGGGAAGAGAGGGAAACAGGTCCACGACGTAGGGTGTGGTGAAGGAAGTAGTAAAGGTGAGCAGTGTTGAGTTTGGGAATGGATTAATGTATCTGCAATGCTAAAATGCTACGGGAAGAGACTGTAGACTGTAATATGTTAAAATGATGACGAAGCACAAATCGATACATATTTTCGATACATGCAATCGTTTACAATCGAAATTTACTACTGAGTTGACAACAGCTGATTTTTACTCCATAGAGGCTAAAAACGATTTTTACTCCCTAAATATTAAAAATGCTACTTTAGACCCGCAGCGCATGCATGAAAAAATACTGTTTTTACTGCAGTAAGACAAAAACAATATAATATGAACCCTTGATGACTCCGCTCAATTTTGTGGATGCCTCTGCGAACGCCACCTAGTAAAAAATAAATCTTAAGCTTATAAATTGCCCTCACTCATGAAAGAATGACAAATATTATGCCATACTAACTGTACAAAAAGTGGCTGAATCTAAGTGAATACAAATTATACTTTGGATTAAACTTAGAATTTTTTAAATACTCATGATATATTAAAATACTTATTTTACTTTCTACCCTATGGAAATGTACCGACATCGGAATTGCCATATGATTAGTTATTACAAAAATATCAAGCTTTTAATCACGTTTACAAAATTATTCTTAAGAAATCGCTTCTTCGTGATCGCACTGAATGTCACTTGCATCTTAAGCCCACATTTAGGACCAGCCCGTCCCCTATTGTTAGCCAGGCTATAACATTGTGTGGTCATTGTGGGGTTGAGGTCAATTAACTTCTTCAACCACTGAACCTCTTTCCTACACTTAATTAAGGCCTTAGTAAATAAGTTGCTGAAGCATTTAATTGGTGTAAGGATTAAGTCATTGTTCCAAAAAATGTCCAATTTTCAACAAAGTCAAGTAGTATACTGAAAACTACCATGGCCATGGAGTTTGTTTTGTGTTGGGTACCATTTAACTATACACCCAAACCATAAAATGACCGCCCATTTTATATAAAAGTATATCAGTTAAACTTATTTTTATTAGCTTTTGTTTGGAGTTGTTAGTGGTATATTGGTGTTTTACGGATGGTATATTGTGGATACTGAGTCCTCAAAAGTCAGGAAATTGCAATTTGTTTTTGTACAATAGCAGATGATGAAACGAATATTTACACATTATGTACTCTGTATTCTTTTAAAGCGTATTATTTATGTCATACAAATGTATTATTTATACCAAGATCAAGACATGGAGGTTTGTACAACAGCAATCCAATTTGCAATAATTATTTAAAATATCAATTCTTTAATGAAGATTAATCAACCCATATTTTGAGTTTTTTGTTTTCAGAATTCAAATAATTATACAGAGTGTCCCTTCCTCTATGGACATGTATATAGCGTTATTTCTTTGGTTAAGACAAACACATTTCACCATAGGAACATGGTTCTGTGGTGCCTAGTTTTCTGGAGGTAATTGAGATTTTGCAAAAATGTTTATCTTATAAAGACCTATTTTTGTTTAAAATTATCCAAAAAAAACATCAACCGTTTCAAAATTGTGGCATCAACATTTAAAACATTTGATGCCAAATTTCACAAAAACCACTAACTTCACAAAAACATTGCAAAGGACAAAAAAGTCAGTAAATTTTATGTAGTTTTCAATGATATCTTTTTTTTTTAAGAATGAGTAAATAAAAACAGAGAAAATGTGTTCTTTTCATAATGCATGACCACTTTTCTCTATTTAAACAATGCTAATACTCCTTTTACATTGTCTAAATATCTTTACAATCATCTGTTATAAGTCAATCAGGAATATTAAAACATAAACGCTGATTGAATCATTTGTTGTTGTTATTTATAAGTAAAATTGTTGTTTATTATAAGTAACATTAATCTTTCTTTATAAATTTAAAAAAAAAACATTGATAATGTAAACATTCTCTTTGTAATTATTAAATGTGTAAACAAACTAAAAATAACAATCATATCAGGTAAACCACTAGATTCCACCACTCAAGGTGACTGGCAGTTGGCCAATCTCAGACCGGAAGTAACCGCTCCAACCAATAACAGGTTCTTAATTAATTCACCCATAGGAAGTGTCGTTTAAGTGTCGTGCTTTAATACAACTACTCGGCAAAGGCTAAATATTTTTGGAAATGAATGATAGAATTTCACGAATACCTGGGAGCAACAACGGATATTATTCCCCCAAGGTATCGCCCTCTTTTGAGCCAACTCATCCAATGGTAATAACGGAACAAATAAAGTTTTAATCTAAAATATTCTATTGTTTACCACTGAAAATCCTTTCATCTCTTTGCCAAATACCAACTAAATATTTATCTCACTGACCGTTATAAAAAAAATTGATGGATTGTTAATTGTTTTGCTAACAGATCAAATACATCCACCAGGTATACCCTAAAATAGTTATATTTTGCTTGGGGAATTTTTAATATGAAATTGCTTTAGCAATTAAACATTAATCAAATTAAAATTTAAATCGTTATTGTACTACTCTTATTTTTGGTTTGTTTATATTACTTATCAACGTTATTTATAATCTTGAGAGTATAATCTCTTTTAACTGGAAAACTAACTAGAGCCTGACTAAATCAACCACTGTATTAGCTCAGCTGTACAACGATTGGAATTACAGTATATGGATGGATTGTACACGTCATGCGTTGTAAACTTTTTCTTTGACTATAGCCCAACATTGACACCACCTACACACATTGTCATAAAACTGAAATATTTACAATGCAATACCTACTATAGCTTTCAAAATATAAATTTAAACGTTACACTGTATTATAATAATTACCATACTACCTATAATTGGTTTCATTGATACCATGTTTTACCTTTTACAGACATATCAACAAATTTGATAATACTGTTAACAAAGAACATCAAAAACTTAAAACTTATTATAACCTCCAAGGAACGAATTTCATATTATGTTTGTTTAATACAGTTATTAGGTGAATAAACGAACTAATTTACGATGAATATTTTTTTATTGTGGAACTGTACCATTAGTGTTTTGCTCACCTCTATTAGGGTATAATCATCACTAAAAGACTGGGCAAACATTTTTGGGCCATCACTTTATAATCAATTCTTTAAACTTGAACAGGAGCTATGATTTTTGTTCGCTAGCTACTTTGTTCATATAGTTCACATAAAGTGTTATACTGTAACAAAATTATACTGATCTTGATTCTTGGCGATGTGTATTATTGAAGAAATCAAATAATAAAACACCTCTGATCGTTTATATCGTGACGTTTATCTAACATAAAATAGAAGGGCTATTTTTGGTACGAAATTAAAATACAAACTAAATTTGATTGCATGGCAGTAGTGGTTACCTAAACTATAATACCGCATCACAGATCATCAATAGAATGTGGGACAACCACAGATGCAGCTATTCTAGATAGATACAAGATTGGACATTGTGGTGACCATTGCATACCGACCTGGGTATCTCTAGCTGTTATTTTCAAATTCCAACACCTATATCCACAAATAACAATCAATTAAATCACTTCGTTGTAAAAAAATATATAGCTAATAATTTTAAGCGTCATGTTTTAGAAATGTCGAATGGTCATAACCATTCGAAATTTCTAAATCAAATCATAATATGTGAAAGTGATTAAAATACAAAATGGTAATAGTATTTAGCCATTTTAAAATATTTTAACCCACGTTTTTTTGCAGCCTTGGGAACCTAAAGTAGTGTACCGTGTTTGATTAAATGTATTTTAAAGTGTAAAGGTTGACAAAAAACCTGAATGAAATACACTCAAATTACGTTGGATGGAATACTGGTGTGTGCCAAAGTAAAAACTGTACACCAAAGTAAAAACTGTACATCAAAGTAAAAACTGTGCACCAAAGTATCCTATCAGTATTATAATCTGTGCAAGGAATCCCACTTAGTCGGGTGAGTGTAGGAAATGTATATTTTAACCTAATAATCCAAATAGTGCAAGAATTGTTTTACTTGTTTGACTACTAATAACCAGCTATTAGTACGTCATAGACGGAGTTTTTAAGTGGGACAGGGGTGAAAACACCACCATAGGACCATAGGAACAACAGAAGTCATCATGTGTTAATAGATAGCCATAATTTATTACAATATTACAAGCATTTACAAATAATACATGATGCCTACTGGTAAAAGGCAGGTCACAATTCTCATAGATTTCTCTTCAGCAGAATTGCCACAAGTAGCAAACACTTTTTCATCTAAATTATAACTATTAGGTAAAATGTAGTGTGTCTGAGTTCTCAAACAACTAATTAACAATAATAGTTAAATTATAACACCTTGTGTATCAATGATTATGTCAATAATTATACTAAAGGCAAATTTGGTAGTCATTTTTAAAATATCTAATTAAAACCATACCGGTATTTTACAATTGAAGATTACAATATTTAGTAGATGGTAATTCCTAATTCTATCAGTTTATGCGTATAAATAAAGTGTATAAACGGATAAGGAAGTTGTGCATTGGAGAATAACCAACACAGCTGATTGTTAACTGTATTAATTCTGTCACATTCTGATATATCTGCTGACTTGTCAATATTAGTGTCAGAAACACAGTTCTGATGCCATCCAGCCCAATTGTTAGTGGAATTTAGCACTTGATCACATAATGTTCCAAGTATCTACTCATATAATTCAATAACTACAAACGGATATGTTCTTAATTTATTAGAAGATAAGATGTTGTTTATTCGTTCAACTTATGGTATCACTTTATAGAGATGATAATTGTTGCCCTATTTGTTATTTTAATGATTTTTTATAATCGTTAGCTATAGGTACCCCATGTATATTTTTAATTTCAATATCGTATTTTATTGCCTTTTACCGCCTGAATTCACATAGACAGATATTTCTTTACGGAAATGAATATTACTATGTGATATCACTTTTCAAATATAAGAATCTTGGGTGGTAAGATTTGATGTTGATCCTAACATAAGTAGCTAAGAAGGTTCTTGTATCATTATCAGTTTTATCCATCTTCATCTTTGTCCCACGTAACTTGCTCAACAAACAATTAGATTTCAATCTCATTCATAAATAAATTCTATACATCTCATTCTTATTCCGAGTACAAATATAATATTGTAAAATTATAATTAAAACATTGTTTTACGTGGAAGTTGATGCAATGAGTTGTGCTAGATAATAGAATGACTGGGGGTTTATTGTACAAACCAAAACAGCGAAGGTGAAACCAGGCAGCAAAATGAAACATTGCAGAGGCGTATCCAACTGTTATTGCAGCCATATGTTCTCTACAGATAAACCGTTCTCTAGAATCTCCTTTGAAATTGTGTACTATATCACCTTTACATTGGTATAATCACTGATATTCTTGTTGAAGGTAATTTACAGAAAAAATAGTGACATACACTTTCATAAATAAATGAATACATAATTCTCGTTGGATTCCTTAATAGAATATTTTATGTATTTTATGTAAATATGAAATTATGAGCAATAATGTTAAATTACACAAAATTAATTAATAAATCAAACACATATATTGAAAATCTACAATACAAATTATTTTTTACAAGGATTGTATTAATAAAAATTATATTAAGGATTGTATTAAGTCTGAGTTCATTTTAAATAGCAAATTTCAAACCCGGGAAACGAGGACCAAATTTGGATTATACCTATTGTTTTTACCTATTTCATGTAAGAGAGGAACATTTATTTGTTCCTGTTATGGTTGTAGAACTTTAAGCATAGACACCCAACCAACTTGACTGAACTATTAACATTAAATATTAGAACAAATCGAAATATTCCTACTGAACAACGAAACAAGTATCCTAATTCAACTGTTCATATATCAGAACAGAGTAGTGAGGTATTTACATAAAAGAGATAATAAATAATTATCTTTATCATAACCTAAAAAACTTCATTTTAACAATATTTTAAGCTAGCTAATTTTATTCTTCTGGTCGGACCCAAGTACAAGGTGCAAATTCTATACTGTTACCATGACACACCTTAGTGTCTTAAATTTAAGATCAAGTATAGCGTGCTGTGAAAGGAGGCAAGAAGGGCATGCTGAAATAAGAAGTCGTATTATTCCAGTAAAAATCCAATATAATGAAATAAAATCTTAAAACTAACAATTGTTCTGCATGATATTGTCCTTAGAAAATTAACAAAATTGATATCTTCACTTAACCAAAATAAACATTACAATCATTACTAATCCCCCCCCTTTTATTTTGCCCTCCCCTTTCATTGATCGATCAAACCTTATATAAAAACCCCCTAAAACTTCTTGTCCTCTCCAAAGTCCATACTTTCCTACTTTTCAACTCAAATATAGGGCTAATCATAAAATTTGAAAATATTGATGTGTAACATGGTGAAGGGTACTCATCACTTCACGAACGCTGTCTTCAATCCTTGGTGGAGCTTCAGTGAGATGATCTGAGCCGGAGACAGTCTACTGGTGAGAAGACGTCCATGGTTTGCAAACAGATTGTCCCAGACGGTTGTTAGGCCTCCAAGAAGGTGATACTGGTCCAGACTCCTCCAGACAACAGATAGGCGATGGCGTACTCTCCGACGATGTTTAACTCTGGGACTTGAACCCTAGGACATGTTCCAAATTCGTACTATGGATCCCTTCTTTAATATCTTTATTTTAGTATAGTTACACATACTTTCACACATCTATCCAGCAAAGTTAATTTTCCCACAAATCGTTTCTAAAGTCTAGTTTCCCCAATAAATTTTAACATAGAATACTAAAATTTCTCATTTTGTTCTCATTGACAAACATTTGAAATAACCCCTTTAAATAAAATCATTCGTAAGTACAAAACATAAAATATTTTAACATATTACCTTTTACTGAATTTACATAATAGTAAAATTGACCACAAAGTAATTTTAATCAGCTGTCTCAAACATGTGTCTAATACATCTTAATTCTTTAACGAATTACTAAATCAGTTTACTGTGACATTTTAATTAAACACAAATAGCCTAAATTAAACATATCCTTCTTCCATATCGAAATAAATAACTGTTTAGACAAATCCTTAATAACTACCCCAAACTAAAACAATATTAAAATCCTGTCGGATCAACTAGAACATGACTTTGAAACCAACCTAATTTTACCTTAAGAAATCAAATTTAATCGAAATATTCTCTCTGAACAGTTACTGATAGTTATAAAAATCATTTAGATTGACACAATGCTCTTTAAGTTTAATCCCTTTTAAGATACAAAGCTAAAACAATTTTTTAACACTCGTTGAAACCTGAGCCAAAAACACGTGGTGTTCAATCTTCATATCTATCAAAATTTAAGTAAAATTATTAATTGGTTTACCCAAAAATGCTTAGCTATATATTTACAAATTGAAGTTGTACTGATTTTTCCTGGAATAACCTTAAAACATAAATTGGTTAATTATTTGCACTACATACCTCCAAATCGAGGGAACAAGTTGACTGTCGGCCACAACTACGCAAAATGAGATTGAAACAACGTGGTTCTCCTCCAAATTATGAATCATCGCTACCCTAAGCCTAGTCTCGAACACTTGCCACCAGACTGCGCGCTTGCAGTTATCAATGCTGGTATCGACTTGAACTAAGAAAACCGGTTTCTTCTAGTTTTCCAGGATTTGTATTAACATTCAATTCTATTTCCTTATAACATATGAAAATAAAATATAATTTCTGTCACAATCGTGACAACCAAATGTGATAATGTAAAACGAAATATATCATTTAGTATATAAGGGAATTCAAACATGTAACTGTTCAAATTTGCTTGATGTAAGCAATTTGAATTTTATAAGCTGCATGTCTTCCTCACAAATGCCTAACGTCAAAACCTCTGCTACATTATCAGGTTGTACATTATCATATCAAAGATGAAAATCTGGCATTGACAGCAGTGCCAACGCTCTTTCATAAATGGAAAACATATTTTGTTTCTGAACTATTTTGTGAACATATTTTCATTTATATTTTTTTATGTTAATTTATAAACACAATTACTTTAGTAATTTTTGCCTGTTTTAGACAGATAACAGTTCCAAGGTAAATCTCATATTTTAAATACGCATTTCACATATTTTTGCATCGGTGCTTCTTATTATAATATTAGTGTTATAGATTAAAAAATATTTCAAGTAAAGATATTTCGTAGATTTTTTAAGATATATTTTTAATGATTATTTCCAAAGGCACCAAAATGCAACGCAATTGTCTAATAATTCAAACCCAATAATGCAATTAGTATCAGTAGGTTATATGGTAAAACAATTAAGTAATACAATTAAATACAATGATAGTCATATTTTGCTCAAACCCTGCTAGATGGTTAATAGTAATGAGAACTAAGCAAACATAGAAGACTTGTGGGGTGGAAACAGTATGTAAATTGTAATGCTAATAGTCTTTTGATAATTACTACGCCTATTCCACTCACTAATGACATATTATAATTTTTTAATAAAACCTACCTAAATGTTAGTAATATATTTAGTTGTGTTTGGTCATCTGCATTTGAATGAGATTCAAACTATATGTTAAATACTAACCAACACGAAAATTAAAATGAAAAAAAAACAATATTTTTTTAATAATTTGGTTTATTCCCATAGATTTAGAATACCAATATAACATCCACCAAAATCTACCAAATAATTGTAAAGGTATTTTAATGTAGTTTTTGGATTTTCTCAAATATTTATTTAGACATTCGTCCGAGATTACAACTCAATATACTGCATTGAGGCGCATATTACGCTACCTACTCCTGTTTCTTTAATAAAAAAACCCTATTTTATTTTCCAATAGATACACAGAACGGCAATTGTTGCTTTATAAAAATATCTATCTAGAAAGATTACTGTTAAATTCTCAAAGCCTCTGTTTATACTGATATCTAATGTCACTCCCGATTCTACTTGATCTCAGTGAAAGCCAGATACAATGCACGAGGGACTGTCAATCTCTTACAGGACAATGGCACAGCCACACAATACGTCACTGCAAAGCCAGCAATGCCACACTGTGATAGTATAGTGGCTATACTGATATAGCGGCTAAACATCTGCTTCTCTACATATGATACAGTATCAATTGAGAAGTCATCGGTCGGATACAGAGGATCAATTACTCGGAAATGAGTTTTGAATGTTACAACAACAACAAATTGATCATGTATCCACCTTCTGCCTAGCAAGGCCCCACTAGAAAAACAGGCCATGCTGCAGGATCCATGACGTCACACTTGTTGATAGATTCACTGCCATATTCCATGTGTTTTGGGAAAATAAGATAGTTGTTTGTCAGATTTTAACGGTAAGATTAGTACAACTATCACAACTATCCACCACTAGTAGTGTTTGGCTGCCCACGCTGCAGCAAGCGACTGGACTGCTTAATATGGGAAATTCCCTAATTAAGTGTCGATTGTTTTCTTGCTGCATGAAACCAGAGGACTGGCTATACTTGCACTCAACTATCCTTTGCAATCGACTCCTTATCTGAGATGAAATTACGAGGCGTAGGAAACACGTTGCTGTGGTGACTTTATATCTTAAGAACTTATATTTAGGTCGGGAGAAAAGGCAAAGACATCATTAGAAATTCTATAAACGATAACCTGTATTCCTAAAACCAGTCGCATCAATTGTTAAAGGATAATGTTTCGTGTACAGTATGAGGCTACTTTTGGACAAATATTTAAAAATACTATGTATCAAGAGACATTCTAGCTTAGTAAAACATTATTTCTTTTAAGCCTACTTATTTGGTTATTTACAGTTCCGCAGTTTTCCTTCACCTATCTACAAACATTATTTTCAAAGAGTTTTTTATCCTCCGGATTACTGCATTATACTTATAATGGGTTACAATACCTGCATATAGTAATCCTTTTTTGTTGTTTTGGCAACCAGTTTCGGTTCTTCTGAACCATCATCAGGCCTTTAAGTTTCGTGTTATCAATTCATTAAAAGGTCGTTAACAAACAGAGTTCAATAAAAAACATATACGGCACACGACAACATAGAACGGACACACGATTGGGAAAAAAAGAAGAAAAAAACACGTAACAAACTAAGGGACATTGAAAAAAGTCTAACATGACCGGGCTGAAGTAAAGTTTAGACTGGCGTATTAATTGAACTCTGTTTGATAACGACCTTCGAATGACATGATTACCTGACACCTTAAAGGACTGATGATGGTTCAGAACAACCAAAACTAGTAGCCAAAATAGCAACAAAGGATTACTATTATGCAGGCATTGTAAACCATTATAAGAATAACTACCAACCTCTTGAACTGATAAAGACACAGCCACCTAATGTATCACCACAAATTTGGAGAGTTTTGTAACTGTTTATTCTGATTACTAATGACACAATTAATTGTGCGTGGTCACGCTGAAGTCAGCACGGCAATCTACAAAACCGTTTGTTTAAAAAAAAAGCAATCAAGGGGGTTGGATTTCTTCTACAAAACTAGTTTTGATTTATATTAATCTGAGTTTGTGTAAAAAAAGTGTATAAATAAATTATTGTATTGAGTTAAAAATACTATGATCGCAATTGAGATGTTGATATGTGTTCTTAAGTATAAAATGTTTACCCAAAAGAAAATCAAGATAAATTTAAACAATTATTTACTCAAGTGTCTAAAGCACGGTAGATGATTAGAAAGTTTGTTAAACTTGCAACTGTAATTCATCCCAATTAGTAATCTGATCAACTTTAGTCACTGAGGTGCTGATTGGAACGTCTTCGGCAAAAAGCAATTATATCCGGTCGTTTGTTCCATTGGACTTGCTAATACTCATTCCATTAACCTCGTTTTTAAATGTGAATTTCCTAATTGAATTTTGCTTTTTCACCCAGTCTAATTTTTACTTAGCCTTTTCACATTTGCAAGGTATTTAGTGCAGGTTGGATGGTTTGACTAATTATTTCAAATATTAAAAGTTAAACCGGTTTCGACTCTAGGTCTTGCTATGGGATCTGCGGTTATTCCCTATATGGAAAATTTGCTAAAACCACTTCCTCATTTGCACTCAGGCTACTGTCATAACTTTGACGCTGAATAAAGAGGTGTTAGTTTAAAAGTCTCAAAACTAACCTAGCATAAACTATTTATTTGTAAATAAACAATCAAGTTGTTTCGTTCTATATTACATTATTTAAAACGAAAGTTTTCTCTCTATATAAATGATGATCAGCTCTTTGATGTAAAAATAATTCGTCTCAGGGAAATACAGAAAACACAATGATGTTAAAGCAAAATATAATTTTCTTCCTTATTTACGAAAGAGCGTTTGGTTTTATTGACAATGCGAGTACTTATGTTCGATATGTAGTTTTAAAATATTAAAATACTGTTGGTTTCAACGTTGAACATTAATAAGATCAACCTCCAGTTTACAACTATTACGCGAAAACAAAAAGATTCCAAACGGTTTTGTTTTGCTAAAATGCATTGCATTGTTGTGGTCCATACGACCAAACATAGCGAATGATACATTATTGGAAGTGTATTTACTATTTATAATTAAATTATTTATTTTACATATTGGTAATCTATTTGGTTTTTTGTAATACCATTAAAATTGAGCTCAATTCTTAAAAGCCAAGTAGTGTTAAGTCTATAACTAATGGTATAATGGTATATAAGTAATGTTAAGTTAATAAGTCTTATCCATTTGGTCATAAGATAAAATAATGTCTTATTATAAAATATAAAAACTTATTTATCTTTAACCACTATACTTTGTCAATACAAACTAAAATTTTCTTATGTTTACAAAAAGAAAAGCCTTAAAACCTGGAACACAAGAAAACCCAGTTTAGCTTTATGATTAGCCTATATTAAACATATGAAAATTAAATAGATCAGGGTAATTTACGAATGTCAAACGGCTTACCACAAATGCAACCACAGATCATTAAACCAATTATTGGTCAGGGGTGTGTGAATAACAAATAGCTTTCCACATTTAAGATAATCCAGATAATCCACATTTAACTTATCTCCTGGTAGGACTGGCTGGCTACTCATAGGACTTAAATCATCCTATTTGATTGTTAACACCACTGATTCATGTTTTCACATGTAATATCAAATTGGTAATATGGTATTGAAATTTATTAATCTCTGGTGGCTAGATGAAGCAGGTCTAAGTAACAAAGTGCATTCTAAATTCCTTGGCAATAACTTGTGATGTAATTTTTTGGCTTATAATAAGAACACAAATTACATACGCGTTGGATTGGAAACGCGTCATTGGCCAGTTATAACAATCCAAAGATTTCCTTCAAAATGTGGTACTTTTGGTCAGTTGAGAGACTTTTTAGAATTTCGAGTACTTTAATTGAGAGCTTTGAGTTTCTCTTATGGTATTTGAATTTATTACCTCAATTTAACAAGTTCAAGAACTGTTAATTGGATGTTTTTTTTTTACATTTGACAAAAAACATTTAACCCCATTTACGTTTTTTAATATTGGCTCCATAACAGATATAACATACAATTACTGTGTATATATTTGGAATTTAATGCATGTTAGAAAAATATATGTTTTGTATTAAAAAAATGTTAAACGGATGTTTATGAAACGCTTATTAAAATTCGGTTTCCCTTTTACCTTATTCGAACGAAAAATACGAGGTAGAGTTTTCAGAGGTAGCATATTAAAGCGTCTTAGTTTCAAATTAAGAGTTTATTTGTTTTAAGTTCACGATCTGACGACATCTTTCAAGGGACGGACGATGCCTGGAGGGTACAATATCCGTCGACGGTCCCAGATATTTGTATAAGTCTAACACTTGGAGCATTACACAATTTTATTTGTCTTACTCTTTGATCTTCAAGCTATATTAAGCTCACATAGGCCTAGTTAATTTTAAATATATAAGATACTTAATTCTATTACATGAAAAATTTAAGATTGCAACATCTTTGTCCTCGCAAATTCAAGACGTGTGTGTACTCAGTAAACATTTTTAGACTGATTTTATGTTTTGCCAAAATACAAATATTTAAAGATGGCTAAATTTAAATTAGAATGTCTTACGTTGCCTTGAAAATACAATTACTATTATCTTTTACAGCCCACAATCGCAATACACGATAGCATAAGAAACACTCAGAAAAAAATACTAGGTAAATAATTATTATGAAGAATATCGATCATCTCAGGAAATTGTAGAATGTATCTTGTTTCAAATTTTAAATTTCTATAGTTCTGCTTGTTACAATATGTTCTATTCTTAAATATTATTGAAAACAGTGAAAACTGTTTCAGTTGAAAATAATTATTCTATCTCCGTGCAAAACCTAACGTGGTATTAATGGATAACTTTTTACAGAACTAAAAAAAGAGTGTTGGACATAAATGATCTATGTTTTGTGTGGTGTCTGAAAGTGTGCAATCATGTGTGAACTAGAAACCAATTTTTAGTTTTGAATTAGTTCACATTCCATGATCTAAAATATTCGTTGATTTTTTTATAGCAAATTTTATTTCTTCGTTTTTTCTTACTTAATAAAAGAAGGAGAAGCATAACATATTGAATCCCTTGAATTGACATATTTTCTTGTGATATAGTGCAATTGTATCTGAATTTATAGTGTCAATTAAATGGAAAAATATAAGATGTATATTGAAAAAAGTGATTACTATTGAAATAAAGATTCTGTATAAAATTAACATCCTGGTAGTAGTTCACACTGGTAAAGTCCTTTTTCTGAATATTAGAGATTAAAATTTTTTTTATTTTTTTATTTACTTATTGTTGTCTTACTATATTACAGAAATTATCACAATATTTTACAAACATAATATCTTACCATACACCATGCATTCTGCCCTTACATAAATGATATATTATGCAATCGTAAAAAACAGCTAGGCTAGGATGAAAAAAAACTATTACAAACAACACTTACATTACTACTTACAATCCCCTCCAGAATTTTATACACATAAACAGCTTTTTATCTGTAGAGAAAATGCATACCAGGTTGATCCTACCTTGAGTATATTAACGATTGTCTCCTGATAAAACGAAGTGGTTTAATGGAAATAAACTTCTAGTATATCCTGAACCCTTTTCAGTTTAAAGTATTACTACCTTCCTTTCTGAGTCTTCATTAAAAGTTTTGACAGGCTAAACTTTTAAGTACCAAATTTTGTTTGAAATCAATATCACTGCTACCTAATTACCCTTATTAAATAAGAAACAAATAGTATAGCTAATATACAACATTAAAATATTACGTTTATTTTGAACTAGGACATCTACAATTTAAGGATGGGAAGTCTTTTAGCTATACATTCATTTTCAAGCTTATTAACACTGTTTTTACCACAGCAGGTGTTAAGAAGTATTATAATATTTCAATAACATTGCTAAATAAAGGAATTGTTTCAAATAAGTTAATGGTTTGATAAGTATTTGATTGTTTTCGGATGAAAACATAATACTGTCATAGATTAAACATGTGTAGACTAACCACTACGAAACTGTGTACTATATGGCATGGAAGGTATGACATTAGGGTGTATATAAAGAACATGCTCTATATTACAACACAAAATCAACCTGGTTATATTCAGGGATCCAAGACATAACAAGACATACGAGCAGGTGTTCGCAAATAATGTGGAAGTTAAAGCGAGTGTACACAGTGCACCAGTGGGACAAACCCCCTCTATCCCTCTATCTCCCTAAATGACCTTATTTAAAAAAAAAAAAAAAAAACAGATATTAAGATGTTTCTTTTTATTTTGGCGAGTCTTTCAAAAGGGGTCTTGAAATTAACTTTGGAGCCTGATTGGAATCCACCCTTTCAATCACTTGAAAAGAATCTGTCAATCATAATTTTTAATTAAGTCCTTACAATGTAAATTGTATAAATAAATAAACTAATATAAATTGTATATATCCTATCTCGGTTTTATCATATACACTTTTCTAAGTAAAGTGCATGGCCCGAGTTAGTACCTAATTACTGTAAATTTTTCCTGTATATGTCTTATAGTGAAACAAATATGCTATGCCATTTATAAATTGGGTTCGTCAACATTAACTGAAATTGAATTTTACATAACACTAACATTTTTATTAAAATCCATTTTTCAAAGCTCGACAGTCGGAAATTATTGTACAGTATGAAATGTAATTTATAATGTAAGAACAACTTGTTTCTGTTCCTGACTTTCCTTGTGTTTTGGTTGTTAAATCCTGGGTGTAATGTACAAAACAAGCTGCAACGACAGTTTAGCAACATTGTAAACAAAGTTAAAAGCTTCTCCCTCTTGTGTAATGTTACTTTAAGTTGTTTTTGTAAGTAATTAGGACATTGAGCAATTTTTATGTAAAAGAAAGAGGGATTTCTTGTTCAGAGAAAAATAAAGTCGTTAAAAGATTCATTACTATTACTGACAATGATAATTCCACGGATGATTGTATTTTGATAACTCATTTGGTGTTATTGAATATATTTATTAAGGCAATATGCAGGGTGTCCTGTAAGCAAGTAAAAAATTTCGTCTACCAATTAATTTTGCCAAAAACAGTTTCAGAGAAAGAAAATCTGTAAACACATTTTTTTCAAAATGCTGCCATTTTAATTTTTATACTTAAATTACAAAAGAATGGCTTATTTAATGAAAGAGTACTGAGAACAATTTTATTCAGCATTTACGATTACCTATCAAACAAGGCCAAATTCAAAAAGATTGTTTGATAAACAGCTTTGGAATCAATATTATTAGTGGTTCAGGCCATCTACTGCTAGATTACTGTCTCATTTTGCACCAAAAAATTTCATTTTTATAAAAAAACTATTTTGTGAACTATAACCCCTAACCTTTCATTGATTACTGAATTTACATTTAAAAATTTGAAACAAGTTTTAACTGAATAAACTGAAAATAAAACTCTTATGCTTAAATAAGCAGCTCAGGTTACATAATTCTTATATAAAGGGATAAAAGAATGGTTATTTTATTAAAACTGATACAGCTAAACTGAAATTTTTTTTCTTCTTTTGTATTGAACTTTTCATTAGAACCTGAAAAGGTTGTGGAGTGTTTTTCCGCGAGCATCAGGGCAAAACTGATATAAGATTAATAAATTTGTGATTCTTACACTTTATTTGAAAATATAGAATAGCTACTGAATTGGCATTATGTTCTTTTAATAGATTTCATGTTAAATCAGGATTAGGACTAAGCAAAAAATGACAGATACACCTACATTGTATAAAATTATTGAATAAATGATTGCGTATTAGTTTACAAAATTGACTAAAAAAAATTCAAAACATAACGATCCACAAAACTGTTATCAAGTCATTTTTACAAAACTTAAATAATTTTCAATGTAAAAATAAAAATTTAATTAAATCAAAATGTTCACAGGCCAACCAATAATCTTACAAAAATAAAATGTTTTGTTGAAAATTTGTTCAAGAAAAGCTGAACAATGCAAGCAAATTATAAATTCTAAACGCTGCTTTCAAAAATCATTGTAATAAAAAAATACGATATTAAAATATCTTGTACAAATAAATACTAATACAAATAAATACCGTTCAATCTGTTAAAGAGAGTCGATACGTCAACAAATGTTTTAAAACCTCAAATTACTTTTAAACCAATACAGAGCAAGTTGGTTTAGCTGGTTTGAACCTGGAGGTGTAAATAAACCATGCACAGGGTGATATCACTCTGATGAGTTCAGACATTTATTAGTATGGTTGAGATAACGATGTTCGTCCACTAAAAACTTAGGTAAATGATGGCGTTTTGTTATTATAAACATTCTAGGTTTGCAAGAGAATACTATTTAAATCCTAGGAATAAATTGTAATGCATGTTTAGGTACTTGAAGTAAAAATATTTATTAGTTGTTCAACCAGTAGCTCCCATGAATATTTTTTTAAATAATTGGTTTGAAAATTAAAATAAACATACAATTTGTACATTCTTACTTACTAAACAGAGAAAGTAATAATATAGAAAAAAAAAATTACAGTATATTAGAGTTACATGCGGAATCGGATAAAATAAAATTCTTTAAGTTTACGCCAAATTTATTTCAACACAAATAAAATATTTCCCGTTATATTTATTGCTTTTGGTTGAAGGACAGTAATAATTAATGACTTGAATTTGGTTCCTATTTGTGTATTTAACCTAAAATTAGATGAAAAATGATCTAAGGTGATTCAGTTAACATAACCAATGAATATAGTTTTGCAAAAAAAATAATATCCAAATTAATTTTGGATTTTTTACTAAACGATTTTATTTGTAATGATTCAGTAAAGCCAAGTTGGATAGTGTTGAAAAAAAAACTGATTATCACTTCCTCTTCGATATTAACATTAAAAATAATCTTCGACATTAAAACCCTTTAATTTTGAGTGAAAACCCAGTTGAGTCTACATATTTAAGCTGATAATCTTCGTTTGTTCAGAAAGATTAAACCGCACTTTAACCGATGGATTTGGCTCTTTTGGAATTTTACATGATTGTTCTAAAAATAATTATGTTCTTGTATTTCTATTTAAATACATATTTAAGCCATACATTAAACCATATAAACTGCAACCAAATTCCAAGTAGCAATGTCAGTAAACAGTTTCAAGCGAACTGAGCCGGCGGATCTCACTTATGTAATGTGGAAGTTAAGTTTATCCAGTGTCTAATCCAGGCTTCTACTTGGGTTAAGTCTGCCAACATTTTAGGATCTTCTACTCTGTATCGATATCTTCGTTAAAATATTTAAAATATTTGTTCGCTAAGTCTAATTAATTACTAAGAAACATTAAAATCGCAGCTGTAAGTTATTTTACAAGCTGTTCGTTAAACGTTTTCTCGTGGGATTCCTTTTTAATTGCTAAAGGTTTGGATACTTAAAAAAGAAGTGAGTGGGATTTCTTGACGCTAGTTTGAGTAATTCTAAATTAACTTTATTTAGACAAATTTGAAGCAAAATTTTAACGTTCTGCTGTAAATGAAACATTAACTGTTATTATCTTGTACTGATTAAAATCCCATAAATCAAGAAAAGTGAAGAAAATAGCCATAAAAAAGATACCCGGAACAAAACTCACACATTTTACCAAATATTATGCTTGTATTCAGGATGTGTTTCCATAAGTAAAAAAAAATAGGTTTAATGGTTCGAAATAAAACGCAAATGAATAATTATTTTTTTCAAAAATGCCTCGTTAGGGATACATCCGTTATTTGTTCTGTTTTATACTTATATTTTAAAAACTATTGAAGATATCTTTATGAAATTTTGGAAAGTGTGGAAGTGTGTCAAAATATTAGCATACAAGTTATTTACAAATCAAATTGCAAGCTCAAAAGGTGTCAATATTTGTATTTTTGTGTTACGTATAAAACTTAATTAATTATATTACCACGCATGTACTGAAGTAGAACTTTTTCTTTACGAAGATATAAAGATTCCAAAGTTTTTCTCTTTAATTGGGGTAACTATAATGTATCCATAAAAATATATCATTTTTATAGTGGTAATTTATTTTACGTGAATACTTCTGGTCAGATATGGACCACGGATTTAAATAAGGTTAGCATCAACCATGTAGAGCAGTTTAAATATTACATATGTCAGGTTAATTGACAGCTATAAATTAGAAAGCTCTGGGGTAAAATGTATCGAATGTTCCCAATCTAGATGAAAGCCAGTGACAATGCTCAATGGAGAAACAATCCTTATGAACAAAGACATAACCTCACAATACAACAAAACAGTGCATATCGGAACATGCAATTACATTAACTATCCTAGAGACGTATTAAGTATTTACAAGAAGTTATTTGTTCCATCCTTTAAGAACAAAATATTTAATCTATCATCAATCCTATGTCTACATGATATTTCTCAGCATATAAATGTTTATTAGTAAAAATCAAGTCAAATTTTTGAAGCAATCATTGACACTGGTACTTAACGAAAATAAAAACATTTCTAAAAAGTTTTGGTTGATTTAAGAAATTATTAGTTTAAAAGTAATATTCATTTCAACAAAGTTAAAAATAATCAGAAATTATACTAATGTAAATCTATTCATAATTTTGAGGATTATATTAACACTGAGAATGTACTTGTGTTGGGCTGAAGAAACTAAGGGTTGGTAGTAAGATGGTCATTTGGTTTGGACAGCAGCTTTATCAACCCCTCTCTAACCCAACACCTTCACACTCACAGTGGCTGTCACTATACTGTACTAGCATCACGTTACATGGTGGCAAAGTTGTAACATGTATTTGTGGTGTAACATACAATAACTTAAATAAACTTTGAGTAAAAATAGCGTTGATATTATCAATGTACACTATTTAATAATGCATCTAAATTGTTCAAGTGATTACATAGGGCGTATTTTCGTTTCAATGACTATTATTTTCATTAATTATTCAACCAATTCTATTTAATGGTCCACATAATTTTACTGGGCAATTAATAGCTTTCGTGCAGCGAAACATAAAGAGACAGAAATAACGTAAAGGGGTCACATTTAATGGTCGTTAGTTTGAATAACAGCTGTTTCATCATACTGTTGTGCCGTAACAATTTTCTTTCGGTGATTTACATTGTTTGGTAGTTTTGTTAGTTTTAAGATTTAAATACAAGTATTACCTTACTCTATCAAGCTAACAAATGATGACGAAATGTGTAGCTAAAGACTAGTTGAGGACAGGACCCAAATAGTCATAATATGATTGTGAAGCTAAAACCAGACGCGGAATTACATAGTAAATAGCTGATAATACTTTGGGGAATAAAGTATTATGGTGTAAATACAATTATAATTTTAAAATAATAATACATTTTTAGTGGGACATTTAGTAATAATGAAATATTTTACGTTACATCGATTTTAATATTAATTCATATACAAAATTGTAGTAATACAAAATGCCATAGTAACTAGTACTTCCTTGAACTAAAACCATATATTATCAGCAAACTGGATACTTCATAAAACTCAGGGTACTTAGGAAGCTGTTTAGAGCTACTATGATTGAATAACCTAATTTATGCTGTTGTTGGGGTAATATATCGATTTACGGAAATTTTTTTATTTAAATTTAAAATTTATGGAAACTGATAAAATTAATTAATTTTATTCGATACAATTTCAAATACAGCTTTGTATATTTATTATTTTGAACCCTGGTTAAATTAGTCAGTACCCTAAATTACCTCTATAACAAATAACATTTTACCACAAACTGCAAACGGAAGTTTTTCAATCCCTACCCGGAAATAATCCTTTCATTTAGAAGCTGATGGTTACCAACTTTAGTTTTTCTTCTTCACGTTGAAATTACTGAAATGAGAAATGCCATTCTATGTTTTGACCAGCAGTTATAAAACATATTCAATCTCGCAGGAGATATAGAGGTTACAAAGTTTTAATCATTAGCTATGTATAAAACCCATTCTATTTATTTAGTTTACAATGTCAGTTTAACTATATTTATGCATTTATATATTTTAATAATAACGATAACAATATAATATCGGGGATACAAACACCCTTCTTTCTTCTTTAATATATTACCTTAATAGATTAATCATGATAATTTTAGACAGTTAAGTAATATTTAATGAATGGTTTACCTCATTTATTAATAGTTATTTGTGTAACTAGTGCAAATAGTGGCACTTAGCTACACCTGAAAGAAATTCTTACCCACGAGCCGCGGGCAAATTCAAACCTAAATGAGATTGTCTTATAAACAAATCAAATCCTAAATGAAATTGTGTCACATATTAGCAAATAAAACTCCGATTGAAATTTCACAAACAAATTGAATTAAAACCTGAATATAATAATTGTTTTTAATGTGTATGTTAACAGAACAGCTTTATAGACTAAGTCGTTGTATCAATGGCCAAATGTAATGACAAATAAACACTGAACAAGTTGATTGATTTAGTAGTGTTGCCAACTTGTTTTCAAGGAAGCCGGTAATACGTGCCTAATACAACAAGCATACCATTTTGTGTTGTTTGGTTGAAATACCTGAGTGCGAGAAAGTAAAACGAGTGAGACAAAAACACGAATGCAGGAAATTGGGTAGCCTAGTGGTTAGCGTCTCGGACTTCGGTGCGGGAGGGACGGGTTCAATACCCGGCACATCCACAATACTTTAATGGGTTTGGACCACTTTCCCTCAAAGTGTTTGACATCATTACAAAAAAAAATGCCACTGGCGTAGACACGAGAAAAAGAAAGTAAGTAAATGCAGGATTAAGCTACTTTGCGTGCTATAATCAGTGCAAGAAAACCCAGTAGTCGAATGATCAGGACATGTTAAGCGTATTTTCGTCCTGATTACAAGGGCACGATCAATCATGTTTCTCAACAAACACAATCTGTTTCAACGCCATTTATCATCTTTCAAAAGTCAAATGCACCATAAAATAGGGTTGCACATTCCACCGGAAAAATGAATATTACGTTGAAAGAAAAATATATTTGTTTTGGACATATACAGTAAAGAACATATTCTTTTAAAAACTTAAGAGAATTGTTAAGTTGTTATAACTATATTCAAAATATTTTAACAGCATACTATAAAAAAAACAATTAAAGTTTGGACGACCGAAACAGTTATAGTTTTTAGTTCTTCTTATTTCATAGCACAGTATAGTTTTATATATTTTGGGTGGTAACTTGAATCAGCGAGCAAATGACCTCTTAAATTTCCTAAGAAGGCCGTTTGTACATTAACTATGCATGTCCAATATTGGCTTTCCAGCGTTAGTGGCTCGTGAATTGTTTATGTTAAACAGTAAACACACTTATATAGGCAGGCAATCTGTATTTCGATTTATCCTAAGTTTGTTAAAGGCGTATCGTGTATAGGAGACATTTATTTTTAACCTCTATTATATAACACAATGAAACCTTTATTTTAAAAGAATTTAAAATTAAAAAAGCTTTGAATTAAAAAAACGTTTTTTCGGTTCACTGAGTTTGAGAAAAAATGGGGAGAAACATTACTCAAATAAGTTTATAAGCTCTATAACATTTTCGTTATGGCAATAAAGAAGTTAAATACAGCAAATGTAATCCATTTCGCTGTGGGTGGATAAGTAGTTCTAAATCATCAACTCTATAATGGGGTTTTAAATAAATTAAATAAGTATTGTAGTTGTATTATTTCCCACACTTATTTAAGGTAAAAGAAGGTCAAAACAACACTTATTACTCCGTCAATAGAAATGGATTATTCATAGTTAAGAACACAACATTAAAAGAAAAAACACGATTTAAATATCTAGTTGAAATCAGTTTTGTTAAACAAGAACTTTTAAATATTATTTAGCCTTTGTTATTCTCTTGCTCCCTGTGATTGGTTCACTGAAATGGATTAATCGTTGGTGTTCCATTTCACCCTTATTCAGATTGATGTCATTATTGTCATTAAATTTAATCTTGGAAAAGATACTGAGTAAAGCCTTAAATAGCAAAAAAATACATTTCTATAAAAGAAATTTTATTTAGAACTTATTAAAGAAATGTTATTAGTTTGACTTAGTATGTTAGTTCGACAGGAAAATTTAGTGAAAGCCTGAGTTATACAGACCTTTACTCAAAGGTGATAATGCAAACCAAGATTACGGTTATTTGAGTTATGTTCAAATTGAAAAAGTACAAAAATAATAAAGATACTGCATAACTTACTGACTGCTGGAAATTATTCCAAGCCGTTACCTTAAATTAATGTGAAATATCATTTAAATGTTACTTTCAGGTCTGTACAGTTAGAACTATTACTCATTTTCTTTTTTTCAAAGCCACATTTTAATAAAATATTTGATTAATTTACACTAAATAGGATAACAATTCTGACTAAGTTTATAATACTACTCTTTCTATGATAAATACTTTCAACAGGAAAAAAGACACACATTTAATTATAAAAATATTCGGTTATCAGGAATACCTATAACCTAATCAGTTGGAATGCATGTAATACAGTTGGAATACCTGGAATACCCATAAACTAAATAACCTTTACGTGTTTCTTGTCAGAAAAATATTCTTTAAACTCAACACATTTTATGGTTTGTCTGGATTTCTCTTGTATTTATTTACTTGCGACGCTACTTTTCTGCACTGGGAAAATAACATTAAAAGTGCAGCAGTCGCAACCGTTTGCCGGGGATAGCTCAGCCTACAATGGCTGGGTAAAATTCCAGGGTCTGCGATAAGGTCAGGGAAACCACTAGGCCAAAAGCCGGGTCTAACCGGTATAGGACTGGCTCATACACGGGCACTGTGAACAAGTCAAAAACAAGTCACCAAAACAAACGTGCAATAATCACTACCAGGCCTACGCCGATTCTCCACACTCCTAGGGGGTCGTTGCTGACTACGCAACTCGGGCTTTGTCCTAACTATCCAATAGTTAAGCCCAGAGTGCCTAAAACACGGTGAGTTACACGACGACTTGCCAATAAAAACCACAACGCGTGTTATCACCAGGCGGGGTCTACTAGGCCACTATAATCCAATACACAACTCTAATGCCCAAGCCAAGAATCAAACAGTTCACTCAATAATCGTACCACATAATAATATACAAGTACACTATAGGTAGAGTGACTACACCACTAGTAGCTGGTCTCAATAAATACCAAGCCAAACAAGCAAAATTAAATGGCAATTGCACTATTAAAATATTGAGCTACTTAGTAGCAGATAAATAAATATTAAATACGTTCCAAACACTAGATAAATATATTATCTGATAGCCGGTACTCCGCTATCCAAGCTACCAAGATAACGTGTTGGATTACCAAACAAGCTGTTCAGGTTAAATTAAAATAATCAAATGAATAAACAATAACAACCCTACTACTGCTACTGCTACTACCAACTTTGTGTTACTTAGCTGGGCTTCTGTTAATAGGCTAATAACATTAGCTAGAGATATAAAGTCAATGCTACTAGCCTACTGGCCACGTGTTTCCAACTACGCACGCTAAATCGTGCAGCCTAGGTTTGTCGGGCCTCAGAGTTATTAGTAATATAACTAACTCTTGGTACAACGCAAAATAATAACTACTACAGTCAATAAATTATATTATTTGCGCTCTAGCACCTGCCCAGAACCGTCAGGAATACACTTTAATATTATTCCTGCCTAATATAAATCCTAACTACCGTCAGGCTTTGACCAGCACGGTTACAACTCCAACTCTCGCAATAAAATCAGATAATAATATTATCAACTCTTAAACAAAAATGTAAGGCACGTCGTCCACTCACCAATAGTGGGTCTGTACCCAACTTACACCAACACTCGGCGCGATCACACCACCAACGTACTCCGACACCACTGTCCCGTACACTCCTCTCTACGTACACCACACCGACGTATCCCAGTCGTCCACAAGACACCACACTATCCTCACTGTCCGGGATCCACGACTCGAATGTCCTTCTCGGCTATCCGGTAGTCCCAGGATACCCAAGCTTATCCGAACTGATAAGCCGGGTCAAAGGGCGCTAGCCAGGTTCGCCGCCGCCGCTTGCCTACCTCAACAATCGGTGCGCGGCCAAATAGCAAATATTTACCCCCCTAGGAAAAATAACTCGTTACATACTTTATTATATCCCTAAATAAAGATGTTGTGTCATAAAACTACGAACGATTTTATATAGACACAATATTATTATCACTAAACATTATTATATAAACAATATACAATATTGTATGAACACAAGAAATACTAGCTCACTACAAATAAACTCAATAATTACTGCATAAGGTTTTGTAAGTAAAAGATTGCAACTAAATTTCTCTAATTTCATTATTGAACCCTTTTACCAATTTGTCTTTGTTATATTCATATATTGTTTTATATATTTTTTTATATTCATCATAAATAATCTAAGGTTAAAAGGGGTGTGTGCTTAAAAAGCCATCCCAGAGATAAATATGGCAAGCTCCATGAATACAAGCGGCCGTTAAGCCGAGGTTTGGCGCCAACACGTGTTTCATGGGGTCGCCGAGTTGCCAAATATTTTATAATTTATTCAGTTTTTTTAATACTATAGCCACATTTTTAGGAAATTTTAAAAATAAAATGTAACAGTGGCAAATCAAATAACCGTACTATTAAAAAAGGTCTTATTTTCATCTAGGCCTATAACATATTAATAATACGATTTATAATAGTATACAAAATATTCAATGGCCTTTAAAAAACTATCTTAAAGGCGCTCATACGAAATGTTACCGGACATGGATGGTAGAAATCTTGCTAATTAGGTTGTAATTTTTTTACAGAGTTGTTAAATTTAAAGTAGTATTTTGATTGTTCTCTGTAGAGTAGACCGTTCTCTGTGCATGCAAATTTCTAAACATATGCCCTGCGTAGGAGGGAATTTTTACCAGGGATATTTATATTTATTTAAAAATATTACAAAAACATACAGTTTACTTTAAGACGAGACTTGAGGCATTTTTACACTTAATAAATTATGCTAATTATGGGACGCTTTAGTGTGTAAATGCAATATTAAATAGAATTTTTGTATCTAGCCTGTTTACAAAAAATATTAAACTTCTATTACCAATTTGTTTAAAACTAACAATCATCAAATATTTTAAATTCACTTTTACTATATTCATTAATATTTTAACCGATCATTGACGGTTACTTCATTAAATCGACTGATTGATCTTCCTAACTCATCATCTCCTTTTCGTAATAATATTTTTTAAAAGCATACCTCCACAACAAGAGATTGAAACAGTAATATTTAACGGAGACCGGAGGTTATAACGGCAGAGGTAATATTGTCCAACGGTATCTGGTATTTTATTGGGTCTCCACTGCCATGTAATATTACAATATAACGTTACGTTCTGTTAAGAGAATTCATCACCGTCATCGTTTTGGATATAGCCTTGGGGGGAAGGTGTTATGGTCGGACGGGTAGAGCGGGGTGTTGATGCGCGCCATTCTAAAAACATGGTAAACACACGACTACTAAAAGATGTTCTTAATTAGTTTTTGCAAATTACAGAGAGGCAAATAATTTATAATCTGGGTTGGTTATGTTAATATTTTAAGTTTTGTGGGTTGACACTTTTTTGCATAACACCATCCATTCATCTACACGTCAGTGATTCATCTGCAGCTATAACTTTTGTAAATGGCTTGTAGCGCAGTAGCCTCCGACAAAACATGTTAAGTTCGCCCCCGTTTCGGAGGCATTTTTCAACAGATTTTCTTGAAATTTGGTATAAATGTTTTTGAATAGTTATATTAGAGCTTTTCCCTACCTAAAAAAGTTGAAAATGTAAAAAATAATTAGTTTTATTAGTGTTTAAAAGTGATTCAATTTACATTACTTTTTTTGTAAATATACTATTGATTTTCTTGGATATATCATGTATGAAGGATAGAACCAACATTAATTTGTAAGGGAAACATTTTTAACATTATATCTTCACACATTCCATCCGGAGCGAGGGACGTCCAAGGAATGTTTTTATTGTTTTCGCAGGGGTGAAAAAGATTCTTAACAGTTTAAAATACTTTCACACTTTGCTGAAATACGATAAATGTTTGCAATGTAAACTGATTAATATGTGTTTAATGTAAAATGCGTAACATTAATGAATTTTTTTACAGTTTTTCTTCAATGTTAAAAGACATAAATCCCTGTAACAATTTTACACCTGATATTTTTCAACCCTTGGATACTCACCGGTGTAAAAATTTGAAAAGTATTTATTGTTGTTAAAGGGTTGCCTTTATGAATTTCAAAACACAGTATGTTGTGTCTGTTTAAGTTTCTTCATTTTACAAGAACTTGTGTAATAAGCCATGCTATGTTGCCTGTTTGATTTTGTCCTGATTTTAGATACTTGACAAAATATCTATGCAAATCAATTACGGCTTGTTTATTACGCTTAACTTGATATTATAAAACATTTGGGAGGCATATTCTGTGTCTACCATGTATCACTAAATGAAACCCACTTTATGAAGGGTGATATACGTAACTCTTGTTTTTAACATTTGAATGCTGCGATATAAACTATATTACTGTTGGGATACATTTCACTAAAAAATGTTGTTTCCTTCACTTTACTGTTTCCTCCAAACTCGATGTTTGAATGTAAAAAAAAGTAATCGTGTAGTTAGCATCTAGGGGTTATTAAACTTTTAATCGTTATTAAATTGGTTACTTTGTATGGATCCACAGGCCCTCCCTAATCTAACCATTTAACTTAAATACACATTCAAAGTTTAAATTATATTTATTTAACCACACATTGTATCATTTTACAGCCATAGTAAAAGCAAAAGATGTACATACTCTTAGATTAGAACTTGATCAATCAATTGTAGACTTAACTAACTGGTTTGCGGCAAATGGTTTAAAACTTAATAATGCTAAAACACATATTATGCAATTCCAAACACTACAAAATAAGCAAAACATAATTTTTGAATTACCGTACAAAAATGATATTTTAGCTTTTGTTGAAAAAACTAAATTTTTAGGCATAAATATTGATAAAAATTTGACATGGAAACTTCACATTGAAATACTAGCTAAAAGATTACATACAGCTTGTTTCCAGATGTATGTTTTAAGAAACATAATTGATTCTAAAACAAAGCTGATAGTTTATTATGCGATATTTTTTTCCATTATGCAATATGGTATTGAGTTATGGGGCTCAACATCATATGCCTCAACAATTTTTAAGGTACAAAAGAAGTTTTTAAGAATCTTATCATTTACACACAAAAAAAAGTCATGTAAACCGCTTTTTGAAACATATGGAATTTTAACAATGCCTTCACTTTACATTTATAAAATTCTGGTATACTTTAAGAGTAATCCACAATTATTTATAAAAAATCAATTTATTCATCACTACCCAACACGTTCAAAAAATAATTTGCAGTATCCAAGACATCGGCTATGTGTTTACGAAAGATCACCGTACTATATGAGTCTGAGGCTTTACAACGGTTTACCTGCTCATTTTAAAAACATCAATAATATTATAAAGTTTAAGAAACAATTCAAATTATTCCTTATAAAAAAGAAATACTATACAATAGAAGAGTATTTAAATAATTGTTTTTTAAAAAGTGACTAGTTTAATTTTAATTTTAATTCTTAGATTTAGTTTTTCATTTTTGTTAGCTAAGAAATGACAATGTCATCTGTTTCACCAGCTTTGCTGGTAATGTGAAATGTTTTATGACAATAAAGTGATATTATTATTATTATTATTATTATTATTATAATCTAACTAGAGAAGGGGAACCGAGCAATAAATAACTAAAGTTTAAACGGTGGTAGTTATCGATACAAACATAACATTTCGTGGAGGTAAATCATTCTGTAATGGTTTCCGTGCACGGGACTTTATATTAACACTGTTATGATACATGTTCTTGAACCAGCTATGTTTCATGATAGCTTAGTTAAATAATTATGCAGTTCTCCTACTGAACTAGCTACTGTGTTGTATAATTTATTGTGAGGTTATTATTTTTGAAGAAAATCTTAATTGGAACTATTGTATTCTTTTTTGAGAATGTGATATAAAATTGCTGTTATATTGACCGCGTCGAAACTGTTGGCAACTTTAAAACCACCCACAAAAAATAATAGTTTTAACTACATAGATAATCATGGTGAAATTAAATTTTTGTTTGTTTAAGATGTTATCACCATATGGTGAGTACTTCCTTAAAGTGTCCTGCATTTTAGGTTACCACTAAAATCTGTGGTTTATGATGTAGGTTCATACTTACTTCCATCAAGCCATAAATATATTTATAGCAGGGACGAAATGTGTACTGTACCACCTTCTAAAACCACTTTATTTACT
This sequence comes from Macrosteles quadrilineatus, assembly GCF_028750875.1. Classification (NCBI taxonomy): domain Eukaryota; kingdom Metazoa; phylum Arthropoda; class Insecta; order Hemiptera; family Cicadellidae; genus Macrosteles; species Macrosteles quadrilineatus. The sequence continues at coordinate 12,028,020 of NW_026542602.1, forward strand.
ATGTACTTCGAGGAACATTATATGTCAAATTTCTTATATTTATAGTGCAATGGATGTCCAATTTCAAAAGATTAACACTTCTAAAAAAACTATTTACTACCTTATTATTTTACAATTGGTAACGAGGTGGAATAAAACTAACAATGAAACAGTAAAATCAATAAAACAATGAAATAATTTAGGAAAACATTCTTCTTTACTCAACAAAATGACTTTGTGAGTGTGATTATGTAAATGCATTCTTAAATCAGACTTTTATATTTGGTATTTACATAGTTTATACTGTGCATAGTATGATATTTTACAACTCGTCCTAATAATGTAAGATGGTTGCTGGAGCATTGCCTGGCGAGTAATTTTGTTTTCCCAAAACAAGATATTGGCGTATTTAGGGAGAAAAATAACGACTAAAAAGAGGAGTTAACGTCGATAATACCAAGCACACCTTCAAGCTATTTTAAGTTCAGCTGTTATATGCTGTTGTAAACATTTAAATGCAGCTTAAGTCAACCAAATTTTCTTTTAATGGTTGCATTGACTACAATGGGTGTTCTCTGGGGAAATCATGTTTGTGCTTTATTAAAGACTCCCCACTGAGAAATCAGAATAATAGTCACAATTCTGTAACGATATGATGGTGTTTTGAAATTTCACGAGAAATCCTTATGTTGCATATGTATTGGTTTGGTTGTCATGTAATATATTTCTTATGGTTTATTATAATATTTTCTTATCATACAGAGGCATATGAGGTATTATGTGGAGAAACTCATTTAATTACAACTGCTCAATGGAACAACTAGGAGCTTAATAAGTAATTTAGAAACATGAAATTAGAATTAATATTTTTAAAGGAGAAATTATAACTTGCCAATCAAATTATTTCATGGCAAAGGAGGAACTCAACATTTAATAAAACCGTTTGCTCAAGGTATTGGAATGTAGTGAGAGATAAGTCTTTGAAAGACGGTAAGCTTCTCATATACCTCGCTAAGATATTATACGCCATTCAGTTGGTTTGAAAAGCTTCTAAAGACACCCCTGTCATTAAACGGCTCTTTTAAAATTAGGATTTTCTTAAATAACTTAACCTGTTAATACCAACAGGAACCTTTAAACTTAAGGGTCCACACTTTTCTTGTTTATAAGATGTATGGTAACACCGTACGTACACATTTCATACATAGCGATTAAACTTAAAGCTCTCATAATTTTGGGCTATAGGAAAACTCATTAAACTGTAGGTATTTCGATACGAAATTAATCTGACAATTTTAAAGTAACAATTTAGTTCGAATTCAACCAGATGAATTGAAATTCGCTAGTATGTAGGTTTGCTGCAACGGGGATATTCAAATAACTTTCATTAAAATCCATTCGAAACTCAGTTTCATTTAGTGGTGTTACTAAGTTCCTTTAGTAATAACATCCAACACCTACAACCACCGGAAGCTAATCAATCTGTAACCGGAAAATTCCCACCATCTACAAGCTAATGGTTACTCACTTTTCTTTCTCTTTACCACGGATAGAACCTTAGATATCAGGAATACTTTTGCCGACAATTTTTTTATTTTAAATATAATTTTATTTAATAAGTATGGTGCGTGCATGATAAAATTGTAGTTAATTACTTTCCGTTGAAAGGTCCAAGATAATAATGAAAACTGTATATAAACTGTTTTAAGTTCTCATACTAAATACTACTGTAGTTCTAATTATTCAATTTTATGTCCAAAATATAAAAATATTTGTCAGATGGTAAATTTGTATAGCCACTAACAATGAGATACAACTAACAGAGCTAATAACGATATTGCCTATTTGTTTTTACCAGATGTATTGCATTAATGTACAGTACTAATGATATATTGTTTTGGGAAAGTACAACCTTTATAGCATCTTTTCACAGTCCTTAAAAACTGCTTTATCGAACAAAGTCATCGAACGATTAAGTTCACTGTTAATTAAATGAAATATTTATTAGTTTCTTTGTGCATGTTATTGTTGTTGTAAGAATCTATTCTATATATAATTCAGTTTTAAAAATCTTTGTACAACTAAATCTAGAGTTCTACTGGACCGATTTTATTAATTAATGGGTCGTTGGAAAGCTTAGGTCGTGTAGATTTGCAAATAATTATGAAAGTTTGTTTTTATTATTATTTATGGTGAAAATTTTCAAAAAAACATGTTTTCCATAAGAAATACACTGAAAACGGTGTTTTTTACACTTTTTATTTGGGTACGACTTTTAGCTGCCTTTTTTTAGTGTTTCCAAGAAGTGTATGGTATCAATTTGTAGGAAATTTTATTCTCTTTCAGAATATCACCTTCCACTTTGGTCGATTTCCTCACCATTTAAAAGTTGTTTGCAAAAAAGCTAAGCAACCTCCGAATTTATAATAATGAGAAAATATTGAGTTTGGGATATTTTTGTTAAACTTTGTACAACTAAATCTAGACTTCTACCGGACCGATTTTGTTAATTAATGAGTCATTGGAAAGCCTTACTCATGTAGATTTGCAAATAATTATGAAAGTAATGTGAATCCGTGGATTAGTTTAAGTTATGTTTGGTTTTCCTGCTTTAAATTAAGTTTTAAGTTAATTAATGTAGAATAAATAAAGAGTTAAAATTGTATCAACTTTCTTTCTTTAGTATTAGTTTATTTACAATCTATTATTTCCATGGAAACCAAAAATAAAAACCAGCTGTCTCAGCACACTCCCACATCATTAGTTAGTTGTTCTGGGCCCCTTTTTTCTTTCCAGAATTCACGTCAGAGACTTCAATGGGATACAACAAGTTAATAGGTCTGGTGATGTATTTCCCAGATCCTAACTTTAATTTGGCACTTCTTACGTTTCCATCAGCACTGACGTTAAGGACTTCTATTTTCCCAAGTCGCCATGTCCCTCTGGGTAATGTGTCGTGAACATGAACTACATCACCAACTTGTGGATGTTGGGTTGACAGAATTCTTCCTTGTTTGATATTATGTTGAGTTCTCTCCCTTAAACTCAACAGATAGTCTTTCTTCCAAATCTTCCAAAAGCTATTTAAGTTGTTGGTTCCCTTTTTCCACATCTTTAATAAGTCCGATTCTGTCACTTTAGAAATAAACTCCATGTCGTTTTCTTGACATTCATTCAAACTATTTACAAAACCATTTTTTCCATGGAAGTTAAGGAAGTGGCCAGGAGTTATAATAAAGTCAGTCAAACTTTGATCTGAGGAAGATAAATAAACTAGTGGTCTTGAGTTGACAACAGCTTCTATTTCAATCATCACAGTGTCGAGTTGTGATTTAGTCAGAGTAACTGAACCAATACTCTTTCTTAAACATCTCTTTATCAAAGATATCAACCTCTCGTACATTCCTCCCATCCAAGGTGCAAACTCTGGGATCAAAACTGTTGTCAAAATCAGTTTCGAAAGTAATGAAAACCTTTGTATATCAATGCCAAAAGGACTACTAGTTTCACTCACGTCTTCGGTCTTTGTAGTCAAGGTGACGACGTTTTCTTCAATAGTTTCAACCATATCGTCTTCAGTTAATGGCTTGTTAAAATCAGAAGACCAATCCGGCCACAAGTCTTGACTACAAGACATCCATTGTGGACCTGACCACCATTCATTGCAGTGTTTCAGATTATCCACCGTTTTACCTCGAGTCACCATATCAGCTGGATTTTCGTCAGTAGGAACGTATCTAAATTGCGTCTCGGTGTTGGTTTTGATCTCCATTACTCTTCTCTCCACAAACTTAGGAAGCAGCTTTGTTGTGCTAATCCAACGTAACACGCATTGTGAATCAGTCCACAGTATCTTATTTACAACAGGAAATTTTAAGGATTCTTCCACAAAACGTAATGCTCTTGTTCCAATCAACACTCCTAAAAGTTCGAGTCTTGTAAGGGTAATTTTCGGCTTTGACTTTGGAGTTAAATGGCTTTTACAAAACATGAGAGTCACTTTGACAGTCTCCTTACTAATTAATTTGATATACACAGCACACGAATATACATCCTTTGATGCATCCGTAAAACAATGGAGCTCTACATGATCTGCTCGTAATCCTGCGAATCGAGGAATAGAAACTTCAGTTACTTTAATAATATCATCACATATAATATTCCATTCCCTACATTTAGGCTCATCTAGTAATTCGTCCCAATCTAAATTGTCTTCCCACAACTGTTTGAGAAAGATTTTAGCCTTCAGTGTTACAGGGGATAATAACCCTAAAGGATCAAAAACGGATGATATAGTACTTAAAACTTGTCTTTTTGAAATAGGTTTGTTTCTGTCATTGTTAACAGGTTTTATGTGAAGATTGTCAAGATTGGTGTTCCATCTTAATCCAAGAACATTAACATCAGTAGGATTCTCAGTTGTAGTTTTTTCCATTGGTATTTGTGTCATTAGTGTCTTTGAGTTTGAAGACCAACATCTAAGGTTCATGTTAATATCAGAGAACAAACTAGAAGCAGTTGTAAATAGTGTTGTGGCCTCTTGATCTGTGTCACATCCGGTAACCACATTATCAACATAAAATGAAGACTTCAACCTTTCATTAAGATTATCAAGTTCACAATTTGACAAATGATGAAAAACAGTAGCACTGAGTAAAAATGGACTGGATATGATTCCAAACGGAACCCTACAAAATCGATACTCCTCAATATTATCCTTAGTAGGTGCTGACAAAGGATCTTTGAGCCACAGAAATCTAGTTACATCTCTATCTGGAGTTTGAAGATTTATTTGAAGGAATGCCTTCTCAATATCAGCAATAATTCCAATAGCATTCATTCTAAAACGTAAAAGTAAACTACATAGGTTTTCCAAAATTACAGGTCCACGGTAAAGACAATCATTAAGACTATTGTTGCCTTTTCTGGTTTTTGCTGACGCGTCATACACTATCCTAAGTTTAGTTGAGGTTTTCGACTCAGTGATAATAGGGTGATGAGGTATATAGTGAAGGACTCCATCGTTTCTGTCTGAAAAACTCACTCGTTCGATTATACCGTCTTTTAATTGGGTTTGAATTACCGAGTCGTATTCACATAGAAGATTATGTTTGTCTGAAAGTCTATCTGTTAAAGATTTCAAGCGACCGAGAGAAAGATTGTAGTTTGTGGGTAAATTTGGAGGATAATCTTTCCAAGGCCAAGAAACTGAATAACGACCATTCTCAAATTTAACAGTCTCATTAAATTTAATCAATGCGATGTCATCATCTTTCACGTGTGGGTCATCCTTAATACCAATAGTCTCTAATTGCCACAAGTTTTTGATGTCATCACCTTCACAAATATTGATATCTGGCTTTAAAGTTTGTGGTGACCTAGGAAATAGGTTGTTGGGTTTTACTAGAGTAAGAAAAGATGACTCGTACATCAGAGGGAAATGATCATTGTTATCGTTATGCCTACCAGTTACGATCCAACCAAATTTGCTATTCACTAAGAATAAGCCTGGTGAAATTTCTATCTTCTGACCCTGAATGATATCAAAATAATAATCGTTCCCTATTAATAGATCAATATTTTGTGAAGTAAACTGGCCGTCTGCTAACTTTAATTTGGGATAGGAGGAAGCAATTGTATTTAAGTTGATATTGGTACTAGAAACTACCTTCCCAGTGATATGTGGAACAATGTTTACTATAATATCCATACATGTGTCATCGTTCAGCAGTAATCGAACATCTGTTACTTGAGTCTCAACAGTTTTAGATTCACGGTTGCCGAACGTAAATAAAGACAATGATTGACAATATTTACTATTCAAACTCAGTTTAGAAGCCAAACCTTTGGACACATAAGACCTCTGACTACCACTATCAAAAAGAACACCACAACGCGTTTCTTGTTTAGTATCAGCATTACGCAAAGTAATAGTTGCAGTTTGAAGAATAACACTCTCCGACATAGAAATTAAAGCAGACTCTTCGGTATTTATAGGTACCTTGCTCGGGTTGAAGTTACTTGCAGGCAAAGCTTTGGCATGATTAGTTGATCGGGTGTCTACTTTGATGGTGTTTCTAGAAATTTGGTCTGTAGGAAACTGTTTGGTACATAAGCTTCTATTGTGATTATTCTGCTGTTTACAGTAAACACACCTTTTATGTGATTTACAAAATTTCACAGTGTGTCCCTTACTTAAACATACGTAGCACCTACCTTGAATTGCTTTCTTACGTGCCTCAGCAGATTGATATTTTGTACATTGGTCATTCCAATGTGTTCCTTCACAAAAAATACAATTTAATTTATCGTTTCCCACGAGTGAGTGGGTAGTTGTCAACCTCTTAGTGTCCGCCTGTGGATTGGGAACAGTAACAAAACTATTAGAGTAAGATGAAGTGCTAGGTGTTGAGGTCGTCAGTTGCTCTGCTTTCTCCCGAATCGAAATTAAGTTATTTACAAATTTGCACAAAGTTTTAACATCCAATTCCCCAGAAATATTCATTTCTTCAACTTTCAAAACAATTTCATAGGGCAGCTTACTGAAAATTTGAGAAACAAAGTAGTTAGAAGTAACGTCTTCACCTAAGGCTTGAAGACAACGCATATGTTTCTCAATGTTGTCAAATCCTCGCCTTAGTGTTACCGTGTCACTGGACTTGATAGGTGGCATATCCCTCAAGGCACAGTAATGAGAATTCACTATTACCTGTTTCTTAGCAAATCTGTCTTTCAACAAGGTAATAGCAATATCATAGTTTAGATCTGTAATGGGGAGTCCAGCGATGCAACGTTTAGCGTCACCTTTTAATTGTGCAATCAAATAGTTAAATTTGTCAACGTTACTGAGTGTGGGGTGGCTATGAATGGCAGACTCAAAACTATCCCAAAACTCCTGCCACCGTAGCATGTCCCCTTGGAAGGTTGGTAATACCAACTTTGGTAGTTGAACATACTGGTGCTGTATAGTTGGTATTGGCTGAACGGTAGACGTATCAGGCACTGTTGCCTGTGACTTATTAGTTTGAGAAATATCTAGTCTTACCGTAAGCTGTGCAAGCACCTCCTCACAGTCCATCATAGTATTTATGAAGTCGTCCTCTGTGGTGGGTCCTTCAGTTTGTCCATCTTCAGTAATAGGCTCGGTGTCCAAACGTTTTTGAATTTCTTCCACTCTCTTTACAAAGCTTGTCAAAGTCCGTAGTCGTGTTTGAAGTTGTAGTTCTGTTAAGTCTGTAGTCTCCAAGAATGCATTTGTATCAGTAGTATAAGTCTTCAGTCGTAGTAAGGCAGATTTCAATCGAAGGTCCCATCTTGAAGTCATTCTTAGTTATTTGGGAAAGTGAAGTTCAAAGTTGGAAGTTGTAAAAATTTTGAGTAAAGAAGTTAAGTTTAGAAAGTTGTAAAAAGTTAAAGCAGGAAACCACGCTCTGCTACCATAATGTGAATCCGTGGATTAGTTTAAGTTATGTTTGGTTTTCCTGCTTTAAATTAAGTTTTAAGTTAATTAATGTAGAATAAATAAAGAGTTAAAATTGTATCAACTTTCTTTCTTTAGTATTAGTTTATTTACAATCTATTATTTCCATGGAAACCAAAAATAAAAACCAGCTGTCTCAGCACAGAAAGTTTGATTTTATTTAATATTTGTGGTGGAAAAATAAAAATAAAAAAAATACATTAAAAACTGTTTTTTTCAGGTTGTTATTTTCAAGTTTATATTTGTAGTCAGCTTTTGGCTGCCTTTATTAAATTATTTCAAGAAATACACAGAAGGTATTTGTAGGAAATTTTATCTTCTTTCAGAATATCACTGCATTTTCTACGATTTACTCACCATTTAAAAGTTATTGTCAAATTAGATAAGTGACTTCCAAATTTTTAGTTGTTAAAAATACTGAATTAGGGATATTTTTGTTAAACTTTGTACAGCTAAATCTAGACTTCTACTGGACCGATTTTGTTAACTAATGTATCGTTGGAAAGCCTAATTTGTGTAGATTTGCAAATAATTATGAAAGTTTGATTTTATTAAATATTTGTGGTAAATAAAGAATAAAAAGCAAAAATACATTAAAAACTGATTTTTTTTTTTAGTTAATATTTTAAAATTTTAATTTATAGTTAACTTTAGGTTGCCTTTTTTGAATATTTTCAAAAAACGCCTAAGAGTCCTTTGTAGCAAATTTTATTCTCTTTCAGAACATCACCTTCCACTTTGGTCGATTTCCTCACCGTTTAAGAGTTATTTGCAAAAAAGCTTAGCAATCTCCTAATTTATTGTGGTGAGAAAATATTGAATTGGAGAGATTTATGTTAACTTTCTACAACTAAATCTACAGTTCTACTGGACCGATTTTATTAATTAATAGGTCAATAAAATCTGTGTAGATTTCCAAATAATTAGTAAAGTTTGAGTTTTATTTATTTATGGTAGTAATACGTTTTGCCGGTATGAATAATCTAAAAAATTGTATGGTAGTAATAATGGGTTAGCCAGTATGCATCATCTGATCATATGGAACACATGTATTAGATTGTTTTATTGTTATTTCCTTGATTTTTCTTTGTTTACATTTAGTTGTTTACTATTTGAATTGGTGGTTGAGGTCCGTAAAGTGTGTTTCTAAAGTGATGTTTTTAATCTGTACCATTAATAAGTATTGGCAAGTTAAGTGATGTATGGATTTCATAACCAAAAATTATTATTTTAAACTGCCAATTATAAATTATTCAAATTTAATTTATAATTCACAGTTTAAAATAGTATTTAATATTTGTTATTTTGAAATGTTAATTATAAACTCAATATTTTACATTAGTTTAAAAATGAATAACTTTACTCTTCACTACATGGTTGGTGATGGAAACTGTTTCTTTAGAAGTGTCTCATTTTTATGCCATAAATCTCAATCCAGATACAGTGATATACGATCCACGGTAGTTGATGAAGTCGTCAATAACTGGGACTACTATTGTCCTTTGATCGTAGGGGATAAGACATATAGACTAGAAGGAAAAAAACGCGACGGAATACAGAAATTTGATGACCTAAAGATGGGGAATACGCCGGTAATGTCGAAATCGAAGCTGCAGCAAGAGTTTTTGACTGCCAATTCAAAATATATGCTGAGAAATTGGATTATTTTGTAACGGTTGGTGAAGGCACAACGATCTATAAACTACGATTCTCAGGAAATGTGGATGCTGGGCATTACGATGTTTTGATAGACAATAGTATGCCTGAGAATCAAGAGGATATAATCTTACCAAAATCAAAACGTGGCCGTGCATAAAAAATATGGAAAAAGTAAAACATGTTCTGGCAGACGTGAATCAACAGCTCATAAAAATAAATTGAAGAAACCAAATTATAGTATAGATAAAGATTTACTCCAAGGGGTAAAAAAGTGTTTATCAAGCAATCAAAAGGATGGAGAACCAGAAAATGAAAAAGAAACAGAACAAGATAGTCTGACCAACACTTCACTCAGAGATGATGCAACTTCCTCAACCTCCTTAATTTGTGTATTGGGAATGCCAATACAAAAATTAAATTTAAAAATTGGAGCTGTAATAATATTGCTACGAAATCTTAACACAAAACGGGGGTTATGTAATGGGACACGATTAATTGTTAAAGAACTCAAGCCCAATTAAATAATTGCAGAGGTTTTAACTGGATCAGCAGCACGTGAAATTGTATTCATTCCAAGGATTGAATTAGCACAGACGGACACAGATTTACCATTTGTTTTAAAAAGACGTTGCTTTACTCTTTTAGAAAATCAGTTTATTTTCTAAACAATTTCATTCTTAAAAAAATGTTCAGGTACTTACAAGGGCATATATTATGTACTACTGTACTTTCTAGGGACCGTTGTATTTATTAACTACAACGGGCTCTGTTGCTAGTTAAACAAATAAACCACTAGGAGTAATAATTATTGTACATTGAAACCTAAGCAAATTCCCAGCAACTCTAAGTAATTAACATGGAGAGCTCCAGGGTATAAACTCAAGTCGTAGAACCGCCTAAGTTGTAACTCCGTAAATACTTGATAATTTTGTTCTGCTAAAGGCTATAATTAATCGTTGAAACGATGTATCTGGTGAGATAACTAGCACAAACTAGGTCTTAGGCCTCATAAAAGGTTCAATATAATTAAAAACTACCGTAAAATCCTAGTTTTTCTATCCACAACTGCCTAAAAATTATGTTCTCTTAATGACTTAATATCGGAGAGAATAGTACAATTTAAACAGTTTCTTAATTAATCCATTGCTAATAATTGTTTGGGAACATTTATAGAATATACGTTTACCAACATCATCAAAGCTTTACTTGTATTATACATTGTGTCCTGTATTACATATAATTAACTTGAAGTACGTATTTTTACGATGATTAAATAAATATATTGGAAAACCTTAACAGGAACCTGTACGGTTAAACTTTTCTTTGAATCATTTCTGAGGAATCTTAGCAGCGATTTGAAACGTTCTCGTCTTTATAAATATCTCATTTCTCGCTTGGTTACATTCTAACACATTACTGCAAAATTATCAATTCGGATTTATTTTCAACGTTATCATAAAGTATTCTCATAGAATACAAATTATTGCTTCACATTTCATTGATCAGCTGGGTAGATAAGAGGCTAAGAAAAGTGCTCCTCTAGTAATTGGTAAGTTACCGGATCGATCCTTGAAAAAGGAAATAGTCGGTAGTCGTAAGATAGTTCAAAATTAAGACCCAACTACCCTAGTTTCACGGTTAATTGGTCCTGGAGAATGAATTGGTTCAGTTTTGACAAAATTATAACATCTATCATTCAAAACTCAGTCTTCAATCATCTTTCCCTTGAACTACGTATAAAGTGTGGCAGTGTCTCATTAATATTACCTAATAGGAATCTAAAATAAAACCTGATTGTAATATCAATATGACCTAATTAATTAAATTTAATATTGGTGTGTTTTTAGCAAATAATGGTCTTTCCAACAGTCCACTCCTTTTTCATGAAATTAATAAAGTGTAGCCCTAATGATTCTAATCTTCTTTTCCTAAAACGTCTGGCTTTATCTCGAATTTATCTTTGCTCCGAAGGACCAACTTTTTTACCAGTACAGTTTATACAAGTATTAAACAAGTAAACACAAACCTGTATTTGGGCATAGGCTCTGATTTTCAGGACCACCCGAAACCCTTGACTCGAATTCAAAATATAATTTAGTTTTCTTATTCTATTTAACTTCTTGATCAGCATGTACGTCAATAAGTCATTTATTGGGCCAAACTGACAATACTTGAATTAGCCAAGTCAATACAAGGAAAAATAAATTTAATACATCTTAATACTGTAAAAAAATTCCTTACTGAAAAAACTATATAACTAAATAACTAAACATGCGCACATGACTTTGTGAATGACCACTTAAGTAGGTATTCACGGACGTGTTATTAAATTTACGGAAAGTAAATAAAAAAGACGTCTTATAACACTTAAAACATATATTTACGCTTATACTGTTACTCACAAGACAATAAATAAACAAAAAATATGGTAAGTGGTATGGTAATATAGGCCTATTGGGTCTGATGATGATTGGAGTGTCCAATCGAAATCGATCACCACTTACCATCTTTTAGCGAATTTCCCATATAGTAAATAAGCTATTGCCGTAGTACTCATGGTAAGACCTGGACGCGGGACCAATTTTTTTTTTCGTTTTGAGGTCCCTAGAGGCCAAAAACACCATCCGTTCAAATTCATATATATATATATATATATTTTATATATATATATGTGTGTCCGTCAGCACGATAACTCAAGCAAAAATGATCCGATTTTGATGAAATTTGGTACAAACGTGTAAACCTACGTTTATTCGAACGAGTTCGCGATCCAGCATGATCGGACCATGGGAACGGGTGTTTACGGGGGGTTTTATGGGGTAAAAATAGGGTTTTCCCATTTTTGACCCAAAAAACTTAAAATTTTGCAATTTATTTCCAAACCATTTTGTAGAGCTTAAAAAAACAAATAATTTAGTATATTGAAGCGTTATTATGCGCCTAACGGTTACAGAGAAAATTCCAAAAAATTGTAAATTTAAAATTCCCATGTTATTCTTATGGAGAATAAGTAAACTGTTGTAGTTTGCTTGTTTATGAACATATTTTGATCAAATTTGGAAAATGTTTTTATTTCTTACTAACTATTAACATTTTACAAAAAAAAAATTACCCTCCCTGATGCAGCAAACCTAAGTACTTGTTAAACTAATTCTATTTAAATCGGGATAAATGTTATATTTTTAAGTAGACATTTCAGTGTAAATCCAATCAGTCAAATGGAAATTCGCTTAGTCTGCAGGTTTGCTGCGGCGGGGGTATTTTGTATATTTACCGTTGTGAGTAACAGTATAAGCGTAAATATATGTTTTAAGTGTTGTAAGACGTCTCTTTTATTCAATAAAAAAATGATCTAATAGAAATTGAATTTGTGTTTTATCTTTAATAGGAAATAAGCATATTTGGTAGTTTTTAGTTCAAGCTTAACACGTTATGAAGTTAAATAAAAATTACTTTTTGTTCGTTATAATCATCAAACTAGAAGAATACTGTGTCCTTAATTGTGCACCAACTTGAAAATATTTCAATATATGAGTAAAATATAAATATATTTGCGGGAATTGCTTTGACAATATGTAATTATTTGTATAATGTCGTCAACAGTGACATTATGAAAATCACTTACACTCAAAAAATTAAAGAAGAATATTTAACAAGAAAAATAATATTTACTAAACACTAGAAATAATAGCAACAGTGTCACAACGACGTCAAACCTATGATGTAGTGGTAGTTATTAGAACTAACTATTGTTAACGTTGTTTTCCTTAATTCTATTTCCATGGTTGATATATTACGTTAATATATCACAAATACATACATAAATACATACAGTTTTACATACGTTATATATTGGTTAATATGTGTATGTTAACACTAACATGCATGGTTAATAATTTTATGTAAATCAGTGTTCTAAGTGGTGTTCTTTAAACCGATAACCTTCTTCTCTAAGTCTGCAATCGATTATTTTGCATTGGTGTTGTATTAACTCCGGTTTGGGCCCTAAAAATCACAACTATATTTACTCCATAGTTAAATATTTTCTGTACTTAAACGTGTTAAAATTTATGATAAATAAACAAAACCAGCTTACTTACTGTAAGCTATAGTTTTGTTTATGTCTTTTAACTGTCTCAGTAACATAAACTAAGGGGAATATTGAATCGTATTGTATTGTGGAATTGTGACTTTCCCGGGTTTGAATCAGAGAAAGGAAAATCTAGAACATTCGTAAAAGGTGGCACGGAATTGGCAAAACAAAACATATCCGCACCAAAACAACAATCCTTTTCTGGTTATTATTCCCTTTTTTAGTCAATTGTATGAAAATAGATATATTTTATAGCAGATTGTTTGTAAAATAATGAAACTGTTGACTCTTTGTAAAAAAAGCTTTGATTGACCTAATAAAATGTATACAGGGTGAACAACTTAACTGTGCCACCATTGGCATCTCAGAAACTATTAAATTTAGGGAGAACATTAAATGGGGAACTTCAACTAGTTTTTAAATTTATTAAAGAATATTAATTTCAATGTTTCAAAAATAGCCGCAATTTTCCAATATGGTAGTCTACTTTAAAGTTTCTTATAGAACACCCTGTATTTTGTTATTGTTTTAGATTTAAGATGCAATTTTAAGTCTTTTTCAATCCAAGCATTTTCTCTCTAAACCTACGCGTTTAGGAGCTACAGCGTGTTAAACTTTGAAAAAAGCTAATAACACTGGTTATAACCACACGGCAAACTAATTTTTCCATAAGAAATTTCAATGCTGACCGCCATATTGGAAAACCTTTTAACATTTTTTGTGCCAAAATTATTCAAACATTTCATATATAGTGCAAATAAACACTATTCGGCTTATTGTTTCACCTAAATTAGAAGTTTATGATACAAGCCGAAATAAAATGGTAAAAAAAATTAATAGCAAGTAAATTGTTAAAGTGTTTCCAGTTTATACTAGTTAAATGTCCTGAAAACAAACATAGATACAATTATTTTGTATCAATGAGATAATATGCTACCAAAATATGCTAACTTACGACTTTAATTTGATTACTGGGGCCATCCTTAAAGAATGAAGAAATAAAAGAAAGTATTGTACAAGAACAAGGGAAGTTATACTCGTCTTATTATTTTGGCTGAATTCCACCGAACCTTAGATAATTTGAAAACTTTAACCCAGTTGCACTGAATGTAACAACAATAACGGAAACTACTGCATTTTTGTGGAGTTCTCTGAAAATAAAAACTGTCATGTAAAACATCTTCCATTCAAATTAGTTTTCAGCTTTGGAACGTGGGTTTACCTGTCAAAACTAGACATTTGCTTTTCGTGTAATTGTGATTATTCGCCATTGCCTGTTATTTCCAAAGGCAAATACAAGTATACTGCAAGGATTTCCTACTTAACTTACAATCAGTCAAACTAAAAAAAATTACTAATTCAGTAAAAACGTTTTCCGTCACAATACTAAACAGTTATTTAAATGTTTCTCCTTGTTAATAGGTAATATCATCTAATTTGTTTAGTGTTTCATAATATCCCATCACCCCACAGAAATATCAACTCCAAATTAAATCCATCAAGAAATATAATTCAACTTGAACCTTCAATTTAAACGCAATCCTTAAATCTTATTTTACCACACTTTTACTTCAGTTACATCCTTTGGCATCTTTCTTTGGACATTGCCAAAATACATCCTAATTGCCTATTTCAGAGCAACAATCAAATTAGCTAAATTATCTTTATCTTTTAAGTTAAAGTCTAATATATCACTCGATCGCCTCTCCCTTAGGATAAGACAACTCGAATTATATTTATATAATTATTAGACTAATTGAAGAAAACAACCCATGTAACTTAGACATAAGGACCTAAGTATCCAATTTTAGAAGCCCCACCATATTGTAAATTTATCATTGTTAGTCGCATTACATTAAAGAAATTCTATTTGTAATTCCAATAATAAATAACATATTGTAACTTATCAAGCTAATTAATTTCTAAAGTATTATTCTATTTAATCTAAGATTTAACTAGGACTTACCTCATAAGACGAAGAAATAAGAAATGGATACAATAGTAAAGATCTTTATTAGGAAACACAACTCAATGTGGGCTATTATAATAGCCAGGGTAGTTTTGTAAATCTCACAAAAAGCACTCTTACAAATCTCTTAGCCAGTAATTGAAAGTAATTAGGCAAATATTAAGTAGGCGTGTGTGTAGCAGTATTAAATAAATAAATTTTGTATACTTATCCACTACTATTTACTCCTGTGCATATTAAAGATGCTAGGTATGACCTCTATAATGTAAATTATACATTTTACTCTGATTTAACATAGATACACGATATTTTTTACATTTCATATAAAACCAAGAGACCTTAAAACATGTTTGGAAAGAAGATGAGTTTTTCCCTAAATTTGTCTACCTCTCTACTTTGAATAAGTTAATTTGTTTGTACTCATAAAACATCCTTATTTTTTACTATTTTATGGAGTGTTACGACACGAATAAAGTATTAAGCATCTAATTTTATCGTTAAACCCGTAACGGTGTATTATACAACTTGTGATTAAATTATTTCAAGGAGATTACAGAAGTTTAAACGTGCATCAGCGGGATTGTAACTGGGTAACGTGTTAGTTTGTTAGTTACAGTAACTTTTCGTCATGAATATGAACAACTTACCCGTGTGGTATTGCTACGTTATGCCATTATATATATATATATATATACCTGGTTATACTCAGTAATGGAATTAACAAACAGATACCTCATAAAAGAAACCTTATATATCCCTCATATTTGATCTTTAAGAATGATGTAGAGTTATTCTATTGTGGACACGAAGAAAATTATGAGTCACTGCTCAGGGTTGTTTCAAATGCTTACAGTCAAAATTAAAAGAGAATTACGATACTGTATTCTTGCATTATTAGGCCCTAATCAAAATTTGCAATGGCTTAAAAGAATATTTAATGCAAACGTCTGTTACATCTGTAAGTAGACTAATCTACAAACACATGCCCTACTACTCTACGTGCTATAGTTAACCTAATTTGAATGTCAAGAATCGATCGAAATTCAAGTTTATTAACCACAATGTTTACTGGGTAAACGTATTTTGAAATTCGATTAGCTTATTACAACATTCGCTGATTGTTTTGATTTATGAAATGTCCACAGTAGAAGTTTGCTTGAACAACAAACCGAAATGCAATGTAAACGTCACAATGCCAGAACGTGGATTTAGTATCCACACACACCAAAGCACGCTACGTTAAGCGTGATAACGCTATATGTTTTAATTAATTACTTCTTGTTAAATAGTTATTTGCACAACTAGTGGGCGAAGTGGAATTTTGCTGCACACGAGAGAAATGTTTCTCGATTGCAGCAAAGGCAATTTACACTCGTTTTAAACATTATATTTTTCCTACAGCTATTATAAAGCAGAGAGATTATTAGTCTTTTAAACATTAAACAACACGTTTTGGGTTAGGTGCAAGGGTTAACGAAATGGGAAACACTGCAACTGCTGATCGTAGTCGTAGTATCTTTAGGTGTTGCCAACCTATTTCAAAGCGCACAAGGATTACGTGTTGTTTGGTTGGAATGGTGTGCGGCAAAGAAAAAAAGTGCTGCGAAAAATCTTTTGATCAACCAAAGGGTTAGAGTGAGGGGTTGGGGGTTTGAGACAGAAACCTTATTAACGCCAACCATAATCTGTAAAAATGATGCTTCTCAAACTTCCTATTTTAAATAATTTTGTTCCTTTGAGTTTGAACATTTAAAATGTAATTAATTTTGTTTTAACTAATAACTATAATTTGACTATAACTATATTAACTATAATTTGAACACTTCATTGAATTTCTGTACATGCAAGTTTATTTTTTTATCTCAGAAAATAACAGCTTCTCATAAACGCATTATATTGTTTTATGCAGTCATGCATGAAACGTTTCTCAAAAACGTTGCGGGATAATTAAAAACCTAGATTTCCTTTTTGAAGTTCAAAAAGCCTCTTTTTCAAATTCCTAAAGATTTATCACTAAAATATATTATAGATTTGTAAGTTTCTGTCTTTGTTTGTAAGTTTGATAGTTTATTAAGTTGTTTGTTTGAGGCTCACCCACGCATTAACTACTTGTTAAATTAGGCTATAATGTGGTATGATAATAGCTCATATTATTCATCAACATATATTTATTTTCTTAACTCAAAAACATTTTTGGGCTTCATTCCAGTGGCTCTTAAGTTGCCCATGTTCCCAGTATGGATCTGAGTAGGGTAGTCATATTCTAAAAGAATCAAAGAATCTTAACAGCTGTTTCATATAAAACCATAACCACAAATATGTTGGTTTCTACAATCTTCATTAGGTATGTAAAACATTTTATTCAACGTTTTATGTATTCAACTTAGGTATGTATTCTATTTTATTTGATATTTTAAAGGCAGATATAAATAAATATTTAACTGTTTGATCCTAAATGTTTATGGCTACAAACTAGTATATTGAATGAAATATTTACCGATAAAAGCCAAACAAAAGATAAAAACAATTTTCTTGAATGAAAACTCATTATCATTCTTGTGAACTTATTTTCACGTATAAAATAAGTTTGGATACAGCTAAGGCAATTGATAAAATAGCAGAAGTGATACAGATATTTATTTAAAGGTATGAGTACATATTCCTTTATTTTATTATGAGACCAATTTCTTAGAAATGCTGAACTGCTAGTTCTGAAACATTTATGGCTACAACCATTTACAACCTAGTTTGGAGAGTGGGATATTTTACTGACCAAAGTTACGGAACAATAATTTACGACTATATTTTCTCTGCGGTTAGGTAATATATTAAACATGGCAATAAAATTAAAGAGCGCAACTCTAACGGTCGTTACTTTAAATAATCGTCTCTACATCATCTGGTGGTGACGTCATAGTCGTAGGAAACAATTGGAACCATTTCGTTACATACTGTTATTTTTATTTTTAGTTGGATATTCTAGGAAATATAATGTGTGATGATGCCTACGATTTCAGAATATACAGTGTGGTCATAAATTATTGTACACATTTTAAGATAAAATGAATAAATAACTAAGCAACAAAGAAACATGGAAATCATTTGATTAAATAGCAAATTTAAAACAGTTTTATACGTTAACTGCAAAAAAAATATTATAAAAATGACAATAATTATGAAAATTAGTTATAAAAATACTGTTAAAATCGCCGCTGAAAAACAACATGTAAAGCTATTCTCTGTTTCCTTCTTAGATGCTGTCCCTCTTCAACTTCCTCCAAGACTGATTATAGTTTTTCAAGCGTTCAAGTCTCACTGTCAAACATAGTAATACGTCTTTTGTGTACCTAATAATATCTATATTTATATCAAACTAGGGACCCATAGCATCCAATCGAATATGTTTGGATGATTTAATTTCGAAAAAGAAGGTTTTAACACAAAATATGAGTGTATGAGTGTATAATATGAGGTGTTTACTATTTCAATCATAAAATCGGTCAACACAGTAGGGAGATGTGATAAATGTGTGATTGAAATAGATTTACCCCACGCAATCACTGGGATTGTTATATTTGGTAATCTCTTGATGCATTATTGTTTTGTCACTCTCATCAGTGCTTGTGACATTTGTACCAAATATAAACTACTATCACTCGAATAGTTTCTTCAATAATTTTAAACATATATCGATTATACATCCATTTTAAAACTACTCTAGTTATTGCTTAAACATTATATACAACAATTATATGTCAATAAATAAGGCCCCTTAGGAATTGACATTCTACTCTTATTATAATTTGTTATTTTTGACTATTTTTAAGATATAATTTTAGATGGTAAAATGCAAGTCCTAACTTCGCCTCTTAAATAAAGACATTTTTTCATTTTATTTCAAAATTATCTAAAAATATAATTTTGTATAGTATGTATATATCAATCCTCGAACAATATGATACATAGTTGAGTAAATAGTCAATTGATTCTATTGGATACATTTACAACGATAGCAAAATGCGTAAGACAATAAATAGTGCTCTTAAGACTACAACACTCTTGAATCAGTATTTCCACGAAAAACATCAATGTGTAAAACATACCTTTCAATAAAAACGTGCAGTTTACAATGCGAAGTCCTTTTGTAAAACTCTGCATTGAAAATCATGTACAATTCTTCAAATGTTTTGTACAATCCTATTTGTATAGATATTTTTCAGTTTAATCATATCCTCTCGATTGAGATTTTAAATACCATACAAACTTGCAGGTACAATAGGCATAATGCTTTGTTTTATCTACATTATTATTAAACAACTGTGCGAGGATTTTTTTTTATATTTTTGCTCAGTCTTAAATATTTGTACTTATACCTTCTCCTTATTATAAATGTAAAATTAAAAAATAATTAGATATTTACAGTGGTTAAATATAAAGGACAAACTTAAATATACGTCAACAATTCAGGGCTTGAAGACAAATAACTTCTTTAGACAATGACCTTCCGGCTTACACTTGATTAGGCAAATGTAAAACTGCTATCAAAACTATGCAAACTGTCTAAATCTTGGGGCCAAATTCACATTTAAAAGAAGAGAATATTTTACAGCAAATCATGTACAGAATGCCCCGTGAATAAGTACGAAGAATTTAGGAACAGGTAGAAAGGGTCAAAATAAAACGAAAAATTTATATAGGTAACATCATTTCAGAAAACATCTCGTTAGTAAGATATGAGGCATTTTGTTTTTAGGGTTTCAAATTTATTTCTTAAAAACTGCTTAAGATATCTTTATGACATTGTGTATAATATTTTTACCTACGACCGTTTTTTAAAGTAGCCGTTTCAGTTCAGTTCTTATAATTGAAAGTTTCACATAACGGCATTGTTTACTTTCATAACAGCATAGTTTTACTCATAACAACACGGGTAACGGTCCAATGAGGCTTAAGGACTGAGAGAGAGGAAGTAAAATTGTAATGATTCGAACTTCAACTAATCAGCTGTTCAGGCCAATTTATTTGTTGAGGGGTGCAAATTAGTGTTTGGTTCTGTTTTTCGTTGCATCACTTTCAATGGCAATAGGAGGTTATAACCGAAAACATAACCTCTTTTAGAAGTTATGAGTAGTGGTTTTTAGTAATTAATACACTGTCGTAGGTAAAGTAGTGTACGCAACTCGCGTGTGTAAACTACTATAAAACGTCAAAAGATTATTAAGAACACAAAATCACTATTTATTTTTTGAAATCGCGGCTTTTTTAATGTTTATAATTAAAATTATACAACAATATCACTTTATGAAAGACTGTCATAAACACTTTAATTTTGGATTTAAAAATTTCTTAAAGCGCCCAAAAAAATTATGGCGCAAAATAAGACAAAACCTGATTGCTTGCCGATCTGGTCGGTACAGCAATTATCCTTTTTCAGCTGTTTATTATTTGATCTGTTTGAACTTTATGCTGCTTGATGGAGTATTTTAAATGCTAAATAAAAGTGTTCTTGACAGTTGTTTTTTATATAATCAGCCAGATTTTCCTAATAAATTCAAATTGATGTCACAAACTTCTTTACAGCTCTGTAATCTGCTCTGTCATCTGCTGAGTTATATGTGAGTATAAGCTGACTGAAGCTAAAAACGATACTCAAATTTAGTGTTAACAATATAACATATTTGGTACACTTCTTGGTTGAAAGATTCACTTTAAATTGATAAACTATAACAATCATAGAATATATAGCATTTGCTACATATTTTACCTTTGTTAATTTATCAGGCCGATCTAAGCTAATGTCATTTTACTAACGCCATCGTTTATACATTATGGATATCATAGATTTTTTCTCTTTAGTTTTTCTATGACAATTGTGATTTTAAGTGTACAACTAGCACGTATAATATGCCTAACACTTGTTTTCCTAATAACTGACCAATTATTTTGAGAAAATTATTTAAAATACATTTTTGCTCAGTCTAAAAATATTTTCACCGATAGCTTAATTATTATTATAAATGCCATTTTAAAAGCATAATTATTTTAGGTGTCAATAACTATTATTATGTCAAGAATTTCACGAAAGTGAGACATTTAAATAAGATGCAAATCTATGATTTCAAACACCAATTTATTTGCTCTAATATTGCCGGCTGTCGCCCTAGATATGTTTGAGGGTCGTATGAAGCATTAATATGATAATTTAATTGGCTATTTAAATTTATTTAAATAATTTATTTATTTATTTATTGATTATTTAATTTAATTGACTATGATAATTTCGATAGAAGATTTAATCGATTTCAAGTGTTGTACAGTTATGAATAGTAGACACTGTATCACATAAATACATCGCTTTCCTACGTAATTATTTTTTTACTATGGCATATGCATAAATTATTTGTTTAATTACGTATTTGCTCTTCGTTTAATAGATAAACCAGCAACATTAATTATTGCACATTGAAACAGGAGCTTGATAATGGGAGAAAGTTATCGCTAAATTAAATGTACGAAAATTGAATATCATAATGCTTGTAATACCTGCAACAACCGATTCAAGATCAGAAACTCATAGTATTAATGTTCACTCAAAATAGTTGGAAACTGTTGGGTATTAATTGCAAAATGGGATTCCATTGCGACAGAACTGTATTGGTAGCCAGGCTGTATACATTCTGTGGTCACTGTGGGGTTGAAGACAATTGCCTCCTTTAGCCACTAAACTTTACGCTTACGCTTAATTAAGGTAATGTAAATCTGCTATCAAAACTACGTAAATAATCTAAATATTGGGACCGAATCAAAAGTATGAGGAAAACTTAGAATATTTACAGTAAACCGTATTATATTAAACTGCTTCATTGCATGAAATCAAACAATATCTACTCTTTAAAATAATATTATTTATATCTAAGTTTGCAGCCCCATTTCGTATTTCTAAGATAACTACATTACAGTAGTTATAATAATGAGCGTTTTACTACATATTTTATCATTCAAAAACACTGACCTATTTTGAGATATTAAAGCCGAATAGTAAAAAATGAGTAAATATGTAGAACAACGTGAGTAGGAATAGTTAGCAATCTCTGTATTTCCCTGCGGAGTTCTTTTCCATGTTTGTTAAACCACAAATTCTTCGGAAAGAATGAATAACCAAACGTTTGGGGTTGTTTCACTTAGATACATTGGTCTTACCATTGGCTTTTACCTAGCACATAGTGTTTTGATGGGAGTGATTTAAATTACGCAAATATCTTACATAAAGATTTCCCCATCGTATAATGCATTTTACTTAGTACAACTGTTTTTATGAGCATAACTAATTAAGTTTCAATTACTAAATTAAGAGGGAAAAATTGTGATACCTTCTCCGTAAATAACAGTGAATGTAAAATTCCACTTTACAGTAGTAAAATAACCACCAATACGTTATTAAACCTTACCTGTTTAAATGAAAAAAAAACATAGCGTACTGTTTTGAAGGTTTAAATAGGTTGACAAGTATTTTATGTTATTTTCCAAAGCACCCGTTATTATTAACGCCTTTTACTACTGTGTAGTCATTTGTTTAAACGTGTGTAACTTATTACATATAATTGTTTCATTACCACCGTATTAACACAATAGTGTTATGATTACTGTTTCAATTTAAACTCAGCAAGATAGCTTGGATACTTAACATCCTACTCTAGTCTCATGGGCTGGGTTATCAGTTTATATATATTTGTTACAAGTGTATCCTGATATTAGAAGGTTTTTTTGTTAAATTGTTTCAGTAAAGAATACTTTGAGTTATGCTATAATGCCAATACATCATGCAGTAGTTTTAAAAGTGTAATCAATTAGTAATATTAATGCATACCTACAAGTAGATTCAAATAACGCTTATTCTAATGGGTAACTGATAGTTACCATTAGTTAGCCATTAGTTATATGGCGTTACTAATAGTGTTTTAATTATTAGTATCTCGTAATAGTTTTCTGGCAATTATAAATCTTACCATGAATATTCTAAATACACGTTTTCGTGTTTTTTTTTCTCTTTATTCTGTTTTACTTTTTCCTTTTAGTCTATTCTCGTTACTCTGGCTTTTTCCCAAGATAAAACTGAATATTTTATTTTATAAATAGGATTTTTTATGTTTTTATTGTTTATTTACAATTGTTTAGATAAACTACAAATATTTGAAAATATGCAAGAATTAGCTATTTAGTGCATTCGACTGTAAACCACCAAATCAGTGAAGTCTCTACAATAAATATTAATGAATGAATATGGTTATTGATTTACCAAATAAATACTAAGTTTTAGGAAAAGAGTTTAATAAACTATATTGAAAAGTGAGTGACGTTATTTACTTATATAGGATGTGTCAACGGAATATTGGAATATTTGTGAATATTGGACAAACATTACAAACACTGCTGAAAGTTGACCATATTGATTCTGTCACATTCTGATATATCGGTTGATTTGTCAATATTAGTGTCAGAAACACAGATCTGACGTCGTTTCGTTTCAATCGGATAAACTGTAGCACTTGGTCATATAAACTTCCAAGTAGTTATAATTCAGTAACGTCGACCAAGTTATAATTTATCTATCTGTTAAAATAACCTTCTCTTAACCAATAAAATTGATTTTAGTTTTTTACATTTATTTTTTATAGCAGTATTAAATTGTCTTTATTAAGTTATTACATTTAGGACTTTTCGTGACTTTTTTGTACTTACTATACTATGAACTATTCGCGACGTATAATCTTATGAGCAAAATCTTATAGTTAAATAATAAACAATAAAATGCATAAATATAAAATATTGACAAATTATATCAATTTTATAAAAGGTAAAGTAAATTATCTATAATCTGATGTATTTTTATCACAACTATATAAAAGGGAAGAGAGATAGTTTATCTGACATAAATACTGTACAAATTTGTAATGCAGAAAATATCAAAATTATAATAAAACGTATATTGGCCCCATTTATATGAAACTATTACATATTATTTTACATCGTTTGACGTTACTTTGTTCTTGTTTATATGTAAAATGTTTTAGTTTCATTTATTTGCATACAAAGTTATAAAACTTTAATTCATATACCTAAATATATCAACCATATTTTAATTCAATACCTTTTGAGTTTTATATGAGTTTTTATTCAACTAAATCTTTTATAAAAGTGTACTTCCATTATCCATAATAATGGATAAATTCATATTAATAAAGTTTCATAATCCTAGGAAATAAAATTGCTTATATTATGGAACCTGTTTATAGTTTGTATCGTTTAAAACCTTTATGTCGTACAATACATTCTTAAGACGTTGATTGTGAACTACAAATTAAATAACTTCTTGATCAGCCTCGTACGTGTTATTAAATTACTTGAAAGTACAAATTTTAATTATTTTAATTATTTGATTTATCAAAAGACCATTCAACACTTATTTTAATTCAATCGAACGGTTAAGTTGCATTATTTCAATAGTACAAATACCAAAATACCCGTGTTTGCTTGGTAATTTTTATTTGTCTCGACACATTTTCTACAGGAAATTACATTATTGAACTCAAACTTTTCATAAGTTATAAGCGCAAATTGTGTTACATTATTATATATCTAACTTAAGGATAATTAGCAATCAAAAAATATATAAAGGATCAGTTTAATACGGACTTTTCTTATAGGTAAAATTGGTGATAGTAAGTCTCATCAAACGTAAACTGTTAATCGGTAAAATGATTATTTTTAAGTGAATGAATTATTATTTTTCCCCCTTATATACAGAATTTTTTTTATTCATTGTTAAGTTAAAATCATGCTAAGGTACACCCTTTTTACCCCATCGTGTTACATAATGAATAGCAGAGAAAACCAAAGCAGGTAGAAGTGAAATGGAGTTGCGAAATGAAATATTGCTGAGGCGTATCCAACTGTTATTGCAGCTATCTGTTCTCTAAAGATGAACCTTTCTCTGGATATTGCTCTGGAATTGTGGGCAATAACCAGCAGCAATAACATGGTGTGTGTTATTTCAATAACACCGCCGAAACCAACGTCACCACAATATTTCATACACAACGGCATGTGTATTACGTCACTGGCATTTGGATTTTTTTGTATTGACACATGTTATATCTGCATTATGTTATATCTGCATTATTCAACAAAAAAAAATATTTAATCGAAATATAACAGAGGAAACAATTATCCAACCAATAAATATACTATTAAGCTTAATACGAACAACATATAAATGTCAAAAAAGTAAATTTTACAGTAAGCAACATTATAAGCATCAATTAAACACATTTTACTACACTTAACATTTTACTCTCATTGATCGCTGATGACTCATTAAAGGATCTTTGCAATAACTTGATTAGCTTTAAAAGTTATGTATTTCAACAATCACTCTTAAACACTAAATCTGCCCTCATTGCTTGGTTTTATTCTTACTTTTTTCTGTTTGTGA
This sequence comes from Macrosteles quadrilineatus, assembly GCF_028750875.1. Classification (NCBI taxonomy): domain Eukaryota; kingdom Metazoa; phylum Arthropoda; class Insecta; order Hemiptera; family Cicadellidae; genus Macrosteles; species Macrosteles quadrilineatus. The sequence goes on from NW_026542602.1 coordinate 12,053,692, forward strand.
TTTTAATAAAAAGAAACCAATATAATATGTAATTTAAGTGTGTTTTAGGTGTTACGTATAATTACATTTCGAAAGTCATAAAAATACTAAAATTTCTTCACAACAACGGCATATTCAACAGTTTGATCAGACTCAGACATGTAAGTGATAAGTGATTTTCTTGAGAATAAAACTAGATCTCCATCGTTGTTTGCTTGAACAGCTTTATGTTTACGATCCATAACCTACGTTTATTAGGTTACATGTCTGTTCGCTATAAAACTCAGGTTTGTAGATTCAATCGACTATGACAAGAATCCTTCAGTTAACCAGTTCATACAGTTGGACCAACTATGGGTACAGTATACGCAATCCTATTTTTTGGGCATTACATTGTAAAATAGTAGTTAAACGAGTATCTAATGTGCCTTTTGATTTTTTTTTCATTGTTTAAAGTTCGATTTCTAAAAACAAAAAAGAGTTATAACAATTAAAACATTATTTAAGAGGTCAAATACGCTAATTTCGTTGAAATATTCTTGTTTGACAATCTATAATTGTTTTTCGTGAAGTTACATTACAAATATTTTAAAATTAACAAGGATATTTTTTAAATCAGAGTGTACTGTATAGGTTTTATTATGTTGTTGCCTACTACTTATAATCAATCTAAAAGTTTAAAAAACCCTTATAAACTAACTTGTTTCACCGATATTAGTTGTGAATATATATCTGTGTCTATAAATCGGTTTTGATACTTTAGGACAGTTTGTAACTCTGTGAGATAGGAGAAGCATCACCGGATGTTGGCAGCAATCCACTTCCGGTGCTTGTAGTAAGATAAACAGGAAATGGGTTGGAAGTGACAATTTGAACTCGAAGTGTCAAGCATCTCAGTTTATTCGAGATTCTTCTTATTCTAGCCTTGCCATTTAAATTGAGTTCTCTTAACAAGGAAGTATATAATCGTAATAGCTGCTGTACCCGTGCTTCGCAATGGGAAGATGCTTATAAACAAAAAGCCACCAAATTTATAGAAAAAAGTATGACCTATATTGTAATTCTCCTACTGTTTGGATTTAAATATATCAATAACATAATTTTCATTACTTATGGTTATAGAATGTTTCTTTATTTCCACAATCAATGACATAAATAAACCTACCATATAGTTGTGTAAAATATTTTATTTTATTTGTTTGGATCACCTGTCTAAAATTGTGAAAAAGCATTTAGCAGTTCTGACTGTTTACATTAAATTTAATGTCAACGCAACGGTAAACAAAGGTTGAGAATTTTCTCTAGCTTCCATGGAGACCAATTAATGTTTACTTTTGGAAACCTCACCTCAAAACTATGGGTATGGGTATCCAAGGGGCGTAGCTCGAGAGGAACTCAGGGAAGTGAATAGGTCCTAGATATGTGGACCATCTTTGTGCTTAATTTGGAATGTATCAGTTAACTTTTTTAGTCGTGGCAGCTGCACAGACAGAAAGACAGGCAGACAGACACCACCTCAATTTCATAATAGTATAGATTTTATCTTACTATTTTAATTTTAAATCTTACTACCATTTAAATCAATTAAATTTCAAATACAAACTATTCTTAGGGACGATTTAGAAAACATACCCAATAGTAAAATGGATCCAATTCCTGCTGGGCCTGGTAGAGGTACAAATCATTTTTAAAAGCGTTAAAATTAATATTATGCAATGATAATTTCAAATAAAATGTTTTTAGGTCTGAATTGTAATTTTTTCTGCGGACAAATTGTAACGTTAAAATGAGTTACTTATCCACCTGTAAACCCATGCAAAAACGTATTTTTGAAACAATTATATTTTTATTCGTTCTGAATATCTCAGTTCACTGCACTGACTTAAATGTGGTACGTTTTAATTACTCCTAAAACACTATAAACACTAGAGAGGCTACGTTACGAAACCTTACTGGTTTTATGAAAAGAAGTAAACAACTAGCGGTGTAAAACATTCGTATGATTATTCTTTTATGAACAAAAGGTTATGTAAGCTGTAAAGTGGGTATTTTTATTGGATTGTAAAAAACGGACCTTTAACAATAATTTGTATTTGATAAAATAACATCTGTAACATTAATATGCAAATAGAACCACCATTTACCCCAACCATTTTTCCACCAGAGCGAAATTATTTTTATTTGGGTGAATTTTGTTGAATCCTTTACAGTTTAACTAGTTTACAAAAGGATGGAATTTGATGTTTGTTAATTTTTTGCCTTATTATTACGAATAATTTATTTCCTACATGGACTTATGATCAGGACATGACTTGCATGGCTTTATTTGACTAAGTATTGTTTAGCTACAAAATTAAATAATACAATAGAACTAATTTATGTAGTTTTGTTCATATATACCATTGCAGTGACGTTAACTAGTTAAGGACAGTTTCTGCCAACTTACCAATTGTTAACTTTTACACGGCAGAATCTGCAGTGCAGTCTTTCTATTACAAGCTAAATAAAATTCCTAATTGCCTTTATCGTGCCTTGACAAACAATCTTGTTAACTTTTTTAAAATCTTGTCCAACAAGTTTGGGAGTTATTTTCTTGAACTATGTAAAAATAGTAGTTGAAACAACTTATTTTGTATTCTGTGTCACATTTCAGTTCAAATTAATTGATCATACAATATCATTGAGTCCGAGATAGAGCAATAGAATAAATATACACCGTTAGAATAAATAAACGCCATATAACTTAAGAAATTGTAAATCATTATTCAGGATATATAAAAGTATTACTAAATGTTACAGTTAAAATCTGTTTCATGTTAGTGATGATAAAATTGCATATTACATGTCTTCGTAAATGTCAAATGTCGCGACCTTCTGCTATATTATCAGATTTTACATTATCATATCAAATATGAAGAACCTGGCTTTGACAGCTCAACCAACGCTCTGTTATGAACACAATTTTTCACGTATGGAAGAAGTCCTCAAATTTATCCATTTTTCCATATAAAAATCTACTCAGCTAAGTAAGGCAGCCACATTAATAAGTTTATAACTAACAAGATTTAATCATTTCTTTCTATTACTGAGTTTCAAAACTAAATCCCCTAAATGAAATGTATATTTTGTGTATAGACCGTCTATGAACCAATATATTTGTTAACTGCTTGGTTAAAAATTAATATTGGAGATTTTAAATATTGTTTTTGCAATACATTTTCTAAAGGTAATACATTTGCACAACAATTCTAACACAAGAATTATTTAATATATGAGTTAGGTAAATCTAATTATTCAGCATAATATGGTAAATCTTACACAGTCTATGTATATAACTTCGTATTTTAGAAAATTAGAGTTGCTTAAAACTTACGTCGTATCGTATTATGGAAGCAGTATAACGATGTTATCGAGCATGCGACTCCTTATTGGATTAAGTAAACTAACTATCTATAGTGTAAAGAACATCAACAGTTTCGATATTCTTATCTAATGACGACAAACCAACCTAAAAAATATATATTATACTAGACCATCTTCATTTGAGTTATAATTGAATATACTAAACCACATTCAAATTATACAATAAAGTTAAACTATTAAATTTGGGTAAGATCTAATGTTTCGCGATTAATTTTAAATCCATACTTACCAAAATAATTTTTTTTTTATTTAAAATTTAAAAGAAACAGTCATTGGTTTAAAAAGCTCTTTGGTATAACTATATACAAATAAAGACACGTTGTTCTATAAACGAGTGTATTCCTACGTTGTTTTCGTATATTCAAACAAAACGTGCTCCTGAAACGAGGACTTAAACTCAATGTATTGAGATGAATATTACGCTCCAACCTCTGCATGTTTTTACTGTAAACTGAACACTATTTATTTTACTTTAAAAGAAGCAGAATACAGTATATTTAATTGAGCAGAATTATAAAGCTTTACGTTAAGATCATGAGGATTGGAAAGTATTCAGATAATTTTTTTATAAATTTTTATGTTAATTTGACCCAAATTATGTATTAGAAATTTTCTAGGTTTAAACTGAACATTCTTCTTGTTAAATGTTAAAAATTGTTTGTAAAAGTGTGCTAAACATATTATGTAAAAAATCCTAGGTGTAAGAGTTTAAAGAATTTGTTTAACAGTGATGACAACGACAGGGTACGACAGTGTAGGGGAGCCATTGCAACAAAAGTGGAAAAAGATAAATTACTTTCGGATTGAAAATAATCCTGTACAACAACATTTATTTTTTTACATAAATACGTAAATAAATAAATGTATGCTTCCGGGGCAAGAGCACCGGGGACCATGCTTCAAAATTTTCATATGCTTCAAAATTGTAAAACGATTATTAGGGTAAATTACTCTGGTTCATACAAAACTTACATTTATAACGTTGGTTTGATTGATAACGTTTAACATTTCAATTATAATGTTATTTTAATGATAAGTCAGAAAATGGGTTGTTTTTGTTATTTAATACTATACCATAGTACTGTAGTTTATCTCTTTCAGATGAGACCAGCTGAAGAAAGAATACAGAGACTGTATCACTGTATCCGTTCCATTGATGCTGTGGTACAAATATTGTGATCAATGTTGGAGGATTACGAACGTCCGAAATGCTATAATCCGGCATTTAAAATCTTGTCTTTATTTAGATATAAATTCAGGAGGTTAGTATTTGTTGACTTGACAATATATTAATAAATTTATTTATGGCTGGACTGAGGCCATAAATACAGAGGAGTTGACATCTGGTATTAAAAGCATGTTTACAGGGAAATTTGTGAAAATTGTTGGTGTCTCAAACTTCTGTGTAGGATGGACGTGTTCGATTCCCGGTACACCTACAAAACTCTAATAGGTTCAGACCGCTTTCCCTCAAATGTTTTCTAATATAGACTTGATTTAAAATGCCACTGGCGTAGAAATGAGCGAAAAAATACTGTTTGTAACTTGTTAAACTTCCATATTAGTATAATTTTAATGTTGCATTAATTTTGGATAAGTAAACACAATAAATATCTGTTGTAAAAGTATAACGTTTGCTATAACGGTGGCGAAACATACTTTTCAGTATTTCTATACAGAGGAAATCATCAGTGTTTATTCAACCTTTAATAAATTCAACCGTTGTTTTCACGAGTGTCTAAAGCAAGGTAGATAATTAGAGGGTTTGTTAAACTTCCGACTGTAATTGATCCCAATTAGTAATCTGACACCTTTAATCACTGAGATGGTGATTGGAATATTCTCGGCAAAAACCAATTATCCAAGGTCATTTGTTTGATTTGACTTCTTAATATTAAAGTCAATTTTATGAATGCGATGTAAGAGTTCTGGGCTTTAATGGGTTTGTTCTAGTTTAAATTTATTTTTGTCTAATTAGTTTCTACTCTTGTCCGTTTCGGCAAATCATGAACGGTTCATCCTTTACGTATGTAGTACGCAAATTATCATTTAAAAACTTTTCTAAATGAACGCTAAAGGTCAGCTAGTTTTATATGTAGGCAAACTCACCTACAATCAACGAGGTACGATTCAGGCACCTTTGAGCAAATTTCCCTATAGGGAAGTAGCTATTACCGTAGGTGGAGTATGTGGTAAGACCTGGAGCCGGGACCGATATGCTGTTTTATTTTGATGTCCCTAGAGGCCAAAAACACTATTCGATCAAGTTGTTATGTATGTATGTATATATATATATATATATATATATATATATATATATATACTTATATTAAAAATACGCACTCATGAGACAAAAATAGCAATTTTTCGTTGGCAAAAGTTGTAAGGTTTTTACTAGCTTGTTACGAACTCCCGATGGTGTAGTAAGAATATACCTTAATTCAATTCTGAGAATGTTATTAAAAAAATATGTTTACTGAAACATGTTATTTGCATCAATACCGAGAGCTTATGCATATTCTTTTCCTGGATTACCCTCATATAACTTCAAATGTTTAGATGCAATTTCTCATTCATTGGTATTCATGTATTCAAACATTTTTTGCTTGAGAGTGGTGAATTTTCGCAAAATACAAAATCTTATTATTCGAGCAATGCTGTATATTGTATCAAAATTTGAATATAAAACACCAAACCTGAATACATATTGATGGCATGGGATCTACACCGAGCGACTGATGGTAGGCTACAACTTGATTGCACTTTAAATGACTCAATAATAAACTCAAACATATATTCATACCCCCGCGGCAGCAAACCTGCAGACTAAGTGAATTTCCATTTATCCGGCTTGTTTTCTACTAAAATATTCCCAAAAAATTGTCAGATTTATTTCCTATATAAATAACATTTATTTTAGTAAGTACTTATGTTTGTTGATATGGGGAAGATATTGAGGGGTGTTTTTTTTTTAATTTAAATGTTGATAGCTTAGTATAAAATAAACAAAATTGGTAAATTTGATTTAAATATATTCATAGACAAGCAAACTACAACAGTTTATTTATTTTCAATAAGAATAACATGGGAATTTTAGTGTAAATTTTTTTCTAATTATCTCCGTAACCGTAGGTCATACAAAAACGCTTCAATATACATAATTGTTTTTAAGCTCCATAAAATGGTTTGAAGAGAAACAAAACTTGAAATAAGAAATTTTGTGTTTTCAGGGTCAAAAATGGGAAAAATCTATTTTTACCCCATAAATCCACCTTCCCATAGTCCGATTCTGCTGGTTCGCGAACTCATTCGAATAAACGTCGGTTTACACGTGTGTACCAAATTTCATGAAAGACGAATCATTTGTGCTCGAGTTGTCGCGCTAACGGACACATATATATTAATTTGAACGGATGGTGTTTTTTGGCCTCTGGGGACCTCTTAAGTAAATCTGTCCCGAGTCTAGGTCTTACCAAGAGACCTACGGTAATAGCTTATTCCCCATATGGGAAATTCTCCAAAATGTATTTTTATATCCGTACGTTTATATATTTACGTAAAGCTTCGTTTGTTGTTTTTCTTCTGTTTACACAATATTGCAATGGTTTGTAATGTATTCATACAGTAGTTAGTATAGATTTGTTTCTATTCCAAACCATAATTAAGGATAATGTTTTTCTTTGTTTACTGGGCTTAGAAAAACTATGTATAAACATAGTTAAACAAAGAAACACATTTCCAGTAAACAAATAAAAACATTATCCTTAATTATGGTTTGGAATAGAAAAAAATCTATATCTTCTATTAAATATCCTCTATTAAGTGATGCTATCCTCTATTATCCTCTATTAAATATTCTGGTATAGGTTATACCAGGAAAACCAAACTCGTCACACCTTTTCATAGAGGTACAACTTTGTTTAGTATGACAGTTTTTCCTGAGACACCAAAATGGGGTATTTTGGGAGTAGCTTTACAATGTGTTTTAAAGTCCCATTTAGTGACACATCATCTAAAGCTCTTTACAAAACAACCATATCAACTAATAACAGATTGAACCCACTACGATAGGGCAATAATTTGAAAAATGATCGAAACTAAGGGTGTCCACAAAGTCTTGGCTTGATAAGGAAACCGCATAGTATAAAAACGAGTGATAGTAGGATACAGATTTATTTACAGATATAACAGGCAACTTCTCAAGATTTTATAACTATTTACAAACGTAACACAACTCTACGTGTGCGCCTCCAGTGGCCTGTACTGCAGTTCTTCCATCCGTCTTTTCAGATTGTCCCAGGTTTTAGTCAGCATATCCTGGGTTACAGACGCCACAGAATTTCTGAATTTCTACTGCAGTGTGTGGAAATTAGGAACCGAGGAAGAATAGACAGTGTCCTTCACAAATCCGCACAAAAATAAATCCACGGGCGTTATATCGGGGGAACGAGGTGGCCATTTCGTTGGCCCATCATGCCCGATCCATCGTCCGGGGAAGTAGAAATTTAAAAAATCCCTCACATATTTAGCTCAATGAGGCGGAGCGGCAGCGGAATCTCGCTGGAAATTATCATAGGTTGTAGTTCTTCTAAATATGGGACTACGTACAACTCCAACATATCCGAGTAAACAAACCTATTCAAATTTTCTTTCGCAAAGATAAACGGTCCAATGATTCCACCATGCATAACACCACACAAATGATTTAGTTTTGGACTGTCCCTTTCGTCAAATTCTACACTTATTGTATCTGTTAACCTTACCACTTAAATGGAAGGTTGTCGAACTACTATAGGGTATTGGTTTTTGTAAAACAACTAAACACACTGTGATTTCTCATGTAAACTCACCATTTCTGATTTGTTATAGTATTCAGTCATAACTGGATTGTTGCCAATCAGCTGTGTTTAGGTGTTACCAATTTTAATTTAAACAAAACTTGATTAAATTCCCTTCAAAACAAGGCGTATACGTTAAGTGTAGCCCTAATGGTTTTCCTACAGCAAGGCTATTAAATCAGGCCAAGACTTTGTGGACACCCGGTAATATGTTCTCTGGACTCAGGAGTTCACTTAGGCTGAAGAAAATTAAAATGTGTGGAGATTAACGTAACTTAACCCACCTTAAATTCCCGATGGTTCGAGCCGTGAAATATAAGCTCTGCACACCTTTGATATACAAGTGCACTTCTAGGTTCGTATGACAATTTTTCCCAAGACCCCTAAATTAAGTATTTTAGAAGCAGCTACAAATACAAACATAAAGCTCTATCACGTGACAATCGTTTTTACAATAATTGTTATCAGCCTGAGAGAACCCTAGTAAAGGTATTTTTCTATGTTGTACTGGTTTAAAATAGAGACAATATTTCCTGGTATTCTTATTACAAACAAAATTATTAAGGCTTGTAAAAGAATGTGACATTCGTTCAAGCTGTCCTTTTGAAATGTTGATTTTCCTTCAGAATACCTCATTTCGGGTCCACGGCAAAACTGACATACCGAGAAAAGGTGCATTTTTATACCATATTAATTTCAAATATTATAAATACCTTCAGCTTTCTGTTTGAATTGGATTTTTTGTTTTACTGTACTTGACTTATAAAAGAACGGTATATTTTTCAAATTTTCTCTTCAAAAAGTGATTAGTTCAAACAAATTAATTATGTTATTGGCACAAATATCTCATTGTAGCAATGGATTTAAGGGAAAACATGTAAAAATAAGAGAATGTGGATTTCAATTTATAATTTGAAACCAGTAAGTACAGTACCACGTATAATGGTGTAAAAAATTTTCGAATTGAAATAGATAATCGTTGTCCAAAAAAGGTACAAACTACTCCCATTGTTTGAGAGCTTTTGGCATCTTTCTCTTACGTACATAAATATATCGAGCCATGAATACAAGCAGCAGTTTAGTCCAGGCATTGTGCCAACATGTGTGCATAAGAGTTAATACCTACCCATTGTATCTCGACTACAGTGTTAAATCCGTACACATAAGACCGTACGTTAAGACATACTATAATATTTTTAATATGGAAATCAGTAAATGTGTTACTATAAAAATGATAACTTTAATATTAACACAATACAGACATGCAGCTTAACACAGTTTTAGGATAAAAATTATCATCTTTTGCACTACAAATATAAAATGACTATATATTATCAAAGTAAAATAATAGATAGGTAATATGTCAGAAGAATTGTTTTATTTACAAAATTGGTGGTTCAGTAGTAAAACAAAAATACAACTCTCTATACATTTATTGTCTTTTATTAACTTGGTTGAATGTGTAAATTTTGAATCTCAATCTACAAAGACCTACACTATAATGTAAACGTATTTGTGTTCTTTTGAATTATTATTTATTAAGTAGCTTGGCTAGCTGTTCGTTAGCAGTAAGGCAAAACATATCCAAAATGTATACTGTAAGAATCTATATAATTTGGTTTTTTGAATATGTTGCTCAAGTTTAACTATTTTCCCCAGCACTGGGACACATTTCGATTGCGCGGTGGATAATTGGGATGTATAAAATTCTGAGAGTTACATAAGCATCCCGTGTTAGTTTTATATTTCCCCTGAGAAGCGGTCCATATACTGTATGCAAAACAGAATCACCATTTGATGTACAGTATTGTGGGGTGAATCAGTTATAATTTGCCCCAAGATGTTTTTAAGAGGGTTCTGGATTAAACGAAGTTAACTTATGTAGTGTTTGTTCATGTTTTTTTTATGTTTCTATGATGTTAATTGGTTTGAATTAAAATTTCTTAATAATCATCATAAATTTCAATACAAAAAATGACTTAACACTTAAACATCTAGTCAAGTAAGAAAAATGTTAAGCCCCGAAAATATATGCAATAGTTATATGAGTTCTAATCACTTATTCCTCTTAATTTTGACTCAGCGTTAACTAACGAAACTTGTTTCATAACCATTACTGATAGTGTAATAATTTGGTTTACTCATTAAACTATATTTTAATTGCAAAATTATTGGTGGCTAATATTTTCTTAGATATGTATTGGAATACCACGACCGGTCCATTTGGAAGTAGTGCAGTTGCTGCTGATTTAAACTACACACTATTGATATAACAATTGTTTTTTCTGTGGAACGTATGTGTTAACGAAAGTAATTGGTTTACAATATATTTTTAAATGCCATCTTTGAAATTTCTTTTTGTAAGGGAAAGCAGAACAGGATTGATTAGAGGCCCTTTCCAGTTGTTAAGAGTAACATATTTCTTGTTAAAAAAAAGTACTTTTCCTTAATTAAATCTACTCTCACAGGATCTAATTAACATGCACTCTTCGGATACTTAAATAAATCTCTAATTATTATAGTAAATAAGATTAATGAAAATAACTGTTTAGTAGCAAACTATTATTTCACACTCAAATCAGTGAAAAAGATCTTTTCCGAATGGAATACCGTATGTAATAATATATAAGTTACGTTTCGCAGTTTTTTCCACAAAGTCTGTATTTATTTTATTTTACAACCAACATTTCACCATCTTTAACATGTTATTTTGAAAAATATTGCAAGTTCCAAACTAGTGCAAAATTATTCGTCTTACATTTGGTTTAGATGTATACGGTATGTATATGGTAGTGGAATAGAATAAACAGATAGAAAAATTATATTTCAATAAAAATAACCGTAACGATGAAAATTTAATTCCGAGGCAAAATTAACAGTCTGTGCACTTACTGTCTCTACTTGTATTCTTCATAACATTTTCATTTAACTACTTTGTCATGTACATCCCAAGATAATAGGATATATGTGGGACTAAATCCAATTTGTTCATCGTTTTACAATTCAGGACTCTTTGTTCCCAACATGCAGTCACTACGTCAGAAACACCTACGTAACCAATTAAAATACAAGATAAAAGACCAATCACAGGCAACGTGATACCAATTAAGAATCAATCCGAAACCAATTACACTGCACTAAGCCAATATATCATGGAATGTATTGTGTAGAAGGGTTATTAAAGCTTAGCCTATTGAACTATGATTTAATCATATCTGAATGAATCAAATTATTATTAGCCTACTGCAGACTAAAACTGACATTTAATATGTGCTATTTATTACGAAACTCTAATCTTTTTGCCTTGAGGAAAGTGTGTATACGAACTTACGTTTCATTTCAAAGGCGTTTGTGTTTCTACCATTTGAAACGTTTGTAGCAACGCTATCTTTTACTTATTATAGGAATTATTGTGATAACGGCTACTATATAAATATAATTGAATGCTTTATTAAACACTAGTACCATTTTAAATTCATTTCATTAATCAACAACTAGTTTAGACTATAAGGTCATAATTATGATGTCATCTAAAACAAATACAATAACACAAAAAAGAAAGGAAACGCAAAATTTTTAAATATTGAATAAAAGGAACTGAAATATCACGATTTTTAGTTGTACACAAGCCAAACCTATCTAGCTTAGCCTTTTTCAACATCATTTTACAACTCAAAATCTTGATATTTCAACTATTTTCTTATTCGATCTTTTTGACTTGGTGTCGTTTGATAGGAAATTGCTAAATAAAAGTGATCTATACATTTATTTTACAAAATTAGCCATTTGTTGCAATTTCAATTTAAAAAATTAAAATGGTCAATTTTTAAATTTTGAATTGGATTAAGATTGGATTAAGTGTAAAAAAACTAAATTGCGGATAGCTGGTTGGTTAGCGAAGAGATTTTGGAAAAAAGATTTTCTCTTTATTTTGACCCATAAAATCAGATCCCGGAGTTTGGCTGTTTATTTACGGGACACCTTGTATTTAGTCATTAGGATTCCATTATACTGTAAAAAAATTTTTGAAACTTAAAAATTAGTTTAAGAAGAATTACTGCCATGAAGGTAATGTACCGAACATTGTACATATATCAGCGGCAATGTAATAGGGGCTGGTGTAAGTTGGTTAGTTAATGTAATGAACTCTTCATCATTAATACAAATAGCTTGCTTGGTGAACACTAAAGAGGATTTAAACTGTAAAAGCTCTGTAGAAGATTAAGAAAATTGCTATCAAAGGGATACCTTTAAAAAATGTGTGATTAGTTTGAATTATTGTGTGATTGTAATGGGTGGTGAAAATCAATGTGATTACGGAGTCACTATTCGTAGAATTTAATCTTTTACGATGGTTATAAGCTGTATTCTTGCATTGTAAATTCAAATTGTAGATAGTTCATACTGTTCACAATTAGTACATGATAAATGGTTGCGAGTAAGTATCTTACATATTATGTTTTGGTTGTTTAACCAACCATGCAAGCTGTAAATGAATCTGTTAAACGTTTAAAGTAATGTGAATTTACATAAATCATTCTTTAGTTTTAAATAGTGCTTCATGTTCAAAGGATGTACATAGTATATGTTTTCGGGTGTTTTTAGGCATTGTGTCGTTACATCTGCTAGTATACTAATATACAAATATTCCGTTTTACCACCTGCTATAGTATTGTCTGATTCGCAATCCATGTATCAAACGAAGTCATATACCCATATACGACTATTATACAAACAAAGAAGTTTACTGGGTAAGCGTATTTTGCAATGTAATTAGCTCCCTCCTGATTATTTTGATTAATAAAATGTCCACAGTAATTTTAATTCTGTGGTCGCTGGTCCTAATCAATCAAATTCAACAATCTTTCTCTTACATGACCAGCTGTGAGGTAGTATCACGTGATCTCCGAAGAAGATAAATATTGAGCTAAAGTTAGTTTGGACCGCAAGTTTGGCAACCCCTTGGCAAGAAAATGCCGAGATCCTGAAGTAACTCGTGATCAATTAAATAGAATCTATTTATATTGCTTTATCTGATAGGGTTGGATGGTTTGGATACTAACTTTATCAAAGCCTTCTCACCGATTGCGAAAACACAATCTTTGACGCGACCAACTAAAGAGTGCTGCTTAAGATTATATTTTGTACTCTAAATTTTAAACGAGACTACATTGTACAACATTGCAAAACTCATGTTATCACTTTTATTTATGTATGATCCATCTATAGGATGCATATCATGGCAAATTTAAAATACAAGAGCTTTTCACTCTTAATTTAAATATTTAAATTACTGTAAATTCCTTTGAAAGTTGTACACGCTCCTTATATTTTTGTGTCCCTTATCCTTGATAGGCATTATTTAATATGTCAGAAAATTTCAAGTTTCTTTTGAGTTCAGATTGTTTTACGCAGTCGGGCTTTAGGCGTCGTTCAAAGAAGTTGAGGACTAATTAAGATCCTTAATTGCTTTGACAAGTTTAACACTAATTCGTCTCACCTCCTGATTTCCTGGAAATACAGTAGTGGAAATGATTGTAGTAAGGTTAAAAGATTATAGGATCGGAGGATTTATTCTTCTTATTCAAACAGACAAAACCAATCAAAGTAAACAATAACGTATATATTACTACTAAAACCCAGCCAAGTCTTGCCATTTATTTAAATAGCATCTTATACAAAATGTAAAAAATACTAAGTAATTGTTGTAAAAACCTGCATTTATGTGATCAATGTGTTGCTATATAGCAACCGGTTTCTACTAAAAAAGGAGTCATCGTCGGACCAGTACGGATGTCTTCTTGCTTCATTCGAAGGTCGTCAATTTGTAATAAATAAATACATTTAATACGCACACGTACACGAACATTTAGGGTTAAAAACTAAGAGTAATAGGCTACAGTACCAGAACGGGAACTGATCTGACGTCAACCTCATGAAGTTCCTAAACCCTAAACCTAATCTGAAGGTCTGATAGAAGATTTTGACCTTGATACGATAGGCTATTATTCTTAAAGTATGAACCTTGCGCGAGAAGATTTTGGGTCCATCATCGCCTATTCCTAGATTCATGAAGCCAACACATTATATAATTACGTCCTCCTCGGTCGCCATAACAACAAACACTGGTTGGGCTGGCTAGTGTAGACGCAAAACACATCGGAAACTTGTATCCAAAACTGTGTTGACAGACAGTCTGTCAACTGTCCGCCAACCGTCAACCGAATGTCCGTGCACAAGTCGGCCGATAGTCGGCCGACTCAGTCTCCATGTGTGCACTAAGCAACATGGATAAGGAAAGTTAAGGAAATCTAAATATTTGTCATTTTGAACTTACACTTAACTTAAAATCATAATTATATATAAAAGTCAGTATATTTTAGATTGTTCCTATTTTATTTCCCCTGTGTAATTAAACATTGTAATTACTCCGATGACAGTCAAAATCAAAATCTCAAGTGAGGAAACGAGCCTTCATCAATCAACAGTTGATTCTTAAACTGAAGCGTCGGAAATTACTTTGTAAGTTGTTACTTCCTCAACACAAGAATACATTTTGCTTGACAAGAACACAAATGTTGATAAACTTTCATTAATTACTCTATTAAAAGTTTTAATGCCAAAAATATTTATTTTAAGAATATTGCTGGTTTCTTGTCATAGTTGCCTTTCCAAATGTAAAAGATTCTTTGGCAAAGCCAGAAGGACTTTCTTCACATTAAACTTTGATAAGACCGAAATAATAGCCCATCAACAACCCATGGCTGCAAAACTGTGTATGATTATGACGTCGTATAAGAGAGTTTACTAATTTTAAGAAAATATTTTTTCCTGTTAAAAAAATTATTTTTAAACCGAAAAAAAAATATTATTTCTGGTACTACCGGTTTATTTCTTATTTATTATTTCATTCAAATTATATTAATCCAGCTACTAAGAGGTCACGAATTGTGGATATTTATAGGCATGCTCTGTGGATGCGATACTCCCTGGTGTGGATTAACGTCCACACGGGTGAATACTACCGTTCTATCCTACTATTCCTTCTATCCTTCTATTCTACTACAAAACCGTGGGTACTAACCCGTCTTCCGTTCTAATCATCTACTTGATTCCCGTACGTAGGACGGGCTAACAGCTAGTTTATATTTAAACGTCTATTATTTTCTTCACGTTTATTTGCTGATCAAATATTACTTTACAAAAATATCAAACAAGTATATTTTTGGCAGATGAAAACATTTTGATAACATCATGCAATAAATATTAAGATTATAAATCATAACTATTGACAGGCAAACCATGCTTAAAATGGTGTTAAATGATCATTATAGCCTACCTTGGACAAGTTTTTTCCTATATCAAAATTAATTATAACTTGCAAATTTCTTACCCTAGTGGCAATTTTTCAATTATAAGTAAAAATCTAATTATTTTACAGGATGGTTAAAAATGTTAAAAGTGTTTTCACAACAGCTATTTAACCTTTATACTTGCACTCTCAAAATTGATATCAATAATTACCCTCTCATAAATTAATCAATTAATACAGTATAGCCTGTTTCAAAGTTTAAATACCATTTTAGTCATGGTAAGTATAGTAGAGTATGTGTAATAGTTGTTAGTTGTTTACCTTTTTTAACGTAAAAAGTCTTTGCAATATATTGGAGGGAAATACCGTACATCAAACTAAAAATGCAGTATACCCGTAAAACAGGACGATTATTATGAATCGTTGGCAGTCCCAATATTTCCCCTCGGAGTTCTTTTCCATGTTTGTTACGCCACAAATCCTTCAGAACGAATGAATAACCAAACGTTTGGGGTTGTTTGACTGGGGCACATTAGTTATAAGCAACGTTGAAGTTTGTTTTACTTAACACATAGTGTTGTGTGAAAGATTCATACTACACAAATGATTTACATTTATTCTTAGGTCGTAATGATTTCCTTCATACATCTTAGATTTTTGATTATTTAAGGGTTTAGCTAAAATTTGCTTGTATTTTTTTTTCCTATTCAAGCCCATTGTAAATTACCAGAGTATAATTTAAGTCCGCTTCCTCAAATAAAGGGATTTATATTGTATTCTAAATTCATTATATATTTACCTAACTAAATACTTTATGACCTAACCTCTAGTCGTAAAACTTTATATATAAAAAGGATTGGTTAAATTTTGAGCAGATATATTTTGATATATTAAATTTAATATCCAAGGGTTCTAAAATGAAACTGAATTTCTACATTTTGCAAACAAGCTATTACCATCGTAAAGCCGTGCATTTGTCTGTAAAACGATACTATTGAGTATATTGTTAAATAAAGAATATTGCTGATATCAAATACGGTAAAAACAAAGCATTGACGACGTTTCAAAATCAGGATTCGATACTCAGAGGAAAATGTATTACAAACATTAAAAGAATATGATGTGCACTATGGTGTGTTACTAACCTAGTTGTTAGCGTCTCGGACTTCGGTGCAGGAGGAACGGGGTCAATTCCCAGTTTACAGGACTACAACACATACTAACAACATCCACAAATTTTAATATGAGTTTGGACCACTCTCCCTTGAAAGCGTTTGAACTCACGTTGACTTGTAGTAAAAAATTCCACTGGCGTAGAAAAAAAAAAAATAGTTATAGTTCGCAAACTCAGCCACAGCTGGGAAAACAAAATGAGAGCCCCTTGAAGTAGTCAAACACAAATTAGTTTTTAAACGAATCGTCATAGAAAATGTATGAACTATTTTTTATGTAACTAAAATGCATTATCATCAGTAAAACAGCAAACAAACAAAAGCAAGTTAAATGTTAAATATGAAATTAAAAATTAACCTGTAGTGCCATTATAATAGAGCTTCTCCCTCGGTTTTATATGGAAAAGTACAAAACGGCAATGTCCATAACCTGTTCATGTATTCAATACGTCACATATCTTAGACCACCGCAGCCACTGTGCTGTTTATAGTCATAGACTAGCGAACAAAAGGACTTAGGAAATGACTAGAGAAACCAGGGACTAGGGAACTTTTGTTCCCTATAGTTATGTTGAGCTATAGTCAACGTTTATGTAGTTCCAAATTTATCATATTCAGTAAAAACCTTAACCGTTGGTGGTAAGCAACTTTATCGATTTATAAGGGTAAAATGTGTCAACGGATGAGAATATTGGATATTGGAACATTACCAACACAGTTGAAAGTTTACTGCATTGATTCTGTCACATGTTCCGTTATGACGGCTGGTTTGAAAAATTGTTGTCAGAAACACATTTCTGATGCCATTTCGTTACAGACTGATAAACTGTTAGTAACATGTAGCACTTATAGTCTTGATTAATTTCCAAATACTTCTACTTCAGTAACGTCAACTAGCATTTAGTAATAATATGGTAAAACAAGTTGTTCTTTTCTTTTTTTAAATGTTACAAAATTAATGCATTGCCAACTAGGAAAGACATTTTTACTAAAACAAAAAATGTTGTGTTATGTTTTTTGTATCTTAATAAAAAATGTTGTAAAGGCTTGTGATGTAAATATAGATATAAGGGAAGATAAACAAAATGTTTTTGTTTTGAAAATATGCTAACTTCATTTGCAAACAACTAATTATACAGTTGGCTTCTAAATAAACCAACACAGATTGAAGCTTGATAATATAATTTGTCATGAACACAGTCTTTACCATAAATTATATACATTTTGGATGTTCTAAATGTGATGGGTTATTTCTATTAATTTAGAACGTTTTCAATTATCATAATATTTAATGAAATGAAAAGCCGTATTTTAAGAGACAAAGCTGTAAACGTAAAGTCTTTTCGAAACAATTTGGGTTCTATATATTGGTCATTTGATATGTTTCATTTTGAAAGTAATGTGAATGATCTATTTAGTATTTTTATCAACATATATCCTTCAAACTAGTTTTCCAATGGCTTCAAAATCAGAGAGGTATGTTAATTTTTTAAATCAACCTCAGAAAACATAGAGCAATCTCGGCCTGTTGGCTAAGATCAAAGTGTAGAAAACATAGAACTAACTCACCTAATTGTTTAGAAAGAATAGGGATGAAGAAGATGAATATTAATAAAATAAGTTATCATATTAGCGAGATTAAAATATTACCAGCTAATAAAATTTAAATAAAATAAGGTGGGGATAATGTAGGAGTAATGACAGAATTTTGTAAACTAAAAAAAAATCAAATGAAGGCTGTCTGAAATTATATAAAAAATGAAATTGATGTAATACAAAATTAAAACATTATTTCAATAAGCCTGAATATATTAAGCAGTCATTTTACACTTACTGCTTGGTTTATAAATGTTTATAACATTTTTCAATAGATTAGCACCAACAGCCGAGACCATACAAAAAATAATCAGCAGGATTCGATTTCGTTCTATTTCTATTTCTATTCTATTTTTACCTAACATTATCTGATGAAAGTTTCTAATCCTAGGTAATTAAACTCAATAGCACTCGCACCATACATCATGTTGATAATTTGTATCGTGACTAAGCTTGTGTAATTGGAAAATCAAAAGCTTAATACAAATTAACGACTTAGTAATACTAAGAGTACAAACCAGGACTTTAAAATTTACCTTCTTTCTGGTACATCAGTGCGCGTGCAAAGGTAGGCCTACCTAATTGTTTATTATACAACATTCACCATACAATTATTTAAACTGTAGTATTTTTGTATTAGTTTTCAACAGTGAAATACTGAGCTGAATTCAACGTTATTTATCTTTAAATAGTCATAATAACAAAATCTAAATATGCTATGTAGTTTGATAAGATAAATTCGCCGCTCTTTACAGAAAATACTATTATTTAACACAATCATTACATTGAGTGATAAATACTAACACTGTTTAATTTGATCCCGGTTATGGGTTAAATAGTTAGTTATAGTCGTTTTATTAAGAGAAAATTAGTTAAACACACAACTGGATGGAGTAACCATATTAGCTTGAATCTTGTATATTCTAAAACAATAAAATTCTGTAATATTGTAATTAATGTACAGACCACATTTTCACACCATCATGTTACATATTGAATTGCAGGGGTTTTGTTTTGTTAAAACAAAGCAGGTAGAGATGAAATGGAGCTGTGAAATGAAATATTGCTGAGGCGTATCCAACTGTTATTGCAGCTATCTGTTCTCTAAAGATGAACCGTTCTCTGGATATTGCTCTGGAATTGTGGGCAATAACCAGCAGCAATAACATGGTGTGTGTTATTTCAATAACACCACTGAAATTAACGTAACCGCAACATTTCATACACGACAGCACGATTTGTGTGTACGATATGCCTATTTGTTAGCTTTGGTTTATTATTTACTGTCATTAACTTTAAGGCGAAATATGTTAGTTATTTTTAACTACAAGCTACAATATTTGTTATAATAAACTAGGTGGCGTTCGCAGAGGCATCCACAAAATTGAGCGGAGTCATCAAGGGTTCATATTATATTGTTTTTGTCTTACTGCAGTAAAAACAGTATTTTTTCATGCATGCACTGCGGGTCTAAAGTAGCATTTAGGGAGTAAAAATCGTTTTTAGCCTCTATGGAGTAAAAATCAGCTGTTGTCAACTCAGTTGTAAATTTCGATTGTAAACGATTGCATGTATCGAAAATATGTATCGATTTGTGCTTCGTAATCATTTTAACATATTACAGTCTACAGTCTCTTCCCGTAGCATTTTAGCATTGCAGATACATTAATCCATTCCCAAACTCAACACTGCTGACCTTTACTACTTCCTTCACCACACCCTACGTCGTGGACCTGTTTCCCTCTCTTCCCATAGCATTTTAGGATTGCAGATACATTAATGTAATTGCCAAAGACAGTTCCCACACTCTGCGATGTTAGCCTTACTACTTCCTTCACCATTTACTACGTCATTGGCCTGTTTCCTTCCTTTCTCATAGCATTTAAGTATTACAAATTCATTTATCCATCTGCTCAAACGGTTCCCCGACTCTGCACTGCCGCCAGCCTTTACTACTTCCTTCACCACTTACGTTGTGGACCTGTATTCATCGCTTTCCATAGCATTTTAGTATTTTAGATACGTTAATCTAATTGCAACAAACATCCCCACTGTCCGTACTGCTAGACTTTACTACTTTTTTCACAATTTCCTATGTCTTGGGCATGCTTCCATCCCTTCTCATAGCATTTCAGCATTGCAGATGCATTAAAACTGCTACAAACGGTTTCCAGTTCCCACACTCCACACTGCTCACCTTACTATTTCTTTCACCTGTTCCTACGTCGCGGATCTGTTTCCCTCTCTTCCCATAGCATTTTAAGATTGCAGATACCTGAATCTAATCGTCATAAACAGATCCCACACTCCGAACAGCTCGCCTTTACTACTTCCTTCGCCACTTCCCACATCGCGGACCTGTTTCCCTCCCTTTCCGTAGCATTTTAGGAATGTAGAGACCTTAATCTAATCGTCATAAACAGTTTCCATACTCCAGACTGTTCACCTTTACTACTTCCTTAACCTCTTCATACGTCACGAACCTCAAGCTAGTGTCGTCATTTGATTATAGTACCTGGGGACCGAGCTTTGCTCGGGGGAAATCATTAGTTCACTCTGAAAGCACCGTAGTATTGGAGATACATAAATCCACACATCTACATCCTACACAATTTCCTACGTCATGGATCTGTTTCCCTCCATTCCATTGCATTTAAAGATTGCAGATACCTTAATCTAATCGTCATAAACAGTTCCCACACTCCGGACAGCTCACCTTGACTACTTCCTTCATCACTTCCTACGTTGCGGACCTGTTTTTTTTCCCTTCCCGTAGCATTTTAGGTTTGCTGATACCATAATCTAATTGTCATAAACATTTCAAACACTCCGGACAACTCGCCTAGACTACTTCCTTCACCACTTCCTACGTCGCGGACCTATTTTCCTCCCTTTTCATAGCATTTTAGAATTGCAAATACCTTAATCTAATCGTCATAAACAGTCCCCACACTCCGGACAGCTCACCTTGACTACTTCCTTCATCACTTCCTACGTCGCGGACCTGTTTTCCTCCCTTCCCGTAGCATTTTAGGTTTGCCCATACCCTTATCTAATTGTCATAAACATTTCCAACACTCCGGACAACTCGCCTAGACTACTTCCTTCACCACTTCCTACGTCGCGGACCTATTTTCCTCCATTTCCATAGCATTTTAGGATTGCAAATACCTTAATCTAATCATCATAAACAGTTCCCACGCTCCAGACAGCTCGCATTGACTACTTCCTTCACCACTTCTTACGTCACGGACCTGTTTCCCTCCCTTCCCATAGCATTTTAGGATTGCCCATACCCTTATCTAATCGCCATAAACAGTTCCCTCACTCCTGACAGCTCGCCTTGACTACTTCCTTCACCACTTCCTACGTCGCGGACCTCTTTCCCTCCCTTCCCATAGCATTTTAGGATTGCCCATACCCTTATCTTATCGTCATAAACAGTTCCAACACTCCGGACAGCTCGCTTTGACTACTTCCTTCACCACTTCCTACGTCACGGGCCTGTTTCCCTCCCTTTCCCATAGCATTTTTGATTGCCCATACCCTTATCTAATCGTCATAATAGTTCCAACACTCCGGACAGCTCGCCTTGACTACTTCCTTCACCACTTCCTACGTCACGGACCTGTTTCCCTCCCTTTCCCATAGCATTTTTGATTGCCCATACCCTTATCTAATCGTCATAATAGTTCCAACACTCCGGACAGCTCGCCTTGACTACTTCCTTCACCACTTCCTACGTCACGGGCCTGTTTCCCTCCCTTTCCCATAGCATTTTTGATTGCCCATACCCTTATCTAATCGTCATAATAGTTCCAACACTCCGGACAGCCCGCCTTGACTACTTCCTTCACCACTTCCTACGTCGCGGACCTGTTTCCCTCCCTTCCTATTGCACTTAAAGATTGCAGATACCTTATTCTAATCGGCATAAACAGTTCCCGCACTCCGGACTACTCGCCTTGACTACTTCCTTCACCACTTCCTACGTCGCGGACCTGTTTTCCTCCCTTCCCATAGCATTTTAGGATTGCAGATACCCTAATCTTATCGTCATAAACAGTCCCCACACTCCGGACTGCTCGCATTTACTACTTCCTTCGTCACTTCCTACGTCACGGACCTGTTTCCCTCTATTCCCATAGCATTTTATGATTGCCTATACTACTTCCTTCACTACTTTTTACGTCACGGACCTGTTTCCTTC
Organism: Macrosteles quadrilineatus; assembly: GCF_028750875.1. Classification (NCBI taxonomy): domain Eukaryota; kingdom Metazoa; phylum Arthropoda; class Insecta; order Hemiptera; family Cicadellidae; genus Macrosteles; species Macrosteles quadrilineatus. The sequence continues at coordinate 12,076,222 of NW_026542602.1, forward strand.
CCTTCCCATAGCATTTTAGGATTGCAGATACCTTAATGTATTCGTCATAAACCGATCCTAGACTTCGCACTGCTACCCTTGACTACAATGTATCGAGTAATCTTAAGTATAATCTTTGCTCAATATTAACAAGTGATGTTTTTCCTTTTGTACTGTATTTGTAATTTCCTAGTATACTGTGGGTAGTTGGCTTATTATGAGCACATGCTTAAACTTCAAATCTTTTGTTTACTTTTTACTTGTTATTTAATTCAGCCAACATGGTTACCTAGCAACCCATAAGACTAATGTTAAAAAAATGTGATTTTCAGTTTCATTTTTCTACGGATTCCTGAGAGACTTTTTAACGCCATATAGATGTTGGCACTCACCGATATGGTCTTTATCACCATGCAAAATTTGAAAACGATTGATTCAGCCGTCTAGGAGGAGTTTGCGTATTACGAAATGCATAAAAGTCGACGTATAAGAGCTTCGCTCGCTTCGCTCGCTCCGCTCAATAAATGTCAATTGGTAATTTCTTACACTACTTGTATTTTATTTGCTTATTTTATTATATTTAATTCATTCATTATTACAATTTATTTCAAGAATCTGTAAGAAAAGACAATTGTACTCCACAATAGCCTGAATAAAAAAATTGTGTCTACGCCAGTGGTGTGGTAAGAAAACACAACACCCATTTTTGAGAGAACACTGGTAAAACTCATTCAATTTGGGTGGATATGCCGGGAATCGGACCAAGGCCGCAATCACTAAAATAATTAGGCTAGCAGCTTACCTAACATTTTCATTTTATTATATTTTAACATCAGTAATTCACTAAATTGAAACACGCCCACTTTATAAGCTTCAGGAACATGAAAAGTACACCTGGTATAAATATCATCCATCCACAAACAGGTACACGAAAATATAAATATTCCACAAAAAAACTTGACCCACTTGCACTAAAGCTTTGAACTAATCGACGTGAGTGAAAAAATCTGAAAAACTGTGGTGAATCAAAGTAATACGAGATGAGTTTTGGCCAATCAAATATTCCTCTGTCAATACATGCTGGGTTGGTTCAGACCCGAAGGTGCAAAACAAAACCTCACTCGATGTAATTTGGTCCAGATTCAAATATTTACTGTTCTGGTTGGTAAACTAATGTTTATGAGAATTAAAACATTTGCAGATATTTATTTAGATTCTTTTAAAGTATTTTCACCAAAAGACTAGATGAATAAAAAACTGCAACTCTGTGATCAATGCCATGACTCTTGCTGGAAAGATGATGTTTTGATCTGCACGTTGCTGGTGTGCTGCAACGCTCGCAGAATTATTGCTTGTGATTTGCTTTTCATTTAAGACGCTTTGAGCACATCACACCTTTCTACGTCGAATAAAACTTATTAAATTTGAACGTACAGAGGCTAATTAAAATCACAATGTTAGCATTTTAAATTTTAAAAAATAGATTGCCAAAATATTTTAAAAGTGACTTCAGCTTTGTAGCCGAAGGTAGCTTGAGGAGTTCACGCACTTCATCTTTCACGCCGCGCTTACCTCATCAAAGGAGTACAACATATGACAGGGTCTTTGTTATAACTGCCTGCCGTCTTTGAAAAAATCTACCTTTATCCATTAAAATGCTTGATAGTCATCCTCGGTTCGTGGCGGCACTCAAAAAATTTTACTTTGAGCGTATGGCCTCGGCTGGTGCGTCCTAGGACTGTTTTGGCGCTTGAGTAATTGTGACTGAATGATTGAGTGTGCGAGTGAGTTTGTTTGTAATTAATAATAATAATAAATAAATACTTTATTGTTTTGACAATATAATATGTATCGACGGTACAATTAGGTTTTATTATTAAATAAAACTCTCTTAATTATGATGCATATGTATGCAGGTTAAGTGTTAGAAAAGGTGGATTTTAATTTTATTTAAAAGACTATAAGATCGCGCCACTCATCCTACACTCATCTCCATTCATACTTGACTTAAAATACCTACCTTCGTATAGTCGCCATTTCACCATAAGTATTAAATTACTTCATGTTGTATGTTGTTTTTCTGAATCACTGAGATATAATATATATGAGGTTACATTACCTTAATCACCAAGTGATCCATGTAGTCCAAATCTAGGATTACGTACGTTTCGACGTCAATGCGTCATTGTCAAATCTACAAAAACTTGTTTAAACAATAAGGGTCACGTCATAGTCTTTCCGACACACACAAACGAAACAATAACGGACAAAATACATTTAAGTAGGCCTACTTGTAGGCTTTTTCAAGTAGGCCTTTTAAAATTTTCAAGTAGGCCTTGTCCGTTATTGTTTCGTTTGTGTGTGTCGGAAAGACTATGACGTGACCCTTATGGTTTAAACAAGTTTTTGTAGATTTGACAATGACGCATTGACGTCGAAACGTACGTAATCCTAGATTTGGACTACATGGATCACTTGGCGATTAAGGTAATGTAACCTCATATATATTAAATTACTGTACTTAAAAATACCGAGGAAAGAGCCCCTATGAGTCTACATTCAAGTGGTAAGGACTGAACAGCCAGTATCTTGATATCTGCAACTCTCGCCTTCTTAGTTTAAAATCAATATATTAGAATGTAAACTTATTTTAAATTATAAAGATAAAAGCAATATTCACCCCAGGTGAAAAAACGCATTAACTTTATGAACCGTATTCCACCTACGAATAATATAAGCTGTAGAAGTACACGTACGAGTATATCCTTACGTTGTTTCGGATATTCTAAACAAAGACATAAGCCTACACCTAAGACAAGGACTCAATATATTGAGACTCTTATTGCACTCCGGCTCCTGCATGTTTCTTAGGTAAACTGGAGACAATATTTTTTTTTATTTTGTAACAATCTGCGTATATGGGCCTTATATCCTGTATATAGTTGCACACTTGACATTAAATACATGAACAAATAATAAATGTTCAGATTATTATGAAAATTGATTTGTTACCTAAATACTGTTTTAGTATTTTTTAGCTTAAACCTGTACTTCTTTGAATACTGATTTTTTTCAATATTTATTACTTTAAAACGTCTTATCTAGTTTTATCTTAGAGAAAACCGTTTAATTGATAAACAAAGACGTTGTAACAGAATACTGGCAGTAGTACGACGTCAACTGTTCAGTAAAGAACAGCAAGACAAGAATTACAGAAAAATCAACTTATGTTCATTAAAACATTCATGTGTCGTTTTATTTGTGTAACCTACAAAGGAAAACACTAAATAAACTTTTAAGAAAGATATTACTAAAACTTTTTAGGAAGATTTAGTTTATATTCATAACACTATTTCAATGTTTGCTAAGGCTTATCTATGCACAAACGTTGCACTCAGCATGGCATTACCATATTCATGAAATTCAAATTCGTTTCAAAGACCAACGAATATCGACTTCAAGAAACATGGAGGATTTTCATTTATTACAGTGTTTTGTTGTTGTTTTTTTTTTCATTCCTGTAAGGAAATTACGATTTCCGTTCAGAAAAGAAGGAATAGAATACAATTACTGAATTAACTAATCACTTTATTTTTAAATATAGTAAAACGACTGATAAACCATAAACAAATGCTCAAATTCGCACAGATTTTTTACAGTATGTAAATATTGAAAGTATGATTAAATGCCACCTTCAGTTACATAACTATTGGATTTCAACGTGAAAATATAACTTTTGTTAGAAATCAGAAATTATAGTAAATAAACTAACTCATGTCATTATTTTCCATCCCTTATGAATTGTCCCTTCATAATTTACGTTAAGGTAAGATACTTTGATCTATTGTTAACCATAAGATTCACATATCTTAATTTAAAATGGGAGAATCTCTTGGGATTTTCTATATAACTCTATAAAATAATACTCTGTTACTATTGATAACTCATCTGCTTGTTTAAATGGCCCATATCACGTGGCTATTATTTGGTTGTTAATAATTCTGAAATGGGTACGTATTTTGTTTTCTTATTTGTTTTCATAGTAATTTATTACTCTCAGGCGAAGCAGTCTGAGGAACGGAAACTAAGACAATATCCGTCCCATTAATACCGCATTACCACAAATGTTCTGATTAATGGTGGTGAGTTATAACGTCCGGTATTCATATTATGTGGTGTCATATTACATTATTTAAACATCCTCTCTATTTTAGAATAGATTTTTTTGTGCATGAAATTTTCTTAACATTTAGATTTAGTCGACTCCGAGGCATAAGAATAATATGAAAGGTCCCTTTTACTTTTAAAATATTACAATCTGAATAAATTTAATATTCTAGAAAAAATACTATACAATAGAAATCAAATTAATGTTTTTTTATGAATTAGTGTACTTAAAAACCAATCATTTTATATATTTCAAATACATCGACTTAGATCCACGCCTTATATAGTGATTTACTTTACTACATTAGTTTGAAATGACGACCATACGAATGAAGGTACTTTACCAACAACTATCAACAAAAGTAGCCTATTAAGAATTAATTTTCAAAACTGTATTTATCTGTGATTACCTCAAGGTCCTTTAGGTCCTTTAGGCCTTTAGGGCTTTGACCTCTAGCCTTTATTTATTTAGGGGTGCTTTAAAAGTCCAGGTGCTACTGAACAGCTTTCTATTAACACTTTCTAAATGTTAATTTGAATTAACAGCTTACTAACTCGTACTTAAGTACCATTTTAGTACTAACATAAGTATCGACCGAGACTGAAAACCGACTGCCTTACCTCACCGATGCGGTGCAAAAAATAAAACATTATACTCTTAATCAATTCTAGTAGAATTGCTCGTTTTCAAGATATTAACGATAGATATTTTAAACAAGCGCCATTTTGAATTAGTATAGTTTAAAGTCTGATAATTTGTACAACAATTGGTTGCATATGTCACTGATTATGCACCAAGTTTGAAGTTAATTGTTTAAATGGTTAAAAAGTTATAAATACATTTGTAAAGAAGAATACATGTCATAGACAGACAGACAGAAAACCTGGTATTTTAGATCCTGATGAAGTACATGATGTATTTTCCCTGTTTACCCTAGGATTATAAACCCAAATGTTCCCAGGGAATTTGTACAAACCCTGTTCTGTATATTCAAATCTGCAGGATAATTTTTTCTTGGAAAATGGTTACCAAAATGTATTTTAGCATCAACATCGATAGCGTATGGAAATTTTTAGTCTGGATTATCGTTATAGAGCTGCACATCGCAGAGTAGAATTTGATTCAATGATTATTCATGAGTGCAAGCTTTTTTAGCTTGAGATGGGTTATTTTTCGCAGAACACACAAACTAATTATTCAAGCAGTGTTGCAGAATGTAACAAAATTTGAATGAAAAACTCCAACCCTGGTTACATATTGATCGAATGTTATCTCTATCCGCCAGTGTGTATGAATTACCCATATAGTTATAAGTTTAATATGTTTTGTGTATAAGATAGGCCTACTCAATGGTATAAGACATAGTATACAAAATATATACTTGAAAATATAAGATATACGAGATTAGAACTCTGGCTAAAGTAGTCTCAGATTTTTGTACATACTAATATAACTGTGGTTCATGGAAACACGTTGACAGTGTTAAGGGCTTAGTTGGGGTAGAATGTTACAATAATTCAAATTTGTTCTCATTTTATTCTTAAATTATGTATAATGTAAATATTCAGTAGTGTTTCATATATTACGATAACATAGACATTTGATCAAATGCGTATTTGAAACCTTATATGTCCACGGTTCATTCAAAGTCTGTGAGATCATTAAAATGCTATTAAAAATGTAAATCGAATATGCTTGTTGTATCGTAGTCAAAATTACATTGACAAGGGAATAAAACTTTCAAATCCGACAACAGATAATATTTTACAATAACTTTTTTTACAATAGCTTCGGAATGCTTATGGATTGGAATATATATAAAAGATGCATTGGACAATTGAGAAATGTAAATTTTGGTAAATATCCGTTTTCAGTTTTTTAATGAGAGTTAAAAAATGTTACTAGTACCTCATAGCTGATTTCAAGTATAGAGTTCTGTATGAGAAGTAAAACTCTTATGAACACTTCCTACGGTCAATTACCTAATAGTTTGTCAGTATTATTATGTTTTCTTATTTGTAAATAAAACTTCTACAATTTGACTGTATCCTGAGAAAGTTTTTGACTGCATTGCGGACAATTTGGATTCATACTTTTTAGTGGTTAAATAACCATACGATAATAGTTGTATACTTCCTCTGAGACCTGGTTCATATATATATGTAAAACAGAATCTCCATTTGATGTATCTTGGACAATGAAGTAAATTGTGGGGTAAAGTTGGTATGATTGGCCCCAAGGGAGCCGTAAGAGGGGTTGGATTAAACGAAGTTAACTTATATCGTTAGAGATTTGTTCATTTTGCTTTGTTTGCAATAAATATTCCAATTTTATTTCTAATACTTTGATTACCATCATTATTTATTTTGATCCTAATTAATTATGGCTGGATATCGTGATAGACTAACAACGTATGAAACATTTAACTCTAGGAATATGCAGAGTTTTGTGAATTCCCAACTACTAACTGTGTGTGTGACAGCAATGATCTAAAAGTCAATACTCATTTTCTGAACATATGCATATTAATAGAAGTTTATAATTTATTCTTATTAGGTGTACCACAATTCAGCTTCATCATGAAATTATTAAATGTTTTACTCATCTTTGGTATGAGAGACAGAAAATGACGCTGAATTGAACGGTTGGATGCTAAAAGGTATAAGGAGTCGTAATTTAATTGTTAAAAGAGATGTTAAGCTTTTTTATATAATTTTTTTTTTTCATTAAAGAACTTCTGTTGTTTAAAGAAAGTAATTTTTTCAATATCAATTTACAATAGAAACTTTAACCCATTGAAAGTAAGTAGGTACTATGTTCAATCCAAATACTCGAATTCCACTTTTGAAAAGGATTTGTTGTAAAGGAAGAGCAGATGAGGATTGATTAGAGGTCCTTTACAGTGTTACGAGTGGAACGTTTCTTGTTTTAAAAAATGTAGCATACCTTGCGCTGAACATAAATCTTCTGTCGCTGTATCTACGTTGTGTGTTACATCACCTTTACATTCTTCAAATACATAAATAAGACTTATCAGGATCATATGATTAATACATGTCATTACTGCCTAGTATAAATAATTTTAAAAACACTCTAATATTGAAAAGGGTTATTTTTGTTCTAAAATATGTCCAACTTAGTGAAATAGTTCTTCCTTGATATGTTTTGGGCAAATACACTGAACTACTGAAGAGAAATCAAACGAGGCCCATTGCACAAATTGCGCAGTTTAATAGGGTTGACAACTAGTCTCTAAAGCATCACGAAAAATGCAATACTCTTGTATATTTCAAGGATTACTTTAGCTGGAAAAACATTCGGGAAGATATCATCACACGAAAATACAAATATACTGTTTCGTGTCTTGTTTAAAATAAGCAGTAAAATTACAACCACTTTGAAGCAAGATGGTCAGCAACCTTTGAAAGCACCCTCAAAAGTCTTTGAAATAAATGTAAGCCTAGCTAAGGAGGTGAAGCCCTAAAGGAAACTGCCTTTTTAATTACCATTCGTCCCTCTCTTAGATTGACACCATAATCTTAAAGTTTAAAGGTATGACATGTAAAAAGGGTTGTTATAGGAAAACCCCTTACTGTACAGTATTAAGTGGTGTTATAGGAAAACCCCTTACTGTACAGTATTAAGTGGTGTTATAGGAAAACCCCTTACTGTACAGTATTAAGTAAATAGATAGATCAACTTGTTCATAGTTTTACATTTCAGGACTCCTGTTCCCATCATACAGTCTCTTTGTCAGAAACATCCATGAAGCCAATTAATATAAAAGATAAAAGACCAATCACATGCAACGTGATACCAATTAAGAACCAGTCCCAAACCAATTACACCACATTGAGCCAATACATCATGGTTTTAATTGTGTGGAGCAAGCCAAACTGTGCTTCATATTAGCGTTTGAATGAATCAAGTCATAATTAAACTGAAACTCATTTGTAACATACTACGAATGCCAGGTCTTTAGACCTAGTTCAAAGTAAGTATATAAGCAATCCATTACTGTAACAGCAATTACTTCATTATCACCATTATGAATTAAGTGCACATTCTATCATTGTACCTATTTTGTTATTATTCCAAATGTCATTGCTATATTACAAATATTTTTGTTAGCTGTAGATTTTGTTTATCTCAAAGAGAACATACATTAACAAGCCAAACAAATCCGTACCCTTCACGATTTAATTGTGTACCTCAGAGATACATAGACAAAATATGCCCAGCCATTATATATTCTAGATCAGTAGGCCTACTTGTAATAAATATAACAACGAAATATGAAAAAACCTACTAGACCTTTTCTTAATCAAATGAGAAAAAGTTAATTCCTATAATGCATCCTTAGTGTGGCTTGGTAACGATCAGCAATCAATATTGATATGTACTCCAATTTTGTCCAAATAACTTAATTATTTATTATATGAAAATGTGAATAAGTGGAAAGAGGAAGATATCGTATGTTGGCAAAGTTAACTGATAACACCAGGTCCTAAATAGTCAAAGGTAGTATTCATATTGGAGAGAATTTATGAATTGAAGTGTATAAACCAGATAGAGACTCTTGAACAGAAGCCAGCGAGAGGTGTTCTGAGGAAAGAGAGTGTTGGGGCATAAATAATTACCTACCTCTACTACACTGTTTAGTAAATCCTGCAGGACTGCAAGTTAATTAGGCTGATCTCGAATCATACTCCTAATTAATGCACTTATATTTTTATCGTGCTGTTTTTATAATCCCGATAATAACTTGTTGTGTCTACAACCTGTCTGTTTTCATTTAATTTACCAGCCAATTTAAATATATTTTTTGGCCAAAACACATGATTCTGTTGATTCCATACTATTTTCATATACTGTATATACAAAATACTCACATTTAACAAATTTATCTTAAGAGCTTTTACAAGGTTTTAAGGAAATTGTATGAAGTGCAGTATCATTATGTAATTTTTATTCACAATTATAGCTAGTAAGTGTTCCATTAATATAACAGGTACCGTGATGTATAACATAGAAGTAATAATTCAATTGGCACACATCACCTGCACTGGCTGGCAAGAGTGGTAATTTGTTTGTGATATAATTATTTATCAATATGTATGACCCACTAGAGACTAGTCTGTTACAAATATATTTCCTCATTTCATATTCCCCAAGGTACAATATTTCGGTTTGGATTTATATAAAAGCGGATTGTAAGATAAATGTTTATTTAATCGATACTTTTTAAATATTAAGAAAACCATTTCAATTCTTACATGTAATGTTGACCTGTGTTTATAAAATTTTCTATAATTAATTCTAGTAATAGATAAATAATTAATCTGGGGTTTATGAGAACAGTGATTTAATGTTCTACATAGACCTACTAAGAGAACATGATTTTCAGAAAAATATAAATTTACTAAACATTTCATTAAACTCCAGGTGAATGGTTTAGGGGAATTAAGCTTTCGTGTGGGTAGAAAAATGTGTCCACCCATTATTAAATTTTCTTTTACTTTTGCATCCAAGTAGATTAATCACGAAAGATCCTAAATTATCCCGCTCTGTTCAATCAGTACCTAATTACATTGTTCAATTGTTCAAAAGTTTAATCAGTAGTAACAGTTATGGATCAAAAGTTTCGTTCTCAAACAAAAACAAAAAGTTCTCATTTCGATATCAACTGAGAGTTTTTTCTTTTTAGCGAATTTCCCAAATAGGGAATAAGCTATTAGCGTAGGTCTCATGGTAAGACCTAGACCCGGGACCGATTTACTTTTTCGTTTTGAGGTCCCCAGAGGCCAAAAACACCATCCGTTAAAATTCATATATATATATATATATATAAATATATATATATATATATATATGTACATATATATATATATGTACATATATATGTATATATATATATTTATATATATGTCCGTTAGCGCGATAACTCGAGCAAAAATGATCCGATTTTGATTAAATTTGGTACAAACGTGTAAACCTACATTTATTCGAACGAGTTCGCAAACCAGCATAATCGGACCATGGGAACAGGGGTTTATGGGTGTTTTATGGGGTAAAAATAGGTTTTTCCCATTTTTAACCCTAAAAATAAAAATTTTTGCAATTTCTTTCTCAACCATTTTGTAGAGCTTAAAAAAGAAATAATTTAGTATATTGAAGCGCTGTTTTATGCCTAACGGTCACGGAGAAAATTCAATAAAGTGTAATTTAAAATTCCCATGTTATTCTTACGGAGAAAATGAAAACTGTTGTAGTTTACTTGTTAATGGATATATGTTGATAAAATTTGGCAAATTTATTTATTTCATTCTATACTATTGACATATGGTCATAAAACACTTTTTACCTTCCCCGTAGCAGGAAACCTAAGCACTGGTTAAATCTAATGTTATTTAAATTGGGAATAAATATGTCTTATTTATGGAAATATTTTAGTAAAAATGTAATCAGACAAGTTGCAATTCGCTTAGTCTGCAGGTTTGCTGCGGCGGGGGTATTTTTTTGTAAACTGATTACATTGTTATGAACTACCTATTTTATGAATTTAAATTAAATTTAAAAACTGCTTCCTTATACCTCCTACGCACAAATTATAAGAGCGCTTTTTAAAGGTATTTTACATTTTAAAGATATTAATGTACACAAATTATTATACAACATATATACAAACTGAACGAAAATCACCAATCACCAATAATAAACAAATATTTTTTATTCTTACATAATGGACTCCTAAATTCCATCAAATATATATACAGTACTTAAAACAAAACATATTTTACATAAATGCACTTTAACACTATTTTATATTCATAAGAACACTGTGGGTTATATTTCTCATGAGATCATAATACGAGAATTTATCACAATTTTGTCTTTTGTCAAAATTATGAGAGGAACAAAGATGGATTCACGATCATGTAATAATAAGTTTGTAAACTTAGAATAACTGTACAGTATTTCATATATGCAGTTTTACATTCTCTTTTTGTAAGCGCAGAAAAATGTACTTTATCAAAATAATGTAAAAGTAATAATGGTTAATATCATATTTTCAGAGGCTGGTAACTCTTAAACAATTAAAGATTATTTTGATAATAACTAAAAGTAAAGGTAATAAAATGAGCGGTGCCGTGTTTCCCCCGGACGTGCTTGAGGCGGACAGTGCGTGAGGCGGACAAAACTGGTTCGGGTGGGTAATTGAGCGGACGTCTCCCTGCATCTACCCGGCTCGCGGGGAATATCCCCGTTACCGAATCGTCCGAGGAATTATCGCGTTTTGCCTCCCAGTGCCCAGTTCTTTCAACCACACCTAAACTACCTACTCTGATTTTGTAGGTTAATAGCTAAGAGACTATGTTTTTTTTATCTATAATTTCTAATAACCCAATTGCAGTACCTAACACGCAGGCCTAGTCATCTCTGGTTACTCCCCGTGGACGTCCAAATTTTTAATGTTAACATTTTAGAAGGGTTAGACAAATCTTTAAACTCTAAAATGTTGTGGAATCTTCAATTTAAATTTAAAACGTGAATAGGTCTATGTGTTAATTTAGGATTTGTTGATTTATATGTTCAGGATTTGGCGTTACCGTACTCATCTAAAATGTCGACACGTTTAACACGTGCCGCGGTCATTGCCACGGACCGAAGTATACATTTGAATCACACATAGACCGGCTGTCACTTGGATAACAGTACACACAGACCACGGGCAAAACCCTGTAAAACAGTGATCATTTACATTGTAATACGCTACAATTGTGTTTGTGAATAATTTATTCTTGGCTGTTTCTTTGTTTGTACTTTTTAGCGAATTTCCCATATAGGGAATAAGCTATTACCGTAGTACTCATGGTAAGACCTGGACGCGGGACCGATTTTTTTTTCATTTTAAAGCCCCTAGAGGCCAAAAACACCATCCGTTCAAATTCATATATATATATTAATAAATGAAATAAATAATTTAATATTTAGTACCCTTTTTTTAAAGTTATTAATTTATTGAATAAACTTACATGTTTCGGCTCTTAGGCCATATATATATATGTGTGTCCGTTAGCACGATAACTCGAGCAAAAATGATCCGATTTTGATAAAATTTGGTACAAACGTGTAAACCTACGTTTATTCGAACGAGTTCGCGATCCAGCATGATCGGAAAATGGGAACGGGGGTTTACGGGGGGTTTTATGGGGTAAAAATAGGTTTTTCCCATTTTTGACCCAAAAAACATAAAATTTAGCAATTTCTTTCCAAACCATTTTGTAGAGCTTAAAAAAACAAATAATTTAGTATATTGAAGCGTTATAATGCGCCTAATGGCTACAAAGAAAATTCCAAAAAATTGTAAATTTAAAATTCCCATGTTATTCTTATGGAGAATAAGTAAATTGTTGTAGTTTGCTTGTTTATGAACATATTGTGATCAAATTTGGAAAATATTTTTATTTCTTACTAACTATTAACGTTTTACAAAAAAAAAACAGTTTTACCCTCCCTGATGCAGCAAACCTAAGTACTAGTTAAACTAATTCTATTTAAATAGAGAATAAATGTTATATTTTTAAGTAGACATTTCAGTGTAAATCCAATCAGTCAATTGGAAATTCGCTTAGTCTGCAGGTTTGCTGCGGCGGGGGTATTATAACCTTACACCTAATCCTTTTTATACAGAATTTGAGATAGCACGCGTTATGGCTTTCCTATCGTAATACTCGTTCCATACGATGAAACTAACCGAAACATTTACGATTCTAAGCAGTGTACAGACAAAACTCTAATTTTAGCGAATTTCCCATATAGGGACTAAGCAAAAATTCACCCTAGGTCTCATGGTAAGACACATGTAACATGGTAAGACTAGACCCGGAACCGATTTACGTTATCGTTTTGAGGATAACTAGAGCAAAAATGATCCGATTTTGATGACATTTTGGCACAAACGTGTAAACCTACGTTTATTCGAACGAGTTTGCTAACCAGTTTTATGGGGCGAAAATTGATTTTTCCTATTTTTGACCCCAAAACACAATTTTTTTTTAATTTCTCTCCAAACCATATTGTAGTGCTGAAAAAATAAATAATTTTGTACTCGTATATTGAAGAGTTGTTGTATGCCCAACGGTTTGGAGATAATTTTAAAAATTGTAAATTTGACATTCCCATGTTATTCTTATGGAGGATAAATAAACTGTTGTAGTTTGGTTGTTTATGGACATATTTTAATCAAATTTGGCAATTTTGTTTATTTCATACTAAGCTATCAACATAGTTATCAACATTTCAATAAAAATCACACCTCATATCTTGCCCATAGCAGCAAACCTAAGTACTCACTAAAATTAATGGTATTTAGAAATTGAAAATAAATCTGACAATTTTGTGGGAATATTTTAGTAAAAATCGAACGAACCGGGTAAATGGAAATTCGCTTAGACTGCAGGCTTGCTGCGGCGGGGGTATTATTTACATAGATTTTTTGTTCTTGTGTCACTGAATTGTATTCACAGCATTTGTCAGCAACATCAATTTATGTGTTTTCAAAATATACTGAACTAATAAGTAAACAATTGAAACATAATTCAAAGATTTGAATATAGTCGAGTAAATCCGTAAGACAACCCTAAAAAAATTGCTTTAAATTGTTTAATTGGTTATTTTGACTAAGAATTGTGTGGTTTTACTAGGGAAACGGTATAAAGAAATCGGAGTCTCGGAAGTCCAAAATTAAAGATGGCGTACACGATTTTGGCAAATACTTGTATACTATTCATTCAAAAATTTGTTTTTTATTTATGAGTATTTTTGCTTGAAACAATCATTGTTGGGGAGAGTGTATCTAATTCATTTGTTGTGTGTCTTTATATTTATGTTTTTAGAAGATAGTTACGTTTCTAAATTTCAAATATTGTCAAACATCTAGAGTTGTTTACGATCGCATAAACCACTCATTCGTTCTGCTAGGGCAAGTCGGCTTCTTAACAAAGCAGTTGAGACCGTCCTTCTGCGTAAAGAACTAATACAGTCACATAAACTACCTTTCTATTTGTCTTTAGAATTGCTATCTAGGACCGTGGGTTAAGGGTGGTCTGTGGTCAATATGATTAGTAGGGTCTAGCCTAGAGATTGTCGTGTTCGGCCGAGTAACATTGCTTTCTTTCAGCTTCTTAATATTCTTAAATTCACATTTAGTTTACAACCAAATCAGTTTCGATATAGACATTCATTTATTGTAGTTTCACTATACAGTCCACTGATACAATTTGTTCATATTTACATCAATAAAATTATAGTTCAGTTAAAAGTGTTAGTTTTTATTATTTCCAAAATATTAGCGCATCACGTGTGCCGCAGCAATTATTAATAGGTGTGAAAATAAAGAACATAAGCTAAAGCTCAACATACCTATTTTATTTACTTAAATAAATATCACTAGTGGCTTGTAAGGACATAAGTCCCTAAAAAGCTGAACAATTGACAAATTATTTTAATATTTAAACAATCTCATAAATATGTTATCAATGTGTCAGAATAGATATCCCCGTACACCATATCTTTTGTGTAAAAAAACATTTTGGTGTTTTGCCTTTGTTTGCTTTTGTTGATGTTATACGGTGTTGTGAGTCATGAAAATATATTTATTATCAATAAATAATTTGAATCACTCCATAAGTTTAAATCTGATAAAGGCAGCAAACATATAATTCATTCAATTCAATTCATTCATTTATTTAGAAAAAATAAACATTACATATACTTTTTACATTAAATAATCTGAAATCAGGTCCCTGCAAAGCAAAGCTTCAGTGCAGGGACCGAGTCGCAAACATCTTCCACCATGCCCATAAACCATATACTTAAAATGTTCGTAATGACGAGAAACCTTGCGCAAAACTATCCATTATTTCATAAATTGCCCTTTAAGGTCGTAATTCTTTTCTAAAGGAAACTTTCCATTTACCTAATGTTAAAATACCTCAGCTGTACTTATTTGTTTGTATTACTTTATTCTGTTTTGTTTATTTCAGCCCAACCTAACCAATCAATAATGCTATTAAACTTATGAACTCAAACGGGGCGAAGCCCGTGGGTAACAGCTAGTTACTATAAAGAACATTTAACGTTACATCTCGTTTTCTTGTAACTTTATGGAAATTCTGCTATTTTTCCTGAGTCCTTGGGGTCAAGACCTTTAATTTAAGACCTCTCCCACGTTTCTGCGACTTACCAGACGTTCACAATTTTAGGGTAAAAATTTTGTCTTACAGAATTATATAAGGATATTTATGACGGCAACCTTATCCTAACCTACATTAATTTTGTATTTAAAATAACGGCCTTATAGTCTAGTCAAGTGGGTTTTTAAAAGGGCTTGAAGTGGAAAGTTCATAGGTAATTGTTTTTTAAGGCTTACTTTATATTTTTGGAGGTTCTGAACACGAACCTGAAGTTGTCCAACAAAATGTCTTTCGGCAAATAGAAGAAAATTAAAAAATGTGTAAAAATCTTTAAATAGTCTAAAGAAACTAAATAAATTGTATCACAAATCTGACACATACTTTCTCCCATAAGCTTGTAAACAACCTTTATCATGGGTAAGTGGTGGGATGAGTAACTATAATAATTGTGTAGAAAAACTCCCAAAAGTTGCAATAACTTTTGAACCGTAAGGAAGTTGTATTATTTTGCATTATTAAAAAAAATTAATTGGACCTCTTAGTTTGGAAAAATATCTTTCATTCAAGTTAGGCTAACTTATAAGGCTTCCTAGTACCTTTCAGAGAGGTTACTTCGATGTATTCATTCAGCTTAGTGAAAACATAATAGGTCTATCTCAAAATAGATAAGTATACAAATCAGAACTTGAACTCCCCCTTAGAGAGCCTTTGGATGTTATTAGACTAACGAAAAGGGTCTATGCAGATAACATTATTTCTGGTTTTATACAGTATACAGTACATTGCCAAATATACTGGCAAATAAGATTATATTTGAATTATATACGCAATCCTCTAAATTATAATATTGCGTACTGGATTAGTGATAAATCACGATCATCAGTATTGAAGTAAACAAAAATCAGCTGTAAAATGGCTGCTAATGTTATTCTTATGGAGAACACATTACTTTAATTTACTTTACTTTTGTGTAGAAACAGTTTGTTGTTTGTTTTTGTTTGCTTTTGATGATGTTATTTTCAATAGATTATTTGAATCACTCCATAAGTAAATCACTCTGCTAAAGGCAGCAAACATATACTTGTTTGTGAATAAATACGGTACTGTCATACTAAGGTAGATTTAGTTTCGTGATTAACTTGCATAAAAAAGGATTCCCTGATTTGAATGTTAGACATTGCCTTCGTGAAATATAAAAAGGCAAATAAAGGCAAAGAAGGTGTGTTGAGGTATGCTTAGTTCTTGGCCAAAACAGCTAAATCAAAATAATAGTTTATACTACTTTTGTAAAAGGTTTAACAAAATTAGTGTGAAGTAAAGGTATCCCATTGGCCAAACCTAACCTGATTAACATAAAAAACTACAATAATTAGCCTAGTGTAAGATTATTAGGTGGTATTCCTCGTAAAGGTGCGATTGACTTGACACCACCAAATAAAGTTTGACACCACTGTAGTATATTTAATGATTTTATGTATTCAATATTATATTTGTAAAACAGCGTTTCTTGTAGGAAACCATATTTGTATAAAATGTTAGTGTGTGTTAGTGTGTGTGTACATCACGCCACGTCTGTGACGTCATATCAGGTGATTTTTAATAAATTCCCATTTGCTGCCGCGACCACCTATACCCGTGCATCTAACCACTACGTCAGTCCGTCCTAGTCCTGCAACCGTACACTTTTATCCCGGTCCGTGCAGCCCGTGGTATTAACTAATTATGTAGTTTTTATTTCTCACTAGTCCCGTCTCCTGTCAAGTTAAGACGTCGTCACACCGGCGACGTCACAACCACCATAAAATAAGTCTAATCATCAGCTGATTCCTAACTCATTTGCGATTGGACTGGTTCCATTACCCAGTTATCGAAACCAATTACGAAAATACTTTTCATCAGCATTTATGCATATTTTTGGCAGGGGTGCCCACAAGGGGGGGCTGTGACGCAGACTGCGTCATTGAAGTTCTTGGGGGGGGGGGTTCAAAAAACTAAAATGGGGGGCTATAGTTAATTGCAACAGTGTTCAACGTGACGAAAATAAAAAATACATTACGAAGTCGCCAGATAGAAAGTCGATTAATTAATGACAATAGTTATATTATTTCATTCAATTAGTAAATAGTTATTTGTGCAACTAGTGAGAAAAGTGAGCAATTGACTCACTCGAGAGAAATCCTTACTCACGAGCCGTAGGCGAGTGAGGAATGGTTTCTCGAGTGAGGCAATTGTACTTTGAACTCGAGTTGCACATTATACTTTTCCTACAGATACCATAAAACAAATAAATTGGTGAAGAAACATAACCTATTTTTACACAGAAGTGAACTTTTAACATAACATTTAATGTGAAGTGACAAATACAACAGTACAACAGCTGACCAGCTGATTTACAGCCAGTGCTGCCAACGTATTTCGCGCGCATACGACGTTGCCTGCATGTTACGCGCTCACTATTTCGTGCCTTCACGTTGCAAATCTAGAGTGAGACAAAGTAATTAGAGTGAGACAATGTTAACATTGTCTCACTGATAAGCGAATTGGCCACTTTGCTTTCTTAAATCAGTGAGAAACATGTACATTGTTAGGTAACTGTAGGAAAAATAGGATTTACTGCAGATAGTTTAGGATTTGTAGGAAGTTATTATTCAAGATTAGTAAGACGTGAGATCTATGAGGGAAGGCACGGAATGGCTCAACTGCTGTGATAGATAAAAGATTGGCACACCCACTAGTCCAGGAGCTGAGGGGGGTTGAGCATGCATGAAAGTAGTACGCAATGTTATTGCTGATTATTGTAATATGGACTGTGGTGATCAAAATTACGTATGTCGCCTATTTCAAAAGTGGTCGATAAGGTGGGGGGGAGGGGGCAAACATGGCGGTTTGCGCTATGCGTTAAAACGCTGATAGTTCGAAAACGGTAAAAGATAGAACATCGGTTAAAACGTCGTTGTAATCCTAAAAATGTGGACAACAATAATGGTCATTGGGTCCGAGGTCGTATCTCTATAAATAAACAAGTTATTGTATAAAATATGTAAAAATGGACTTTTCGTGTAGATTTTTTACCGAAAGTAGAATTAATTTGTGAGTGTCGAAAAGAAGTAATATCAAATATCTTTGCTGATAGTTGTAATATGGACTGTGGTGATACAAAATACGCATGTCGCCTACTTTTCAGGTGGTCGAGAACTTAGGGGGAGGGGGGCAAAGATGGCGGAACGCGCTATACATCGAAATGACTGTAGCTCGAGAACGGTACGAGATAGGACATCGGTTAAAACGTAGTTTAAATCCAAAAAATATTACCAATAGAAGAGGTCATTGGGTAAAACGTCGTATCTTAACTAATAAAAAAGTTATAACAATAATAAATTTAACAAAATCTACATCGTACAGCAATTCTTTTCGAAAATCGTATGGATTTTTGATAAATAATAGTGTAATTACTTAATTACTCGGCTAAATATTAACTAGATGCATTTTCTTATAAGAAAAAAATATATTATTACGAATACATATGGTTTAAAATGTAAAACACGGCCTCCAAACGCCTTGGGGTTCGTCCGTTAGGTTGCGTTATAATTGCTGCTGTTTTTAAAATAATGATTGCTTGTATTTTGTATTTCATTATACACTGAGTATATAAATGAAATAATGATAAATAAATATTCAAACAAATAAGATAATAATTAAATATGAAATATAATAGTAGTTTAATTCCATTGTAAATATAAACACCATAAACTTTAAATTTCTTGACCGCTCTCATGCATTAATTATATATAGATGTATATACATTTGTATCAAAGAAAATATTTACAATTTTTTATTTGTATTACAGGTGCTAAGAGAAATTAAAAAGGTACCTATTTAAATTCAACAAATAATATGAACAATCAGTGTAATTGTTATGGATAGAAAGAAGAGATTTGCCGTATTTTTTATTATAAGGTATTTACTTTTGTAGTAATGTTTTTTATTTCATATAACTGTATTAAATAAGAATCTGTTACATAATCATATTGTAATAACCTACAACATTATAATAATTAAAATTGGATTTGTAGTGGTAGTCTGTATTATGCATTTGATTGCGGCGAAACCCCAAGTATTATATGTAGTTTGGAGGCCGTGTTTTACATTTTAAATAAAATGTATTCGTAATAATATATTTTTTTCTTATAAGAAAATGCATCTAGTTAATATTTAGCCGAGTAATTAAGTAATTACACTATTATTTATCAACAATCCATACGATTTTCGAAAAAAATAGCTGTACGATGTAGATTTTGTTAAACTTATTATTGTTATAACTTTTTTATTAGTTAAGATACGACTTTTTACCCAATGACCTTTTCTATTGGTAATATTTTTGGATTAAAACTACGTTTTAAGCGATGTCCTATCTCGTACCGTTCTCGAGCTACAGTCATTTCAATGTATAGCGCGTTCCGCTATCTTTGCCCCCCTCCCCCCAAGTTCTCGACCACCTGAAAAGTAGGCGACATGCGTATTTTGTTTCACCACAGTCCATATTACAACTATCAGCAAAGATATTTGATATTAACTCTTTGCGACACTCACAAATTAATTCTACTTTCGGTAAAAAATCTACACGAAAAGTACATTTTTACATATTTTATACAATAACTTGTTTATTTATAGAGATACGACCTCGGACCCAATGACCATTATTGTTGTCCACATTTTTAGGATTACAACGACGTTTTAACCGATGTTCTATCTTTTACCGTTTTCGAACTATCAGCGTTTTAACGCATAGCGCAAACCGCCATGTTTGCCCTCTCCCCCCCACCTTATCGACCACTTTTGAAATAGGCGACATACGTAATTTTGATCACCACAGTCCATATTACAATAATCAGCAATAACATTGCGTACTACTTTCATGCATGCTCAACCCCCCTCAGCTCCTGGACTACACGTCCAGCTACACCGCGACTTAGCCCAGAACGCTTTGTTGACATAAAGCTAGTTAAAATACAATCAAGTAGCATAGGCTACAATACTTTACACTATTGTTTAGATACAGTACTCGATTACCTGAGTTAATAGGGAGGGGGGTGTGGGTAATGAAAAATACGGTTAATCCAATATAATATAAAAATAGATGACAAACCCATTAAAACGCGGTAAGCAGCCATTAACGTCACGATTTGCATTTTTATAAACGAAATTCAATATTGCACAATGATTATTATTGTAACTTACATTTCAAATCATTTATCTTGGTTCGGTTGTACAAACGGCATCGTTTAAAATTATAGCTAACTCAAACGTTTTCTGTGCTCAAACACAACTAATAACTAGCCAAACACTGCATTGCTATAAATAACGTAAATATTAAAGGAACCTTTAGAAAGTGTTATAAAAGCTACTGCTCATGATAGACAGATAGCCTACCGGTAGGTGCTGTATCACAGCATAGGAGTTGATAGATAAGTAATAAAAAGGTGTAAAATTATATTTAGAGATAATAAAAACACTCTTAAAAAAGAATGTAACGAGAACAATCTTGTTATTCTTTTTCTTTGTTCTTCTGTTCTTTATAAGTTTTACTTTCTCCCCCTATACAATAGTATATGGAGAAAGTATTGTTTTCGTCAAAATTTTCGAGTTTGAGTTTTGAGTGGATATATTCGTTTTGGGTCCCCCTGGACCCAAAAAAGTGGTTTTCGAAGTGATGTCTGTGTGTGTGTGTGTGTGTGTGTGTGTGTGTGTGTGTGTGTGTCTGTGTGTCTGGATGTGTACAGAGCTAGAGACCACACCTGTGGTCCGATTTCGATGAAATTTGGTATGTAGGTTCTAATCCATGGTATCTCCAGGCGTTTTTTTCATTTTTTTGAAATTTTGATTTTTAACGGGGATTTTCCCATAAAAACCCATAAAAAACCGGAAAAATCGGATTTTCTCAAAAACGGCCCAAACGATTTTGATAAAAATTTAGTATGTTGTAGCCCTTTAAATTCTGAATAAAATGGTACAAATCCCATATCTGTAAAAATTACGGTTCAAAAGTTATGGTCAAATATGTTATTTTCCCATAAAACCCCCATAAAATAACAAAAAATGGGATTTCAGAAAAAATCCGGTTTTTATTTAACATAGTGTGTTATAGTCCATACAGTTTTTATAGTTTTTTTTATTTTTTAGAAATTTTTTTTTAATGGGGATTTTCCCATAAAACCCCATAAAATAACGGAAAAATATGATTTTCCCGAAAATGGCCCGAACGATTTTGATAAAAATCTAGTATGTTATAGTCCTTTATATTCTGAACAAAATGGTACAAATCCCATTTCTGTAAAAATTACGGTTCAAAAGTTATTGTAAATTATGTCATTTTCCCATAAAAACCCCATAAAATAACAGAAAAATCGGATTTCCAAAAAATGGCCCGAACGATTTTGATAAAAATTTAGCATGATATAGTCCTTTAAATTCTGAACAAAATTGTACAAATCCCATTTGCGTATGTTTACTCTCACCACTTACACATGATAAAGGTTGTTGACAAACTTATGGGAGAAAGTATGTGTCAGAATGCTGATACCGTTTATTTTTCTTCAATTCATACACAAATTCAACAAGTCTCCATATTTAGGCCTACTCATTGCCCAATCACAGCCTAACTAAAGTTACCATGGTTACTAATCACAGTTTACTAAGCATTATATCGTCATCATTCCCCAGCTGTTGTATCTGAAATCTGTTGTAACATAGCGCACAGCAGACAGAAGTGTATAACGGAGCAGACGACTGTTGGCGCAAGCGTTGTTTCCATTTAATTTTCATCGAAGGAGCTGTGATGTTTCCAAAGAAAGGGAGAGGGTTTCGTTATATCAAGAAAAAGACGCTGACAAATCGTTAAGCAGAGGTTACGAACGCTATATAGCTATTCTGGCAATAAAAAATTCCTTAAATTGAGGTGATTTATAATACTCTAATTATATTTATATAGAAAGATAAGTTTTCCAGTCCTGTACAACACTGATTCACGTACGGTCTTTTCCCGGTACCTAATCAAAATTCAAGTACAACTTGATATACACAGAATCTCCGGTTCCCGACCTGGATGATGGCTAGTTATTTATTTTTTTAATTTACAGTTACATATTAGTACCCGTGATAAATCAAACCCGTTATTTAAACTAAAGCCACATGGTTAATTATCTCACTTGGTTTTGGATTTGCTTACAAACGTGATCGGAAATGGTTACAAACGTGATCGGAAATGGCTAGGGCCTAAACAGTATTATTCGTAAATTCGTAAACAACGTTTATTTTTGTAAACATATCAGTGACAGCTAGAAAAATGAATCGTTATCAAAATAGCTGTTCGTAATTTCATATATGACGTGTTCTCTTAACAGATTATTAATATTTCATAAATGACGTGTGTTAACGTATGTTTACTAACATGGAGAAAAAACCTAGAAAATGACACAAAATTGGGTTTTTAATCGTCCGTTATTTGATTTCCAAAATAGTGAGGCCATGTTTTAATGGCTAAGGATGACACTCCTGTGAATACAATTAAACCATTAGAATCATAATCGGTACTCTAGTTTTCTTTAGAGTAGGCTGCGTAAAACGCATTCTGGGCCGTGACAGACGGACATAAATTGAGATAAGACATGTTTCAACTTCTTCAATGTATAAAACGTAAAAATAAACCAAAACATGTATAATTCTGAGCAATGTATAGACAAAACTATTTATATAGATTAACTACAGGGTGTCCACATTCTGGAAAGTCAGGGATAGTCATGGAAAAAAATTCTGGTCATTGAAAGTTATGGAAATAGGCAAAAAGTCATGGAAAGACATATGGAAATCCCCAATGATGGATGGATTTCAGGGGTCCTTTCAACGATCTAGTCGGCCGTAACCCCGACTATTGTAGCATTTTTCCGAATTTTTCACAAATATAAGACAATTCAATTTATTCAGTTGGTTTAGTTGATGGGTTTTGAGTTTGTATTTTGTTCATTGTTGTACCTGTTGTACGCCATTGTTATCTGTTAATACATATTTCAGTATTTTCTGTCTAGGCAGTATTATTCGTGTGTTTACGGTATATTATAATTTTCGAGTAAAGTTTGTGAGTCATCGAAATCAATGGTTAATGGTCATGGATAGGCCTAGTCATGGAAAGTCAGGGAAATTAATGAAAAAATTTCTGTGGACACCCTGAACTAGGTTTGAATTTTTAATATAAAAAAATGTATAAAACTTATTTTAGTTTTACAAATAGTGCTTGGCGGGGAATAATGTTTCTCATTTGTTGTGTACCTCATTTATTGGGGGGCTGTTGCTCAATTGGGGGGGGGGGGTGCGTCATGAGTCTAGGGGGGATGGGCACCCCTGTTTTTGGTTTGTTTAAAAAACGTAAAGAAACAGAAACTACATCTAGGTTTTACTGTTATATATGGATGCTCCATTTACTACCATACCATACTTGCTAGGCTATATTATTTTAACCTTTTTTGCTTGGAACGTAAAGACAGTACCTGTTTCAAATCTCCTCCAAACAATATTGTTTTCCGCCCATTGGAACTTGTCATAGTACTCACTTAGTTAAGAAATTTATTTCCTGATCAAACCTATTTCATCTTTATTCCCAGGTTATTTTGTAAGAGTAGCCGTTGAGGTTATTTCACTTCATACCAAATATTGAATATATATAATAAATAAAAATTATAGGCCCTATTATATACAATTATATACAAAATTGATATACAATAAATCTCAAAATTTAAAATGTTAGTTAATTTACAAAGAAGGTGTAGAATAAATCTAGAACATGTGTTTTGAAATATAAACAAAGCAGAAGTTTTCCATCTTGAATCGTTAATTATTTAGTCAACGTGGTTATTTCATGTTAAACGTTAAAAATACACAAATTTGAAAAGTTTCACAGTAAAATAATTTACTTCAACATTCTATAACCCTAAAAAGTCTTAATTAATATAGGTACCCTTAACCCTGGTTTTATAGTATACAGTATGTTGCAGAATTGACTAGCAAATGGAGTAATCCAGATGTAATTTTGCATACTGGCTTAAAGATAAATCACGATCAAAAAAGTTTTGGAATTTCACTACCGGTATTTTTCCCGCCGTTACGGGATCGAGACCTTTAATTTGAGCCCTCTCCGGTCGTTCTACAACTTCCCAGTTGCCCACAATTTTGACGCAAAGAATCGGCTTACGTCATTAATATATAGTTGTGTCATAATTTAAAAAATCCGGTACAGCAGTAAAGCAGTATAAAAAAATTCAGGCTAAGAATCATGAAACAGTCTTGTTACCATCCATGGGGCAGGACTAAAATTGAAGTTTAAATTTTGATTTTAAAATAGCCACCTAAGTAATCATTCTCTAATTGTTATGGAATATGCTCAGGTTCATTGTTAATAAGTATGTGCAATATTTAATATAATACTAAAATTTGAAGGCTTTACTTTCAATGTCCTTTATTTTATTGTTATATTTAAAAGTTATTGCTAAAAGTAATATTTGTAATTGTAATTTATAACATTATAGATTCCGTGCTTGCAATACAGGTAGTAATAACGTTTAGTTTTTGAAATCCGAATAGAATCTAAATATATAAAAGGCAAAGCCCTCACTGACTGACTCACTCACTCACTCACTCATCACTAATTCTCTTACTTCCCATTTACCTAGGAGGCTGAAATTTGGTACACTGATTAAATAGGCATTAAATAGGAAAACTAAGCTGTTTTTATTGTGATCGGACTCTCGAGCTCCGCCCCAGTGGCTCTGGAGTTTCCCATGTTAACCTTATGAGTACTCATATTTAAATGGAATTAATGAATCT
Organism: Macrosteles quadrilineatus; assembly: GCF_028750875.1. Taxonomy (NCBI): domain Eukaryota; kingdom Metazoa; phylum Arthropoda; class Insecta; order Hemiptera; family Cicadellidae; genus Macrosteles; species Macrosteles quadrilineatus. Next base: position 12,101,440 of record NW_026542602.1, read on the forward strand.
TAACAGCTGTTTCAATTAAACAAGTTGGTTCTGTTCTATGATGTTCAATAGCATTAAATTTTCAAGGATTACCAACAGGTTGCAGCACTATTATATCTTTTACATTTATGACAACAGCTAATTTGCAACCAAAAGGTCAGTGAGCGTAGCGAACGAACTTCAACCAGGACGTCAAGACGCGATTGAGCCATGCGAACGAGATCATCTTGAAAATTAAGAAGTTAAACGGGGCAAAGCCCGTGGGTTACAGCTAGTTAATAATAAATTAAAAAACAGTATTTTCTACCACTTGTAGCTACGGGCCACCAGTTGGTTACGATAGTAATAATTCCCTGTGTTGGGAGGGAAACGCCACCGAGCGTCCTTACTCGATATAATGGGGGCGAAAAGCGACGAATTACCCACCCAGCCGTGGCGCGGGGATTTCTGAAGCGTCCGTCCGGGTGAAACACCATTTTGAGGGTGTCCGCGTCAAACACGTCCGGGCTAAACACGGAGCCAAATGAGCATAGGAACTTGGGCTAACTTACGTATGAAAAAAATATAAAATAAGATTTAAGCTTCCAAAAAGTTTTAGTCTTTCTTTCTTAAGAAATAAGGCTTTGGGCGAATCTTTTGTTAAAGAATAATATAATTCCTTGCAGCATTATCTAAGCTGTGCAGAAACAAGCTTCCTACATGTGTCATATTAGCGAGTCCGTTGTACCACAGCCACCTCTACCACAGCCACCTTGTACCCACTTGTCTATGGAATATGGGTTTTGTAGAAGCCAGCTTTTAACTATTTCGGCATTTTTTCTGTTACTTGGCAGCCGTCTTACCTGAATTTGAATTCTATTACCGTATAAAATCTGACACCTGCAACATTTCAGTACCTTGTCAAGCCTGCATCTAGGCACATGTAAATTGCCACAGAAGTTCTAGTGGAATAGTTGTGTGCAAATCTGAGTTGTGAATATAAACATGATGCTCATTTAATTTAATCGTCACAAGACATTTTATACAGTCAAAATCTGACAAGCTTTTTAAATAGAGGGCCTGCAGTGGCAAGATGATGAGATCCACACAGCAAGCACCCTCCAGCACCCCACTCGCTTTTGCAACATAAACTTTATATACCCTTGGTGAGTGGCCCCACAGTCTATAGTCACGGCCGCCTTCCGCCTTTAACTCCAGGCCGCGGCCTTCGAACTGGCAACGTCGCAAGTGGTGTTGTAACAGCTGTTTTTGTTTGGAAGCAGCTAATGGTATTTGTGTTTTTACGAAAGATTGGTTACTGGACTATGACAATTTTGACTCCACTTAAAAATGTACAGATATAAATTTTAATTTATATTGTTTCGGTTTTCAATTCTGTATGTATTATTTTCAATATTTTAATAAATTTATGTTCATAAATTTAAATTTAAATCAATAAAGTGCGAATTAATGAACTGATGTCACCTGTCTGCCATGTTATCTTATAGGACGTCTGTCACTGAACAACACCACTTGCGACGTTGCCAATTCTACCAGGCCGCGGCCTGTAGTTAAAGGCGGCCGTGCTATAGTGCCAAGGGTATATATGTAATGTATATATGTAATCAAATGTCCGTTAGCACGATAACTCAAGCATAAATGATGCAATTTTTATTAAATCTGCTACAAACGTGTAAGGTAAACCTAGGTTTATTCGAATGAGTTTGCTAACCAGCGTTATCGGACTATGGGAACAGGGCTTTATGGGGGATATAAGGTTTTCCCATTATCAACCCTGAAACAAAAAATGACATTTTCTCAAAACCATTTTGTTGAGCTTAAAACAAATAGTTTTGTATACTGGAGTGTTGTATGCCTAGTGGTTACGGAGATAATTTTATTTATGTATAAAAATTCCCATGTTATTCTTATGGAAAATAAATCAACTTGTGTGGTTTGCTTGTTTATGGATATTTTAATCAAATTTGACAATTTTGATTATTTAATACTAAGCTATTAACATAAAAAATACACCGCATTACCTTCCCTGTAGCAGCAACCCTAAGTATACTCTGTTATTAATGTTTTTTGTACTGTGTACTCTGTTACCTATCTATTAATAATTAATAAGGGAAATTAATCTGATAATTTTAAGGGAATATTTGAGTAGAAATCCAGTCAGGTGAATGGAAATTCGCTTAGTTGCAGGTTTGCTGTGGCCGGGGTAGTGGATCATTGCGGTATAAAATCCTAATCAGAAAATTGCAACTGTATAGCTTTTGGATCGCAATGGTTATTTTATTTGCCTTTATTATCAAGTGTTTCTCCATGGACTGTCTTACCGTAGAGTGATTCGCGGGTTTCAGTTGGTCAGCACCGCTCCCCCAGAAAAAAAGCAAGCAAGCAAGAAGTGAAGTGAAGTGGCGACAATTTGTTGTGTCCTCTTGTGTCGGTTGTCGGCTTTCGTAGTTTCTTGTGAAAGGTTTTCTCGGTTGTTGTGTGACGAATATTTATATCATAATGCCTCCTAAAAGGCGTGATAAGGAAAGCGATTCCTCTAAAAATTCCAGGGCAGACCTCGTGCAAGCTGATCATGAGTTATTTCTTCAGGCGTTCGAAAGTGAGTTGATAACACCATTGTTTTGGTTTGTTTCCATCATAGGCTAGGGTTTTCATTTTTTCCATTACATTAAGCTAAGCTATAAAATAGATACTAAACCTACGGGCTTGCAATTTATTCAATTTCTTCCTACTACCGTACAGTTGATGTATTGCAATATTTGTAAGGATTGATTAAAATGCCATATGTTTTAAAATTACCTATCTAGCCTAAACTGTATTTAGGTAGTATCCTAAGTGAAGTCTACTCAGTTGAGAATGTAACTCATAGGCTAGGCCTAGTCTAGGTACTTTTATATAGGCCTAACCTATATAAATTCATAGATTACGGCCACAGAAGATTTTGCCTTAAAAATATCGTGAGGTTAGGCCTAAATAAATGCAAAACTAAGTTTACGTCCAGTCATAGACAAATAGAATAAATTATATAGACTCAAAGGAGTTCCGGCGCCCATCGCTAGGTGTGCCATGTAGTTACGGCGCACACCGCTGCAGGCAAGGAGCGCAGGAGCCGTATGTGACCAGCAGACGCTGCAGCGGTGTGTGCCATAACTACACGGCAAACCTAGGCCTAGTGGTGGACTCCAGAACTTATGCTAACCGCAGCACAGCTGACGGTCTATATTTATTCCATTTGTCTATGGTCCAGATCACCACTGTAGGCTATTGTTTTTATCGATCACTCTCAAAGAAAAGTTCTACTATAGCTCGGCCGCTTAGAAAACGACCTGTGCGCTAATGCTAAACCAATGCTGGAGGAGGTTGTTTTCTAAGCGGCCGAACTAGGGTATAGGCCTAGATTCATGTTTGAATCAGTTGAGATTTTCCAAAAAATGTTGTAAGGAATAACATTTACATCTGCACCAGTGTCAAGTTTGAAAGAAATTTCTATTCCATTTACAATAAGCTTTTGAGTCCAAGAATTCACAGAATCTACACTAACAATTTTTTCTATAGGCTACTAATCAAATTTCCTTCAGAGGCTTTAAAATTGTCTTCATATTCTACAGAATTTAACCTTGCTTCTTTGCAAGCTTTTGAAAAGTGGTTTAATTTGTTACAGTTGGTACACCTTTTCCCCCAAGCTGGACAGTTTCTATAACTATGGCTAGTCTTACACCTAAAACAGGTCTTCTTAATTTCATTTTTAGCTGGCCTGAAATCATTATTCTTAGCTATCTTATGAATTTCAGGACTAGGATGATCGTGATGGTTTTGATCAGAACAACTTTCTCCCATGTTTTTAACTTGTTTTTACACTCTCTTCCCTAGCCTTACAATAGTGAATAGCTGTATCAAGCTTTAAATCAGATTCCATTAGCAGCCTTTCTTTAGTCATCACATCTTTGGTTCCAATAATAAGCAAATCCCTAACTAAACTATCCTCTTGTTCACCGAACTGACATTTTCTTGCCTGAGTTTTCAGGTGGGTTACAAATGTGTCAATTGGCTCCTCTGGTCTTTGTCTCATATTGAAAAAAACGCATATCTGTTTACAGCAGTGTTGACTTTTGGCTTAAAGTAGTCATCAAAAGATTGAACAACATTATCTAAATTATCCCTATCTGTATCTTCTAGTTTGAAGTTATTAAAAATGTCCAAACAATCATTCCCCATTAAACAAAGGACCGGGCTTTTTAGATTTCTCAGTAGCTTCTAAATACAAAAAGAACTTTTGCTTGAATCTAGCCCATTCATCAAAAGTGTTCTTGTTCAAATCTATAGGTGGTGGGGCTTTCAATGTGTTGTTCTAGGATGAAATAATAGCTGTATGGTTTTATTTTACCTTAATATTTTGACCGCTGCCACCAGTAATAAAGTTGTATCACACAAAATAGTTTTCTAATAAAGTCCATTTTATTTTCAAGAAATTCAACTAATGTAAACACAAACCATAACCAACAATACTAATAATTAATACACAACAGCTGTTAAATGTCACACTATATACCATATCAGACATATTTTTTACATTATTTATTGGCATGTACATATTTGGTACTAGCAGAGTACCCGTCCTTCGTACGGGGTTGGAATATAAGTATGAAATGCTAATTGCAGTTATACTCAAGCTTTGCGTTTGCAATAAGGGAGGACACAGTTTGATAAAATTTGCTTTTGTAAATTTACAGTATTCTATAGCCATTTACACATCTACCATAGCCATAATGTACTACCGGTACCACTTCACCTAAACAATAGAGAAAAAAAATTATCAACAATTCGCAAAATATCACAAATTATTCATGAAATGAAAAACATAAACATAACATTAAACAATCCTACTTTGACAGTTCTCATTGCCATTCACAGTTTTTTGTTGCTGCTAAGTTCAAATTAGCTGTTTTCATAAATGCAAAAAAAATATAGTGCTGCACCCTGTTGGTAAATCTTATAACTTTTTAATGCTTTTTCATATCATAGAACCAACTTTTTTAGTTGAAACAGCTGACTAAATTCTTTAATTCCCTTTGAATATGAATACTCACAAGGTTAACATGGGGAATTTCAGAGCCACTGGGGCGGAGCCCGAAAGGATTTTTGAGATAAGAATATGCCTATATGTTAATCGGGATTGTAAGCTATCATCATGCCAAATTTCAGCCCAATCCGCCCAGTGGTTTATGCGTGATTGAACTTCAAACACACAAACAAACAAACAAACACACAAACTTTCACATTTATAATATTAGTATATAATATTTGGTATAAGTTATTCTGGCAATTATTCCAAACAACCAAACATCAGGGTTTACTGTAATGTAAATAAACTGACTTGAATTTTGTTTTACAGAACCTACTCAGATATACAGATTCTTACGATCTCGCAATGTACTAAGCGTAAGTATTTTGTGTTCTGCAAAACTCAATATTCAATATCTAAATTCAAAATAAGATTCTGATTATTCTGATATCTTAATCTCTAATAAGATATATAGAAAAGGGCCTGAATTGAAGATCTGAATGAATTACAAATGGGACTAAACATTCTTGTTACCGTACTATACATTCTGCAGATGTAGTTTATTAATTTGAAAGTTTTTAGCTGACCATTACTTTTTTTGTATTTAGTCAGACACATATTTTGTTTTTATTCAGACATTTTTTATGTTGAGGTACGTCATCAGACCCAGGGGCCCTGTTATCATGTTTATTATTACAAAAAAATAAAATGACTACAAAAACTATATATTTATTGGCCACTGGTTTGGGTTACCGGTAGGTTGATTTTATTAATTTAAGTCACTAAGCTATCATGGCCTAACTAAAACTTAGTTCAAAGCTTTTGAGATTATTGCTTTGTACCTGATGGTTTTAACCCTCCGTCGGTCATACCTAAATAATTACCAGAAGGGTCGCACTGTACAGTTGATACACAGTTAAATCAATTGCGTATCGTTTTCATCTTTGCAATGATTGATTTGTCTGTTATAATATTTTTATAAACATTGAATGACAAATTACGTTGTATTTTTGGAATATTATAATTGAAGATCTTATTTAAACTCCTTGCCATCAAAAATCTTTTTTGCATGACAATGTTTTTTTTTATGTACTGTATCAAATTGATAACTTTTTTTTTATTTGCCCTGGGCAAGGTCAGCACTGGCTGGTTTGGGATAGATAAGGGGTCCCCATTAATGAGGGGATAGCTATTGGTGCGTGCACCAAACGGGAATGGTCGCACTGTCTCATTTTGACACATAAATAACAGATTTTAAGTTAATTAACTTTTAAATAACTTAATATGGATAAATGCTTGGAAATAATTATACCTAAACTGATTTTTTTATTTTTATTTATTTTTTAATATTATTTCCTTGTCTTGTCACTGAATCAAAATAATACAAAATTACAAATAATAATAAGTCACACTGTATTAAATTGATATAATTTTTATAATGTGCCATGGGAAAGGTCAGCACTGGCTGGTTTGGGATAAATAAGGGGGTCCACATTAGTGAGGGGATAGCAAACGGTGCGCGCATGAAAAAATGACGGCCAAAAAGGTTGTTGCTTGAATCAAAATGATACATTGCGACCTACAGAGAGTTAAACTTTTATAGGAATTTAGACACTTCCCTCGTTATGTCTATAAATACACACCAATTGTATGATTGCGTCTTTATAAAGTTTTTACGGAAACATCTAATAAATTTTTAACTAGACCTGTAAACGAAAGGAAAAAACTTATACTCTAAGACAGATTGACAATATTATTTTTATATTTCAGCCGATTTTTCTGAATCGCACCTTAACCTACATGAAGAATCGTATGTCCCGATCCAACAAGTCGAGAAAGAATTTCCGTATCGACTCCATTTTAGAAAGAGTGCAGCGATCACAAGGCAACAGTAGCAGCCAGCTTCTAGCTGGGTATATGACACTCACCTTTCTGGGTTTCTATGACAAAAAAGGTATCTAATACATGTATACCTGTACATGTTATTTTATTCATGGTCTTTGTATTTATCCTATTTCATGTAAAATGTATGTACAAGTGTTTTCTGCTGTATTAAGTAGGTACCAGTAAAAAGCATTCTTTATTAAAAATTGTCAAGTGTTGTGTAAACATGCGATGTAGATATAGTACTTTAAAAAGATTATCTACCTATCTATATTATTCATACGCTACATGAAACTTTGTGAACAATAAGGCTTTTTTGTTTTAAGATTTAAGATTATATACCAAAATGTCCGTCTAAGTGTGTATATTTGCAAACTGACCTTACATTTTTGAAAAAGTCCCTTGGGCTCTGCCCCAGTGGCTTTTAAGTACCCATGTTATCTTTATGAAGAACATATTTGTTTACATTATGATCAGCTGGATAATTTAATTGCTGTTAGTATTTTAATTGCAATGTAAGGAAACATGTGCTACATATATAAATTCAAATTTATTTTTAAAAATTGAAATCTTACTACACATTGTAGTCTGCTGTAGAACAAAGAATAATATTACAATACATTTTGCAAGTTTGTTTAAACCTAATTATGATAATTGTTATATAGGTGGTTTCTTATAATATTAATAGAAAATTTTATGGCTGTTAAAGATATTAAATATAGCACTTGATTTTCCAAATTGAATTTCTTCCAAAATTTCTCAACTTGTTGAGGAATTGTTCCTCTTGATCCAATGAGTAGTCCATATACTTCAAATTTAGATATTTTATATTTCTCCGAATAATAGGGGATAGTTTTATTATAAATATTTACTTTTTCTTCATGGACTTCCTGTGGCTGATTTTCATTTGTCTCAAGACGAACTGTTGGGTCTATAATGAGACCGAAATCTTTCTCCTTGTCTATAACAATGATGTCACTCCGCCTCACAGAGCCCTCTTCTTCTATAGCCATGACCTCTTCATAGACCTCGTAACTTTTCTTTCTGAATTGATCAGCTATGATTTTTCTGATGGTATGGTGGCGGGTATTTCGTAGAAGACTACTAAATGGGCACTTTCCAAGGACGTGGGCAAGAGTTTCAAAAATAAATTTCTCAGATACAGGACAATACCTGCACTGGTTCCCGTCCCTGGATCTCCCATGAAGACTTCTAAGAGGAATAACGTCTCCGACCATTTTCAAGTATTGTTTGAACTCAGCTTCTGTGAGGCCACAACCTCTAGCCAAATTCTTATTGATCTTGTTACATTCTTTGAAAAGAACCACCCCATTCCCTTTGTATGGAAGTTTACACCAATTTTGATACTCTAATATTGAATATATTTCTAGATTAAATAGTACCAAGATATGTGTAAATCTATGATAACAGAACAAAATTTACTCTATAACCACTTTTTTGTACATTGTTTTTTTCCAGGGCAAAGCCGGGTTTTGCTGCTAGTTTGGGTTAAGGTTTAACTAGACCTAACTTTTCCAATGAAAAATGTGTATGCATTTTTATTTTACAATGTCTACAATTATTTTCATGCTAACTTAAGTTTTAAATTTCAGGTGAAAGCCAACCAGACCCTGTTCAAGTGGAAACTTTGCTTTTGAAGATCTGCCACAAAAAAAGAAAAGACGTATCATGTCCAGTTCAAACGGTAAATTTTACTTAGTTTTGTTTTTTAACTTAAGACGTTTGCCGCAGTTGCGTGGTGGCTGGCCGCGGCCTAGTACAGGAACATTCATAGCATGCACTGTGTTCCAGTCATTGTGGACATGGTTTTACAAGAACCAACAACCAACAGATAGCAGCACTAAACTAAAGTGCTAACAGGCCCTTAGTAATGCCAAAGGGAGGGAAAATAGCAGGGGCAAAGTACCCGGATTTATCTGTAACCCAAGTTCCAATTCTATTAATTAAAAGGGGTAAGCCCTTGGAAAACAAGCGCTAGCTGAAAACACAACTTCACAAGTGGCTGATAGACAGACCTGCCTACTCCTTGAAGGAATTCCTTGAATCCGATCTGAACCATTAACTTGCAATAAATTTTTCATGATATTGTTAAGCCAAAAAAAAAAAAAAAAAAACTTGTAGCCTACTAGTTTTAAGTTATATTATTGTATTTTTATTGACGCCATTGTACTATTCTTAATGAAACTACAAAATAAAGAATGATTTAATTGATTGAAACGCAAAATCAATGGTGGGATTCCGGCACAATATTGTTTGGTCCTCCACCTGCGAGAGGTGGAGGACCAAACAATAACAAGACAAGAGCTGGCTAGAGACAAAATATATATAACCAACATTCTCTATTAATATTACAAGGCTATACCCTAGCTAAAAGAATAACCAAACCTTAATTTGTTTCAATCCTTGTAATTTAAAAACAAAAAATAGTTGATTTAAAATTTAAAGTGTTTGTTTTTTAATTAGGCCTAAGTTACCATTGAGCTTAAAAAAGGTTTAAGTGACAAAATTCAAATTCAAGAAAAGTTAGGTAAGGTAGCCACCTTGAAATCTATAAGTATAAAAGAGGATGTTTGTATATTTGTTTGGCAGTGATAAACTCAGACACCGCTGAACCGATTGCCATGAAACTTGGTACATACGTGTAGAATGTCATGGAATAGGTTTATACACCATCAATTTCGCGATCCGTCCAATCGGCTCCGCCCCAGTGGCTCTGGAGTTTCCCATGTTAACCTTATGAGAAATGGAATTAATGAATCTTAACAGCTGTTTCAATTAAACAAGTTGGTTCTGTTCTATGATGTTCAATAGCATTAAAGTTACAAGGATTACCAACAGGGTGCAGCACTATTATTTCTTTTACATTTATGACAACAGCTATCTTGCAACCAAAAGGTGAGTGAGCATAGCGAACGAACTTCAACCTGGAGGTGAGTTAGCGTAGCGAACGAGCTAACCTGAAGGCAATTGAGCGTAGCGAACGAGCTAACCTGAAGGTAAGTGAGCGCAGCGAACGAGCTCCAACCTAAAGGTGAGTGAGCGTAGCGAACGAGCTCCAACCCAAAGGTGAGTGAGCGTAGCGAACGAACTTCAACCAGGACGTGATTGAGCCATGCGAACGAGATCATCTTGAAAATTAAGAAGCTAAACAGGGCAAAGCCCGCGGGTTACAGATAGTAGATCTCAAAAATAGTTAAATAGCCTATACATTGAAATAAATAGATAGCCTACATAAATAACATACTACATTAACAAACACATAAATTACAAATATCACAGATTATTATTGCTTGAAATGTGGTGAAATTATAGTGTGCTTTTCGTTATGGTAAACAATTTCTTCTGTTGAGATTGTAGCACAACGGATTGAGTTATCAAATAATTAAAAAACTTACGTCATCAATCCATCCTACTGCACACAAACTTTCAGCTTTTAACTCCATGTTGCATAGATTAATTAATATACCAATGAGCATCCCTGACAGAAACAATGAATTGAACACAATAAAATATATAGCACAACAGAATGGTTATGACCCGTCTATAATTGACAAACTTTACAATAGGCATATGGCTAAACAAACATCTTCAAACTCATCCCAATTAGATAGAAACAAAAAATATGTGTCTGTTAGATACTCAAAGAAAACGGAGCATATTATCGGGAAAACATTCAAAAAACAAAATGTCACCGTATCTTTTAAATCAGAGAACAATTTACAGAGATTATTGGGGAATGCAAATAAATCCATTGGAGAGAATAAATACAAGAATTTAGGTGTATACAGGCTCAATTGTGATAACTGTGACGCATTTTATATCGGACAAACAGGCAGAACTTTTGATTTAAGATTTAAAGAACACGTCAAAGAAGTAGTAAATAATGGGACAGGAACGGGAGCAAAACAGAGTACAAAATCAAAATATGCGGAACACTTAAATATAGAGGGGCATAAATACACAAATATAAGCAATAATTTAGAAATTATAGCAAATGTAAAAAAGGGACAGCGGCTAGAAAGATTAGAAGAAATGAATATATACAAGGGTTTTAAGCAAAATCAAAACATATTAAATGAAAAAATACATTCTGATTCGAATCCAGTGTATGACACCATTATTAGGCTGATGGACAATAAAAGAATGATAACCAGCTGAAGATGTCGTCATGGTCCAAAGTTCAGTGTAGGATACCGACCACCAAGTCAGTGTAGCCGCAAACCTGAGCCCGTCCAGCCGTGCGCACGGTGTTATCACAGTATTTGTTACCTAAATGTTTCGTACGTGTCGTGTATGTGTGATAAATGTAAAATATGTTTGGACTATTTATTTAATATATCGACGCTGTTGCTATAATGCAACATAGAAGCAAATTCAACCTAGTGACAGTGGAGCTGAGGATGACCTGATGGTTGAAACGCGTACTCCACAGCAATTAATGGATTGATGACGTAAGTTTTTTAATAATTTCTTCTGTGCTTAGCTGCTTCTGAGTGCTCCGGGGAAGCAATTGGAGTGTGGCTGGTTCTAGGGGTAGGTCTAGCCTGTTCTGTGAATACAATTAATTGTATTCCCCCTCAGAATTTACGTCACATTTCTGGCTGCCCGAACAGGGAAACATATTTTTGGCACTCCCTAGAATTTACGGCACACAGCATTTCGAGGCAAAAATATGTGGGAGTTTTAATTAATAACTAAAGTAGGATAACGCTTAGTAGTTGGAAATCACAATTCACTTCGATGAACTAGCTTATTTCGGCCTCTCCAATAGTTGTATGTTCCTTGATACGAATCAAACTTGTTTTTGCTTCTGTTTCATCATTTGTGTAAACTAAACTCCCAGAAGCATTTATTTTATTTTATTACACCTTTTCCCTTGAAGTAACCAATTACTTAAATCACTTATTTGATGATTCTATTGCAGAAATCGTTGGGGACTTGCTACGTAGCGTATAACCCATCAGAAGACAATCCTCCACCCAAGGTGCCAGCCTTGTCTATTCCTACAGAGTGTTTCAGCCTCACTGAGGGCAATCAGGCCAAGTCTTACCATCTCCTGCTGCGAGTCGGCAATGCTGCTGCTGGGAACATGACCAATGGCGACATTGATTCTGGTAAACCTTAAACTGAGTCTTGACTTCTGCATTTATTAAAGATAATCTCTCACTAATTGCTGACACATTTCAATAATAAAACTATTTGTAGTAAACAATTTCTTAATGGTAGACCTACACATGAACTTGAATGCGTTTTAATAGGACCTAAATGTTTCATTTGGTCAAGAATTTCATTACGTACAAATCAAGAAATGGTCCAAGATTCTTTCTATGAATGGTTTATGTGGTAAGTTAACAGCTACAAACAGAACAGTGACAGATAGTATTTCCTATTGGACAAAGTGGTGCTTGGACTTCAACATAGACATATCCGCATATTCAACACATCTGTTTTTGGTTTTTCCTATCAATCTGATGTTTCCAGAACCTCCTCACAAGAGACGCAAGTCTCTGAAGGCCGAGGGAGAGGAAGACAACCAGTGGCACCAGTACGGCACCGACCTCATCATCTATGACAAGCAGAACAGGTGTTTGCTGTCAGATGGGCATTACGAACTGCTGTTGGAACCTATGACTCCGGGCAGTAAAACATCCATTGCCCTCTCCTCCTGGGAGTACATCGGCCACATCAAAGAGGTAAATACACATGCCATACTGGAAAGTCATAGGCGAGCCAGGCGGTTATAACCAATATTGCAAGATCTGGAGGAAAAGTCACATCTCCCTTATTTATTCATTATATTGGATAGATTTTTAATTATTTTTTATATATATAGATTTTAATGAGTTATAGCACTTAATTTTAAATTAATTGACAAAATGCAGAAGTGGCTTTCAGTGTTTACATAGCATGTGTTGAAGTCATTTTTAAAGGTTAGAATGCTAATCTAACTCCACAGGAGTCTAACCTTAGTAAGTTAAATTAAACCCATCTGTGTTTCTTTACAGGAACAGAAACCCATGCTATTTACATAAATTTACTGTAAGAATATATTACTTACGTCAATCAGCTCATTGAGTCATGAGTTTCACCTCAGTACATGTTTCGACACATTGTCATCATCTGTCCCCGACCCGCGGCGTGACCGTATGTTTTGTTCAAGCAGGCCTGCATGTCTTAATTCAAGTTTTAGGTGTTATAAATGTATATGTGTCGTGTCGTATTCGTGTTACATGTTACGTGTTAATTTATTCAACATGATGAAGCCATCTGGTGAATGAAACCTTCACAAGTACTAACTCAGCTGATGATGACAATGTGTCGAAACATGTACTGAGGTGAAACTCATGACTCAATGAGCTGATTGACGTAAGTAATATATTCTTACAATAATATCCACAGCTCAGGGGCTTAACAATGAATTTAAATAAATTTACTTGTGGATGATTCAACATGGAGCATTTCATTGAGTGATTTATGAATAGGCTAAATACGTTCCTATCAAAATATACCTTGTAATTTGGCCTTGTCCATTCTAACCTTGTTTTGAATCTGAACATGCTTCTTTTCTCAATCACCCTTTATGAATCATGGCTGTTTATTTTTTCATTAATACATCTTGATGCTAAACATTAAAATCTCAATCTTAGCCAATAGCTTGGAAGTGTAAAACAGCTCACTATTGTTGTAGGAGCAAATAGAGAACCAATTGTCCACATCATTTGAACAGTTCAGCACAGGTCCCACTATCAAGTTTTTTCTGAGATGGTCGAGAGAGCCTGTGACAACTCTCGTAGACCGACCGAAGCCAATCAGTGTGAAGCAGGTGGAGGCGGAGGCAGCAGACAACAAAGAAGCTAGCAAGGAGGTTGACAGGCCAGGTGGGCATTACAGCATCCATCTTCTACTTTGTTTAAAAATGTGTTTGTTCAATTTAAGTAGGCCATTCAGTGACATTTCAGGTCACTAGAAGTAAGTTTTGATGGTCCACCGCAATATTGTGATCTTCAAGGTAAAACTGGGGAAAATTACTGGTAACTGGAGCAGATATTTTGGCTACAACCTCCATACTGCTCTGATGAATACCATATAGAATGTCAGCTCAAGTTAACGATACGGTTTTTGTTTTTACCCGAAGATGATTGTATTTTATTGTGTTCTTAATCAAATCAAATCAAATCATATCATTTATTTGTCTTTTGGATTTTTACAAATCATTGACAAAGTCAACACATTAGCCTATGTATAGGCCTTCGTCATATACATACATACTACACATCTACAATACAATATAGTATAGGATTAAGTATCTAGAGGATGTAAAAATTAAAATGATAAATTAACTTATCTTTTTTTTTCTTTGACTAATAGTAAATTCTATACAAAAATTTGTTTGTTTAAATGTATATTGTATTAAGTAAAACATGAAGCAGTACTATGTTTGATAGCTATTAGGTGTGTCGCCACAAGACTGCCCCCGGACAACTACCCCCCCAAGCAGGTTCCTATGTCATGTTGACGTCAGTGATCGAAGGGGGGGGGGACAGTTTTCTAGTTACGAGCACTCAAGTTTCGTTGTCAAACTGTTCTAAACTAACCTAACCTAACCAACTAAACTTGATGTAACATTTCAAAATTCTGTTTGACATTCCCCACATGCCTTTTCTGTTATAAAACGGAATCATTCGAATTAAAATTACAATGATAATTATTATGTATGAAATTAACTTTAATACCTAGCATCACATTTTGCTGCAGGGGGGGGGGTAGTCCAATCGCGGACACGGCTCTCCCATATTGGTTAGTTGGCAGATTTCATGACGTCACGATTCACTTGGGGGTAGTATTCCGCATCCCCTATTAGACTACCAATGTGTGGAGTGTCCTTTAAAGCCTGCTAAACAAGTTAAAATTTGGCTTGTAATTTGGCCTTGTCCATTCTAACTGGTTCAGCCAGCACATACACAGGTAAATTTGGTTTGTTAAAATTTAAAAGTCAAATTCAACATCTTAACCATTCGGAAAAAACTGCATAATTTAAGAGTGCAGAATACTAATTAACATAGTATTTTAAGGTCAGTGGTTTTTCATGTAAAAATTAAAATTGTTAACATTTCTTTATTAATCCTCAGACAAGAAACTGCAGATAGTGTACCAGTTCCTGTACAACAACAACAGCAGACAACAGACGGAGGCGTGTGAGGATCTTCACTGTCCGTGGTGTTCACTGGACTGTGACTCTCTCTATTGTCTACTCAAACATCTCAAACTGTGTCACTCTAGGTTCACCTTCACCTATGTTGTAAGTTATCTTGAATCATTACATGGCCAATCATGCTGTATTGCTTTTAAGAATGGTTTACCAGGGGGAAATTACTATAAACATTTAAAAGTATGTAATCTAGCTGCTATTACTTTGGTCTAAGAATCACAATCCTTTGTTAGAGCCTTTCTTTTACCAGCTCTACTTAGTTATTTAAAAAAATATATTTTGCGCAAATATTTTTTTTTTAAAAATTTGAAAAAAAACTAATGAGCAAATCAAGATACAGTAATTTCTTGAACTCCTCCACATTTTCATATCTGTAAGTTGAAATTGACAATTAATTATTGTTCTGTGTAATAGGTTGTTTTATAATTTAACCTGATGAGTTCCTATAAAACCAATGTTGTTCCAGCCTATCCCTGGAGGTGCCCGGATAGACGTGGCTATCAATGAGTATTACGATGGCTCCTACTCAGGCTGTCCACAAGACCTGATCTCACAGCCGCCAGGTGGCGCCTTCTCTCGCAACGGACCCGTCCGCCGCACCTGTGTGTCCAACATCCTCGTGTGTTACCCCAAGCGACCTCACCCATCGCTCTCGGAGTTCCTGGAACTTGACGAGAATGAGTTTGATGGACAGAGGCCTTACATTACTGGACACAACAGGTAATTTTAATAGAGTTAGAGCCTGGGTGAGAAAAAAATCCGCTACCATTCGGTAGAGAAAAACATACCCCTGCCGCAGCAAACCTGCCGACCAAGCGAATTTCCATTTATCTGAATTGAATTTCAATTAAATCTATAACATTAGGTTTAATGAGTACCTAGGTTTGCTGCTACAAAGAAACTAATAAAGTGTATATGTTAGTTAAGCTTTTGAAAAGGTCTACAGAAAAATTGGAAAATTTTGTGTTTTTAGGGTCAAAAATGTGAAACCCCATTTTTTACCCTACATATATAATCTCTACATATACTGTATAAAAATTTAACAAATAGTGTTTTTGGCCTCTGGGGACTTCAAAATGAAAAAGTAAATCAGTCCCGGACCTGCCGGATCTTACCGTGCCACCTACGGTAATAGCTAAAGGGAAATTCGCTAAAAAACTGACTTACGAGTATGTTTTATTTTGGAGAAATTTATGTTAAAAATAATATGTTTAATGTCAGTATTATTTTTTTTCACGCAGGTTATATCATCACACAACAACATGTCTACCAATATATCCCAAAGAAATGGATGTTGACAGTGAAGATGAAAATGATCCTAAATGGCTGCAAACCAAAACCATGATGATGATAGATGAGTTCACAGATGTGAACGAAGGAGAGAAAGAACTCATGAAGATGTGGAACCTTCATGTAATGAGGCATGGGTAAGAGGATTTATAAACCAATAGTAACTGGTGTAAGTCCCACAAGCCTTGTAGTGATCATTATGAATATACAGGGCTATCCAAAAATATAGACCCAGTTTCGGGACTTTGTATCTTGAAAAGTATAAATCGGAAACAAATAAGTTTTACACCGTTAGAAAGAGAATATTTTCAGGTGTTGTTTACACTGATCACAAATTCTCAATGTGTCCCCCTGTGCTGCACAGCAAACATCTAAGTTATAGCCAAATTCTGTTTTACTCGTTAGAGGAATATCTGGAAAATGAGTATATTTGAAAGATATTGCTTCTCCCATAGGTTTGTAGCTTATTATATGCTTTATTTCTTTTGTAAGCTATTTTATTTTAAAATGTAGTATAGTATTAGTAGGCTATTAGACTTTGTGACAAATCACCTGTCAAGAGAATTGATGTAATGTGATGATGTTTAATAAATAAATAAATAAATTCGTCCCATGCATCAGACAGCATCTATTGTGTCGCAAATTTCTTTAAATTGCCTAAAGCAACGAGTTATGCTTTTTCTAGTCAATGGTTGATTACTGAATTCGGTGCAAAAAGCCCGCTGCACTGTAATAGGAGACTCAGTTTTGCAAACTCTGCCACACAGAAAATCTCATGCTGCACAGAAGGCAGCAACTAACAACAGACGGTAAAACAAAATGGCTGCCCATTGTTGCAATAACCTTTTCGGTCGTTTACTTATGGTCAAATACGGTAAAAAACTTTAAAATTTCCTCTTTTTAATGGTGTAAAGTTTATGTCTGTCCGATTTATACTTTTTGAAATACAAAGTCATGAAGTTGGGTCAATATTTTTTAATAGCCATGTATAATATATTTTGAATTGTAGAAAAAGGATGATACACTGTAATAGTCAAAATACACTGTTGTAGAAAATACACTGTGCACACATGTCTACATGTTCTATGGCCTACCTACACTTTCAAGGTAAGCTAGCTGCTATCATCCTTTTTCTACAATTCAAAATTCTGGCCTAGAGCCTTTCCTTGAACAAAACTAACCTGTATAATACATAACGGAACTATTACAACAATTTATGTCAGCGAAGTTAAAAAAAATAATTTAAACCTGTCCTTGACAGTGTTCCGTCTAAACTTTGTAACCAATAAATAGGCCTCCTCCCTACTAACGTTATGTAATCTTTATTTATTATTTCATTTAATAACACATAATCTTAATTTTTGTCAACAAAAACCTCTGTCAAACATTCAAGTGGTTGGTGTTGTGTTTGTACAATCAGTTACGTGGGAGACTGCCAGATTCCGTTGGCGTGCAACATGTACCTACAGGCCAAGGGGAGGGAGCTGTTAAAGAAGAACCTGTATCGCAACTTTGTGCTACACATGTGCAACCTCTTCGACTTTGGTCTCGTCAGTCCTGTGACAGTCTACACGACTATCCAGAAACTGCAGGAGCTGGTGGAAGAGGATGGTGATGAGAGCAAGGTTAGTCTAAATAATACACTTTCAAATAAAGAGTGGAAAACGCTGATTCTAACTAAGTTTAATCAAAGGAAGGTCTACTGCATAGATGGTTTGTGTTGCTTCAAAGAGATTTTGCCAAACAACAATAAAACTCCCTGACAAAAACTTTTCCAAAGTTTTTGTGTTTTAAGTTTAGATATTCGGTTTTGACACATCACTACTAGCAACACAGGTGTCTTTTCTTCACCCACCGATTGGTACAACACTACAATAGACTTGCCACATCATGAACACAATTTGCACACATCTAAATATTTATCGGTTATCACAAACTGATATAAACCATATTTCTCTGGCTATTTTTTTTTCCTTGAGGTGATTGGTGTTTAAGTAATTTCAATTCTACTGTAGCTAGTACAAATCATACAAATTTCAGGAAAGCATAAGAAAATTGGATTGAAAACCGTATTTACACTTAACCGACATAAGTTCCTGTCCTTTTTATCTAAACACTCAACTGTATCATCTGTCACAGGTGTTGCAACAGTCTTGCCAGGCGCAACGGCAGCACTGGGTGACGGAGGGAGCTATCAGAGCGCAGGAGACACGGAGAATCAACAGTCCGGCCGCACAGAACCCCACAGAGCGGCGCAAACCGTCCTCCGTCCAGCCCAAGGCAGAGAAGCGGCCTGTGACTCAGGATGTGAGCAAGAAACGAACAAGTGAAGGCCCTGCCTCCCCCTCCCCCGCCCCTCCTGCCAAGAAGAAGCTCAACATCGGCTTAGGTCAGTGGGTTATACTGATTCCTTTAGTAGTTGAATAATGTCATTTAAAGTCATTGATGTTTTGAGAGTACCAAACTGTTTAGTTCAGCCTTTGACTATTACAGTAGAAACCCTCAGTTCCGACCTCGGGATATCCAACCTAATGTCCGACCATCTACTTGTTTTCTGGGGCGATAATGCGAAGCATGATTGGCGACAATCACCTCTGTCGCCAATAACGGTTCTGTCGATATGGCGAAAGACCATTACCGAAGTCGCGGGGACTGCAAGTTACGCTCGCAGGTGCTGTTGCTGTCTTGGACGATAACCGAGGTCGGGGAGACTGCAAGTTAAACACATAGGTGCTGTCGGGAGGGACGATTACCGAAGCTCACGCCTGCGGACAGTTACCAAAGTTGCGGAGACTGCAAGCTATGCTCGCAGGTGCTGTCGTCGTCGCGGGAGACGATTGCCGATGTCACGGAGACTGCAGGTTATGCTACTCCCGATATCCGACCTTTTGGCCGTTCCGACCATGGCCCGGTCCCGTCTTGGTTGGATGCGAGGGGTTCCACCGTAACAGACCTATATTTTCCACCCGCAGCTTAAAGTTGTCCCCAGTTTTCTTATCACATAGATGTTGAAATGAGCTACTGACAGTGTGTAAAAATGTAAACTAGGCCTACTAATTTTTGTAGAAGATGCCAACTCTTTTTGTTAAACTTAAACTATCTCAGCAACTGTAGCATACTCTATGAGTGTGGCTCATCTAAAAAATTTTTATATAATAAGTAGGCTACAGCTGGTCCATTTAGGCTGGATGTCTACTTTAGTATCCAAAAGTCAGTGGATCAAACTTCATATTATGAGGTAAAAAGATTGTACCAAGGCCACACTAAATAAATAGGCCGTAATTCTCCTCTGGCATGACGTCATTGTAGGCGACGGCAATTACGTAATTTTTGCCGTTTGCGATCAGCCACTTGTCTTAATCTTTTCTTGGGAAACAAAAATATAACTAAAAAAATAACATTACGTCATTGCTGACGCCTATGATGAAGTCATGCCTAAGGAGCATTACGGCCTGTTTATTTAGTGTTCCCTTAATTGTGCATTAATTTTTAAAGTAGGCTAAAGCTGATGGCTTGCTTTTAATTTTTTTCAACTAATCTAACTGATGTTAGTTTACATAATGGATGAAGCTTTTCTATTTAATACAAGTATATCTTATTTTCAAGAATGTCAGTTAAGTAATTGTTCTCATCGATTTTAAATTACTGTATGCTAGCCTATTTTTTTCTCCTGTTATTCTCTCAATACACACTGTTATTACAATGTTAATTAGATTTTGGACTCTTAAATGTATTTGATAGCATAAACCATCCTCAACTAAAACTCTTGTTCCATTCAATGACTTGAAATTTTAAAAATTATACCTGCTTTACAGTAAAACCTAATGTGCCTGTGGAAAGCGGGAAAGAGAAAAAGAAACCAGAGAAGAATCCTGGCTTAGAAAAACCAGGCGAGAAAGATAAGGACAAGAACGATAGTGCTAAGAGGAAAATTGCCTCGAACGGTGTTCCTGTAAGTATACCTAGACCACAACCTATGCCTGCAAACAAAGATAAGGAGTCAGCTGCCATCAAATTGAGAAGGAAGTCATCCAATCCAGTGGAGTCAAGCAACCCAGTTGTGTTGTTGAGGCGGAAATCATTTGCTGGCGCAACCGACGCTCTCAGGAAAAAGACTTTGGAAAACGGCACGTCCAGTACAGTAGTAAATGCGACCAAGGGTGGTGGCAGCTAGTCAATGATTTTATATGCTTAGTTCACAGCTCTGCTCTCAGTACAATCTCAGTGTCTTGAATTCATATACCATAACTTCATCTCAGGATTTACTTAGCTTAGATAGGAAAAGGTATGCGGTATTTACTAAACAGGCCTACTTAAAACATATTTTTTTAAGTATTGTGAGTATTTCAGGATACAAGACAAGTAAATATGTTTTGTTTTTTTGTGATGGTAGCAGGTTTACCTTAATGGGAAAGTGTCCACTCTTGCTCAATGGAAATTATTTCTTGTGACAGAGAGAACTCTCCCATTTTAGCATGTTATCCTCACAAAAATCCTTAAAACACAGTCCATTGTGCTGTTTAAAATTTTCAACTTTAAAATATTTGTACTACAGTATACAAGATATTAAAGGACTAAATCTTTTTGAAAATCATAAAAACCCACCGCTATTTTTAGTGTAACCGCTGTGTAAAAACACCGGTTTTACTCATAATTTCAATCATGATAAATTTAATAATCAATATATAATAATAATAGACCTATGGTCTAAAATTTTACATAAGTAGAAGACCAGTGCATATTTTTTAGCTGTCTAATTTTCTTTGAAAACTCCTCCTTGTTTGTAAAGTCCCAAACATTTATTGCTACAATTTTAAAAGTTGTGATTTTTTAGAAAGAAAAAAACTTGTTTGTGAACCACTCCTAAAAGTTTGCCATGTCCGAGAATAGATCAGCATTTAAGTAGGTTGAATTCTGTTAACGTGGTTAAAGCTAGGTCGAGTAGGATATTTCCCTTGGTTCCCTAAGTTAGGGGGGGGGGGGAGGTTGAGGCTAAGTCTCCGTCAATAGGAATTGACTTTAAATTTGTGTTAGGGACCATTCTAAAAACCCTCAACGACAAACTTTAACATAGTGCCCCTAAGTATTTAGTTGGTGCTCTATAAACACCTAAGTACTAAATTATCTTCAAGCTCAAGTCCCTGTACTTTACCTGTGGAATAGTCTTAACCGTGTATTTTACACTGATCTTTTGATCCATAAATGAGCTGCATAATTGAGCATATTCTTGGAACAGAAACAAATTGTTCTATTGTTTAAATCGTTACACTTGTTTTTATGTGTTACTCGAAACTTACTCTAGTTCTTTTTTTAAATTAATTACTAGACTTAGTTACTAAGATGATTTATTTGACTGTATTGACTAATCTGGGGTAATGTACCATTTATTGGTTTAAGATTTGTTTCAGCTTTTGTGTAATAAGACCAATGACCATGTCTTCATTTCTTTTGTAGTGGGCTGTGCATATTTCATAAATTTGTGTTTGTATGACCGTTTATAGTTACCCAAAAATTTAATTGCCAAAGTGAAAAATGTTTTGTCTGGTAATTTATTTTTATTTTTTTTTTATTATCCTACAATGTATGTTTAGAGTTTCTATTTTGTATCTTAGATTTAATTATTCTTTTTAGAACCAAGCTGTATTTTTTGTTCACTGTATTGTTTCATTGATTCTAAGTAAGCAAATTATTACGTGTTCAGTTTTGGTAGTAGGTGTTTAGTACATGAGTTATCGGTTTTATACATTGCAATCATTTCAGCATAGCTTATCTTTTTACAGTTTATTTATTTTCAAGCATTTTTATAATTAATAAACTAGTGTAGCTAATAAAAAAAATTAATGATTAAAACAAAAAAAAGTTATACACTTTTCATATTGTGTTAAGTGATTCTATGAGACTGGACTATATCACTGCCATAATGAATAATATCCCTTCTTCGACCATTAATTTTATTTTTATTAATGTTGTTGATGATATATTAAAATAATCTTTTAGGCTACTTGATCGAATGTGTCTAATGAATGTATGTAATTGTCTAAGAAACCGTATGGATGAACATGAAAAAAATATAAGTGGTTTTTTTATCAAATTACATTCAAACCCATAAAGATAATTAGAACCTACTGAAAGATTTAGTGTATTGTGTTTGTTTCAAAAACATCTAAGACAGTCTGTTTATTGATTACTATGTTCATTCATTAAATATTTATTCTTCATTTTCTATTGAGCTTAGAGATGAGTACGAGACTACAAAATATTTTTTGAAATAATTTTGTCCCTTTGTATTGTTAACAATTAATTAGAGGATGTTATGTTAAAAATATGATCTGTAAACTTACAATGTTTTGAGTAGAGTGGATATAGCTAAATGTTATTGTGGCTAAAATGTATTTGCCTAATGTTGTTCACTATGTGTTAGGATGTGTGAAGTGCCTTTATCATAAATTACTGTTTTCCTAGCTATTGTTTGTTTGCTGATTGGGTCTCCCCCTTAGGCAATTATTGTGTAAATATGTCATTGTCGAAGATTTTATAGTTTTTACATTCAGATTTTGATTGCCATACCCTGTATGTATGTTGACTTTTATATACATGTTTTCAAAGTGTTTGGGCATTTAAAAAGTGTGATTTTTACGTTAAAAAAGCAATGATATTTAATTTTCTCTAATGTTAGTGAAATCTTCTAAAAAATTAAGGAATATTCATGATCTCAAGCGACTTAATTTGAGTTAATCCAAAGTTGACTTCAGTTTTCTGTAGTTGTAAATAATTTTTGTGTTGCATTTGTTAAAATATCCTAAATGGTTTGAAGTGTTTTATTGTTTTTTAATATAACTGTTGGCTGATTTCGGCACATCTCTCTCAACTATTGTTAACAACTTGTACTAAGAACAACATTTCAGATTCATTAAGTCATTCTTGCTATATATTCTCAACTGTGAGTTGTAAAATGTCAGTTTACATTATTTGCTGTAGATTTATATTTTTGTAAGAGCAATAATCAAGTGTATTATCTTTTATTTGTCATGAAATAGTTCATAAACATACTCTTTTCCACCCAAGTATTTTTCTGTACAAACTTGATGCACATAAACTGGTGTATAGGCTACTGTAGTGGTGAGTGCTTATCGTAGTATCTTTACATATCTGTCGTTTTGATTTAATAGAAGTTCATTGTTGAGTTGTATATTATACATAAGAAGTAATATATTACAACTACTTGTAATAATTCATTGTACATTTGACCATTTCAACTTTTAGCAAATAAAAAAATTGTAAAACCAGATTTGGAATTTAATTTAGTTCCCACAAAGAACTCAGATTATATTATGCAGTAGCAGTAGATATAACAAAAAAATTTGAATCCCATAAAAACAAGAACTCGTATAAACTCCTAAAGTTAAATTTAAAAACTTAATTTAAATAAGTTATTAAATAACTTATTTAACTGGAGCATTAGATAACTTTTAAAGATATATTTTTCAAACTGTGATCAGAGATCTTTGCTTTTTAAACTATGTAATTAAATGTACTCATTATATTAGCGATCTGTTTTTACCAAGATTTTGAGCTTTTTTGTGGTATTTAAAAACCCATTTTAACTTATTATTGTCAAATCGTTATTTTTTTTTATTTTTTTTACTTATAGTTAGTGTTTTAAAGCTACAGTATTTACATAAAGTAGCACAAAAAATTTCCATGGGCAATGCAAAGTAATAACTCTAAATAAATTGAAGCAAATACGATCAGGGACAGAGGTTAACAGATTAGAAGTCAAAAGCAGTTAATGATTAATATTTAATAATTCACGTATATTTGGTACTTTACAGTTCTAGGAAACTAAACTGACTAGAATTTGTTAATACTATAATTTCTTTGGCAAATATTTTTGTCTTTCCCATGACTAGTGATTAAAGTTATACATAAATAACTTACTACAACTAGATAACAAAAATATTTTAATAATAAATATTACTTAAAATAGGTATCTAAAAACATTCACAATTTGGTAACAACAAACTAACAATAATTTTGAACTCATTTTGATCATAGTTGGTGAGAAAATTATGTCTAACTATGAGCTAACACCTGGCTATAACAAAACAAACTAGATGAAAAGGTTCAATTCAAGCTGCTTTGAAAATGTCAGTTTTTATGCAATTTCAAAAACAAACTTGATTTAGGATTTAGATACACTGGATCACTCATAAATGTTTAAAATAGTGTAAATATGCTGATACAGGTTTCGCCCAAATGTTGTTGATTGTATTTTGAGTAAAGAGGTAAGAACAAAAATGTTACTGCAGATAGTAAAAAATTTAAATCTTCAACAAAGTCATTGACTCACTGCCACAGGAAATATTGATAATCTAATTTGATTATCAATTTTTGATGACCCAGAGGAAATGTTGATGTGTGCAGTAAGTGGGTATCAATGATAACAGCGCTCTGGAATAGGGGCTTCTGTAAACTCTCCTTTGCTATAAAAACCAGCTTCGCCTTAAGTTGGCATTTGATCTCGGTCAAACAAAAGTCACTGATATAAAAACCTCCTCCATCTAGTTACTTCTTTGTAAAAATAATAAGGAATATAGCTGATCAGAAGTTGCTTTAAACAACTAAATGAGCTTCGCTTAAACTCATAGAATCGTCTTATCAGATACAAATACCAACACTGAGTGAATTGTTATAACACTGAGTGCCCAGATCATGATGATAACTTCCATATAACAAGGTGTTTGGTCCGGTCATAGTGGAAGTACTGAGGAAAGTCCAATGGAAGCTGTTCCATTGACCAATTTGACATTGGCGGAGACATCCATTCTTGCTTGATTACCTTGAGGAAATGTTCATAACATGGTGCAACCACGTCTAAGTCTTCCAATGTAAACACGAACCTAAACAAAAAAATAAATTAACAGCACATTCAGTAACTATTTGTCCGTCCGTACTTTGATTTTGAGTTAAAAACTAAATTAGAAAAAAGAGAGTCTCAATTTCCTTCCTCTAGAGGACAAGTGCTATCTTATCAGTTCCTGGCAAGCCACACAAACTGATAACATAAATTATTTACTGGAGTCAATTTGTGAGATAGCCAAAAGTTTTGACTGTGTTGCTGACAACAATCCATGTAACATAACATCTCTTGTATGTAAACTCACCTTACAATATTCATTTAGGCTAGGCCTATTCTATAAATGTTTAAAGTTAATAAGTTAACAAAGATATGGATTACAAAAGGTGTTTTATTTAAACAAATGAACAATTAACATGCAATGAGAAAAGACTTGACGTTACAATGAAAGGATTGACAATGGTGTATGGGGTTGAAATTAAATTGAAATAAAAGATAAATTTGAATAATAACTTGAAGGTTCAAATCATTTAGGTATGATATGTCTCAGGGTAGGGTGTCGTGCTGGCTTGAATGCTAAGAATTTAAATTTAATAGTGTCCAAATAGGCCTAATTAAGGTGTTAAACTTACACAATCCCAACAATGAAAAATCTAATTTTGGTGTTGTCCAAAAGGTAAGTCCAATTAGTACAAAATTTAAAAGAGTTTAAAGAAAAGGTTATACTTAATTTTGAAGATAATGATTGAGTTGAGTCCTCTTGAGGTTTAGGCTAAAAAAACTGTGATATAACTTGAAACTGGTCTTCTTGATGAATGAATTTGATTTAGGTAAAATTTTGAGTCCTTCTTCTAACAATTTCAACTTCTCAATGGCTCCTTCTCTCTCAATTTCAATGTTCACATCACTGATTGTTGAACACATGGGATCACTTTCACTGCTACTTAAATTTTGATTCCTTAAGGACTAATTTTGAAATGATATTATTGATATTATAAGAAATTTTTATGTATTGCAATTCTCTTACATATTTAATAAATAATTAGGTTGTGGGCGTTGTAAAAAAAAAAAAATATAGGCTATGAATGAATATTATTAATGATTAATTGAACATATTAATGAAATTATATAAATTAGGAAAATGAATATTAGGACAGTCTTTCTGAGGAGTGATTATTAGGTGTATGAATAGAAGTTAACATAAAAAAAAAATTAATACTAAATAATGAATGAAATGAAATGAAATATTACATGTATAAAAGGAAAACCCACAAAAAAATGTATACAATAAATATTTAAATTTAAACTGCAATTCAATTGAATTATTAATTTTTGTGTTTACTGTTGTTTAGCAATGAAAGCATTATTCTGTAGCAAAGCATGCATCCTTTGGCACAGTATAAAACACAAACTGTTATACAAAGATACAAAGGAATATTAGTAAATCACCATCAATCAACACTATAAATACACCAGAACTTGCCAATCGTTGCCAATTGTTTTGATTACCAAATTGTTCAGATACCAAATCGATTTACCAGAAAAAAATCGATTTATGTCAGAAAATGGTCATCTACAGTATTTCTCTCGCATCATAGCAACACCGTGATATTTTCTGTGATCATGGATCAGGGATTATCTACCATAATCAGGTTCTTCTTACTACATGACAGCCTTAAAACAGAACCAACGGATGAGTGCATGCTCAGGCTCAAGCTAATGGCAATTAGGTATTCTAAATGTCCCAGTTCAATGCAAAATTCAAGTTTATTTCAGAACACATGACTTTGGTTTTAATGTAAATGCAGTAACATGTTTTCCCCCAACATGTGGTACCTATAAGTGGGACTGTTGTGTAATGCAGTCTTGGTCCTTTAAAAAGCTAAAAATATGTCTATATAAAACATGCATGATGATTTGATCAAAGTTGATTCTTTCTTGATAATTACAGCAAGTTTTTGAAAGGGTTTTACATTTTAGGGTTTTTGGTATCATTAGCTTGACAAGTATTTTTAGTATCGAGTATTATCATCTGAAAATCACCAACTGCCAAATAGGTAGGCTAAAATATAGACTCCCTCTCACCTACAGGTGTACAACTCATGCTCTGGCACATGCATTTACACACAAACAAACAAGTTATAACACGTTCAACCAACGCTCTTCAGTATGTCCACAAGTTATTGCAGTGTTCTTTTATTATTTAGAATATTGCACTAATTTTGCACATATATACAATTTGTTTTTAAATGTGTTCAATTATTTTTCATTAACTTCTGATTGTTCAGACTTTTTTTAGTTTCAGCAAGAAAGAGCCTATTAGTAGTTCTAAAAAGTCAACGATTGCTTACCTCTTCTCTAACGCCACAAGAACAACTTTCTTTGGAGGCGTACTTAATATTTTTGTTAATGTTTTGACAATTGCATCGGTCAAATCATTATCATAAATTACTGTAAAATAAATCAACAATTAGCCTTTGGGAGAGATTAATTATTAACGCCAGGTGAATCTAAACCAAGTTACTTATTTTTACAAAAAGAAAGTGGTACAAATACATGAATCCAAGGTTTGATCACAGATCTAAATGGTTTAAACCACGTCTAGGCTAGGTCTGGTGTGCTATTCATGATCAGTTCAGTTTTTGTCTGAGGTGGACAGCTTGGATAAGTTTATGAGTTTGGTAGATGTTTTGTGAATTTCATCAATGAGCATTTCAACAATGCATTTTGCTACTTTTTGACCATTCTTTCTATGTGTGTGTGTTCACCAAAATATTTTTTTCTCGACATTTTGTGTTTATAGGATAAGGGAAAACAAGACAAATATAGGCATATTAAATTTATTGTACTTCCTAAGCCATGTAACTCAAAGGGTTAATAACATGACCTCATTAGTTGCATGTGCGTTAATTTGATTTCGTAGATTATTTGATGTCTTATCTACATTGACACAAAACATTTTTTAATACATATATACAAAACAAAGTATTGTAAGGTAAACAGTATACAGTACTACAATAAAAGGATAGTTTATGAAGAACTACCACGAATACTAGAATAAAACCCAGTATGGATCATAAACATAAGCAAATGACGTTGGCCCGAATCCTATACTAATAGATTAACATATGTTTTGGCAGTTCCATTTAAGCAATGTTAAACAATGTTTATTTTTGGGCCAAAAACATCATTTGTTTATGTTTATGATCCATACGGGTATTTTTCAAGTATTCGTGAGAACTACCAATTCAGGAACAGTTATCGTTTGTATCTTATCAAGCAGACAAAAAACAGATGATATTACAGATAGAAAAAGAAATCCGTGCACTCAGTAGAGCCATTAGAGTATTTAATACCACATTTCAAATAACATTGGGGAACATTTAGACCTGAAAATTTTTGTACAAGTAGGCTATCCATTAAATAAACAACCATTTAAATTTAACAGTAGCTCCTGAAGGTTTGCTAAACTATAGTGGGAAGTGTATACAATTTTTTTCTTCCACAAAATTAAAGGACACATTGTATATCATGAGATGTTTTATAATACTGCTAGAACTAATCCTTACTCTGATAAAGGAATAGTCTAGTTTTACATCTAACAGGTCATATACAACAGTCATTGTTAGTACCCGATTACAGCACAGAACCCACATATATTAACTATGCCTAAATTATGGTGAACAATAATTAAAATCTCCCTAATTTAATCCCACAGTCCCGCAGCATTATTATAATACCCCCGCCGCAGCAAACCTGCAGACTAAGCGAATTTCCATTTGCCTGATTGGATTTACACTAAAATGTCTCCTTAAAAATATCACATTTATTCCCTATTTAAATAGAATCAGTTTAACACATACTTAGGTTTGCTGCAACAGGGAGGGTAAAAGTGTTTTTTATGTAAAATGTTAATAGTTAGTAAGAAATAAAAACATTTTCCAAATTTGGGCAAAAAATGTTAATAAACAAGCAAACTACAACAGTTGACTTATTCTCCATAAGAATAACATGGGAATTTTAAATTTACAATTTTTTGAAATTTTCTCCGTAACCATTATGTGCATTATAACGCTTCAATATACTAAATTATTTGTTTTTTTAAGCTCTACAAAATAGTTCGGAAAGAAATTGCAAAATTTTATGTTTTTTGAGTCAAAAGTGGGAAAAACCCATTTTTACCCCATAAAACCCCCCATAAACCCCCGTTCCCATGGTCCGATCATGCTGGTTCGCGAACTCGTTCGAATAAACGTAGGTTTACACGTTTGTACCAAATTTCATCAAAATCGGATCGTTTTTGCTCGAGTTATCGCGCTAACGGACACATATATAAATATATATATATATGAATTTGAACGGATGGTGTTTTTGGCCTCTAGGGACCTCAAAACGAAAAAAAAAATCGGTCCCGGGTCCAGGTCTTACCATGAGTACTACGGTAATAGCTTATTCCCTATATGGGAAATTCGCTAAAAACCACCCCCAATCAAACTCAAACAAAACAATTTTATAATTAATAATTACCATCAGCAGCCAAAACCAAGTCCACTTCGTTCATAATTGCCTTCATCTCTTCGTCCCATTCTGTTTGGAAGAAGTCCAATGCTTTGACTGTGATGGGAGCTTTGACAAGATCAGAGTTTAATTTGACATTAGATGCTATAAGATTCAATATGCCTTCCAGATCCACATCTGTAAAGTATTTTAACTGTCACAATATATATTCATGTTATGACTAGAGAGAAAAACCATACCATAGATCATAGATTAAATATTATCTTTTCATCATTCTTATGGAGTGAGGACAATTTCATGATCAGACGAATGCTTATCTGCTAACACTTGAGTGTGGTGATTTCTTTTTCATCTAAATAAATAAATAACGTCTTTCTTTATTAGCCAGCGTACATCAGATCGATCTGTTTTACATGAAAACTTTTGTCAAATATAACTTATTTCGTTTAAAAAACTAGCTTGGTTTTAAAATCATTAATAACTTTAAACTTTCTCCCCCCCCCCCCTCCGGTATATGGAGAAAGTATTGTTCAGTCAAAATTTTCTAGTTTGAGTTTTGGGTGGAATATTTGTTTTTCATTAAGTACCCTGAAACCCAATAAAGTGCCTTTCGAAGTGATGTCTCTGAGTTTGTGTGTGTGTGGATGTGTACACTGTACAGGAGCTACAGGCTACATTTTTTGCCTGGTTTTTATTAAATTTGGTATGTCCACTAATCCATGTTATCTCAAGGTTTTTTTTCATTTTTATGAAATTTTTGTTTTTTGATGATGATTTTCTCACAAACAACCATAAAATAACGGGAAAATAGGATTTTCCCAAAACTTTTCAACCAATAGATTCAAATTCTAGTACGTCATCGTCTCTTTACCTGCAAACTGAATGTTATGACTCTGACCCAATAGCTGTAAAATTATGGTTCAAAAGTTATTGCAACTTTTGTGATTTTCACAATAAAATGTCATAGTTAATCCCACCGCTTACCCATGTTAAGGATTGTTGACAAGCTAATGGGAGAAAGTATTAGTTAGATTGCTGATACCATTTATCACTCACTATTCATGTAAGTTACAAAACAAATATGTCAAGTGAATGCCGGTGGTTTATGGTCCAAGTGTAGAGACTTGACCTGGTATCTAACAATATATAACACGGAACAATAGAGCTTATCAGCTGAATATGTCAACTTATCTAAATTATCACACAAACCTTGAACTTTGGTTTCAAGTTCAGGAACTATACTGAGTCTTGTGTTGAATTCTAATAGTTGCCTATAGTTATACTATAAAATTGGAACGAAAGTAGACCAAAGGTTCTGTTTCCTTTAATTATACCAACAGTTAGTGCTAAACACTAAGAGAAATCCAATGCTACTAATCATTCTGTATGAGAATGTAGAGTAGAGAATATCCTGTATTTTGCAACTTAAGTCCAAGATCCCACTTTACAGGAGGAATTAAAACTAAATTAAATGGTTCCAGCACACAGGAACTGTTCCAAAGAAAAAACTGTTTGTCAAACATTTTGTTACAAGAATGTTCTACAACATAAGCCTCATTTTACATTTAAAACCAGTTTTATCAAATCATAGACTTTAAAATTCTGCAGCTAAGCTTACCAAATAATATTCTCCTTGTTCATGTTGCAAGTATCTCAAGGTTGCATGTATCGTTTTGATTTCAACTTGCATTACAAACTATTGACATGTTCTATTGACATATGTATGATGTTTAATGATCAAGTATCAATCTTATTCGTGTAACTTGTGTGGACTTTAGGCCACGTCAACTTAACACAACCTTCCATGCTCTTCTGTCTTTACAATGTTGTTTGAGGCCCATCTTTCTCAGGTATTACTCTAATTCCAATTTGGCTCTGGCTCATTCACTTGTAACCTCCAAGGATGTAACTCCAAGGATCACCTGACAGTTAAGGTATTTAAACCATTTATTAATTAACTAAAGTGATTCGGAGGCTAACATCATGAAAAAAGACACTGAAATGTAATTTTTCCGTTGAGGTTTTCCTTTAAGAACCTCTTCTGACAATGGCCAGTATAACTGATTCGTTGTAAGAGTTTTTAAAACTCTTAACTTTTATTTCATCTTCAAAAATATCCATTTTTTAAGTCTAATTATTTGGGTTGATGAATCACAGTTTAAAATTTAAGTTATTACTTAGCTTCTTGTGTAAGAGATCTCCAATCAGACAGTTAGATTCATAAACCTATATCACTTGATAGTTGGACCTACAGCTTTATGTAAGCTATGATCTGTTATGTTGTGGCATTTTTACATGACAAACTACTAAAAATTGATGTGTCATAGGATTTGAATCTGAGCTTCCAAGTAAGAAGTCCTGCCCAAGTTAATTGAATTGCCAAGAAGGAACATAATTTTTACAGGCGAATTTAAACTTTAAAGTGAGACGTAACAGCAATCTAATTGTTTTCTAAACATTAAATTCAATTAAAACTAGTAGTACGCTTATTCTGCACGTAACAGGATGAGTGAACATGAGCGCAATAATGAAAGAGTTTACCCACACCTAGCACACTTACCGGTGTCACTGGTGTACACAATAATGTTATTTGTATGGGCAAATCGACCCATGAGTCGGGGCAAATAATGGTGAGTCGGTGACTCAAGTCGGTAGCATCACGCGAACTTCGGGCCCAAGGCAGCGATGTCGTGAGTTCGGATCCTGGTCACTGCCACTAAATTTTATCAGTACAGTTCACCTTTGTACTGTACCGGCTCACCAATTGCTTTGCTGTAAACGATCCACGCACGGGCGAGGTTAAAAGAGGCTGGACCAACCTCTTAAAAAAACCAAATCTCAGTCAACAACAATCCTAACTTCTCGTCCATTAATTAACCAAAGTCATTGGTAATATACGTAACGTATTTCCTGTTTCCCTCTCTTCTCATAGCATTTTATTATTGCAGATACGTTAATCTAACTGTCACAAAGAGTTCCCACACTCTGGACTGTTCACCTTGACTACTTCCTTTACCACTTCCTACGTCGTGGACCTGTTTCCCTCCCTTCCCATAGCATTTTTAGAATTGCAGATACTGTACATTATTCTAATTATCACAAAAGGTTTCTACACTCCGGAATGCTCGCCTCAACTATATCCTTCACCACTTCCTACGTCGTAGACCTGTTTCCCTCCCTTCCTATAGCATTTTAGAATTTCAAATAGATTAATTTAACTTTCACAAAGGGTTCCCACACTCCGGACTGTTCACCTTGACTACATCCTTCACCACTTCCTACGTCGTGGACCTATTTCCCTCCCTTCCTACAGCATTTTAGAATTTCAAATAGATTAATTTAACTTTCACAAAGGGTTCCCACACTCCGGACTGCTCACCTTGACTACATCCTTCACCGCTTCCTACGTCGTGGACCTGTTTCCCTCCCTTCCCATAGCATTTTAGAATTGCAGTTACATTAATCTAACTATCACAAAGGGTTTTTACACTCCAGAATGCTCGCCTCGACTACTTCCATTACCACTTCCTACGTCGTGGACCTGTTTCCCTCCCTTCCAATAGCATTTTAGTATTGCAGGTATATTAATCTAACTGTCAAAAGGGTTTCTACACTCCGGACTGCTCGCCTCGACTACTTCCATTACCACTTCCTACATGGTGGACCTGTTTCCCTCCCTTCCTATAGCATTTTAGTATTGCAGGTATATTAATCTAAATGTCATAAAGGGTTTCTACACTCCGGACTGCTCGCCTTGACTACTTCCATCACCGCTTCCTACGTCGTGGACCTGTTTCCTTCCCTTCTTATAGCATTTTAGTATTGCAGGTATATTAGTCTAACTGTCACAAAGGGTTTCTACACTCCGGACTGCTCGCCTTCACTACTTCCTTTACCGCTTCCTACGTCGTGGACCTGTTTCCCTCCCTTCCTATAGCATTTCATTATGGCAGATACATTAATCTAACTGCCACAAAGGGTTCCCACACTCCGGAATGCTCGCCTTGACTACTTCCTTCACTACTTCCTAAGTGTCGTGAACCTGTTTCCCTCCCTTCCCATAGCATTTTTAGAATTGCAGATACATTATTCTAATTGTCACAAAGGCTTCCGACACTCCAGACTGCTCACATTGACTACTTCCATCACCACTTCCTACGTCGTGGACCTGTTTCCCTCCCTTCCTATACCATTTTAGTATTGCAGGTATATTAATCTAACTGTCACAAACGGTTTCTACTCTCCGGACTGCTCGCCTTGACTACTTCCATCACCGCTTCCTTCGTCGTGGACCTGTTTCCCTCCCTTCCCATAGCATTTTCGAATTGCAGTTACACTAATCTAACTGTCACAAAGGGTTTCTACACTCCAGAATGCTCACCTCGACTACTTCCATTACCACTTCCAACGTCGTGGACCTGTTTCCCTCCCTTCCTATAGCATTTTAGTATTGCAGGTATATTAATCTAACTGTCACAAAGGGTTTCTACACTCCGGACTGCTCGCCTAGACTACTTCCATCACCGCTTCCTACGTCATGGACCTGTTTCCCTCCCTTCCCATAGCATTTTAGAATTGCAGTTACACTAATCTAACTGCCACAAAGGGTTTCTACACTCCAGAATGCTCGCCTCGACTACTTCCATTACCACTTCCTACGTCGTGGACCTGTTTCCCTCCCTTCCTATAGCATTTTAGTATTGCAGGTATATTAATCTAACTGCCACAAAGGGTTTCTACACTCCGGACTGCTCGCCTTGACTACTTCCTTTACCGCTTCTTACGTCGTGGACCTGTTTCCCTCCCTTCCTGTAGCATTTTAGTATTGCAGGTATATTAATCTAACTGTCACAAAGGGTTTCTACACTCCGGACTGCTCGCCTAGACTACTTCCATCACCGCTTCCTACGTCATGGACCTGTTTCCCTCCCTTCCCATAGCATTTTAGAATTGCAGTTACACTAATCTAACTGCCACAAAGGGTTTCTACACTCCAGAATGCTCGCCTCGACTACTTCCATTACCACTTCCTACGTCGTGGACCTGTTTCCCTCCCTTCCTATAGCATTTTAGTATTGCAGGTATATTAATCTAACTGCCACAAAGGGTTTCTACACTCCGGACTGCTCGCCTTGACTACTTCCTTTACCGCTTCTTACGTCGTGGACCTGTTTCCCTCCCTTCCTATAGCATTTTATTATGGTAGATACCTTAATCTAACTGCCACAAAGGGTTCTCACACTCCGGAATGCTCGCCTTGACTACTTCCTTCACCACTTCCTAAGTGTCATGAACCTGTTTCCCTCCCTTCCCATAGCATTTTTAGAATTGCAGATACATTATTCTAATTGTCACAAAGGCTTCCCACACTCCGGACTGCTCACTTTGACTACTTCCTTCACCACTTCCTACATCGTGGACCTGTTTCTCTCCCTTCCCATAGCATTTTTAGAATTGCAGATACATTATTCTAACTGTCATAAAGGTCCCCCACACTCCGCAGCGCTCGCCTTGACTACTTCCTTCACTATTTCCTTCACTACTTCCTACATCGTAGACCTGTTTCCCTATCTTTCCATAGCATTTAAGTATTACAGATACGTTAATTTAACAGTCATAAAGGGTTTCCGTACTCCTTTCTTTTCACTGCTCACCTTTCCGCTTTCTTTACTACTCTCTACGTCGGGGACCTGTTCCCCCCCCCTTCGCATAGCATTTTAGTATAAAAATATACCAACATTTTTGAATATTTAAAATTCAATGCCAACATTAAATTGAATAATGTAAAAAGCTGCTTTGTTCTAAATACATACATACATATATACTTTTAATTAAAAGGCGAAATTTTAATACTGAACATAAACGGTATATAACTGCCGACTAATATTGTTAAGTTCAATTTATTATTATGAAAGTTGTGAGATTTAATTAGCTTAAATAACATTATTCTGAAAGCTGTGAAATTATAATGATATATATTCATAGACGCCAAACTGTTTACTCCATGAATGAAAGAGCTTAGAGTAAAAGTCGTTCTCTCTGTCTTAAGTAGACAACAAAATTGTTGGACGCAAAACGTAAACAAATAAAAAGAAGAAGAAGGTAGCTCCTAATGTTATTCTTATGGGACAAATTTAAAAATTTTTTTTAAGTATTTTATAATTACTACTGAGCGGAATCGTCTAGAATTTTAATGGTGTCTTTACACTGGTGTGATAACTATTTGTGCAAAATTTGAACGCTATAAGTGCAACAGTTCTTGAGTTTTAGGTGCGAACACACACACAGACATACTCCAGCGGACAACTTTTCTCCGACTCCGCTATACACGATACATAGATTCGTTTACTTCGTTCACTCATCTATTACACTAATGAAAAAAGAATAGGTCTAAGTTTTACCTGTGCAGACGATATGTTTAGCCACTATACTGGTAACAATACTAGTGAGGCCTACACCAGATCCTAGTTCTAACACCGTGGAGTGCTGCAGAGCCTGAGCGTGATGTAACACGTAGTCGGCCAGTAACAATGCACCCCTCCACACCTGCAGACCTACCAGACGGATAGGCGTAGCTGTGCTGTGCTCTGCGGGAATACAAGCAGATGGTCCAAACGAGTTCATAATGTACAATATAAATAAATAAATATATAAATACTAAATAGCTAGCTGTGTACCCGTTCTACGGACGGGGATCTTGTAGTCAGTTCGAACCTTATAATCAGAACAGCAGTTGGTTTGCATATTTCCAGATATGTAGGCAGGAATACACATAAACCCTCGCAAATACAATATCTGACAGTTTCAAGCCAAAACAAATGCTTAGCATTTTTGATAACCTTTTGTAATGTCGCATATTTGCGACACCCGGTCTATAGCAAAGACAATAGTGAAAATTATTATATTTTTCTTAAAATAGCTCAAGCGCCAAATATATGCAAGAGTTCATTTTTGTTAATGTTTTTTAGGTGAAAGTAAGTGTAAAAAACAGATTTTTCAAGAACAGGTTATAATTGAACAAATATAGAAGCTACATGGGATAATGCAGCAAACATACATACAGAGATGCAGAAAAGTAAAGAACAGTTTTCGAACTATAATATTATGTCACATATCCACAGACCAAGCGACACAGTAGTGCGTCAGATATCCCTGTAGTCCACTGCAGAGAATTCACTGCCTTTAAATAGACCCTTGGGAAAGAACAGTTTTCGAACTATCATATTACGTCACATATCCACAGACCAAGCGACGCAGTAGTGCGTGAGATATCCCTGTAGTCCACTGCAGAGAATTCACTGCCTTTAAATAGACCCTTACAAAGATAACATTGGAACACTGACACAAATATGTGACGTTGGTCTATTTTAATGTGACTAGGCAGTCTATGGGTAGAAACCAGCCGCCACATATGTGAGTCGCTGGTCCATATGAATGAAAAAATTTGTACTCTTGCAGTAGCAAACGTGTTAAACTAAAAAAAATTTTGTTATGTAAGGCACAACATTTTTAATCTCACTTGGTTTTTTATCTTCTTACAAAACGTAATTGGAAATGGCTGCAGTATTTGTAAAGAAAATTTAATGTAAACATATCCAGTGACAGCTAGAAATAATAATCTTTATCCAAACAGCTGTTAGTTATTTCATAGATGTTGTGTTCTCCAAACAGATGATTAGTATTTCATAAATGAGTATGTGGTAAATATTGGGAGAAAACTTGACAAAAATCGCACAAAATTGGGTTTTTAAACGTTGGGTTATTTTATTTCAAAAGTAGTGACGTCATATTTTAATGGCTAAAGACACTCTCGCTAATCCAGTGAATTTAAAAAGACTATTTTAATCCCAATCAATGCTCTCGTTTTTCAGGAGAGGGCCGGGTAAAATGCCTTCTGGGCCATGACAGACAGACAGACAGAAAATGAGATAAGACTTGTTTCGGCTTTAACAACATTCTCTAAGTTAGTAAGTTTTCTCTAATTCTTACTGTTTCTGATATCCCAATGGTGGCCTCCTTGAGTTGATCACTCTGTATATAAATTTGTAAATGTGTTATTAGCTGCTTGCTGTACGTAACGTGCGGCCGCAAGTGATAGCGGTTAGAGATAGTGAGTGGATACACATCCTGTCAGGGTAATGACATGACCACAGTGAGGAAACCAAGCATGATAACAATACTGTTGTGATACACAAGAACAGTTTAATAACCATATCTAACTACAGTAGTGGCTAGTGACAATATTGATTGCTCACTTTGCTCCCCGCGATCAAAGATGGTGCATGTGAGTAACATAGCTTAGCCTTTAGTGATATGTATGTTTATTATGTTATGCTGTATATATACACTTTTAGTAATCCACTAAAATTATTAATTGGCTACTCCGTTTCTCAGGCAATATTTTTATACACATTTTGGAAAAAAAAGAAAATTAATGAATTAGGCACTTTAAAAAAATTCATTATTCGTACAGTATCAAAAACTATTTATTAAATTTAAAACAATCCTACTTTGAAAATTCTCATTTTGTACCATAGCTTTTTGTTGCTGCTTAATGAACTGTTGTCATAAATTCAAACAATTAGTGCTGCAACCTGTTGGTATACCTTCGTTAATATTTAATGCTATTGGACATCGTAGAACCAACTTTTTGGTTTTTAAACAGCTGTCCTAATGCAGTTTTATGTCAAATGCTCGTTCATTTTGAAGATGACCTCGTTCGCATCGCTCAACCATGTCCTGGTTGAAGTTTGTTTGCTACGCTTACTCACCTTTTGGTTGCAAATTAGCTGTTGTAATAATTTTTTTTAAATAGCTTATTCCCTATATGGGATATTCTCTAATATAAATTCTCTGCTGCACCCTGTAGGTAAACCTATTAACTTTATTTTTTTTTTTTTTTTGTGATGTAATGCTATTGAACATCACAGAATCAAATTGTTTAGTTGAACCAGCTGTTAAGATTCTTTAATTCCATTTAAATATGAGTACTTATAAGGTTAACATGGGAAACTCCAGAGCCACTGGGGCAGAGCCTTTTTGACGGATCTGCACCAAACTTCACACAAACCATCCTCGAATAATGCTTAATAATGCCAGAAAGTTTCATTAAAATCTGTCGAGCGGTTTCGGAGTCCATAACGTTCAAATATATATATATATACAAACTTCCTCTTTTATAAATATAGATTTATTTTGATTCTTTTTAAATATGCACCTCAGCTACTAGTTTTATTGAAACGTTTTTATTAGGTAGCTCGCTTTCTTGTCTGCTACAAATTTTGTAATTGATTTTAAACTAACTTCCCGGGGGCTTGAGAGACTTGAAACTCATATCACACAACATAGCTCGCAAATGAATAACAATGCAATATTAAATTGTTTTATTTTCATATTTGCCTCGGGCTACGCCCCATGGGCTTCCAAAGTTTCAATGTTTACATTTTGGAAGAATGTAAATAGTCAAATTATGTCAATTGAAGTTAGCTGTAATAGTCATTAACACTCTTTACGCAATGGTTGCGTTAACTACTATAATTTGAAAGTTTGTTCAAATACTGTTAATACTGTTCAATGAAATGGCGACCATACATATTAGATATTTTAAACCAAGTATGAATGGAGATGAGTGTAGAGCAGAGGTTGAGAGGTACAGGTTCTACTCCCGAGAAGTTCTAAATATAAACAAACCTTTCAAAGTAAAGATAAAACATATGATTTTAGATAAAAAGGTTTTGGTTGTGTATTTAACAGGCCATATAAAATACATTTAACATGACTTACACATTGAAAACTAAAAAGAAGAAAATAATTTATTAATAAAAAACTTTTTTTTAAATAACACATTTTTAAACACATTAAAAAGTAGATAATCTATCTATACTATTATAAAAAAGAGGTGGTTGCTGTATGTGTGTATGTGTGTATGGGAAAAGTAAACTCGAAAAATACTGGTCGGATTGGGCTGAAATTTGGCATGATGGTAGCTCACATTCCCGATTAACATATAGGCATATTCTTATTTCAAAAATCCTTCCGGGCTCCGCCCCAGTGGCTCTGGAGTTTCCCATGTTAACCTTATGAGAAATGGAATTATTGAATCTTAACAGCTGTTTCAATTAAACAAGTTGGTTCTGTTCTATGATGTTCAATAGCATTAAAGTTACAAGGATTACCAACAGGGTGCAGCACTATTATTTCTTTTACATTTATGACAACAGCTAATTTGCAACCAAAAGGTGAGTGAGCGTAGCGAACGAACTTCAACCTGGAGGCGAGTTAGCGTAGCGAACAAGCTAACCTGAAGGCAAGTGAGCGCAGCGAACGAGCTCCAACCCAAAGGTGAGTGAGCGTAGCGAACGAGCTCCAACCTAAAGGTGAGTGAGCGTAGCGAACGAGCTCCAACCTAAAGGTGAGTGAGCGTAGCGAACAAACTTCAACCACTTTCATGATGGATAGCCTCTGGATCATTAAAATTAGCAGAATATGGTTTATGTTACCTTGCCTGAATGATCCTATGTAGTTGTCAAACACGACAGCTGTTTCGTGCTACAATGAGCACATCTTCAAAGTGAAGAAACACAAAATCAAATCATTTCGCCCGCGGTTGAGCACGTCAAAAAACACATAAAGTACACGAAGTTCACACAAAAATACATAATACAACCACTTGGCCAAGTATCGCGAACACGCGACGCGGCGCCGGTAATGTGTAGGTCATGACTCTCTCGGTAATGTGTGGGTCATATTCTGCAAACTTCAACCAGGACGTGATTGAGCCATGCGAACGAGATAATCTTGAAAATTAAGAAGTTAAACGGGGCAAAGCCCGCGGGTTACAGCTAGTAATTTATAAATATGTTGAGAGAATAAATACTTGTAAGATTTAAAGCAAAAAACATGAAATAGCTAATTTGTGAATACCCTCTCTTTATTATTAATTATCAAAGAGTAGTATTCCTCTTCATCAACAATCTTTTAGATCAAAACTTAAAGAGATTTTCGCCTTATTTCCGTTCTTAACACAATGAGTAATCCTAGGATGTCATTTGCACGTTTGTTGCTGGATGACTTTAGAATTGTTTTGGTGTAAATGCAAAGTTTTAAAAACATTAATTATAAAGGGACATAAATATTTGGAACATACACAATGGCCTTCTGTTCAACTGATCGCGTATGGTGAGCTCAGTCCAACAGGCCGTCCGGTCTCCTGGGACTGTTCAGACAAAACTGACAGGTCTGTCTGTACGTGTATGGCCACCATTAGCATTACAAAATATGTGGAAAATAAATTGATATAATAATTCTACAAATCTGCTTCTAATTCTACTTATTTATATTTTCAGAGCCGTACATGAAATGAAACAATGCTAGAGGAACCTCAGTGCAGAAGGTGTCGCCAAGAGGATCAGATTTAAGTTTTCCGAAGGAGACTAATACATAGAGTAAGTATAACTTCACGTAAATTAAAAAAACAATACTATAATTGTGATAATTACAGAATATAGCATTAATCCCGGTCTGTACTTTTTCAGGCTATGTACGAGCCTTCTTTTGCCCTACCGGCTTCAGCAAGAACAAGAATATCTACACTACAGGGGCAACTTCTCAATATTGCTCAGGTGAATGGTGACATGCTACGCAGATTCACCAATGGGGATCAAGCATCAATGGCATCAGCTCTGTGGGGGGAGCTTCGCAATACTCTGGAGGATGTACATGGACAGACTGCAGAACGCATAGATAGCCTAATGACAAACAGGGTTTCACGACCTTCAGGACCTCCGATCCAAACAGTAGCTTGTGAAGTATGCTGGAATTTTGCCCCTTCGATCGCTCTGGGACCTTGTGTCCACATCCTCTGCCCTGATTGTGTATAGATTATACAGATGTCCATTTTGTAGGGAGTTTAAAATTAAAAAGATTACAAATTTATTTCTTTCTGGGTAAACACAGTTGTTTTTAATCACCATAATTCTATAAAAGAAGTAAATTATAAGTTTGGTGCAGATCTATCAAAAGGGCTCCGCCCCAGAAGGTTTTAAGGGGTTCAATGTTAACCTTATAAGTACTCATATTTAAAAAGAATCAAGGAATATTATTTACTGCTGTTTAAAAAACCAATAAGTTGGTTCTATAATGTTCAATAGCATTAAATAGTTACAAGGTTTACCAACAGTGAAAGTAAATTATTTTCAGTATATAAGTATAGTTTTTTAAGCCATAGCACCATAAGGCAATATTAATGTTATTAATTTAAACAACCCTTTTGTGTTTTGACTACATTTTCATGAAATAACACAAAGAGTTTAAATCTTTAAGAAAAAAACACAAATTGCGCCTAATTTTATGAGTAAACTCGTCATAGTGCGCAGTTAGATTTACCATTCATTAACGCGGGCAGCCCGGTCCCCAGTTATTATTGCGAGACCTTAATCTCTTACCCACCTTCCTAGTCATGACGCAGAATAGTTATATATCGTAAGTTATCTTTTCTCATTAAGCTATTGTTACCTTTACAGTTCTCTTTAACAAGTTTGCTGCTGAGCAGTCGAAATCGGCCGGTGCCGGCTGCCTGCCAGGTGCTGTGCAGTCGTGATCGGCCGTTCCCAGGATTTAACATTGAACAGTCAGTTTGAGCTCAGCCATTGACGCAGAACGTTATAATCGTTGGCAGTCTATAGCTTAGAATGCGAGCTTTATTTTGATATAGGTTGGTACTAAAATTTCCCAAAAAATTCCGTCTGGCAATGCTTTTGCCCCTGTTTTGGGGATTTTCTCTCTTCGAGCCACATTACGAGGAAACTGGCTACGGATCCAGTCAGTGCTGCTACCCTTTGGTGTTTCAGTGAACTATGTCCACTCTCGGGGTAACACAGCACAAACACCACTGCTCTTTTGTGATTCGTCAGACTGAAATATTTGAATGCCAATTGTTTGCTGATTCAGTAGGGCTTCGCCCCTGCGCCTCTCTGCTATTGGCGAGCACCTGCTTGATGTATGCCGCAGTGAACGTGTTAATCTAATCACCTGACGCTAACCGCTATCCTGACCTTGTACACAGCTAGCAGCTAACAACACAATTACAAATTTATTTTATGATACAAAGAGTATAAATATATGTACCAACTTAGACTTATAACTAGCATCGTAACCCAATGGCTAACGCATCTGATCAACACACTAGACTCGAGTTCAATTCCCGGCCCATCCTATAGTAATTTTTTTCCAACCTCTATACTGATTTACCAGAGGGGGCAGGGCTTATGGCACATGGTTGAAATACTCATCTCTGATTGGTCCCCGCGTGGGCTCCTACTAAAATTTTAGATCTATGGAGGATTATTCATTGATTTAATCATGCTATTTTGTTTCTGTTTTATCATGTAATGAAAAAAAAAACAATCTTGGTGGACAGTCTGACATGCTCAGAATGGGTAAAAATTTGCAAACTGTTTAATTTAAGGTGCAAAACACAATAAATCCACTCGTCCCGTTACCACCAAATTCCAGTTTAATTAAACCTCCACCAAATCAATTGTTGATTGGCTTCTCCCGCCAAAATAATGCACATCTTAACAACTATAA
The DNA here is from genome assembly GCF_028750875.1 of Macrosteles quadrilineatus. NCBI lineage: Eukaryota > Metazoa > Arthropoda > Insecta > Hemiptera > Cicadellidae > Macrosteles > Macrosteles quadrilineatus. The sequence goes on from NW_026542602.1 coordinate 12,144,847, forward strand.
GTTATTTATTTTCATAGTTCCAAAAGTACGTACCTATTTTTAAAACCTTTTCATTATCATCTTTTCTACGTTGCACCACCATGTCTCCATCCTCATCAACTTCTATTTCATTTGTGTCTTCCTTCTTGTTCAAAGGATAATTGAATTTGAAATAAGAAACCATATCTGCAATCGATTGGTTATACAGTTAATTAAAAAAAAAAACATTTCTTATGATATTAATCTTTGACATTCATATTCATATTCTTTATTCATATTTTTTGTACAAAGGTGGTACAATGAATAGCGTCAATAAAAAGAAATACAATTACAATGATATTAGTAAATATTAACAAGTAAAATAATAACAACAAGTCTTTAGTAAGTTAAGAATGAAATACAAAATTAAAATAACTTAATGCTACCTATGCCAGGGAGGTGGAGAACTCTTCCATAGAATAAATAGCTAAATTTAATATATAATCTTTGAGTAATTTTTTTAACTTTTTAAAATCTGTTTCTTTTTTTATATTTTTGGGGATAAATTTAAAAAATCTTTGGCCTGCATTGGACGGTTTTTTTCATAAAACTTGAGCCTATGAGGTTCAACAACCCCACTTTTTTACTAAAAAAACTTGAGTATTTTCATTACAAAGTCAAATTTCAGTAGGATATGCTACTCACTTTCTTCCGAAACACCTCTTAAAAGACATCCTTCCAATTCAGAATATATCTCAGAGGTTACTGTCAGTTCTTCAGAAGCCATCTCAAAATCTGATTTTATGATAAAATAGCTTCACGCTGTTGATAGAAATTTGTTCCATACACAGGAGTGTTTCAGACCTGAGGAGAAAAAACTGTATAAACAAACATACAACTACTTAAACACTATAACTAAAATAATGTCATAAGAATCTAAAAAAAAAAAAAACAATATTAAATGGTTAAAATATGCCTATATCTACAGACCACTTACCACCCTGTGAATTCAAAAGCATCTAGAAATGCAACTTAAATTTAGGCCTACTGACACAACGAAGGTCTGACTGAAACCTTTACTTGATACATTAAGGGTTTTCTCTGTTACTGGTACATCTCTTTTCGAGCCACCGTAGTGAGCTGATTTTAACAATTAGGGTGACATTTTTAAGCTTGAAATAGCGCACCTGTGAATGGTAACTAAAAAGGTAACACGGTTGTGATAATGACCCATGAACTTGGTACGTACTTACTTACTTTCCGTGTCCGGAAATCAGGCTTTGCTTTCCAAAAATTAGCTACCGATATGGCTTTGTCATTCGCATGTAAAAGATCATCTAATGTGCAAGACTGGTCTAGGCGTGGGCAGATTAGCAGATGGCCAGGATCCTGAACAGCACCACACGTGCACAAGATGTTTTCTTCGTCTGGTAAGAGACCCCATTTCTGCATGTTTGTCTTGCATTTTGGTACCTTGACCCTAATTCGATTTAGGGACTTCTACACCGTGTAATGAAGGCCTCCACCAGGAGCCAGTTCCTCCCTGGCTGGTATGGGAGGGTTAGTCAACGTGGCCTCCCACCTTGCCACCCGATTGCTTGAGAGTGATCCATCCAGGACTCGTGTCCGTGATAAAAAGCTCTTTCTGGACCGAAGCCGTCGCTCTGCAGGTTGGTGGCCGTGTAATGGGTGACGAGGGTCTGTCTCTTGCTTAGTCCTTTCTGCGTCGGCAGCGACATCACGTCGGATTGATGGAGGGGCGATCCCTATGATAGGATAGAGTTTGTGTACTGGGGTTGATTTCAAACACCCAGTTACAATCCGAGCCATGTCATTGACTGCAATGTCAACCTTTTTTGCATGTGACAATGCATTCCGTACTGGTGCAGCTTACTCCGCAGCCGACACACTGAGCGCTAAAGCTGAGGTTCTGAGGACATTAGGGTTAGCACCCCAGCACCTGCTGGTGAGCTTCCTGATGATATTATTCTTCGCTGAGACTTTACCTCTTGTCGCAATACAATGCACCTTAAATGTCAGTGTGCGGTCCAGTATGACACCAAGATATTTGGGTGTAGGACAATGCTGAAGACGGTCTCCCCGCCACCTCACATTCAACTCACGGCCTGCTTCTCTATTGTTTAGGTGAAAAGCACAAACTTGGGTCTTAGCAGGGTTCGGCTTGAGGTGATTTGCGTCATAGTACTGTGAAAGTTCATTTAGAGTCATAGTCAGCTTCTGTTCTACCTCTTCAAACCTACCTTATGCTGCCACCGCCGTATCATCGGCATATATATACTGACTTGTAGCGTTTGGCAACGGTTGGTCGTTAGTGTAAATGTCATAAAGAGCTGGGGCTAAGACGCTACCCTGAGGCAATCCATTTCTTTGATTCCTCCATCTACTTTTCTTGCCTTGAAGGGACACAAAAAACCGCCTGTTATAAAGAAAAGTGCCTATCATTGAAGTCAGCTGATAGTCTTTGGTAATACTGTACACTTTTCCCAAGAGTCTTCGATGGTTTACGGTATCGTAGGCAGCTGTTAAATCTACAAAAGCGACACTCGTGATCTGTTTTCTCTCAAACCCATCCTCAATGTGCTGGGTCAGGTTTAAAACTACACAACTACACAAAACAAGACTTGCCTGATCGAAAGCCTGCCTTTTGTGGAATGATCTTTTGTTCCAGATCAACTTGGTCAGCAACAATAATTAAGGTTGAAAAGAAAATAAAATTATAGACCCTAGCACATTCTGTGACTGGCTCAACTATGTTCTTTTTTAATAAAAATTGGGGACAGCTGTTCCAAAAATGGTCTGTACATTACATATCTCGGTCGAGTTTTCGACCACTGGACGACTCCTAGTCTACATTATTGGTGAAAATAAACTTACCTACTTTCTGTCCACAACATCCACAAAAATTGTGCAGATAAGAACCCTCACTTCAAGGCAAAAAAAAATAAAGCAGACATCCTCTTCCCTCCCAGGAAGGGTTTAAAACCATTCTATTAAATTAAACCTATGATTTACACCTAATATTTATTTATTTCTCTCTCATCTGATAAACTATTTTACAAAAAATACATGGATAAGTTAGGCCTATTGGCTATAGACATGTTTGTTTCTGATACATCACAAAAGCGCTGTAACTTATACAAAAACAAATATGCTTTAACTTAAGCTATGCCTAAATATTACAATAACAGGAGTATAAGTTATATAGATTTGAACGTAATAACAATTTATAATAAATAACTACAAATTTTGGCTGGATACAAGTAAATGAGAGTGCAAAGTTACAATCTCAGGTATTGACAATAAAGAACTGAGAAAAGGTACTGTATCAAAGGGTCAGACACCTGACGATTAGGTACTTAGTGCCTGACCTGAGAAATAGTAAGCCGAATTGGTATGTCAATCTAATCTGGTAATCAATGTAACAAATGCAATGACATAAAATTATACACAAAATAAGAGTTGGTTGACTAAGGTAATTTACAGAGTTAGAAATGGTTGCTAGGCCTAAGTTATAAAGACATTGGGTTTAGCCAAGTGTGTTTTTTAACTTACCTAGGCCTACAAATGCCTGGTTCTAAGACTAAACAGCAAAGCAATGGCAATGACAGGAATAGAATTGAGTAAATTGTCACTGAACAGGTGGAGTTTTGGCATATTTCCAAAAAGTATGCCAAAATATCATGATTGTGGCAAAACATCAAATCAACCTGTAAGTTTGTGGATACCGGTAATGGTTACAAGGTTAGAATATAATTGATCAACTTAAGTATTCCAGGTCGGGGTGATTTCTGAACTAAAAAATGTAAAACTAAGTTGACATTGCATTAAGATAACTAAATAATGTTATATTAAAAATTCAATTGTTCTGACCTGCTGAATTATCCTTTTTTAAATCATAACAAGCATAATTGGATTGTTTATTGTTTGACATTAACGAACATATGATGGATGGCAATGGCGTCTGCTACTGCTTACAATCTTTTTTCCTACTGATTTCTTAGCAGACTATTGTGGAGTGGAGTGATGAACGCTAATGATAGTTTCATAGTAGAATCATTGATTAAATAGCACCACAAGTCATGCCACAAATAAATCATTGTGGTGGGTATTATCTTTCTTTCAGTAGCAATCAAATTCATGTCCTATCATGATTGTGACAAAAGATTAAACAAAAAGATTAAACTAACTCACCATCACCAACAATGAACTTCAAACAAAGAAAAGATTAAACATACTCTCTCAGTATAGATTGGTAATCCTTATCAATCACAATTAATTAAAGACAATTAAATAATGTTAATTTCTTCATAGATTAACCAGTAATTTGCTTAAACTATGGGGTCAACCAATGCCTCTAGAAGCATTTTTCTGCTTTTCAATAGTAGGTTTAGAAATAGATAAAACATACTCCTCAAGAGGAGTATGTTTTATCTGCGGCGTTTAGGGGGGGGGATATTCATAAGGAATATTTATCAAATTTATAAAATAGAATTATATCAACAATAAATCTAGATTTCGCCCCCCCCCACCACTCAAGCCCAATCGCCACCACTGGGTTTAGCCAAATAAAACGATGCAATCGCTCGTCCTCTGGTTTTAAAACCGAAAAGTATAGCACAAAATATCCCTAAAATAAAGGTACTGGTAACCATAGAAAAGTAAGGACAGCGAGGAAACATTCAATGGTGAATTGGCATTCAAGTGGTATCCCTAACATCAATACAACAGAGCTCTTTAATAATATTATGTTAGTCGTGATAACATGTACAAATATTACTTTTTTACTCTAAATGGAAATTTCCATGGTTATTTATTTAAACGTTATTTATATTATGATATTTGTATTTAGGATGTATCTTTTACAAATTATCCTTAAAAATATGGTAAATTCGTGACTGATTTAACACCAAAATGCTTTTCTTTATTGCTTAAATTAGTACTTTTTATCGCACTCTTATTGTAGGCTTTTTACGCAACAGTTTTATAACAACAAAGATGATAACAATCCCCTTAACATTGGTGGAAGCACAAGTCAGATTCAATCGACTAAAAGTAAACAAGTAAAAGGTTTTAGGACATACAGCATGCAAAATAAGTAATAATGGCACACAATTATCAATTATCACTTAAATGAAATGAAATGCTTTATTTCCGTGAACATGACACATGGAAAAAGTCAAATAAACTAATACTTTTTTTAAGAGGTTGGCGGCCTCTTTTAACCTTGCATTTGCCCGACCACATAGACTAACGCTCGTACGTGGAACTGGAACGTTTACAGCAAAGCAAGGAGTGAGCCGGTGCAGTACGAAGGTGAAATGTACTGATAAATGTTAGTGGCACCAGTGACCATGATCCGAACCCACGACATCGCTGCCTTGGGCCCGAAGTCCGTGACGCTACCGACTGAGCCAACAACAACTCAAATAAAACAACTTAACACACAAAACGTATGCACGCAATTTAAACTCAACGTATGCAAACAAAATATCTATTATATTATTAAAGTGATACAATCAAATTTTATGTTAACGGTTAAGGCCATTTAACAAATAAAAATATAGGCATATGGCATATCAAAATGAAGCTTAGAGTGTGTAGATTTGCCGAAAAGTATTGACATGGACGAACTCCTTGAGCCTGCCCCCACAGGCTGATTTCCAAAGGGCTACGCCTTGCATGTTTTGGAAGTTAACATTATTCGATTAATTTAGTAAACAACAGCTGGTCAATGCAATTGACAATATAGTTTGTTTGTTTACATTTTTGTTTACTTATTTTATTATTTACTTTCATGTTCTTAAAAGAGGTGCGGTGAATGGACAGTGAAGCTTTTTCTAGCTGTTTGTTACAAGTGAGTGATTAAAAGTGTTCTAAACACAATGAATATGAGATTAACAAACCATGTATGTTGTTCGTTCCAAGAGGTTGTCACCGATCTTTAACAGTCACCATTTCATTGAAAAGTATTGTATTAAAGTATTAAAGACGTCGTGAAAGAGAGTGGCGAGTTCAGGTACAGCCGTACCCACCTCGGCCACCTTAGGACGTAAGGTATGAAGGTTCCACTGCTTTTAACATCCTTTCAGATGACAATTTCTCGAACTTGGGCCCTTTAAATAAAATATCAAATCGAAGTTGATTAAATTAATTTAATGGTGGCTTCTGTCATAGACAAAAAGATATGCTTCTGTACACCCGTGAATTAGCGGGTAGAACCTCTTGTTATATATTAAAATAAGACGATAAGAAATTTATCTGTATGATAAATTATAATAACGTACGTGGAATTAATTCTGTATGATAAATTATAATAATGGTAAAACAATAAACGTCGATAATGACAATTAATTGTAAGATATGAGAGTTTTATGGTCTACTTGAACATTTTTTTTTTAAGTCGACGAGTTTAGTTTAATAGTAGTACGTTTTCTGTGGTTTAAGTGAGTATATTTAATCTATGGTAATACGCGCCAACGAAAATTAAGACCAGAAATCAAGGCAGCCGTGCTTGTTGTTTTGTTACTGTACGAGTGTACATTCATTGTTTAATACTCAAGTCATAAGTATGTCTGTTAGAGAGGTGCTCACTATTAAAAATTATCTTAATATATAGTAAAAACTTATCGAACGTATAAGTCAGTCCAAATCATAAAAATTATCATAGTTAGATTTTTTTGCCAGGAAAAATTCACCATTTAATGCACTGCAACCCATAGTGCCGCGTTTGACTTTGGCCTACGATAGCAACCCAATCAGCATTCAACACGAGTTGACGTTGTGGTTGTCGTTGCCACGTTCTGTCAGACAAGCACAGCGCTACACTCATCTCTTCTCTTCCCATTTCGGCGTCAGAGTTTTTTGCCGGCGGTCGTTTCGTTGGTAGTTAACTGTTCGCTTCATCTCATCATCATGGTGTTAAGGGTTGTTACTCTTGTTGTTTTATGTTTAATTGGAAACATTTATGCAGAAATAACAGAAGATGAAGGAGTTCTAGTTCTGACTAAAGCTAATTTCCAACAGGCCCTTTCGGAGAATGAGTTTCTGCTGGTGGAATTTTGTAAGTAGGCCTAGTTTCTCTTTTTTATCTTAAGAGGATGTTGTCCTAGTCTATTAATTTTATACCAAGGGATTCGTCCAGTTGTCCGTCAATTATTTTGTGGGATCAAAGATTTTAAAATTGAAGTGGTGCAAATAGGGCTTAACTTAGGCTTAGAACTGATTTCATGGACTGGCTTCTTTGAAATAATTAACAAAGAAACTTAACTTAGAGACTTAGGACATCTAGATCAGAAAAACTCAACAGGTTCTTACTAGTACAAGTACAGTAACTTAGATTCCCTCGGCCTCCTGATAACGGTTATTCTGGTTAAACCGACATCCTCAAAATCTCGTTAAAACAGACCGTTTAAATGCATACTCTATACAGTAGGCTAGGGTATTTGACTTAAAATTAAGAGAGCATTGTATTTAGACACATAATCACTGGTCTCAAATCTTTCCCACGAGTACAGTTATTCCAGTACCGCCCACTTCCTGTCCATCCAGTCCGGTTAACCGATGTGCGGATAAAGAGATGTCACTTCTACCTAGTGTAGTCCGGTTAAACCGATGTCCTGTTAAAAGGTGTCCGCTTAAGAGGGAGTCTAGGCCTACTGTAGGCTATATGAAATGAGATTTTATTTTCCTTTAAGCACTGTACAGTACAAATGCAATGGGCATCGTCAAAATATATAGGTAGCCTAAACTTAGGCTAATTGTCAATATAGCCTAACATATGTGATGTGAAAATTGAAAAGGGGCCTCTTGTCGGCGATGCAACATTTTCAGTACGGCCGATTTACTTAATGTAAGGTCAAAAATATTGAATAAGTATTTGTTTTTTTTTACCAATTGTTATTGTACCTCACTTAACATGTAACAGGACAGTAAGTTACGGTATCGGTTAAATTATCAAATTGAAGATGTAATAGGTCAAAATGTCAAAATAAATAATTTTTCTAGCCTCTGCATGGTCTGAGAATAGGGACCTCTTGTCACTCAATGTTATTTCGCCATAACAACAAGCGGTCTCAAATTTCTAATAGGCATTATTAGCATTCTAATTTCTAATTTATAAACAGACTTAAGTTCAAAAAATGGATTGTCCTGCATTCTACAGAGAAATGGCCTACAACAAATTCAGTTTAAGGAGAACAAACAAAATATCTCATAAATTTTGCGGTCCCGACAGTTACGGTATCTTTTCTTATCTTATGGAGAAATAGCATATGGCCGAAAAGAGGTCCCTTTTCTGAAGTGCGAGTTTTACGACATGCTTCGATAAAACAAATAGCCTAACTTAGGCTATTTAAATGAAAACTAAGTTACAATGAGTTAAGACAAAAATTTGTATTGCCTCTAAAGAGGAAATTATCAGTTTTTTTTAATACCAAATATGTTTTTTATAAATAAAAAAAACTTTTCATGCACATTTGAAATTTTCACAATAGGCCTAGGCCTAGTTTTTCTCATGAAATGACTTTTTTCCATAACAAAATTTTGAAGTCCTATAACTTTAACAAAATAAATCGTAACCCTAGATAAGGAATGCAAATATAGCATATAACTCAAAATCAAAAATTCCCGACAAGAGGTCCCGCTTTCCACATTACATATAGGCTACAATCACTAAGTTAAAAACTTAACCTAAGTTAAGAAAACCCAAGCAAACACAGTAGGCCTATGCTAAATAGGCTTAAGGCCTATACTCAAATATTGCTCGAATGTCAGGTAGTTCTAGAATACTGATTTTGAAAAAAAAAATAAAAAAAAGTTTTAGGGAATAGAAAGTCTTTTGTATGGCATTTAAGCTGGTGGAACGTTTTCCTGACACTAATCGTGCCTTTAAGCTGGCGGTTACAAGAGTCCAGTCCATGGAGGTTACTTGCCTCTAAGTTTAACTTACGGTTACCGGTACCTGAAGCTAACTTAACTGGCTTTGTGTTTAAACATGGCTCTTTTGTCATTAGGCCCAACAGACTTATCCCTCAGTGGGTATGAGAATCACTAAAACTTAGGCCCCAGAAACGTCAGAGATCTATTTACAGATTGGGTTGATAGCCTAGGTACATTTTTTAACCTAGGCTTATAGTTGCATTTGAATTGATCACTCGGTTGACACCAGTGACATTTATCCTTTTACTTCATCTACTACGGCTGAACTGTTGCTTAACTCCCCTCATTAAGTCTTGACTTCTTCCCCTAATATCGAATGAAAATATTGATTGCCTTTTTTTCTGTCATAGCCTAAGATTGAATTTCGAAATGTTAAGTTACAGCAAGTTTGGTTAGGTTAGTTTAGAACAGTGTTCTAGGCTATAATTGATCTATATATATATAATTGATCCATAGACTAGGCCTAACTTAACTCTTAACTGTAAAAAATATTGTTTGTTAATCCCTCTATCAGTCAGATTAGCTTACCTATTGCATTTTAGTAGACAGGCTGACTTGATTTTCAAAATGTGTATTTTTAGATGCACCATGGTGTGGTCACTGTAAAGCACTGGCCCCCGAGTACGTCAAAGCTGCTGAAAGCTTGAAGAAGGCTGGTTCACCAATAAGACTAGCCAAGGTTGACGCCACCCAAGAGCCTGAACTGTCCGAAGAGCATGGAGTGAGAGGTTATCCAACTCTCAAGTTCTTCAAGAATAGCAACCCTGTCCCATACAGCGGTAAGTAAGCTTACGTGATTATTTTAACTTAGTAAAACCGAAAGGCTTTGGGTTTTAAATTATGTCAACCTACCTAAAGTAGACCTACTTGAACATTTCTTAATGGAGACACAGTAACTTATGTTCGATTTAGGCTAGTTTGGTTTCCCATTAACTTATTCAATTTTAACGGTCCTGCTATTTTCAGAGTGAGGAGGGGAAATCCGATAAGCTACCTAAATAACAACCCTTGAATTTTTATTTGGAAAACACAAGTTTAAAATGATTTTAGTTAGTTTTGTCTGTGCCTTTATAAAATTTTCAGGTGAATTGTATTTTCAGGTGATATCAAGATATTGAATCCCATGGCCACCTATTTTATAACTTTTATTGAGTTTTGTCATCTCAAACAAGAAAAATGATAACATTTTAAAACCCTAAATATAATTACTAAAATAAAAATCTTTGTAAGTTTATCAAACAAACAAAAACTAATTAGGCTAGGCCCTTAGAATTTAAAAACCTACCACTACCATGTGATTTGTTCCCACTTTTTATAAACCAGTAACTCATGTGGTTTTGTTAATTCAACTTTTTGTGCACGCAGAACAAAAAATCTCTGATTTTGTGGTATTTGTTATTGCATTTTTCACTAAGTTATCAGCCTTATTTCTTATGCTTGCAAGTGTGTGTAATTTGTGTAAATTTTTGTAATAGATCTCAAGCTAATTTTGCATTTGTCTGGGAAGACACCCATTTTCAGGGACTTGAATATATTTTAACACTCCCTTGAAGTGTGTGGAAGTAAGTAGGCATAGGTTATATCATTGTTGTAGTGTGGACTCTCAAGTTCCTTCTAAAGTAGTATGACTACTACTGTAGTATTTTGAAGCCATTGAATGTTTTTTGTTTCATTGTTACAAAAGGTGTTTTTTAAATAAATTTGAACGATATAGTAAACCTCTGGAGTTTGCCTCTAAGCTGCACGAGACAGCATTCCTCTTACTTGCATCATTTGTGAACAGAATTGGGCCTTTTGCATCTCTGTAGCCGATTTCTACTTCTTAGCTGTGTGTTTAGAAAATGTTAAAAATTATTAAATCTCCCGCTGCTTGCAAGAAGGTTAGTCATAGGCCTACATTTTTACTTTCTCTCCCTATACATAGTAGCCTATAAGGAGAAAGTATTTTTTCGTCAAAAACTAAGAGTGGATATATATCTGTTTCAACCCCCCCCCCCACAACCCAAAAAAGTGATTTTCAAAGTGATCTGTGTGTGTGGATGTGTACAGAGCTACAGACCAGACCTGTAGTCCGGTTTTGATAAAATTTGATATTTAACTTAGGTGTTAAATCGATGGTATCTCCAGGTGTTTTTAATTTTTTAAATTTTGATTTTTTATGGCGATTTTCCATGTCATGTTAATGTTCCCATGTAGTTTCCCTATAGAGAAGTAGCTAGGCCAATTACCGTAGGTGTGATATTTGCCTATATACATTATAGACTTATAACAATTTGAACGAATAGTGTTTTTGGCCTCTGAGGACATCAAAATGAAAAAGTAAATCGGCCCCGGGCCTAGGCGGTTTCACACTGGCGTCCATGGACGATAATTTCGTCCGCGGACGGATGAAATGATTGGGATGGATGCTACGCCCCTTCACATTGCGAGCTACGTTTCAAACGTCCACTCATTTACGCATGCGCATTGGGAAGTTGGCCATTCCTACTACAATCATAGATTAAACATAGGCCTACTTCCTCTTACAACTTAGTGGAGGTGTGCAAAATGTCTGAGCCTTCTGTCCCATGGTGTCAACCCGGATTTTCTGTTCCGTGGCTTGATTCAAGTACAGTAGTGATGATAGTGACAACGAGGTTGAACTATTGTACTCATTATCAAAAATGAGAAAGTGGGTTTATCCGATTAACAGCAAGCGGTAGCGATTTTGTGAATTCCATCACCTAATGAATGATCTGGAGCAAGATGAAGACAGATTCTCAACATACTTTAGATTAACGCCCAATCAGTTTGAAGAGGTGTTGAAAATTATGGATGGTGAAATAAAGAAAACCGAGAAAACTCTAGAATTCTAATGAGCGACTTTTTATTGATGATTTTTTATCTATTATTTGGGATTGTTAAATAAATAAATGTACCGAGCAATGGTAATATGGAAAAGCAATCTCACATTGTCTCATGTGCTTAAGGGTGGGCACGATTTTTCGTATATATATAATACTATAGGTACCGTACATCAATGCAGTTTCAGCTGTGGAATCAATTAATTGATAGGTCGTTAAAAATCATACAACGATATTTTGAAACAACATAATTGTTGGAAAAACCATGAGAGTAAAACTTATTACAACAAATTGTTTAATAATGAAATAGAAATTATTGAAATTAAAAAAAATATATACCCTTTAACAAACATTATAATTACTGAAAAATATGTAAAATAGGCAACAGTAGCACAGTACTATAGTTTTAGGTTAAGTTAAGTTAAATATATGAAAACAACTGAGTATATATGAATATATGAATGTATACAATTAACACTGAGGTGAGGGACAGATGCCGCGCTGCCCTAATCATGGTTTGGTGCTCAGTGCGCATGCGGGAGAGCGTGGACGTCCGCGGACGTTTTAGAAAAATCGCTCCTGGAGCGATTCCGCCAGTTCGTCCACGGATGAATTTCTGCGTCCGGGGATGGACGCTACGTATCAATGCGCGGTGTGAACGGTCCCATCTGATAACATGGGCAACGATTTATTTTTGCATCCGTCCGCGGACGAAGAAATCGTCCACGGACGCCAGTGTGAAACCGCCTTTACTGTGACGGTAATAGGCCTATCTACTTCCCTATATAGGTAAATTGGCTAAAAAACTGTAAATGTTTCTATGTTATTCTTATTGAGAATAAATAAACAGTTTTTGTTTGCTTGCTTACGGATACATTTTAATGAAATTTGGCAAATTTGTTTATTTTATTCTAAGCTATCAATATTTTATTAAAATCCCACTCATTATTTTTTCCCCGTAGCAGCTGATTTTTCAGTTAAATACTGATTAAAATTCATGTATTTAAATTGGAAATGAATCTGACAATTTTAAGGGAATATTTTGAGTTGAGATCCAGCCAGGTAAATGGAAATTTGCCTAGTCTGCAGGTTTGTTGCGATTTCAAGGCGCTCATGATTACAAATAACGCCTAGGGCTCTATAGGTGTAGTTAATTACTAGTGGTGTGACAATTAATCATTGTCTTATATTTATAGTAGGCCCTACAATCTAGATGAACACAAGTAACTTGATTTTGCTATTCTAAAACTGTGATTGTGATTAGCTACACCACTTCATACTCAAAATTAGAATAGCATCAGGTAGGCTACAAAAAGTTTTCATCATTTAAACATTTCTGTGTAAGCTTAATACATGTAACTACATTTACGAATGCGAGATACTAGTATGTATGTAACATTACAAGTTTGTTGTCAGTTATGTTCTATTTGTGTTCTGCACATGTGGTGTGGATATTAACACCTGTGCAGGTGTACTCTGCCATGTTTTACGACATGGTGTTGATGTGTCCCCATTATACAACTCATTATTGCAACTCATACCACATTCATACTCGTTACAATACTCATCGCGCTAGCTTAATTCCTAGTTAGATACTTTAAATAAAAGGTTGTTAAAAATTACTTAAATTAATAAATTGTAAAATGTAGTACGCCTAATTGTTAACAATACTTGTAGGCCATTTTGTATTTATTTGTGCTGGCTAAAAATAGTTTATTGAAATTAAAGACGTTGAAGGTTGAGAGGCTGTCCATAAATGGGCCGGTCAAAGTCAAAGTGGTGTAAGTCAATTTTTGGCAAAAATGAGTCAAGTCCATATTTTGATTCCTTGTTCACTGATTCATCTTTTGGCACAATGAGCTAAGTCATAGTTCATTTCTAGCGTCACTAGGAGGCAGCACTTTACTGTTCCACATTGTGTTGGTATGAAACTGTTTCAAAGCAAAGTGATCCAAGTCTGACTTACTCCACTATGCCTTACAACATTATGTCTCTTTTTTGGTATAAACACATGACTTATGTGAAGTAAGCAAAGTGGCCCAAGTCTGACTTACACCACTGTGTTTGGAACTAGTTACTTACAGCTGGTCTGGTCACACAACTTCCAAAAACAAACCAAAAACAAATTCCATGTAACTTCTATGACACGTGAGGAGTTTAAATCAGCAAAAGCTATGTAATGCAGTGACCCAGAGAACTAAAAATGAGGATAAAGGCAAATTTAGTTGGTTAAAAACTCAATGGATAAGGTTTTTAAGGGAAGAACCTTTCAAACTGTTCTATAAGGAAGCAATACAAGAAGATGTACCTTTTAACAGTGTTTCTCTTGTCTGGTCAAATCATAAAAAGAAAAAGCCTTATTTCTCTGAACAGGTATCTGGTCTAATTGGCCATGCCTCTATGAAGCACCTCTACCAGTGACAAAGGGAAAAAACAAAACATGACAGAGCTGTTGCCCTACATACCACCAATTTATCATGCTTATTACCAGTGTTTGATTGCCAGTGATAGTGTCGAGGACATTGGTCCTCTAGAACAAGTGAATGACGAAGAGGACGATGGCATATAACATGTTGAAAATAATTGAGGACATTTCTATGAAGCACTTTGAGGACAATTTTAAATTTTAGTAACAAATTGTGTTAATAAAAAAAATCTTTGTAACAATATTGACTTTTATTGCTCATTAAACTCAATTACTCTGATCCATTTTATTTTTTTAGCAAAATGGTGTAAGTCATATTTTTTCATCTATTTTTTTTAAATTCATAAGCACAAAGATTTAAAAGTAAAAGTGAACTAAGTCACCCTTTCAGGTAAAGTGGTGTAAGTCTGACTTAGACCATTGTTGTGAACATATACTTTAATGAGAATGAATATCAAAATGCACAAATTATTTAAGGCAAAGTGGTGTAAGTTTTTTTAAACACTAATAAATTTTAAATAAACAATTATTTTTGTACATTCTTAATTTAGGGAGGTAATAACATATGGTCTGTACCATGTGTCAAAAAATTTCCTCCAAAATCCAAACTACTTTGACGTACGACAATTTTGTAAATAAAACCGTTTATCTCAAAACTATGATTTTTGACTTACACCACTTTGACTTTGACCGGCCCAAATATGGTAATATCCTAAATTGTATTAGTTTCTAAAAATATTTTATAATTGTAATTTTTTTATTTTATAAAAAAATATTTAGATGGTTGATTTCCTACTGATATTCTATAAAGCCTTGAAGAAGACGTCAGTAACTTAAATTTTTGTTGTGTAAATCTGTTTTTCACTGTTCAACTTATCAATGTGTTAATAAAGAAATGCTGATTACAACCATAGAATAAACATTGTTGATAATGATGTATTTGAACTATGTTAAAGAATATGCTTGAATGTTACCATGATTATTTTAGTAGTTAGGTCATGCTACTTTGGTCTTTTGGCCTTGAGGTGTATCACCTCTCAACTTAGTCCATCAACCTTAGGCTCTTAGTGAATCCTAACAACTGTAGAAACACTCATTTATTTTTTCCTTTAGCCTCGTGGTCGCCTTTTCTAGGAAATGCA
Organism: Macrosteles quadrilineatus; assembly: GCF_028750875.1. Lineage (NCBI taxonomy): Eukaryota > Metazoa > Arthropoda > Insecta > Hemiptera > Cicadellidae > Macrosteles > Macrosteles quadrilineatus. The sequence goes on from NW_026542602.1 coordinate 12,160,173, forward strand.
ACCTTCTTCAGACTAGAGCTGGGCCCGTTGTACAAAATCAGCTGTGCTTCTTTAATGGAGTAATGTCCTGTTTAACAGCCCTACTAGTTTGCTGAATTCCCCTTTTGTTGGCTCAGAATTAGTTTCTTCTGGGATTTTAATTGTATAATTCTTCTGTTGGGCTTCCACACGTGAGCTTTCAGGCCTTTCTTTCAGTTATGTTTACAGCTCCCCGTGAGCAATGCCTACAAGAATATCATCAGAGAATCCATCTGATGTGAGAGATTCAATGTGATTTTAAACATAACATATTATTGCACAAATTGATGATATGTTATAGGAGGACGTTCTGCCAACGACATTGTGTCATGGCTGACTAAGAAGACTGGACCACCAGCCAAGGTCATTGAGAGCCTGGAAGATGCTAAGGCTTTCGTTGACAGCGCTGATGTCACTATCGTTGGATTCTTCAAGGTAATCCTTGTTAACAAGCCTATTTTGTCTGTTATATTAGGAATCGTTGATTTCCTGAAACGAGTAGCGATTTTGCTACATTATATTATGTGTCTCAAAGGATTAAGTAATATTTAAACAGAGCAAAAGATAAATGATTGAATGTTTGAGTACAGACAAATATTTGATTTCTTACAATAAAGTGTTTGGTTGTTATGTAATGTTGATCATGGAGTGTGTCTCAGGCATAAATGATGCTAAAAACGGGTCCGCGGAATTGGCTAACTCTGGAACTCGCTAACCCCATGTTAAATGCCCTATCTTCAAATTTGGTCGATGAGAGGAACTCGCTAACTTGTTCGGTTTCGGAATTGGCTAACTCCGGAACCCGCTAACCCGCTCTAGAGCCGGGTTAGCGAATTCCGTCCTCGTACGGAAGTCGCTAACTCGGTCCCTCGGCGGAACTCGCTAACTCCCAATCAGAAGCCTCGCGGGCCGTCCAATGGGAGCCAAGCACGAATATTTTTGGCCAGTGTTGCCGAAAGTGTAGTACCTATATCGTATCGGCACCATAATGTCGTATCCTACGATTAATTAGGAGTAAGAGCAACGTAGTCGATAAAATAAATATATTTAGAAGTATGTTTAACCACAGAGAAGTTCTTATGATTATTAGGGTGGAAAATGCATTATAGTCTTACCATAGACTTACCAACACAAGTAAACTTTACATCCCATTGTAAACTTTGAAGCTCGTTTTTCGTGTCTAGTTCATGTCCGGTGACACTGATCGCTAGTGTCGACAAAATTGTGTTTCTATTATTTTATAGTTAACTTCATGATTTCTTCCTTACTGTTTGGTTATATAACTTGGGGACGTGTTATTAGTTGTGATTAGAACGTTTTATTTGGTTAAACGAGGTTTTAAATTACTGAAAACAAGAAACAATTGTAAACAAAACACGACCTCTAAAGACAGTGCACCGGACAAAACTATATAACAATACAACTGTCTTCAGATCATCCATAAGGATGAGAAATGTACTAATATAAGGGAGTATGTTTTATATGTGGGATTCTTACTTAAATAGTAGCTTATTGGTATGAAAAAGATAAAAATGCACATTTAATTTGGATCTATTACATGTTATGAAATATCTATTTTCGTAGTCCGCCATTTGTTTCTTTTATTCGAAGGTAAATACCATTTTGTGAACTTCTGCAAATAAAATTTTTGAGTTCGTATTTTATATACTGGGTTTGTAGTAACCTTAAATCATAAATCATAATAAAATTTACACTTTAAACTTCATTACAGAATTACATTGTAGTGGTTATGTATTTTTAAATAGAGCTATTGAATTTAAATAAATATTTATCAATACATTATAAAGTGGTAGGCCTAATGTATTCATGGATTGCATTAAAAGTTAGTCTATGCATAAATACAACTTGTAAATTTCTTTTATCGTAGGCTATTAGTGTAGAACCCGGGTCATCCTCTTAATTTTGTTGAATTAATATTAATTTTACGTCTTTCAGTAGGCTTACTTTTTAAAAGTCTGGAGTTTTTTTCCAGGCTGATTCTATCTTATCCAAAAACAAAGCTATTGTCTATTGTGTAGCTCAGTACTGGGAAACGGTGAACCGAGCAATGGCTTGGTATAGTTTATATCGTTTGTGAAAGCAATATAAAGGAAACCCAACACTCAAATCAGGAAAATCCGTCAATTAGTTTATTAAAAATCGTGAATTAAAATAACCCTGTCACGTTTTATTATATGAATATTATATCTTCTCCTATTTTTTACTAGTGGTGCTTAGGTGTACAATCTAAAAACTGTTTTAAAACATGTAACATTATTGCTAAAAAATTCAACACATTTTAGAATTAGGCAACTATTTACTAGTAGGCCTACAATGCTTTGGTTCAAACTATTACGCCTAGATAAAAACTTAGTATATGTCATCATATTTGTACACGTAAGATGGACGGTTCAACGACGAACATTTAATTTAAAATCTATGAATTAATTATGAAAGTTACGATGGTTGATGACTGTATTAATTAATGGTTTTGGTTTATTACGACATTACAATTAAATCTGTTTTCCGTGTTTAAGAACTTGCGTGTATTTTAGCTTATTTTCGTAGAGGTTTAATTATTAATTACCAATTAAACTAAATTTTGAATATTTTTCATATTCTATTATTTTCTTTTATACTGATGACATTTATATTTAAGATCGAAATCATAAACATTTAACTGGCCATTGTACAGTTTAATAAAAAACACTTTTTCATGATTTTTTAATTGTCTTTTAATTACTTTGGGCTAGTTATCTGTTAAAAGTGGAATTGATAACAAAAAAATAACATTTACTGTATCTTTATAGACACTGACATTTTGAAATACGGCAGTGTACGATTATTTTGTCGTACAAGGTTGGCAACGCTCCGAGCAGTGGGCGCGGCCGGGTTAGCGACTTCCAGAGTTAGCGAATTCCGCCGCGAGACAAAATCGAGTTAGCGGGTTCCGGAGTTAGCCAATTCCTGACTGAGACGGTTAGCCAGTTCCAGAGTTAGCCAGTTCCGCCACACGACCGAGTTAGCGAGTTCCTGAGTTAGCCAATTCCTACGTCTCCTAAAAACTTTTGCTTTACAATAAGTCATATATTTGACAATTTTGAAAACTGTAATTGTATTTAAACATCTTATTGGGTTAATAAGATATATTTGTGGAAATTTTCAATATTTTCCTGGACAATTATTTCTATTAGGTAAGTATTTTCAAGTTGTTCCAAGTTTGAGTTGGTAGTAAAAATATTTATTTTTGAAAATATTTTTAAACTAAGAGTTGTTGATAGGGATTTGTTTTTAGGGAGTGGTAAATGAATTTATGTCTTAATTTCAAACCTGTGTTACCCTCAATAGCTCCCATTGTAGCATTTCATAAAGTGGGCCCTTTTTTTATTCCAGTCAAATATATTGTTTCCACTGTATCAGTTTCCTAGTGCCATTCATTGTAATATAATCAAAGATATAACAAGGAAACATTATTTAATGTGGAGCGATACATGAAATAAACTTCATTACTCAGAATATCTTTTGTACAGAGGAAACTAGTGTTATCAGTTATCAGACTATTTATTGCCCTGGCTCGATATGTCCTGATTGCTGTCATCTTCTGTGGGAACAAGTATATTTGCTTTACAGATAAGCGGTGAATGCCGCCACCATGTTCAAACCTGTAAATTATGTTACCTTGGGAAACCGTCTGGAGTTCAAAGTCAACTACAATTGAATTCACTGAACTTTTATTCATGGGTCGAGAATATTGAGAACTTTGGAAAACATTTTTTGAGGGAATAATTTGACAAAGATTTACAATTTGTTTATAAATTTATTTTAGGGTAAGAAATAATAGGGATGACAATTAATACCTAGTTTATTTGTAGGATTGTTGCAACATTTCATTTTGAGATTTAGATTGGCCTAAGCCTAAAACACCATCGGTGAAATGTGTTATTGATTTCTACTCTGAAATTAGATTTTGTATTGAACTCAAGTATATTAAGATTTAATCATAAATCATACCATATTCTTGTATTGTGGAAGAAACATTGTTTGACAGTGATTCAAGAATTAAAAGACTTTTATATTATTTTTTTCTGCCTACAAGTAGTAACTAGTAACATATTTCAGATTGATTGTACCAGTATACATTCATTTATTGTATTCAGTTGTATAGCTTCTTATAAATAAAATGATATTTCCCCAAAATTTCATAAACAGCTCTGTAGGGTACTACATGCAACAAACTATTGGTAGGTTGACAAATAAATATTCATTCTTAGATCAACTCATTTGTACACTGTTTCAACTGAACCTGGTTGTTGGTCATTATTGTTTGAATGTGAAGTGGGAATTGGGTGTCACTTGACTGTCATTTGGCTACAAGCTGTATTGGATACTTTGGCACTTGTAAATGTTTTGTTCTATTTATAAAAGTACAATCACGATATTTACTTAGAACTGCCTACGTAAAATATTTGCAAATCCTAGTTTTCAACGTCTTCACCATTTTAATATGTACAGTAGTTTACTGAGTTTAATAAAAAAAGAAAACTTAAGTAATAATCAAATACTGGGGATTCAAACATTACGTTTATATGTTTAGATTAGGCAGAATGTTGTGTGATATAAATAAAACAGTTTAGTATAAAAACGCTTAATTTTATAGGCCTACACGTTTCTTTTGTAAATTGTTCCCAACAAATAAAAAAGCTGGAAATTGACATTATATAACCTACTTTGAACATTTTAAAGGACTTTTTAATAACTTTCCAATTTTTACATAAATCATAGGTGAACATTAAGGGGATGTGCCTCCATCTATAGGCCATTTTATAAAATATTTTGACTTTTTTCAAAAGTGACAAATTTTTATTCCTTAATTATTACTGAACATGTATGCAAAGTTTTATTTGATTTGGAGAATTTTTTCAGTGATTTTTATAATAAAATTGAAGACGTTGCGCCTAGCAACAATAAGTAGAAAGAAAACTTTAAACGGCGTTTTCTCAAAACTACGTTTTTTCATTTACTACATTTACGTAAGTTTGAATAACTTTAAAACTACTTATTATTTTTCAATGAAATTTTTACCAGACGTTCTTAATAGTATTTAGAAGGTTTGTGTGTATAGAGAACATCCTGCAATAATTTATTCCTATAAAATCTTATGTTTTACATTAAAAATCTGATCTTTTCGTGTAACATTTTTCATATTATTGTAAAAAGGTCTACTAAAGCTGCATTTGTTGAGTTACCATAGTTTCAATACACATAAATGTTCATTGTTATGTGGGAAAGTAAAATATGTTTACTTTTTTACATTATGTTGATAAACAAAAAAGTTATTCAAAACTGAAATTTAAAAAAAAATTCTTACAATTTTGAAATTTACCCCAAAGTGACCAAAAATTGATTTGGATAACATTATTTCTATATATAAATCCTCTAATTTGGTAAAATAGAAACAGAATAAACCCACAAAAGCCATTTAAAATAAATAATTTTAAAAAAGTCTTAGAAGGAGGCATATCCCCTTAATACGCTTACAACTTACAAGCCATGTTTTACAGTACATCCGTAACATTTAAAAGACTCCATTCTAATTCAGGGCTCGAGTTGTTTTTGAAAATAAACATCATTATTAGTATATTTATACACAATTTCTAACAAATATCCTGTATATTTGTTGCTAGTTATTTTACTAATAGCTCATTTTAATTTATAGCCAGACGCAGTTCAAATCTGAATTCCTATTCTGAGGCAGAAAAGTTGAAGATCCAGTCAAATTAAAACATTCATTGGAATATTCAAATTTAAAAATTTTGGTTGTTATTTGACACAGATATAACATTCTTTTGTTACTTTGTTATACAGTGTAAAGTTTATGGGAACATTCTATCAATTAATTCCAAATATAAAGAAGAATTTTAAATTACAAACTGTATAATTTGCAATAAAATTATGAAAATAATGATTTGCTTCATTATTGTTAGTGTTTTGTTGTGACTGATTGGTTAGGTATTTGTAAAGTGAATCACACATTAAATACTTAAAGTGATAGGCTACACAAATTTTTCTGCCATATTGTACTAAATACATAGGCCTATTTGAAAGCTATAGATTCAAAATAATTCTTTTGAGTTAAAATATATTTAGCTTTCAAGCCAAAATTTTTTTATTCTGTGGATTTTTAAAATTAATGTCATGAATTTTGTAACTGAAAATTCTGCTTTTTATGCACTAACCACTAACAACATAAACAAAGATTCCTTTACATTTACAAATGATTCCTTTAATTGTATCACAAAGCAATGATAAATGGCACATTGCCAAGCCAGATGTGTTGAAGGCTAAATCAAACAAAGTACAGTCATGAAAATTTCCTCATTTTCTATTTTAAGAATCCTTATTCATTTCTAAATACAAGGCCAGAAGGCCAGTAGAGTTATTTAAAAAAAGGAAAGAAAGGCCATTGTTGATAGTTTTAGGATTTGGAAGCCATTGTACAAATTTGATAGTTTTTAAAAATATTGACGGGAATGTGGTTCAGTGTTACTAAAGTTGTTAAAAATCATCTTAATTTCATGGAAACCGCTCTTTGTATATATCTGCACGAAACTGAGTCAATGTAATTTGAAGTAAAAGAATAGCTGTACATAGTCACTGCAACTTTGGAAATTGTCCTATCTTAAAAATTAAATCATGTTTGTAGGTAAAGGCTCTCTCAGTCAGGTTAGTGAACCATGAAATAACGTACTTGTTGGACGTTTACGATTAACAAATTCTTTATAGAATTAACTAACACTCGTAGGCTATTTTAAACCTACTAACACATTTTTAAATAATGCACAATCTAAAGCCGGTTTTACCTAGGTGCGAAACGCGGAGAGCCTCTTGTCTCAGGTAATTTGATGATACTGTTTTCCTAAAAAACGCAACGAAATGCCATGTTAAATTGCTATTCCGCATTCCGCACCTAGGAAAACCCGGCTCAAGTTGATAATTTAACTAATATTGTGCGAAGAATTAATTTGTATTGTCTTGACAGGATGACAGCTCAGACTTGGCCAAGGCTTTCAACGGAGTGGCTGACGCATTGGACGACTATGTGTTTGCCATCACCTCCAACGCAGACTTTGCAAAGGAGCACGGCATCGAGGATGAACAAATTGTCCTGTTCAAGAAGGTAATCTTCTTGAATATCCTACCAATGTGTTGTGACCCTGGATTTCTTATCAGCATTTTGTCACATATAGTAACAATTAAAGTTCAGTAAAATCAAGTAGCATCAGAGGTGTTATTTTTTAATTTGATGGCCGTTGAATAAACCATTTTAATATATAAGCAGCAGAATAAAATCAACAACTTGTGAATGCCAACATTACCTGCAAAATTTAAATTCCGTGACTAAAGTCTTGGAAGGACGTGTGCAATTTAAATAACTTTTTGGTATATGATACCAGCTACGGTGTACAGCATTACCACATGTGTTTGATTTTATAGTATTTGATCATATGCAGGTAGAGTTCGATGCATGATGTATAACCCAGTGTCTACTGTAAAACAAACTTAACAAGATCAAAATTGATCCGTCTTATTTTTTACTAATTCATTTTAGATTTGGTTCATTTATGAAAGTGTCTTGACCTCTTGTGTTTTTGTTTCAGTTTGATGATGGCAAGTCAGTGTACGAAGGCAAGGCTGAGGTGGACGCTGTCAAGAAGTTTGTACAGACAGAGTCCTTGCCTCTGGTGGTAGAGTTCAACCATGACACGGCCCAGAAGATCTTTGGCGGAGACATCAAGAGCCACCTGTTGTTGTTCCTCAGCAAGGCTGCTGGACACTACGAGGACCTGCTCGTCAACGCCAAGAATGTGGCCGCGCCCTTCAGAGACCAGGTACTTGGCTGTTATGTAGCCTGATCATTCATTTTGGTTTTTGGCATTTAGAAACACAAGTTGAGTTCATTACAATCTCCATTCTAAATATCTTAAGGAAGGTTCAAATAACCAAACATTTTTTGCAAGGAAATATAGAGTCTATTTGGCTCAACAGGTATAGGCCAACTTATTGCATTGCAACTTCATGAATTCTTAGTTTGGTAAAGGCCTATTTGATATGTTACATCATTACAATTTACAATTAAAATATTTTAGTTTGGTAACAGTTTAAAGTGTATTGCATTTTTTCCTCGAAAATGCCTCTCGACGGGCAATAAAACGTAGCGGGGCTGTGTCATTATGAAAACAACCGCAACCAAAATGCAGTGGCCCTATAATAGAACTACATCATCAGCAATAAAACAGTGGCAGTCAGCATCTGAGCAACCTTATCTATTGGGCTACAAATGCGCCCTGACACTATCCCGAGATGACTTTTATTTTACAATTAGCCCTCTGGCACCGACCTGTGTTGCCTGTACAGCGAAGCATTTTGACAAGGAGAAAGCCGACCGGAATGTCTCTCATTTTTCCCTGTGCTGCCACAAGGGTAAAGTTCTTTGCCATTATTTATACCGTCACCATTCATACTTGACAAGTGTTTGATTCCGAGCAACAGGTACATAAGTTATTTTGCACTTTTTACTACACTTTTTTCATTTGCAGATCCTGTTTGTTTCCATCAACGCTGATGAGGAAGACCATGGAAGAATCCTTGAGTTCTTCGGCATGAAGAAGGACGAGGTTCCCTCAATGAGAATCATCAAGTTGGAAGAAGACATGGCCAAGTACAAACCTGCCAATGCGGAACTGGAGTCTGACAACATTAAGAGCTTTGTACAAGACTTCCTTGAAGGAAAACTCAAGGTTGGTTGAGACATGTGACTAGAATCCAAAAATTTAGGGATTATATGATTCATTTATAAGTTGAGTTGTTTAAAACTTAAAGGTTGTAAAGTGTAGCATTAAGATGGATTAATTTGAATATTTTATGATTCCCACATTATCATATAGACTTGTATAGATCAGACTTATTAGGCAGTTGAGGCTACAACAAACAATTTGGAAGAATGTCCTAATGAGTCCATTAGAGGGAACAAAACAACCTAATAACATCATAAATGAGTTCAATCTGATTTCTGATAGGACCAAAGTTAATTAAAGCATACACTTTAGACTGAACAAAATTAGGCTCTATAGCTGAAAATGTATTGATTATTTTTCCACAAATCAGAGGATATGTTATGCCTATAATTAAGTAAAATGTAAAATATTTTTAGCATATCAAGTTTGGTTGATTTTTTTCATATTTTTGTCCTGTAGTTGTACTGGTATAAGTATCTGAATTTAGGGATGACAATTAATTGTTTGTTTGTTGCAGCAACATCTGCTCAGCCAGGATCTGCCTGATGACTGGGACGCCAAGCCTGTCAAGACCCTGGTTGCCACCAACTTTGACGAGATTGTGTTCAACAAGGACAAGCTGGTCTTGGTAGAGTTCTACGCTCCTTGGTGTGGACACTGCAAGCAGCTCTCTCCCATCTACGATGATGTAAGTGATACATTACAACTATGACTAAGGGGTTAATCCCAAAGAAGAAAGAATCACCTTCAACTTATCATTCACCTTAATTACTTAGACAGCCCTTTACAACAACTGTTTATTTTAAATTGTGAAGAAATAGGAATAAACTTAAGAATATTAAAGAAAGAAATGTTTGGGCACCCATCCCAGCTTTTTAGCTTTCATTATGTGGAATTAATTTCAAAAGAGATGGAGTTCATAGCTAAGAAAATTAGATCTATATCAGCATATACCCAATACATACCCAATAAAAGGTCTAAAAACATAACACTGATATTTCCTCCTAATTTAGGACTATTCAGTCTACAATAAAGTGATTGTAGATGACCCAAGTAGGTTGTAGAGGAATGTCAGTTAAAAGCTGAAGATTGGAGTGAACTGAACTTGCAACACGTTTAGTGCGGTTGCGCGATGGCCAGCCATGACCGGTGGTGGGAACAGCTAATGCGCTGCTAGTTGAGTCCGCAAAAACTTTTAAATTTAGTTTCATCCAAATGAGAGGCATATTGTAGCATGTAAGCCTAATACGGTCCAGTCAATGTGGACGTTGTCTTACAAGAACTTGACAGATGAGCACTAAACAAAACTGCTAGCAGGCCGGAGGGAAAAAGCAAGGGTAAAAAACCTGGGTGTACCATAAAAAATATCGCACCAAAGGCGTCAAACACAATTATGAGGTTAGGTTCCTTCCACAATGCTTCAGTACAGTAACCATCATTATTCTATTCTATTTCACTAATTCCAAAATCCCACACTACACTAAATTTGGAAAGTCCCCACCACCGATAAAATAATCAGATCTGATAACGAATTATACTGGTTTGAAGTGTAAAATTGGAGAATTAAGCGGCAATCAGACACTACGTGTCCCGTGCGAGGCTGAGCTCACACTGAAGCAAGGCTGTTGGCATGGAAGGAAGATTCCTTCCCCGTCCCATTTGTGCCGGTTCCGTGGATCGAGATTTCTCACCCCACACGCTCCACCTGTTACTAGAATAGTTAACGAATAAAATGAATATCGACATTGAATATCTACATGTTACTAGAAGAGTTAACTAGTAAAATGAATATTACACTAGTTACCCTGTACGTTTATGTACTAATAAACATGATTTGATTTGATTTTTGATTTATAAAAATATCTACTTCCAAAGTAGAAAAATACCTTGTTGGATAAATTTATATTTGTGTTTTTCTTCAATTTTTCAGTTGGGAAAAGAATTTGAGAGCAGAGACGATGTTGTGATTGCCAAGATTGACTCCACGGCCAACGAGCTTGAGCACACCAAGATCACCAGCTTCCCCACACTCAAGCTGTACACCAAGGGAGACAATAAGGTAAGTTTTGACTTTAATCAAACAGATTAATTTTAAAGTGTTTCAATTTGTAGTAGGTTTGATTTTTAAGCGTCGTTAGCTGTGTCGAAGATAATTTAAATTTACAATGGACTCTCTCTGGTTAACCTTTTCAGGAACTGTCAGAAGCTTTGAACAGTTGTGTATTAAAACCACACAACATATCTGCAATGTTAGTAAACTACAGTATTGTGACTGAACAATAAAAGGAATAAAAAATCAACAGTGCTAGACAAACACTTTTGATTACAAAGCAGCTTGCATGTGTGAGCACCTGAGTCATGCCTAAGCGGCTGTTGAAACCAACCATGAGTAAATAAATATCCACCTAATATCTGACAAAGTAGAAAATGAAGTCCTCCTGCTTCCTCACCTTGACCGGATATCATTTAGACTTAAAACAAATATTTGTCATCAGATTTTAGTGAATTTAATTGTTGAATTTTTATTGCATAAAACTGACTGCTGTTTCACTATTGACTAGTAAAAGCCAAGCTCATTCCTTTTTTCATTGTCAGACAATATAGAAATTACCAGGCCAATGCATAGGCTATGTTCACTAAGCATGTTACATGTTTCTAACTGCATGTTTTACATGTTTTACTGAGAGTTTGTGTTTGTTCACAGGCTATTGAGTACAGTGGAGAGAGAACATTAAAGGGACTGACTGCTTTCATCAACAGTGGTGGAGTGGAGGGTGCTCCAGGCCAGGTAACTATCATTACTGCTTACCTTCAACTAACATATAGATTCAAGGATTTGATTTTACAATTACCAAAAATAAATAATAGGTTATAGTTTATGGCGTCAATCCTATTACAGTTGATGTACAGATGATATGTGTCTATGTAAACCTAACTATTTTGTTTTATTACTGTCATCCATACTGTGGGCAATAGTAGATCAAAATAATGACAATACCAAACAACAATATCAAATATTGACAATTAAGTTTTTTTACAATAAGCTGTGCCATTAATTTATAAAAGTCATTTTTCTATGTTCACAATATGCACCCTTGTTTGTTGTTCATATCAGAATGTCTGTATGGCTTCGGTTTAGATATTTCATGTCCTCTGTTAACTGTGTATTGTAACTTAACTTTGTCTTGCTGCATTAGATCTATTCGGAGTGGAAATTGGATTAAAAAAGGATGACATTTATTTGTAATATGCTATTCCAAAGGCTTGTAATCAGATAAACCATAAAATTATTGAGTGAGATGTATTAACTTGTAATATTATCACACATTTTGGAAAACTAAAATTACATTGTAATGCTACAATTATTGTAATGATGAACATCTAGTGAGTTGTGTTGAGACTTTGCAATGTTGGTAGGCACAAATATTAGACAAAAACAGTTGGATTCTAAAGGTTCTACTGTAATGTGCTGTTTGTAAAAAATGTAATGTTGTTCCAGGCTGAGGCTGAGGAGGAGGATGAAGACGACGACCTTCCCAAGAAGGACGAGCTGTAAGCAGCTCTGCCAGCGACTGCCTGAGACTAAACATACTTGTACATAAACTTACAGAACGTTGTTGTGGTTGTGTTAAATTTGGACTCGAGAGTGACGGATGACTCCCAACATTTAGTTACGGTTGCAACGAACGATCGTTCCGAGAAGGATGTACAGGATACTCCATAGTTCCAAATAATTCATTCCAATGTTTAGGATAACCGTGAATTTTTAAAAATTATATTTTTTCATACAGTTATAATTGTACTCCAAACTATTTTTATCGTGTGGGTGTGTGAGCGTTTGTCTTGGTACACTTCTAATTTTGTAAAAAGCACAAGTTAACTAGACCAGGGTGATCGGTTCAAAGAGGTCTGTAGGTTTATTTTGTTTTGTGTGATCTAAAAGGTCGGTTATTTATGTAGTACAAATTTGAGTGACATCACGAATTATTTGTACCTGCTTGGAAGAATTGAGATTCTTGATTTTTAGTTTTTGTAGTTTACGCATGGTTTTCTTATGAATGTCCCACTGTTTTGTAACACTTAGCAGGGTGTTGTATTTATTCCTAATTGTCTTCCGCAGCAAAATATATTTTAAGATTATTTTACTTGATAAGTTGATAATTGCATGTTTCGTTACTGTACAATTTCAATCCTACAGACCTCTACTCAAGATGGTGCATTTCGATTGAGTAGAATATTTTTTACTTATTAATTTATAGTTTTGTATTTCAGTATAATTAATGTTTTGGATTATATTCTGTAATAATGTTAATGCCATAAAGATTTCGAGATCTGTTTTACTGTTATAAATAGTTTATGGTTTTGTTAATAACTTAAATACATCAAAAACTGTGATGCTGTATCCAAATAATTTCTGAAATAAAATCTTTTTTTAATTAAGTTCTGATTGTTTTACTTTCAGAAAACCCGTAGAATTTTGTAGTATACAATAGTAGTACTAATTATAATCAGGCTAGTCTTTACTCTTTCAAGTTTAATTGGTAAAGATATGTACTATGTATGTCCATAAAGAATAAAAGAAAGTAATATATGCAGTTTAGTATTTCAAATTTAATATCTAGATATTAGTGGTGGTATTGGACATTGGTGCACTTTTAACATACACTATTGTAGACCAACCTACATAATATACCCTATTAGGTTCCATGGTCAATAAATATGCTGCGATAATTTATTGTGCTTATATTTAGCACATATTTTCACTCAAAAATAAACTGATAACATTTCTTTGCTTGGATACACAATTAGATAGCAGCCATAGGTCAAAAGTAGCTAAAATGGCCAACCAAATGTGCAATTTTAAAAGAATACACCCTGTCACATTACATCCCTGTCCGCTATTGATTACAGAAGATGCATCTCTTCCATCAAAATGTGAGGACCATGATGTGATTTTAACTCCTGATTTACTGAGCTGTCTCCAGGCCAGAGAGAGACGGTGAATTTGACTCTCGGCTTGGGATGTCTTTAAAGATCTAATAATCATAAATCAACAACTCTTAGCTTTGAAAGCAGAACCAAAGCCCCTTGCCATTCAGGTTTGTCACTTAGCTGCACATGTAGATGTAAGGCTATTTTTCACTAGCTAAAGCTAAACATATTCTTTTGATTTGTTGGTTGAATTTGACATAAACCGACATTGACGCTGAAAGAGATAATTACTGGATTGGGGAAATTAAACATCAAAGAAAGATTGAATTGTTTGATCAGATTTTAATGTTAAATAATTACAAATGGATACTTCAATAATTCACTACCAAATTGCAATATTATTTTTAGTATATTGCACACCTCCGACCGTTCTTAAATGGTAGTCAACCTTTAAACTTTGTAACAGCTAAACAATGAATTTAGATACTTTTAAGTTGTTAGTTGTACATATTTTCAAGAATAATACTGAAATAACAGTTTATTTTTTTGAAATATGAGATAACATCTACTCACCTATCTTTACTTTAGGAATTGTTGCCTTCCTAATACAGTTTTCAAAACCTAATAAACTAACTTAATATACCATGCATTTGGCCCCAAAACTTTTGTCATAAAACCGATTACCATATCCTTTCCTTTGACCATCAATAAACACACGTTGAAGGGGTAAACCAAGTAATTTAGTTATAGGAACTTTGAGCTATTATTGAGGATAATTTAGTCAATGTGTTTGGGATGCATTGTACAACGTCCAAGTGTCATGATGTCCAATGATATAAGTCTATGTCACGACTTCCGGAATATAATTCTTGAGATGTCTCACAACGTCCGATATAAAATATTGGACTGTTGCATAACGTCCAAATCTCATCATGTCCAAAAGTACTGTAACTGCAATAAAAAAAGACCTTCTACAAGCTCTGGACGTCATTAGATTGGTCGTGAAACAGCACACTTTACACCTTTTAAAAAGTTCCAGTTGCACGACATGCAATAACTCAGCGCTGTCCCACGACGTCCAGAGCGCCTGCACACTGTGAAAACTGTTTTACCATCATTATTGAATAATAACCCAAAGGAGCTCTGGACGTCTTGCGATAGCGCTGAGCTAATGGACGTTGTACAACTGGCAGCGGCTTTGGACGTACTGCTACTGCTAAGTTTTTAATAGTATGATGTGCGCTGTCGCACGATCACCAATCCCATGATGTCCAAAGCTTGTAGAAAGAATAATGTTTCTTGCAATTACTGTTCTTTCGGACGTCATGAAACAGCCAAATAGTTTATATTGGACGTCGAGAGACAGCTCACAAACTATATGTTGGACCACACTCCCTCTGTTTGAAGTGATATATACATAAAAAAAATATATTGTATACATTATTCTTATGATGAGCATTTTTATATATATGACATACATATGACAAGATGAAACAGTGACCGTGTTCCTTTAGAGTGTCTTATAAATTTGTTTTGCTGAGTAATTTGTCAATTTATTTTAGAAGGTGGGCCTAAATGTAGATCTATATAATTAATTGACATGTTTGTTACATTGTCAAATAGCTGTTAATAGAAACTTTTTATCGTACAAGAACACAGGACAGACATCCCTTACTTAAACCAATGCAACCCAAAATTTCAAGATAATTCTTATTTTACCTATTACTTAACCAAGAAACCTTTTAATTATCGACAAAGTTTTTGCAAATAAAAATTTTACTAGAAACATACTATCATTAAACTCCTCTATAAAAACAAATACAGCACTAGTAAATAAAAGTGCTTGTCAATATATAACATTGATATAGAATTAATAAATTAATAGTTTTACTTAAAACTACTTCTTAGCCCTAGATAATATACTACAGTAAACACTATTGGTGTTTTATTTACAGTGAACATTTTCCTATTATGTAGTTTTCTTCCCTTTTTACTGTTTACAGTTTTTTTACTGTGATGTCACAGTATATTTGATTTGTACATTTTTAACAGTAGGTAGTTAAATGTTAGCAGGACAAAGTTAAAAAAATTCTAGCTGATAGGTAGATTTGTGTAGTTCATAAATCTAGAGTTATATCACATACATCTAACAAATTTGCCATTTGGAAACAATTCATTTAATGAATAGCAGATGTAATAAAATGAAATAAAGTTTGAAATAATGTACTGTTTGAAATAAATAACCAAAACCACAGTGGCGGGGAAGGGTTCTTCTGCGGATGCGCATCCCATTTGCCACTCTTAACTGACACAATATATTCCTAGATTTAAAAATGTAAGGTATACATATTCTATACAAACAACTAGGATCCTGAAGTTATTTTTTCAGGTTTAGCTAACTACTAGAATTTTGTTCTGCCATCATCACTGTTGAGATTTCTTTACAAAAGAGGTCAGTAAATAACATGTTTTAGATGTTAGGCCCAGAATTAGTTTATTGCTTCCAGGCTGTACTTTTATCTTTACTCACAGCAGCTATGTAGTAACACATTTCTTGAACCTGAAACCCATTAAATTTACTTTAAACCCTTACTGAACGTTGCAGTTAACCTGAATGACCTGTCTTAGCACTAACCTTATTGATGAGACAAGTCACTGATTAACCGATCCATAATTTAACTGTCCACAATTCTAATCCAACCAAAAAATGTCAGGGTAAATTCCCAATCTAATTCCAGACCTGAGCTTTATTGACCTCTTTTACAAAGTTCCACACCCTACCGCAGCAGACTATTGTAACATGGATCTACCAGTGTACGTCATAGCCTCCGAGCCGTGAGAATGTTTACGCGAATGTTCTCTGACCAGGTGGTCTATCGAGAGGCTGTGATTGGATGCGGCGAGTGCTGACTGCAGCCGAGACGCGAGGTAGCACATGAGGAATGCGGAGATGAACAGAAGACAACCCAGCGCTGCGGAGATTAGCAGAAATGTGCTGCAGGAGTTCTCCATCGCCACTGTGTGATGGTACAGATCTGCAAACAAGCGTTGTTTGAGAATAGTTTTGATGTTGGAAATAGAAAAAAAGTATGAAAACACAGGAAATTTTGAATATGACTCTGCAGATTGGACAAGTAGTGGGTGAAAGTTATTTCAATTACCGGTAGGTATTGAAGTAACTAATTGTAAGTAAGTAATCAATAGTCCTTCAAAATCCCTGCATTTTAAAATTAGTCACAAACCATTGTGAGCATCATCTAAATTTAAAAAAAAATATTTATAAATAAAATTTCATTGGTAGTTTTGGTAGATTAGAATTGACTAGAAACGTTGCTTTTCTCAGCTACAAAATGAACATCAGACAATGTATCACAAACTAGTCTACTTATGCTATAGTTGTTAAAAACTACATAACATTGAGGGAAATTAGGACACAGCTTTTAGGCCATTTTAAAGCCAAGTTAGTCGGATAAGTGTGATTTGTCGTTACTGAATTTAAGACCACTTTGCTTTTTAGCTATCATAATAAATTTAAATCCATAACCCTACTTAAAGACATTTAGCAGTATATAATGACTTTTTATTGGAGTTAAATTTTAAAATGTTTAAATTGTCAAGACATGATTACCAAGCATTAGACCTATGATTTTTTTACTACAACATTACAACTGTAATGGACCAGACCTCCTTCAAGTCTTAGATTGTTTGAGGGTTATTGGCGAAAACAAGCGACTTTAAATATCCCCAAAATATAACTGATGAGCCAATTTATTCTAACTTATAAATCAATCTTCGGACAGATGGCTCATTTGGTGCATTGTCCCAGCCATAAATAGCGCGCAGCTTCCGTACTTGTAGTGCACTTTATCTATGCCCACGTGTTGTTCCGTCGTGTAGCGATTCATGACTACAAAATGGGACCTAATACTGATAACATCGCTGATAATTTGGGAATTCCTATTGAAATACAGATAAGGATAAGACGCTCCTCAAATCCGGTGTTCTTACTGGGACACCCTTTATTTATCTTCTAAGAAGTTTATGCCTATTTCAATAGCAGACTCTTACCTCCTGGCATGAGAACAGTGTACTCGATGTTCTCATGAAACTTTGTATACTGAGTGTTGTTGCGGAACTGATCAGACATTGTGCCGCTCGGCATGTTAGCACTCAACGCTCTCCGTCGCCTTCCCTGTCCACTCGGCTCAAACAGATCAAGGCAGTACTCCTAGAAAACACCCAAAAATCAATATGAGTAATTTTAGTACATCCACTGTAAGATCTTGTGGATTTAATTGCTCAACATTTAGTTCTAGATTTTATAAGGACACAAGGAGTGTGGTGAGAAAAAACATAGTGTAAAGGTGTACTCGTAAAAAATATCCTATCTCGGCTGAATAAAGTGTTTTTCTTTATTCTGGTTAGTTTGCAGGTTTAACTACAAATTAATTGGTTTTGTTAAAAGTTTCAAAAGTTGTTGTAACATCAACACTTTATGAGTAACTTTGACACCACATTATAATTCTATATAACTTACTATTTATTTTGTAGTTTTACTGTAGATTGTATCATTTAAGATTTTGTTATGTCTGTACTAACTAACTGTTAGTTCCATACTGAAAGAGGAACTATATGATACCTGCAAAAAAATTTCAACTTTGAAATAGATTTTTATTAGGAACTTAAAACAAAATTCTATTTTTGAAATTATCAAAGCAAAAAAACGTCTGAATATTTTCAGTTTTACATGCATTGTATTTTTCTGACCTGGTAAATTACAGTTATCTAGTTTCTTATTTCTATAATATGTTGAGAATTGATTGAAAAGTTTGCCATTAACTGTTTTAATTTGATTACATTGAAAATCTTGTCCCCACAGTCAAAATACTGAAATGAAGTAGCCCATGCTCCCAGCCCAGTGTGTTTCACAAATCATTTGATTGAAAATACTCCTGAACTTTCCAAAAAATATTTGAAATGTACATTAGCTCCAAACATGTATTTATATATTTATTAAAGTTTTTATCTTACAGGTTGGCAGTCCACAGCATCCATGCAAGCTTTGATCTGAGAATGTATCCACAGAGTTGATCTTTCCTTCATTGTACTGAGCAGAAATGCTTCAAAGTCTAGAAAAACCTCATTGTGCCGGTCTCTATATCTGGCAGGTTGATGAGGGATGATCGCTACAAAGTCTCGATTACGACACCTAAGAAACACACATTAGTTTAGATTTACCTTTGTTCTTGTTGCCTGAATACTTGTAGGTTGTAGGAAAGATAAGGTGTCACCCTATGCATTTCACCACCTTGTGTGGCATCTTCATCTCTAACGCTATGTATTCTATTACTACAAAAATATTTACACTAGTATCTGGATTGAGTCGATTGGACAACGAGACAACGGATATGCGACAGAGTCATGGTTAGAGGTCTTTCTTCCTCTGTTTCATTTTTTGGACTCCACTGGCTTTGATACACCTGCTACACTGTAGTATTTAAATTTTAAAGTCATAATATTTTTAATGACAGCACGTAACGTAAGCTCTAGCTTATCGAATGAAAGCAACTATACATTGCACAGCGGCGTCAGTTCCTAAATAGCACTGCTAAAACATTCATATTTTACAATTCTCTAATCAATCAATCATGTATGTGGATGCATGAGTAAACACCCCGTAGAAACAAATGTTTTTGGACCATATGTCTGCAATAAGTTGGACCTGAATAGCAATTTGTAGTGGAATAATTAGTTTTTTTTTCACTAACTTAGAGTGAATTTAATAGGTACTTGTTATCATACTAACCCTCCCTTGACTAGGGCCACACTTCCTGCTACGTGAGGATCGTCAGGGTCTGGTGAAACTGTCACTTCCATCAGCTTCACATGCTTCCAGGCTGGAACACAAAAACAGTGTTATGAGTGAGGTTTTCTGGGTTTTACCGTCAGGTTTTTTTATGTTTTGTAGGTAAAGAATATTACTATTATATATACAGGGTGTCCCGTAACTCTCTGGACATATGTATATAGCGTTATTCCTTAGGTCAAGACAAACACATTTCACCATAGGAACATGGGTCTGTGGGGTCTAGTTTACCGACTGTCGGTATTTATGTGTTTTTTACAAAAAAACTAATAACTCCTAAACGGTTTGAGATACAGCTTTGATATTTTACAAAAATGTTTATCTTATTAAGACATTTTATCGTCAGAAATTATACTAAAAAATCATTAACCGTTTCAAAATGGCGGCCATTTAAAATTTTTGATGCCAAATTTCACGAAAACCATTAACTTTACAAAAAAAGTGCAAGAGGCAAAAAAGTTTGTAAATTTTATGTAGTTTTCAATTATACCTTATTTGTTAAGATTGGATAAATAACAACAGAGAAATGTCTTCTTTTCCAAATGCCTGACCACTTTTCTCCATTTAAACAATGCTAATACTCCTCTAACGTTGTTCAGCATTGTTTAAAAGGAAAAAGGTGGTCATACATTACGAAAACAACTAGTTTCTCTGTTATTATTTATCCAATCTTAACAAATAAGGTATCATTGAAAACTACATAAAATTTACAAACTTTTTTGTCTCTAGCACTTTTTTTGTAAAGTTAACGGTTTTCGTGAAATTTGGCATCAAAAATTTTAAATGGCCGCCATTTTGAAACGGTTAATGATTTTTTAGTATAATTTCTAACGATAAAAGGTCTTAATAAGATAAACATTTTTGTAAAATATCAAAGCTGTATCTCAAACCGTTTAGGAGTTATTAGTTTTTTTGTAAAAAACACATAAATACCGACAGTCGGTAAACTAGACCCCACAGACCCATGTTCCTATGGTGAAATGTGTTTGTCTTGACCTAAGGAATAACGCTATATACATATGTCCAGAGAGTTACGGGACACCCTGTATAATATTATCTTATACAGGGTGTCCCGGAACTCTCTACCAATATTTTAGGGCATTGTTCCTGGGTAAGAAACATATCTAAATATCATATTTAAATTGTCCGGAAGTCCTTAGTTACTCAGATAGCCACCATTTTGTTTTTTTCACTTATTATTTTTTTTCTGAAAATTGGTTAAACATACGAAGTTGAAACTTTGCACAAACATTTATGACAACTAGACAAAGCTACAAAAAAATTATGACGATTTTTCAAATTCATAAAACAAAATGGCGGCTGTTTAAAATTTTGTTTCTTAAATTACTCGAAAACTGTTGATGTTACAAAAATTTTACAAGAATAACATTTTTAAGGCAATTGTATTACAAATCGATCGACACCTTAATCTTTAAGATCGGACGAGTATTAACTGAGATATGGCAGTTTTAGTGATACGTGACCGCTTTCAGCATGCGCTGCAACTAATATCCGGCGGTCACGTATCACTAAAACTGCCATATCTCAGTTAATACTCGTCCGATCTTAAAGATTAAGGTGTCGATCGATTTGTAATACAATTGCCTTAAAAAAGTTATTCTTGTAAAATTTTTGTAACATCAACAGTTTTCGAGTAATTTAAGAAACAAAATTTTAAACAGCCGCCATTTTGTTTTATGAATTTGAAAAATCGTCATAATTTTTTTGTAGCTTTGTCTAGTTGTCATAAATGTTTGTGCAAAGTTTCAACTTCGTATGTTTAACCAATTTTCAGAAAAAAATTAATAAGTGAAAAAAACAAAATGGTGGCTATCTGAGTAACTAAGGACTTCCGGACAATTTAAATATGATATTTAGATATGTTTCTTACCCAGGAACAATGCCCTAAAATATTGGTAGAGAGTTCCGGGACACCCTGTATTTATTATTGTTAATGATATAATTTATGTAATACTGTAGCCTGATACATGTTCTTCAAATCACATACTCTTACATCGGTTGCCAGTTGTGGTTAGTAAAGCAATTTAAATGTAAAAAATAGTAATTCCTGAAGACCATAAGCCACTTCACACACTGCTACTCTAAATTGACAAGTGGATAAGTTTCTTGCTGTAACAAAAAAAGTGCTCGTTGGTTTGTCAACGGGTGTTACATCAAATTTTTTTTTTTAAACACAATAGTAATCATTTGTTGTTAGAAGTGTTTCAAATATTTTACTACAACAGATTCCCACAAATAACTCCTCAGCCATCATATAGCTCAAATAAAGCCATCAGAAAGTTTTATCCGCCTAAAAACCCTAATCTGATGATCCCCCACCTCATTGTGATCACCTCTACAACAGTACCATCAGAAAAAAGAAAAAAACAGACCAGAAAAGAGAATTATCCCTACTTTCACTCACATAACTGGTGTAACTGGTACATCGTACATCTCATACCTGATTGTGGATTTATCCTTGCTCGAAGCTGCAACTTTGTTCCTATTGGCACTGCCTGGTCAACAGGTAGTTCAGAACTAGAGTTGGTCATTCTAGGTGGAGCCTCCTTGTACAGAGCCACCTCGTACTCCAGACGACCAGGTGTCTCCTCCACTACACCAGACACTCTAGCTCCATGTGGACTATACATACATGAATGTCAATAATGTACATAGAGTTGGTCATCCTCCTTGTACAGAGCCACCTCGTACTCCAGACGACCAGGTGTCTCCTCTACTACACCAGACACTCTAGCTCCATGTGGACTACAGATACATAAATGTCAGTAATGTACATAGAGTTAGTCATCCTAGGTGGAGCCTCCTTGTACAGCGCCACCTCGTACTCCAGACGACCAGGTGTCTCCTCTACTACACCAGACACTCTAGCTCCATGTGGACTATACATACATGAATGTCAATAATGTACATAGAGTTGGTCATCCTCCTTGTACATAGCCACCTCGTACTCCAGATGTCCAGGTGTCTCCTCTACTGCACCAGACACTCTAGCTCCATCTGGACTACACATACATGAATATCTGTTATCTACATAGAATTGGTTATCATAGGTGCTCCTCGTACTCCAGACGACCAGGTGTCCTTTACTACTTGATAAACTCTAGCTCCATGTGGAGCACAGAAAACGTACTTACGTTTTCTGTGATGTGGAGTGTGAACCCTACTACATATACATGATTGTCAGCAATGTACATTGCGATAACATAGAGTTGATCATCTAGGTGGTGCCTCCTTTTATGAAATAATATCAAAAACATGCCCACAATTATTTATATTTGCATTAATCTTACAAATTCATATAGTTTTCACATTTTTTTAAGAACAACAATTAAAATCACCTCGCATTAATTAATTTTTTTATGTCGAGTTGGAGAAGGCATAACCCATCTCACAGTTGTACAGTTGTAAGTTATTATTCAAACATTATTGCAATACTTACAAGCTGCCGGCGAAGCCTGCTGCTTTGTTCTCTATGATCGTCGGCTCTGGTGGCTTGCACATGATGATGAGTTCTTGATCTGACATCATCACAACCCCCGGGAACTGCGGGAACCATATCCTCACGTGGACAAACCCCTGCAATGACGTACAGGTCACAGTTTAACTGCGGGGAGTTGGCGTATGCATGTTCACACTAACTTTATTTACGAGTGAAAAATGTGTTTGGCTAATAGAATAAGGAGAAAAAAATCAAAAACAGATCTTATTTACGAAGCACCAAGCCATCACATATCTACAATTTATTTACGCCACACTACAAACCTCCAACGTTGGGTTTGGTTTTAACAAACTTCCCAGCATAAGGATTTAGTTCAGTAAACAGCTGTTTGCCGCCAGCTTAATCATATGTGGTTTCATTACGTAATACCATTGACTATTGGATAACTGTACTGTAACGAGTTTTTACCGGAAACCAACCAGCTGATTGTATATTTGGCAATGATTGGTTATAAACAAAACCTTAACCTTTGTGATGTTTGTGGTGGCAGCCGTTATGAGTAGTGATTGTTAGTCCTTTAGTCGGTGGGAATATAAGGATTTGTAGGCCTACATATTTTTACTTTCTCCCCCTATACATATGATATTACTAGCTGTAACCCGCGGGCTTTGCCCCGTTTAACTTCTTAATTTTCAAGATTATCTCGTTCGCATGGCTCAATCACGTCCTGGTTGAAGTTTGTTCGCTACGCTCACTCACCTTTAGGTTGGAGCTCGTTCGCTGCGCTCACTTGCCTTCAGGTTAGCTCGTTCTCTACGCTAACTCGCCTCCAGGTTAAAGTTCGTTCGCTACGCTCACTCACCTTTTGGTTGCAAATTAGCTGTTGTCATAAATGTAAAAGAAATAATAGGTAGTGCTGCACCCTGTTGGTAATCCTTGTAACTTTAATGCTATTGAACATCATAGAACAGAACCAACTTGTTTAGTTGAAACAGCTGTTATGATTCAATAATTCCATTTCTCATAAGGTTAACATGGGAAACTCCAGAGCCACTGGGGCGGAGCCCGAAAGGATTTTTGAAATAAAAATATGCCTATATGTTAATCGGGAATGTGAGCTATCATCATGCCAAATTTCAGCCCAATCCGACCAGTATTTTTCGCGTTCACTTGTCACAAACATACATCCATACATCCATACATCTATACATCCAAACTTTCTCATTTATAATATTAGTAGGATATGGAGAAAGTATTATTTTCGTAAACATTTTTGAGTTTGAGTTTTGAGTGGATATATCCGCTTTGGGTCCCCCTGAACCCAAAAAGTGGTTTTCGAAGTGATGTCTGTGTGGGTGTGTGTGGATGTCTACAGAGCTACAGAGCACACCTGTAGTCCGATTTTGATGGAATTTGGTATGTAGGTACTACGAATGCTATAAAAGACCCGGTATGGATCCTAAACATAAACAAATGACGTTTTTGGCCCGAAAGTAAACAAAACCATGTCAATTAATGCATAGTATAGGCATTTTGTTTACTTTTGGACCAAAAACGTCATTTGTTTATATGTTTATGGTCCATATACCGGTATTTTTTTTTGTATTCGTGGTAGGTACTAATCCATGGTATCTCCAGTTTTTTTTCGAAATTTAGATTCTTAATGGTTATTTTCCCTTAAAACTCCATAAAATAACGGAAAAACCGGATGTTCTAAAAAATAGCCCGAACGACTTTGATAAAAATTTAGCATGTTATAATCCTTTAAATTCCTTTAACCAAACAATATGGTACAAATCCCATTTCCGTAAAAATTGCGGTTCAAAAGCTATTGTAACTTATGTTATTTTCTCATAAAAACCCCCATAAAAGAGCAAAAATCGGATTTTAGGAAAAAAGCCGGTTTTGATTAAATTTAACGTGTTATGGTCCTTATAGTTCTAAACGAAATAGTGCAATTCCCCATTGCTGTAACAATTACTGTTCAAAAGATATTGCAACTTTTGTATTTTTTTTTCTACAAAATATCATACAGGGTGGGGCAGGGAAATATCCCTACTTTTAAGATGGCACTGTGAGTAGTATGGGTGTACTGGAGGAATGGGGTTAGGCTCAAATGACGCTGTTGCTTTGGGATTTTCTAAGAATATCACTTTCAGTAGTAGACATGGCTTACTCGAGTGAGCAATGTGCTTTTGCACTCGAGATGCATTTTTTTTTCAAAAAAATCAGTCTATTGTTGCTATGCAGCTAGCGTGCACTGCGAACTTGTTATCGGATGGCCTGCCGCAAAGCTGTTACATTTTGGTGTGGGTGAAGGACTTCCGTGTACGTGGTGGTGTATTGCGAAGGATATTTGGTGCTCAAAAAACCATCCGAACTCCTGAAAACGTTTACCTTGGCAGAAGATCGATTTTGCAGTCTTCTCAACGTTCTGCTTGTAAACATGCATCCGCGCTGGCGTTGCCTAATCTTACTGTGCCTCGTATTCTCCATGAGGACCTACACCTCCGTCTATTAAAGCTTGTAGTTGCTCATGAACTCACACAACGGGACTGGCAATAACGTATGAAGGCATGTGAAATCTTAATTGCGGGACAGTCTCATGTTGCTCGGGTTTTGTTTAGTGACGAGACACAATTCCATATTACTGGAGCGGTAAATAAGCAGAATATGCTCTATTGGAGCCTAGGGTAGTTTACGAAAAGACCCTAGATGCCTTGAAGGATGCATATCACCTTGAGGTTGGCCGCACTCCACAACAAATGCTTCACAGCGTTATGATGAACTCCAGAACCCGAATACACCTGTATTTACGATTAGGGACACCATATGCAGGATATGCTGTTTAAAACCAAGTAAAGTTATATTAAAATAAACTCCCAGATGTAACCTTTTAATCCCAATATAAAGTTTGGTTCTAATATTCTTGGTTGTCTTTTAATGTACCTTCAAAATTAGGGATACTTCCCTGCCCCACCCTGTACATAGTTAATCCCACTTTACCCATGATAAAGGTTGTTGACAAGCTTATGGGAGAAAGTATGTGTCGGATTGCTGATACCGTTTATTTACCGTTTATGAGCCCCCAGAGGGGAGGTAAATGCTCCGTGTTGGTATCGGCATTTTCAAGTTGGCCACAGACATGGTCGACTGGGCATCGGGTCCCAGTGACATTCCTTTATCCAGGATGGAGGGGTGTTTAGCTCTAGGAGAGATGGAAGTACATCATAATCTCTAACCTACCTGTGTCTGTGGTTCTTTGGGCTTCGGCCTGCTTGTTGTGTGCGACCAGCATTCAGTGGGCAAATCCTCGACTTTGGAAGTAACCTTTCCTGGAGGTGAAAACGGGCAAGTACCCGCAGCTCACGGGGACACTCAAGGGCAACGTAACTTTCCGCAGTGTGAGGGCAACGGTTTGTAGGTACTTATGCAAACCTATCCCTGTCTCTGAGCACGGACGGTATGGTTATCTTGAGTGTGGGGGGTTCTTCCCGGAACCTCAATTGAGTCAAGGGTGTCGCCACCTCTGGTGGATAGGTTCATCCGGGTGGGTCCCACTTCTATACCTGCCTCCTTTTGGGAAACCCTGATGGCCTGGCAGTGATGTTGGGTCTGACGGGCAAACGAAGTAGATCGGGTGCTGGGTCCGAGCCCGCCAGGGGTATCTGGGGATCTATCGCTCTGGTTATCTCTGGTTTCCCAGCAATGGGTAAGGCCTCGATCGGGCAGCGGTGTAAATGGGAGGTTGGGGTTCCCCCCGTCAGCGTGCTGATGGTCCCCTTCCTCCTGGCTATTGATGGCGGGTTCTGCCTGTCAGGGATTAGATAGGTCCCGAGTGTTGCTTGCACTAAATGCGTCGGGGCGCTCTACTATGGACCTCTAGGTTCCGACCTAGTGGAACCCAGGTGGAGTGACGCTTAAACAAGCAGCCGGAATCCCTGGTTAGGATTGAGGGGCAACCCTCTTTCCGAAGGGTCTGCTTCGGCAGCCGGCGAGCCTGATGACCTTAAGTCATCCGCCCATGATGTGCTAAAGGTTGATGCGTAAGCTTCGGCCTACATCATGGGGCCCGGGTATGTCCTGAAGGATAGGTACCGGGTAAGCAGTCAGGGGGCTTCGGCTCTCATGACAACAAATGTAAATGTAAATGTAAATGTAAATGTAATACCGTTTATTTATCGATAAGTTAGCTTAGAGTTTAGGGTGGCGTCAAATATCGTACATCACTCATCCAAAATGTGTTTACCGGACTCGTATGGTAATCTCGCACTCAACTTCGTCTCGCACGGGAACGACCACACTCGTCCGGTAAACCCCTATTTCCAGTATTAGTAACGTAATATACTATTGTAACTAACATTGTGGTACCGGAAAAACTAGAATGTCATATTATATTTTATATATTTTTTCCAATATCCTATACATCTCTTGTTTTAACTTCATTCAAAAATCATTAAGTAAATATTTACTTTTTGTACTAGAGTAAACAGAGCCTGACGATGGAAACCTAGTTTCCGAAAGCGCTTGGGAATAAAACAAATTATTTTATATTGGCCTTGTTGAACATTTAAATTTAGTTATACTTATACATTTCATTAGAATGTCATATATTAAGTTTTAGGTACATGAATTAAAATACATCTTCCCCTATTGCAATTGAATTTGTTAGTAAATTTAGCTTGTTTAATTGTCCATATTCCCTCCTTTAAAGTATTCGTTGTGTTTAGCGGTTGTTAAATTGAAGTAATGAAATACGATGTTGAACACGAATTTCAAAGAAAACTGTCCCTATTTATAGATTCCTAAATTACAGGTCAATACAACTTTGGCTGTAATGAGTGAAAGGATGTAATTTAAGCTATACCATCTTGTTATAATTAATTAAATACTATATCACAACATAAACAAATATGTGCAAACTTGCCTCTTGAACAAAAATATTAATCGGTGTATTGTGCAAAATAGTTATATAAATATAATTATAGATGAAACAGCTTTTTTGTGAAATTTTCCTATTTATTTAATAAAGTCAAAATCATATATTATTTGGCGATATATTTCGCATTTGTTTTGAGTTTTTTCAATGACGAATATCAAAATAAATATCTATCTATGTAACATGAGATTTTTTCAATGGCGAAGAACAAAACAATGATTGAGAGACAAGTACAATGGTAGTAAAAACTACCAACAAAGTAAACTCAAAAGTAAATTGGGGAACGGGACCCAATTGTGGGGAAGTGGGTCATGAAGATGACTGATCGTCGAATGTTGCTGACACCTACAACGGAGATAACCATTAAATATTTCCTTGGCAGACATTATTTGGTCGTCAACGTCAGAGTCTACAGAGCTGCCTGCGTTTATGAACCGTTTAGGTATAATGTAACGATGGTAAATCGTCATTTTGGGCGTCATCAAGAGGCAAATAGAGTGAAAAAGTTGAGATAGAACTTGTTTCGGCTTTCTTAGGCTATAAAAGGAGACCATAGAGTAAACTTTATACTAGTTAATACAGTCTAGAGAGCACTGCAAACTGTAGTTGTGTCTACAAAGATGGTAGCCTGTTTTGCATGACGCATGTATGTATTAGATGTAAGGATTTTGTTCTGTAGCATTTGCTGTTGCAGGATGATGCTCTTATTATTTTAATACAACAACAACAATTTGAGTCCAATCGGCATTGTAGTTTTTTTTAGTTTATCTCATACAAACACACAGACTCACAGACACCACCTCTTATTTATAAGAGTATAGATAACACCACAACAACAACAACAACAATAATAATACAAGAACACCATACTGTAAGTAAAGGTTTCAAAATCAGGAATTTAAAATAATATATCTATTTGTCACTGGAAAAAATTAAAAATAATTCTTCGAATTGTTACGAATAAACAGTAAACGCATACTCTTATCTAACTGTAAAAGGTTCGTTGGAAGACGGCAGCGGAGTCAAAGTGATGTTATCAGTGCACGAGTGTAAAGGGTGATAAACAGACAAAAACTCGGTTAGGTTGCGTAGGTCTTAATTACTGGCGAACGCTTGGGCAGTGAACCTTGCAGTAACTGTACAGGGACTGTTTACCTCCAGACATCTCAACAATACTACGATACTGGGGCAAGGAGAGATTCGGTTGTGAGCAGCGAAAGGTAAACGATCAGGAGGAATATTTTGGCAACCAACAAATAACGGTATCAGCAATCTGACACATACATTCTCCCATTAGCTTGTAAACAACATTTATCGTGGGTAAGCGATGGGAGTAACTATGATATTTTATAAGGAACAAATCACAAAAGCTGCAACATCTTTTGAACCGTAATTGTTACAGCAATAGGGGCTTTCACTATTTTGTTTGGAATTATAAAGACTTTAACACATAAATTTTAATCAAAACCGGCTTTTTTTCCTAAATTTTTATCAAAATCGTACGGGCTATTTTTGAGAAAATTCAATTTTCTATTATTTTATGGGGTTTATGGGAAAATCACTATTACAAATCTCCACTAAAAATCTAAATTAAAAAGAAATTAAATTACACCTGGAGATACCATGGATTAGTACCTACATACCAAATTTCATCAAAATCGATCCACAGGTGTAGTCAGTAGCTATGTACACATCCACACACACGCAGACATAACTTCGAAAACCACTTTTGTGGGTTCAGGGAGACCCAAAACGGATATATTCACTCAAAACTCAGACTCAACAATTTTTACGAAAACAATACTTTCTCCATACACTAAGGGGGGGGGGAGAAATAAATATATATTCTATAATAACTGTTGTATTTTAAATGAAAGCGCAGGATCAAGATGTATGCACGTGCAGACATACTAGTGTGCAGGAATACGACTGGGCTCTCTTTAACTCTTAGGAGAAATCGTTTTTATCGTGATTTTTCAGCGGGTAACACAGACGGGTACGTTTATCATTTTTAGTCATTTTTAGTTAGAATGTCGAACTATATGGCACAAATACAGAGCAGAAATATTCAGCGCACAATTTCTAGCAGATTAGTAATTTTAAAATGGCAGCCATTTGACTTTTTATAACTTAAATAACTCAAAAATGGATTATTGTTAAAAAAAAGTCAAGGACACTTTTATTTAGCATTTAAAATTCCTTATCAAACAATAAAAAAAGATCGAAAAAATAACTTTTTTGGTTAAAAATAGAGCAAGCGTTAGTCAGGGTGCAATTTATTTTGCCTTATTTTACAACTAAAAACCGTTTTATTTCAGCTATTTGTCATCCGATCCTTTTGATCTTGGTGTCGTTTAGGGAATTCCACATGCTAAATAAAAATATCCTTGACATTTTTTTATATTAATAACCATTCATTATTATTACTAATAATAATTATTATAATTATTAATTAATTATTTAATTAAAATGGCCGCCATGTTGACATTTCTAATCGTGCCAACTTAATTTTCTTTTCTACAATATTTCTTGTGTACGTTAACATGCTTACCAAGTTTCATAATCATCGGTTCAAAAACTGCAAAGATAAAAATATTTATGTATAAAAAACAAAATGGTGAATAACTGGGTAAACACATTTTTGGACATACCTTCACATACATTTTTCCTTAGTATGAGGATTCATCTCCCAATGTCCTGAATCGTGTTTTATGGACATAAAACTCGTGGTACTGTTTTATACAGTGGCCAAATGGACAGATCAGTTAGACAGGGGGCCTTTGACTGTTATAATAGTCCATTAACTAATTAGATTACCTAACTAATTTACATTATTATCTATGTTTTACTCACATTCCTCTTGAGCACTCCGCATCGGGCGAAGTTGGTGACCAGCAGACTGTAGGCCAGCCCTGTGAGATCCTCCGGGTCCGGTCGGATCTGACACTCCGCGTCCAGCAGAGGATCGATAGCTCGGTCGTCCGCGAACAGTGGCGCCCCCTTGAACCCCTCGGGCTTCCGCAGCTTGGCGGAGATGTAGTCCTTCCCTATCACCTTCCCTTGCCGACCCTCCGACCCCGTGAAGGTGCATTGTATCTCTGACACTGCAATGAGGGAATGTTTCTGAGTTAGAAAAATGTGTATGACTTTCATGTTCAAGAAATAGGCATGAGTTACATAGAAAGGACGGACTCTTTCTACCAACCATGCGAGCCCCGTGAAGGTACATTGGATCTCTGACACTGCAATGAGAAAATGTTTCTGAGTTATAAAAATTTGTATGACTTTAATTTTTAAGAAATGTTTCTCATATAGGGATGAGTTAAATTGCATGGAAAAGATGGACTCTTTCTGCCAAGCTCCAGATGGTGCAATAACAGAATATTAGAAAGAGAGAAGTTGAAAAAATATTTACGACTATGACTTTTATACCGGAGAATTTTTCTCATGAAGTGATGAATTAAAGTATATTTTTTATATGATTCTGAAAAGTACATTTGGTGGCTAACGATATTTGCGATGAACAAATTTGAACCCATCCATCAGTTAAAGACAAACTCTCTTAAAAACAAATACTCTCTATGGTTGTGTTTTCAGCTTGCAGCAAAAATACCCTTTTACGATTTAGAAGGATCTTTGCATATGCTTTAGCGTTTAATCATTCCATTTTTCGAAAACTACGTTACTATAGGTAGTCCAGTGATCGAAAACTTGACCAAAAATATGTTATGCACAGACTTCTCTATTTTCACCCCACGCTGTAAATAAAACATATGATTGAAATTTCTTCCATTTGTTTTGATTTTCTGATTATATTTTGTTGCCATTGGCCCATGTTAATTTTTATAAAATTTTAAGTTCATTTTTTATGCTTATTTTCGAGCCTATTTTAATTTATAAAGAGATTCTGCAAATCTACAGGAACATATCTTTCTAACATTATGAGTAGGTTTTCAAGAAACATGCTTGCCTATCAATAGTATATAGATAGGGAAAAATTAATCATAACTCTAATATTTCTAAACATTTACCTACAAACATCATTTACTTTAGTACCGGAACTGACAGTAGTACTAATAAATAAATCACCTATACCCATTACATTAGCAATTTCATAGTGGCATTTTATTTGTCGATAATTATTAACAAATAATTGACGATCAACAATTATTGATTCTTTGGGGGCTTAAATGTTTTACTTGGAACATTAGCTAATTTACTTCAGACCACCATTCCTACAACAAAAATCCTACAATCGATTCCCTTTTTTATAATTCTTCGACATCGACAAGGCGGTAACGGCACCAGAGTTTACTTCGACGTTTCTAGTATTTAGTTCTAGCCACTCATTATTCCATTGTAGCAGTTTATCTGAGCAGAAAGGGCATTATCCTCGAGCAAGGGTTAACAGGTGTTTGACAGGTGGCGGCACTGCTGGACCGGAACCGGAACTGCCACAGTCCGCGGATCAACTCCTACCGCCACCGCATCAACCGGATGTCTGCAATCTTCGCCACTGCCATCTTGAATCGCAGGTTAAGAGGTTGATTTTTTTATATGTATTAGCGAGTAGGTAGCTTATATACATTTTCCTAAAATGTTGATACGGTAAATATACTTTCCTCATACTTTAATACTTTTTAATACTCTTTGAAATGGCGACCAAGTGAATGTAGGTATTTTAAGTTCCTACCATCGTGTTAAGATCTTATTATGGGGTTTCAGGTAGGCCTACTCATTAAAGTTATATATATGCCCTAATTATATCCGATTTATAGGAGACCAAAATCTATTTTAAGGCGAAGATGAGTGGTCTATGGGGATGACAGATTTGTTGCTGACTAAGATCACAGGACTTATAATTTCCAGGCGACCAGGCGTGCCCAACTACTCAGGTTTCAACCACCAACTACAGCCAAACAAACATCTACGTATGATGCACTTCCAACTAACATCAGATATGATCTATCTCCGATTAGAATTAAAGAAGGAATGCGGAGAATGAAAGTGAATCGGAACACAATACACAGAGAACTATATAGCAGAGGACTGAATTGGACCTCCAACTGAAATGAAATTGCCAAGTATACAACGATCTCCAAGCGACAATACGGTAACGGAGTCTGCAACAGGAAACACGGGACTTTGTCATGATTCTGAGGTCCAAGGGAGAGGTCAGCTGGTTAATTGGGCTCTGGAGTGTTTCTACTCCATGCTTCATCAAATAACATTTTGTAAATGGTTCTTTAGGAAGTGGACCTAGACCCAGCCCAGAGGCTTACAATAAATCGTCCTGCCTAAACAAATTAGTTAGTAAAAAAGCAATCATATAATTCATTCAATGCGCCTTCATTTCTTCACTCTTCTTCACCTTAAAATATCACCTTGCAATATTACATTGCTGTGCGATATTTTAAGGTGAGTTTATATTTCAAGGTGCGATATGTTTACATTGTAGTTCCCTTGCACTCTGGAATGCATCGTGCGAAAAACCAATTTAGTAAGTCGACATGAAAGAGGACAGGTAATAATGAATACGAGCTAAAACCAAACCTAATAAGATTACAAAAAATATCGCTAGCGGCTTTTTTTAATTCGTGACTGATATGCCTTGTGTGACCCATGCTTAAAGTTATAAAGCAAGTATACTACTTCTACTTTGTGTCTCTATTTATTATTGCACGACGTTGACGGCCTACCTTTATTCTTCATCCGGAAAATTCAACAAAGAATATTTTGATATTTATTCTAGATATCACTACAATGTCTTCTCTAGTTACTGCCATCAAATGACAGTGACACAATTTACTGGACGGCAGTCTGTCATGATCATGATTCTGCTTCTCGATGAATCTTACAACAGTACAGTATTTGGAAGCACAATTCACGTATTATACAATTACAGTATTTTTTACCCCGAATTACTTCACTGAACAAAGAACCGCCTGTTAATCTTAGAAACATTACTTTTTTTTAACAATATGAAGCTGTACTCTGTAGTGCCGATTTTAATAAAGATTAAAAGACCAATGGATCACGATTAATTAATTGAACTTCGTGCATTTCTATACATTTTGAAAATGGTTGAAACCTCAGATAACAAAGATACGAACAATGTTTGTAACATTTTTTGTATTTAATATAAATTATTGATGCATTATCGGATCTGACCGGTAACTAAATTCTCGACCGCTAGAGACTGGTGCAATAGTAAAGAGGATGGAATTGAAGAAAAAGTGTGAAATAAAATACCCCCGCCGCAGCAAACCTGCCGACTAAGCGAATTTCCATTTGTCTGAATTGATTTTCAGTTAAATATATTTTAATAACATTAGGTTTAACGAGTACCTAGGTTTGCTGCTACAAGGAAACTAATAAAGTGTGTTTTTGAGTAAAATATTGTTAGCTTAGTACAAAATAAATAAATTTGCCAAGTTTGATCAAAATATATCCATAAACAAGCAAACTACAACATTTGACAATATTCTCCATAAGAATAACATGGGAATTTTAAATTTACAATTTTTTAATTTTCTCCGTTACTAATAATCGAACAAAAATACTTTTGTATACTAAATTATTTGTTTTTTTTAGCTCTTTAAAAAGGTCTAAAGAGAAATCGGGAAATTTTGTGTTTTGAGGGTCAAAAATTAGAAAAACCAATTTTTACCCCATAAAACCCCCCGTAAAGCCCCGTTCCCATGGTCCGATCGTGCTGGTTTGCGAACTCATTCAAGTTTATCCCGCTTTACACCTTTAAACCAAATTTCATCAAAATCGGACAAAAATTACTCAAGTTATCGCGTTCACGGACGTATATATATATATATATATATATATATATATATATATATATATATATATATATATATATATATATACATATATAAAAATTTGAACGAATGGTGTTTTTGGCCTCTGGGGACATCAAAATGAAAAAGTAAATCGGTCCCGGGTCTAGGTCTTACCGTGCCACCTACGGTAATAGCTACTTCCCTATAGGGAAATTCGCTAAAACTATTAAAATTATGTTTTCTCTAGTTCAATTCTCTGTATTTTAATCGAAAGAAGATTAATTATGACTCCTGTCTTTCCTCGCCTTCTTTCTTTCCCTTTTTATTTATTTGTCCTCCTTATATCCTTTTATAACAGCTAGACTGCATGTGTAAATGCGTTAGTCCCTTGTGAACTCCCTCGTCTACCACATGCAGCACGAGAGGTCTGTGGTTTACTGGTCACTGTACTGCAGCGCCGACCCCATGACTAATTATGCTGATTGAAACCGCTATGTTGATTATTTGCAAATGATTCATGCATATTAACACCATATCGCTCCCCTCCGGTAGTACTACGTCCTCGGGTGTAAACGAGTTTTTGGGTATTGTAGGTAGCTTATTTTGATGTGGAAGCACGCAGAAGAGTTGTCAATTATTATCGACTATCAATTGATATGGGGATTGGGGAAGTCGCGTATTTTAACCGAAATGTGAGTAAAGGATGAGTAGAATCATTGACTATTGGATACTGAAATTGTATCAATAAACATAGGTGGAATGGAATGAGATGATCTTTGTAGCTTTGTTACTTACAATAAGATCAGCTGTTTCATAAGATCAGCTGTTTCATAAGATCAGTTGTTTCATATGATCAGCTGTTTCATTAGTTTTGTTTTATCCAGGTTCCAGTTAGCCAGGATCATTATTTATGCCCAATAATCAGAAACAGCTGGGTCCAATTGATGAGAGGATACGTCACTGTGTTAATTCAATTGGTTGACAAAATAACGTTTCTTACAATATTGTTTTCGTAAATCGATAATTGTATTTTCCCACACAATTTATGTAGAAAATTAAGGCCTTCAATTGTACGTAAATGGACCAATTAAAATTTCACAGAAAAAGTTTGATTTTACGATATTAACCTATGAACTTGTGTTGTGATATCTGGAAAAAGGTCGACGTTAGATGGTAAGAAAGCTGAGCTTTATTACATATCCATTGAACATAAAAAATAAGGCCCGTAACGTTTTAAAACAAACAAAACCTCTAGATTTGTCGTATAAATTTGTTAATAGTATTACAGTACTGTTAGCTATAGAAACAATTATTTGATTAACTTCTAATAGCTATCAGTGGAATAGGTAGGATTATCAGATGAGTATAATCATACATCAAACGAGTAGCTTATACAAGGTTAACTCCTTTAATTTATGGTATAATTTAAAGGTTAAATTGTGTTTCCAGTTAGGCCTATTAAATTATTTGATTCTCTTCTGATGTGTTGGCCTACTATTTTTGGCAACGTTACAAGTGCAGGGTAAATTTAGGATAATTGTGCTGGAAAGAAAACTTAATTTATATTTCAAGCTTTTACAATTATCTTTGTCAAGTTGTTACAAGCCAGATGGCCAGATGAGGAGTAAACTAAAAAAAGTCACTAAAACCATAGACAAATCTAAAACGTAGGCTATGCCTTAATTAAAAACTCACCGTACTAAATGAAGTATTTAAAACAATGAATCGTACAGTAACAACAAAACACAGTACGACCACAAACGCTACGTGGTTTCTTTCGGATGTCAAAACGGTATAAATCGAGTTCACCAAAACTAATCAATTTGACCCGAAATGGAGCGAATAAAACTGTCCTAGTTGTTTAGAATGTTTACATTTCGACTGATGTTGATTCCTTTGTAACGAAGAAATGGCGATATAATGATTGTATTGTATATTTGCAGCTGAAACGCTCATCAGTCATCACCAAAGATTGCCGTGGATGGATTAGTGATAAAGGGTACAAGGGAATTTGGTCTCTTCCCATATAGGTCTCCAATATATTGGGGATTATCATAA
Source organism: Macrosteles quadrilineatus (assembly GCF_028750875.1). NCBI lineage: Eukaryota > Metazoa > Arthropoda > Insecta > Hemiptera > Cicadellidae > Macrosteles > Macrosteles quadrilineatus. Next base: position 12,197,035 of record NW_026542602.1, read on the forward strand.
GGTTTCTATTGCACATATATTTAATTTCATATCTGTAACTGATAGAAGACATCCAATCTTTTAATAACCTCTTTTGATTACCAGTTTAGGTTTGAACGCCACGTAGATGCGTTTAACCCAAATATGAGTGAAGGACGAGTGTCTTGTTTCATTAGCCAGGACCATTGATTAAAGTCTAATGATCAAAGACAGCTGGGTTTCGAACCATCAAAAGCTACTTACTTTTCGCAGGATCGAACTCGTGACCTTTTGATTACTAAGTGAGCACAATACTTAGCTTCCCAGCTGTAGGTGACGCAAAGTTTGATTTATTGAACCTCTCATATGGTAAATACATTATCTACCTCAACAATTGATAGATTCTCACATACTCCAACACATTCCCTGTGACAACATTGTATCTAGGTGACACCAGTTTGACAGTCGTGAGACCGGTCCCAGACTTCCCGGATCGTTCGTCATTAAAGCGTTCCCTCCTAACGGTGATCCGATGCCAGTAGTCGGTTTATCGTTATCTATCTGGAGCAATTACTCGGTTGCGGTGATTATCCCACATTCACTTGTGAGAACCGATTACTCTGAGTAATCTGTATTGTTTACTTTATCTTTTCGTACGAGGATCTGTTTATGAACTAACCAGGAAGCTATAGGTAACTATCACTCAAAATTGGGCCAACCAAAACTATAAATTATGATACCTCGTTTATAGTATGTACAGTATGCATTTGTTATTAATTTTGCGTTGTTACCTTGATCAAAGCCTGTGGAGGTTTTTTATACTTGCGAAACAACCTCGCTAAAACATGGTATTTTGACTGTTTAATGTGGACTCGCTGTTAACAATACTTTTAGTAACTTAACAAGTAAATAAATTTAAATTTCTTTTGTTGGCCCACTCTCTGATTAACTACCTACTTGTAAATTATATCACGACCAACCCTATTATTTTTGGTCTTATCTTGTCACCGTTTGTAAATAATATGTAGAGACTTGTCTCCCTTTATAATACTGTATTAACTTTGAAAGCAGACAAGTTAACAAATTGACCATGAGAAATAACAAGTTAAACAATGTTTGCAGCACTGTACAGTAGAACCTCTTTAATCCGAACTAATTGGGACCAGGGGTGGTTCGGACTATTGAATAGTTCGGATTATAGAACATATTGTTGTTTTTTTACATAAAAATAGCTAAAACATGGCTAAAATGGATCGAAATTATTTTGGGAAAAGTGAACAAATGTTTTATAATTTAAAATACAGTGTTTATTTAATACAGTAGTAAACATATTGAATAAACTAACAGTACTGTACATTATATACAGTATACAATAAAGAACTGCTGTACTGTGTATAGAGTACAGCAATGAGGGGTTCGGATTAGTGGACGTTCGGATTACGGGGGTTCGGATTAAAGAGGTTCTACAAAGAAAAATTGCGCACATCAAAACATTCCATTTGCAATCCTCGCTTGTTTGCCGGTATCGGTTTTGTTTAATCCGTTAATCTTTGTGGAAAATCGGGTTTTTCCTCCTAACGAAACTAACTACTATAGACAGCAATAAGTGAAAATGAAAGCTGTTGATTCCAGCTACCTTTAGTAAACAATAAATATGTGACATTTCGCTTTTATCCAAGTCCCGGTATGTTTTGACGGCGACGACTCCGTGATGTTCATCCGTCCGTGGCGGTTGTTTAACGATCCTGGCAGGACGTCCCGTGTCCTGTGGGACGTCAGGGACCGCTACAGGACTCCTGGAGAGATCCTGATACTGACCTCGGTGTTAACACTGCAGTAGATCTCCCCATACTTTGGTATTTGCTGTTATGTTATATGTCCGCTCACTATGTTGATTGGGTTCCTAGCCTTTGGAGACAACTATTGGGGTTTGAAATCAAATCAAATCAAAACTCTTCTTATTTTGAATGAACTAAGTACCTTATGGTCATTTTATGCGGTCAACTCTTCGTATGGGGGTCCATCTATATGGGCAGGGGGGCCCTGAGCTACAAAACGGGCCAACCAAATGTTTACTAATTTTAAAAATGATGGGAAAAACTATAAATTCTCAATAAATAAAACAAATATTGAGTAAAAAATTTGTTTGTGGAAAAATTTTAAAAATTTTCTGAAGGAGGTAACCTGAAACCCCATTTTATTTCGCAGGGTTCCCTTATTATTAAAAGCCACAAATATTTTTGTCGTTATGGTTAAATTATTTCCTGTAGGCCTATTCTGATCAAATTCTCGGCTTACTTTGTGATCAGTTCTGCAAGTCAAGTACCTATGTAAGGCTATTCTTCGCTATGCATATTATTCTATCCGTAACGTCATTATTGTGGAAGGAGGTCTCTAGTGATATTATAACAGTAGCGTTTCACCACGATGGTTATTGATGAACATTTTCCGCCAGAAGATGCTTTGTTTCCGTCCCTGGCCGCCAGGAAGTGCTACTAACGGCACTTTATTACTTTGCTCACACTTTTTCCACTCATAAATATCGTTTATTTCCCTATCCTCCAGTGACTCAATAGATTGTTTACAACCGTTGTGGTTCTGATGGTGTTTTTACTGTTGGAATCTGGAGTAATGGGATATTCTATGGGATCCATGGAGGCCATTACGATCCATAACCATAGAGTAAAAAGGTGTAAACAATCTGTTTTCTATTATTACTCTTTGTGTGTGCCACTCTGTTATTTGAAAAGTAGTACAGTCATTTTAACATTTAAAGGATCCCATTAATATAAAAAAGAATAAACACAATTCCTAATTACAGTAATTAAATGTTAGCCCGTAAGACATATGTGACAAACTTGAACTATAGTTGATTTAAGTTTCTAAACAATTTGCACCGTGAAATCATCATGCTATAGGTTGAATAACCATAATCTTTAGATAATATTTATCATAATTTTTATGTTCATACGTAAAATAAATTTAATTTCATAAAATTAATACAGTAGGTATCAAATACAGTATGGACATATTAATTTACATTCAATTTTCACTTACAAACTACATGGTTATTAGTTAAAAATTATGTTAATGGTTAACATATTGATTTTGACTACAATTATTGGCAACACACTCTGAAATTAGTACTTTTTAAAAGTCAGATGCAGATAAGAAGTAATACATAGCATTCTTTTGTTAATAATGAAGAAATTGCTTCAGAAGACATTTAACATAAGGGGAAAACGTATTGATCGATAGTAAGAAAATAAGTGAAACCGTAAAAAGCATACTACTGTCACCAAAAGAGATTATTTTAAATTACGAAGCCCCAAAAATTGATCAGATATGTAGAGATATAAAAATATATATTTGAAAATTAAAATCACCGTATACGTTGAATATGTAAAACATTCTGAAATAATCCTTGAACTTAATTTAAGCTAATGCGTAAATTACCTGAGCAATAATTAAATAGTTTACTTACCATCATAGTCTTGTGTGAAAACTCCAGATATCTGTAACAAAAATGAGCATAAATTATATTTGATGATTAATGTACGTGATAGGCTAAAATTTAGCTTTGATAGGTAATACTGTATAAGCTACAACAATCGTAAGTTTATCCAGAACCCCAGTTAACAAATGGTCTCACTTAAAAAAAAAATGTTACCTTTTTATATATTTGTAATTCTATTACAGTATTTTTCAGGTGTATCTATGGTAAAACATTTAATAGTGCTTTTAATTTTTTTTAGTGAGTTATAACGATCAATTTAGTGACAATAGTGAAGGAAATTCATACAGCCTTTGAAGAGACATCGACGGTTGGTGTTACAGGTGGCCTTATATATATAACTTACTCTTACACAATACTGTATTATTTATTGAAGTTTCCATTAAAGAAATGCGTTGTTCTCACTACTAAATGGTGACTATTCCACTGGCTTGTACACTAGGTTATCGGGAAACATGTTATCTCTTAAAACAGTTAGGTTCCTGGCGTTGACACGATTTTTATGTTTTGGTGCATTGCTTTAATATTACCTCTCTGGAAATTATCTGTCGTGTGTCCTTTGGACTGGTGAATGGAAAAAGTATTGTTGAACGGTGGAATTTGGACCTGGTCCTCCTGTGATCGTTAAATTCATTAAATTAAATTAAATACATACCTTATGTACATGGTTTAACACTATCAACTCTTATACAATGCCGAGTAAAAGAATGGCACATGTTTAGCATCTAATATAAAAAATATATTACAGGTTTAACTGCCATGCGAGATCAGACACAACTACTCATTCTCTTCATTCTAATCTTAAAACTTTCTTAGCATTTTGCCCATTAATCGGTTTTTGGAAAATATCTTCAAAAATCTTCAATTTATTTTCAACTAGTTCATGAGACTAATTATTTACATTTTCATTCTGCGTCTAACGGTTGTTTATACACGTACTTGTTAAATGACGTTGTATCGCATGTTTTTCGTAAGAATACATTGATTGCCGAAGTCTTATTGTGTATCGATGTAACTCGATGAAATAAAACAGTTTTTAATTCACACTTTTAAACTTTTGCAAACACAATTTCGTGTGTTTCTCCAAGAAACAAACCCACCTACTAACTGAACTAATTTATTCGTGGTGAACTTGGATCAAACAGTAAACTTTCTCTCGCGAGGAAAAATAAAAATATTGAGTTAAGATTCCTGAACAAAAATAACAAATATGCTTTACCTTTTGTGTAACTGGATTATTTATGTTTCATTAAGTATAACCGCTTTTGTTCATAACCACGGTTGAATCGCAAATATGACTTGACATGCAGATATAATTTATTCATACTTTCTTGAGGAAGCCAACGTCCGGAAGTCCGTGATGAAGGAAATGCAATAATGATAATTCCACTGCCACTACAATCAGACGTACAGTTACCCAGTTATGCGGGGCAGTGAGGAATATACTGCTGTGACCCATATATGACAACGAGAGGCTTAACTTGTGTGCCATACAATGAACTGGTTAAACAGTGCGTCTCGTCGTGTGTGTGACCAATGCTGTACCGGGATCGTTTTGTTGCAGATTCCATCAGTTCTGGACCACACAATGTATGGTTGACTGGAGACTATCACGGCGACGGAGGAACTTTCCAACACGTCTCTGGGTGTCTAGGACTGTTACAAGGACGTTAGTGACAGGAGCTTAAACATGTTTTGGTGTAAATAAATGACGAGTATTCAACAATACTTGTTTATCATGTTTTTGGAGTGATTTCCACTTTTTTGTAAAACAATAGGAGAGTAAACATTTTAATTGAGCCACAACTATCTAATGCGGTTTATGATAGAAGTTCAAATTGGGGAGGAGTAGTGTAGGGGGGCCTATACTAGTACGTTGAGGGGCGGCCAAATGACCAACACGCCACTTTGTCGACATGCAAGTTGATCGACGTTTTAACTAAATATTAACAAGATCTTCTTCGTCGACATGTGACTTTGTTGAGTAGCTTCGTAATAAATGTGGAGTAATTCGACAGAAACCAATTATTGAATTAAATTTAGTCTGAATTAAACTACTGCAGCACTTTAACACAGGAGTGCGATGTCTAACTCTGTAAAAAGGCTGTAGCAATAAAATGCAAAGTGTTTTTCAGTCTATCAAACTAACAAAAGTAAAGGAAATCAAAATGTCAACATTTGAATCAAAACTTCGAATTTCCCATTTCCGCAGAGTGCGAGAACAATCAGATTTGCATTACAAAATCCACAATTTAAGACAATAGCGATTTCACACGGATTCAATTTTCCCAAAGTTTCTGTGGCCAAAGTGGAACGGATCGCGCAGTAATCGTTTTGCCCATGCGCGCGTGATGTTTTAATGATAACCGGGAACCGTTGCTGTCTGCGACCTACTGCGCTGCGCAGGGCCCGCGCAAGCTTATGCGCTCACAATCCGGCGCAATGATTACAATCGTGCGCCACGCTGCGGCAGTGCGGCGTTGACGGAACCATCCGTGGGAACTGCTATGTTTAGACAACATTTTACAACCGAGAACCTAATATAGGTAATTTACTGTTGCCGTTAGGGTACCTGAGTCATAAACAGGAACGTGCTATATTTTGGACGGTGTTGTAATAAATATTTCGCATTGTTTACTGTGAAACTTTTTTGTATTTAATTTCTACTATGTTGCAGCTTTATGTTTGATAATTTCATAGATATTTTTAATCGTTTACGCTTTAATGTTTTACTCTTAAACACACTATACAACGCGGATTTATTTACAGCACTGAGCAATCCATAATTTTATTATAAGTTGCATTATCATATTTATCATCAATATCATTGAGACTGTTGTAGGAATTCTGAAGAACCAATCTATTGAGAGCGTTACCATTGAAATTGAAAATAACATGCGAAGACACATTGTACATACAAGATGCAAAGGAACTGATTTAAAACAAAAACCCTTTTTAATGTATTTCAATTGATAGATTTATATACAGTAATTACAAATAATGCATACCTTAAAACTCATTTGTATATTTACTTCAAATTTTGTAGTATACTTACAGATTTAAGTCAGGGCCCAACCTCACGAGCCTTTAAGAAATCATGTTATCCTTTGGACCTCTTAAAATGATGTAACCTAAGCATGATTTAGGGATTTGGGATTTGTATAGCCTGAATTTAGAATGGAAATATTTTATAGATTATGTTTATAGATTATAAAAGCTTCATAAAAGTCATATGGCGAGTTTTTGATGCTTGCAAATCCAAGCTGGTACAACTATTTATAAATAAACGGAAATTGTTCTTGAATAACTACAACAACGCTACGCTAGATGGGGTAGCGGATTCTTATCCCGCTGGAATTTTACCCCCTGGGCAAACGTGACGTCACAAACTAGGGGGTAAAATTCCGGCCGCGAACTTTTGAGTTACGCGACATCAGTTCGATGGATTGAACGCAGAATTAAACGTATATTTTCACGGTTGTGAATTTAATCAGAACACATCAAATTATAAAAACCTAGAGTGTACGGGCCAGAATTTAGCCCCGGACTCTTACCCCCTGGCCAGATATATAAATTAGTGAAAATGGTTAATTATCTTCATTCAGTTTTATTGTAGCCTATATTAATTTATTTGTAACATCAACTAATCGAACAGGGTTTTAATTTTAATTTTCAGATTCGAGTATCAGGATTCGATCTTTGAAGCCAACCATTGGTTAATATGACGTATAAACCAACATCAGAATGGTAATTCATTCGAAGATTTCTTTAACGATTTACAACCGTGGTAAAACAATGTTTTCGTTTGTATTTCAACAATAACAAAATACAGTATGCCTTATTGTTTTTTTACGAAGAAATTTTCACCGAATTATAATTTAAATGAGCTACTCAGTTTATTTTACATAGGTACTTATTAACCAACAGTTGGCCCCGAACGCAAATCCCGAACATCAAAATTAAACAGCGAATTCTGTTTACTTAGTTGAGATTACAGAATAAATAAATAAAGATAGCCTAATTAATAATAAAATGTTTACAATTAAATAAAAAAAGAAATTTTAAAAATCAATCATTCTTAATAATTTCTACATCCAGCCAGGGGGTAAAATTCCGGGGGGTATAAAACCGGGGGTAAAAAACCGGGGGTAAAAATTCGGCCCGGACATCTTCAGTTGTCTTAACACTAGTTATATGGACAGGGGGTAAAATTCCGGTTTTTATTGCTAATATAATTAATCACACTCACTCTGTCTATTTTCATTAGACTTCCAAATCCGCGGGGGTAAAATTCCGCCTGCGAACAAACTTTTGAGCGCTCAGGTTACTACGTCATAGTGACGTCAGCTTTGCCCAGAGGGTAAACTTCCAGGGGGATAAAATTCCGGCGACCCCTGTAGATCTAACCAACGATCTAACTATATCGATCACTCAAAGAGAAAACATAATACATCCGGATGTATTTGACCATAAAGAACGAATCAGATGATTGTAACGCTTAACATTTGGAAGTACTAAACAAGTCATATACTTTCAAATAGTTCTGACCTGTGTAGTATGTCGTTTACTGTCAAATTATTTTGATATGTGTAAAATACGCCGTTTAACTGTCAAAACATTTGGAGAAAGATGACACGCTTTCCTTCATTGATGCTGTGGGTTTCCTGACATACTTTGTTTGCGGCTACGATTGTGAAAAACAGATGACCTAGGATCCTGGAAAGTGTACCACCAATATACTGAATGGATCTTGATCTACTCTTGTTTGTTTTTAATGGAAACTATCTTTGTTGGAATAACTGATATCAAAACTAATTATTGAACTATTCATGCACTATAGAGCTAGTTGCACTGGATAAGACAAAGGACAAAGTATGTAAAAAGTATTATATTACTAAACCAATTATCGGAACAAAGTTATAATAAAGACTTTTTGGCTACCCACCACAAACGGTTGACTTTTCTTGAAACATGCATAGTTACATAAAAAAATATTTTAAGGTACATGGTAGGTATTCACCAATTTTTAAGGGGTTTGTTAACTGATAGGATGAACATAGTCAGCTTTCGTTTATATTTTTAACAGCGTTTTAAACGGTGTGGTTAAAGTATTACTATAGCGATGTATTTTTCATTAGTAAAACCTTGAAAAGCTTAACCATTAGTACGATTAAGTCTGCAAATTCTACAAAGAATGGGTAGACATTTAAGCATTATTATTTTATCCATTTTATTCAACTGTAATTTACCGAAGTCCGAAAATTACTTAGGTACGGAAAATGTACAATTGAAATAAGCGTAAACTATTTGGACACACTTTGATCAACACTCATGGTATCTGAATTACAATTTTTTTAAATATAGATTTAAAAGTGTATATTTGGATGATATGCCAAATTAGTGTACGTTAAGCAGAAGCGAACGTCCATTGCTAGAAATCAGCAGTTGTAACGCTATTTGACCTGAGAGAGGTAGCCTCGGTAAAATTTCTGTTAAATCTTGTTGGCTCGAAGTTACATAGAACTGGTAATAAACAACTAAGTCATTCAAAAGCGACGCCAAATAGGGTAAAGAAAATGTATCATGGACGTCCACAGTTCTTTGGCCATATTAGTGACAACGCCTTAAGTCCCCGGACAACTTTTCCTGAGCTCAGGTTTCTAAACGAATTATTAAGTTGGTCGAACGATTTTGAACATTGTTTCCGGTAATAGTAACATTCTGCCGCCATTTCCCAGAGATGGATGGAGAGGAAGCAGGCTCCACTTCCCCCAGTTCACCGGTGCAGCAGCAGCGGCGGTAGTCACGGACCACGACATGATCCACGACTGTACCATGTTTATATACAGTAGTACGCGCGTTTCTACGTAGTACGCGCCTTACCGACTGGGCTTTGACCCAGAGTTTTACTAAAATCACAGGATAAATAGTAGACAATATGACAATAGCCATCTACTTTTCGTATCTCCACTCTTTTATGTGTGCTAAAACACAAATCATGTTTTTCTTCAACGGAGAAACTTGTTATAAGAAGGCAGTGATTCTTCTCTAAGAGATTTTTCCCTATTTCTTATTGTGACTACTTACCATAATGAGTACTAGAATCACTAGGTTACTAAGCTTTCGCATAGTATAATAGTGATTTTGTGTAAAGTATGCGTTATGGTTATAGAAAGAAAATAAATTATTAACTAGTGGTGTGTACCACGAATACTATAAAAATACCGGTATGGGTCGTAAACATAAACAAATTATGTTTTTGGGCCGAAAGTAAACAAAACCCCAACACTAATAACATTAATTAACATACGGTTTTGTTTCGTTTCGGACCAAAAACGTCATTTGTTTATGTTTATTATCAATACCGGGTCTTTTCTAGTATTCGTGGTGTGTAGGTCGACTCCATGGTTACGATTTAAAACATGTTTTGCTCCGCGTTGTAACTAATCGTGATGTTTAACATGTTTCTAAGTATTCAAGTTTATTTAACTTTAGCAACAATATTAATCTCAATGTCAGACATAAATTTAATCAAACTTAGTAAATACTGAGGAAATTACAATAGGAGTTAAATTAAGATTTTTATAATCGCACGGTATAGTTTTCATTTATATATAAATAAAATAGAAATGTACAGTTTTATCTGTGCATTGTGTAAAACCATGCAGTATTTTGTTACTTTGACTTTTAATAGCCTGAAAAAGCCGAAACGAATCTTAACTCAATTAATGTCTGTCTGTCATTGTAGGGATGACACCAAAATGCCAATTTACGTGGCCTACTCCGAGAAAGCTAGAGTACTGATCAAGATTCAAACCGTTTTCCTGAATTCAATGGATTGGCGAGAATGTCTTTAGCTCCTAACTACTTTGTAAAAACTAACAAACTTTCAAAAACCCTGTTTTGTGCGATGTTTGTCACATTTTCTCCTATGTTTACTACATACGTCATTTACCAACCATTTGTGTAGAAAACATGCCATCAATAAAATAAAGAACATTTGTTTGGATAAACTTTCCTTCTTCAAACTGTACTGATACGTTTTACATTAAAAGTGGTTTACAAATAGTGTAATTTTCCGAACACGTTTTGTAAGCAAATTCAAAATCAAGTGAGATTAATTAACCTTGTGTCTTAAATAACGGATTTAATTAATCCCAAGTGCAATAATTTTTAGCTTCAGCAAATCTAAAATCGAAGCGAGATAAATAATTAAATTGTATGCAAGTGTTGTGTTTGTAATATCTGTAAAGTATATAAATCTAATAAGTAATATTCAGAATGTAAGCTACGAAAGACCGGGCAATGTGACGTGCTGGTGTTTTGATCGACAAAAATTTGTGAATTATACATAAGTTTTTGTATGGGACTGAGAATTTTAAGAATGGAATGGACCAAGAAGAAATGTAAAGACATCTCCAGACTGGGGGTTGAATTAGAATAGCCAGGCGATAGAAGGAAATGGAGGAGAACTATATTGGCGTGCCGAAAAACCTCCTAAGGTTTCAGTGACCACGGAGGTACAGTAAGGTAAGTAAATACATTAATACATTACATTACATTAATAGCGTTGAATATATTTTAAATGCGTATTCAATGAAGGTGGTAAATAGCTATTTATTACCAGTGTGTAAATGAGTCCCCAAATTCACGTCAAGGGATTTCACATCGATGAGGTTTCTAGATTATTGCAAATTATGGAAATAAAATCGCATGCTTAATAAATTAAAACAGAATTTGTAAGATAGTAAAAGTTCTAACCCCTTGATTAAACCTAATAAAAAACATTAAATTAAAATGTAGAGGTATTCACTTCTTTATGAAGGTGCGACAAACTTGAGTATCTTGAGCGCAGGAGCTTTGTCAGTTATTTGTTATTTCCCACATAAAGTCATCGATTATACAGGGTGAATACAAAGTCAAGACCCCCCCTTTAATATTTTCCCCATTAAATATACAGAGATATCCTTTTGGTGGTCGTGCAATCTTAGCAGGAAGTTTCATTTTATTATTTTGAAATTTTTTAGTGTCCCCCAAAAGGGGGGATTTGGGGGGTAACTCAAATATTTCAAAATCATAAAATGAAACTTCCTGCTAAGATTGCACGACCACCAAAAGGATATATCTGTATATATACTTGGAAAAATATTAGAGGGGGGTCTTGACTTTGTATTCACCCTGTATTATTTACTATGTATGTATTACCGTCAAAAAAATAACCACTGGACCAAATTACTATTATAAGTTAGCCTATTGTAAGTTTTTATATCGACCTAGATCTCTGTCTCCAGACTATTATAGTTTCATATCACCCAAAAGATTAACTAAGTAGTGTCTACGAGGTGACCCATGCGCATTTAGAGTTAAAAACTTAATTACAAGGTAAAAATATTAATGCAATACCAAAATATCTAGATCTACACTATATAAACTAAAGAAGAATTTACCAACCTCAATCAGACTGCAGTTCATTAAAAAAGTAGACAAAAATACATTTTCATAAACTTTTTTTCTGTCTCTTGTTTACAATTATTTGACTGTGTTAACCATTCAACTTAAGGATCATCTGTTGGATTAAAATTCATATTTAAACCATTTAAAGAAAGTTTGTCAGAAACACTTAATTTTTGAAAGTGAACTCTAGAAATAATTGAAAAAATAGGGGGCGAGGGGGCGAAGTTCGGAAACTACCCTTTTTGTTCCCGTTCGCAGGTGCATCACAAGCTTTAAATATACACTTCAATTGTGAAAACCGTTCAAGTATCACAGTTGAAAAAGGTATATTAAAGAGAAACCCTTGTTGTATTAAGTTAGATATATTTTATTTTTATTTTCCAGCGATTTTGGATACTGCTAAAATCATCAAAACTTGTAAATACTGTAAGAGGGTTTCAATAAAATCGACGTTTTTGCAACGATTTCTCCCTTATGAAACTATAAAATACTATTGTTAACCACAGATAAAAATCAACTTAAACCTAAGTCAAGTACAAATGTAAACCTTCCTAAATTTTAAGATCCTACTCCACACTTTAAAAACTCCCTATTAATTCCAACACAATTCACCCCTATCTTACCTGTAGAAGTACCACGAGCCATGCTCCCAGCACACAGCCGCTGGTTGTATCACTACCGACCATGGTACCGGCACGACGTCGCACTGACTAGTGACTACCTCCTCGGTTCCCTGTCCTCGGTACCGTACCTCCGCCACGGTCCGGCACCCTCACTGGGTTACTAGGCCTCCCTCCCTTCCACTTCTGGCACCTCCATGGGGCTTAGCTTGACTGTGGAGGGTAGAAGATACTGAAGTGAACAAACCAATATGGACAAGCTGAAGTAGATTTTTATCAAACTAAAACACTAAACCCACTGGACCAAATTAGCTGAAGTGTTGCACAAAGATAATCTCATAACCATGATAACCGTTGATTCAATTGACCTACACCCGTATTTATCACATCCACTACTTACCGGGTGTTAGGAGACTACACATACAGAGGAGTGTGCCGCCCGGTATATGAATGCACGGTTCGTGTGGTGTGTGGTGCAGTGGTAAGTGTGTGTAATGAAGTGAGATGATCTACGATTACAATGGTCAATGACAGTTAGGTTAAAACTACAGTAGATTTATTCCCGTTTCAATTTAGACCTCGGTTTACCTAAGGTTAGATACTAGGGACCATCAATGATTGTCATCTGGCAATGAACGAATAACCACTGAGTTTACATTCTATTTTAAACGTACTCCGTTTAATTTGAAAAAATTATAAATTTTATCATGAAAGGCAGGTGGTTCAGACCAAACAATGGGAGTGTTTGTATTTGTTTAAAAATTATGTGGAAACAACAACTATATGATTAATGTAGTTGCTGAATTTAATTTACAAAAACATTATTGCTTCTCTAACGGGGATAGCCCAACTCCGCGCGGTGGTCAAATTTAAGCCGAGGACAAGTTTTATGGCCCCCGAAGGGTCCAGTCCAACTCCGCGCGGTGGTCACTTTTAGTATAACGTGCTTTCGTATGAGATATGATGTGTTTAATGTAAAATATTCTATATACATACTGTGTGTCCCCAAAATAATGTTAAACTTTTAAATGTTCATAGCTACTTTGTTCATGTGACAGGTTAGGTTTGGTTAGGTTAGGTTAGGTTAATGATAGGTAAATTCAAATGAAACACAAGTATAGGCCTAATATTTTGTACTAATTAATTTCATTTTATTAGTAAATGTGGTTTCTTACAGTACTAAATTATGTACATTCATAACAATTTCAAACTTCAAATACAAACTCACAGCTCCAGGCCAAAATTGACCACCGCGCGGAGTTGGACAGTCGGGTTTGACATATTTCTGACCACCGCTCGGAGTTGGGATAAGCCCTCTCTAACTGATCCTCACTCCGTTGTAAAGCGCAGGTAGAACAGTAGTAGCAATGGTAGCCCAGACAAGTATTTATTACAGTACATTTATATGTTAATTCATTTATCGTGGTTTTAGTTTTTATTTCATTAATTATTTTTATTATAATTTTTAATAATAATTAATTATATTATCTATTCGACTCTTTTGTTATGTAGTTTATTAAGGAGTAAGGAGTATTTTGAATTTTTGACTATGAGTTTGGGCATCCCTCCGTTGAAAATAGTTTCAGCTGTATTTGTCTTTAACAGAGATGTAGTTAAGTAATTCGTTGCCTATGGAAAAAAAAAACTCCATGATTATTTTTCTATGGAATTTTGTTTAATTAACTACTAAAATATGTGTGGCTTAAGATTACTGGATTCTCCCTATCGTCGTAAGGGTTGCAAGTCTATCAGAGTGGTACTTTGTAGCTTGGGGTCCTCTATGATGACCAATCTCCATTCATACTTGGCTTAAAATACCTACATTCATATGGTCGACCGTTGGTGTAACTTGTGTATATTCAGGCTTAATATAGTGAAGAACATACCTGCTTAGATAGAACCCGTTTGATTATTGGATGGAACAAGTAAAATTTATTTTCCCATTAATAATTTTGTAACCAAACTACATACTCGTATATGGCAGAGATGGTGAAAATAATTAAAAGTGGAATCCCAAAAAAATTAATATGAACATAATTGTAGGCTTGTGTACAATTAATATTTGAATAAAACTACTATTTTATACACTATAACTATTATTTGAATAGTTAAGCTAACTATTTATAACTACGCTTGTTCAATAACCTTCCGGTCAGTTCAGTTTAATGTCTCAGATAGAGGCTTGAATGCAGTTAGAACGACTATGAAACTAGTGATACGAGACCTGTTAGTTCTAGTTCAGCAGTTCTCGGTATTTGCATGGAAACTATGCGGGAATCTCAAACACAGTGGTTTACTTATGTGGGTTTGAAGTTTTGTTAGATCAATACTAAAACTCTTTACGTCTTCTCTGTTACTCTGCAAACAATTAAAAGCAAAAAATAGATTTTTGTTATTCATTCGTATTATTTATTGTAAAGTTTGCTATTTAGTGTAGGCTAGAGATTTATAAAATAATGGAAACTAGGTTTAATTAGTACAATAAACTTAGCTTTGGTTTTAGTTCAGGGTGATGAAGTTAATGTTTAAAATTGATTATTCGCAACGCAGTTACCTGTTACATTACCATATAATTAATTTATAATTTTTGATAATTTACAATGTGTATCATAATTTATTTGTAGAGTTGTTTTGTGTTGTTTGGTCAACACTTTACAGAGAGTGGTTGACATGTACGTGCGCTAGAGTGCACCCACCTACAGTTCATAAGTGAGATAACCAAAGCTGTATGATAGCGGATCTATTAACCATTGTAGATTACTTTTATAATTTTTTTGCAACATAATATTTTTATATTTGTGTATAATCAGCCTTTTACTAACATTAGAGTTACTCTTTGATTGAGGTCTTGCTGTTTTTGTTCTTTATTCTTTTATTACAAGTTGCAGTTTTGCTCGAATTCGAGCAACAGGTTATCTAGCATTATTTAAAGCACGTATTGTAAATTTCAAGGCTCAAAGCCAAGACATCCTAAAAACGTTACTAGCAACATACTTTGTAAATATATATATATATTAATTTGGTTAAAATTATTGTTATAAAATTGCCCTGGACGTTAATAAGTTTTTGCATATTCTAAACCTATTTTTTAATGAAAAATTTGTTAATTCCAAAAATTAAATGATCTTTGAATTCATGCATTATTAAAACTTAAAATAGACATTGTAAAGCTTTATTTTTCACGATGTTTTAAACTTAATCCCTTCGCATAAGTTCATTGGGTTCATCTTGCCAAGAATTAAAAGGAAAACATTTATTTTAATTGGATAGACATTGTAAACAGTACATTCCAGTCGAGGGGTGAAGAAAGTAGTTATGACAAATTAAATAACATAATTTATTTCCAAGAACAGTGCATATTTACATCAGTCTATTCAAACGCCTCCTAAGGAGGTCTTTCCTGGGCTTTATAGAGCACCAGCATTTCTGAACCTCTACGAATGATCGAACTTCTCCAAAGCTCAAGAAGAAGTTGGAGGTCTATAAGTAGAAGCTTTCAACTCCTGATTGACAAGATGGTCTGAACCTTGTCTGGACTCGTGCTGACGACTCTCCGAAACTTTCTGTTCCCTAATTTCTTCCCTTTTGATATGGGAAGGTTGATCTCCATCATTCCCTTGGTTTAGGGGAAGTTTAACTTCGTGGTGGGAACTTTCGTGAGCTTTCTGTTCAGCATAAAATTTCTGAGGGACTTCATGACTGGCAGAAGCATATTCGTGGAATGTGTGAGGAGTTTCATGGTGAAAATGCCCGTGTCTATTTTGTTCAAATTGGTGGAACTTGGGAGAGTATTCATGGTGTGATTGTTGCGATGTGTGTGGGATTTCGTGGTGAACGGAAGAATGGTGTTGTGAAAAGTGGGGAATTTCATGATGAGAGGAAGCGTGTTCGTGTGCAATGTGGGGAATTTCGTGATGAGAGGAAAAGTGTTCGTGTGATATATGGGGAATTTCATGATGGGTGGAAGAATGTTCGTGTGATATGTGTGGAATTTCGTGATGGGAGGAAGAGTGTTCTTGTGATATGTGTGGGATTTCGTGATGAGAGGAAGAGTGTTCGTGTGATATGTGGGGAATTTCGTGTGATGCGTGTGGCCCTTCGTGATGTATAGAGTGTTCATGTTTTTCCTGATGGTAGACCGGGACATGGACTGGATATGGTACCGGCTTCTCAACTGTGTACGGCACCTTCTTCTCTACGTATACCTGAAAATGAAGGGAATGTATTAATTGTGCATGATACCATTTTGTGCGAATATAACTTGCTAATAATCCTTTTAAACACAGATCAAAAGTGAGCAACGACAACATCATAATTGAGTGGTTCTGGTTACCTAAACCCACTACATCAATTTTAAACTTTCTATGTTTTTCTCATGCAATTTATTTTGTAAAAAATAAGGAAAATCTGCCAAAGCTTCAGCTTTGAACATGGTGGTGCCATGGTACAATTTTAAATATTGGGAAAGGCTTTTTGACTTAAGTTTTTTTGTGCCATTTTGCCTTTTCATGGCAAAATGTCTGGATAAACTCTCTGAAATCATACAAACGACGAAACTGGTTGATTTTTTAAAAATTTAAATCGTGATATTTTGAACATTCTGAATACATTTATTCATGTCCGTGAGACCAGAAAAGATATTTGAACAAATTGAGCAAGGTTTGCGATTTCGCACTGAGGTGTGGATATATTTTGCGCGATGTTCATCGTTAAATATATGAAATGAAGGTTTAAATCCAACAGTTTACGATGGATCAATTCTTGAAGGAAGACAAAATTGGTATTTCCACTAGAGATATCCAGCCCTTCAAAGCTACAAGGTCTTTATGTCTATAAACCACTACTAACCTTGTAAGGTTTTGGCACCGACACCGGGTAGGGCTTCTCCACAGGCACCTTGACCGGGTAAGGGACCTTCTTCTCGACGGTGTAAGGTACGTGCTTGTACACAGGGTAGTGCACGGGGTAAGGCTTGTCTACGTAGACTCTGACTGGGTAAGGCACGTGCTTCTCTACGTGGTAAGGCACTTTCTTCTCCACAACCACGTGGTAAGGCTTCGGTACATGGACGGGGTAAGGCTTGTCCACATGGACCTTCACTGTGTAAGGCACTTTCTTGTAGACGGTGTAAGGCTGTGGCACATACTCCTTCACTTTGTAGGGGATCTTCTTCTCGACGTAGACTGGGTATGGCTTTGGCACCTGGAAGTTAATGATGAGTGTAATAAGGTTTTTAGATGCACTACTGTGAAATCGTCTGTTTTTTTATATGTTTATCACTCTCTAAATTCGTTATAACATTGTTTATACTACGCAAAAAGAATGTTTACGTTGTAAAAATAATGTTTATTATAATTTTAGGCTTTTTCCGACATAAACAAATGAACATTTGTTATTGTTTCATCAACCGTTTTAATCCACAACGACCAGAACTGTACAATCAATCTAAATTTGATCTTTAAATATAAGCATTGACTATAATGGTGAAAGATATAAGGTTTAAGCTAAAAAATGCCATTTGTTTTCAAATGTTCCTAGCTGTAACAAAAAAAATACTTCAAATGTCTATTGTTAATTCAAAAATAATTAGTCATTGTATTGTAGCGAAAAATACCTTCAAAACAAGAGTGAAAGTGGTTAATTTATATTTGAGACTATATATTTTCAAGTACGAGATTTATATCCCATTTTAAATATGATCTCAAATGTTTGATGACTCACTTTCTACTTTTTTAAATGATATATACTATTTTGTAGTTAAATACGATAGCCACCTCGGTTTAGTTTTAAATATTTATAGAATAAAACTCTTTGGCTTTGTAAAATTTCAAAGAGTAGATGCTCAAAAAGTTCAACATGTTCACAATAAATGGAAAGTAAAATTTACATGACACCAAAATGTCTTTTCGCAATAAACTGATTAGTATACGATCCTGAGAAAAGGATGGTGATATTGTTCGAAATCGTGACTGCAAATATTATGCAATGAAAAACAAATGTATGCAATAATGGAGAAACAAAAAATAGGCCAATGAGCTTAATGAATTTAAAAAGAGTTATGATTTATAGTAAAAGTTTTAACATTATTGTTTGCTATAGCTATCGGTTATACTGCATTTACTTTTTTAATTTTTAACCAAACTTAAGAGTTAAGAACATTTTACTATGCTGATGACATATTTTTGTTGTGATATTTGATATTTTGTGTATACGTGAATGGTACTTTGTGGTGGAATGATCGGTTTTAACAATTTATATTGCATTGCGATTGTTAACGGTAGTATAACACTGTTTTTATTGTGTGTTTGTTGCAAAAGCAAAGAAACAAACAAAAATATTGTGCAGTAGTTGCATATGCCATTGTATGTAATACGAAGATGAAATTTGTGTCGTTGTATATTTTATAAAATCATCAATTTAAAATGTTCTATGTAAAGTATTATATTTTTCAAAATTCTTTATCAATCCCTTTCTAATATATCATGGCAATTAACACTTGTAATGATAAATCACTATTGGATTGAATTTATGTGTCAACAAATACAAAGACAATTTAGAGTTAATTTGTTGCCAAGAAAAAATAATTAATAAGGGAAAATGAATCACTAAACATTAACTCATATAATTTTGAATCTTACCTCAACTTTGTAAGGCTTGTCTACAGGAACTTCCACTTTGTAAGGCACTTTCTTCTCCACCTCCACCGTGTAAGGCACTGGGACTTCCTTCGTCACTGTCACCGTCTTCACCTCGTGATGATGCTCTTCCTCGTGCTCCCCAATGTGTTCTTCTACTTTGGGATGATCAAACTCCAAAGAATGTTCAGCATTGCTCAAATCTCCTATCCCATGGTTTATCTCATGTATGAGTTTAAAGTCTTCCCCCTGTTTGATGTCCTGTTGGGGACTTTCGCCTCCGGAGTAGTACGGTTGGATTTCCTCTACAGCACCATGAGTCTCGAGTTTGATCTCGCTCTGGTGGTGTTGAGGAATGGCTTTCCACTCCCCAAAGTCTTCCTTCTGGCTCGGTTGGAAGCTTTGATGTTGCGATTGATGTTGCACAAGAGGTTGATGTTGAGGACTTTGATGTTCATGGTGTTCAACAGATGTTAGACGTTCTGCGTGCGGGTGGTGTTCAAATGTTTGATGATGTTCAAAATGTGTATGTTCCTTATGTCCTTCATTACTCCCACTATCTTGAAATGACTGCGTCTCCTTCGCCGATGGATGTTGTATCTTCACTCCGAAAGAGTGATCTCCTGCTCCGTAGTCGTATCCTTCACGTTTAGTCTCTCCTTCCACTTGTCTTCTCTCTTGCTCCTGATGAACTCTCCTGCTACTCACTGCCCTAGCTTCTACATCTATCACACCCAGCACTAGCCCCACTATCACACACAGTACCGTTATCCTCAGATTCATCTTCTCGACTGTGATAGACCGATGCAGGCCACCGCATATATACTACCTTGTTAGTACATTCTTTCCACATGTGAGGACGATGATGTGCGGATCCCATCCGAAACGTTTCCTGATACAATTAAGCTAATGAACATCTCTCTATCGTTTCACGCATCGGTTAAAGCTGTGCGTGTTAAGGGATTGTGTGATTGGAATAATCTGTGAGGTTTCACATTTGATGTTATAAGATGGAGGGCAAAAAATCATGTGTAGTTAGTGTGGTAAAATAGTTAAGCAGCTAAAGAGTATTTCAAGTCAATACGAGTGAAATAGTTCTGATGGTCGAGATTGTTTATCTTTAAGTTTGGACCGTTGCATTACAAACAAATACCCCCGCCGCAGCAAACCTGCAGACTAAGCGAATTTCCATTAGCCTGATAGGATTTACACTAAAATGCCTCCTTAAAAATATCATATTTATTCCCTATTTAAATAGAATTAGTTAAACGAGTACTTAGGTTTGCTGCAACAGGGAGGGTAAAAAGTTTTTTTTTATGTTAATAGGTTAGTAAGAAATTAATGCATTTTCCTAATTCGATCAAAATATGTTCATAAACAAGCAAACTACAACAGTTGACTTTTTATCCATAAGAATAACATGGGGATTTTAAATTTACAGTTTTTTGGAATTTTCTCCGTAACCATTAGGCGCACAAACACGCTTCAATATACTAAATTATTTGTTTTTTTATGCTCTACAAAATGGTGTGAAAAGAAATTGTAAAATTTTGTGTTTTTAGGGTCGAAAATGGGAAAAACCTATTTTTACCCCATAAAACCCCCCATAAACCCCCGTTCCCATAGTCCGATCATGCTGGTTCGCGAACTCGTTCGAATAAACGTAGGTTTACACGTTTGTACCAAATTTCATCAAAATCGGATGCTTTTTGCTCGAGTTATCGTGCTAACGGACACACACACACACACACATATATATATATATATATATTACTAAGCAAATCAAAATACCACAGTACCCTAAAAACATTTTATTTTATATTACTTACATGTTTCGGACATTAATGCCATGATCACAGTATAGTATATAACCTATTAGTTTCTTTTATTTACAAACATTATTAGATATCTATCTATCTATCTATACTATTATAAAGAAGAGGTGGTGTCTGTGTGTGTGTTTGTATGAGCTAATCTCAAAAACTACTGAACCTATTGGGCTCAAATTGCACACACATGAAGCTACAGTTCCGAGGATACACATAGAACTATTCCCGCTTCAATATTGTCCTAGGGCTCTGCCCCGTGGGCTTTCAAAAATCGGAGGTGAGAGATTTCAAAGTAAATTTTGATTGATGGTATCCATGACAACAAAGAACAAACCTACAAAGTTTAAAAATGTAAACAAGCAGTACTAACTGTCAAATTAATTTTGATTTCACAATTCCATACAGCTGGTTCAAACATTCATTTAAATACTGCATGAATATTAGAACAGAGAGGGTAAGGATCATATTTAAAATAATGATGTCACTATCCTGAATGTAAACATTATTTAACATTACTTAAATGGAGCTGTCAAACCATACGCTAATGTCACTTTATACTTACATGCCAACCCCGTACGAAGGACGGGTACTCTGCTAGTACTATTATAAAGAAGAGGTGGTGTCTGTGTGTGTGTTTGTATGAGCTAATCTCAAAAACTACTGGTCGGATCGGGCTGAAATTTGGCATGATGATAGCTCACATTCCCGATTAACATATAGGCATATTTTTATCCCAAAAAATCCTTCGGGGCTCCGCCCCAGTGGCTCTGGAGTTTCCCATGTTAACCTTATGAGAAATGGAATTAATGAATCTTAACAGCTGTTTCAATTAAACAAGTTGGTTATGTTCTATGATGTTCAATAGCATTAAAAGTTACAAGGATTACCAACAGGGTGCAGCACTAGCACTATTATTTCTTTTACATTTATGACAACAGCAAAAGGTGAGTGAGCGTAGCGAACGAACTTCAACCTGGAGGCGAGTGAGCGTAGCGAACGAGCTAACCTGAAGGCAAGTGAGCGTAGCGAACGAGCTAACCTGAAGGAAAGTGAGCGCAGCGAACGAGCTCCAACCTAAAGGTGAGTGAGCGTAGCGAACGAACTTCAAAAAGAACCGAAATTTCTTAAACCATGTCCTCACTCATAACTGCTATAAGCATTTGATACTTATATGCCAACCCCGTACGAAGGACGGGTACTCTGCTAGTTTCTTATTAAAGAACAGGTGATAATTTTTATATTAAGGGAAGGAGGTGTTTTCTTTAAGATGTATAATTTCATTGAATATTACGTTTTGATTTTGAATTTGTGTCAAGTTTAGTAAATTGTCTTTGTCATTAATATGATGAGTATAAATATAAAAGTCTTCCTTTGTATTCATTTTTTCACCTTTATTTTCAATATCCAGAATGTGCATATTTTTATTCATTTCTGAGTATGTATGGTCGGTCTGAAGTATATGTTCGGCGTATGAGGATTTTGTGTTGTCATATTGTTTGATCTGATTGCCTGTATATGTTCTTTGTATCTGACTTCAAATGTATATATATATATATATATATATATACCGGGTGTCCACAAAGTCTTGGTCTGATTTAATAGCTTTGCTGTACGAAAACCACTAGAGCCACACTTAACTTGTATGCCTTGTTTTGAAGGGAATTAAATCATGTTTTGGTTAATGCAATTTGTAAGACCTAATCACAGCTGATTGACAACAATACAGTTATGATTTAATATAATAACAAATCAGAAATGGCGAGTTTACAAGAGAAATCACAGTTTGTTTTTTGTTTCACGAAACCCAATCCCCTATATCAGTTCAACGACTATTTATTTAAGTGGGAAGGTTAAGAGACACAATAATTGTAGAATTTAGAGTAGTTAACATCCCAGGACTGGGATTGAAAATTAAAGGGCCCGTCAAAAACTAAATCTTTGGTGCGGTGTAATGCATAATGGAATCATTGGATAATTTTTTGTTTACTTGGTTATATTGGAGTTGTATGTAGTCCTTCAATTATAAGAACTGCAACTTATGATAATTTTTCAGCAAGACTTCAGCAAGATTGGGCTAAATGTGTGAGGATTTTTTTAAAATCTTCACTTCCCCGGTCGCTGGATCGGGTGTGATGGCCCGACCAAATGGCCACCTCGTTCCCCGATGTAAACCCTATGGGCATAGACTAACCAACACAAGTAGACTTCTCATCCCATTGTAAATTTTGAAGCACGTTTTTCGTGTCTAGTTCATGTACGTGACACATGGGCGCTAGTGTCAACGAAACTTTGTTTCTATTATTTTAGGGTTAATTTCTTGATTTGTGCTTTACTGTACTGTTTGGTTATATAACTAGGGGACAGGTTATTGTTTATGATTAGATCGTATTATTTGGTTAAACGAGGTTTTAAATGGCTGTAATAACGGGAAACAAATTGTAAACAAAACACGACCTCTACAGAAAACCGTACAGAACTAACAATAAAATTGTCTTCAGCTGGTCCATAAGGATGAGAAATCTACTAAGGGAGTATGTTTTATCTATGCTATGGGTTTCTTGTTGCGAGTATTTGGCACTCTGTCTATTCTTCCCCGGTTCATAATTTACACACACTTGCAGGAGAGATTCAGGAATTCTGTGGCGTCTGTAACCCAGAATATGCTGTCTAAACCTGGCACAAACTGAAAAGGCATATAGAAGGTCTGCAGGCCATTGGAGGCACACACGTAGAGTTGTGTTACGTTTGTACATAGTTATAAAATCTTAAGAAGTTTCCTGGTATATCTGTATTTAAATCTTTATCCTACTATCACTCGTTTTCATACTATGCGGTTTCCTTATCAGACCAAGACTTTGTGGACACCCGGTATATACATATACATATATATATATATATATATATATATATATATATATATATATATATATGAATTTGAACAGATGGTGTTTTTGGCCTCTAGGGAGCACACATAATACCAAAGTTACTGGTGAATGATTGCGATGCCACCGCACCCCGCACCGTAACAGACATCGCATGAATATCACTAGCGTTGTTGTTTAACATATGGACTAAGCAACACAAAGGAGTATGTTTTATGTATGCAAACAATTATTAAAAAAATACAAATATATTCACCAGCCATGATTATTAATTAAAAAGTCTATGATCCATTACATTGAGGTATTCATACTTGGCTTAAAATACCTACATTGTATGGTCGCCATTTCATAAGAAAGTATTAAAGTATTATTAAAGTATTTTTAGGCATGTTATGTATGTTGTATAAATTGTGCAGGTAACACTTCATTTGGAAAGGTTATATTTATTTATATCGTCACTGGAACATGTACTTCTCAAACGTTCTCTCGATTTGCTCGGATTTCACTCATCCTACATTTCAAAGAAATCGTTATGATTTTTTCCTCGTTTACACAATCAATCCCATCATTAATTTAGAACACAAGTTTTACATAGGACGGAATCCATGTATGAGTGGGTTTTTGTTATAATTAGAATTAAATAGTGAGCGTGTTTAATCTATGGTAGAATTAAAATAGTCAATGGTATTAGTAAAGTCCAACAAAATAAATATAATAATGCAAACATTACTTTACTGTATTTATTTTGCACTGAGCACAAATAGCTAATGTCCATTAGAATAGAGCGATTTAACAATGTTTCAGAAATATAATTTGAGTCGTTTTAAAGACCTACATTGCCGAACCCTGTCTGGTTTTCATTTTTTTACACAAATCGCATCACTGCAGATACACGGAATTAATGAATGGTTACTAATTGGATGGGGTGTAGACGTGGCTTTCACTTTCCCTGTACGTGTCATGTACTTTGTATAACTGATAATTAAGCTTACTTTGCGATAAAAATTGAAGACGGCGACGTCTACCAATCTACCAATCTAGATAGGTAATAGATTGTCCCATTTAAATCTTGGTATTGCTGGATACAGCGATAGATTCACCTCAAGACGGCTTTAGCAAACGTCATGTACAGTGAAATGTGTTCATGATAAACTTTCTGTGTGTTTGTGGTGGGTTATATCATTGACTACATACGACATACCAAAACATCATTGCGTGATATCATCCGTGGTTCTATGCAATATCAAACATAAATATTGTATCAAGTTCGTCTTCTTGTGAATGGCCAAAGCATATATGAAATAATATCTTCATCTATGGCCAAAGTCTTTCTCTCAAATGCTCTGATAAAGGCTCAATTCATCTTCAAGCAACAAGTTTACTGGGTTTAAATCAATTAAAGCTAGTCATTATTACAAAAGTATACAATTTTTGACAAAACTATTTCAAATCATAGTGGCTGTCCAGATTTTCGGTTTTTATCCATATTCAAATAATACAAGTTATTGAACAATATTCGCAAAGAAAATGTCAAATCCTAATGTCGGTCCTAAGGTCTTAGCCTCTGCATAGGTGATTTTAAAGTCTGGAACAAGATAGTAAACTTCTCCTGGTGGCATTTTTACTACTGCATGTACAGCAAATGGCATATACAGAGATATGCATGCATTCGAATCCATTTTCCATAGTTGTACATGTTCAGTATTATAGCACTGCCGGCGAAAGCTTTGCGAGTGAAGACATACATAAATTGTATATCATGTATACGGGAATCCTTTTCTGGTTTACTCTCGCCTTTTTTAAAGCCTAGCGAAAAGTCCTAATCAAATCTTCACAAGAAACTTTTTACACCAGATTTCCTATTCAAAAGAGCAATTTTATACCCTGCTGTTATAATGTTTCGTGACAATCACAGAGACAAACTTTGCAACGATCATCACCTGTTTATGACCCTTTTTAGCGAATTTCCCATATAGGGAATAAGCTATTACCGTAGTACTCATGGTAAGACCTGGACCCAGGACCGATTTTTTTTTTCATTTTGAGGTCCCTAGAGGCCAAAAACACCATCCGTTCAAATTCATATATATATATATATATATATATATATATATATGTGTGTCCGTTAGCGCGATAACTCGAGCAAAAATGATCCGATTTTGATGAAATTTGGTACAAACGTGTAAACCTTCGTTTATTCGAACGAGTTCGCGAACCAGCATGATCGGACCATGGCAACGGGGGTTTATGGGGGCTTTTATGGGACAAAAATGGGGTTTTCCCATTTCCGACCAAAAAAACATAAAATTTTGCAATTTCTTTCTAAACCATTTTGTAGAGCTTAAAAAAACAAATAATTTATTATATTGAAGCGTTATAATGCGCCTAATGGTTACGGAGAAGATTCCAAAAAATTGTAAATTTAAAATTCCCATGTTATTCTTATGGAGAATAAGTAAACTGTTGTAGTTTGCTTGTTTATTAACATATTTTGCCCAAATTTGGAAAATGTTTTTATTTCTTACCAACTATTAACATTTTACATAAAAAAACACTTTTACCCTCCCTGTTGCAGCAAACCTAAGTATGTTTTAAACTGGTTCTATTTAAATAGGGAATAAATGTGATATTTTTAAGTAGTCATTTTAATGTAAATCCATTCAGGGAAATGGAAATTCGCTTAGTCTGTAGGTTTGCTGCGGCGGGGGTATTTGCTAATGCAAAGTCAAATAATATCAATTCGTTTGTCAGATATACTCTCGTGATCGTACAGTATAGCGTGCTGAACGTCAGTTCCAGTACTGCCCAGACCGCCCAACACTTTCCCGGGGAACAGACAGAACAATGAGAGTGACTGGCCGTCGGTCTCTCTGGAACAGACCAAGTACCGGGAAGCCATTCATATGTCCAGCTGATGAACCGTAAAACGTGAACTTTCAAGGTTACGGGTTGAAATAGTAGAGAATTAAATGCCTATGTGTAAAATGTCTAAGGTTTGAGAGGGATTCATAAGTGCATCCAATTTTAATAATACGACACATTGTCTTTGGTTATAGTTTTTTGGTCTTGGCCATTGCCGTCTTGGTCTTGGTCTTCGATGCTGTTGGGTCTTGTCTATTACACGACAAGTTGTTCTTGTTTATATTGGTCATTGGTTGCAACTGGTTATCGTGTTGTTGCTCTTGAAAAATCGCCACTGATAATATTGTAGCTGTCCAGATGTTAATTATTGACATTGAGGTTGTAACAATTAACAAATGGTTCTGGATGATAAGTTTGTCTGCGTTAATAACAAATCTACCCAAATGATATCATACCACTCCATTCTACTCTCACTCTGAAGCAATATTCTCCTGAAGTACTGTTCATTCTAGTACTTTGACGCTCGGTGTTCATAAATACTCCTCTCAGTACCTACATAGATCTCAAATTTATATTTGTGACAAGACTTATAAAAGCATTAGCGACATTATCAGTCATATCGTTTACTACAGTGTAAATTTTCCTGTATTTATGATACCGAAATCAGTACATATGACTTCACGTCAATGTGATATCCACTTACTTGCAGTATTTAAAATCATTAGTATATTTGGTTCACAAAAGTAGAATGGTTATTTGGAGTATCTTAAATGATCTTAAGTCAATGATACGTTACCATGAACCTAATTATTATGATGAACGATATTAATCCGAAAGTTCTTCCCTTTTGTTCTGTATTTGTAATGTGCCAGTTTTAGATGATATGATGATAAACATATATATTATGATTTTTTGTTTACTTTTAGTTGTTATCTTCAAATAGTGCCATGATGACCAATAAACCCATAAAGCCAATGTTAAATTTCTAAAAATTAAAATTTGCTTAGAGAAAATCCCTAAGTACGAATTGCACCATTTCAGGTTCATACCTTCTCATAGTTGGTTAAACTATATGACTGTTAAAAAATTTCATGTGGACCGCATCAGCCGTTCAGGAGGAGTATGTGGAAAAGAAAAGCAGGAGTGTGGTATCCAAGAGCTTCGCTCGCTTCGCACAATAAAATCAAACATTTTGCATATCATTAACATAATCATCCCTTGAATTGATAGGGCATGCATGATCAGGATATTCACTCTCCATTCCCCTCTGAAATTATTGTTTTGCCGAGACTACCATCATGAGCTTCAGCACTGCCAATGCCAACATATCGCCCAATCTCACAGCGGCCCACATTCACTCAAACTGGGTCTGTCGGATATTTGAACAGTGAAGAAGACTTTTAGTTCGGCCAGGTGTAGTCGGGATGGAGGAAGAAGAGGAGAACTGTTTGTTAAGCTTGGTTGCCTAGTAACGGCATCCCAGCACGTGCTCACCACCATATAAAACCTGGTGTCCTCTGCTTTCCATTGTTTTAGGGAAGTGCAAAATGCATGCTTTTATATCAAACATAATTTGAAAAGACCCGTACCATGCTTCTGAGATGGAGTTGCAAAGTAAGACAAGAGAGCATTTTGAAGAAGCTGTATTGGAAAATTATATGAAATGTGGTTCGAATAGGATAAGTTCCATTGTTTAAATTTCAGCTGACTTAAAAACATGTTTATTATGGGTTTGTTTTTAGTTGTATTTACCTATTAATTGAGTTTAGGCATAATTTTTTTATATTTAATTAATTTCACCTTACTATTTCATGTATTTTCTTCAAACATTAAAGTTACCTAAGACTGGAACAAGGCCAAAACCTAAGGGCACGTACCTTGATTTTAGGATTGCATTTAATCACATTTAAAACATTGAATAAAAGTATGCTGTTTGATTTGTTTTGATTTATAACTCTTTATTTTTTCCCCGAACTACGCTTTTGATTCTAATCACAATCACGAATATTCTATAATACACCATGAAAAGTGACTTTGTACATGGTATAATGTTGTGGTCTGATATTTGCTTTTAGAATTGAACCCTTTAATTGTTTATATAAAGTTTCCAAATGATTGCATATTAGATCTGTCGACTTTTAAATTACATAAACAGTAATTAATGCATTCAAAAAACGTGTTTATACATGTTTAAAAACAAGAAGAAATAAATATTAACGAACAAAGCATACTCTCTACGGAAACACAAAAAATCATAAAACTGTCTTTAGCAGATCTATAAGGACCATAAAAGTATAAAGAAACCTTTTTGATTAGGTAGCCCTTATAAAACTATGAGGTTAAATTAATTATGGGTGTGTAGCCTTTTTTTTAAGATACCGGTATCCATATATGCTATATTATTTTCTTCTGCGTCCTTTTCACTTGGCGTAGCCATAAAACAACACTAGTACAATTATAACAGGTACAATTCCGGAAGGCTTCAACATGAATAAACTAGTACAATATGAAAAAGATTAATCTCTCGGTTAACGATAACATTCTTTATAAGCCGATGGTTCACGTGGTTCGATACGCAGCTACAAGGTAGCGCTGCTAGTGCTAGTAGGTTAACTTTTGTTTGTGAACTCATTGGTCTGACATTCTTTTTGTCTATGGTCTGACCAACCATGGATTATGTGGAGTATAAAAGAATACTTCACAGTGTTTTCGTGGTTTTTGCTTTGATATTTTCTTTTATCACATTGTTTCAATATAATGTATTTTTGATACCAGTAACTAGAAATCGATGTATAAGTTATAGGACTACAAATCGATGGTAGGTAACTAATCTGGAACTTAATCGCGAATAGTAAGGTACTGACTGTATAAGCATAAATAAAACATTGGTTAATCTTTGGTATAATGTTGTCAATTTGTTTGTAAGGAAGAATCAACGTGTTTGTTGAATACGCCCCCTCCTAAGTAGGCTACAAAAGTCCAGTAGTATACAGAACTTTAGGTTATGCATACAATATTGCATGGAACAGGTTGTACTCTTTTTTTACCAAAACAGAATTTTTTTATAAAATCAAACCATGACTAATAAATTTAGTATCAAACTATGTAGTCTTAATAACGTTCAAATGATTCTATCATAGCCTCCTCTATATTCTTGAGTTTTGTTTGGAATGCAAATTAAAAAAATGTTTTCACACTTTTACTGAGATTAATTTATGTAATCATGTGTGTATTATGTATTATAATGATTTTGCAAATCTGTTTAATTATAATTACCAACTTTGTTATGTATATCAGAAGAAAAAAATTACTACAACTTCATTCTCTTTGAAAACCTAGATGGTCTAAAGAAAATAGAGACTATGATCATGTGAGCCGTACTGCAGTAATGGCAGTAGTGACATCTGTCAAAATTTGAGTTGGCTAATACTTGCCAAAACATTGGTTAAAGTGATGTTGTAAGTGTTTTGAGATACTCCAAATTTTGTTAATCATCGTCATGGATCCTAAATATATCAAGTTGTTTTCTGTGTGTTGGTGTACACTTGAGTGTTAAATTTAAGAACTGGGTTATATGTTTGGTTATTGAACTAGGTAATCTGAGACAGGACGTGCTGTGCTGTTTTCCACTGTGTAAGTATTTGTTTATGTTTTGAAAGTTTCCTGAATTATTGGTTGGTCTAGGCCTATAACTGTAGCTATTTTAGAATGTAATATTTAGGACTGATTCAACTTTAAATCTCTAATTTTTGTAGGCTTAGGCCTAATGAATTAAAATTACTTAGTCTAGGCTACCTATTTAAGTTACTTTTTAGTACAGGTTTATGGATAGTGTCAAATTATTATGAGAATCGGATTTTCACTGAGGAATTACAATTTTCAGGCCTTTATGAATAATCTTATCAGGCTATCATGAGGTTCACAGACATTGTGAATGGAAAATATTCTATTGGATTCAAATACCGTAATGAATATTTTCAAATCTAGACAGACTTTTCAAATTTAGGCCACTGTTATCCAAACATCTAAGCCAACCCAATATAAACTTCAACTGTTCGAACCAAACCACTGAAATCCTCAATTGTTTACCTAATCTGCATATAAACTTAGCCTAAGTTACTGTTTACAAATGGGATAACTTAGCAAAAGTGTAGCAACGTATTACCGACTGTCTTAAGTTAACAAACATTCAATTTTTTAGTAGGTACCTAGGATACCTATTGTGTTTCATCCAATTTTGCCAAAGTTTGGGTACAATTCCGCAGAAAACCTACTATTTAGCATAAATTATCGGATGAAATCTTCATTCAATATATAAAACTTATCGTATCGTGTAAAGTCTTCATCGATCGTACTTATATTTTTCAGGAATACTTTTTTTCACACTGTGCTGCTGCGACTAAGTTTAGTTTAGGTTATTGTTGTTAAGTTTGGCAATACAGTACGGTAGTTAAGTTTATGATACCCAAATACCGGTAACTTAAGGTAACTTAGGCCTAACATTTGGTTTTAGGTTAATAGAAACAAAATTTGATAGCCTAAGTTGTAGTTTTGTTTGCTAAAGAGATAAATTTACAAAGGCGTCAATTTGTATTCCTCTTTTTTCATAGTTTAAACTACCCTAAACAGAACTCCACCAACCTAACCTAAACCTGAACTTTAGAAACATCTCTTCAGGCAAGAATAGTCCTTAGAATATTTCTCAACTTGGGTGAGTTCGCGAACAAGCCAGATCGGTTCATGGGAACGAGGTATTATGGGGGTCGACGTTAACAAAATTGATGTTTTCAAATTTTGACCATTAAAACATGGAAATGCCCAATTTTCACTATGGCCATCGTGTAAGTTATCTAGAGTTTAAAAATAGGTAAAACAAATGATTTAGTTCAGGGGTGTGCAATTAATTCGGTTTGGTTTGCGGTTTCGGTTAAAATTCCTAAAAGCTGCTCCTTTAAAATTCTCATGTTAAGGCGTAATTGTTTAAGGGGAATATGAAAACGGCTGTAATTTAGCTTAGTTTTCTTGTTCATGTACTTTATGTTGATCACATTTATTTATTTTATCCTCTAAGTTAGCCTATTATCATTTGGCCGAAAAAAAAGAAAAAAAACACTTTTTACCTTCCCCTTAAGAGCAAACCTAAGTACACTGTAGGCCTACTCGTTAAATATTCATATTCTTATTCATTTGAGATGGGGAAGCCACCTATGTGTGCATTTAAACCCCAATATGAGTGAAGGATGAGTGTAACATGAAGTTTGATGCATTGTGTAGCTTTGTTACTGACCAAGACGAGCTGTTTCATTAGTCAGGACCATTTTATTGTAAGCCCAATGATCTAAGATAGCTAGATCTAATTCCGAACCATCACAAAGCTACACACTCTTCTCAAAATTGAATCGGCGACCTTTTGATTGCTAGACAAGCATTATTATTATTATTTATTTGTTTGTGTGTTTCTACGCCACTGGCATTTTTTACGTTTTGATAGGGAAAAGTCCAAACCGTAGTCCTTTTACTATCTAACGTCGACCTTTTCGTTAGATAGCATCATTAATTCATAGCCCAATGACAAATGGCACTGAGTCTGCAAACCATTTTGCTTGGATTCAAACCAGCTACCTTCAGATTTGAAGGCGAGCGCAATAACCACTCGGCTACCCAGCACCAATGTTATTTGAATGTGGAAAAAAGTATGTCTTAAGGATATATTTGAGGAAAAACCAAATCGGACTTAGGCTATTGAAATTTATTTAGTCTGCAGGTTTTCTGAGGCGGAGGTATTTTTATAGAAATGCTTCAAATTCTATAAATTACAAAACTCATTAATAATAATTTGTATTTAATTGAAAAGTTCAAATGAAGCAAAATATTTTAGAATATAAAGGTTATGTTACAATGTCGTAGAAATTATATAGAGCAAAGTGGCATTATGAGCCTGGCAATGGAACTGACTATGAAAGAGGTTACCTTCACCCTGCTCTCAGTTGCTTTATACTTTTCTTTTCTCATCTCAGAGACGCATTACTGTCATATTTTGTTTTTTCAAAGTAAAATAAAAAGTACAATGTGAAAACCTAGCAAAGGTAAATAACCTAAGCAAGTACAGTACGGTACTAAATAAAATCATGCACACAAACCCTCACACCAGCGCCAGAGACTAAAACATTCAAAAATTGAGTTGGGTATGAATCCAAGTTAGTTATAGTGTTCTGTAATGTAGAGGAATGTATGAGTCACTTAGGTTTACAAACAGTGTTTGTTTGTGTAATATGTTAAGCAGTGTTCATCTGCCTGCAGTGAGCTCTTTGTGTTGGTTGATGTTACAAGTACAGTCTCAGTTAAAACTCTAATAGTTCAGTCAATATTGGCAAATATTTCTTTTAAGTAATTACCATTAAGATTACCACTAAAATGGGGCAAACCTGACTAGCTTCTGCCTTATTCTACCCCATTTTACTACTAAAAATCGTAATATTTCAGATATTTTTTATTCAATCTTTTTGAACTTGGCATCGTTTGATAAGGAATTAAAAATTCTAAATAAAAGTGTTCTTGACATTTTTTCATGACATTGGCCGTTTTTTAGTAGGCCTAATTTAAGTTTAAAAAATGAAAATGGCTGCCATTTTGAAATTTTAAGTTGAATCAAGATGATTTTTTTCCTAACATTGGTCTTTTCTACCTTAACCTACATACCAAGTTTTATAAAGATCGGTTGAAAAAATTCAAAAATAAAAATGTTTATGTAAAAAATACAAAATGGCGGTTATCTGGTTAACAAAGCGATTTTGGAAAAAATGTTATTCTTGATTTTCTCTTTATTTTGACCCATAGAACCATTTCCCGGAGTTTGTCTGTTTACTTACGGGACACCCTGTATAACAGGATATTATTTAATGAGTGAACGAAATTAATATCGAAGGAACAATATTTTTTTATCCAGTTTCATCTATTGTAAGGGATGGCACCTGTATTCTTCTGTATGATGGGGGTAATATTTATGATGGGGGCACAAGAATAATGATCAGACTTTATTGATTTTAGTTTAAAAACTTGTTTTCCATCTCCGAATAGAATATTTGATTATATCGGAAGGTAGGATGGCCGGGTCCCAAAATCTCTGGAAAACGCTATCGTTCGTCGCCAGGCTTGATTAAGGAGTGACTTTAAGTAAATGAATGACTTTTGAAAAACATGTAGAGGTAAAATGTGCTAAAAATAAAAGAAGGGTTTGTGAAATTAGCATCCCAGAGCCAATAGAGGCATGACTGGGAAACATTTTGATGACACTGTACAAAGAGTGTTGAGCCAGCAATGCTGTACGAATGAGTGTTCTGGGGTAAGGATGCTAGGAATATAATATTGAAAAGGAACTTTTGAGTATGCAAAGAAGAGTTTTTTTGGAAGTAGGGAAACACAGTAGCATATGGCATGATGCGATTAGGGTTTTGTCCGGAGCCATACCACTCGACCTGCTCGTTGAAGAAAGGATTAGGATTTTAGAAGACAAGGAGGCGGGTAGGACTATCGGGAAGCAAGAGTGCCAGAAGAGAGGAGATATTAGATGAATGGTAAATGTGCTTGCAGTAGAGTGTGGAATAAAGGTAAACGTTCGGATATATACCAAACATCAGAAAGAGACTGAAACAAGATTGGAAAATGGGCCATTATGAAACGCAGTTTGTCACAGGACATAAACAATTTGAAGGCAAATTTGTGGAGATTTAACCTGGTGGAAGAGGAGGTATGTAGATGCCGAGAAATAAAGAACGCGAGTCGCATATTTATAAACTGTCCACTACGGGAGGCAAATAGGAGAGAACAGGAAGAATTCTTGGATAGGAAAGGTCTAGCTAGAGATGAGAAAATAAAACTTGATGAGGTTCAAGGAAACGATTGAGATGTTTAGAAAAGTAGCTAGGGAAATAGGAAGAACCAGGGGTAGCTAGGGAAATAGGAAGAACCAGGGGTACATACAGGCTTTTAAATTGAAAAAAGAAACAACAAAAACTAAGAAAGAAAAGGAATGAAAACTGCCCCATGAAGGGGAGATGAAAGGTTAGAGCGAATCCCAATGATTCCTATCGCCATAGACAAATAGAATAAAATATAGACTGTCAGCAGTGCTGTGGTTAGCATAAGGTCTGGGCGTCCACGACTGCGAGCGCCGTGTAGTTACGTATCTCGTGCGCCGCAACTACACTGCGCTCCTAGCGGTGGATGCCAGAACTTATGCTAACCGCAGCACTGCTGACGGTCTATTATTTAATTCTATTTGTCTATGCTATCACTTAGAGCGGTACGGAGAATGGAGTCGTGAAGTTAGTCTTTTGCCGCTTTTGGACACATAATGTGTCTGCACGAGGATTGAAAGTGGCTAAAGCCTGAGAAGATTTTAACAGGGAATTGGCCTGACAAATAAGTCCAGACTTAAGCCAGGGGTGGTGGTGGGAACGAAGGGCTTAGGTTTATAATTTAGGTTACCGTCAATGACTTTCACAAAAAAATTAATAACTGCAAAAATGGTAAACTGTGAACACAGTTAGACCTGTTACCATCTCCACCTTTAGCAACAAAACCAAGAAACCTGAAAACGCCAAATAAAAAGAAGATCAATACAAATCCTTCTCCTATGTCTAGATTGCACATGATTCTGTGCACCAAGTATGCTAGTTTATAGTAAATAAGACTCAACACTCAACATGGTGTTTTCACATGTTCAAATAAACTATGTGTATTGTAAGTCTACATTTTTTGTTTTTAAAAGAATTTTGTTTTCTTAAATTTTTGACAAAGCTATAAATAGTTATTTATCATACCAGGTTCTTAAAAAAACAAAACTAGTACATTTTTCTCATTTATACTTAGGGGCGCCTTGAGGAGGCCAGTAGAGGCCAAGCGTCCCCGAGAAAAACTTAGATTAGATTTTGCCACACTCTTTAAGGTTTTGAACACTAGATTTTGTGACAAATAAATATGTTTTAAACCTTTTTGAAGGATAATATGGCTTAAAAGGCTAATAATCATGTTTTAACATATTTAAATTAACTTGTTCGTACAAGATACTTGTTGCTCTCCATCCTGAAGAACATTATTACCTGTAGTTACCATCTTGATAGCCTTTCCTTTATCAATACCCATTGTTTGGAACACAGTAAAGCCTAAACTTTCTTAGGGTAAAATATCTAACAAAACAATTACTCTGGTATAAATTATGAAATTTTGTAAGCAATGTTTTCAAAAGATTGAATTATTGCAGAGTTTTTTTTGGGAAATTCTTTAAGATTGAAAAGGAGAGTTGTAAGAGTTTATGATAAATATAGAGTTTTATGTTTCCCCGGAAAATACTGAGTAGGCTCTCTGAAATAGCTCTATTCAATTTACTGTATGTATTTAATTTTTGGTACATCTACATTAGATCCAGGACAGGCTTGGTGTAAACTTGCACACTTTACCATTAAATTCATGTAGGGTTACCTCTCTTCAGTGCGCCTAGTTAACTCAATTGTCTAATGCCCTTCCAAGTTCCAACAACTAAAAGACAAGCACTTTTGAATATGGCTAATTAGTGTTGACTTGTATAACCCACTAACTTTATACTCTTGCATATTCACCGAAGAACAAGTCGCTCTTAAACTCATCAGTATAAATTTATTTTAATACACCACCTAGGATATCATATAAAGCATGCTATTTTCTAATGAAACAGTTTAACCTACATGCGCTTAGCAATTATTTGATCATTTGTATGACTTAGTTAATTAACATTAAGAACAGTACAGTAGTTTGAAGAAACCATAAATAAAATAGGCATATATGTAACATAAATAAAAACTATTTTTAATAATTGGATATGTTATTAGACAATTAACTGACAAAATAGAAACGTTTGAAGATAATCAGTAATAAAATAAATCATGATGCTTAAAAAAAAACAATTTATATTTGGAGTAAGTCTAAAGTCTCAACCAGTTGAGTTAACATAATATTGTTACATTTTCCTAAGATAATTTTTCTGGTGATATTAATATATTATTAACTATTTAATGACCAAATGAAGTTGATGCATGGAAATGATAACATTGCCACACCAGTAAACAGTACGCAAAATAGCTCATTTCCGCTCTATACCATTCCCGCTCGCTGAATAACTAAATCAGCTGATTTCATTGTTGGCGTTTCTATAAAACCCTAACACCCGGTAAGCTCATAACGTTACCTAAAAAAGCATACATGACCTAAATTAAGTTTTACATTTAACTAAAAAGTTTGTCTGTGTTTTATGGTAAGTTAATTATGGCAGGTGGAAAAACCTTGTGTGTACAAACAGCCATTGCCATCTAGAGCTTCTTGTTGCCGTGTTAATAAAACTTCATTACATACATAGTGTGTAAATAATCCATGCTACATCTGTTCAGCACAGCTCGTAACGTGAAAGGTCACATCTGTGTCTAATTATTAAATCTTTGGTTTGAATTAACTTACACAATCTATTTGCATCGATAAAGTGTTCCACAACATTTCGCGTAAGTCCTACATAATTCACAAATACTTGTTGTTACATAATAAAATGTGTTTTCTACCTAAGAACCAACTTTGGATATTAAATGTTTTCTTCTAAAAACCATATATGCTTTGTATTGAAGCTTCGACATTTTCTACCAGTTTGTTAACTACTGAAGGATTTTTTTCCATAAAAGCTACCTCAGTTTACAATGGTTATGGTTTCTGAATTTAAAAATAAACCTGCGCTACTTTGTAGTTTGGGAGTAACTCATATTTGGGAGTATCAGCCAACTCATATTCAAACGTGAATCTTGCTGGTTCTTGTGGTTTAATTCCAATAGAGGTGAATTAATTCTGGAACTGATTCCATTTTTTAATGAGCTATTGATTAGTGATGCTATCTAAGAAAATACGAACTTAAGATATTAACAACAGATATTATTTTTATATCTGCTTCTAAGTATTATTAGTTGTCCCATAACAAAATCCTAGTTTTATTCATGTATCAAATTGTTCTAAGGATTTTAAGACTCCACCATGCAAGAGAGTGTGTGTGCGAGTTACTATATCATAATGGTATGTTTTGTATTATTGACTGCCTGTGTTTACAATGCGGCGCAATGCTATTGCGATACCACCACTGTTGTGCATACAGCTTATTTGTGGATAAACACACTTCAGTAGTCTTCCAACCTTTTAGCGCTTCTCCAACAAAACGAATCTCACGGTCACGTTACCGGTCTCGTGATTAACTCGTGAGTAACTTACCTGGGGACCGAGCTTTGCTGTCGGAAAATCATTAGTATACTCTGAATGATTGTCGCCCAAATTTATATTTATCAAAATCTCGGAAAATATTTTTATCTGTTAAAATAACAAATTTGTTTACATTTTCTTTACAAATTTTCAACATTACACCTTTCTTGTATTATAGGACTAAGGCCAAAAATGACCCACAATGAGGACACTCAGCGCTTGTTGAATTACTGAAAGGAAAGGCAAATGAGAGATGACCAGAAATGACATCTGATGGTCTCGCCTTCTTCTCAAAGACGCTGTTTTAACTTCCGATCGCCTCTTGTAGCTATGATAATGAGCTCTAGCTGTCCAATCAGTCAATGCCACCGGACACTCAAGTGAGTGACCAGTGACCACCAGCCAGTAACCTGTCGACCTTCCCACCAACATCGTCTCTTGGTGTTTTCCTTATTTAGAATTTTCTCGAGGTTTCCGCGTCGCGATATTCCGATTCTACACAGGAGATGCTGTTCCATTGTGGATACGGTAAAAAAACAATCGGATCGTTAATCGGGTTGATTCTTTACCCTCATCTAATTTTTTTGTGTTCCACCTTCAAATCCTAGGATGCTAGACTCCCCCTGTTTTACACATGTTTTCAGGTTAGTACGGGGTCGTGGCATTATTTTATTACTTAGATTAAATGCATTGGTGATTGGTAGAATTTGAACCGAGGACCGAGGAGACAGAATTCATGCGTTGTACTACTAGACCAGCTTCGTGCAATCAATAAATTAATGTATTCAACCTAACTTCTTTATAGTAGCGAGACTAGGTTATGGGCTGTTGGCTTGGCAAAATGGAAATGACGTAGATAATCATAAATAAAAACACGAACTATACAGAGTGGCCTACTCTGCTGCTAGAATTAAAATTCAATCCTACGAGAAAGATATAACAGCCACGTACTTGTATAAATATATATCGACATCGAGCGAAATCACATTTTTGTGGCAACCGTCGGCACATTTTGCTTTTTTTGTATTATTGAATTGTGTTTCGATTGCATTGTACGGTAACACTTAATGTACGTATAGCAAAGGGTTGTTGTATTTTTAGTGTCTAGTGGCATTTCTAAAGGATGAATAATTGAGTACGTTAAGACGTGCAAGAATCTCACATTTCACCTCACGCAGTATTCCCCGGAGTGTTGTCAATGTAAGTTTACAAGAAGCCATTTCGACTCGACCTCATGGGAGTGTAGTAGTTATGTGGTTGTCGTTCATCTCCAAACAGCTGTTGTAAAACTTACTACAATGTCAACAATACTTTGTTAGTGTCCAGAGGTATTTTTGTTGAAAAAAGCCAGAAAATCTGTCCAAACCCCACTCATGTGCATGCTGGTTCGAAACTTGTCCCTCTAAACTGAAGTAAAAGACGCTACAAAATAGACAGCAATATACACGCAAATAACAATCGAATAACCTTAGTAGGCCTACTTCACAGAGAAAGTAGATGTTAAGCTTGGTTTTGTAGAAAACAATCATTAGGAATCATCCTTCTTGTGAGTTGAATATGTAGAAGTAAGGAATACGAGATCTTTATGTGTGAAAAATAAATGTATATGTTCTCCGCTAAATTTAATATTAAGTTAAGTAAGTCTTTTGCTTATCCTGTATATTGGCAGCGTGGGGACACCAATGTAACTGTGCGCTTGAAAAGAAAGAAGTAATCGTTTGAAATATATTGTAGAAATAATTTTTAATACTATTTATATACTGCAAAAAGACAACCTCGCACTTTTATACTCAGTTGTGATCTTTTTTTGTTTAAACTGAAAAAATCAAAGGCCATTTCGTAGTTTTCATAATCTTGACATGTAAGAGCTAGGGGTTTCAAATCCTAAATTGGATTGTGCCAATTAAAATTAACTTTTAAGGTCTACTAATAAAAATACAGTCCTAGGTTTGACTTTTAACAGTTGGAATACACAAGTTTGGTCACTTATTGTGTGTGTAATTCACAAACTTGTAAATTGTGGCTAAACAAGTAGCTTTATTCCATTTAATATAAATAAATGATAGTTGGGAATACAAATAATTCTTTGTAGTAAAATTCACGATACTTTTCTTTCACATGCAACAGACGTGTGGATAGATTTAATGATTGAAATTCGTTCCACAGATAACCATTTGTATAGGATAAACAAGGCATTTAGTTTAACTGCGTGTTCCCGGTGGGTATTTACCTGACCTACAATTTATAAATGGGTTCCCAAGGCGGTTTATTGTTCTGGACAATGAACAGTACAAGTTCATGGGTTGGTATTGTCCGTATCCTTAGCATAACAAAGTGCAGTTAATGTTGTTTTGTTATATTTAATAATGGAAATGGAATTTAATACGTTTTTATAATCGGATTCTTTTGTGTCAGATTTTCTTGTTCGCGGACTCAATCAAATAACTCAATATATATAGTACATCGAAAGCTCAATAATATCATGTACTTGTGTTATTCTTGACTAAAGATAACCGCTGCTTAAATTAATCGTTTCATTTTTATTGATTTTGTTATAAGAAAAATTCAATTTTACAGTAATCTTGATAGTAAAACCTAGATCCAGAGAATTGTGCTAATAATAATGGCTTTAGTAAAAAATGTTTTTATCATTCAAATTTGTATAACACAACAAATAGTTCAGAACATTGCATTTTTATTCTAAACCTGTTTGCTACCGAGTATCACACTGCGCTGTCATTTATGATGTTCTCATTAAATAAATTGATTATTTTCTTTATATTTTAATTTGAATCTTAATACTCTTCATATTTAATATTGTATTTATATTAGTATACTAAAGAATTGCGGAACGACTTAATCCAAACACGTTGAGCATAATTTAATTTTTTATGTGGCTTTAAGTGAAAACTTCCCATTATCAACCTTATCATGACATAAAGCGACTATAAATTGTAGTACATCGTTCTTCCTATGTTGTTTGAGTTCAGTGATTAACAACCTTGTTCTTCTTGAATTTATTGCTCTGAAAACCAATTTTGGAAACATATTTTATACAATTATTTAACTATGATAGACTCGCAAATTGTTTACATATTTAAATAAACATTAGGTAAAAATTGTAAGTAAACAGAATCCCATATTCAAAGTAATAAAATCTTAAAAGTAAATACGAAATTAAAATATAGTGTGAAATATGTAACCAATGTATGAGTTACAAACACTCAAGGATAGGTAAAAAAAATTAAGATGGTTGGCCAACAGCATTTCTACTGCTAGCTGGGTTTACTCGTTGTGAAGAAAAAAAATCACCCTGTCAAATAGACCAAAGTACAAATTAACTCTTTCAAATTACAAGGCATTGTTAAACAAACTGTCTCTTTAATCAAAAGTTGAGATTTGTACTTTTGAGTCAAACAAAGTCAGAGACGAGAGATAGTTGTAAAACATTTGGTATCACAGCATTACTTGTTCCTTTCACTGCATGATTGTTTTGTATACCTATTTAAAAAAAAAATATTTTAAACAAAATAGTAAAAAAAACACGTGAAATATTTAACCATGTTTCATGTTATTTTATATTTATTTGTTAGGACAAAATCTAGTCCTATAGTTCCATCTTTTCCATATGTATCAATGAAAAAGAATTTAGTTGCTATTAGCGCAAGATGCCTGACCTGAAAATACACACAAAAATTGCTCTACTGTAGGATACAGCTCGTGACATCTAAGCTGGCACTTGGTCTATCGCTACTAGAACCTATTTCAAAAACATTATGTCCCGCCATGCGGGTTGCATCAACTGTCCTCGCGACCCATATGAAGGCGCTCAAGTTCAATGCAAGGGGAGTCAACCCCGGGAGGCAGCGGAAATGTTTGCAGTCCGGTCTTTTCCTTGCTTCCACCCTCCTCCCGCCTACACTGTCCGCGCTAGGCCAAGTGCCAGCTTATGTGTCACGAGCTGTAATAATGCTACTTTTAAAGACCAAAGGCTCAAAGTTTAATGGTGTAACATTTAAAAGTAGGACTTCTTTAACTGTTTTAAATAGCAAGTTTTCGATCGAGTTTTTCTTACTTTGTTTACCACTCCACCAATATTTGGCGAATATATTACTATATTACTAAAGTGATACGGTAAAGGTGTTTATGGCCATTAACCAAATAAATATTTAGCCATATGGCACATAAAAATGCAGCTTTGAGTGTTTAGATTTGCCGAAAAGTATTAGAATGAAAGAATTCCCTAAGTTCTCTGTCCCAGATTTTCAAGGAGCTTACATAATACCTGCCATTTTGGCTAGGAGTGAGATATTCACCTCGGGTTTGCGTCATTGTGTTTTTTTTGACAAGCCCTTCACTCAATAGGGGTTGATATTTGAAAAAAAAATCACCCCTAACCCTCTACCCTTTAAAGGGGGTTAAACAATGTTTTTGGTGTAAAAATTGCGGAATATTTGTTAAGAATCGATGCTACAAACATAATATTTCTATCTATTTCGTTTTTAAAAATACATATTTGTTTTAAGACTAAATTTACCTAAATGTCTGGTTTAAAATTTCAATCTCTTTCTTTTAATGCATTTTTGAATACAATTAATTTTGAATGTTGCCTCAACTATCAGTGCAGATATTTATCCTTCTTCTACCGGTATTCTATGTTTATATTTATTTATGAAATATTTATTGGTTATTTATTGAATTATTTATTGCATGTTAATATTTATTGAATTATTTATTTACCTAGTTATTAGTAAAACTAATTTACCAACCTTGTTTTTTTCATGTAATTGTATTTTGGAAATGTATTTATTTTATGCACCCCTTGAGGAAATCAACAAAATGAATGAAGATGATGATGGTTTAATTTACATACTGTTTTTTTTTTTACAGTAAATTATCTTTACATATTGATTTTGTTTAAA
This sequence comes from Macrosteles quadrilineatus, assembly GCF_028750875.1. Taxonomy (NCBI): domain Eukaryota; kingdom Metazoa; phylum Arthropoda; class Insecta; order Hemiptera; family Cicadellidae; genus Macrosteles; species Macrosteles quadrilineatus. The sequence continues at coordinate 12,239,976 of NW_026542602.1, forward strand.
AAGTTGGCAAAGCAGCAAAGTCTGTCGGTGGTTCAATTACATTATATTAATATTAATATTTTAAAACTCTTTAACACTATGGGAATAGAAGAGTATTATACTCGTCTAGTGCAGTAAAAACTACACTACAAATGTTCGGCGTAATGCCTATTTTGAGTATTACAACAGGTCTACAACTTAAGAATGGGAATGATAAGGTAATAAGGCACACTTCAATAGTTTTTCTACGTTACAAATATTCGGTGCAACGCCTATTCTGAGTATTGCAACGTTAGGTCTACAACTTAAGAACGGGAATGATAAGGTAAGGCACACTTCAAACACACGGGTAGTTTTTCTACGTTACAATATAATGATATTCGGAGTAACGCATTTTCGGTGCAACGCCGTGTTGCGGTGACGCAGGCAGATCAATGTGTCTACACAGCTGAGCGTTGATCGTCGTACAGTGTGGTGGTAGCCTCAGACCCTCAGTACAGTATTGTACTCTGCGGTCGGTGGCTGTGTCGTGACGCGTCGACGTAGACTAAATATTACGTACAATTTGTGTCTCTTTTATGTTAGTGCATCGTGAAATCGGGCTTTCTGGAGATCTGTGTTATTTATTGGGTAAGCTTTGGACTTAAGAAGTTTGAATTTTATTTAATGTAATTGTTTTTATTGCTTGTTTCGTAAATGTTAGGTTATGGTTGAACTCTCGTTGGATTAACGTGGTGTGAACTACGCATTAATAATTCTTTTATTCGTATGAGTAGGTATATGGTATATATAATAATATATATGTATATGTAATAATATATATGAATAATCGGTATATGGACACATTTCCCTCGGTTTGCGCCAATATGATGTTAAACATCGTCGTCACACCAGTTTTTTTGTCGATTTGGTAAATTATTAACTTATCTGCTGTATATTGCTGAACTACATAAATTATCTGACGTTAAAGGTAAAATTTTAAATGACACAAACATAATTGGAGGTAAAAATGTACGTCAGTTCCATTGTATTTACTCTAAATTACAACTTTTTTTGCAGAGTGTTTGGCGATTGTTTTATCAGTAAGTCAATAAAATGTCTGACACCATGTACATCCCCAATATTTGATTTATATTTTTAAAATTACTGTATAATGGTGATGTCTATCAAATGCGCGTAAAACTGGCTTATAACAGTTTTTGGTTCGGGCAACACATATTTAAAACTTCAATGTATTACCCTTAATTATTTGTGTTTACATACAGTAAGTAATTAACAAGCGCACGCCCATTAATATAGAAACATTAATTAACTACGTAAAACGGTTTATTTATTTTGAAATAACTCGTTAGGGTCGTCGTCGTTGTGAACTTCCAGTGGGCTGAAAACCTACTGTAGTGTTTTTTACCATGTCCTCTTCATAAAGAGGTTAAAAGTGGAAAATATGACATGTAGATCCACAGAACGTGCATGTATGAAGACAGGCAATTATCAATTAAAAATGGGGACGCCACATGTGCGTATTTTAACCCAAATATGCGTGTAGGATGAGTAGCGCGAACTTGTAGTCTAGTTAGTGACAAAATGTTCCTTAGACACAGCTGTTAATTGGACCTACAGTTTATAGTGGAATCCGAACCACATTTGTCCTTGTAATTAACGAATTGGTCTAATTATCAGGATAGGTCTGTGGATAGTCGTTATAGTACTCACTAGTTCGGACGTTAATCCACACCAGGGAGCATCGCATCCATAGTGCATGCCTATTAATATCCACAATTCAATAGTAATGGAAAGGGATTGACATTACTATGAACATATTTTGACGCTTCATCTCTCTACATGGGTTACGCTCAGTTATTTCAAAGCCTTAACTCCTAACTAATATCAAGATTTATGCTCAAGACGCATAAACATGCATTAAAAAAATCCATCGTAGACATAGGTATATAAAAAACAACTCCGAATATTTCATTAGTTGATTATTGAATCATTAAATTACAATGTTTTACTTTACATAATCAGTTTCAAACATTTTTGAATTGGCAGTCAAGACAATAACTGTAGGAATTATTGTTTGTAATTTGTTTTGTTTCACGTACTGGGCGGATAGTAATAGATAGAACAAATAAATACGGTATGTATGGTATATTACTTCACTTACGGGATTAGTAAACAATTACTTTCAAAAATGCTGAGATTTTACTGATTAGTAAAAAAATAATACAAAACTACTAAAACTGTTTTCTGAAACATCAATCCACCGTTACAAATAAAAGGTGAATAGTTCCCTGAAACAAGTTATGACTTTCTTATCTCAGTGGAGGCGAGTTAATAAGTACTAAAAAGCTTTAAAGTTTTAGTTCCTTTTGTGTTTCAAACTCAGATTTTTCTTACTCACTACGATTAAATTTATCTCTAAACCTTCAGCATGAAACAATTGTACAATCATGCAATTAGTGTCATTGTTGACAATGTCAGATAAGATTAAACATGAATTCTTAATGACTTCTCGTTGAAAAGAAAGACAGAACAACGGAAAAGTAGTTTAACCGTTGATTATTACGTTCTGTAATGATGCAATATAAATATATTATACATTGCAATTATTAGTGAATGCTGTTTGTATCTCGGTAATATCCTCGGGATTCATATTTAACTATTATTAACTTATCTATTAAAATCAAATTTTGTAATCCAATTTGGAATTGATTTGATTCCAAGCGAAATATTCCAAAAGGTATCTTACACTTGGAAATGAACCAAACACAAGTGTTACTATAATTATTGACGTAGGTTTGACTAAAGTACTGTGCACAAGATAAACTCCTAATCCAGATTTTCTTATCAGTTGATTCTCCTACTTAGAGTTAAAGTTTTACCTTAACCCAATTGCAATTGTTTAACATTATTACCTCATATACAGGGTGAATAAAAAGTCAAGACCCCCCTCTCTAATATTTTTCTAAGTAAACATACAGAGATATCCTTTTGATAGTCGTGCAATCTTAGCAACGGTTTTAAAATTTTTAAAGGGAGGATTTTGGGGACAATTCAAAATTTTTTAATGTAAACCCCCTTCAAGTGACACCTTTTTTTAAAGTGTTTACAAAAACTTACAGAATGGGGAAAACCAGAGTTTGCTGTTTCATCTCTATCCAAAATAGTACTGTAGCCCGTCAAATGTTATGGAAAATCAATGGTAATATTGGTTCGTAATCATACTGGCTACCATTTTGGACAGAGGAGGGATAGCGAACTCTGGTTTTCACCATTCTTTTAGTTTTTGTAAACACTCCAAAATGAGATGTCACTTGAAGGGGGTTTACGTTTAACATTTTTGAGTTGCCCCCAAAATCCCCCTTTTTTGGGAGACTCTCAAAAATTGTAAAATCATAAAATGAAACTTCCTGCTAAGGTTGCATGACCACCAAAAGGATATCTCTATATATTTACTTATAAAAATATAAGAGGTGGGGGTCTTGACTTTTTATTCACCCTGTATATTTTACATTTTATATTGTGTGATTTGAAAAGTCTTCACTTGCGTCTAAATTCTTCGATCTTTTGCACTAAATTTATATTATTATGTTTGCGAATTCTCTTACGGTATTGTTTAACTAACTTTTGTTTCTGTATCCAATCCGTAATTTTCTATATGGCCTGTAGATGTTTAAGACTATAACAGGTCGTGATAAAAGTTTTTTTCCTTTAGTAAAATAGACAGTAAATTCTCTTTTTTATGGAGCAGATTTTTTTTATTGATAACTTAACGTATTAAAAAACATAGTAGTTTTTTTAAAGTTAATTCAGATGGGTTCCGAATTATATTTAAAAATCCAGCTTTAATCATTGCGTTCGTTATAACTATAATGGGGATCTCGTTTGTTTGTCTTTGATGCTTATACGAGGAAAGTTCCATAATAACTGGGTTAGTACAAGGAAAGTAGCATCTTTGGTATAAGGAAAAATTAGTGAGTATAACGTTACACTTTGCCCAGAATTATTGTGCTTACTTTTAATGTAAAAAAGGGTTATTTACAAATTAGTGTAATTCGTTTGCCACAAGTTAAACCGGTTGTAGGATAAACTGTTTGCAGTGTGTACAAACCTTGTTGAGCTGCAATGTGAGTTAGAAAAAATACGACTAATATAGCTAATTCTAAATAGTAAAATGGTTCATGTTATTGGTTTTATAACGCAGTCTTTTGATAACCTGGGTTGTCAAAAACACCATAAGCTCTAGGTTACTATCGAAAATAGCAGTTTATTTTGGTATCGAACATGCTCTTTGTTAGGAACTGTCAGCTACAAATTTTATACGCTGTAGTTTTACCCTCGAGGACTAGATTTTGTTGTTTTATTTATAAAGTAACTTACTATAAATTATGTTTGTTGATTAACATATTATTGTAAAATAATAAAAAATGTGATTTTAATATGTGTAATTTGGTTGAAACAATATCAATGAGAATTATTGTTAGCACATTAAATCACATGACATTTTCATTGATAGACCTATCCCAATAAATTCCACATTCACACCTGCTTTTGTTTATTTGCATCCATTTCTTTACTAGAGGATGGATCAAGCTGAGAATTGCCCTAATTTCCCACAGACTGCGGATTAAAGTTTTGTAGGTTTACCTGAGTATCATATTTGTTGTGCTGTAACATTTTTAATAACTTCTTCATCAGCATCGTACGTGTTAAATTACCTGAAAGTACAATAATACGTACTAGTAATACGTGCTAGTAGTAGTTATTTACACTTATACTCAGAAGAATGTAATACATAAAAAAAAGTATTTACCGTGATTTTAGTAAACAGTATAGGTGTAAATATATTATTACTGGTGTTATTTGACGTATTATTGTACTTTCATGTAATATTTTTACTTGCTGTACAAGAAAACTCAATATATTATGTTTATCGATGTATGTTTTTGCAAATAATACAACCAAAATTCAACCGAAACTAAAAGAATATTAAAATCAATTACACAGATTCAGCCGTATACTATATGTAGATACATTCTTTCGACTTTTAAACTGTTCGTGGGTGGTAATTATTCAACCATAATGTTTTTCTTTGTAATAAAAATAAATTGTTCTTTTCCTTTTTGTCAATGTATATTTCATATATTTCACATATCAGTGTTTTATTTTGATTCAGCATAGTATAGATTTACTGTCCTACCCTTAGTGTAGTATAAATGTGTGTTTGTCTCGATCATTAAATTGTAAGATATTAAGAAATGTCCAATTGTTTAGAGAGATTTAATATCCTTTACACCAGGTCTTCCAGTTTTTGTCCACCATTACGTGATTAGGTATCAAGAAATGCGTCTAATCGTCTCGAAGATTGATGAACGAGTCGGAGATTAAGGGACCGACTGTTCTTTTCTGGTCATTAGTGTGGCTTAACTTGGGAGTGGTTTAAAATCAATAAAGTTTCCCTAGATAATTGTAAAAAAATTCAACATTCGTTTCAAGTTTTTTAAAACTCTATTTATACAATTTGTTAACTTCCTTGTAGTTTTACATCTAGAATTTTCCTGGGATATTTATATACAGGATGATTGGTACTCATTGTGACAAAACTATTTTGGTGTAAGTACGAAGTAAATGAAGTGTGATGATGCATAATTATAAGAGGTTCTAATTCTAAAAATTAGCTTCCCAAAGAATTGTATTACGTTTTTTTCAAAATTAACCATGTTTTAAACCTATTACAGCATTTTCTCAAATACCTGTAAATGTATTTAAGTAGATAATGTCATTTTCGTGTTCTACATTAAATTTTGAATAATAATAATAGAAAATGAAAGAGTATCAGTAGTAAAATCTCCATTATAAATATATTCAAAGATAAAAATTTAGGTGTTTGAAAACATTTAAAAAACATTAGTCTATTGCATTTTTCTACACCCTGTATACAAGAAGGCGGCCGAATATTTAAAAAACTGCGTCATTGTATAAGCTATCCAACTATATGCTACACTATTAAGGTTTAGATATGCTTTTGTTTGTTTTAGTGGTTTTAATTTTAACAAACATGGAACTTTATTACTGGTTTTACTGTTCAAACTGAAACAAAAATACAAGTTTTGCTTAATACATGCAGACTTTCTATGTTTTAAATGTTAAAAACACCATGTTTTGTAGTCTTCAGACCACTAAACGTACATAAGGAGACCTAAAGCTCAATACTGTAGCATATGGTTGGAAAGCTTATAAAATCGCGCAGTTTTTAACATATTCCGACCCTTTCTTGTATACAGGGTGTGAATAAATGCAATTGACTGATGTTTTTTTTTTTAATTTTTATCAAACCTTAATTTTTATCTTTAAATCTATTTACAATGAAGTTTTTACTACTGATACTCCGTCATTTTATATTATTTTCATTCAAAATTTAATGTAGAACACGAAAATGACATTATCTACTCCAATCCATTTACAGGTTATTGAGAAATTGTTGTATTAGGTTTAAAACATGGTCATTTTTGAAAAACTTAAAATAATTTTTTGGGAAGCCAATTTATATACTTGGAAACTCTTTTATGCACCATCACATTTCACTTACTTTGTACTTGCACTAAAAATTTTTGTCACACTGAGTACCAAATACCCTGTATTTTCACCTGGAATTGTCATTGACACACATAATTGGTTGTTAACACTGTATAACTACACTTACCATAGTTCATACATTTACAAATATGTATTTTAGGTTAAACATGATAATTTAAAAATGTAAAAAATATCGTAGAGTTGAAAATCTAAAAAAAAAAACATAAATGAATAAACATACCCACTTTTCGATCTTTTACAAGATATAATACCGTATTATAATCCTGTTTGATTATGGATGGCTTAATTTTTGGGTAACATTGCTTACAAATTTCTTATGGAAATAGATTTTAAAAATTATTGGTTTCATTGAGCTCAGCTATTTCGTACAAATGTTAATTCTGATAGTTTTGCTACTATCCATAATCATATTTCATTGCAGCAACATATCCAGCACATAACGGTATAACGCTTGTTGGAGGAATGTTGTTGCCATTCCAAGCTGCCAAATGCGGCTATTATACACAGGGTGTGCATTATCAACTCTTATGACGTTACGTTACATTCCATTCCTGACGTGGTAACGTCCCAAGCAGATCAAATATAAATGGAATATGTTGGTTTTCAATTTAACTTGAATGTATTCACAGCTATTAATATTTAAAATTTCACTCAATGCTAAAGTTATTGGCATCTTAAGGGATGATTATACAAAGATAGTTTCCACTAATAACGGTTAAATCATATTGTGATAATTCAAAATACAAATTACTACAAGGCATTTCATTTTCATATAATGGTGTGTATATAAATCTCAGAACCTCTTTATGATTGTAGTTATTGGAATGTATCCGTAATTTAGGTCTCGTTATTCATTTCTTATGAAGAAACATAGGCTGTTCCAACAAACTGTTTATTTATAACATTCGTTTTAAGATAGGTGTGGTATAATAGCCTCCATATAATTCTGTAGGTACTCTGTAGCATAAAACATATGAACGTAATGCACAGAAAAAGGTAATACAGTATGTTGTATTGTATAATAAATATGTTTGAACCAGCAAACCCGTTGTGGCTTCGCTCTCAAAAATTTCAATTTAAAAGTTAAATGTTTTAATCTGATAGGCCTACCAAATTAATTATAGATATTAAGTGATAGGAGAATGCAGGTGCCACCCCTTCAAATAAAAGGTTTAACTAATTAGCCAACAATTGTTCCGTTGACATTGACATTATGTAGTAAAACACTTTTTCAATCCTAAAAAATAAGGCAAATATTATCATTTCACCTAAAAAGAATATAACCAACTCTTCCCTAATTAATAGTGCAGATTCAAAAGTATTGATGTGTTAAAATGTCTTTTTCTCCAAAAATCTTTTCTCCGTAGGGCGGAATGAGAAACCCATGGGAACTTTAAGCATAGATAAAAGGAGTATAGATATACTCCTTTTATCTATGCTTTAAGCCACTGGGGCAGAACCCAGTGATATTTCATGAAAACGCTTCTTATTGCACACCTAGAGGTTGATTGGAACCTCCATACCAATTCTTGAGTTCTTACAGCTAGTAGTTTTTAGATACAGTGATAAGTGAGTCATTAAATGGTATTTGACTTATAGATAGATTGTATTTATTTTAGAAAGTTAGGGTTTGTTTGATGTATTTGTTAACATCTCATTTCGTTTTCCATTTTTATGTAAATTTCAATTATCCTAAAATGTAAATGATTACTTGACACGTAATATTTTAATATTTGATGAATATTCATTTAGATCTAAAAGTTAGTTTGTACCTTTGAAAAATTTATTTTGGTCGATACGTAGAGGCCGTAATGTTATTAAGCTCGAACATTAGAATTAGCTAAAATAGTATTGTCCAAAAGGTTCAGAGCGTCAGAGCAGATGTTGCGATGTTTGTAAGATTTTTTTCAAACCGGATGTTTTCTTTTACTTTTAAAAAAATTACAAATAATCTTATTTACCTACTCAAGTATAGCTGATACAACAGACGGTACCGCGAAATTGTGTTAACGAAATTTCTTGGAATATAATTTAACCCTTAATAATTCTTCGTAATAAGAATGTGGTTGATGTTTACGTAGAGTCAGCAAACGATTTTCGAGATGAGCATCTGGCTTTATAAATTTCTGCTGTATCCATTAATCTTAGAAACGAAGAGTAAGCTTTTCCTTAATCTCCAACACGACTTTAATAAAAAGTTAATGTGTTGGTTGCAATTCTTTACTTCGTTATATTTACCTTTGGTGTAATTTCGGAGTTACATATTACATTAGGTTAAGAATTGTTTAAAATTGCTGTTTTTAGTTATATTATATTTACAATTTTCGCATCCCTGTAATTATGGAAAAAAGATTACTCATTTGCGAATGCGGTATCTTATTATATTCTTCAATAATGGTGGTTTTTTTTTTTCATTTAAACTACGCTCGATATTTTTCACGGCCAAACCGAAATGTTGAATTATCAAATAAACATATATATTAATCGCGATAAATCCTATTATATTTTGTTGATAAGTTGCCGTTGTTGCAATGTGATTATGCAACACCCGCATCCTGTTTTTTAATTGTTTGCAAACATCTAACCCACATAACGCTGATTTTAGAATGCAATTATACACAATTTGTGGGAGTTTTTGTATCAAATGCTTTCTTTGACATTTTAAAAGTAGCTTTTATATTTATTTGTGTTATTAAAATAGCTCTAAAATCTCAAACAATTCTGCTTATTTGCTAATTTTACATTCGTAAGATAGTTTGTTTTGTAATATACATGTTACGTTCACACAACACGTCTTCAAAAGTATCACTTGAAAGGTTGTATGAACGAAACCCGCCAAGTGCTGAAGTAAATCTGCTTAGAGAATGTGATACCTCTTTAACAAACAAGTTTAAGTTATACATATTTATACCATACGATAAAAAGAAATACATTAGAGATTTCCACGAATTATATGTTGTCAGGTTAATCACCAAATTCTTTGAGATGGTAACGCAAATAACCGTTTTTTACCGAAATGTTGATGAAAGAGTGCAATTTGGGGATGATGCCTTATTTCGTTCTTTCTTACTGTTAAGAGTTAGCTGCTTTTTAGCTACGACCATGTAAACTAAATAAAGTATCTAAATTCTAGCAGTTCCAGGTATGGGAGCTGGGCAAATACATTAAAAACCTGTGGTAATCTGTCTATTTCGTCGGATTGCTGTAGTAGCTAATCTGAATCTATTCTTATTCAACCTTTATTACATTATTTCACTTGACTAATCTACCGTTTAAGTCGTAAAAGATTATTTCATTTACTTTCCGTAATTACCCAAACACATGATATGGTCATGTATAATTTAAAATCAATTTTGTCGAGTTTCAATTGTACTGGTTTAATGCAAACAACCATAAAATAAATTATAAAGGAAACAAAAAATAAACTGCGCCAATTTGAAAGCAACGACTGCACAAACGATCGCAGATTGGACACTAGAATATGTAGTTTGGTGATCTTTGCCAATTCAGTGATTGTCTGAGAAGGGTTTGTATTTTATTTCATTCCATTTTCTTCAAAAAGAGGTTGAAACGCACTTTTTTTATTGCAAAAATAAATAATGAGGAAGTATGTTAAGTCATAATTCTGTTTGCAAACAGAAACAACTCGTCAAGTAAACATAATGGAAATGTGAACCCATGATAGAACAAAAACACATGTGTTAACATTTTTAAATTTTTTTTGTTCAGTTAGTTGTAAACTATACAACAGGTTAAGGTAACGTTGTAATTAAGAAATAAAAGATATCGTAGGGTGGCCAGGTAGTTGGGAGGGGCTTACATTATCTGAAGCACTCTTGTACAACCCTCCAATATAATTAGAGCACTGGCTTCACTATACAACGGTGACTCGATCCTCATGAATCCCAAACGGATTCGATCAGAAACAATTGAAAAAAATAAGTTTATGTGGTTGAAAATGTATTGAAATTTTATGTTATATTGTTTTATAACTTTCGCAGCGCCGTTGACTTATTATTTATAATTTTTTTTATTACTGTCTGTAAGTATTGAGTAAATTAAATCTGGCGAATAGGTTGAGTGTGAAAAATGTACAATAATTAATGTACATAACAGTGGCGTAAAACTTCGAGTTTTACAACAGATTTTTAAAGGAACTAATTACTTTTCTTAATACTGTAGTACAAAAATGTACTTGGACATTTCCTATTGGCTGCAAAATATAATTTATAACCTTTAACTAAATAGTTTGAATTTAAAATTTTCCATCTGCTATGATTTGGGTAGGGAGAAACGAATAAAAGTTTAATTAAAGAAAACCCATACAACTGAGTTGAAAAAATGCGCAGTTGTGTTTAAAACATATACAACCAAGCCATATAAATACAATATTTTCATATAATTATATGAAATTTGTATACAGTGATAAATGTTCAGTTTGGCTAAGAAGTTCCTAAAATTCAGTGGAATGTTACTTAAGATAAATTTTGCTAAGCAAGAGTTATTGAAAAACTTTTTAGATGGAGGATTGGTTACAATTGGCCGTAAAAAGAACAACAGTTTAGAAAACCCAAACACAAAACATTATACAGTCACAATACCCTTATGTAGTTTTAATAATTTTGGTACTAACACCATGAATTACCACCATGGACCATGGACCATGGATGGTCCTTTTATCTATGCTAACACTGATAATCTTCCATAATCTCCCACCGGTGGAAATTGGTTTGAAATTATATCTTATTTTATTATCACGGCCTTTATTAATTATTGCCACAGGTAAAGAAATTGTATTAATGTATTTTTTTTCAGTCCAGTCCTTGTTGATAAAATGGAAGTTAACTGAAAAGCTTATCTTATATGAGGAATGAAGCTCGCCTGTTGGGCTTGCAGATCTGTGCGGAAACTGGAAATGGCTTATATAGAAAACCGGTTGGATTCCTAACAAGTGTTGCGATTGCTAATCTTAGCTCTTTTCTGAAGTTGAGTTCTAAACAGTAGGATTGTCTTTGTGAAAAATAATTGTAATTGAATTTACGAATAGTAGTCATAGATAAAAATGTTTTAAATAAAGTCGAGAATGGTATACAATTTCATCGGATTCTTCATACATTTTATTTTAATGTAAAATATTTTATTTTGTGTACTAACGTTGACTGTGTACTAATTTAATTATTTCATTTGATCTAGAAAATCAAATGATTTCGATTTCGAATGTAAAAGAATGTAACGTCTTACCAAGTATTTCGCCAAAAATATTATTTTATATTTAACTGTCTCATAAAAACTAGCTGTAGTTTACAATGTTTTAAAATCTAATCTTAGCAGAAAGAAGCTACACCGATAGTTATCATAAGTTCAATAATCAATCGCAATAGTCTTCATAAGTAACAACTATATTTTGTATATATTTAGTTAATGTTTGCAGAACAAAAAGTCAATATAGACTTATTGTTACAGTAATATGTTTACAAGTTTTATTGAGCCCGGAGATCTATTAAAGTTTATCATCAAAATAGTAATCTCGAGTACGTGAATATAATGCCTATGAAACCTCTATTGAATTTTTGCCGTGTTGGTATTTTATAATCTTTTAACATTTTAAGTAATGTTCTGTTCACACAAAAAACTTTACGCAAAAGCGAAATAGCGAAATGTAGTTTTCTAATTTCATAGACTTCAATTTCCGCCCTGTTTGCGAACTATTCTAGTGCTAAACTAGAACCATTGTGTAGCCTGAAGGCTAAACCTACTTTCCAAAGTTCGGCCCGACTTTGCAGAATTTATGTTCAAACTGGGATTTATGTTGCTGACTTAGTTTTCTTCATGTTGAAACCAGACTTCTTGTTCAGTTTGACTTATTGAGTCACGTGACGAAGTTTCAAAAGCATAGCGTGATTTAAGTTGTTACAGTATTTAGTTGTGTACACGTATTTTGCATTTATAGATATTATGTTTCTAGAAACGTAATCGTTACGCTTTGATGCACGTGTAATAAATAATTTCTCTAAAAACGTCACGACGCAAGGAGTTGTTAATAGTTATGTTATTGGGGCGTTTTAACGTAATCAAGATATCTACCGTGAGATTTTGCGGCTTTACTATCTTCAAAGTTTGGGGAAAACGGATTGTGTTAAAACCTATTAATCATACTTGGAAACTCAAACACAGAACATGATGCAACACGGTCACATCGAAACAAACATATCTTTGTAAGGCGTATTGTAGAATTAACTAACCATTGTTGATTAGATCGTTGAATTACTCATAGTGATAAAACGGAAAACAATGCAAGTTGCTTAAATATCTGAATCACAGTAGTGATAAAGTTGACAAATTAACTAACAGTAATTGTTATCGTTGTACCGCTGAAACTAGTTGCTTTTGAGTCATCGTCGTTTCCTCTTGCTTAACCGTGTTGGAAGTTTGAAAATGTGGAGCAAAAGCTTTTTCTGTCGATACACAATTGTGAGGTAACTGTTACCCCATTATAGCTCTAGCTAGTTTTAGATTAGAAGGGATTGAATAACAAAGCCATCGATAAAATGCCTTGTGATATTTCATGCACTTCCTTTACAAAATTTTGGTCAAGACCAACTGTTAGGATAACTTATTTGGAAAATAAAACTCACTATCATATCTCAGTAAATGTAAACCAAAAGAGACTTTATGAGGCTCAATACATTTGTTCCCTCCTACCTAGCACCAGTTTCAGTGATTTTTATGGATGAGATATGTACAACTTTAGTGTCCCAAGTCAATGTTATTATTTTTTAAACATTTGATCACGTACCTTGTTTACTGAATACTGTTTCATTGTACACGTTCAAAGCCCTCCCTTCTTTTAAAATATATGCTGTATTCTACATGACGGCGAACAATTTTGTTTTAACAAAAAATATGGATTAATACCTATTTAGATAGATTTGAATAATAAGTTATGAACAATACATGACGAGGCTTACATAATCTATCCCAATCTTGGTTTTTTCAATTACTTTGTAAGCATGTTATTCCTACCCATCTCCAATAACTCCAGTGATGTTCGAATGAAACTGCTTTAAAACATGCATTAACGATTTTCATAAAAAACACAGCCAGTATCTTCTTAAAATGCGGGTTTAACAAATAAGTACTGGAGGACCGAAACTCACGTTTCATTTACAATTTATTTTGGCTTTTATTATTTAAGTTTCAGTGTAATTTAATTTTATCATGAGGTCACCTTTAACCTGTCAATCCATAACACATTAAATATACATTGAAAGATCACTCGTTTATAAATGCCTTTTAAGATGGGTACAACTCTTTAAGATTGCAGAAAAAAGAATGTTTTCCAGTAATATATTAAAAATATACAACAAACAAAATATACAAACAATAATTAACTGTGAAAAGTGTTTAGTAATTACTTAAATATAATTATTTTAATAATTTGTTTCAGATCGTGATTGGATTAATGTTGAGATAGAACAATGTTTCTTAAAGGGGACTTCATGTCGATAAATGCAGGTGAGTTGGAGCATTGATCGTTTGTTGTTTGTAGTGTAAAGTTAATGAGAAACATAAGGGGAACGTTGCAAGACCAACGATGTCCGTCTGTGTGGGTCTCACTTAGCAATACAACAAATGTTGTAAATAGTTCCAATTTTGATTAAATTTTGATCAAAACTGCTTGATTTTCTAGTTTGTGGGCGATTGGTTTAGGGAGAGGGTTCGGTACCATAAAATAAGTTGTTTGGCCTATTGTTCTGGATTTAAAAACTTAATAGCTATTATTATAGCTTAAAATAGGGTATGAATGATTTATCATGCTAATATCTATTTTGTATAGATTTTTTGTGTACATTCTTAATATTGGTAAGTTTTTGCAGATTTTCTGCCTACGATCTGAAAGAGAACTATCAATGCAGTTAGTTAACTTAGAAAGGGAAGTATTAGACAAAATAATATTTAATTGTTCTAACACGTTTGCTGCGGTGTAAGCATTTGAGCCAGTAGTTTTAAAACAACCTTTTACTATGGAGTTATGATCTTAAGTCATAGTATCATGGTAGAAACCACAAAAGTGATGGTTTCAAAACACTGGCTGATGTAAACAGTGGTTAAATACTAGAACTCAAACTCCATTAACATTATTTTGACATCGTAATATATTTCTCGTAACAAAACCCCATAATAATCGTCAGTTTTCTGACAACTTTATCTTTTCAAAATAAATAAAAATTTCAAATCAAACAATAAAAGTACACATAATTAGGTTGATCCTATTATTGAGACAGTTTATATAAACCCTGACTTAGCAGGGAAAGATTAAGCTAAGTATTATTTCAGTAATTCGCAATGAAGTGGAATATAATGGATTCCAGTCAGCTTTGTCTTATAGCCACAGTTTCCTGCGCAAATCGACTGAGGGTTGGAACCCTTCCAAATTGGGGACGTTACGCCGATCCCGACCGAGTGTAGGAGTTTTGCCAACGGGTATCAGGTAGAAAGGGTCCCCATCCATGAATTCCACATACTGCGGAGTTTTGCCAACGGTTGTGGGTTGCGCGAGAGGGGAGGGGGAGAGAGAGAGATTACACGTGACCGTGAGGGTGGCTTCCGCTAGGGGTGGACAAACCAGGCAGGATGCTGATTGTGTTCAAAGTAATGGAGTTATGTACCTCTGACTGTGAAAGGAAATGGTTTGAATTTTTAACCTAACCTAACCTAACCTAACCTAACCCACTGCGACAAGCGCACAACTGCCAAGCGTAGACAACCCTGACAATCGCTCTCCCTCCCTCCGTCACACTCTTTCTCCCACCACCACCGTTGGCAAATCTCTCCGCACCGAAGGTATCCCCCCCATCTACCTGACACCCGTTGGCAAAACTCCGGTTCCCATCCCGACCAGACTGTCACCTTATTGGGGTGTCGATCGTGACCGAAATTCGGTTAGGGAAAATTATATTTTAACAAATCTTTCTTAAAATATGTAGATATAAGTTTTGTGCTATGTAGTTTTCAATATTGTTTTCATGTAAAATTGTATCCCATCGACGTTATGGCTCTTTTTCGTAATTATTCTTCAAATCGGTTTATGTAGTTTTTTAATGAGAACTTATGGGCTGCTATTCCTTTCCGCCAACGATTAACATTTCATTATATTAATCTAGTTGTTAATTCTTGGTGTATGTTTTGTGATCAAGTCAACAGTTCACTTTCAAATAGTCAACGTGAACTGTATATATATGCAAACTAGTTTTGTTTTCGATTCTGTGTGGGTATACCTGTTTTAAAAAAATTGCTCTAAATGAAATTAATTTTGAGGTAACTTAACTAGTTATTTGAAAAAAAAATTGATAAATCCTATGAACTCTGAAATAGTATCTATGTAATTTTCATATGTCATTTTAAACCTAGTTAACCACATGTGCTCAAGCTTTCTTGTAAGCATTTTGCATTTATTTATTTATTTATTTAGCAATTTGTTTTAGTATTTATAAAATTGTTACAACAAAAGTATGTCCTTAAATCTACCTGAAAAATTAGATTGAATTTATAATGCCATTCAATGTACTAACCTTTGCTAAAAATATTCTTGACTGTCACCATGTTATATCGAAGTCAAATACTGTATAATATATTTTCATGACCTTCTCTATTATGAGGTATCACCTTTGGTGGAAGCCCAACATAGTCGATACGTTACAGTAGAGTGGCGGGTTGACACTTGCTGAGTTTGTTGTTTACCTTTTGATCAAACAAAAACTTCAAATTTGAAGCAAGCTGTACAACCAGTAGAATACCCAGACAATTTTGTGTAATATATATTGTTTTTCCACGACATAAATGTCCGCTCAAGTGAAAATATCTGGAAGGTAAAATTAGAAACGCAAACCGTACAACGGCTGAGGTCGCATGGATTTATCTTATCCGCTAATCCTGTTACTTTTCATCCCTAACCGGGAGGGATGAGTTGGTGTATTGTGTGGGTGATTTACGCTGGGCGTGGCTAACCCGTCGTCTAAATCACCCTGAACAAGGCTTTCCTGTATTCAATTCCCCCGTTGACCTCTTTTTCACAAGTGTTTTCAGTCGATAGAACCATATAGTTTTGTTTATACTAGGCGCATAATCTTCAGAATTTCTACTCCATTGCGGTGTGAAATATATGAAATGAGATGTGTGTAATTTACGACATGGTTGATGGAGAATTGGTAGAAAGCTCTCCTATGAGAAATTACCGTTTTTATTTTCTAGTTAGGTGCTGGGTCTGGTGAATACCTTATTGTCATTATTTGAAGTTCAATGAATTTAACAGGTTTTAAGACATATTTGATGGTATCTTTGCATTGTTGCACTAAAAATATAATCGATTATCAAGTTCAGATAAGTAAAATGTTTAGAAATAAATAGTAACTGATTAATGACTTTTATCACTGCTCAGCTATGTTTTTAACTGGTATGCAGTTTACAAATGAATTTGTGGTATTTTACTAAAGGATAAGTTAATTATTTAAAAATAACGTTTGAATGTTTTTTTTTATGAAAGAATAGTATATTTCGTCACTAGGGCGAAGCCGAAGTTGAAAAAAAAGTGAAAAGACACTTTTTGCCCGTGTGATGAACTATATTTTTCATCATACTGTAACAAAAACTGCCGTTTATGCATGCGTTTCGGGTCTAAAGTAGCACCTTTTTAATGGAAATAAGAAGCTGTTTAATAATTATTCACACATTTCGTCTCTTATGATAGTGTTTGTTAGTGACTAAAAAGCATTTTACTCCCTGGGGATTAAAAAGAGCTGCTTAGCCAGCAACGCATGTACTAAATCGTTGCTGCTGTAGTATGACGAAAAATAGTGTTTGAATGCATTTGCCAGGAAAGAAAATACAATTATAAAGCAAATTAAAGATCAAACCTCTCCTTATTCAGAATGTTTAAAAGACTTTAGAATTCAGTAACATAAGAAATCAAAATTTGCTTAAAATTCAGTCAAAATACAATGACATTACATGTATTCC
The DNA here is from genome assembly GCF_028750875.1 of Macrosteles quadrilineatus. Lineage (NCBI taxonomy): Eukaryota > Metazoa > Arthropoda > Insecta > Hemiptera > Cicadellidae > Macrosteles > Macrosteles quadrilineatus. Next base: position 12,257,568 of record NW_026542602.1, read on the forward strand.
TACAATAGGAAGGCTCTAAAATGCTCTTAATTAAATGTCTCTACCAGCACAATACATGTATTATATTTCAGTTGTATTTGAATAAAGGTAAAACAATATACAGAGAAACTACGAGCCCCAGACTCATAAATGATTCTCTCAGTAGGTGGGATTTGAAGGTAATTTCATATAGTGCAGCTGAATCGAGTCAACTGCAACAACAGGGTAAAATTACTGCATCGTTTTATTGAAAAATGAATGACATAAATGTGGGTTGGATGCAACTTATTTCAACTGACGCCGCAATCGAATATTATATCGTAGACAAAGATTTTAAAGATGACTTACATGATTATATCAAGTATACTCAAATATACTTAATACTTCAAATCACTACAGGATAATATCTTGAACATACCTTTTATCCATGGGTTTATAATGTTTATATATATTACAAATCCCACATTTCGTTCGATTGATCAATACTGCTGGTAATTGGATAAAATGCGTGTTCACTATGAGGAGGATTAAGTACACTGTTCGCACATTTCATTATTTCACAATTGAAATTTGTCACATACATCTTTGTAAAAGAGGCTGATGTAGACATTGAAGTAATAAGCTGTCACACATCCACAATACAATACGTCTTGGTTTTACTATTGTACCTCCACAGCTGCCATGTGTGTTATTTGTAGGAGAGTAACTGAGGAATGGTAGTAGGTAGTAGACATTGAGCTGTCACTTGACATGTTGAATGCAACATGACGTTAACATTGATATGTTCCAACATTTGGTCAGCAATTCCTTCGGCATCGAGCCAAATGTCTTCCAATTCGTGGATGCATCAGTAACGTCCGTCCAGATCACTTTACTGAGCTGATAGCGGCCATTAATACTAATATGATGTTTTTATGCACACGTCTACTCTACTTATATTTAGCCATTTTCCGCCCATCGTAGCTGGAAACTGTAAGGGAATTCATAGTGATAGAAAAATGTTTGGAATTAAATATTGCTGTTTTATAAACTTTTCTTTGGTTACCGTGACTTAGTAATATTGTAGTTGAAAAATTATAGTTTTCGTAAATCATACACGTTTTAAATTGAACTGTAAACCGAAGTCTTTTAGAAACTCAGATTTAGCTAAGAAATATAGTCGTATATTTTTAAGCCACAAAAATACCTGTCATTCTTGTATAGCATAATACTTTTATCTTTAAAAGTTTATCTTCACTTAATACCATCGTATTTTAATTTGTATGAGGCTTTAAAATTCACATTATAGCAGTACAACATTTTCACATTTGTCTATCCTGAAACCTCAAGGAATATAGAAAATATTTAACCAATCTTTTAAACTCCACACGGTTACACGTCCCAAAAGATTATACATTATTGTGTAGCTGATTTTACAATCTGTTGGCATCTTTTACCTCAACAATGAAGTGTATCTCTGCTTGAGTCAACAGGGATTCGCCAGCCAAATGTGGTAACGTTGTAGTGTAGGTGTCACAGTGATATGTTGTGTGTTAGGGACGTGTCCACATTTACCTTTTGTTTACCCTGCAGTTGTCTTCTGGAAATAACAGTGTTGGGGATTTACTAAAAACTGTATTAATAAGGTTACTAATTTCCCCTTATAAATATATCATCCTTATGAATATTAGGTTGAAAATTACCTCAAAACACTTTTTCCGTCTTGTTTTGCTATCCTTTACGATCAGCTGTTCCCTTAGCAACATGAATTACTCCCCTAACACAATCATAAATTCACATTCGTCAAATTTGTCCAAGTGGGAGTACTTATCAATGTAATTGTAATGAAACATTGTAATTTGACACGTTATTAAACAGAAACCCGTTTTGATAACGATGATATTAAAATTTTTCAATCGCGAATATTTTTTTCTCGCTAACATCAGTAGATACATTTCACATCAGACAAATGTACAGCTGATATTCTCGACTCCAGGTGATCATTTTTTGCTCAAGGAACTAAAAAAATTTTCCCGTCGACGCATGCATTGAAAATATCCGTTTTCGCTGCAGATAACGATTAATTGTTCTTAAATTACGACATGAAATCAATAATGATAATTGTACTAGCGTGCAATTGCCACATAATACATGGTACATTACTACTATTAATGCTCGTAATGTCAATGCGTTATTTATATTTCAGAAGAGGTATCTTAGTTTCTGTTTAATACTTTGCAGATGTTAAAGTTATTCGCTATTGGAAAAAGATTTCGTTCTAGTATCAATAAGGTCACACGTGGAGTAATTTTGCTTTGTAGATTTCGTTGAAATAGCAGTCATTATTATTACAGTTGGCCTAGCAGTTCTTTTTATTTTTTTTAGCCAAAAAATGTAAATAACTAGTTTTTTAGTAGGTAATGTAAAATAATTCATACCTTTCCTTTGTTATTCGTCACAATCAAACGATCATACGATATTCATTGCAATAAAAAAATCTAAAAACTAAACTTTGTAGCAATAATTTTCATCGTTGTTATTATTTGAAAAGATATAAAATCAATAATGTTCTAAAAGGCTTGGTTATAACTGTGAAATTTGAATTTCCAATATTTAGGGCGGGTATAATGTTAAGAGCTTTACCCGATCGTTTACCAGTTAATCCAGCTAGTAGCGGATGGAGCAGGGTCTTAGCCGTTGTTTATCTTTAGATTTATCATCACTTAGTTGTAGTAATGGTTATTCAAGCACATGTTTTATAAACGTTAGTTATATGATCGTTTATATCTAAGAATGATTATTAGTAAGTTATATTAGTAGAAGTGTGATGATAGGTATTATTATGGATCGATGAAAATCGGGTAGATACAGTTATTACAAATCAATATTAACAACAACCTATTATTAACTCGAGGAAGTTAACTATTTTCTAAGCTTGGTTATGAAATTGCTAACACTTTTTAAGATTTAAAGTTCGTACTGAAAAACTACAAAAATATAGTATAAGTAATGTAAACGACTTATTCTAAAAAATAATGGATTGTGTCCAGCTTATTGCCGTAAAGCTAAATGCTCGTAGAACAAGTATAATCAATTAAAATCTTATACTTGTAATCTTGTGAGTAATTGTAATTGATCCTGTAATACAACCACCAATTTAATTTTCGTATTTCCCTTGGGCTACGCCCCATGGGCTTGTTTTTATTAAATCGCTTTCTTGCAAATTTTGACACTTCCCGATGAGCTAGAGACTTGAAATTTGAAACATAGCTCATAGATGGATGACAATGCAATATTATATCATTTAATTTTCATATTTCCCTTGGACTACGCCCCATGGGCTTGTTTTTATTAGCTCGCTTTCCTACAAATTTTGATATCAATTTTAAACGAAGTTCCCGATGAGCTAGAGACTTGAAACTTGAAACATAGCTCACAAATGGATGACAATGCAATATTATATCATTTAATTTTCATATTTCACTTGGGCTACGCCTCTTTGGCTTCCAAATTTTACATGTTTACATTTTAAAAGTTTAAGTTACATTTAATTTAAGTCAGCTGTAAATACTTAAATTTGACAGTTAGAAGAGCAGAGGTTAAGAGGTACAGGTTCTGCTCCCGAGATATTCTAAAAATATAAAACAATCATTTCAAAGTAAAGATAAAACATCTGATTACAGATAATAAGGTTTTGGGTTTTGGTTATGTATTAAGAGGCTATATAAAATAGATTTAACATATTTACACATAAAAGACTAAAAACTAGATAATAATTTATAAATAAAAATACTTTTTAAAAATGCCACGTTTTTAAACGCACTAAAAAGTATAAAATAATTTATAAAATGTTGAGAGAATAAATACTTGTAAGATTTAAAACGAAAAACGTGGGGCGCATGCAATAGATCATAATAGTTCAATAGGTGAAGTTAATTGTAAATCAGCATGCGCCCCACGTTTTTCGTTTTAAATCTTACAAGTATTTATTTTCTCAACATTTTATAAATTATTTTATACTTTTTAGTGCGTTTAAAAACGTGGCATTTTTAAAAAGTATTTTTATTTATAAATTATTTATGTTCATGATTGTAGTTAAGTATGAAATTGTTTTGTGTTATCATTTAATATTGCTGTATGTGGTGATTCCCTTTCCACAAACACTTGAATACATAATACCTTTCCAATAGTCAATGATAATAATTTCCCCGGTAACGTTAGGTAAAGGTTTAGCAGATTGGCCCAGCAATGTTACAACTACGCCAGGTTGTACAAGGCGGGGTCGGAGTCCTGTTAAATCACCTGGCAAGCTGTTACCTGCCTTCACTTACAGGCTGAATTGAGACCTGTAAAACATTCTCTGTCGGCATGATAGCTACATGTAAATCTCCGAGTGAGCCACTACAAGATAACCCTATGGATAGATTTGTATTTTTGTGATATTAGATAACAAGAGTATCACTCACATATAGCTAAGTAGACTGGGAATGAAAAGGTCGTTGGTTCGACCCTTAGAAAAATTGTCGCTTTTTGGTGGTTTACCCAGCTACCCTTCATAAATGACTGACTTAGTCTTAGACTGACTAGACTTAGACTGACTTAGTAAAAAGAACTGGTCTTAGACAGTAACAAAGTTATACAAGACACTTCTCTTCATTCTTCAATGGTATTTCTGTTGGAATTGCACCCTAAAATGGCGTCCCCATCTCAATTGGTGGTATTTGTTGATATACGGAATATTATATATATTTTATGGGTCAAAACACTACGTTCAGTGTTACAACCAATTTATTGTAAACTGAACGTAGACCTATCAATTCTATTTAAGGATTAGTATACTTGACAATCGTGTATTTTAATTTATTTTAAAATAATCTTTGTACGCAACAATTGGATTGATAAACGTGTATCGTGCATTAATTAATTCGTTTTAGTTCTTCAAATTTAACTCTGTACACTATACTTATTGTTTCGTATAAATTAATTTTAATCATTATCTAAAGATGTATAACCCCAAATATGTTTTGCGTCGAAGAGAAAAGTATTCCAAGTTTTAATAGAGTGACATTATATCACATATAGCCACTAACATAGGTTTTAAAATTTTAAAAAAATTGTGCAATTTATAAATATAAAGTTCAGCATGTGGCAAATGTTTGAACTAGATTAGTACTTGGAGTGACAAATATAGCTAAAAGCCCTGACAGGTTGCGTGAGGCAGAGCATACAAGCCTGCACGCCAGTGCTCAGCCCAGGAGCAAATGTAATTGTTTAATATTACATTCTTTTAACTGATTAAACAGCTATTTAAGAAACTATCTTCGGTTATAAATACAATTATGAGAGGTCATAATGTTATAAGGTGTCTTTAGCGATGAGTACTGTGATATTGTGATAAGCGTTTGAAAATAATCAATTGGGGTTAAGTCAAAGTTATAAGACTATACGGCCTAAATGAATATTCTGTATTACAATACTGCCAACCCTTAACCAATGATTGCTATTAACGTTTGATCTCTTACATGCTTGTATTCTGCCAAGTAGTATTTGACAGTTAGTGGGAAGAAGGAGGTCCGATATAAATCCGATCTTATGAAACTTAAGATTTCAATGAGATTTAAATCAAAATTTCCCAATATAAAAATAAGTGCAACAGATATATTAAACCTTCTCAAAGCAAGAAAAATGCAAATCGCAATTTAAACAGATAAATAATGTAAACACTCTCAAGAACAAACAATAGAAAGCATGCACAATATACAAACGATATACCAATAAGAACCTATTAAAATACATGAGTATAGCCTATTTTCATCTACTATTTCAGACACATTAAACATATATTTCTAAAGATTCGACCATACTGACACATTGTCGTTGATTGTTTGCGCTTATATTGACGAACAAACATCAAATGGCTTCACAGCAGCAAGAATAATGAAGGGTTAAAACCTGAATACTGTTGCACAATCACTGTTAATTCACTGTAAACAGATTAAAACTATCAATTAAATGGCATTAATGCCGTAAATGATATGTATTGTCGTAAAAGCTACATCTCACATACATTTATCGAAGTTGGGTAAGTAATTGAAGCTCTACTTTACATGTGTTATGTAGACAAACTGTAAGAAAATTAGTCATACAAAAATTATTAACTATATATGCGCCATACGTTGAGTCTACTGACCCAAAAGACCGATCAACAGTCAATTCTGATTTTAACCTCCAGTAAATACACCTGACCCATACCTGTTTGACTTCAAACTTAATCTTACAGTAAGGTTTGATGTTTGATATCTAGTTGGAATTTCGTCAACACCTCCATTTCTCAACCTGTGCGTAGTGCAAAACATATTTTTGAACACAAACGCAGTTGCATGTGGATGTCAGCTGATTGACATTCTAGTATCACACGTGGTGACGTCTTGTAGAATGGCGAAGCAGAAGCCACGTTGGTGTGCAGGAAATATAAAAACACACATCTAAACAACAGTTGATAAATATTGATAAATAGCAGGGTTTGGTTCTAAAATAGTGAAACTCGCCTACCTATAAACAGAACATTGTAAAATATATATTGTCTTATTTATGTCTATGCTTATGAAATACACTGCTTATTGACCCTAATCCTTGAGACTGAAACCTCAAGAAAAAAGAACAATTTTATAAATGTGTTTAATGTCTTACAACATAGTTAGTTTCACTATTTATTGAAACTTATGACAGTTTCGTTAATATATTAAAAATTATATCAACTGGAAGTTGATTTTGCCATGGTTTGGATACGTTAGAGAAGAAGGGGAGTTCCTTTGTATAAAAGGTCACCTATCTCTATGAGATGAGCATTAAAATATTAACTAATTTGAATTTACCATACAATGCTCGGTAGATATGGTTTAAAAGCAACGTTATCAGAATTATCCTGACGGGTTTGACGGTAGTTTATGAACATTATGACCTAGTTTATGTTAAACAGATCCAAATAGGCCCTGGAAAGAAAATGTACCAATACGTGTCGTAAAACTAGCCAGGAATGTTTTACATGTATAAAAAATGTATTACATTTTCCTTTATCTAATTTACACCTATCTCCCACTACCTCATTAAGTTTTAACCAAAAAATACCTTGTACAACATGTGTCATCTACATATGGTAGGGGTTCACTAGATACCAACGTAAAGGGTTTTGATACAGTAACGGTGTAATGTAGCAGATAATTAGTAAATATCTACCGATGTTATACGCCAACCGCAGCATCGGATTACATAATTAAGTTGTCTAAGTGGAGGATATACACAGACATCCTCACACGAAGAAACTAACATTTAGATAACTTAAACTACATCTTCGTTGAAAGGACATACGGAAGTAATTTTATGAAATTTTAATTTTGTAGTGTTTGGCTATGCAAAATTACATATGCTTTAATAAGACCGGTTACTTACCAAATATTTAGTGAATAAGATTTCTAGTACCTTAAGCTTTTTCATATCAATTCAATACATATAGATTGTCATCCTATTTTAACAAGAAAGTTCTCATTTTATTTGTATTTAAATTCTGTATCTTTTTCATCCAAAGTACAAATCTATTAATATTTACGGGTTTCATGAAATTTTGCGTTAAAGATTTTAAATGGCCGCCATATTGAAGCGGGTTGATATATTGGAAAGAAACATTCTAAGCTCTTTTTACCTACTAAAATAGACATTTGTACTAATTTTGAAATTTCTATCTCGAAAAATGTCCTAGAGATAATTCTTAAAAATCACAAACGGACCGACAAACAGAAATCTATTTTAGACCCATACTTATACGGCATTTTATGTTTGTCTTAACCAAGGAACAAGCCCAGAAAATATGTCCAGAAAATTTGGAAACACCCTGTATATTGTACCACACGGATAATTAGTCATACAGATACTTGATATTTTTGTAAATGGTAAGTTATTCATCATTATCTAAACCTTATTGCTAATATAGTCACCAGAATATTTTTTCGTATAACGTATGCAACAAGTCAGATATATGTAAGTAAAAAAAAAAAAAAACTCCACAACAAGACATTACATGCTTTATATAATTAATCAGTTAAAATTAAAATCTTTAGTATATTGAAAACAATTTTGATTGAACTTAAATGCAATTTAAACCATCTTTTTGCAAACTTAGAATGTGATTTTATAGAAAGCTCTTGTACTGATGACATGTGTTTTATGCTGTTATTAGTGTATTATGCTTTGACTTAATGATTTAATAATAACATAATATAATAACATAGTAATTTAATAGAATACGTACGATGCTGATGAAGACTTTGAAAAGCATTACAAGTTAATTTTATAAAAATATCACATATGACAGTTTTGTTGTCCTGGACGGACGTTAGGCTCCACAAATTGGAAGACATTTGGCTTTGTGCCGAGGGAATTGCTGACCCAGTCGATGTTGTAAATATAATAACTCTTGTTATACTTTACTGCATCATTATTTGTATCTGCCGTAATGCCGGTTTATTTTTATTTTCGTTTCGGTTTACAATATTTAGGGTTTGCGTTTATCGCCACAGAGTCATAAAAGTGGATTTTTCTTGTTGATTTTTTGGAAATATTACGAATTGATCTGTAACTTGGGGGGTTTATATAATAAAAAAAACTCTTTTTATTTAGAATAACAACTTCTTTTTATCCTTGGTATATTACCCATGATTAATTTTGTGACCTTCAGATTAATATGGGACAATACCAGAATAAAGGTGGGTGGATAAACGAATTTAGGCCTATTCTTATTACGTGGTTGTTCTATTTATGGAATAAAACCCCGATCTATGTTGAGTAAAATAGTAAAATGAACATCGTGATGATTATATTAACGGATTATTGTAGATAATGTACATACATTTTTGAAAATTGCTAGTTTGTGTTAATATACCAATAAATGAACAAGATGTATACAAGTAGTGGATACATAGGGCTGCTGAGGAGTGACGTCACAAGAGCCATGTGGTGCTTAATTGACGGTTAAGCATCTGGTGGTAATGGTGCGTGACCTAGCACGTGGTGTGGTGGGTTACGGTATGGTGACGTCATGATGACGACATGCTGAGGTGTGAAAGTTAGGTGGATCGATATTTTCAAGGTTATTGTTGTGGTTTAAAAAAAAACAGCATATCGGTAAAGGGATAAGTACCGATATGCTGATTTTTAAATTCTTTATTGAAAAATCAAAATTGACATACGAGGAATATAATTGTTTTCAAACTTAAACCTAATACAGATCTAAGCTAAACTAAACATTTGGATCATAGAGTTAGGTCTACTACAGTAACAACAGTTGTCAAATTGTCATCCACACATGTCGCAAGCGAAACAGTGTTTGCATTGGTAAGAAGAGTAAATTACGATTTTTTGTCCATGCATATTATACACTCAAAGTTTGCTTCTTTTATTGGAAACATAGTAGGAATTTTGTTAAATTTGAGAAATTAGCTATATATACGACATAAAACTGTTGGAGATAACTATTTGTACATGTTACCTTTGCAATGTTTGCGATATAATTTGTTGTTAATGAGATGTTGTCTTTAGCTAGTTCCACTACAGACTAATGAGAGACCCATCATACACATTCTTTTATGCTGTTTATGATTGCTATCTGGTATACAGCAAACATTCGCAATTGAAATATTTCCACTTTTGTCTTTGCATTTTATAAGATCGTCAAGTGAAAAGTTTGTTATTATGTACATATTACGAAAAGTGTTTGGATTTTGGTTTGCAATGTTTCTGTGAGAAAACTTATTAAAAACCACTATTTTATTATGTCACCATTATAAACATAAATTCAGAACTAAACTAAAATATCACTTTAATCCTGCAAGGTGTATCAGCTATTTAACTGGTATGGAAAAGTAATGTACACAGTGTTTCTACTTCTTCGTGAACAGTTGGCGGTACATGCGGGCAGAGCATTGTTCCACTAATTACAACCATGTGCCACATTTGCAACATAGTACCTTATATTTCTAAGACTTGTTTATTCATCCAAATCGTTATGTTTTTGAATGATTTTTAAAATAACAAACATTTGGTATATTGTACATTGCTTAATGTTAGACGTACAAACGATCAAGCTATATAAAAACAAATTTCCCACTCTTTACCCTATAATTTACTATTTATTTAAAGCAAATGTTAACTCTCATTACTCTTGGTTGTATTGTAATCCAACGTATTTCTGTTTATCGTTTGTCCTTTTGTGAAACTGTTTGAATGTTTTTTTATTGCTAGTTGTAGTACAGAAAACTATTCAATTTAACTAATTTCACTGTTAAATATGTTCAAATGTTAGGTAAGGCTTCTTTCACCGTCTTCTAGTCTTTCTAATATATCTATCACTTCATTGCTGAACATGAATCTTTTTACACTGTATGATATTATATAAGCATCGGTTTATGACCTAGCACGTGACCTAGGACATGGTGTAGTGGGTTATGTCATGGTGGCGTGTCAGAGCTAGGGTGGATCGATATTTTCAAGGTCGTTGTTTGGGTTTAAAAAAAATCAGCATATCGGTAGTGGGATGAATACCGATATGCTGATTTTTGTTAATTCTTTATTGAAAATTTAAAATACACACAATATAAGGAATATAGCTGTTTTAAAAACTTAAACCTAATACAGATCTAAACTAAAAACACTTGGATCATAGAAATTATAGGAGCTCTACAGTAACAACAGTTATCGAATCTCCATCCGCATATGTCACAAGCGAAACAGTGTTTGCATGGCAAGAAGAGTAGATTACGATTTTTGTTCATGCATATTATACACTCGATGTTTGATTCTTCTATCGGTGGGGGTACAGCAATGTTGTTTGTTGGAATCCTTTTCTTTTGTAGGGCGTTTCTTTCGGTTCTGGATCTCATTTCGTTGACGAAATCTTGTCCTTTGTGTACCAATACGAACGGACACTTGGGAAACCATTTCGCGTGTTCTTCCCAAGGATCATCGATATCTTGCCAATGGTGTAGTCCACCACCGCAGTAAAAACAAATCGTTTGGTCCTTTTTTCCTGCGTAGAAGAATCCTGCTTCAGCGAGTTCGATTCTACATTCGCTAACAAAACTTCTCGTTCGGGCGTGTATGTACGAGTTGATCCTATCATTTTCTTTTGAATATTCAGGATGTTTTATACACCACGACATGTTACTTCGAGCTCCGATGAGAGTAAAGTGGATAGTAGTAGGTCTCGCATCGTCCTTTTATGCGGTAGGTACCTTATTTTCGTGGAATGAAAACCAGCTTCTGATTGGTTGATTACAGCAGACGTTGCAATGTTCAAGGTCATCCAAAGTAAATTTTAAAAAACAACATATCGGTATTGAAACAAAATACCGATACGATCTAGCTTTTATTTTTCCCATATTTATTTCAAACATTTAGATAAACATATTTACAATAAACATTATTTTGACTACGCTAAATTATTACATTTGCAAAAACTAAACCTAAGATACAAATCAAATGAAGGTGAGGTGTAATGAAGAGGGTTCCCGATGATGGTGGTGTAGAATGCTCCTGTTTTGACTTGTGGTCAGGTCGTAAATTTATGGAGTTATTTCGTACTGAAGGAGTAGATTGATTGTGTTTAGTCTCGTTGCAAAGATTAGGTGTAATGGTGTAGACTTCTGATTGTAGCGGTGGGGTAGAGCACTCCTCGTCGTAGTCAGACCCGTTGTAATCACTAAAGTTCATAAATGGTAAATATTGTCCATGCTCCTTTAAGAATATCCCCCTCGTTTGTTGATGTTCAAATATTAAATTCCAATCTAAATGATCTTTGTAGTTTTCGATAAAACTTTCAGAAAGGTTTTGATATTTACAAATTTCCTTCCAACAGCAGTTGTTGAAAGTAGGAATCATCTCTACGAGTATTTCTTCTGAGAACCGTTGTCTTTTTAAAACGTGAAACCAATTCACCCTGTGAAAGTACATCCTCAACATTTCTATAGTGAAAATGTAGTGCAAAGAAAGAAGTTCCCAGTCCATAAACGTGTCGAAACGTTGCACAAAACTATCGGATAACACTCCGTGAGGAAATCGAGGTTCTTGCGAGATTAAACTCCAAGCACTCACGTTGGTACCCATCGTGTTATCGTGAACCTTAGAGTGTGCAAACTGAACGCTGGAATACTGTGGCAACCCTTTTATGTGATTGTAACAAACTTAGGTGTAGTGATGTTTGCAGATTTAAATTTGAAAATTTAAACCTAGAGATATTTTTTTGTTATTCAGATGATCTGGTTTCATATGGTTTGAGAACCAAAGCTAGCTCATTAAGTAAACGTGTGATGTTACTTCTGTTTAAGCCAATGCTACAACAAACACAAGTATCGGGACCACAAGTTGCATCATCGTTTGACCATGGACATTCCTTATAATGCTCACCATATTTGGACTTTGTTTTTGCTGACAAACCATGTCTATCTATTTTTCTCTGGATTTCAATAATGTTTTTGATTATTCTTTCGAACTTCAGTACAGCTTCTAAATTCCAACTCACCAACCCTAGTGCAGGATGTGTTAAAACTCGATACAATTCGTTGTTCATGATGGGTTTCCTTTAGCTGGTTCTACTTCAGACTGATGAGCGACCGATGTTACACCCCCCTTTTATGTTGTAAAGTTCAAGGTCATCCAAATTTGTTAAAAAAAAACAGCATATCGGTATCAAAACAAATACCGATATGCTGTTTTTTTACTCTTTATTTATTTATTAAATCTTTTACAAAAGTACATTCTACAAACAGAACTTAAATCTAAGGACGTTGTGACATGTGAAGAGATAATTCTGTAGAGTTGTTTCCGCTTGACCCACGAGACACCAGGTACAGGGATCCGGGTTCGATGCTTCTCAGATCTTCATTTTGTAGTAGATGTACAAATCGTTTAGGTAGAAATACTTGAAACTTCGGTTCATCCCCCGAAGTAAATGGTGCATCACTTAAAGAAACCACGATGGCATCCCCGATGGAAGTGTCAATCTTCTTGATATTGTGAATTGTATAATGTTTGTTTTCTTTTAGTTCTGAACACTTTTTAGTAAGTAAACAGTTTGATTTGGACTGTGCGTTGAATTGATCAACAAACGTTTGTAGGAAATGTGAACTCATGATTTATTTAGTTCGTCGTTGTTGCTAGCTTGGAGTCTAGAGTAATACTCATGCATTGTCAAGGTTTGCTCTTCGTATTTATACCCATCGCTACCCCCACCACTCCTCATTGGCTCCAAAAAAGCTGCTAATCGGTATACATTTTTCAATGCGCACTGTGATTGTGTATGTTGTTTGTTTTTTACTAGTCGACATATATTTTCCAACTTGGGAGATTCGAAATTCTTATCCAATATCACGTCGTAAACTTGCCGAGTCGTATATGCTTGTATCCAATTACGTTTTTCTAATCCTCTTGTGTATACAGTTGTAAACTCATTACAAAAATGATACATAATATTTTCGAGACTCTTGTAGTTTGTAAACCCTTCACACCAATCGATACTATGGAAGTATCTCGTAGTCCATTTATTGGTTCTTTTCGTTTTACTGTTGAGATTATTAAATGCGAATGGAGGTTCAAATAGAAATGGAAAGACAATTCCTGTATTTAAATCTAGGAATACTAGTTCCTTTATGATATATTCATTTTTGTTTCCTCGAAAAGCTTGAAATTCCACTACACAAGGTTTTTCTTGAATCTCTTCAACTCTGTCAGCGAAGGAAATCTTCCTCTCCATATCGTTTTAAGATAACAACTGGTTTCCACACCACGGTAGATCCCTTTTTTATAGATCAGGCCGTACAGTTGTCAGCGCGTTGGTGTATATTTAACGTGGGCACCTTCCCCCCCCCAGTAGGCCTACCCCACGTGATGTTAACATATTTGCTGTCCTGTTTACATCGGCTACAGCTTATCTGTTGTTTCCTTTTTTATTTCTTCTATTTTTTCTCCGTCTTGCAAATTCATTACACCTTTAACATCACTCGTCTGTTCTGCTACTGTTGAAATTGTTTCGTGGTTTTCCTCCGTCACTTGTTCCTCCGTTACACTCACAGAACTAGATCCTTCTATCTTTTCTTCGTCGATGTTTTCCCTCTGTTCCAACGCGTTAACTTGTCTCCACATTTCCACCTCTTCTGGTATCCGGTTGAATATCGATGTATCCACAGGTCCATGCAATATCTGAACGTCGGGTTGTTTTTCCATCGTTTCCACTAAGTAATCTTTCACGACAGGGGAAGAAAAAACTAGCTGCCTCATGTATCTTGTTATCGATGATGTAGAACAACTCAATAAATAAAATTCAAAATTGGTAAGTAAAATTCTTTCATCGTGTTTGGTTAGCTCCCTAAATCTAACTTGCTGCTCCCCTCGCTGTTTAACAACATCTATCTCGATGTCGCAGTCTGAGAGCCTGATTGCAGTTTTTCTTCCAAACAGATTGTTCTCCAAATAACATTCTATCAAATGCAAATGTTTAATAAACGATTCCCAAGCATTTTCCGAAAACAACAAAGTTTTAGCACCATGGTTCAATAGCACTGTTGGAGAATAATCCAACGGTTTGTACATACCGATAGATATAATTTTTGTCATACATCTTGAAACTGGATATGATATACGAAGAAATACTTCTATCAACTTGTGTAGTGGCATTTCCTCTTCTTGTTTCCTCTTCCTTTTTCCGATTACCTTCGTTACGATGTTGGTTTTTACATCATTTTCTGTACGTGATTCTTCTTCGTTAAAAGATAAAAATTCAGATACTGCTTCTTTACATTGGTTTTTGTTTTTTTCATCTTTTAATAACATTGTTGTTGTTGTATCCGTTGCACACTGCGATGATCCCATCTTTGAAAGCGATGTTTTCCGTACTGAGAGTATGGATAAACTGAAGCTTTCCGATTACTCTGAGTTTTATTTATACCCTCCCGCAACGAGTGTTTCCATCTACAACACTACTTTTACAATTCCTTTTAGAGGTGTGTATGTTACAGTCTTATCATGCAGAATCAAACAATAAGCGGATATTCCTTCGTTTGTATTTTCATTCAACTCCAATTACAACTTTATATCCACGCTTGAAGATTTTACAGATTAATTTTGTTTGGAACAATCTATAACCACGACTGGAGCTTTTGAGACACCTAATTTGTTAGAGATCTTCTTCACTATCCACCACTACGGTCTTAAATTTTGATAGATTTTTTCTTTGTTCACCATCATACAAAGGTGTGATATAGCGTTTTTCCTCATTCCAAACAAACTTTGACCCCCTGTGTGTTATAAGCTTTCCACCAACTCGATATACGTGTGTGCGAAACTTGTAATCTCCACCACGATATGTTGCAAATCCACTCATACTTGTAGCTTTTGCTATTACTACAGGTTTTGAAGGACTATTTACAACCAAATCAAATTCAACATCACCACATTTAAATATATCTTTTTCGAAATCATATGTCAACGTTTGACTGACAGTGCTTACATCATCTTTGTTAATACCTTTGGCTACATGAGTAATTCTTTTATTTTTACCATCGTAGCAACATCCTTCTGGAGGAAAAACAGCTTCCTTGACTTCTTTTACTGTTAACTTAAGGTCATTATTGGAGGATTTCAAGTTTTCAGTTAATGTTGAAAAACCATTACTCATTTCCTGCAGTTTTTCCAACTTTTTATTTAGGTCACTAAGTCTTTCTTCCAATCCTTTCAATTCCAGTTTATTAATATAGTAACGGGTTAAATAACCTCTTGTTACTGCTTGACGTGCGGTTTCAGGATCCGACGAAACCCTAAACCGTTTAGTATCTTCATCGTCATAATCTTCGTATTCATCTTCCAAATCTTTTCTTTCTCGTTTTTGGGTGTACAGAGAGTGGCCAAACTTATCAATAATGTGATGTTTTATCATTGGAGATGTTTACTGTAGAGTATATGTAAACCAAATAAGTATAATCCGAGAACCTAGCAATACTTATACTCCAATAAAAATATTGGACAGATAAGAATGATTTTTCTACTTAAGCTATTTTTAATAAGTGTTTACTTGATCTTGTTCAAATGAAGACAAACTGTTATTCTCTCGTTTCTAAAATCAACTAGTCTGTTATCTTGATCCATAATTTTGAGCG
The DNA here is from genome assembly GCF_028750875.1 of Macrosteles quadrilineatus. Classification (NCBI taxonomy): domain Eukaryota; kingdom Metazoa; phylum Arthropoda; class Insecta; order Hemiptera; family Cicadellidae; genus Macrosteles; species Macrosteles quadrilineatus. Next base: position 12,273,722 of record NW_026542602.1, read on the forward strand.
TAATATTACTAATTGTCTGGGTTGTTAATGGCAAGTAAATGACAGGATTAGGTATTTCAACTAGTTTATATCCGGGTGGTACAGCAGGAAAGAATTGATAAATCACATGAGATTGTTCGTTGTTTAGATATGAGCCTGTCGTTACATTACAAATAACTCTTATTGTGTTTACCTTAAAAATGTCTACAATGTTTTCAGAATAATAACTGATTCCGGGTTTAGCTACAATATTTCCAAATCCTAAAAGTTTTCCAATTGAATTAGGCATAGAAAAATCTACTTCCACAGTACATTTGATCATTGATTGTAAAGTATTGTTGTTAGTTCCTAGTTGAATGTAGTATTTCTTTTCCTTTGTTGTTATTTTGTGAAACTTCTCTTGTATGTAATCTCTTATATCCTGCACCTCATATGCACCTTTTGGAATAGTAATCACTTTATCACCATCAAAATGAAATTGGTTGTTTGTTTCATCAACGTTTGGTATTGAGTTGTACGATTCAAAACTAAGAAGACCTATTTCATATTCATCAATATTTCCTATTTCAATAGGTGGGAAATAATTTACGGAGAGCACTGAGCTCCTACCTGAAAGTGTCAGTGTCTTGGACATAACTGATGACTAATAAGCATAACAATATTTATTTATAGATGGCTAGTGCTTTTACTAAAAAAATGAAACATAAATTACCACAGATCAACATATCATCTAGTGGTTGTTGTCTATTATAATTATAAAATACGTTCTTGACTGGTTTAAAGTATTTAGAAATATTTTCGAAGTTCCTTTGAAGTTACTGATAATTCTGCTGCTTTTTCTCAAATACTACCATTACTAGAGTAATTTACAAGTTTCCAAGCTTTCTTAGCGAGTAGTTTGTCTGCAATTGATCTGTCTAAAGATTTTAAAAACTCTGAATACGTGATATCGTGTTGTTTGCACGCTTAATTTACGTTATTTTCCCTATATAGATGTTTTGAAAGCTTTGTTCCAGAACCATACTATTTGGTATTCTCTGGTGAAATTCAATTCCACAGGTAGCAAAATCAATAGCTTTAATAACTATGATCCAAACGGTTTGGTCTAAACAGAAAAGTGATGTTGCTTCCCCCTTCCTCTCTTGAAGGTATCACGATTACTAATGGGGAGGGGGGGTTTACATTCAACATTGTTATTTATAGCAAACAATGAGTGCACTCTACAATAGTTTTAATATTGTTTATTAACTTGGACTATATACATGCTGTTATTTTTACAACATTTCTCAATTTTAAACAATTATCCTCCGATTACGTAGTTTATCAACTAAAGCTACTCATTCGTTTTCCAAAAAAGTATGATCGGCTTCCATAGCTTCATGTATTAACCGCATTAAGTTAATTAATTTGTTTGCATTGTTGTATTATATATTATGTTAGTGTTAGAAGACTCTTTTTAAATAATCCTTCTCCAGAACGAGTTAAAGTCCGGTATCCTCTTTTCTTTTTTCTTCTATAAATTGGATCAATATCGACTTATTACATTGTTCTTCGTTTAACTCTTCTGACTTCTGATGTAAACATTCCAGATATGATATTTGTGTATTTTACAGATCTATTCCTAAGTATTGATAAATTTGAGTTATATGCTTTTTCTGTGAAGGTTTGTTCTACTACAGATATTCTTAAACAAAACTAAAAGACGAAAACAGATTTTATCGGAAATAGCCGAAACAATTATAATAAAGATTTAGTATGTTGTAGCTACCCTTTAAATTCTGAACAAAATAGTAGAACCTTTGATTATATGGGGTGTTTTTTTTAAGTGTGCCACCATTGGGATCTCAGTAACTAATGATTCTACAGCAAACTTTAAATGCGGAAGATTCCCTTGTTTTTAAAGACATTCAAAAATTATTTAATAATATTTTTTGTAAATGGTCACCATTTTCCAATATGGCGGTCAACTTTGAAATTTCTTATAGGACACCCCCCTATATTTTATCATGTCTTCGGATAGAACATGCAATTTAAAAACTTTATCATCATTGACATTTTTTCGATAAACCCACTTGTTTAGGAGTTAAAGCCTATGGAACAATAACTTCCGATGTACATTTTACATCATGTAGCTCCTAAACAAGTAGGTTTGTAGCGAAAATGCGAAGTGTAAGTAAGTCAAATAAGTCCTAAAACTGCACCCACATTCCATAAAGACCATAAAAAACGTTAAAAATATTCATTCTATTATTTCAAAAATGGCGACCATTTTTTGCAAAATGGTGACAAACTTGAAAAGTGGAAAACTGTGTATATTTTATGGTCTTATGTATTTTATGTATAGCATTAACTAATGTTATATGGTCAATGGTAGAACATCCATTCCTGTAACAATTACGGTCCATAAACTATTGTAACTTAAATTATTATTTTCCTATAAAACTACATGAAATAAAAACAAAAAATGGATTTGATAAAAACCGTTTATGTTTGAATTACTACATTTGTGATCCTTATGGTATTTAAACAACATGGTGCAACTCCAACATAGTCGCTAGATGTCGATGTAATCGGTAGCAAAACGTATGTATATTTAAAAGAATAACTTATACAAACTGTTGACATTTTGTTTTTAAGACGCAAGAACTACAAAATGATCTATTCTCCACTCTGTATTTTTTTTTAGTCTAGTGTTTTCATAAAATTTATTCAGACGGTTTCGAAAGCAATAAAACGAAAACTATAATATTAGTCAATGTAAATAGTTCAATTTATTGGTAAAAACTGTTTCGGCCTAATTAGGCCTCATCAGGTGGAGATAGACAAACAGCTTAAATATATAAATTGTAAACTGTGTAAATATTGGAAGTTTACAATTTAACATTTAACAGCTGTAAAATGTCACTCACACGACAGTTTTTTTTTTGTGTTTTTTTAAATGTAATTGCGAACATAAACCAACAAATTATCTATTACCCGCTCTGCGTTCTTTTCGCTTTAACTTTAGTATCAGTTTTAATCATCATCTACAGTTAAGGATAACACTCCTATGAGTCCAGCATTGACAGTATCGATCATAAAAGTTTGGTATTCCATTAAATCCTCTCGGAGAGACGCATTATATATTCGATCTTCGAATATCGGGGATAATGTTTCTTCACTAAAAATGCCAAATCGAAATATGCATCCAAAAAAAGGAGAACCATGGACTGCCAGGTCAAAGAAACTCTCACATACACCATCCATATTGTAAATCATCTTGTTGATCTGCATTGTAGGTGTAGGTGCCAAAGGGAGAATGATATCATACAGTTTAAGCTGTGCTTTTATACGTAACAGTGGAAGAGAAGGGGGTTGAGAGGAAAATGGGGGGGGGGGGATTAATAGGTATATATGCTATGCAATTGGACGCAACAAGTTTTGCAACGTTTGATGATTTTTAATGCGTTTTACCACAGCTTTAAACTGTTTTAAAATATTTTTTCATTCCCGTATACGTACATTTTATTTGTAATTCAAAAATGGTGTGGTTTAAATAAATATTGTATAAGAAATGAACAACTAAATTTTTTAGGTTCTAATTCCATTTCTATCATCACTCAAAGAATACAAAACCAATACTTGCTAAGCATTTTTACTGCCATGTCAAAAGTAAAAACCCAAATCTTTAATTAAAATACCATCCTATAAAAAAATATCGGTTAAACGTTAATCCAGTATAATGATTCAATGCTTCACTAGAATTGTGATGTCAGTTAACAAAACCTGTATGACAATTATTAGTTATAACATCTTTTAATTAGATGACATACATCTATCATTAGACCTTAAATGGTGTATGTAGTTTGGATTACTTAAATGTTATTTGTTCCTTTACTACATAAATAGATTCTAGGTCAAGAGTAGATTACTGGTCAAAATAGATTCAAACCAGACTAAAAAAATGTTGACCGAATGAGGTGAATCCATAACACGAACCACGGTGTTCCATCATTCGGTTAAATTTGCACTTACTTTTGCTGCATTAGCCTTACTTTTAACATGGGTATACAAATTATAAATGCTGCAGTAGCAAATGATTATTACTGTTAAAACAGCAAAAGAAAGTTCGACCAATGTCTCTTAATAATTAATTAAAAAATTGGTTAGTTTTTAAGTTACCTCTCTTAATACAAAATTTAAATAAGAATAGCAAACTCTTTCTGCAATATTGAAACACTCCTGATGTTAGTAAAAATTAATAAAAACAAATTTAAATGTTTCTTAAAAAATAGAAAAAATAAGATAAAATATATATGATTAGTCAACTTTTATAGATTAATTTATTGGTAAAAACTGTTTCGGCCTTTTTGGGCCTCTTCAGGCGGAGATAGACAAACAGCTTAAATATATAAATTGTAAACTGCGTAAAATATTGGAAGTTTACAATTTAACATTTAACAGCTGTAAAATGTCACTCACACGACAGTTTTTTTTTTGTTTTTTTTGTTTTTTCTACTTTTTTTACATTTTTATACATTTTAAATATTTCATTCTAGTTTCTTGAATTGATTGGCAATCACTATTCAAATTTGAACTTATTATCATTTTTGTCATATTTAAATAATTTGTTTAATAGTTCGTTTGGTTCAGATGTTCTTAATGACTTCGGAAGCTTAATCCATACAGTTTTTTCTGCCGATTGAAATTTTGCATTACCATTTGCGTCGTAATTGACCAATTTATAGATAAAATTTTTATTTAGCTTGTGCAGCTTCTTTACTTTTTTCTGACTGTTATTTACAGCATTGTTTTGTGGAGTACTTGAAAGACTTGTTTGTATCATTGTTAATTTTTTTTCAATTTCATTAATCTTCTTTTTCAAATCTTCATTATTGTTTTTAGTTCGAAGCAAATGCTCAACTTTTGACTCCAATTCTTGAGAATGAGTCTGAATGTTTCTTAAGTTTTCATCAATTTTGCTATAATTTGTTTTAGGTTTTTTCTCTTCTTCTTTTTTTGTGTGTATGGTACAGAATTCTCCTCTCGTCCAAGTTTGGCATCTTTCACCTTTCTTAGGTTTTTTCACATAGATGTATTTACAAAGATTTTTTGTTGGTTGAGGGGAAATTACAATAATTTTTCTTTTTTCTTCTACCGGTTTGTCTTTTTTTGAAATTTCATTTGCTTTTTCTTTAGCCCTTTCATTTGTGGATTTAACGTCATCTTCATCTTCAGAAGATGATGATAAAACGAACTCGTTACTTGTAAATTTAGATTTTTTTTTGTCTGATGGTTTTTCTTCTTCTATAGTTACTGCTTCCTCAACAATAATATCAAGTAAATTTTGCACTGATGTGCTAGTTTCTACATCACTAACTTCTAAATCTTCTTCTAATTGAGTTTTCTTCTTTTTAGGAATTGATTCTTCAGCTTGTTCTTGTAGCCTCTTCATTGGTGCTAATACTGGCCTGGGCAATGTTCTTTTTCTAAGGCATGGGTCTTCATCCATTTTTATCGAAACGGAACGCTCTGAAACACAGCACACAATGACAAGAGAGCTACCTATGCTGTGTTATATATGATTCCCTCACTTCCCCCACCCTCAACACAAAGGGTTTTTATAAAATGTAAGGATTAAAACTCACATATTTCAGAAATCATTGTTTATCAAAACATTAGAATTAACTTAACTTATTAACTTATGTAATAGTTTAGTTTATCATTATTTGTTTCTTTTGTCTATAAAATGAATCTAGGTCAAGGTCACTCCAGACTTAAAAAAATAAAACCCGAATGAGGTGGATCCGTAACACAAACCACCGTGTTCCTCATTCGGGTTAAAAGTATTCTTACTTTTGCTGATTTTAACTTTATTTTAAATGATAGTATAATAAACAAATGGTGCACCAGAAAATGTTAATTAACAGCAAAAGAAAGATTACTCAGTGCCCCTAAAAGACTAATATAATTTACTGTAACAGTCGTTTAGTTTTTATTAAATTAGGTAATTTAACTTTATTATATTCGATTTGGATATATAATGTTTTGATAATAGTAATTAAGTTATATCCAAAAGCATAAATGACTAGTATAAATTATATCAAAGAACGCGCATTTGTAAAATAATCCTGATGTTTTTTTATTTGAGAAATTTAAAATCTGTATTTTGTATTTCTAATTTTAGGGTTTTAGACAAGGATTAACACTGTTTCATTCAAAAATAATTTTACTTTTGATGTGAGTTGGAACTATTCATGTTTCAAAGATCACAGTTAACATACAAACTGCTAGAGCTATGTTTCCACAGAATATTTGCCCACATGAATTATTGTTTTACTTTTTAATTTTGTTAAACAATTTCAAAGATATGTTAGTATTTCTCTATGTTGATAAACCACTGGTCACTAAAAATCGCTAAGGATTTTTTTTAGATCCGCTGGGTTTTAGACAAGGATTAACACTGTTTTACTTTTTAATTTTGTTAAACAATTTCAAAGATATGTTAGTATTTCTCCATGTTGATAAACCACTGGTCACTTAAAATCGCTAAGGATTTTTTTTTAGATCCGCTGGGTTTTAGACAAGGATTAACACTGTTTCATTCAAAAATAATTCTACTTTTGATGTGAGTTGGAACTATTCATGTTTCAAAGATCACAGTTAACGTACAAACTGCTAGAGCTACGTTTCCACAGAATATTTCTCACATGAATTATTGTTTTACTTTTTAATTTTGTTAAACAATTTCAAAGATATGTTAGTATTTCTCCATGTTGATAAACCACTGGTCACTTAAAATCGCTAAGGATTTTTTTAGATCCGCTGGGTTTTAGACAAGGATTAACACTGTTTTACTTTTTAATTTTGTTAAACAATTTCAAAGATATGTTAGTGTTTCACCATGTTGATAAACCACTGGTCACTTAAAATCGCTAAGGATTTTTTTAGATCCGCTGGGTTTTAGACAAGGATTAACACTGTTTCATTCAAAAATAATTCTACTTTTGATGTGAGTTGGAACTATTCATGTTTCAAAGATCACAGTTAACGTACAAACTGCTAGAGCTACGTTTCCACAGAATATTTCTCACATGAATTATTGTTTTACTTTTTAATTTTGTTAAACAATTTCAAAGATATGTTAGTATTTCTCCATGTTGATAAACCACTGGTCACTTAAAATCGCTAAGGATTTTTTTAGATCCGCTGGGTTTTAGACAAGGATTAACACTGTTTTACTTTTTAATTTTGTTAAACAATTTCAAAGATATGTTAGTGTTTCACCATGTTGATAAACCACTGGTCACTTAAAATCGCTAAGGATTTTTTTAGATCCGCTGGGTTTTAGACAAGGATTAACACTGTTTTACTTTTTAATTTTGTTAAACAATTTCAAAGATATGTTAGTGTTTCACCATGTTGATAAACCACTGGTCACTAAAAATCGCTAAGGATTTTTTTAGATCCGCTGGGTTTTAGACAAGGATTAACACTGTTTTACTTTTTAATTTTGTTAAACAATTTCAAAGATATGTTAGTGTTTCACCATGTTGATAAACCACTGGTCACTTAAAATCGCTAAGGATTTTTTAGATCCGCTGGGTTTTAGACAAGGATTAACACTGTTTTACTTTTTAATTTTGTTAAACAATTTCATAGATATGTTAGTGTTTCACCATGTTGATAAACCACTGGTCACTTAAAATCGCTAAGGATTTTTTTAGATCCGCTGGGTTTTAGACAAGGATTAACACTGTTTTACTTTTTAATTTAGTTAAACAATTTCAAAGATATGTTAGTATTTCTCCATGTTGATAAACCACTGGTCACTTAAAATCGCTAAGGATTTTTTTAGATCCGCTGGGTTTTAGACAAGGATTAACACTGTTTCATTCAAAAATAATTTAACTTTTGATATGAGTTGAAACTATTCATGTTTCAAAGATCATAGGTCATGTACAAGCTGCTAGAGCTACGTTTCCGCAAAATATTTTCCACATGAATTATAACATCCCTATGCTTTGAATTCTAAAGTTTAAATATTACTTAAACAATTGACATAACAAAAGTACTAATACTAAATAAACTATTAGAAAACCTCATATGCTAAATTAATGTTTGTAAAACATCTTAATAACATTTATAAACTAAACATAGCTTACTTAACTTAATATTACCCATACGATTATTTGTTAGTACTAGCTACCCAAGCACATGCTATCTACAATGCAACATGCAGCTAAGTGTACATTTAGATTTTGCGATCCTCCTTTAATGCTCCTGGTAGGGGGAGGGACTTCACCTCAACCAATCAGGATCCAGTGTTTGATAATTATATATTTGTTTCACTATGAACGGTTATATTTTCGCAAATTTCAATTGTAAGACTTGATGAAACTAAACAAATTTTTGTTTGATAGCAATTTAGTTATAAATTCATTTAAAGCATTCTAATTTTTCCATGGGTTGAAGTCCAATCTATCACTATTATTTGTTAATATACGTAAACTTTTAAGATAGAATGGCTTCGTGTACAATTCCATTATTTAAATTTAGAACCTAGCCATAAATATTTTACGATTAAACTTAACAGGTAAATAGTAAGTAAGTATTACAATGTTGGTCAGACATTGCAATAATTCTTACATTTTACACAGTTCACCTTTTGATGTTCGACCTCAACTATCAAACGATGAACTGTGTAACAATGATGGCTTGCGCAGTCTCTTTATAGACAGTAGGCGTGGTTTTACTAATTAATGCGAGGGGCACTTCAGTGCGCAGGGTCACCCTATTGGTGTGGGCGTGGTCTACTCAACAAATGAAATGCGGGCATGGCGTGCATAACAATCCTAAAGATTGCATAGAATAAATTATACCGGTACAAAGATAGCGCACCTTAATCTTACAGTGAAATTTAACTTTACTTGTGAGTTACCATGATAGCAACGATAAAATATATGATATGTTTGCATTTGAACCAGGAGGTTTAAATAATGACGGTCAAATGTTAAGTATATTATATAATACTAGTGTACCTACCTATTGCTAGAATTCGAGAAATTGCAATGTATTCCAAGCCTTAATTTAAAACGAATAACAGTCGTAATTTCCAACTCAAAAATGATGTAATCAATCACTCGGATACAGTTGTTATCAAAAACTGAAAACACACGTTTTTGTGTGTATCGTGTGTTTACTACAAACAGCTGTAATTATTATATAATTAATACGAAATACGCTACATGAAACTTTTGTCGGTTGAACTCCTCAACCATTTATAAACCGATTTTATCCATTGACGTCTCATTGGAAAGAGCGTGTCGCGTAGATTTACAAACTGGCCTTACATTTTTTGGTAAATATTCCCCCTTGGGCTCAGCCCCAGTAGCTTTTTTTAAAGTTCCCCGTGTTATCCTTATGAAGAACATAATTGTTTACATTTTTTGATCAGCTGTATAATTTAATTGAAGTTATTTATTTTTCAATTCCACAAAACGCATTGGGTACATTAAAGAAAGGATTGAATTAAAATATTTTACTACTTTGTAAAAAATGTTATCGCTATAAAAATTGACTGAAATTTGTAAACGTACTGACGACAACGGGTAGTACCACGGTAGGACTATGTAGACTACATTATTATTGACAAAGATCAACATGGACAACCTAATGTGGCTATAAGTGGGAAAGATTTGTAGAATACACTAAAAACCCAGATCAGCTTTTGAAAAATGATTAAATATTTACAAGAAATGATGATTGTGTGGAACTGTTAGGTACGTAATCTATGAGTTGAGTCTTTTTAAACTCATCGGAAATTATAACTTTTATTCGTTTTTAAATAAGTTATTTGTTTTAAAATACTGTAACTACTTTACTTCTTTGCAATTGCTCGATTTCGAGCAACATTTGCGCTAGTTATTACAAATTATTCGTCTGTTTAAGTAAACATAATATTTTCTTCATAAGAAATACACTGAGATTTTGATAACCTGTGGGGGTTAAGCCTGAGCACTTTTATTACAGGAATTGGTAAAATAGGGCGTCTACACAAAAAATTCTTAATTTTGATACTTCGTTTGTAAAAAAATCGTTCATTATTAATGGAGGAGTAGTGTTTCGTAGAAATCACCTTCACTCAGTAGGAGGGAATAGAGCTACAAAAAATAAACATGTGAAAAGCTCGTTACTCAAATATAAATTTGCATTGCAATAATAATAATAACATTTAGATTGTGTAGAATAAATAATAACCAACCTTAATATTAAAGCTTCTAGCAAAAAAAAGAAAATCTAACTATTAAACTTATGTCTATTTATATACAACAAATATTTACCTGTGTTAATGAAATGTCTGGAGAACTGCAGAAATTATAAACTGAAGTATACAATTGAATCTATCTCCAAACAAGTTAACTATATAACTTTGCTTTACACTGTTTATTATAAACTGACTATAAATAATTAAAAACAATTATTAAAAGAACATAGTAAAATGATAATTACAAAACAATATAAATAATAAAATATAGTTTTATCATACACTCATAAACAACGGTTACTGGAATACGCTGGACAAACTAACGACAAACAATGACCACTGCAAAAGCTGGACAAATGAACAACCAAACAATGACCATTGCGAAAAATGGCCGTTGCACATGTGCCAACGGTTTTAGACAAAGATAGAACTATAATGCGGGTTGAAGTTTATCAATCAAACTTGGAGGAACTGGCGGACCCTTAACTGTTTAGTCATTTCTGTTCATACTCACCGTATGATGCAATCGCTGCACCATACAACCATTAGGCCCATAACCAATATCTCTCGGGTACTTACGCGTACCAAATTATTCATAATAACCTTTTCGACGACAATCCTTGATACCGGTACTTTTCCCTAGTATACACGGCCTCCCTACTTAAGAAATTAAATTACAAACGTCCAAAAACCCAGCATTTTGTGATTTTTGTCATATTTCATTCTGATGTTTAAAGACATACCAATCATTGTTTAGAGAATATGCATACATACATAGTCTATTAAATAACAAACAGTTGTTTGTATAAGGTTTTTTCAAACTGACATCAATAAGTTTACATTAAAAGTTGTTTACGAATAAAGCAATTAATAGGAAATAACTTTGTTTGTTGATAACCTTTTACGAGAAAATCCGAAACCAAGAATTTACTAACCTTGAGACTTGATTAACGCATTTCATTTGTCGGTCGTAATTCTTAACTATAAACGTTGGTTTTTGGTACTTGTTCTTTTCCTTATAATCGTTGGTAGCAGCAAGAATAATTTTTACGTACCAACACATCACTGTAATTTAAAAATTAGTTATCATCGGTGTTGCACCTTATTTTATACAGTCGTATTACAACCGTATTCAATTTTAATTGATGTCTTAACTGTATAAGTTTTGCTTTTTATATCTAGATTCCAAATTGTTAGTTAATGCTAAGAAAATGATAACTCATTTAAGTAACACATTTGTTCAGAAAACCATCATGAATCGTTTACGATTTACGTTATTTATGTATCAATAGTTCGTGGCCTATTTTGCCTAAATTTTATATATACTTTGTTATGCTTTAAACGTAGCAAATTCTCTCACTAAGTTCTGTATTTTTGTGTGTATGTCTGTTGGTAACGCAATAATTTCCTTATTTTTCAATGTCACGAAAAGGACAAGAGCACCTTGATAATGAAAATGTCAACCCTAATAAAGTGAATTGTGAGGTTGAGGTAGTACTTTAAATACTTTTAACCATTGTGGGAAGTAACTTTCAACTGTAGGCTTACCTTAGGACAATGCCTCATAGATCTAGATCTATAAAGCTTTTTAAGTTTAATCATTGGATTTAACATATAGACCACGTATTTCTATCCTTTCACTATTTAACAATTAACTAATGAATGTTTGCAATGGTCAAATAGTTTTACCTTATAATGTTCCAGATAGAAACGTTCTGAATACAAAACTTTAAAGATCTAGCTTGCTGCGATGTGTTTTACTTCAACGTAAAAGAACCAAGTAAAGAGTATTTTCTCAATGACAGTGGGGTGATTGAACGTTTCAGCTCTCTGGATTGGAACATCACGAAGAACGAACCGTTGAAACACATGCGAGCGTTACAGGGATCTTCACTAACTGGAGAAGCTACCGTTGAAACAATGAAATTACCAGTAACCGTATTAGTTTTGGTCTACACGCTTTGTCAATTCATTTTGTTTTCATTTGAATTAAAAGGATATTTTTCCGAATTGGTTTTAAAATAACAAACAATTTGCAAGTCAACAATTTTGTTAGGGATTGTACACAACCTCTTGATGACACGATGTAGCTTACGTGATAGTGTTAATATAAATATCTCGCAGTAAGTTTATATAATGTAAAAGATTGTTTGCTAAAAAACGCTAATTTGCTTTAAAATTAATTGTAGATAACAGTATTGAAGGAAGGGATTTTATTTTGTACACCTTGGTTGTTTATACAATACATGTAACAATACATCTATATTGTTTGATTGGTAAACTCGCATAAAGTGGTTTCACTAGAGACAGACAAATGGAATCCAACAATTCAAAGTTAAATAATAACAACATACAAGATAACACTATTTCATCCACTACAGATAATATTCCTTATCTGAGCTACAATAGAGCATTACATCAAGACATTCCAGAACAAATAAATATAATATCATCTAGTGTAAAAAGATCCATATTTAGCAAGGAAGTGATGGATATATTAGAAAGACTGGTTGACGGTGAAAGAAGCCTTACCTAACATTTGAACATATTTAACAGTGAAATTAGTTAAATTGAATAGTTTTCTGTACTACAACTAGCAATAAAAAAACATTCAAACAGTTTCACAAAAGGACAAACGATAAACAGAAATACGTTGGATTACAATACAACCAAGAGTAATGAGAGTTAACATTTGCTTTAAATAAATAGTAAATTATAGGGTAAAGAGTGGGAAATTTGTTTTTATATAGCTTGATCGTTTGTACGTCTAACATTAAGCAATGTACAATATACCAAATGTTTGTTATTTTAAAAATCATTCAAAAACATGACGATTTGGATGAATAAACAAGTCTTAGAAATATAAGGTACTATGTTGCAAATGTGGCACATGGTTGTAATTAGTGGAACAATGATCTGCCCGCATGTACCGCCAACTGTTCACGAAGAAGTAGAAACACTGTGTACATTACTTTTCCATACCAGTTAAATAGCTGATACACCTTGCAGGATTAAAGTGATATTTTAGTTTAGTTCTGAATTTATGTTTATAATGGTGACATAATAAAATAGTGGTTTTTAATAAGTTTTCTCACAGAAACATTGCAAACCAAAATCCAAACACTTTTCGTAATATGTACATAATAACAAACTTTTCACTTGACGATCTTATAAAATGCAAAGACAAAAGTGGAAATATTTCAATTGCGAATGTTTGCTGTATACCAGATAGCAATCATAAACAGCATAAAAGAATGTGTATGATGGGTCTCTCATTAGTCTGTAGTGGAACTAGCTAAAGACAACATCTCATTAACAACAAATTATATCGCAAACATTGCAAAGGTAACATGTACAAATAGTTATCTCCAACAGTTTTATGTCGTATATATAGCTAATTTCTCAAATTTAACAAAATTCCTACTATGTTTCCAATAAAAGAAGCAAACTTTGAGTGTATAATATGCATGGACAAAAAAATCGTAATTTACTCTTCTTACCAATGCAAACACTGTTTCGCTTGCGACATGTGTGGATGACAATTTGACAACTGTTGTTACTGTAGTAGACCTAACTCTATGATCCAAATGTTTAGTTTAGCTTAGATCTGTATTAGGTTTAAGTTTGAAAACAATTATATTCCTCGTATGTCAATTTTGATTTTTCAATAAAGAATTTAAAAATCAGCATATCGGTACTTATCCCTTTACCGATATGCTGTTTTTTTTTAAACCACAACAATAACCTTGAAAATATCGATCCACCTAACTTTCACACCTCAGCATGTCGTCATCATGACGTCACCATACCGTAACCCACCACACCACGTGCTAGGTCACGCACCATTACCACCAGATGCTTAACCGTCAATTAAGCACCACATGGCTCTTGTGACGTCACTCCTCAGCAGCCCTATGTATCCACTACTTATACAGCACTCAAATTAATTCCTCATCTATAAAATACAAATGAAATATAGGTAGTTCGTATAACCTTTTTTAAAGTTCTCGTTTGGTATTAAAAGTAAAGTACACTAATACATAAGGTTTTTTGTAATTTAAGTAGGCTAGTGCAGTATCTATACATCTGTCAATGTATATAATTTGTTGACATGAAAGATCGAAATTTTTTTTAATAAAATTGATTTTATGGGTTCGAAATATATCTGACTATTTTTTGTGTATTTTGTACGGATTTCCTTGTTATCTTTTTTCTGGCCTATCTTTCTATTCAACTGAGCATTATACTAATCTAAAGTCTTGCCGCAATCAAAAATGTCAATGATAAAAATATTGATTTAAAATGTAGATTTGTTTGAGCTAATGTTTAAGTCATCTGGCAAGCTCACTGAGGAAAACAAGTGGAATTTATGGTAAAACACGTGCCCAGAAGTTGAATTGTTTTAAACGTAAATATCGAAACCAGTTTCTGTTTGTTCAGATATAATGAGCAGATTTATATTGCACTCGTGTATACGTAAAATTGTTAACACAAGTACTGGAGATATTGATACTTAATTATTATGAAAAGTTATGGCAGTTTATCTATGGTTCGAGGATTTGGGTTTTGTGGTTATAGACAATCATTGCCTACTGTACCCTATTATAGACACACTTTAAATTTTAAAATGTATCAAATTTTTCGGATTTAGTGAAACAACAGCAAAATTAGAGCTGCTAATGCTTATTAATAATTTGCTAATTTTACAAAACACCATGGAGATTGAAAATTTAAGTTTTTATGTAATATCAGACGATAAGAATGGAATGAACTGACAACCCCTGGAGGACTATTAAATATTTTGTACCGATATTTTACAATATCTGTTGTCTAAGCAACGAACTCTGATACCTAAGTTTATTAAAGTTAGAATCCATACCGATCCATTTGAATTGATACTTAATATACCTTATAACTAATAAGTCAAATCTAATAAATTATCAAATAAAATTATTGTGAGGTTTTCTTATTTCGAATCCATTCAGTTTTTAAATAAATATTAACTCTTGTAATAGTTAGTAATTGATCGATTTCTAGCAAAGGGTACACAAGTTTTAACTAAATCTCAACGATTAAGTACAACTGGTTTTAGATCCTACCATTGATTTCAAAAATTCAACCTTCATTGTAAGTTATATTACAAGTATATGAACAGTAAAAGTACATGAATTCAGTGATGAATAAAATTATTTAAATTTTAATGTTATGGTATATCTATCTTTGAGACTATGTAAAACATCTAATAGATAAATAATTAATACATCGAATTGAATGACTTTTTGTAACAAGACTGTTTGTGGGTTGGAAATTAAAATGATGACTCTGTTGACCTTAAAGTAAGAAGTCGACCTGGACTATACTGCTACTGCTACGCGTCGCAGTGCTGTTTTATTTATCAGATATATTACCATACATCTCTTGATGTATCATGCATACATGGACGCGACATACATAATATATTGTATCGATTACGAAAATGTAGTGTTGGATAGAGAGACTTCTGGGTCGACGTTTATTTCATTAAATCTTATTTCACCTTAGATGTTTTATTTGATCTTGGTGAGTTTGTTATATTAATTGTGTAGGTATCCAGGTGTTTTTTTTTTTAAATTAAAACTTGTATTTAAATCTGAAGACTGCAGGGTATATTTTGCCCCCAAATGCCGATTATTTTCATTGCGTTAACGATTAATAGTGCTGTGTTACGAAAGGTCGACATTGAATGGTGATATGGCCAGTAGAATGTTTCCTTACAATAAAGTCGAAGGCCCATAATTATATTAGTCTCCCAGCATTATAAAAATAAAGAAACATTCTTTTTACTGCCTAGATTCTTTAGCTAAACTATATATTCAAAACAGTTGATCGCAGGAAATTCCGTTCAACCGATATTTTTGACAATGGGAAAGAAAGTGATATTTACTACTCTGTATATGCGATTGCATTTTTAATACCACGATAATAAAATCATCGCCTTGAATAGGGAAATAAGAATGTTCACCTTATTAATTTCAAAATAAATTGAGGTTGATATTTAAGT
This sequence comes from Macrosteles quadrilineatus, assembly GCF_028750875.1. NCBI lineage: Eukaryota > Metazoa > Arthropoda > Insecta > Hemiptera > Cicadellidae > Macrosteles > Macrosteles quadrilineatus. The sequence goes on from NW_026542602.1 coordinate 12,289,987, forward strand.
ATTAGCTTGATGTGTAAGTGTTAGCTTGAATCCTGTTTATGTTTCATGTTGGTGAATGGTTTTTTAATATAAAACAAATACTAAACCGTTTCTATAAACCAGATGGCACCAATCTGAGAAGGTTTTTTATCTGATTAAGAATGATGGTAAAGCTATATAATGTGGTAGGGTTTCGACTAATCCGTCCACTCTAAACCTTGTCACATCAGTGATTACAATTTTAACTCAACCCATATTCACTTGTTATTTATTAACCCGCGATTTGTCAGGCTATTGTTTCCCGCCGTATTCTAAGTGGGTTGACTTTCCCTTATAAATTAACGCCACCTCCTGGGCGTACCCTCAGTCAGCTGATATCGACCTCTCCTTGTAACTGTCACAATCAGCTGATCGATGACGTCACTGCCGACCCGCTTATCAGGATCATGTTCGATCTGTTAGACCTACCATAAACCTGCGCCCATGTACACTGCCGCTCCTTGGATATTTGGAAAACATGCCGCCTATATTGTGGCATATAACTATAGTTTCTCCTAGTATTGACTTAGGGTTACTTAAGTAGGCAGCCATGTTTATGGATGCTAGCTCTGGAAGTTTACAATACGTGCGTTTTAAGTTTGTCTTGGTTAAAAAGTTGGTGTATTCGAGAGCAATTTTGAAATGCCAGCATCGTTATCTGTCGGTGGTTCAATTAATTGGTTTACGATTATTTTATTATAACACTGGCCAGAGCTTTAGCATGGGAATGGGAAGTCTAGTCCCATCGATATTTTTAACTATTTGATTTACTAATGTCGTCCGATGATCTTAGAAATTATAAATGATTTGTTTCTTGATTTTACACTGATTATGCTCACGTTATGTCTGTTTATCGATAAACCCTGTAGGAAGATTAATCAGAGGAAGGTGATTAAAATAATACGAGTGTTGAGTGGAATAAATAAATCTTGTTTACTGTCAAAGAAATATACGGTCTGGACAGAAGGTAAGATATATCACTGAGATTTTATCACCACAAATTACCACATAATTTCCCAGGTAATCGTATAACTTCTCTTGTAGGGTACAAGGTTACGGTATGTTTTGTTGTTTACATAATGCAATGTTATTACATGTTTTAGACGTAAAAAGTACTATTTTCTCACGTTTACCAACCTCTGTCAACGCAATCGCGATTATTCCTTGAAAATTTCCTTTTGATGTAACTATCTTAATAGCTGTGGTATTTTTAAAAATGTTTTACAGTAAGTACTTGATTTGTGATAATGAACTAATACGCTAAAATATACTAAATTTAACTTTTAATTTTGTTTAATACTAATAACTCGGAGTCTGTGTTTGCCTCCTGTTCCCGCTCGTGTACCGTCTATGCTGCGTCATGAGCACATAATATAAATCGAGCATTCTATATTATTCTCGATGAGTTGCATACCCGTGATAGGCCTATTAGACTAAACGTATTAATTTATCTGTCGTGTCTTGTGTTAAATGTATTTGTAGTGTATTAAAAACGAAGCTATCCAAGCCGAATTGATGTATATTCCTGGAATGAAGTAATTGGCAAGGACAGCTCGCCGAGACATGTAACAATTTGATGAAGGTTACAATTTTGAATTGATAAAAGGTAATATAAAACCAATAAAAAACTACTCGTGCTTCCGATCAGAATAACATGCACGTAACATAAATTACCAGTTTTGTAGATACAATTTACAATCGGCATGGTCAATTTAATTTAAAACAACGATAACAAGGTAAAAATAAACATGAATTGTAAAGCAGTTACTCTATTATACTGTATTCGAGTCTGCAAAGGTAATGTAATGTTAAACGTCAACATGATCAGGTCTCTGTCTTGATCAGCTGGTTCTTGGGTAATCGTGTTTACGTTTTACCCATCTCATCAGTCTCAGTTTATGTTTATTGACTAAATCGAAAGCCTTTCAAGAGATTTATATGGTTTTGTCCGTACATACATGATAATGTTCATAATAATGCATAATAACTAGTGTTTTTCGAACGTGAGATTTCTGCGCCTTGTAGTTCTTTGTAACAGCTACGTTATTTCCTTAACAACAACGAGCCTTATACAGTAATTAGCTGTTTTAATACACTTTTACGATATCATTGATAGAATCTGATAAAAATGTTTGACATTTTGTCAGAAAAACTTTGTCCTTTACCGTATATGGTATTTTAACTCTGGCAAAAATAACTGAATAATTTACAATAAACAAAGGCACAAACATAGTTTTGATTTGAAAAATAGAGGTTTTCCAGTCAAGAACAAATCCTTAGCGTGGTGAATATCGTAGATACGTATCATACGCTGTGTATAACCTCACGTGGGGATCTGACTACTAATGGAACTGAAATAAAATATTTTAAGATCTACAATATGCGCATGAGTGGATACCCATAAATCGTGGAACTATAGAAACTATTTTTAAAGATTCACAAACATTTGTATTCTTATAAAACATGTTCTGTTGTGTACGAATCACGCTTCTTTGATAAAACCACTGTTAAAGTAACTAATAAAAATCTATGCAAAACAACGCATACCGATGCTTAAAGCTTGGAAGAGTTAAGGTTATTCCGCTAATCTTATTTTACATTTAAAGATATACTGAGTGAATTTATCACTAAGCAAGCATGCTAAAAAAAAATAACAAGGGTTATGAAAGATTGTGTGGTAGCCTACATATTTTGTAAAAAATAGGTAATTCTACAACACAAAATATGTGCTTATGTAATTGTTGATATTGGTTTTCATGCTGGAGGGCTTAAAAGCTATTACGTATAGCTTAAACTTATACAGTATTGTTAGTGGTATTTTAACTATGAAAACTCAGCCTTCTTATGACGCTTCTGAGTGCGTTTGTTTCCACGACGTGTCAAGTACGACCTTCGATTTCCACGGAATCGTTCACGTACTCGGGTAATTATTGATGCTAATCCAGCTGAATTACCCTCACAAATCTTGTTTTATGGTGCAAGATTAAAAGCGGCGTGCGCACTTTACCTGTTCGCGCTCGTTGTTTTCTGGGTAAACGTTTATAGAGAAGCAGCGTGATAGAAAACATAATTGAATCTATTTATATTGTTATGAAGTTATTTCCTTTGTCTCATTAATCTTCTACAAAGTAGGCTCTCTCGAAAGTTTAAGATGCAAAAAATTGCAATGTCTCTAAAGCTCTCATATTTTCAGGTAGTTGTGTATGCCATAAAGAGTATTTACCTGCGCAATTGCTATTTTTCAAATATTTTCCTCTGTGAAATATAAATCCTTTTTTAACTGTAGGCTTTAGTTTAAGGTGGGCTTCTTAATGCTTTACGGGTCCTTACGTTATCACATGGCATATTACCATTGGTGATTAACATGATCTAAGCTTGGTCCTCGAGGACCAAAAAACACCCTCTAACCACTAAATCAGTGATGTCAATTCTTCGTATTGTATTGATGAGTGTATTTCCCACCTGGAGGTACGAAAGTATAATGAACTCGACACTTACTGCTACTTTAATAGCTTTTTTGTGCATAATTTTCATAGTCTTATTTTCTTTACAGGTGAGGAATCCACTGGATGACACTGGATTTAATCGATATGGTAAAGTACAAAATAGTAATGTTTCATTGTGTGTTCTTTAAAATTAGTATACTTGTAAATTTTTGAACATTTATTACACTTGCTCGTGGTGTATCAGATGCTTTAAGAATATTTTCCACATCATAGATTTTTATAACTGACAGCATGTAGAGCGATGTAGAGTAATTAAACCTAGGCCTACTTAAAGAAATAAATAACATTCGGACCGTCACATCAGTTTCCTTCTGGTGTTAACATTAAATTTATGTGTTGTTCAATTCTTTTTATGTATTTCTGGAAATATTATTTGTTTAGTTTCGTGGTTGTTTTGCCTAAGCAGAGTTATTTCAACATCCATGCCAAGAAATATTAAGAAATTGTTATATTTTGTATCCGAGTCTTAAGGTCTATACATATTATCAGGTCAAAAAATTGTCGTAAATATACCAGCTATCACTGTAAAGAATTTTTTTTTAATTTTCCTCGCTAACTAGTTTAGTTGCTAGTTCTAACTTCTTAACCTTCTTTTCCTTTTTCTGTACTTGCTCTCCCTCTATAACATGTTACACGTGATTTCACATTTTATTTAATATTAAGACATTAATTTTAATGGCTTAATTCTGCTTATATTAATTACACGTTACCATTATTTTATGTCCCTTAACTTGAAGGATTATGTTCATAATTGCTATCAGTATTCTATGTTAAACCAACTTGTCTATCAATACCAATGAACAAGATAATACGTATATATATCAGTATTTGATTAGATTCTTCATTTACATTTATCAATATTCAAATTGTTCTATTTAATTGGCAGCGTGTGTCTTGATATTAACATTTTATGACTTATCTAACCATCAATTAATCAAACGTAATTGCTAGATCTGTTGATTATTTGTAGTAACTACTAACTAGCCGTCACTTGTGCTTAACTTGCCATGTAAGAATGCAGTATAAAGTGCATCTCATGTCTCTTTAAAACACGTTATTTATGTAATAAGGAAAGAAAACTAATACTTGTGCCATATTCCTAACACTAGACTTCGAAAATGTCCCATCGTACTGTGACAGGGAAAATGGAAAGAATATTTAATGTGTCGTAATTATTTAATTGTAGCCCTGCTACTCGGTTAAAAAATGACAGTTTTTACACATTTAGGGGATTTAACGCTACATAAGCGGCAAATAAATTTCATTGGAATGTACCTATACGTGCAGGGGTGGTAAACACCTAACTTAACATAGGGGTCAAATACAGGGTGTAAATAAAGTCCCCGCGGGTTCAATATGTTCTGAACGCTAACAAATAAATCAATTATATTTTGTACATCAACACGAAACCTAAAAATCTACTTTTTGAAGGAACTGTCAGTTTTCTGTAATATCATGGACATCTTAGAAATTCCATCGAAGTAAAATTTTCCTCAATGCAATTTTAAGTTTGAGAACAACATGAAAACGGCCTTGACTGATAAAGAGGTAATGATAAAGATTGCAGCACTATAGTCATTGCTATCTCACCTGCTAAATCCGGATATCTTTATTATAGCTTTGCTCTTACATTGACTTTGTCGTTTGAATTATTAAATAAATATTTTAAGGAGATGTTTAATAGCAGCGTAACCGTGTCGATGAGCTAATACAAAGTTATTATCTAAATTTAATTATAAGAACTGATGGATGTTATGTATCAGGACTGCAGAATTAATTACTTATTTAAATATAAGTAATTAATTATTAACTGTATTTTTATTTGGTTCGTTTGCCAAGTCTTTTAACACTATATTATGTTAAAACAATGACAACAGAGCATTATTATTTCCCCTTTTCAAAGGAATGAGGTGTATAATGATTAATTAAAACTTTCATAAACTATTGCGAGTTTATTTTATGGAATAGCATGGCACAAATTCGTCAAATATAAAAGACGGCGTTCATTTTACTATTTAAATTACGGACATAATTTTTTTTTAATCAAACTAAATGAGACTACCGGTAGGGTATTTTTTGTTGCCGGCGTACTGATATTTTATTGATTTTAGTTGCTGTTTGGTGTGTCAGCAATCCAACAAAACTTTGAACTATACCTGATGTAGAATGTGTTCATCTAAAATTACTATAAAACCAAACGATTTCTAATAATTAATTACTCAATGTCGCATTAGCGGGATGATTATGTTCACGAATCACGAGTCAGATGCGATGACGTAGCGAGTCAGATCTGTAGATCAAGCTTTTGATTACTCTTTGTTGACTGTGAAATTTACTTTTCATTGTGATCAATTAATTATATTCCAGATTATTAAATTGATTTTTATTCTTTGGTAAGTGCTAACAATAGAGAGTCACCATCTAGTATTTCAGAATATTTAATGACTAGCAGAGAACCCGTCCTTCGTACGGGGTTGGCATCAAGTATGAAATGCTTATTGCAGTGATACTCAAGTTTTGCGTTTGCAATGGGGGAAGACACAGTTTGACAAAATTTGCTTCTTTCAATTTACGGTATACTATGGTATTACACATCTACCATAGCCCTACTGTTCTACAGCTTCTCCTAAACAATAGAGAAAAATTAATTATTAAAAATCCGCAAAATATCACAAATCATTCATGAAATTAAAAACCTAAACACGCCTTTAAACAATCCTACTTTGACAGTTCTCATTGCGTATCACAGTTTTTTGTTGCTGCTTAGTTTTTCATAAATGCAAAACAATAATAGTGCTGCACCCTGTTGGTAAATCGTATAACTTTTTAATGCATTTGCATACTTTTTTTAGTTAAAACAGCTGACTAAATTCCCATTAAATATGAATTCTCATAAGGTTAACATGGAGAGCTACAGAGCCACTGGAGCGGAGCCCGAAAGGATTTTCGAGATAAGAATATGCCTATATGTTAATCGGGAATGTGAGCTATCATCATGCAAAATTTTAGCCCAATCCGTCCAGTAGTTAAAGCGTTTTAATCACTTTAAATAATTCAAATTGTCTTTGGAATAAATGCAGGCGTTACCACTGTATTTGTGGTTTTTGTTATTAGTTTAGAAGGTTTCAAACTAACAACAAGACACGAAAACATTCCAATAATTAAATTCATCCAGCAATTCAAATTTTTGATTCCCCTGGAGAAAACCCGTAGTGTAACGTCCAAACAATTCATTTTTGCAACCTTTAGTTCAAGGTGTTCGACATGCCCATTGGGTTTTCCATGTCCATCAACACAATCGGGACAGACGAAATAGTAGTAAAAAAGTTGTTAGTTTATAATAGTAAAATTAAAGTAAAGCCACTGTTGAAGCTAATTTTTAATGGTAAAATATATTTAACAAATGGGGTTTGAACTAGTTAGCCAAGTCATTATGATTCAAAGGTATAATTCATCACAGGGGTGAAAGTATATTGTCTATCCATGTTCATTTCCCGACATGAACACGGCTTTACCACTGTTAAAACTTTTGCTCTTGTTGAAAAGCCACTTTAAGCCTAGTTATGACATAGGCTACTAATCTACCTATTGATTGTTTGTTTTATTTTTTTTTATCCGTCCAGTAAAAGAGTTTTTTGAAATTGTTCAATAGATTTAAAAAAATCCATAATATGTAGTCAAAAGGTTGACTTGCCTGCCTAATCTCGTTTTATTAATTAATTATAGTATTTACAAGTTGTGTTACTTAATAAAATTTTCATATCGTGCCTTAATATCACTAGAACTCTTATCTAGATTTAAAGAATCTTAAATAACTGAATTCAATACCATGTTATAGGCTATGTGTTTTTTCTGTAATGTGTGCTAATGATAAAACAAACCTGAATCCTAGTCCATTGCAAATGCAGTGTGTAACAGTGTAAAAAGTGATTTACCTTCAGTTCGTAAGTGACAAGAAGCGGTAGGTAGCGAGGCGAACAGGATTCTGACAACTTGGGGTAATTTAATACCGGTATGCAATTGCAATCAATTTTGAACTAAATTTGAAAAAAATATTTTTTGGGCGCTGAAAATGGATTTTGACTGATAAGAAACTTGAGTTACCAAAACGTATTCTATAAGCCTACTTTGTGTGTTTTCCACAGAACACAGGCCTCAGAATTCTCTATTCAATGATTGTAGAGAACATTGAACAGTTTTTGTTAGTTCACGAATACATTTCGAAATTTGTAGGAATAAATTCTAACTAGCCTGTCCTTCTTAGCAGTTTACATATTTTGTTAGTAAATCGCAAATATAGTATATGCATATCATATTTATGCCATATCAAACTCTTAAAACTATGCAAGGGGTTTGTTTTATATTATGATTGTTTATTTCATCAGATTCTCTTACGCTTCATTTTCTCCAACGTGAATGGTAAGTTTTGTTCCTACCTCTCCTGTCTTCATCGATTCCCTTACTAAGTGTTCGTATTCCTTATGTAGCTAAAACTCTTTTAAATTGTTATGTAGCATGAAATATGAACGTTTTCAAATTTCGCGTGGTTCTCCCTAGAGCGAAAACCTGGGCATTCCCTTCAAATGTGAAGATTTATATTTCGATCACAAGCCACATCTGATGCTATATGTTACTAAGCTCTCAATAAAATTAGTATATCTATCGGAGGGCCAGCGTTAGATGGTCACACAACCAAGGGCTGTACTCCCTTTAAAAACAGTAAAACTGTCAAAGGTGTTAAACACCCACAGAGTTAAGATAAAACAAAACCGCCTCTAGCATGCTTAAATATTCTTTTCACCAGTTGGGGGGACTTACAAACAAGTGTTGGTGGTGATACTACATCGCGCCAACGCCCCTTTGTGTTTTTAAAACACTAGATTGTTGATGTATCTGTAGTGGCCCGTGTATTTAAAATAACTGTTGCCAACCGTAGATTGGAGTAGGCCTACACTCGAAACAAAGTGTTTGCGGTTGCTTTACATCGCCGCTTGGTGTTGTACCTCGCAGTGTGTGCCAAGTCGCGCCTCAGTTCCACATTCCTACCAGTCTAAGGTCAGCTGTAACAATAATGTGACGTCACGCGTGGGAGTGAGGTGACCAAGGCCGCCACAACCGACAACCGATGCATCGATTGTTCAATTGGATGTTTAATCGATACTGATATCTTAACTGATTAATCTAACCATTGAATCGATTTTGTTTCTAAAATATTGGTTCTTCTATAAACATAGGTCTTTTAACACATTTTAGCGAATTTCCCTATAGGGAAGTAGCTATTACCGTAGGTCTCATGGTAAGACCTAAGCCCGGGACCGATTTACTTTTTCATTTTGATGTCCCCAGAGGCCAAAAACACCATTCGTTCAAATTTTTATATATCTATATATAGATATATATATATATATATATATATATATATATATATATATATATATATGTGTCCATCCGCACGATAACTTGAGTAATTTTTGTCCGATTTTGATAAAATTTGGTTTGAAGGTGTAAGGCAGGATAAACTTGAACGAGTTCGCAAACCAGCATGATCGGACTATGGGAACGGGGGTTTATGGGGGGTTTTATGGGGTAAAAATAGGTTTTTCCCATTTTTGACCCTAAAAACACAAAATTTCACAATTTATTTTCAAACCATTTTGTAGAGCTTAAAAAAACAAATAATTTAGTATATTGAAGCGTTATTATGCGCCTAATTGTTACGGAGAAAATTCAAAAAATTGTAATTTTAAAATTCCCATGTTATTCTTATGGAGAATAAGTCAGCTGTTGTAGTTTGCTTGTTTATGAACATATTTTGATTGATTTTGGAAAATACTTTTATTTCTTACTAAACTATTTATAAAAAAAATCTTTTTTACCCTCCCTGTTGCAGCAAACCTAAGTACTCGTTAAACTAATTCTATTTAAATAGGAAAGAAATGTGCTATTTTTATGAAGGCATTTTAGTGTAAATCTAATCAGGTTAATGGAAATTCGCTTAGTCTGCAGGTTTGCTGCGGCGGGGGTATTTAGTTTTAATGCTGTTGGGATTTAAAAAACGATAAACATATATAATATATAAATAAATAAACGATGTTACAATGGTGATCAATTTTGAAAAAGTCACATCGGTCATCATCAGGCCAAAGGAGTGTAAATGCTTACGGTGTAAGTCTAGTGTACCGTAAAGTGTTGAACATATTGTTTCATTATATTAGAGTAAGTAGGAATATGGAGCAGTAATTTACGGGAAAAGAAAATTGCCATTTGCAATTACTTTAAGTTGTACTTCTCTCAGTCCCTATAATAAACTTAAGAACTAACACTTAACATTTATTGAAAAAAAAAAAAAATATTCAATCAAATTTCACTACCAAAGACGAATTACCAACTATCTCTTCGCTCCAAAGTTCAAATTATTTAATTTATCATTTTAATAATGGTCTTACCATCGTTACAGGAGTTTCAATTTGATTGTCGTTGTTTCGGATCAATAATGGACAGTAAAAAATCAAATTACCTGTGTCCGCCTATTGATCACGTTGTAATCCTTTACGGGAAAAGCATTTCGGCCATTAAATCCTTCGCCATTACAGAGATTAAGATGCAATTACAGGTGCTACTACTAGACGTTTTACGTGTTTCAAACTTTAAGTTGCACCTGTATTGGGGAAGATCAAGAACCTATATGAGTACTGAAAATGGTGATTAACCGCCGATATTCATTTCATATTAAGGATTACAATTTTATCAATTTGCAGATACAGGTAATTTAAGGATTTAGTTCTTAAAAGCTTTGAATCGTTATTGGATATTTCCTGTAGCATGAAGCCTACTTCCTGACTCGTTATTACTACCTGTATTGGATTAAATACAATTAAAATGTTTATATCGAGTGCAATACTCAATCACTTTTGGAACTCTTTAATTACCAACCCATGTTTAATATGCGCAACAATATCTAAGTTCAATAACCTCTAACGATTCGTCTGAAATATGTTTAACCACTTTTTTCTTAATGGATCCATTTAATCATAATTAATTACACCTTTTCTAACACCAACAAACCAACAAATTGATTGTTTGTCAACATCTTAATGAGTTTATTATTTACAATAATTGGATCGATTGTTGGTCCATTATTGATTAAGCCGACAGCTTATCACCGGTTGAATCGATTATTTTCTTCCTACCACAACTCAACGCCGAACCTAAACCTATTATCACACCAGAAAAACTTGGAACCAAACCTGTTTTGTTTCGACTGTGACTTTGGCGGGTTCTGGGTTTTTTACTATTCGGGAAGGTCGACAATTGTGCTTTTCGGGTCCTATTTCTTTGGTTTCTGATAACCAACCTTGAACATATAACCTTTAATTGAATTCAAAGCACAATACTAAAGCAGTAAGTATATTAATTAATATTTATAGTATATCAGGGGTTTCGTCTTGAAATCTCAAGAGCGATTTCCTCCATGTATCAGTTACTCCTATATGGTTTGTCAGTATTGACAAACTATTGAGTTATTATGGACTTGAAGAGTTGTGACTAGACGTTTGAGTTTTTAAATTATGTGAATAACTAGTCTAACTTACACTGTATGTACAACCATTGATTGACAGTCGGTATTTTGATTCAAAGGGACTACTAGGCTCTCGTACTCTACTACTGTTAATTATAGTTTCTCTTTTAGTTTTAGATTCAATGCTCATATCACTCGTGGTACGCTTTGAATAAGGATTGATTTCCTGTTTAGTTTTGAAAGGAAGCTCGACATCACAGGCCAGTAAATCGGAACTTAGACACGTTGGCCTCGGTTTTTTTTAGTTTTTCTACACACGATATATTTTGTGGCCCAAAGCAGTTGCTTCCCTAAAGGAAGACAAGTTTAGTTTAACAAGTTAACACGGAGCTCATTAGCTTCGCCTCTCGTGGAAGACGAGAAGCGAGAACTCGTTATTGCCATGTTTATGAATGCAGTTTGTGTTAAGCGTCTTTGGAAGTCTTTAGTTTGTTCTGTGGTACATTCGTTTTACGATTTTACTTGAAATGTGAATTATTACCATTTTCTATTGAAATATACTGTTATGTTTTGTATTGTTTTGTTTAGAAGATTAACTAACACTTTTCGTTGATCCTTAGATTCTAAGTTTGTTTTTGACATGTTCGTTTAAAATGTTTGGAACCGGTTAGTAGTGGTGAACTACCGGTATGACCCCACTTTAGGCACGTTTTTCCCATGTTATTCTTATGGGGATCATTTTTTAGCCACCAAATCCAAAAATCCTGATCTTCGCCTGTACACCCCAATATAAATGTTCAATACCATTGTATAACTTCATTACTATTTCAAATCCACATATATTCACAAGTATATTCTCAAAATCATCAACTTGACAGTGCGAGGTTTGCACGTGCTCCCAGCTCACGGCGCGCTCCCTTGGACATCCTTAGTGGAAATCCATGAATTCTGACTACTTGGGAACCCAAGCCATTTGACATACAATAAATCACCCTTCCTCCTAATTACCTTTTCTATTAAATACATGTCTTTATATTTGGTCTTTAACAACTCCTCTGTATAGAAGCCTCCCCTGATTATATTGCCATTTTCATCTTTCAAGATATAAGTCACAGGCTTTGTATTCTTAACTTCTGCTATTGTAAATAGCTCACCTGTCCAATTTGGGGTATAACCTTTACTAAAAACATGTTTATACTTGGAAATTCTCACGCTATCACCCACCTTATATCTTGGTTTCTTAACTTGCACTACTTTAGAAGTCAACCTCTCATGCACATATTTACTATTCTTAATATTCACTTGGTTAGGCTTCATTCCTATAGATCTATGCACCTTATTATTATATTTTCGAATTAACTTTGGAAGTAAATCCAACCATTTATAACTCCCCTGAGCACTAAATTCCCTATATAACCAATTCTTTAAAGTTCTCTGAAACCTCTCCACAATTGCAGCCTTAGTTGTAGAAAATGTGTGATAGTGATTAATATTTAAGTTTTTCATTAGTTTGCTAAAATATTGATTAAAAAATTCTTTTCCATTGTCAGATTGAATGTTTTTAACCCCCTTTGGTAGAATGGTTTTAATGGCTTCTGTAACCACCAACCCTGTCTTATTCTTTAACGGAGCAGCATAAGCTTTTTTAGAAAATGTATCTATTAAAGTTAAAATATATTTATTGCCAGAATTTTCTCTAGCATAGTTTTGCATATCAATTAAATCTATTTGTAAGGTTTCGTTTATACCTAATACTTTAAAAGACCTTCTAATGAAATTCTTTCTTGCAGGCTTATGAAGTTCGTATGCAATTTCATTCATTTTTTATAACATCACTCTTTCCTTGTACTGTAAATATATTACCATTAGCCCCAATCAATAGATTATCTTCCATTCTTTTAAATACATAGTTTTCTGGTATATAAGGTCTATTATCTATATACTTAAATCCACTCAAAGATGTAGGGTCGGCAACTAATAAATCAGGATTGTATTCCATCAAATTAAATTTTCTTCCTGCATATACAAATTTTGATCCATCATAATACATAGCTTGTGACATTAAACAAATATCATCTAAATATTCCCCCTTTGGCAGATTCCTTATAAATTGTTTTTTGGCATCCCAACATTTTTCTTTTTTATCAAAAGTTATAGTCTGTTCTTTTGTAACACAGTCAGTGTCATCAACGGCGGGTTTTACACGTACTAACCTTTTATTATTAAAATCCCAATAGCCTGCTTCCATTTTTGGAACTTGTGAAACATTCACAGCATCTTTACTATCTGTACCTTCCATCAAATTGCTAAGTTTCTGTTTCTTAGCATTCCAAACACCATTCTCAGATTCTAAAAATTCATAATTATTATCATCTTGTATAAATTTACCATCTTCTTTTCGTATTAAAGTCTGTTGTAAAGTGGGCACATCATTTAAACTTTCACCCTTTTCCACATTAGTAATTTTCCGTTTCTTAGCATTCCAAACACCATTCTCTGATTCTAAAAATTCATAATTATTATTGTCTTGTACAAATGTACCACCGTCTTTACGTATTAAAGTCTGTTGTAAAGTGGGCACATCATCTAAACTTTCACCCTTTTTCACATTAGTAATTTTCTGTTTTTTAGCATTCCAATTTTTATTCTTAGATTCTAAAAACTCATATTTAGTTTTACCTTGTAAAAAGACATCACCTTTTCTAGTTAATGTCTGTCCCAAAGTTGATACATCATCTACAATCTCCCCATCTTTAACATTACCAATTTTACGGTTTAAACAATTCCAACTATCGTCTTTTAAATTTAAAGTAGGTTCATGACTAGCCCTGGGTTCTGCAGGCTTATTATATGGATTATATAAACGATAAAATTTATCTATAAACATATTTTTATTTAATAAATAATACCACTTTCTCTCAATTCCTCAATAATGGAATCTATTTCATTATCCACTCCTGAGTTACCGGCTTGGCGACTTAGCCAAAGAAGTCTTAACCTATCTACAAGCTCATTAGGATCATCCCAATAAATATAGTCTATTTTATTACCAGTCACTTGTCTCAAACCTTCACCAACAGATTTAAATAGAGGTTTAATTATATTAAGATATTTAGTATGTCTATTACTTGAAATTGGTGCACCATCTTTGTAACTCTTTAAATGCCCATTTGTAGCTTCCAAAATTTCTTTATAATTTTGCAAATCAGCCGGAGTATAATCCTCAGGTTCTTTTAAAGTTAACAATTGCCACAAGCCTTTTGTCCCCTTGTAAGTTTTATTTGCAACTGTAACATCATCATTGGCAATATCAACTTCCTTATTTCCAATAAAAAATTTATTTGCTTCTCGTCTAATACCATATGTAGTGTCTGTCATACTACTTTTACTGAGGTAATTTCCTAAATAGTCTGATGCTAAAAGACCAAAATCTAATTTCTGTGGGGTGGATTGTTGTAATCTTGGTATCATTGATATTCTAGATGGAGTCATTGGGAGTATCTCCATTCGAGGCCTCTCTGTTTTGGCGATTTTTTTTAATTCTTGTAATGGCTCTATTAAAGGTTGGAATGTTTGGAACCTCTCTTCAGCCTCTAGAAACTTGCCACGTTTTAAAGCTCTATATTTCTCTCGTATTTGATTTGCAGAGTCAACCAATTCTTGTTGAATGTTTTTCATCTTTTATTTAAATTTTATTTATCTCATTTGACAAAGGATTGTACTCAAACACTTTATCATGTATTATCAAACAATATGCAGATGTATTTGCTGGTACATTTTCTGCAGTTTCAATCTCTAATTTAATATCAACAATTCCTTCCTTCACTGTTTCGTTCTGCCTAGAACAATCTATTACAATTAGTGGATATTTCTTCATAAACTCAGCCCTACTAATCATAGGATCTGGGATAGTATTGTAGTAAGTCTCTCTAAACCTCATAAACATCTCATAAGCTTTAGAGACATCTCCATTTTCAAAATCGAGATTTAAATCACTATAAGGATAATATTCAGAGTTTAGAAATACTTTGAGATTTTTTAACTTACAGTGATCAAATTCATCAGTTCTTTTTCGTGCACTATTATCCCTAGCTGTTTGAAAACCAAATATAATATACCTAGGCTTCTCCAAACTTGAAGATGTCTTTACTGACCATGTATGTCTTGTAGTATTGGGATATGATGGAAGTTCATGCAACTCTAAACTTCTAAATGCAATTTGCAAATTTTTATTTTGCAATAACATCTTTTGTAATTGTAACTTCTCCCCATCTGATGGTGTCACATGTGGCATCACCCATTGAATTGAGTTAAGTGTAATTTTGGGAATCATATCAGCAGTGCCACTGGCTGGAGCACTAGCGGTTGTTAATATACAATTCAAATCATTTTTGGATCTTTTCAACACCAATTCTTGTTTGACATTTACTAATACCTTATTAAAATCCTCAAATACACCCATTAACAGCTCTAATGGCAAACATGTACTAAACTTACCACCTTTATGGAACTCTTTTAAATTTGTGTCAGAATCAAATGCCACATTTGACAATTTAGTAGTTTTATTGTAAGAGCTCAATATTTTCATAAGACTAGAAATTCCTGGGTTTCTTACAATGTCTATTTCTTTACCTGCAACTTCGTATCTAATTTCATCAAATAAGAACGCAAATGCATTATTTATAAAATGACCTTTATCATGATTTTCAATTTCTCCCTTAATATACAGATAACTCCTACATGGGAGAGTTAGCAAATCTTGATTATTAATACATATTCGAATTTCATCAGAATTATTTATTGCCAAAGTGTTGTGGGGAACATAGGAGTGATTTGTAATTTTAACCACACTATCGTCGAATTGGGATTTCCCTGTAACATCTAGAAAATCTTCCATTTTTATTAATAGAAAATTTTAACTTTAGTCCTATTGACTTTAGGAACCTAGCATTTTGTACACTTATAGATAGCTGCCCACTCTTATAAATTCTCATATCTTTTTTATATGACAAGTAATTGTAGTTTCTTCTCCGTTAAAGTCAATTGCCTTGTCGTGCTGATCGGCAAATGTAATACTGACAACATCTAAACTTCTCTTATTTACAGGAAAATATATAATATTTCTTGGAACTTCAATAATTTTGTAGCCAGGAGGAGCTTCTGGATAAAAGCTATGTATGGTGTGTGATTTGTTGCCATTTAAATAGGACCCATTTGCAATATTACATTTTACTCTAATCACATTTACATTATTAATGTTTATTTTATTTGTAGATTCAAACTGAACACCAGGAGTAGAAACACCTTTAAATCCCAATAAAACAGACCCTAAACACGGTTTTGTAAAATCAAACACGTGGCTAGAAAGTAGTGTAGCTTTCATAGTTTTATTATTAGCCGTAAGGAAAAAGTCTGGGATTTGCTTTTGAATTTCCTTTGCAAGCTCAACCACCTCATATGTTCCTTCAGAAATTTCTATTGTAACTGGAGCATTGTGGTCATAATAGAAAACATCATCACCTTCACTAATGGTTAATTTGTTGCCCTTAAGTTGATTTAATTTTGGAATAAGCCCTTTAAATAAAAGTTTGGATTTAGTATTAATTAATGCTTCTCCATTTTTATCTATTATAACTTTAAGTTTACCATTTAATAACTGGTTTAAATCATCGACAGAGATCTCTCCTTTTGGTAATGTCATTTTCTCTACTTTGTAATATGTTAAAGTATTTAGAGGTTTTTTAACATTAAATATAGAATTATAACTTTGAAAATCTACTAATCCAATTACATAATCATCATTTAATTCAATTGGAGGAAAGAACACTGACTTTAGCTCTGGCTCTGTACCCGAAAATGTTATTGTAAATGAATCCATTTTTATAAACAAAAATTTTTTATGAATGATAAACATAAAATTCCACAAATAGAACTATTTAAATCTTGTATTTGATCAGTTGTATAGAAAATTTTATGTCCCTCAAAATATTTAATTACTTCTTTTGGAGGTTGGATTCCAAATGGGTCAAAATAAATTACAATATCTTTATTTTTACGATATGCTGTCCAATGTGTGCCAGATGAGCTATCTAAATTAACTATTCCGCACTCTTTTACTCTTGGTGTTAGATTTTTTAGCTCGCTTTTTAGGTACACTCCCCGGAAGTGAGGCACGTCTTTTGCGGCCTCTAACAGCTGGTAGTTGTCCATCTTTTTTATTAAATTTTAATCCCATTCCCATTTTTGCTTTTGCCTTCATCAAATTTGTCACGGCATAAGCAGCTGCTCTTTCAGCAAGATTTGCGTCCTTGGCCGTTACTCTAGTCCAAGCTAAGTCTGCTAATCTCATGTCTGCTTTGTTCCGAGCAGCGGTATCAGGATTATTCATGTAGAATATGTCATGCTCTTTACAATAAGAGTCTAGTTTATTTTTTGGAGGTACATTTTTAGCTAAATTCTCACGTACATTCGTCCCAGGTCCACAGTATTGATATGATGGTATGTGAAGTGGAAATGGAAGGTTATTTATAAGAGTATTCAATAACCCTCGACCCCTGTAAGGCTTTAGGAATAAACCTTTGCCCTTTTTACATGTTTTCTTATTATCATTTTTTACCATTTTTATTATATAAAAAATGTCTTTTATTCAACAAAAACATAAATTTAAAATATCACATACTAAGGAGTATATACCAAAGAAGTTGGGTCTATTTCCTACCAATATTCGATGTGTTATTTGTGGTCCAAGTGGAAGTGGGAAGACGGTTGTAATTTACAATTTAATTGTAAGAAAGGAAGGATTAAAATTTACAAACTTATATTTAATATCTAAATCTTTAGAACAAGAAAAATATAAAAAAATAATTGAAATATTTAGTTTGTGTGATGAAGTGAAATTACACACGTTTACTGACTGTGAAATCACACCAAATGATGTAAAATCACAGTCAGTTGTTGTATTTGATGACATAAATAGTCAAAATATTACACAATTTTTCTCAATGGGTCGACATAAAAATATTAACTGTTTTTACTTGTGTCAATCTTACAGCAAAGTACACAAACATTTACGTGATAATGTAAATTTCCTAATATTATTCAAACAAGATGATTTAAATTTAAAACATGTATATAACAATCATGTTGGTAATGACTTTTCATTTAACCAATTTAGAAATCTCTGCCACCAATGTTGGGATAAAACTAAATATGGCTTTTTTGTAATAGACAAAGAAAGGTCAAAGAATAATGGCAAATATAGATTTATGTTTGATCAATTTTATAATGACCAAGAGCAAGGGTGTTGATGCCATCTTCTAGAATAAACCTCTTGTCATCGTCAAAGGATAGTACTTTCTTGTTCATGGTCAAGGTTTGAAGATGATGATTTGTAGATTTAATTCTTGTCACATTCTCATAGTAATCTTGCCCAGTTGCAAGACAGTTTAAATAATGTTGATGTCTAAGGAGATGTTTAACTGTAGCACTATCAGCTCCTTTAGCTTTTTTGACCTCTAAAGCTTGCTTGTCTTCTTCATATAACCATTTTAGAGGAATGTAAGAGTATAACTTTGGTCTTAAACCACAATATTCATACATATTATGACCATCTAATTCGTCTTTAAACTTTCCAGTGACTTTTTTATTTTTATCAGAGTATAAGAAATGGTCTTTACTATATCCAGAGGTATCAAAATAGTGTAAGTCACATTCTATTTCCTTGTAAAAGTCCTCTGTAACTATAGCATACATTAAAGAATCTGTATCTGTCATTAGAAATCTTTTATTCTTAAATTTTGACATATAATTATAGTGGAAATCATACATTATTACTTTACTAATATCCAAAATGGTCATTCCCAAATATATTGGTTTATTAAACTTTACAACTAATTTATTTAAATGTATAGCATGTAAATTGTTATCAAACTTTTTGCTACAGTCAAACCTTGGATTAGTGACATATTTTGTTAATAGTGACTCATCCTTGAGATGTATGTCACGAAACTTTCGTTGATTCATAATTGTTCGACCAAAGAGACTATTATTTAATAATTTGTAAAAGTCTTTTTCAAAATCATTTTTAGCCCATTTTCGTTTTTCAATATTAAAATTAATATAGGGCGCAAGCCATTTTGATTGTCTAAATTTTAAAATTCTGTGGTATTTTGTAACAATCAAACCCAATTCCTCATATTTTTGTAATGCTTTGTAATGTAAAATATATTTAGTTTTGTCATTTAAATTAGGTATTAATTTGCCATTTATTTTCTCTGGTGCTAATGGATAGTCATTATGTAAATCATGTAAGCTTTTATCATATTTTAAATCTACTTCTAAAATGTATCCAAACTCATCATTCTGATTATTTTTGTATATTTTGTAGTCTATCTCATTAGTCCAACGAAATCCATCCACAGGTAGTGGCTCACACATAGCTGTGGAGTATAGCGAGTTACAATCTAAATATATTAAATACACACTCTCTTGATTGGGGTCATAGTGTTCGCCCATATATCTATTATTGGCTTTAGCGTAACGTGTAGAAATCATACTGACTCCTCCTCTAATCGCACTTTCTATAAACAAATGCATGTCAATATCTTGAAATAGTTGTAATTTTATACCAGTCATTCTAAGACAGGCCTCCCACGTAAGTCCAGGAAGTGAATACATATGTACGGGGTCAAGTTTGTAATCTTTTAAGCACAGGTCTCTAAAAGTCTCAAAGACATCAGCCAGTAGCAATACATCTGTTTTAAGATATAAATCATGATATTCTTGTAAATTATTTATATTAAAATGTGTCCAGACATTTTTAGCATGTTCATATTCATTGGGAGAGATATGTTCTTTAGTTAGAGTACTGTAAAATGCTTCTATAGGAGGGAGATACTCTGCAAACTTATCTGGTCCCGTCATATATTCATAGGGAAATACACCTTTGCGTTGTAGTAGTGGATTTTGTATGAATCTAAATGTGTTTAAATTGGAAGCCAATTTATATAATGGAAGGGACAGAAAGTTATAGGAATCTAAAAATACTAAATCATCAACTGAGAATGATATATATTTTTCCATATCTTTGGCTATGCAATTTAATTTACAATTATTAAATTTTCCTAAGTGTTGCATTATTAAATGACCATCGTAATTTTTTAAGTTATGGAAGAATACTGGGATTTTCTTTGTTACTTTATAGTTTAAATTACAATCATTGTGGGCAGCTCCACGGTATTGCCCAGAGGAATGGCAATGATCTCTCACCCTATCAAAATATAGGGGTTTTTCACAAATGTGACAATGTGTTGAGTTTTGGAAAGATGCCTCTTGCTCTGGAGTTATTACAAGGGGAATATATATCGACATTTGACTTTTAATGAAGTCATAAGTCTCAAACAACCTTTTGAAAAACACATCCATAACATTTGCACCACTATACAACTCTTCAGATATTATCTTAGAATCTCTTACTACAACAAATGCAAATCCAGATGGAGTATGGTTGTTAGAGTTTATAAAGCATTCAAAATCTGCATAAATCACAAATGGGGCTTTAAGTTGATATTTATAATTTTTAAATTGTAATGTATCTTGTTTAGACATTTCCACTCGTTGGGCATCAAAGTTTTTACAATATGTTGCATGACGTTCCAATATATCATTAGTGTAAAAATGTTGTAAACAAAATTTGCAAAAATGCTTCTTATGGTCATCTTTTGTAGAGTGGAACATTAACATATTAAAATCACGAATTAAACAGTAATGTGATTTACGACCTTCTTGTAATAATAATAAATCTATGTGAGTATTTCTATTTAGTTTGGTTGTTCTTAATGGATATATACATTTCTGGTCTTCAACTCCAAATACATTAACACTTATATTATTCTGTCTTTCGAATTTATCTATATCAGATATTTTTACGGGATATTTTATATTTGTCATATTTAACTGACTTACGTAGGGTACATAGTTAGAGACCCTTTCAGCATGATCATTAGCATTCCTTGGATATAAAGCTGCTAAAATTGACCAAAGAAAGCATTTATTATCCAAATTTTTTATATTTAAAACTGCTTTTGTCAATTTAATACTCTCTGGTGTGGGAATGTATGATTTTGGAGTTAAGGGCTTATACTTGTAAACATGTAACTGCCAATATTTAGTATGGTCATAAATCCATCCACTGCCTTGGGCTTGATATTTGTGTATAGATGCATCAATCTTTAAAAGAGCATTGTCAATTTGAGGCTTTAAATCTCTCTTCTCAATAGTTAAGGTGGTAATGCTTCTAAAATCTGCAATACATTCTTTCTCATTAACTAATTTTCCATTTTGATCCATAGAATATTTTATAAATTTGATTCTCCTTACTAAAGTCCATTTTATCGGCAGAGGACAAGAGTGAAGAGTATTTTTAAGTTTAGTTTTAATCGATTCACCAACAAATTTAATCATTGTATATGGACATTTGTTGCAAGAATGTACATGTCTTTTAAAATGACCAACAACATTTCTTTTACAGAAACTACAAGTCTTGTGAGTTATTAATATATGAGATTTTAGAGCTATGTTACTATCACAGATTAAATTACAAACTTTACACAGTTTTACCTTGATTTGATGTATCAAATTGTAGTGGCGAATCAGGTTACTTTTGGTGGAGAATGACACAGAGCAGTGTTGACATGTAGCCTTCATTTTATATATGTAACAAAAAACTAGGTTGGCATCTTCTATATAGTTGAAATTACATTTTAACAATTTCAATTAGTGAGAAATAATAATTTAAATCAGAATTTTAAATGTTAATATTCAAAACAATTTTATACAATAAGATTTTATAATTGCAATTTTCAAAATCAAAACTAGATCAAAAATTAAATTTGTTAAATAAAAAATACTTTTTAGCAATTCAGAATGTTGAGTCTACATTTATACAGTGTGTGCTATAGAGAAAACTACCTATGTTACCTGTGTTACCTTAATGAGTGAAATTCAGCTAATTGTATAAAAATCAGGACTTGTTATATTTTAACATAGTGGAAGTTATACAAAAATGACAAAGTGTCATGAGAGAAAAATAATATAAGTTTTAAAGAAAAATCCTGTAAAATTTTTTCTAAGTTCAAAAATAAGGATTTTAATGTTTAAGTTTCACTGCCATAGTAACTGTTGAGAAATACTCTTTAGTATAAATTACATTTTGACAATTTCAATTAATGAGAAATAATAGTTTAAATCAGAATTCTAAATTTCAATATTCAAAACAATTTTATACAATAAGATTTGACAATTGCAATTTTCAAAATCAAAACTAAATCTTAAAGGTTAAATTTGTTAAATAAAAGAATACTTTTTAGCAATTCAGAATGCTGAGTGGAGCGACACAGAGCAGTGTTCATGTAGTCTTCATTTTATATATGTAACTAAAAACTAGGTTGGCATCTTCTATATAGTTGAAATTACATTTTTAACAATTTCAATTTGTAAGAAATAATAATTTAAATCAGAATTTTAAATGTTAATATTCAAAACAATTTTATACAATAAGATTTTATAATTGCAATTTTCAAAATCAAAACTAAATCAAAAATTAAATTTGTTAAATAAAAATACTTTTTAGCAATTCAGAATGCTGAGTCTACATTTATACATCGTGTGCTATAGAGAAAACTACCTATGTTACCTGTGTTACCTTAATGAGTGAAATTCAGCTAATTGTATAAAAATCAGGGCTTGTTATATTTTAACATAGTGGAAGTTATACAAAAATGACAAAGTGTCATTAGAGAAAAATAATGTTTTAAAAATAATAATAAAAATAATAAAATAATAATAATAAAATAATAAGTTTTAAAGAAAAATCCTGTACAATTTTTCTAAGTTCAAAAATTAGGACTTTAACACGTAGAGTGCGGCCGTTCCCGATCGGGTACGGTGCTTGGCCCCCGTACGGTGCGTCCGTACCCCATCGGGAACGCTCGGTAATGCCTTTTGTATATCTTCGTTTTTGCTCCAGCGTCGGCCGAAAGCGGACCTATACGACGTTAGCGTGTAGTATGTGACTTGCATTTTGTTGTGGTGTAGGTTGGTAGTAAATTTCCCCGTAAAATCCCCGTCTGGCAATCTCAAAAGTCTTCTTTTTTTCCCGTCTTTTTCCCTCCATTTGGCAATACAATTCCAATGGGACCGGCTACGTTCGAAGCAGTGCTGCTATCTGTGGGTGTTTAGCGAACTACATCGACTCTCGTTGTAAAGCAGGACATCCCCTCACGTTATTTGCTATTCGTCAGACCAAAATTGAAAAGGCCAATCACACGCGGCAATCGGGTTTACTCGACGCTGAGGGCTGCGCCGCACTGGGGATACGCCCGCTATTTGACGTGCCGCAGCGAACGTGTTAATGTTTAAGTTTCACTGTCACAAGTCTTTTGAAAAATACTCTCTCTAAGTTTCAAATAATAAATACACAGACAGGCAGTCACCTAACTAAGTCATTTCCGCACGAGCAAGCGAGGAAGTGTCCATACAACTGCAATTAATTATACAGACAGACCAGTCTCAGACATTCTATTCGCTACCGAGACAGGGGCGTGGCAGCGTAGGATGTCTAGACAGGTCCACGGTGCCAACGCCTTCCACTAGCCCAGCCCCGCATGTAAAAAAAACTTACCAGAGGAGAGAGATCAAGATGGCTGCGACGGAAGGGGACTTACTGAAGGAACCGGTTTTCCCCGCCTTTTTATATAATTCCCAGCGAGTGAATTCATAAAATAATTTTTAACAATTGCAGTGTATTTGTAAAATTTATTTTAACAATTTCTGGAGAAAATTAAAATATGAAAGTACAAATTTAATTTAACACCTGTCACCTGTCATCACATCAATCACTGTCAATACGTCCGACGCCGCGCGCCTGTCTAGACATCTGGCACCACGCACCTGTCTAGACGTCTGGCACGGCGCACCTGTCTCGGCAACGAATAGAATGTCTGAGACTGGGCTGTCTGCATAATTAATTGCAGTGGTCTCAACACTTGCGCATTCAGGATCACCGAACCTTGGCGGAGGTACCCGAAGTAGCCTTGATGTGTTGTTAGTGTCGCTGTTGAAAGTGAGAAGACCGGTCACACTCAAGGCCAGCAGCATGCCCGAGTTTACGCAGTAGTTATATATCAATGGTTTACGTACAAACCTCGCACTGTCAAGTTGATGATTTTGAGAATATACTTGTGAATATATGTGGATTTGAAATAGTAATGAAGTTATACAATGGTATTGAACATTTATATTGGGGTGTACAGGCGAAGATCAGGATTTTTGGATTTGGTGGCTAAAAAATGATCCCCATAAGAATAACATGGGAAAAACGTGCCTAAAGTGGGGTCATACCGGTAGTTCACCACTACTCCGGTTAATTTGTTCAGGATGGAAAAGATTGTTATAATTTGTAGGTAAGATATGATGTTTAGTCTAAATCTACTCGTAAGCCAGCTATTTTTTAGTTTAACACAACTCTCAAACGAACTCAAGGCGTTTGTTGTAAAATTACTGATATACAAGGAAATCAATTCGCCTTCTACATCGATTATTTATAAAACGTGCTCATGTTAATTTTGTAACGCTAGCATTATTGCTCAACTATTACTTAAACACTAAATAAACTAATTAATGCATTTTCATGAAGTCGAGTAACATGCAACTAACTATATATGCAAATAACTATAATATGCAACTAACTGCAGTAACTAATAACATGCAAAGTATATTTGCTTGGCGTAAAAAATGTACACGACAAAAATGTGAAAATGTCGAACAAGTTGTTAAACATGTTTAATAATGTATTAATAACGTTTTCAATACATTCTTCAGCACCACTTAACAAAAATCTGCAGGGTATGTCCAGAATTGAGGGTCTCAAAAGTGTCTATAAATAAAGGGTCTATAGTCTTAGACTATAAGACCCCCTTATAGAGGGTCTATAAACCGTGTCTGCGTTGTTGAGCAAGTTACAATGCTAAATGATGTGGTTTCGATTCTAATTTTGAAACATCTCTTTCACATCTTTCAGTCATTATTTCATTATTTCGTCCTTGACTGTAGACTTGCATTTACTTATTGTTCATCATATTTATGGAACAGATTGTAAAGTAAACAAAAAAAAACCATAGTACAGTATTCCACGATCTTTTTCCAAGTTCAAAGATTTTGACTTTTAATGCCACATTGTAAGTGTCTAACGGCGTACTACTGAGCCCTTGTCTATGGTTATGGATAGCTTGTAATTTTGTTTGCACAACTGTAATAACACCAATCCCAGTATTTCTACCGGTTTCCCAGCAGTAATGCTATATACTTAACTTAATTGGGTTTTAAACTGACATTCTACGGGCCTGTGGACAGGTGTGTTGAACGTTTGAAATGTAAAATATCTATGTCTCATTTATGTAGATTGTATAGTTAAGATGTTTAACTATTTCATACGAGTAAGGTCATTTCAAATTCGAATTCATAATATAGGAACCCACTAAATAAATAAATCATAATTAGGATTAATGTAGGTTGTTTAAAAATTTTTGTAGAACTAAACAGGTACAGCTGTTTAGGCAACAATGGAAAGAGTTCCTTCCCAATGAATGCAGTTATTTATGACGAGGAGTGTGATTTATGTTTTTCGCAAGTTTCGTTAACAAGTTGCAAATGCTCCAGTTCTAGCAAACTCCGACACACATCATTTTATCGCTTTGTAGTACCCATTTAGTTAAAAAATCTGTCACAGTGGACCAAGTACCCAAGACAAAAAAATAACCGAATCAAAACAAACTTATAAACATGTCCATTCCATTGTTGGCATTAACAGCTGTTTTACTCAAAGCAAACCAATACTGTACTTCAATAGTTTAGTTTCGCACCATTATTTTTTAAACACCCTGTACAAGATCATTGATTTGTAGAGGTATCCAAATGTAATGGTTCAATTAGATGCTTTCAATAAGTTTTCTAGTGTAGATTGAATTTTTTTAAGTGATACAAGTTCTACCTTAAATGGACGTTACTACAAAATGTACATGGATAAACGTTTATAGAAAAATACACCTGGTACATTAACATACATACATATAATGTACATTGACATACATAGCGTGGGCAATGACATAAGGGACAGCTCACGTTAAATGTATCCATCGAAGTTCCCTAGAGACAAGTTCACCTGAGTAGTAAGTTTAACTGGTTCTGACGGAACGTTTAATCCAGTTCATTAAAGGCTAATCCACTTACCTTAACTTTCAGAAGCCTTTGCTAGCTTTGTTATTATCTATTTTGTTCTATTACAATAATGCTAATTCCGTATTCGTCTCAAACAGTAACGTTCTAGTTACGTACACGATTACGATTACTACGTAAGATAAGTTTAATAAAATTTTATAGTTTAGAGACATTTTAAGTAGTTCGAATATGCTACTATATAAGTTTATCTTTGGATTACGGTGATAAATATATTTTTTAACAAAACTTGTAATAGCTTTCCCCAAAATTATGGTTTATTCTTTCTACAAACGTAATTGGTCTTCTTATTTGTCTATGAAGTTTAATTTTCGTCGATCTAATTATTCAGACACGGTAACACATTTTTTTAACTAGACCTACTTAAGTATAATTTTAGGCCTACCCGTCCTTACGTCAATTTTACCTCCATGTTTTTATAATTTACAAATTCCTCTTCTTTTATAGATTAGCTTGTGCTGTGTTTGTGTGTGTCAGAAAAAACACTTTGTTGCTTGTAATATTTTCGTTTTTCGTTTTACACCTGATAAAAGCCGAATTAGACACTCAAAAATCTGTATGTTTGTTTGATTTGTCTCCCTGCCTGGTGTCAATGAATACACAAACTATACTGGTGTCAACACATAAGCTTCACGTGAAAACTGGAGCACCGGCACCGTTGAAAATGAACATTTCAACTGGCATACTTTGTATTGGATTGGTATTTAGATACTTTTAACTTGATTCAGATACTTTTGACTTGTATACAAAGGAGTATTCAATTTTACCTAAGGGCTTTGTCCCATGGATCGACAAAGTTGCCTTTTTACTATAAAATCATCGTACATCAAATGTATTCATTTGGGTAAAACATAAAAGGAGGCCATGTGACATTCGTTTCTATTAAACCTAAATGATTTTCTGTTCATGAAGGCTATATAATGTGTTTGTTTGTAGCTATTGATAAATTCAAAATTTAAATTTAATAAGTTAAGCTGTTCTGAGCTAAGTAATATTTTCCGCCTACTGCACGTTTCCCGTCCGTGTACATCGTTCACTCAACAGAAACCAATCTCATCGACCAATATACGCCCCTCACCACCTCAATATTGTTTATTTACATCGATTGTTGTGGGTGGAACTTATTAAGTAAGGCCAAGGTTATATGAATGGTACTGGGGCTCAAGGATTTTACCGATCATTTCCTACCACTTTGAATTCCTTCTTTTTCTATGCGTATTTTTACTAGCCTCTATATAATCTTTGTTTATAGTAGAGCTACTCCGCTTATGTGAAATTGAAATTACTACGCAACTAATTTATTATTTCTTTTAGAACGTACTTAGAAAACAATAAATTAATACTATTTAGTAACTTTTTTGGGCAAACAGCAGTTTTCGTTTACACAAATACTTAGTTTATTTATTACTACACTAAGACTGTACTAGTTAAGTAAAGATTTCAGTAATTTTCATTATTTATGCTGTGGGGGTATTTGTGAAGTTAAAATAATTATTTTTATCGAAAGGTTATTTATATTACTGTACATAATTGAATTATTTTACTCATATTTATAACCAACATTGTTGACATTTTATTTCTACACAAATGCGTATTACTTTTACTGGTGACTTCATTCGGAACCTTTTAAAATTAGCCTATACACTATGATTTTTTTGTTTTAATGTTGATTTAAGGCACTAGCCCCCATGATTTCCAGTTTATCATGTTAAGCTGTTGTTGATAAGTAGTACATCGATTGGTTTTCATGGACGTCAACACAAATTGCCTAGCAGATTTTTCCTATTAATGAAAGCAAATATTTTGTTGCTCTAAGGGATGCGTTCATTCATTTTCTGTCAATTTGATTATTATTGAAAATAAGTTCATATCATGTTGTCATTATTGACTTGTAGCTTGAAAGATACAATTTAGAGACAACAATAAAGTATCAATTTTTATGTTCTGAAGATGCGATAATTTTGTCTGCGACGGGTTAGGACCCAACATACTGATCAATGTTTGTGCCAGTCGCCGCCGAGTCTTATAACACCCAGTCATAGCGATCAACTAAATAACTTAAATAGCAATTTCTTTCAAACTATAGAAGTATAGTTAACCTGTAATTGAATACATAGACGTGTTATGTTATTTCAGGTTAAAGTTATACATCAATACATAATGTTACCACAGACGAGGGGCAATAATAGGGAAGGGAGTTCGTCAATATAGAAAAAGTCTCCTTGCCCGAATACGTTTTAGTTTCCTGGTCAGGAGATGGACTAGTAATGGTGGGATCCGAACCACTGTACCACCATACGAGTCCGGTAAACACATTTTGGACGAGTAGCGTACAATATTTTACGCCATGCGACTCTAAGCTAACTTAACAATAAAAAATCTGTAGATTTCCTCATACAGTGTGTTTTTTAAAAACTTGCATCTTTATTTATGTAAAAACCGCAATAGATAGAAATATGCAATTTGCGGGAATCATCTATTGACGTAGGGGGCCCAATTTTTTTGAATTCAACGTTACATTCACATTCCCCCCCTTTCCCCCCTGCCCCAAACTTAATTTTTTTAAATAGCAAGGTACCCCTTAGACATAGCAAATGAAAGAGCATGAAAAAAGAAAATGTTTGATGAAAAAAAAATTGAAAATCGGTTCATAAATTTGTGAGATATTCCCTCCCTCCCACCACGGTAATTATTATTTTTTTTTAATAGCAAGCTACCCCTTGTGACATATCAAATAAAAGAGCACGAAAAAAGAAAATGTTTGGTGAAAAAAAATTGAAAATCGGCTCATGAATTTGTGAGATAATCCTCCCCCCCTTTTCCCCTACCCATAACTTTTTTTTTAATAGCAAGGTACCCCTTATGACATATCAAATGAAAAATAAATTTCACCAAACATTTTCTTTTTTCATGCTCTTTCATTTGATATGTCACAAGGAGTACCTTGCTATTAAAAAAAAATTAAGTTCCGGGGAGGGGGGGGGGATATCTCACAAATTTATGAACCGATTTTCAATTTTTTTTCATCAAACATTTTCTTTTTTCATGCTCTTTCATTTGATATGTCACAAGGGTACCTTGCTATTTTAAAAAAATAAGTTGGTGGCAGGGGGGAAAGGGGGGGAATGTAAATGTAATGTTGGGCCCCCGACGTCAATAGATGATTCCCGCAAACTGCATATTTCTATCTATTGCGGTTTTTACATAAATAAAGATGCAAGTTAAAAAAAAAAAAACACCCTGTATATTCCCACCGGCTAAAGGACTAACAATCACTAGTTATAACCTATAAGAGAGGTTATGTTTTTGTTTATAACCACTCATTGCCAAATACAGTATAATCAGCTGTTTGGTGAACGTTAAAACTCATTACAGTACAGTAGTACGTAATGAAACCCCACTTGATTAAGCTGGCGACAAACAACTGTTTTTCTGGACTAAATCCTTGCTTGGGAAGTCTATCAAAATAGTGTTGTATGGCGTAAAACATATAACCGCTTAACCAGCTGCATCTCCCATGGTTTATTACGGATCCATACCCTTAAAGTATCAGCTATGTCAATCTCGTTAAATCCTTGGGATTATTAAACAGATTATCTGTGATATCTTATTTTACTAAAATATCCTCATTGTATACAGTTTGAGATATACAAAAAATATATATTTTCAGTATTTTAATACAGCCAACTTTAAATCATTTGACGAATTCTTGTACACTTACAAAAAATGTCTATTCAACAGTGAAATAATCTATTAAACAATCCTTCGTAAAAATTTGATATATCTACGCTAACATGAGTAGTTATAACTTCTTAAAATGTCGTGTTTTACAAATAAATAGCTTTCCTGTTGGTCCTCTAATGCTTGAATCCAACCTCTATACTGAGCCTGAGTATACAACACCAACACCACTGCACCAAATCGACGGGTCTTGCGTGACCTAAGAAGATAAACTCTGTTCTGTCAATGCATTTATCCGGAATTATTGTGCTCGCTGACTAACCTTGTTTTACTTAGTACTTTATTGCAATTAGTAAAACGATCAAAATTATCTCATAACATATATTGGATGTGTTCGTAACATTATATTTTCATTTAAGAATCTCGGTTAAATTTATTTGTTGTAGTTTTTTTAAGAGTTGGTTCATTTTTTTAAACAATAAATTTCTTTTAAATTACATTTTCAGTATTAAGTTTTAATTTTCTTTAGCGAATTAATGTCTAGAGAAGAAACAATTACCGTAGATGTGATAGCAAGACCTAGACCCTAGACACTTTTTCATTTTGATGTCCCCAGAGGGCAAAAACACGAATTTTAAAATCTGTTACGTGTTATGTGTATATATGGTAAAACTAAAGTATTATTTGTATTTCGTTTTTACATATTCCACGATTGACAGTCAAGGCGTTTCGTAGTTTTTCAGTGTTTACAATAAACTAGTTTCACAGCCAATCGATCTCGCCATTAGAGTAATTATCCAAAGTGCTTATCAAAGACAATTCACCCACCCCCTTTATCAGCTAAGGGATGGCTTGTTAATTAATTGAAGTTTTTTGTTCTATTTGGATCGATTCGTTCTCTCATTATTTGGTTTACAAATTGTATTCGACAGTCAAAAACTTATATTCGCGAAAGACCAAAATAGAGTCGATAAGTTATGAATGATGGAGATTTATTTTCAAGTACCATACGTTGTTTAGATTAGTGGTTGAGTAATTAATGCTTACATTCTAGCATACAATGGTGTCAAAGTTTTGTGTCACCAATTACGTAGTTTAAACATAACATGCACGTTGATACATCCAGTCTATAGCAGTCAGCTGATATTAATGCCACACCAAAATTTATCAAACAAGCGGCTGCATTTACATACCTTGAGAAGTTGTACATAACCATTAGTTTTACTAAAAATTATTAATATGGTATTATGATTCATAACATGTAATATATCAACATCCCAGTCGCTATATTCGTGAACATTATAACCAGTTTTGTAACACCGTGATTTGCCTTATAAGAATCTCATATCAAATAAAAATAAACTAATTTTTTCCTGTTCTAATCTCAAAATTGTTTTTACGATTTTTTGTTTGTACAACGTGTATTGTCATACTATTTGAGAATTAAAAACAATCATAGATGTATTATTTAGCTCTTTACACAGGGTGGCTGAAAAGTAACTTACACCCCCTTAACTTTTCAACTCTTTGAGATATTTGAAATATTTTTGCGGCAACATTCTTAGATATGAGGGGCTACAATAATTATGGTCAATTTGAAAATTTCGAAATGGCCGATTTTGGTTTTCTTGATGTCAATTGTTATGTTCCGTCAAGACCTGTAAAATGATACCTAACTCGACTATACTTGTCATTTGAAAATTTTGAGCTACCCCCTTCCCCCGCTGCCCCAAAGTGCAAACTTTTCAAAATTGACCATAATTATTGTAGCACCTCATAACTAAGGTTGCCGCAAATAGATTTCAAATATCTCAAATGGTTGAAAAGTTTATGTGGGGTGTAAGTTACTTTTCAGCCACCCTGTATATAAATAACAACAATAAAGAAATTACACTATTATGAATAACGGGCAAGGTAATAATAACAATTATCATCCCCAATCAACGTTAGTTAGACACAGCTGGAGTAGAGAAGTTATCTGTGGTTAGAGTAACGAAAACATTGTGTACACTACTACATACTAGTACTACTTCATACTAGTATGAATGTAAATAGTTATGGGCCTTTACCAATGATGTTGGTATGGGTATGACATTAAAAAAAGTAAAATGTATTTAAAATACTGAGTCAATTGTTATGGATTAGCTAAATTTAATTTCGAGGTAGGTTTCTGACTAGTAATTGTAGAGTTTGATACTAACAATTATTGATAAATTGTTATTTTGCCAACTTTGTAAAACTTGAGCCTAACCAAACTATCTATTTATAAAGTATTTATTGCTCAGTATTATAAATAAATAGTAAAATATGCACCCTAACGTTAGGGAAAACATGTTGATTTCAACGGACTCAAACTCAGCAGGATTAAAACAAATACATGTTTGATTTTGATGCAGGATATAACAGCTTGCAGTTTCCAAGGTCAATGGATGTATTTTCCTAACTTGTGTCGATTTTTCACTTTCAGGTCTCGTGATGCGCAGTTCAAGAGAAGGGATGCCGCCTACAAGATCATACAATAGTTAGGTGAGTTGTTTGACTTTTAGATAGTTATTTTCGTGTTTAGAATGGCAGTGGTTGTTTCAAGAAGGCTTTACTTCTCAAGTATGTATTGTGCACCAGTACTAAATGCCTAACCATAATTTGATCCTTCCTCTAAACTCGTATTACCATTGACTATATATAGTCAGTGGTATTACATAATATAAGTCGGCCTTATAGTACTTGATACTATATACAATATGTACAGTATCAAATACCCTACCTTTTCAAAAATTAGCTTTTTCTGTAGAAAAGAATGCATTACTCATATGTTTTTTCTAAGGTTGATTGATAATATAGGATATTCAGATAAATCTTTTTCAAGCTCGGAAGTTTTATAATGAGTGACTATAACTATAGTTTAACGTAATTGTTAAACTATAGAGTCTTTATCTAAATGTTATGACTGCATTAACACCAGAAGACTTTAATTTACTCTACCAAACAGTACAAATAGTGAAAACATTAAAAATTATGGTAACATTTGAATTGTATTCATAAAACAATGACGTATTAACTTTTTTAATCACATTCAACTAAGCAAAAAGTAATTATAACACGCAATTTATGTGTCCTAAACTGAATGATTAACACAAATTTGTATAAACTTAAATGAATCAACGACACTAAATAAATAGAGGTACTAAATAAAAAAATAATAAACAAAATCAAACAAAGTTTTATGGAAAAACAATAAAATAAAAATTTTTTTTAGTTGACGAAACTTTGCTACTGTAAGTTCTTGCAAAACTGGAATTTCATTAATTTACAGTACTTATACACTTCCTAAAAATAAATGGAACAATATATATACACTTTACCATTTAAATAAATGCTTTAAGTATATTTAAATAAATGTTGTTGACACAGAGTGTTGATCTTGCCATTAATGTAGCGCCGTGCGTCAACAAGATACTATTCCCGCAGAACAGTAGTGTGATGGCGTTGCGTTGGAAGGATTGCAGGCACTACCAAAATTCCATTAATTTGCTGTATTTTACTGAATTACCACCAGAGTATTTTGAACTTTTCATTTGTACGGTGGAAATAATTATTTAATTTACTAAAAATGTTCTCGAAAGTTTAAATTATTTACATTAATAATTATTTTAGATTACCAAAATTCATTTCGGTAAAAGTGCTTTTTACGATTTTAATATTTCCATCGTCAAATAACTGTTTTCATTTAATTTATGTAATTCAAATTTGTTTAATGAATTAACCCATATTTTTACCAAGATTTTTAACTGGTTATTAATAAAAGTCAATACGAATTTTAGGTACCCTACTATACTTTTATGTTGTAATTCTACAAAATAATCACTGTTAGGCGGAGGCCTACCATTTATAATAAAATCTACTACGGAGGCTTGAATCGACACAATCATCTTTGATTCAAATTATATTTGCAATTTATTAATTGAAATGAACTTAACTGTTTATTAGAATAAATTGAAGTTATTTAACAGTCTTGCAACTTTTACTGAGGTGTATACAGCTTTCTTTAAAATTCTGTTATATGTTAATTTTATGTATTGATTAAATTAAGAAACGTAATATTGTATTAATATTGACGCTGTTTTGTTTTAAAGTGTTTAATTATCCTCGCTCGTTAACTTTTTTTTAAATAAGACATAAAAAAAAGATTTAGACATTTGATGTGTGAATGTTGTGACAATAGCTAATAATTTCCATCTTCCCTGTATTGTAAAATCGAGTAGCTTACGCCATAGATAAAACATACTCCCTTACGCTAACATATTTATACTTTTCCTTGTGTCATGTGTTCCCAAAAATTATAAAATCAAACAATCATTACAACAACTATGTACACTGGACAGCCCTCCCTGATGTAAGGCGGTGGTGTGTTGTTGCAGGCCGGGTGGGGATGGCTGCCAGCTCCTGCGCGGAGGTAGCGGCGGCGGCGGCGGGTGACGGAGGCGGCAGTCTCGGCGTAGCTGCGGCGGCAGCGGCATCGTCAGTGCGAAGGTCCAAGTCGCGTCGAGCATCGTGGGAGAGCGAGCTCCAGTCTCGTCGGGCCGTGGTCGCCCGCAGTTGGTACGGAGGGTACGGCGCGCTCCCGGAGGAAGAGGAGGACGAGGTAGAGGTAGCGAGGAAGTTGGTGATGCCTAGCCTGAAAAACCTCGTCTCCATGGCGACGCTGAGTAGAAGAAGATCTTCGTCGACGACGGCGTTGAACTCCCAGGAGGTGCGGAGTGTCCCGTCGTCTGCCAAGTCGGTGACGGCGATCCCTCTACTTCGCGAACCCCTGAGGAAGTGCGAGACGGCGGTGACGTTGTCCACCATGGTACCCCCTGTGAGACCCGTCAACAGACTGAGGATGTCCAACATGTGCTCTAGGTGCTCCAGTATACTGTCTATGGCCAGTAGCTCCAGATACTCCATCAACACCACGGGCTTCGTCAATGTGAGTGAACGTAGCAATGTGATGTGTAAACTCTGTCTCAATGAGGTTCCTCAACACCTTACGTGGACGCTGCAGCACTGCTCGTGTACCTTCTGTGTAGAGGTGAGTTTGCTCTCAGTAGTCAGTTGAACTTACTTAGCTAAGTTAAGGTTCAATGTACCCGTGCTGCTGTGTAGTTGGTCGAAGACAGTGTTCTGTACTCTTTATGGGTACATCAGGTCTAAAAACTCCAAGTTTCTTAATCTCTCGAAGCTGAGGACGTCTTTAACGATCCAGGGGTTTTCATTAAATTAACGTTATTAGATTTTCCTACTTTGGGTAGTGGTAACTAAAAGTTGAACCTAAATCGAACATAGTCATTGTAAGTTACTTAAGTTCTTTTACTCAGGCTTTGGTACTGGCAAAACCTCTACTCGATTGCACTGATCGAATTTGAGCGTAAACGTAGTCTTAGTAAACAGGCAACACAAGTCCCCCCAAGGTTTATGTTTACAAACGTAAAGGTGTAGGGTAAAGTTTGCTGCAATGAAATATTGATGTAAACAACGTGGACCTATGTTGTACATAATATGTATACTATATCCCGACTGTCTTTTAAATCTGTAAAAATAAAATTAAATAGGATTAATTATAGACGAATACTCTTTAGCGTTATGAAGCGTTGTACTATTGATGAATTGCATAGTAAAAAGGTACAACGGAGCCAAAATCATAAAATTGGTGAAATCTCGTGACCACTAGAACTCTAATCAGTCTCCAAAATCATTTGGCGTTTGAAAGTTGAAAAAATGTGTATATTAGAAAACGAGCATAATCTAAAAATTGTCATTTTCAGACGTCAGTTCTTTCTCCGAATTATGTAAAAAGACAGTGTATTGTGTGACAAATGTGTATATTTACTGATAGCTATTGTTATCAGCAGTTTATTTAAACATTCCCCCATAAATAAGTCCATACCCAGTATCAATATAGGCCGTATATAATATTTTTGGAGCTGTATATTTTGCCGCTAAATTCGAACATTTTGAATTGATTTAGAAGTAAAGTTTTACTCTACGATATCAAAGTCAGTTGCACTACATTGTACTCTAGCCCTATATAGGAACACAGTAGCAGTAAAGAGTGTACACATTGTATGTTGTATACAACTCCATAGAGTAGTGAGAGAAAGGTTACCCTCGTGTTTATCGGTTTCCTCTATGACTCAAGACACAGCTGACCTTCAGCGTTAGACGAGGAAATAAGGCTTGTAAACACTGGACGGGTCCTGAGGAAACCGCACAAACCCTTCAATCAGCTGATTGGCTCATTGGCTGCGGCTAGCGTAAAGATTGTTTACGAGTTTCTAATTGCAATTAGAAAAATAATGACTAATAAATAATCGAAGCTAAAATTTAAAAGCTTACTAATAAAAATTAAAAGGTTATCGATAAATGCGAAAGATAATAATGTGAAAATAAGATTAGCCAGGGCTTAGGGCATATTAGATTTGATAAATCAACAGAAATCTGGCAACGAGTGGCTAGAAGCACTGGGAACAAAGTTTGTTAATTCTTATGGAAATTTCCGAAGTGTAAGTTATTATTTGTTTATCTGAAAAGTTACACAATGTCCATCGCTTAAATTTTAGCTTATTGCATACTCTGACAATATTCAATCAATCCTAAACACAAAATATTTAAATCTCTTTGTAGAGTTTTTTCATTTTAATTTTGAAAAAGATGTAACCAATGTAAGGACAGTAAGGAGTGCAATTTTTGCTGTTTTATAATTGAAACCATCGCATTAATATTAATATATTTTTGTAAATCATAATGTACATCCTTATGTAGTGCGATTTACAAAAAACTATTAATATTAATGGGATGATTTCATTTATAAAACAGCACAAATTACACTTACATACTTTACTTGTACTAATAAAGAAAGTAATATTAGCACAACTTCAGTACCGTATGATTAGCAAAAAAGTGTTAACAAAGAGCGCCAGTTAATACAGTAACATTAACACTTACAGTAATTAAATACAATAGTGCATACAATAGGCATGAAATCCAATTAGCCGACCTAGAAAGATAAAATCTTGACTTAAGAGAGCGTTTCCACTCAGCAATGTTACGCCCAAGGCTGTGCCATCTTATAGCGTTTGGTCACGTGAGTTTCCAAAAAACGTTACAATTATAATTAACCTTCATCCTTATCAGTTGATGTTATGTCCGGCCCGCTAGGAAATTAACGTCAAGGGTATATACGTGGCTTGTGAAGTTGGCAAAGATTTAGGAAACAAACCATTGTATGCAGAAGAATTGTAAAAGAGTGGATGATTCTTTAAAAACCACTACACACTTGAAGCGTAAAAGTTCGAGGAATCACCGAAAGTTATACATCTTACAAACTGCAACACAATATATATTCAGGATGATTTCAAAACATATCCTATACATCAGGTTTTACTATGGAGCAAAGATTACACTGAAGTCCACTCGACATAAGCTTACAGTGAAAATAAACTACACTAAGCCATGGCTCGGTCCCCAGGTACTTAAAAATTAATGATCTAGTAGAAAATCTGTCTGAAGTATTCTCCTACACCTTCTCGATTGATCATCAAATTGAGCTACATATTACATTGTCGTACTCATTGGCTTGAATCGCAAAGAACATACTAAATACGTACTCATGGGAAACTTTGATCCCTGGTTTACATGAGGTGTTAGAAAAACAGAGGGCTTCTTTAAACCAAGATGTGGCCCGCGAGACTGAACCATTGAATATATACCCTCAATGACTGAACGCACCAAAACTAAGCAATGAAATTATAGGATTGCTAGAGCTTTTCATGAAATTCAAACTTTAAGCCCAAGATGTACGCAGCAAAACTAAGCAATGAAATTAAAATATTTCTAGAGCTAGAGCTAGGCAAAAAAGCTCTTCATGAAATTCAAACTGTTCAATTCACTGAATATCGTTATGAACTTTGGGCCACATTTCTAGATGATCACACCAGTGCATGTGGTAGTCATTCAACCATTTCACTAGTTAATGTGTTTCCCATGCACATCTTGCTCGCTGAACAGTTTACGCCCTGTTCAACGGTCTTTAATGCCTTGTTTAATGTCTGACTGACAAGGGTATATTGCCTTAAGTACTTTACGTAACCGGAATCGTCCGGTTTTAAGATGTTCGTTATAATTAAGTTTGGCAACTCAGTTGAGTAATTATCATGAAATCAGTTCATGGCTTGTGATAAGTAAAGTGTGGGAGGTTCTAGTGTTTTGTTTGTTTTGGTAGGTTTGATTGTGTCAACTTGTCTAAATAGTGATAATATTTACGGTATTTGGTTTGTATCGC
Organism: Macrosteles quadrilineatus; assembly: GCF_028750875.1. Classification (NCBI taxonomy): domain Eukaryota; kingdom Metazoa; phylum Arthropoda; class Insecta; order Hemiptera; family Cicadellidae; genus Macrosteles; species Macrosteles quadrilineatus. The sequence goes on from NW_026542602.1 coordinate 12,328,322, forward strand.
TGCGATTGTTAACAGGTAGGTTATATTATTTGTAAGTTAGCTGGGTTTTTAGTTGTTTTACGTCTGCTTCTTAGAATATGGAACTATGGAAGTACATTGAACATTTACATTGAAGTATTGTTTTACACATCTGCTTTTGTATTAGCTTATTGTGTACTCAATTAATCCAAATAAGGGGATTCTATTACTGAAACATTTTGTTCGACGATATCTTATGAATTAAATATAATTCTCCCCATGAATATTTAAATATTTCTTGTGACTAGCCAACAACAATATTTTATTTAGGTTCAAAATTCGTTGTCAAATGTCTTGTTTTCCAACTTAACCACTTCTTCGACTCTTGTCCTTACGAATGGAAAATTTATAAATGCGTATTATTAAAAATTCCAATCATAATATAATAATTAACGATGAATATAAGTTTTTAAACAAATTTATCGACTTTTAACAGATACAGCCTGTATAATGTGTCCTAAGCGAATTAGCGGAGAGATGTGTGTAACTAAATCAATAACTACTTCAATCTGAATTTCCCGAAACATCGATTGATGTGAATTTTACTTCAGTTTTTAATTCTGAGTCTGTATTTATCTGTATAACCCATGCTGACCCTAATCATTAGGCTTTCGTTGAAGCAAAACTTCCACTCATTCAATATGGCTAAAACCGGACCTGTGTTTCTTAAACAAGCAAATTAAATAGACAGGACTGCCTGAGAGTCGCCTTGACGTCATGCAATTCCGCTGATTGTTTGTAAACAACAGTTAATGCTTATAAACAGAAACGTCAACAGAACACTGAACCATTGACTTTGGATATAGCATTCAGGCAGGCTGTTATTGCTAATTACAAAACCAGAAGCTTGAACTGTGTTTTCATCTCCGGTAGCCAGAGCGCCTTTAGTCGGATAAATGTTTCTTCCTTAGGGATAATGTCACAGTGGTTGCTTAGTTCTTTGCTTTCTATTTGTGCAATTTTATGCTTACGTTAAAAATGTGAAGCACGGTGTAACGTCTTACGTAAACCTAACTAGTAAATTGGTTCTCAAACTCATTTTTTCTTGATGGAATTGTGCTGCAAAAGAAACATGTAACCATGCTTGAACTGGAAGATCTTTTTTTATGTACAAGTCCGTCAAAACTTTCCTGATTCTCACGAATTTCCAACAGAATAGATGCAGCTCGTGTTATCTAGTCTTACAAGTCCGTTTTTTGTATAAACAAAACTCTCTATCTGGAGTTTCTTGAAAATAACTAACCTGATCGTTTCCATATCAGTGTGTTTTTGTATTTATTTAGTGTATACGTCAGCAGCATTTTGAATTGAACAATAACAAACTCTTTTTAAGAAAAATCTGCAAGAACCCTTCAATTTAGTGTGGATACGCCGGAGATCGATCCGTCCCTCTTGAATCGAAGTTCAAAACTCTAACTACTGTACTCTAACTCTGTACTGTACTGTAACTCTGTACTCTGTACTGTAACTACTGTACTCTAACTCTACTCAACTCTGTACGCGCTGTGTAGCCAAACCCCTGTCTATCTCAGCTACCCTTAACAGTATGTGCATAACACTACCATACACACAGCACGAGACTCGCTCAGAGCGAAAGCCAAGACGACACAGTGGCCGTGGAGATTTGCCAAGTTGCAGAAAAGTGGAAGTTGTCTCGGGAAAACCAGTTTCAATCGCTGCACGCCAGATTGCGGTGCGGATTATTTACGTCTACATTGCAGGTTTCCAGTTTCGCATTTCGCACACGGAAACCTGCGAGCGTCGAGAGAGGTGTTAAGTTGTTCTTGTTTAGTCAAAGTCGTGTTTACGCCGAACTAAAACGAATACAAACGTCGTTCTGTTTGTATTCGTATTGCTTCGTTCAAAGGAAATAAATACAATACATACAAACAGTTTACGATGCTACGTTATATGTTAAAAATACACTGTTTACTTATTCTCTGTTGTTCCTCTATTTGTATATGACGCGTGTTTTCAATTTAATTCCTAAAGTTCGTCGGAAATATAGTCATACTATTATTATTGCGGTAGAATGACGTAATCGTGATTGGGAGATCATTGGATAGATTTTCTCCGAAATTCGTCATTGATAAAAAATCAGAGGACTTCACTCTGAATTAAGCTACACAATACATTACTCTCATAACACACATAATACATTTTGCATTCATACTCCCTTTCAAATGTGTTTCTAGATTGAATTCTCCTTAAATTACGTATCTGACAAAAACATGTACAATTTACAATCAATCAATTTAAATATTGTAAAGTTACAATCAACATAACTTTGCAGCAGGTTTGAACACTATGTAACTCGTAATAAGGTACAGGAACGTCCAGAGATTTAAAGATGAAAACAGGATTTAGTTTTAGTTTCGCGTCTGTGATGGACTCACTAATATTGTATAAATTGTTTTCGTAAACTATTGCAATATTATACACGCCACTACAATTTTACAAGTGCTAAGCCATAAACAGACTTGTGTAGTGTCCTCACAGCCTTACGCCTTCCGGCGTGGTAGAGTCCATAAGGAAACGTCTCCAATACGGAAGACATCGTCGACCTCAAGGCATCAATATGGTGTGACGTCGCATCCTAAGCTGGAGGCAACCATGATCCAAACGATAAGTCCATTGTTGGACGAAGTGTCAAAATAAATCGCGCATATAATCACACCTTGCCGCTTTTTTCTGTGAACTGTTCAGCCCGAGGATTCCCGGTACAATAGCTACAATAAAAATTCATGCGAATCGATTATTACCTTCTAATGCGTAGTTGCCCCTTTGGGGCGTAGTTTGAGGTAAATTACTACTAGTTGCTACACGAGATGTTTCCAATAGCCAAATTACGACGGAGCTTTCCGAATGACCATTCTCCTGATAAATTTTGTACCGAGTTGGTCTCTTATGGTTTTGCCAAATAGTACTACAGGAGTAACAGAAGACTTTTTAGAGTCAGTGATCTTGGACGTAACTTATCGCAATTATTAATCGCCGATTCATCTGCAGCAGTGTAGCAATATGAAAGTGTGCCTAACAAAAGAGTGGTTGGTTGTGTGTTGTAGCGCGTGTAGCCCCGTGGAGAACTAAGTTACGCAACTGAGATATCATCATCGCGCTATCAATATGGGCGACGTGGACGTGGACTTCCGATTGCAGCAATCCTACGTATCCGGCCTCGCTGGGGTGACAGCCGTGAGACGGTGGCGAAACTGCGAGAGAGTGCAACAGTTAATTCGTCTGTGAACAAAAATGATTTTGCTTTAGTGGTGCGAAATTTGATAAAAACGGTTCCCGTATGAGATATAGTATTTTTATTTATTTGCTTGAACAGTATAGTTTAAGAAGAATGTATCCATATTTTTAGTTACAGAACTGTTCAAGAGATAGTCCACAAAAATCACATTTGCAAAATTTAAGAAATGGGCGAGATCTGAAACTTACTCTATTATCGCATCAGAAATCCAGTAATCGGCCCTCTCGAAGTATTGCTGTGTCTAAATTTCAGTCCTCCTATATAGTCATGAACTGAATAGAGTGGGTTTTAGGCAGATTCATGTCGATCTTCTATGATGCAATTTGAGCATATTTTTTTTCAGATTAAAGTATTAAAAGTGAAGTAAAGTATGTGTGTCGTGTGTTTGGACGAGCTGTAAGTTAGAGTAGGAACCACATCTGGTCCGATTTACTTTACTTAACATTGATTGAAATGCGGGTTCTACCATTGACTATATATACCGTTCTACACTCTGGCTGGCATCTATGAACTTTGTTACACATCTTTTTTAACTGAACTGTGATTCTTTGCACGAGTTTATCAGGAAAGTATTCTATTTTACTTCATGATTAAAATTACCAATGTTTTAGATTTCGCAAAATAATTGGTACGTCTACACTACAAAAAACAATGCATCAGGACGGCAGTCTATAATGTATTTACAAACGGCAAGAGGTCATTAGCTTTTTGGCTTGATATAAAAGATCATTGAGCTTTAGCCAATCAGTTTATTATTAGTTGACGCTTCACGATGACATAAATTATGACTCCGATCATTATTAACGCTTTCTAATCATAAGATTACGGAGATAACCGAAATCAAATGTTCGGATCTAGCATTAGTAATGTTTAACGAGCTATATTTAAAACTAAGATTGGAAACAATCGTTTGTCAAGAGGCAAGAGGCTAATCAAGGGCAGGGTTGAAAATTTCGCATTGTTTCCGTCTTTGGAATATCTTTCTCGATGCTGACGTTTATTAGGATTGTATTTAAAATATGCGTCAATCAGGTTTTTAAGGCCACCTTTTAGAACCGACAAGAACCGCCTGTTTAAGAGATTAAACATGATAGTGATCCGAGATAATTTTTATGAATTTTGTAAACGTAGACTCGGGTCGATGAAACTTAAAAGCCACCCAAAAACATGTTAGGTATAGTAGGAGGCGACCAAAGTCTCATCTGGATCTCAGGTCCAGAAGGTTGACTGCTAAATTGTATAGTGAACCAGTGGATTGGATTTAGGTCTGTCGTATGACGTTTCCCAATGTTGAACCATCAGTGAACCCCCTGTAAATTGCTTAGACCACAGTTAATTGATAGAATGAAATAAGTGCTAACCAACCATGGCCTAAGTGGTGGGTTTTCTATGGTTTAGAACAGTGGACTTTGTTCTAATCCGTCGTTCCCCGGTAGTGAACCACTCATTTAGTCATTTGTCTGTCAGAATTACTAGTCTAAAGTGTCTAACCCATGACCATTGATTAAGACCAGGACCGAGGAGATTGATTGGGCCTGACAGTGATTCGCGATCATTTCTTGATGTTGTGTCAGTGAACCACTCACATGTCAGTTAGTTGATTAACTGTCAGGTCTGAAAAGTGCTGGAGATGATTATTAGGAAGTGTTGATCCACCAAACCAACCATGCTCAGGGCGATGTAGTACTTGCCTCTGTGGTAATTTGACTCCCGGAACAGTTGATCTGGCAATATTTCAAATCCCGTATTCTCGCTGTTGGACCAGTCGTCACTCGTCAGTTACCAGCGGAGAAGTTTGATATACGATATACCTTTTGTGGTTGTTAGGAAGTATCTCACCCCAGTTCAGGGCCGGGGCAAGGCTGTTTTGTGCTTGTTGTATTTCGAGATACAACGTTCCGGATTTTAGACTGTCAGTTCAGTCGTATATTGATCAGCTTAATGTCACTAGTTAATGGGTGGTTTGAATTGTCTACGTCTACACTATTAACTTTAACATAAGAAAGCTATTACGTTGCTTTGGTGTTTTGTCTCACGGAAACAGTGGTTATGGCAATGATCTCACTTTCTTCGAAGACAGACCGTTGCTCTAGTCTTAAGTTTACCAGGTAACTGTCAAGTATACAGTTTGTTGATGAATTGTGGGTATGTATGAACTTTGCCGTACGTTGTGATGTTGCTTTGTTTTGTCATCCCACGAAACTGTAGATCTAGTGATGTGTCGAACCAGAGAACCAGCAAGTTGATCAGGTGACTGCCCGGTTTACACAGACCTTTTTTGTGTATTCAGTTAAAAGTGTTTAACCTTTGTCCAGGGTCGAGGCAAGGTGTTGCCCGCTGTGGTATTTTTATTCGCGGAACATCGGACCTGGCTGTGGTTCAGTCCAGTGTTTCCCCGTGTCAGACCACCACTGCCCAGCTGATGCCAGGTCCACAGTTGGCGGCTGGTGACACTTACATAACATTAGGTAATCAGCCGGCTTGGTTGCTTGGTTGAAGGCCAAGGTAAATAAATAAGTGACGCAAACAACGAGAATTGATCTTAGAAATGGCTCAAACTGTCCGCTGTGCGAGTGATAGCGATAATAGATGACATTGAGCCAAACATGACGCGTTTGTGCCTACTTTGGCAGGCCTTGAACTTTGGTGACGTGAAGTTTAAAAAATGTGGATAAATGTAATAGAGGATGGTCTGATTGTTTATTTATGTGTGATTGTATACAAATAATTACGAAACATATCGCATTAAAGTTTCAGGGAATTTAAGGGTTAGTTTTATTTTCCTATATATTGTCTTTTATTGTCAAAATCTAACTGTTTTACTGTAACTGTTCTGTGGAAGCTAGTATATCAGACCAGGTCATTCGGAATAGCACATGATTTTATCAAACATTCAATGAACAATGTATAAACCACTAATTATGTTATTTTGTTGTCATATAATGTTATAAGCTATATAACTAACGTCTAATTATTTTAGGCAAGAAACCATTCTTCCATATTGTGTGGTAAACTTACAGCATGAAAGACTATTCATGATATAGGTTGTAGGCCTATTATAAAGAAAACTGATTTTTCAGAATATCCAACCTAAATATTCAAAAATAAACAATAATTCACTTAGCTTAGAGTCGTCAACATTTATGATTCAGAATTTTCCGCAATGTCTTATTTTAAATTCTATTACAAAAGAGCCTTTACCTTAGAGCCTTGTTAGCAAACCTTTGACCGATATAAACCATTAGGAGATTCCGCCTAAAGTGCGAGGCGCGTGACCTTGTACTGTCTGTGAATTGACCATGACCGTTTAGAAATGATACAAATGAGTAATTGCAAAATTCATCAACCGAACGTTCGGTAATCAGTCTGCTATTCGGGTCAAGATTACAATACTTTAACTAACCAACAGATTCGCACGTATCATTTTGTAAAAATGTCTTGTACACAAAATTTTACTTACGCCGATTAAAGATGTAATTTCACAAATTGTTATGAAGATATTGGGTATTTAGTATCTTCAACTCAAAATTTCAATTTTACGATTAAATATTGGTCCCCGTTTATTTTACTTATGTTTCAAACATTTAAAATTTACGACTAATTTATCCGATTGCCGTTTACAGGTAATTATTCCGTTTTATATCAAAAGCTCAAGGGTTTCTCTAGGTAATTACCGCTTATAAGCGCTCTAAACTAGTTTGATCAACGTCATTAAGATCACTTTGCATCTAATTGAGCCTGACTGATACTTCGAACTGTCGTTTGAATGATTTGTCCCATGAGTCATATGGGATTCACCTCAATGACGAATTGAACGATGACTATCATTGTATACTGCAACTGTAGTAACGCTTAGCCAGGAGTATTATAATTCCTTTCCCAGAATTAATATGCGTGTAGTCAAGGTAAACTTTTATGTTTTGCTAGTTTAAGTGCTCGTTTTTACCTCAGTAAAAGTGAAAGCACAAACACAGCCTTGTGTGTGGCACACTTACGCTTATCTAATGATAACGTCCCAAAGGCGCGACGAGCTTTTTGTGATAAACAAGGAAAATTAAATAGACCCACAGCCAATAGCTACGTCGTCACACGCGATATCATGCGGGTAGTTCTGGTGTAAATCGACCTTGAACATAGTACAGTAGTGTAGCAAAGCAAAATCGCTGATCTAAAGTGTTGAAAAGGCAATATTAACTTACGAGTGATTTTTCAGTAAGAAATATATAAACCAACATGGAAATGGCGAAATTGCATTACAAATACGTTGTTTGTTTCCTAGATTCACTGGCTTGGCTGTTTTATTAAGCTATTGAAATGAAATTATGTTGAAAAATAATTTTCTAGTTTTAAAACATCGTTAAAATAACCAACACCTAAACAAATTAAACAACTCTAATACACCACACCATAATCGCTGGTAATTTCAAGACGCAAAAGCTACTCATACCTATTAACCATAAATACATTACTTTACTATGACCTGACAATCCTTGAAGATCAAGGTATGGATCATTGGCTAAGGCCGTAAGATGAATTCTGCTTATCTCTTACCCTTCTTATTTACTCTGTTAAAACCCAGTGGTATTAGCTTTGTAGCTGGTTTTTAACCTTTTTTAAAATATATTTTGTTTGTTCTGTGTTTTAGCTTTTATCTTAAAATTGTATCTTTTTGTGTTTTTGCACATATGATTATCGACTCGATATTTGATAAATTGCGTTACTTCAATGTTAGTAATTATTACTGTAACATGTTGAAGTTTTCAATAAAAGATTAGAGAAGAGTATAGGACATATGGGCATTGTGGTTTAGGTGGACGGAAGACTACTAATAGTAATTACCCAAGATGTAAATCAATTCTTTAAGTAATGTATCAATTAAACAATTTCACACAATATACTAAGCTGAAACATTTTTCTCACGTAAGCTTCTGATTCCTTAATTATTTTGTCCGAACTGTGAACAAGATCTACTCTCCATAGTTAAAATAGTGATGACAGCAACATTTCGTTGACTAATATTCTTTATAAATTGGACTACGCGACCGACACAGTATTTTCTGAGATCACTTAACCCAAATACGAAAGATTCCAGAATGTAACCCAAAATGAGTCGCTATTCGTGGAGTAGATTGGACATGTAGAACGTCAACTTGCAAATCCTGACCGTGGGCGCGCCGCCAAACTATTCTTTGTCTACACAAACCCAGTTAGCAACTTTGGTTAAGTAATGTGAACATCGTACTGGATATACCGAACAGGACCGAGGCCGTGTCATGTAGTTTGCTTTTATAGATACAGTTGTTTTAGAAGTAGGGCGGAATGTATTTATTCCAATGTCTTACCAGTTTGTAAACACCAGTAGGCTACAGTATTTCTACAAATCAAGCAATTTTCTTCGAGTCAATAACGCACACTAATTGGCTGCTTATTGTGGGCTTTTTTGGATGCCAAAAGTTCTTGGCAGCTAGTTACAGTTTTGAATCACTTTTGGCTTCTGAATTTTCTGAGGATCACCGGTAACCTTCTGAATGTTAGTTTATTAATAATAAAATCGTTAAAAGGATTGTGTATGGATAGGATAAATTTAAAAAGAGAATTTCTGTCTTAAACGCTGTTTAAAATGTCTTAGATAGTAAGAAATGGAGTTAAATAGTCGTTAAATAGTCTTTCCCTATGTATTTATTCCAGAACTGAAACGTTATCTTCACAGTTATATGTTCTGTAGGTTTAATCTGTTATATCCTTACAGTCTTTTAAACGTGTTTTGCAGAGGAAATAAGGTACGCCATAATGGAATATCCTAAATGCTGAATATCTCTAACAATGTGGGGATTTATTTTATCCATCGCATTGGGTCAGTCCAAATCAGCAGTGAATGTAGATGTAAACACTGATCCTGATGGTAAAGACGCAGATTCGCATCAATTGACACATCATACAGCCACCGCCGCCGGGTGTAAGGGGTGGTTTTAGAGAGAGAGAGAGAGAGAGAGAGAGATAAAAGCACATAACGTTGCCATGGCAACCCTGAGTTACCCGCTTCAAGTCGTATAACGGCCCGTGGATGACTTTGTGTACCGTTATTATTCATGCTAAATTTAAATATCATTTCCGCCCTTTTACTCGCTTTGTTGAATAGCACTTTTGGAATTATGTTGTATTTTAGTTGGTATGGTCTGGTGTAATTGTATGTTTGACACGAAATTATACAAAATCCTTAATGATCACTCAATGTATTGGATTTCTGGATGTAAATACAGCTAATTTTAGCGAATCTTCCTGAACGGAATAAGGTATTACCGTAGGGGGGATATATCCAGAAATATACCCTGTCAAAGGCGTGTAGTTTGTATTCTTATTCGAATATATATATATATATACATATATGGCCTGTGTATGGGAATATTTAAGTCAAAATCTAATCAGTCGAAATCCGCTAGTCTGCAGATTTGCTGCGGTGGGGGTATCTAAGCTTATTACCATAATGTATAGAGATAGTTACGTAATCGTGCATTGCACTTCTTTTAGTGAATTGTTTTTCCTCCTAATATTATTAAATTTGACTTATGATTATTCAATTAATCTTATAAATTCATTAAAAGCACTTATAATGACTTTGCCACTGGGCATTCCCATACTGGACTACCCCCTAGACATAGGGTTTGTGGTTCAATTCCTCTCAATAAATAAGTAAACATTCATTCTAGTAGAGTTTGATAATTCCACGAAGAACACGCTTCACCAGCTTCATGACAAACTTAATCTAACATACAAAAAATAAGTGTAGAAATTGGCTTTAAGTGGCCAATCTCAAATAAATTGTTTCCCAAAGAAAGTACAGTGTAGGCTACATTAATACTTGGTTGTTATTTGTGTAGTATATGCTACTGAGGGTGATTCTCCACTATAGCCTTCTACATGGTCAATTTCTACGCAAGATCATCCCCGTGGTTTAGTTTGTTTGTAATCCTCATGTAGATGTAAAATGTCGTAACAGTGTGGAGGAACGCGGGCGGGGCTCAGCCATCCTCGCCAGACCAGGTTTAGAAAGGCGAAGAGAAAACAGAAGAAAGTGGTGTAGAAAGTAGTCTACTGCTGTGCCGGGGTCGGGCTCTAACCTCTAGCAACACATAATCAAATAGTTTGTTTACATTCAAATTACATTTTTTAATATTTACTCGTTTTGCGGCTGGAAAAGTTTTATGTATTTGTCTTGCAGTCATGTTATGTTTGTTGTTGGGTAGGGAAAAACATAACAATACGTTTTTGTGAACTTCGTTCGACTTTAAAGTTTTGATTTGATTTTAAAGTCGATATAGTATCAAATTTAATTTAATTTTAATAACTGCCTTTCTTAAAGTGTAAGGTAAGATGGAGAAACCTTAGCGTTTCCTATCCTGCCTATTCTCATCCACTGGACCACTCCTCCCTAACACCCCGGTATAGTTTGTACAAGTATTTTTTTTTTCGGAAATGCAGAATTTATTGGAGGGGGCAAGGACTTTGGTCATTCGTTCCTTGAGGCTAGGTGTAGATTAGTGTTAATATTATGATCCTCTGCTCTTTGCTCACCCGCTTCCGTAGAGAAAGGACGTATATTGTTTAGTTGGAAAATAAAATAAATGACTCTATGATAAAAGAACAATGTTTTGACATACAACCATGATATTCTTACTTTTCATCCGTCGCTTTTCTTCCATGCACACAGCTACAGTTTTCATTTAAAAGAATGGATACGAATCCATCTCTCGACTCAACATCTACACGCATCAATGCGTGTTGTAGCTTTCGATGTCATTCAATCAATCAACAATCTACCATTCCTAAAAACAAAACATGAACTGTTACCTTACAATGCTACCCTCTACCTATAACCTGTAAATCCCACCGAATAACAAACACACGGGGGTTACATTTAGCGTTATTATTATTCGTGATGAAATTATTTTGAAATTATCTACTTCTTTACATTATTTCGCATAATTATTCACGATCGCCGTCGCAAGTGAGTTGGCGCTAGTGTAACTTAATTGACTCGACCTGAATGTTACCACTCGCTACACACTTTGGCTTTTAACTGACATATCCGGCTCTGTAGTATGTAGTGCGTTAGGTGCTATTAGTGTGTGTAACTTGTAACTTAAACTACTACTACTACATTGTAACGGAATAGATTAGGTCGAACGATTATTTTGTAACTTGTGACATCTTATTCTTCGTCTATATCATAACTACTAATTAAGTAACTAATGACTGTGGTCTGCCTTTCAGTAAAGGTGGTTTCCAAAGTTCTTCAGAGTTCTCCTCGACGAAGAATTTCAATGTTTTAGGATATTTGGACCAACAGCAGGTGGCTGCGAACCACTGGGTCAAGAAATAATTCTAAAACTATGCGGCATTTGAGCATAGATTTGAGTATGGTAGAAATTTGCTTGTCAACGTAACAGTAGACCAGCAGTAGTTCCCTAACTAAATAAGACGAAACCCAACAATTAAAATAACGTTATTGTTCGGTCAATGTTTTCCTACTGACATTGATTAGTTGTCCTAAATTTAGGAGATAATTGACTTGAGTAAAGTATACATATTGCTCTAAACCGATTGTGCGTATTGCTTATTCGACAATTGACGTATTAGCTGTCAATCCTCTTAAGACAAGTCTACATTATAAACTCTATGGATATCTTAAATATTCGACTTAAGCACATCTATCCTTACAATATTTTGAAAACTTTTGCAGTTAAGATTCTACATCAATCTGACATTTAAATAGGAGGATGACAAATTCGAACGTTTTTGCATCGAAAGAATCTTTGTTCTGCCCTCAAGTTTTGAATAAAATTAAAGCAAACTATTACTATTGTTCAATTCAGTAGTATTGCTTTGAGGGCAAGGTCAAGCATGATATTTTGTAATGCAACATCGTGTTATAACGTACTTGACTGTAATCGTGCGTTGGCTCTCGTACTTCTGGCCTTGTACTTACTTTCTCTAATCACCTTAGACTGTGGATCAGATGGACCGAAATATATTCGAAGCTAAGTTCTCTATCTTCTACATATAAAACTTCTACAAGTCTTCGTGGGAAAGATACTGTATGTTAAGTCTGATCTGCTGTGTAGAGTTCTATTTACAAGAAGAAATGCGGGTTTAGTGAGGAGGGTAGTGTAGCTTTAGTTAGGACTGGTCGTCTTACAGTACTTACAAATCCAAAAACGTTTTTTTTCGATCAAACTGTTTCTTTTCTCATATTGTGACAAATGTAACCTACAGACGCAAAAAAAAACTCTTTCCAACAAACAATGTTGGATAAAAATCCTTGATTTCTAAATGTTCGCGTGATGTGTTGTCAGCCCTCAACAGTTTCTGAGGAACCGGATCATGAAACAATATCTTAATTCGATGTCAGCAAATCAGAGCTTGGCTGTGAACTGTGCTCAGAAACTCGAACATTTTTGCGATCACAATCCCTGCACAGTACTAGGAATGTTCTTACTAACCAGTTATTTGTGGTACTTCATTAAATAACAGAAAAATTCTCATTTCAAATCAAATTGTTTTCTCGCCTTCTATTATCCTGTAGTCTTTTTCGTCAAATAGTCCGTAAAACTCTGCTGTAAGGCTCAAACTTGGAGAAATGTTACTCTAGTCCGTTATATAGCTTGATAGGTTCATCGTAGTTTTGAAAAGTAATGGTTGAATAAATAGTTGAAGAAATAGCTGACTTTGGTTTGATTTCAACGGATACATTTCTTGTTATCTGCCGAACGATGATTGTTGCACGTCGACTAATTAACGTGCAAGTGTTTTGAAATACAAAATATGTCATAACACTGTTACATTTTTCAGATGATATCGTTTTACGTTCCAAGAATGCGTAGAAGTTTAAGATGTGTAGTTCTTTCAATTGAATTGTATGATACCGCAAGACTCCACCAACGTTTTTCCAGCGTCTCCCGTAAGTTCCAATAGATTGCATACATCTGGTCTAAATGTGCCGGTATTCATATACCACGTGTCTTATCCCAAACAATACAAACCTAGAAGGCTGGATGGACAATACAAACTGTGAGGTCTACAACACGTACAAACCAGACCGTATCGGTTTTTAATTGGGCCAGGGTCACGGCTGTTTACAGTTAAGGCGGCTTGAGGCTTGAGGCGGTCAAAGACTCATCTAGTTCTGTTTATGTTGACTTCCTGGGTTTCCTGGCTAAATTCCTTGACAAATATCTTAGACTGTGATTCATTCTTATGAACTTAATTTAGCATATGAATGCATGGGATTGAGCTAAATAAGAAAATATTAATTGCAAAAACATACTTCATAGTTAAGAAATATTGTTGTGTGAAATACTCAGCCTTACTTAAGACAAAGAGTCTGTGGTGTAACGGTCGCGACGTTTCTTTTCGTTCGTGGAACGTTTTATCACAAGTGATACTATGTCACGGATCAATTATTCTCTCACCAAGTTTCTATTGTGAGTTTCACTTCAACTAATTGATTTTTTATCCGCTTTAAACCGATCTGTGTATACTGTACAACAATTGTCATTTTGGCGTTTACCTGAGAGTGGTTAAATGCGTCTTAAACGAGTTCTGTTACAGTTCGTAGCACAATATGTAACTATTTTCAAGAAATGAGTATTGTTTTTAGCCATAACGCCATTATCTTCAATGTCTCAAAAGGTATTAGAGTAACAATATTAGAAAATGCGTTAACCGTTTGTCTCTAGGCTTGTGTCACATAGAAGGACACAGCCTTATTCTTCTAAGATATGTGCGTAAAAATGCTCCTACCGGATTAAAATAAAAATCGTAATGTATTATTTATCGAGTTTTTTTCAGCCTTTGAAAAATAAATTATGGGGTCATAAAATGCACATCTATTGTTGGTCCCTGGCTTAAACCCCGCTTTTCTGGTCATCGATAGCTCACCACTCCATAGGGAGTTTTCAAATTAATTCACATTGTAATACCACCTTATATGACAAATTGGTGTCTTTTCCAAAACCGAATCTTAAAGTATATGCGAAAAACACAAAATTATGCTCCATCCAGCGTCATCAAAATCATTGAAATATGTCGAAAATTTAGGATGAAATTATGACACGTGTTCCCCAGCATATTAAATAACGATATAGTGCTTGTAATGTATTCATTTGACAGTTTGATGAATTATAAACCGAGGGATTGCAATAATTGTTCCGTGACTTGTGAGCTCAACCTCAAGTCGTGGAGTGACGACATAGCTGAGGCAACTGACTCAATATAAACACAATTATCTGAGAGTGGGTTGTTTCCGACTTGTGGAGAAATGCTGTTGTAATTAGTTGCTTCAAATCATTTATATCGTGCGGTAAGATGCGGCAAGATTACCAGATTACCAGATCGCTTCGTGACTTGGTAATATTGACGTGACGTTACCGTTTACGAATGGTAGGTCAGTGATAAGGTGGGCCGGGCTAGTCATCGCTGGTTCGAGACCTTCAATATCTTATACTGCGGCTACTGGCTTACCCATGTACTATAAAAGGTGGATCATTCAATTTTATAAACTGAAAAACTATTTGTACTATGGTGGCGGGTTTTTGAAGAGCTCTCTTGAAACAAAATTATGATTCGAATCATGTTTTATAGTACTTATACGATGGTGTCTCTGACTGAAACAAAGTGTAATAATGATACATTCTACCTAATTTCAAGTATACAAGTACACAATTATTAGGTCAAACGTTAGCAGAGTTGGTTGACACCCAACCAACTCTGCCGCTTATTTTAGTGGTTTAGGTAAAACCGTAGTGGTGAAATATTCAAATAGGTATTTAAAAATGTAATCCAAACCTTTATATTTATTTGAAACCTTTATTTTTCAAAGAGTGGTTATCGTTAATATGCTTTAAGATACTTCTACAGTAGTTCTAAACACAGAATTAGGAACATATTTCAATTAGGTTTAGAGTGTCCTTCCTCTTCTAACTATTTATTTTGTTTTCAGGTAAGGATCACTTATGACACGTCTAAAGTACTTATACAAACAGGAGTTGGTAAGTGATAAATAGTTTAACATTTAGATTTTTAATTGCGATATATAGTATCAAGTTAAATCAATGTTCGTTTACTACAGTATTAGTCAATAATAAAATACAATAGTTTTTACGTAAGTCAAGCCAAACTGTTGAACAGCCTAATACTGTAGTATTTATTATTCATTGTGGTAACTGAATCTAGATATTTGAAATACTCTTAGCGTATTTTTTTATGACTCCCACATATATTTCTGAAGAATAAGCCTTTTAGATTATAGAAAATCTTGTTTATACCTAATCTTGTAGAGATAATTAATTTAGTTATTGTTTGAAGTATCATGCATTTAGATTATTTTGAAATTCTAAAACTTCATAAACAATAACGATGCCCCGTAACACTGTTTCTACTCAAGCCTGAATTTGTTCGCTTTCATTGTGGATTTACACTACAGCAGTGAGTGAACGTCATAACGTATATCTAGATGATGGTAACTTTTGTCTTCGTCTCTAAATCTTTCACGTCCCCAGACGCCCAGTCTGCCTAACTCATTGCAAGATTTACACAGCTGCAAGATCCTCTGTGAGCTTTATTATTTTCCTTATGGCTTTTTTCAAATTTATTGTCTCTCTTGGACGTATTGAGGGTTCCAAAGATGGTTCAATTTGTTTAAAATACTTAATTTGATTGTTTTATTTGGCCTACTACATCTAAACTCTTAAATTTTAAATATATCCACAATAGTCCGCAATTATTCATCATTTAATTGTATTTATTTCCCTGGAAATGGGCTTTATATATTTATCAGAAGGATGTTGGTGCGTTTATATATTTATCAGTTTATTTTAGTGATTTTATATCTTTATCCGATGGATTTTAATCTGTCCATTTCTTTATCATATTGACATTAGTGTGTTAAATCCTAATCAGATGGATTTTAGTCAATGTGCATCTTTATCAGGAATTAGCCATGACTTCACAAAATTAATCTTTTAAGGCCTCGAAAGATCGGCATACTAAATGCATTAGCAAAACGGTTACTTATGTAATGTTTATGAATGGCTTATACCTAGCACTGCTTGATGTGCAAACCAACCAAAAAATGTAGTTTTTTTTTAGGTTTTCCCCGTATAAGTATAGGCTATGGTTTGTTGTTGATAAAAACTTATATTACTGGAAGCACCCGATGTTCCACATGACGACGAAACTATTTAATCTTAAATCCACAATCTCTGTTTTATGTAGGCTATAAATATTATTACATTGAATGCGTTTTTCCCCCTAAATCTCCGATAGTTTATTATTGGCTTGTGTAGTCAATAAATCTGTACCATGTGCAAGCTGGATATTAATGAACTAAAATAATATCAAGAGTTCGTATTTGAGCTAAAGCAAAAGTGCACCTTTTCCCAATTTACGTAGCATTTCCATTTGCAACAAAATTATAATAACTACGAAATTACTAACATTCTGGAGCCTTTGAATCTTGTTTCAGTGTTACTTTAAGTTTTAAAACCTGTTGAGAAATAAAATTTCTTCGAAAGCTCTAAAAATACCTAAATTCCCACACTAATAACTGTAGTTTGCCAATTGTGAGTGCCAAATTGTATCTATTTGTCCAAGAAGATTGACGTTCTCTTAACCTACTCCTCAGTCATGTCAGTCAAACACGGCCCTCAGTAAATCGAGTTAGTCGTTAAAATAGCAAATTCATTTTATTTTGAAAGGTTATACTAGCTTAAGTAATTTCAATCTGGAAGCGATTTGATCTTTATTTTTATAGATTTATTAATTGGAGTATATTACAGTTTTGAACAAAGAAGCACGTTTTATAACTTAAAAAAATAATGTAGCCTAGGATATGGTTTGCTATACTCTATTCCATCTGCATATTCAACTACATTTATGGGTTTAGAAACAAGCCAAACATAGAAAGTTCAAAATTCCAAAACTTTAATCATTTTTGACTATCTTTTGACAACCGCTTTTTCCTCTGCTTTCTTTCAACCCTTTGTATACTCAAGTGAGTTTTATAGCCAGTGTTAAGCCTTATCAAAAGCCTAATTCACGTTATTAACGAGCTTAACGAGTCCCAGATTAGAATTAATGACCGTGTTTCAGGGCAATCGAACAAATGAGCCATTCATGGCGAGCGGGGCGTGAGAGGGCACAAGAATTTGTTTACTGGGAATTTCTGGTTTATCATAGAGTCGATTTTGTGTTAAGAGTGATAATTAAAATTATTTTTGCGCTCAACGAAGGAGTGCCTGCTGAACCGTATCATGACAGTATCTAACAATATGTAAACATTATTTAATACTATAATACTTTTCAATGAAATGGCGACCATACAAAGTAGGTATTTTAAGCCAAGTATGAATGGAGATGAGTGTAGGATGAGCGGCGCGATCTAGTAGTCTTATTAGTTGGTTCAATCAGATGTTTAAAGATTGCGGCCCTATCGTTACAGAGCCAAGTATAGTATCAGTTGCCAAAGATATTTAATTTAGAATAGTGGTTGCCAAGTGGCCTTTGTCAGTTTTGTAATATCTAATAAAAAATATTTGGTTTTAAACTGAAATATTGTCATAAATGCCGGCCCTATCGTTACAGAGTCAAGTTCAGATCGACGATCCAAGTTAGCAGCTCTTCTCAGTTTTAGAATCTAGAAATCCCACTATGTCATGCGCGTACAGTGAAGTTCACTATTTGACTCGTAGAGGTTAGCCTCAAACACTAAACTGGCTAAACTTAACTTAAACTGACTAATGAAGAAACAGGCCCCTTTTGCACTTAAATTTCCAAGTCCCGTACCTGCATCCATCATTCCGATGCCCCATACTATTGTTGTTGGCTGGAAATCGTTCTGTCCTTCTTTTTGGCGAAATTGTATGAAAAGCGAGTACTGTACTGTAAATAAGTTCCAAAAACTGTGTATCGTAGGAGATAAAGTTAAATACGAATTAAAACTACCAATGCAGTACTCAGTTTAATACCTGACATTTGATTTTTCCACGAAATAACCACTATGTATCCAGAAATCGATTATGTGACAATGAAATATAGTCTCAACACGAAACACGTGAAGCCTTTTTCCGCATGGAAGAAATGTGTGCAATAAAATATTACACGTCTCTAAAAAATATATTATTTTAACTAACCTACCATTGATTATGTTCTAATACAAATAATTATCCTAGGTCATATCGTATTTCAAGACTGAAATGTGCTGTAAAATTAATTTTGCCACTAAACATGATCAGTGTAAATATATTGTTTATACTCTCCGTTTCTTGCATACCGACTTGGACCTAATTATGTCACAGGTTCCAATATAAACTCAGAGGAGTTTCCAGTAGGTGACTCAACTACGGCTATTTATAGGGACTTTAGCACCAGTGTCGGTCATAACGTACCTAGCTAAACTGCAACTTGCACACTGGATGCAGCTTGACTTGACACTTACTTGGCCAAAAAGAATATCAACTCAATCAACATAGCCAGAGGTTTAATTTAAAGGTACTCCATTACCAACAAAGGAACGCGTTTGTTAAAAATGCCGAGCCCAAACTTAAATCGGAAACCTTATCCAGGGATTTCCAAATTCAATTTAAAAGGTAGGATTAGTTTTCCATTTGTTCTTTGTGTTTTTTTGACCAACTTCGACAGACTTCGGTTTAGTTTTCAACCGGCTTTGAAGTTCAGTATTTTTGGTTTATGTTAACGAAACATTAGTCAACATTGAATTCCTTTAAGGATTTAAATTTAATAAAATTTGGGTTTTACCATTACCTTTGCACACGAAATAAAGACTCGTCCTGTTTTATAATTTGAACCATATTTTGATTTGTGTTAAATATCCGGCATGCCTGGAAGACGATTAATCATATATCAATGATTTATTCATAATTATTCAATTATTTATAAATCATTTATAAATTATGAATTGAGAGCGAGTGCCATTTCGTTAAATTGTACGGAAATAGTTTGAGAACATGGTTTGATTTAACTGAAAAGGTTTTATAATTGGTTTATGACATGATGAGAGATAGTAAGTAAATTTAGTAAATTTCAAAGTGTGCATGTACAAAACATACTATAAACTATTGTTATTTAGTTTCTTCTAAAAAATTACAAATCTTCAAGGGAGTAGTATGTATAGTAAGGTTAACCTTTGATTATTGATGAATTAAAGTATCCAAAAGGCAATGGCTCGACAAATGGGGTTTCTGTTTACAGTATTTGCAGAAGTGCGTGGCTCTATCACTAACCTATGTTAAATTGCAGTGGAGTTTTTTACATTTCGTCCTTTAATCATCCCAAAAATATTTAACATGTGCAACCAGGCTTTCAAGATACCCTAAGTGGTACTGTGATCGAAAATTGTATCTAAAACCATACTTATAAAATTTTCTACTTTGTATATAATAAAAACTGACATAAAACACATTTTCACAATCATATTTACCACGTATTAGGCGAAACACTTCTTTTTTCAATACTCCAACGTGGGATGTATTTAACCAGTACAGTAGATCGCTGTAGGTTTAACACGTAAACCGTGGCCTGTTTAACATTCACAAGGCCTGCTGATTGCTCAGTTTGCAGACGCTCCAATTAAGATCTGTTCGCAATCAATTACTGGAAGCAATCGTGCAATTAATTACAACGTAAACAAATCGCATACAGATTGTGCTCAGGTTGCACCTTCATCGCGGCTTTGTATGGGAATAGTTAGCAACCTGTGATGGTGATGTTCAGATAAACTATGTTTTATAAATCGAGAGTATTTACCTATCACCACTTATCAGTAAAGAATATGTGTTAACCAATTAAATAGTTTATCTTTGCATAAAACTTCTATGGACCTTGTAAACCATCTAAAAAATGTTATGTAGACATTAGTTTTTCTTCAAGAAACAATATCATCAGGATCGTGATCTTATACAATCCAACTTTCCAATTACGAACATGCTTAAATCAATTAAACGTTTTATCCGCTATTATACGGAATAATGATTGGATGTAGCACATTGTCGTACTTTCGTGACATCTTTATATATTTTGAATTTCGTGTGTACAGAGTAAAAATTTCTTGAATAAATTAGCTAAAGCACAGGTAGGATTCTATATTTGTGTAGTGTTATTCTACTTTAAAATAATTGTTGTACAGCCATACGTATGTTCAATAATGAATAAAGTTCGTTAGCAAATATATTTTATAAAGTTTTAACCACAGTTAATTTTTGTTTGTAAAACACAATATAAACAGTAGAAACTACGATTAGTTCTTTTTAACCTTCAGTTAACCTTTGTAGAAGAACCAACATGTTTTTGCCTACCACTAATTCACTCTGTTGGCTAAGTTTAGATATTTGAAAGGTATAAAGTAAGCAAGCCAATTTATAGCCGTGTTAAACAAAGTGCGTTGAAGGCTCTTCCAAGTTGAAGATACTTATAAAAACGTCGGTAAGCCTATTAATAACATGGTGGTTAGAATAACGCATTTCCTTGTTCTAATCCAGTGAGCACAGAAACAATAAAGCTCAAGGTTAAATAGCCTCCTATATTGTTGGTATTAGTATTATCCAACGACTATCTTTGATCAATTGGCAACATTTAATTACAAGATACTACTCTTTATTCCTTTCTATTATTCAGTAGTTGATAGCGAATCATTGAATGGTTAAAGCAGTGGACAAAAATTGTCTCTAAATAAAAAAATAACTACGATAGCTGTAGAGGTAAAGTAAAATGAAATAAACTAATTTTCTGTTATTAGTTTTGAATTGATTTTTTTATTATCTCGTTATTAACAGCCATTTGTGATGGATGAGGCTTTAACCCACGCCTTCAGACTTCACACAATTGTTTATTATGCTTAAAACAATAAGAGGTTTTTCTATTCTGTTACATCCCTTTTTCAGTTTTCCTACTCAACTGATTTTCACGCTTGAAGTATCATTTTAAAGCTTATGATCTAGTGCACCTGCAAATGGTAACTTGAAAGGTAATTCCCTTAAGTACTTCACATTCCTTGCGTTTCAATTATTTTTAAAGTTCACTTCCAAAGATGTAGTGTTGCTTACAAACCTTTTTTTTATCACGGGATAAATATGTATTGTAATCTAACAGCTGATCCTTCAGTTGAATGTTTAACCACAGTCAGACAACAAGAGACAAACGAAATAGTTTATGAAAATGGGTTGATAGGGGGAAATCACTCTTCAGTCTTCTAGTAGATCTAGACAATTGAAAAGTAAAAGGGTAAATTGCATTATTCATTTTAACTTGGAATTAAGTTTTGGACCCTATTAAATACTCAATTTGCGCATGGATCCTCACGTACAGTAGCCAACAAAAACAGTACTGAAACTTGATTTAAAGTCTAGAAGTGTACGATGACGTGTACAGCATGCACACTGCATCATGTACACTGTACGTGGTCGTGGTCATGTACACTGCATGCGGTGACGTCACTGTGTATCCCACAAACCCAATCTCCGCCACATAGAATTTTAAACGCAACATTAATGTTGAGTGTTTGTCCGCTTCCGTTCAACTTCTACGCTCAACACCCACGCAGGCTGCAATGGCAATAACGCGATATGTATAAGTGGTTAGATGTTTATGTAAGGGGGAATAACCTATTGCTATGTTCTAGTGTAAATTTTATCGGATCTGCACTAAAATATTGTTGATGATATTTTGAATGAACATACTGTATTACATCATGACAGGTGTCGAGGCGTCGTCTCAATCTTTAGGAAATGCAATCGGAGGCTGTTGTTACTTAAATAAATATTACAAACTCGAAATTCCCTCTTTAGATTTCGCTAATTTTAATAACGAGTTCTAAACAATTTTTTCAATGTTTGACTTTTCATTGTGCATACCCTAATCTCCATTTTAATTCCTATCATAATGGCTCTTGATTGAATCTATCCAATGTATTACTCGATGAATCTACATGTTTGGTATAACAGTTTTGTATAAGTATGTGTTGGAAAATTGGTTACGGGTAATACAGATAAAAAGGGTCAAACATTTTTAGAACACTTGACGCTAATTAGATTCAAATTACGTTAAGTTTTCCAAATCAGTGATGTTGCTAACACTATGGCTAACACCTTGATTAGATTTGCATTCGTAGATCCGCGAGGAAGTTCTGTGGTGTGACTCATGAGGTGAGCTGTTTTGAGATTCAAGTCTGGCTGGATTACCATAATTCAGTACTGTCTAGTGACTAGGCAAGGTCGCATTGGCTACCTAGAGATGCAACAAACATCCACAGCGATTTATGAGATTAATGTGGCTGTATTTCTTAATCTGTATCAAGATTCTGAAGTTTTACAAATATGTTAATTCGAATGTCTACGAAAGATGACCAGGTCGTGGAACTGGCGTAAATACTATCCGACGATTCGGATGCGTTTCAGGATTTATCCCCCGAGTAAGATACGGTTCCACTGAAAAAAAGACCTATTAATGATATGTCCTATTAATTTGGCTTGTTTAACACGTTTGTGTACTCCACATAAATGTAATGTATTGTCAAATGAATGTAGTATTGACTAGTTTGCTACTCTTGGGTCTACACTATTACCAGGCTTCACGGTGCATTGCTGCAGCAACCGCAAGAGGAAGGATAGCGCTACGATCCAATGGAATGTGCAGTACCGTATCTTGTATTCTCGGTGAAAGGATTTCAAGTCCAGACAGTCCGGTTCACAGACCTCTGTTCCTCAGTTTCGTTCCTCTATCCGCTTGTTTAACATCTAGTTCCTCTCATATTTCTTCAGGGTATAACACAGTATAAAATTCCATATTTCCGTTTGGCGTGGTAACATATCAGTTTCTGTCACAGAAACTACAAATTTCCAACTTCCTTTGCTTCTTGGAGGGAATAAAATATGTCAACACACAATGGCTTTTAATTTTTATAGTGGATATTTATCCGGTTTCTGTTTTATCATCGTGGAGAATTTCCATCCTTGACCACTGAACTCTAATCCTCTTCTTTGTTCTGCGTGCCTTAATTTTTCAGTTTATGTAAATAATACGCTTTTTTTGGTTATGCTTTAATGTTATAGCATTACGTTTCAGTTTTATTTTAATGTTAGCCAAATGTATATATTTTTAAATTTACATTGTATGCTTATAAACGGAAAAATTTTAATTAAACTTGAATTTAGGGACATTTTTGTGCATACTGCAAGTCATAATCGTATAAGACATTGGAAACAACACAACTGTAGCCTATAGGCTAAATAAAAATGTTTTTGCCAAGTACACTGTTAGAATTTACAACTTATCGTAAGTTAAGATTGATTTATCAACTTAAAATTTAACTAAACCACAATCTAAGACAAATGTTGGCTCCATCGCGCCCATTCCATCTTTATTTATTTTATTGCCACTCAACACACACTCGAGTTTGAAACAAGTCCACAAACAGACTCTTGTCTATGACGTAGGCTCTGATAAGATTGTGACCTTGACTGTTGAAGTTGCAACAAAATATTCGTTCAAGATAGCTGCTTGGTGATAAACTCTGAAACCCGTGAAAAACTTCGCTTCCATGTATTATTATAAATATCTGAGAACTTTTGTAAACTGATGGAGAGCAAAGCCTTTAGAATCTGTATTTTTACACATTGGGGGCTACACATTGGTTTATGTTATCTATATACCAAGTCAGCATGTGTTCACTCACTTTTTGGGTTAGCAATCAGGCAAATTTTACTCGGCGGGCATACTTGTGAGAACTTTTGCCTGATCTCGTTGATTCTCGAGCACGTTATGGACAAAATTTCAGCTCCTTTAAATACCTTAGTGCCTAATTAAACGTTAGGTTATGTTAGACAGACATACATAACTGCTTGGTCGTTTTTTATTGTAATCCATTATGTTTCCAACTCTCCCTACTTGCCTGAAAAGGTTGTCTGATGTGTAGTTACAAATGTGCAGCAAATGTATTTGGAGATCAGTAGATCCTTTGTTGATCTTTACTTACAATTAAGATTGCTATATAGTTCGCGACCAGCCATCATACTTGCAACTTAAAAGTTAAAACATTCTAGGTGTCTGAGTGGTAGTAGCATCGACGTATAATGACTATTACTGGATACTGGTCGATACTGGACTGGATACTGGTCGATACTGGACTTGATATGGTCGATACTGGAGTGGATATGGTCGATACTGGACTGGATATGGTCGATACTGGACTGGATATGGTCGATACTGGACTGGATATGGTCGATACTGGACTAGATACTGGTCGATACTGGACTTGATATGGTCGATACTGGACTGGATATGGTCGATACTGGACTGGATACTGGTCGATACTGGACTTGATATGGTCGATACTGGACTGGATACGGTCGATACTGGACTGGATATGGTCGATACTGGACCCAGATGATATTTATTTGTCATTACTTGGACAATCAATTAATTATGATACCGAACAAAATGTTATCGTGGGATAGACCATGGTTTGGACCGATTAAAAATCTAAAATTGGCAATGACAATGATAAAAACGATTAGAAAATAAAAACAGCCCTTTTAATTCAGTAGACGAATACATTTACTCAATTATCACACTGTTAGTACAGTATATGTCTACAAATACAGTAATCTGAACTGAAAAAGTGAACTGTGTGTCTGAGTTATGTGAGGACAGGTGCGTCGTAGATTTCCATGTCTCGCACGTTTTTTGTTTTGGCATTGAACTTTTGCCAACACACCTCGCGTGGCATCTCTATTCTCTACTGTCCGGTTAAATGTGGATGGCCACGTAATGACGTAAACATTGTATTTCTGGCGATCAGCTGTTAACCTCCAAGATGTTTAGAACGGTACACTGAAATAATTTGATCTGCAGCTAAAGCTTATTCGGCTAAACTAGGAAACATGAGGTGTTTCAAATGCGTAGTTTTCAGAAGATTTCCGTATTTCTTGAGCATTTCCTTTGAGAAAATCATTTTGGATTTACAAAAAAATTTTGACACGAGAAAACACTTTAATCTTGGCTAAACAACGGTACCTAACGTGCAACTTGTGTAAATCCTTCCTTAGCCGCCATAGTATTATTAATTCTTCAAAATACTTTGAGTAAAATTGAACTAATCGTACAGCTTATCAATTACAGCCAAGATAAACAGTTACATAAGTTACAAAACAATTGCATAACCGAAATCCGCAAACCGCCGACAGGGTCGGGGCCTTGAGGCGAGACTAATCCAGGAATGGAACCAGTTACAAGGTTGTCACAGGTAACGTACCTGTTACTTAGACCCGGTAACAGGTTACCTGCCTTTGTGAGGCTCAAGGCCTTGTCACCTTGGACTTCTTTGTGTGTGAATTACATAATGGATCGTTGTTTAAAATCTCGCTTAAACGGCGTTACACAAGGGCGTACTCTCGGGCTAAACTTTTAATTGTTAAATCACAGGCTATAATCCTTGATTGACGCTTTGCAGTTTAACAAGTGCTAACAGTTTAATGACGAGAATAGACTAGGTATGGCCTTGACGTCCCTATTTGTTAACTTGTATTCTTACTCCCACTTCCTGTTGTAGTGCGTAATAAGGATAGCTGACATATTAGATAATACTTTAATTTCACGATTTACTAACACTCATGTACTATTTATTTGGTTGAGTAATGTAATTGTAGAGAGTGACCAAATCTTTTTATAGGTATATCGTATTTTCTCAGCTGTAAAATGTGTCCAGCAGTATTTTATTTTATTGTGTGTTTACTGCGCCGATGGCATTTTCTTGCGTTTTGAAATTGAGCGGCCCAAGCCCTGGTCTGGTGACAATCCAACGTTGACGTTTTTGTTATATAGCAACGAGGCATTACAAATGGCAACTGGGTCTGGAGCGATATAATACGCTCCCAAACTGGCCAATTAATTGTCAATTTAAAATCATGTTTGCCCTGGACCCAGAGGAATTAATTTATTAATAACTATCGAAGATCAAAGAGGATACACCAAAATCGTAAACTGATAACAAACATTTAAAATTACTGTGTTTAGAATAGTATTTTTCGAATGTTTGAAAAATTGTGAATAATCTCTTTGCGTGCATAAAAAATGCTTAATTTTTGATTGGCGAAATTGGTGAAACACTTTCGCCAAGCAATGCCAAACCACCAGATACTGAAAAACTAGACAGTGGAATGGATAGCAAAGGACCATATGTGCAGGTGAGGAGGATGTTATAGTTCCGTCGACCTCAAGAGTCTCCTGTATCCCCGTGTAACCTTTCTCTCACATTCCCACGGGGATCCACAGTTTGATGAGTCCAAGACAATGACCTCTAGAATCATGAGAATAAACCGTTACCTTACAACTCGCCACATTGTCAAGTCTTTCACTTTGAGTAGCTGCCTGACATTGTCGGATCTTTGACATGTTTGTCATGCTGCAAATATATTGCTCTTTGACAATACTTTCTTCCACTTTGAGAATCTCTGACGGGCTTGTAACAGTTTGACGTTTCTGCTTCTTTTGGCTGTGTCCAAACCTTTATTTTGAGTAGTTTTCAGATTTCTTCGTCGAACATGATTCTGAAATAATTTATCATTAAACCTTATTTGATTTAGATGTGTCTTTTAGACCATTACTCGTTACTTTGACTCGTTTTCTTTTAGTGCAATGAATAGCGGTCGGTGCTCACCGTGCGTCACCAACGACGAAATACTCACAATTTTTTAATTCATTTTTTGAAACTTAAAGTGGACAGTTTAAATGTAAAGGTTTTACGTAATAGGAATTGTGTAGGTTAATTCTTTCAACTACTACTTCTGCATAGAAAATACATTATTTTTCATATTGATTTTTTCCCTTCATTCCTTGTCTATGAACATTCAATCTTCTAACATTATCGTAATATGCACTGTATTATTTGTTATTCAAAATTTGCAAACTCCTTTTTTCAGCACGTTGAATATTTATTTACAATGATTCTTTGTGTTACAGGTAAATACTTCGTTTGGCTGCTGTTTCTGTGAGTAGCCTACACTTGTTTGTGTCATAAGAAATTAATTGTTGATACGTTACACTACAAAATGGCAGTATGGCAGTAGTCCTCTGTGTGTAATTTTTAATTGTCACGTTCGGGTTCCTTATTTTGGCGTGCCGTGTTAACCACAAAGTCACAATATTTCCACTACAGTCTGTACCCTTTGTATCACCTCGATGTGAGTCATACAATCAGCTGTTTGTCATCACCTTATCACCTGGCCAGGTGACAACGCTGCTTTGTCTAGGAGCTAACGAGTTCGATCTGTTCGATTAGGAAATGAGTTGTTCAATGAATCAGATGATAAGTGGATCTAAGGTTTTTAAGTTTTGTAAGATTAGGATATTAGTATGGTTAATCTGCTTTGGAATACATTTTCATGTTTAAAATCTAGTAAGTCAATGCCATCAGATAATTAAATGAAGTCCTCATTTTCGTAAACCACGAAAAAATCATTCATTTAGACGCAACTTTTATCACGATAAGAATTATCATAGTCGAATTTAGCACAAAAATAAAATGTTTATACCATTACACTTTGTCCCAAAATGTTGGCACTAAACCAACTACGACAATTTTCCAGACATCGTTTGTAACGATAAAATATCCCTTAGTGTTAAAAGTGTGATAGAATCCATTGTTCCGCTTTTACTACTTTTTCTGTTCAGTAATATTTTACTGTATTGACATATACAAAATGAACATGAAATCAAAGCATATGAAAACTTTGAAACCTAGAAACACGAAATTTGAAATTCGCCATTTGTTTAACGCGTTGATTAGGAATGTTGAGCGTTTGAACGAGATTAAAATTCAATATTGCTGTATCTTTGAGAAGTTTCAATATCCTAGTGTCATATAATATTTGTGGACATTAACTAAATCAGCTATTTGCGAAACTGATCCTCCTGGTTTCGTTATAAGGTTGTCTCCTCGATAGAGAAGTATAAAAGTTGTTCGATTGTAAAAATAAATACCTCAGGGCTTTGGCTTATTCGAAATAACATTGTCACTAACGTTACGCTCAACGGAAAATGTGATCACATCTGACGATGGAAAATTGATTTCCCGATTACCAATAAGTGACAACCTCCCTTGTACTCAGTCGGGTAGGTTTGACATTGTTATTTATAGAACGAGTAATTTAACCCTGTAATACATACAATACTCGCCCTTGCTTGGTTACTCGAGTTGCTTAATTATTCATCCTAAATTACTCTTGTAATTACGTTATCGAGTAACACAGGTAGTTACACTTCAGACTGTTGTATTACAAGGTTTGTAATTTGACACTTGTAATATTCATGTTGTGAGTAAGTGGTCTTCGTCCCGTGTATTAAGCCACGGAATGAGTGAGTTGAAATGAGTTAGTGATAATGAACTTAAAATTTGATACAAATAAGCTAAATCCAAAATTATAGCTTTAAGCCCAAGATCAATGAAAAGCTTTGCATGTTTGCTTTTTCGTGTGATTCAAGTGTTTATAATCTTTATATGTCTTGGGACAGTCATAAAGTAAACAAAAAATAATGATACATTCAATTCCAAGTAAACTTAATCTCAATCCTCTATGATTCAACAATCTTTTTCTACGTCACGTAAATGTTATTAAAACGGAGTTTGCAGGGTTTTAGTCAATATTTTGATAACAATAAATTTGTTCAGTTATGATCATAGATAACTAATTAGCCTACTTTTTATAATATTAAACTATCAACATGTATATTTCAACGCGTGTAGTTTGTTGCAACAAATTGTATAATTAATTTGTTAAAAAATTGTGGTCGATTTAACGCTTTAAGTATATTATTTGAACGCCCAGAATAATGTTACAAAATGTCTGCAACGATTTCCAAAACCCATTAAACCCAAATATTTGTTTGCGGGTACCGGTAGTCACAACAACTGAATGCAGCTTGTATGCAACTAAACACCTTACTTTCATACCTTGGACTTATTTAATAAATAACTACTCGCAATTGAAATGTTAGTCATCGGTTAAGTTTAAGTTAATTGTTCAAGTCGAAGCACTCGATGGTTAACTAAATCGTTATAATCTATATTTTGTCACATTGTCACATCTCATATACACAAAATTATCCGTGTACTTAATTGTTTTCATTAATTTGCACTACACATATTTGAATTGTATTCCTTCTACTGTTTTGTCTTTATCAAACTTTCTTTAGTTACAAAATATACCCCTGACTAGCTTCGTGGTGTCATTTTTTCATTCAGAGGTATATTTATTGAATGTATGAAACTACAAAGCCTGTTTAGTGACTTTTCTAGGTCACTAGCTGTCAATGGCCCAATACTGCGTAGTGACTAGTGATACTGTAGTGACCTTCCTAGACAAGTCTCTGTTGTGATCACATCATGTCTGATAGAAGGACTAGGTAATGTGACGTGATAGTGGCGTTTATGTTTCTAATTTGCCCTCAGAGGTTGTTATAGAACAGTATGTGTCCTAGTCATAAATACGTCATGGGAGACACAAAACAGCCCAGGTGTTAGGTAATGTGAAATAAGTGCCTGTCTACCTAAGTTGTAGTTTTGCATAGTTTTTTAGTGACAAATGGATTAAAATTTAAATTCAGTATTCATATATCCTATTGGGTGGTTTTATTTCCTCGTCTTCATGGCCAATAAAGAAACAGATTAATATTGGAAATGGTTTCAACACACTCCAGTAGCCTGTAGTTTGTGTTTTTAATCATGTTAATAGTTAGCAGTTATCATGTTAGCAGTTAGTTTTGACTGACGTGTATAGAATATAGTTTACTTAGTAAATTATTCATACAGTAATAATAAAAACTATCGATATCAAGCATGACTCACTGACGAATTCAAACATTTATATATACTTACAAACATTTTTGTAAGATTGTATACTCGTTGAGTAATCTTCAAATCTTCTGGCTGCTCATTTTTAGATTTCTTTAAACTCATTCTTATTTCTCATTTAATTTAATTATACAGTACAGTTGGTTTCGGAGACTTTTACCGAAATGTAAAATTTAAAATTACAGTACATGGTTTCGAGGTGAAATACATAAGATGAAATAAAATTTTGTTTTTGAGAGTGAAATTTCTTAGTTTACGTTAAAAACTATGAATCAAACATAAAAGTGTTTATCAATTTCAAATCTCAAAAGTACATAAAATACACAATTAGTATCAAAACACTGTACTAATGAATAATTAGTGTACATGCTGTGTTTGATTTTTTTTCGCAAGTTTATTTTGATGAGAAGTTTGTATTTTTTACGGATATATTTCTTCGGAAAGCTGAAATACACTAGTGACGTAGTAGACTGACTGAGACGAGCCACGTGACCCTTCATCACGTGTTCATCTCTCGTGCGTTTGTAGCGTTTGTAGGCAAAACAAAACATCACCCAACCCTCTCTCCCCCTCTCCTATACTGTCGTCGCTTTCTTCAGGAAATAGCGTAAACCGTGTGTTTTATGGATGATCTTGGTGGAAAATAAGGTCAAGACACGTATCGTGCGGACAGTTTAGTTTTAACAGAAAATATTGAAAAATATGGAAAACATTGCCACATTTCTTTGAAATCAAATCAAATCAAATCAAATCGTTTATTAAGCCAGAATTAACAAAATATTATACAATTTGTATTGGCTAAGTCATCATTACAACTATTTACAGAGGTCTTATGCAGAAACATACAGACTTAAGGGAAAACATTGACTGTTGTGTCAGATTTTAATAGAAATTTATGTATTTTGTGGACGGGTTTGCCGAGATTCAAACCCATTTCTATGAAGATTTAGACAGTCAACTGTGTAAGCCAAGTTGTTTATAAAACATTTAGCCGAGAGCTATGTAAAATAATGCCTTACTCAGAGATTTAGAACAAATATGCTACAGACCATGTCTTATGTCTTTTATGATTTTATGAACCATTTTGACAGAAAATTGTACACTTTTTCGTTTATGAACCATAAATAGCATGGCATTCGTGAAAGTCTTGAGAGAAAATAGTATAAACCTACCATGTCTTTTACAAACGATTTTTCAGAAGATTTTTACAGAAAATTATGGATGCTGCGGGGTTAAAGAACTCTTTTGGGCGACAATAAAACCAAACCTTACATGACTTTGACAGAAAATAGTTTAAACACGTAGTACCATGTTTGTATAGTGAAACCACGTTCTTAGGAACTTGCTTCGATTAAACTATTTGAATCTACGTGTTTTGGGGGATTTCGGTGAAAAATGTAACCGAACTTTGATGTAGACTTATCACGTATTTACTGTGTGAGTTGTTCTTGTCACAAATTCTGATGTCGTATTAAATAACTACAGCCTAGTTTACTTTTATCAATCCAAAGTCAGTCGTCACCCTCTCCATGTTACATTGTCGACAATAACACATTGATCGCGGTGCTGAGCTGCTTGTTGACTTCACTCTCGTGTTACTGTATTGTTATTTACCTGTGACCTTCAGTTTGACCCCTAGATAACGTATCACAGCAGTCGACCGTTTATTGGTCAAGGTTTCCCACCATCTGTTGTCATTGTTTGTTTGGAGGTAAACTAGAAGAGTATGGCAATATTGGTTTTACGTTGGGGAACTACCACTCAGTGAAGCGATTTTCGGGACGAATTGTACACTTGTGAAATAAGTATGG
Organism: Macrosteles quadrilineatus; assembly: GCF_028750875.1. Lineage (NCBI taxonomy): Eukaryota > Metazoa > Arthropoda > Insecta > Hemiptera > Cicadellidae > Macrosteles > Macrosteles quadrilineatus. The sequence goes on from NW_026542602.1 coordinate 12,360,324, forward strand.
GACACGTATTTTTCATTCTACTTAATATTGCACACCACAAATTAAATCTATAAAATTGGAAATATTAAAAAGCCCGACTAAACGTACAAACATTGTATGTACCTGGAACACAACTTGGCACGTAAGACGACAGCACGTTTGGACACAGATAAATTTAGAAGAAAACGTGTTTGTGGGTTTCATTGTACAATTTATTGAAAAAATTTTAAAATACATGTATAAGACACATTACTTAGAGTAGAATAATAATTTTAGAAAGTACCATGTTTAGGCGCAAATAACTTTTTAAACATTAAGTAATAAAAGTAGATACTCTTTTTACAAAGTGGGTTGTTTAGAGGCGAATACAATTGGAGACGATATATTTAAGGACAAATTACATAAGGTGAAAAGCACGTTTAGAAGCAGGATTAACAAAAGGGTTTCAGTTTATAAAATTGAGAGCACAAAGTATGTTGGGATATATTATGAACTCAAAATGCGGTATTTTGGTGACAGATTCGTTGATTGACATGTATGAGGGCAGACAAGTCTAGAAAACTGTTTAAGGACGTATAATTTTCGAAGATAACAATGTCAGGGCTTAGGACTTTAGGAGGAAACATTTTAGAGAAAGAACATCCAGGATATTTACGCTTTATAAATAAATAAAAACACATATTAAAGGCAAGATAAATTCAAAAGACAATATAGTCATAAGAGGACATATATTTAATGCCAGATAAATTTAAAATGCAATATGTTTAAGGGCAGACTAATTTAGAAGAAGAAGAAGACCTGTGTAAAGGATACAAGTAGGCCTACATTTATTTAGAATAGAAAGTTAGGAAAGAACAGATACTCTTGGAATTCGATATATTTTTTACAGATACATTTAGATTCTGCAATCTAAAAGTTTTAGGGTTAGAAACATTTAAGCATCTAGATGCTTGTCACTAATTTGTTCCGACACAAAACCTTTATTGACTGGGCTACATTTTAGAAGAACGCGTTTGTTACGGGTGGATACATTTAGAAAATAACTGTTTTTGGGACAGATTAACTTAGGAAAGCACACGTTTAAGGACAGATACATTTATAGTATACAACAAGTTTAAGGCCAGATGTTTAAGGGCAGCTCAATACTTGCCCAGCAGGCGTCGGGACGTATGTGACGCCAGGCGCCGTCTGTTGTATTCTACGCCGTGGAGAATTGTTTTACACCCCTACCTCCCCACTAGGAAGAGCACACACATTACCAGGGGGGCGTTTATTACACGTTCTAAGTAAGTATAGTTAGACACAAAAATATAATAAGGCGAATTAGTGCAGTATGTCGAAATACATTGCACGAGCTAAATTTGTTGTGCAGTACAGGATTTTTAAAACTGTACAATATGTTTTCCTTGCTTGTACAAAAATGAACTTGAAATGAGTTGTTTTAGTACAACAGGTATTTTTCTAAATAGTTGACAGTTTGTTAAGCTGTGAATTCTTTTAGAATATTTTCGAAAATTTATGAGATATAAAAATATACAATAGATATTTTCTCAATATCTTATTAGTTGTCAAATCTTTCTTTTTTTCCTTCATTACTGTTGTAATGAAAAATATAAGCAATCCTAACAGTTCCTTGTTAGGAAGGGTCTCTTCCGAGAAAGGTTCTCTGGAATCGAGAATAATTTACTCTACGTACGGGATATTTCGTTCCTTTTCATCCCAATATCTCGCCATTTTGAAATCAGTCGACTGGTATTTGTGTATTTGTAGTATTGTAATATTTGTGTTCTGGCAATGTAATTTAATATTACATCGAGCCATTGCGTAGCCATCTTCTGTAAATATTTTAAGTTATAGCAAGGGATATATTGCAGTTTTATTTTCGAATGTTAAATTTACAGAGAACATTTTGGAGAAAACTCTCTTGATTTGATGTCGTCGTAAGTCACATCATTATACAGAAGTTTTTAAGAAAGGCTTTGACATTTCAAGATAATAACGTTAACCTTTTGTTTCTTCGTCAAGCTAGGTTTTTGCCTTCACTGCGGGACTTTCCTCGTATTTCTTTTCATTACATTAGGTACTATATATCTTATGTAATTTTCAGCGGTCTTTTACGCAAAAACGGAATTTAGGTATTCCGTCTCAGCATCATTATTTATGAATGAACGTCATTTTATGTAAAACGTCATTGTCTACGAATAAGTAAATAAATAACACATTAAAATTTACTGCGAAATCTACATGAGCTGAAGTACTATACTATAAACTTACCGCATAGTGTGTGTGAGTGTTTCTTTATGAAAAAATCCACCGAGCAGGTTTTTCTGCAGAATGGTATAATGTAAACAATCGTTAAGTTATGTTATTTTTTTTATCTTAATCTTAATACCCATCAGTAAGGACTTTGCTCTACTATGTGTTTACATAATATTAATATTGTTAACTTATAACCTTACTCTTGGAGGAGTACCTTCAGTTACGGTACCTACCAGGTAGGTATAATATTGCAGGCTGATATATACGCCTGCAATATTCATTCCCTGACCTTGGCTCATCCGAGTTGTGACGGTGACCTCCTCCACAACAAGAGCCTCCGTGGCGCAATTGGCTAGCGCGTTCGGCTGTTAACCGAAAGGTTGGTGGTTCGAGCCCACCCGGGGGCGTAAACTTTTGATGGACCTATATTATTTGAAATTATCTTATCAGCTGTAGATAGTTTGTATGCGTGTTGTAATGGTTATTGAAAAAATGATATGTCACTAAATTTTTATTTGATTGAAGACACAGCATTTAATTATAGTCCAATCTACAAGTATTGAAATTTAAATATTTACTAGAGGACCCATACTGCTCCGCAGCAATTAAATATAATATCTGATAAATAATCAAATTTATGATTTTTTATTGCCGAACAAGTTGAAATAACTTTAAAAAATGTTGCATAAAAACACGAATATATCAATGTTAACATCTAGATAACAATGTTAACTACATACTGTATTACATTTTAAAATACTTTATTAAATGGATGAAATGGATTATTAAATGGCTTTGGATAAAATATAATTAATGGGTACCAAATTCATAGTCTGTGAATAAATACATATCTACCAAATCTACTTCATATAATTTTCAATAGACAGCTGTGGGGTTATGTCCATTCTCATTATAGGAAACCTAAACTGACAGATAAACATTCTGCCATAAGAAGCTCGGGGAATCTTGTTGTCCAAAGTTCCAGTCATAACATCAACTCTAAGCACAACTCTACTATCCAGTTTTGATCCAAGTCAGTTTATCGGTAGAACTCACTATACTAAAAATGTTCTTAGATTCTGCAGAAACCCACTTGTCAAACCTTATATTTTGAACCGTATAATTACATTATTTACTCCGCAATAAAAATGCATAGTTGATCATAAAAAAGCGATTATACTGTGTCGATAGTATTTTTTAACATAGAGGATACGCGTCCGGTAACCGGACGTGGATAAGGCGTACGGCAATGACGTCATGGGGTTGCGGGAGCCTGGAACGCCTTTATTACAACAATACCATCACCAGCTATCGGTAGTCGTGGTGTAGTGGATAAGGTGTTCGGCTGATATGCAAGAGGTCCAGGGTTCGAGTCCCATTGGTGACACAACTTTTTGTCGAAGATTTTGCATTGAATACAATTTATTCTTAACTGTACATCTTTAATTAGAATTTTTGGCATTTATAATTTTTTAATAGAGAAAGAATTTAACCTTAATTCGATTTTTTCATTATCAGCAAGTTTGGTTGGTTAGGTTAGGTTATGACAGTAATTGCCGGACGTCTAATCCACGTCTGGTTACCGGACGTGTATCCTCTGCCATTTTTTAATTAAGTCCTCATCGAAATTATCAATCCGACCGGCTTATCATCACACTACTTTATAACTACTGTACTACCATATCAGTTTAGCGGATGATTCCCATAGTGGCGTAGTGTGTTGTTTGCAGTAGTTCCTCCCCACTTACTGTCACTAATCAGAGTTAACTATCACCAATTTAATGACAAGCCACGGTTATCACTCAATCTATTAGGTTAGTGACGTGGAAGATTCCCTCAGCGTGTTTAAATAGTTCCCTATAACTCTTATCACTAATCAGAGTTAGGCCGTAACTATCAAATCAACAAGTTAACGACAAGCTATCTATCACGCAATCATCAGTTTAGTGACGTGGAAGATTCACTCAGCGTGTTTAAATACTGTAGTTCAGTTCCTATAACTCTTATCACCAATCAGAGTTAATTATCACCTATCTCAAAATCTATATATCACGCAATCTATCACGTTATCGGTGAAGCGGAGGATTCTCGAGTGACCTCTCCGATAAGAGAAAGGTCACCGACCGCTATCATCCTTATCACTCCGCGGCGGAAACAGTGACGCGGCCTCAAAATGTGGTCCAGCTTTGTTTTCTTCCGGTAGAATCCCGCTATCCTTGTTTTGGTTGTAAAAAGCGATATTTTAATCTTTATTTATAACTAAACCTGTTTAGATAATTACAATCTAAGAGGTATATTATATTTGTGCGTTGGTTGGGAAATTTTAATTGTTAAGAACGGATTGAATACCTGATATATGGCAATCCAAATTACAGACGCAACTATATATATATATATATGAATTTGAACGGAGGGAGTGGGTTTTTGGGCTCTGGGGACCACAAAACAGAAAAGTGAATCCATCCCTGGCCTAGGTCCGTGTAGTCCTATTCCGCCCGAGTTTTATTTCGCCCGGAGCCTAATTACTCCCAATTCGCCCGCGGTCCCAGATTAACCCCTATAATCCTCAGCTCTACCTGCGTCAGGAGTCCTATTCCATCCACGGTGGCGAAGCTCCGCCTCCTAGGACCCTACCCACCCCCAGCTATGTAAAAGCCCTCCCCTACCCATCACCCCTACCACTTTATAATCTGAAACTTTTCTTTGGGTTGAAACGCTTCAACAGTAATCTATATTGATAAATGCTTACGACATAACAGATTAATAAAATTGACTGCCCATGAACTGTTAGTTACTGTACGTTAACTGTATGTTTCTGTACGGCAAACAGAAACATATGATAACACTGCAATCCAAGACATGGCCAAACAAAGGCCACTAGTTAGCTGCTTCTCAAACTCAAAGGTGTGCAGTTGGGTATTTAACATTAAATACCCAACTGCACACCTTAGAGTTTTCTTTATTATACAATGTAAATAATTCACCTATTGGGTCTGATGATGATTGGAGTGTCGAATCAAACTCGATCACCATTTGCCATCTTTTATGTATATTTATCGTCTGGTGAGATAACAGTATAAGAGCACAAATATATGTTTTAAGTGTTATTAGACGTTTTTTTACTTTTCGTATACAATGTAATATAGTAGTTTACGCAAGGAATACATTAAGATAGTGTCGTTTACTCTATTGACGCGAATTGCATACACTACTTTACCTACGACAATATTTTAATTACTTATATCACTATTCATAACTCCTAAGAGAGGTTACGTTTTCGTTTAATTTATAAAATCTCATTCCCACTGACAGTGATGCAACGAACCATTGTACCAATGCTGCTTTGTAAATAAACAATGCTGTTAAGGGAATCTTTTTAATTCTAAGAAGGGGTATATGTCTTAAATAAAGCCATATAAAAAACTTTTAAGTAAAGATCCATAACTTATTTTTACATTTTTCAGATTTGATTTTGTTATGCATAAAATTAAAGCCGAACATTTAATAAGTAATTTTAGATAAAAAGAAAATTGGTGACGTATTAACCAATGGGTATGTTTTCATTAAACTTGGCAATTATTGTTCATTTAACACTAAGCTATCTCCATTTGAATATAAACAAAAAACACACCTCATTACCTTCCGTGTAGCAGCAAACCTAAAGGCTACTCATTAAATTAATATTATTTAAATTGTAAATACATTTAACAATTTTAAGGGAAATATTTTAATAGAAAGCCAGCAAGGCAAACTAACTCTTTGTATGTCAGTTGATATTATGTAAAGTTGACTTGGCTAATGCTAAGTCTGTAGGCTTGCGGCAGCGGCGGATATTTATTTTATCCTTTAGTGTTTAGTTTTTAATTATTTATTTATTCTACCAATGGTATCACAATTTTTACATTCAAAAATAAATTAAATAGGTTAAATCGCTGCCGTTTAGTGAGTACAGTACTAGTACTTAGGTGTGCTGATACAGGGAAGAGTTCTTTAGTGTATAGTTTTGAAAGCTTATTAGTATAAATAAAATATGAATTGGGAAATTTCACACAACAATATGCAATAATAAGCTACTAACAGTAATCCTGTAAACATCATACAGTAACTAATTGTCCTTCTGTTTCCACTAAACTCTACCACTTAAATCAACCAGAGTCCACTATGTTAAAATGAATGAACCTGACACATGTTGTGTAAAATATTAAATTACTATTTTCATTACACTGTCTCAAAAACACCTGTCTTACGGATCGTTTTAGTACCTAAAGATAGCTTTTTGCGGACTAGTCCGTAAAATCATATGGTTATGTCAATGCTTATCTCAAAAACAAAAACAAACAGCTGTTCTGATCCTTTTAAATGCTTTAACAATTCATAAACAAACTTTATTTGTTTCTTATATAACCTCTCGTGGAAAAATGCGAAACTCTGCTATTTCTCCCCTGTTATTTCGCACGGACAACGCTTGGACATTCCAAGTCAACATCCCTCGCGCTTCATTCACATCCTGTCTGGTTATTTATAAGAAAATATTGTCGTAGGTAAAGAGTGTACGCAACTCGCGTAAAAAGAGTAAACTACACTATCTTAACGCATTCCTTGCTTATACTACTATATTACATTGTATATGAAAAGTAAAAAAAAGATAATCTAATAACACTTAAAACTTTTGTGCTCTCATACTGTTATCTCACCAGACGATAAATTTACATAAAAGATGGCAAATGGTGATAGAGTTCGATTCGACACTCCAATCATCATCAAACCCAATAGGTGAATTATTTACATTGTAGAATAAAGATAACTCAAAGGTGTGCAGTTGGGTATTTAACACTAGAAGCAGCTAACTAGTGACCTTTGTTTGGATTGCAGTGTTATCGTATAGTCCAGGCGCTAAACGGGTTGAGTATGCACTGAAAGTCTGACAAAATTTGACTTTTGATTATTGTTTGGGACATCTAGTAGATGAACAAAATCGATGATGTCGCATTTCTAGGGTGGTCACAACTCGGGGGGGAGGGGGGGAAGTTGCGCGGGTCATCGGTTTACGTTTCCGCGTCTAACTCACAAACGGTTAATGATAGAAAGGTGAATTAAGCGTCTATCTACGCCTAAATATATTGTCTTTTAAAAAGGTTATTACAACCTTTCTTCTATCTCTTATACTTTAGGCGCTAATCAACATTTATTGCAAAAAATAAAATTTAAAAATACTTAAAAATGAAATATCGGAAATATTGCGCTTGTTTAGGGCATGTTAAAACTATTTATGGTTAGAAAAACTAACAAGTAGTACAACAACACCAAGTTTAAAGAAATCCGTGCAAAAACAACAGAGCTACGTTGATTTCAGTAAGAGTAAACGTGGAAAATTCGTAGTAGTACCGAGGCGCGCATGGACGGTACGTAGCCCACAGTCGATATAGGTTTGATGTTGTATGTAACTATGGGAAAGCTGAATTTTTCTATGCTGTTAGACCATGTTGAGATGAGCATTTTCCCAAAAGTCCCCACTCCTACCCCTTTGTGCTTTCCTCTACCCCCCCCCTTTTAGATAAATTTACAGTCTCTTAGAAATTAAGCTATAACTTTAAAACGGGTAAGGATAATAACGCAATCTTTTATTAATCATTTTGCGTTACGATATTCTACAGAAGGTGTTTACCATGGTATCCTAAATATTCATAGTTAAAAAATATCATAAACATAAAAAAATATTGTTTACGGATTAATTTATGAAACTTTTCTTTGTAGTCATTTTGCGTTACGATAATCTAAAAAAAGAATTATTAGATGAATAAATGATGAAGAAGAAAGATGATGAAGAAGAACCTGTAGCTCATAAACGAGTAAGTTGAGGGAGAAAGTGCAAAGAATAAATAATTCACATATAAGTCCTCGTTCAAAAAAATATATAAAATACGTTAAAAAATACTGATTTTGTTGTTTTAAAAATGGCCACCATTTTCAAAAATGCTAGCTTACTTTGATATTGGAACAATTTATTTTATGGTTTTTTTTAAATGTAGATGTGATTTGAAAACTTGTTTAATCTTTGTATTTCCGCTCTTAAACTTACGTTTATGAGCTGTGAGGATGCAGGATGTACTCACAAACCATTTCTTTTTCGATGTAACTCATAAACAAGTAGCTTTAGAGAAAAATGTCAAGAATAAAAAGGTTTAAAAGTTGTGCGTTTACATTCTAAAACAATCATAAAATACAGGGTATTCCATAGGACTAACAAAGTTGTCAGCCATATTGGAAAATGGCGAACATATTTTTAAAATTCGAAACCACTAAAAAAAATCTTAAAATAAAGGGTAGTGTCCCATAAGAAGTAAACTCTATATCTCATAATAAAAAAGTTATCTATTGGTTCACTTTAGGTGAGACACCCATAAAATGAGGCTCTGGCGTACAGCAGCAAATGCACGATATTCATTCATATGTATCCACTACAGTCTGTATATGTACTGAATGAGCTACATAACGTTAATATAATCTATATAAAGCGGCAAATTCAAATACAAAAACCATAATATACGTAATTTTTTTCATTGTTGCGGTGCACAAAAAAGCCTGAGTCCTGTAAAATCAATATACTGTACTATCTATAACTACTATATGCAAACAAACTGTTAATAACTATGTATCATTTTAAAATGTAAACTATGCACCCCAAATTTTGTATCAAACATTTTGTTGTGCGACCTCGTATAAAACATCTACAAAGAAAAGTTTCATAAATTAATCCGTAAACAATATTTTTTTATGTTTATGATATTTTTTAACTATGAATATTTAGGATACCATGGTAAACACCTTTTGTAGAATATCGTAACGCAAAATGATTAATAAAAGATTGCGTTATTATCCTTACCCGTTTTAAAGTTATAGCTTAATTTCTAAGAGACTGCAAATTTATCTAAAAGGGGGGGGGGGTAGAGGAAAGCACAAAGGGTTAGGAGTGGGGACTTTTGGGAAAATGCTCATCTCAACATGGTCTAACAGCATAGAAAAATTCATCTTTCCCATAGTTACATACAACATCAAACCTATATCGACTGTGGGCTACGTCCATGCGCGCCTCGGTACTACTACGAATTTTCCACGTTTACTCTTACTGAAATCAACGTAGCTCTGTTGTTTTTGCACGGATTTCTTTAAACTTGGTGTTGTTGTACTACTTGTTAGTTTTTCTAACCATAAATAGTTTTAACATGCCCTAAACAAGCGCAATATTTCCGATATTTCATTTTTAAGTATTTTTAAATTTTATTTTTTGCAATAAATGTTGATTAGCGCCTAAAGTATAAGAGATAGAAAAAAAGGTTGTAATAACCTTTTTAAAAGACAATATATTTAGGCGTAGATAGACGCTTAATTCACCTTTCTATCATTAACCGTTTGTGAGTTAGACGCGGAAACGTAAACCGATGACCCGCGCAACTTCCCCCCCTCCCCCCCGAGTTGTGACCACCCTAGAAATGCGACATCATCGATTTTGTTCATCTACTAGATGTCCCCAACAATAATCAAAAGTCAAATTTTGTCAGACTTTCAGTGCATACTCAACCCGTTTAGCGCCTGGACTAGTATGTTTCTGTTTGCCGTTAAACGCAATATTTTAAATAATTAAATTGCTTATTTGCACATTTTGGATAGGAAGACAAACATACAGTAACTAACAGCACATAGGTAGCAAATTTTATTAATCTGTTATGTCGTAAACATGTATCAATATCACTGTTGAAGCGTTTCAACGCAAAGGAAAGTTCCAGATTATAAAGATTTAACATATCTTTACAACGGCTACATCAATACACATGCCTCTTTATATTTTAATGCTTAAAACTTCGTGTTTAAACTTTACATTAATACTATAAAGTAAATTCGCTTGGTTTGTCTGGTTTGTCAAATAAATATTTTAAGCTTAAATAACCGTGTAGTCAGGGGTGGATAACGGGGTGATGGGTAGGGGAGGGCTTTTACATAGTTGGGGGTGGGTGGGGTCCTAGGAGGCGGGGCTTCGCCACCGTGGATGGAATAGGACTCCTGACGCAGGTAGAGCTGAGGATTATAGGGGTTAATCTGGGACCGCGGGCGAATTGGGAGTAATTAGGCTCCGGGCGAAATAAAACTCGGGCGGAATAGGACATAACCGCCTAGGTCTTACCATGAGACCTACGGTAATAGCTTATTCCCTACATGGGAAATTTACTAATTTTCCCTATATGGGAATATCATTAAAACTTAATCTTTGCAAACCTAAATAGTTTTTTACCAACTGTGTGTGACAATGTATTAACAGTTAAATTTTGTTTAGCTCAGGATTTCTGAATGGGTATGACAGACAATTCTGTGTTGCAGAGTAAAATATGACAAATAGTTTTTCAACTACATTTGCAAATTTTAAGTTAAAGTAAACAGAGTTTTCTATCAGTAAGCATAAAGTTAGCTGGAGGATAAAGTAAGCACAATCACTATATCAGGGCATAAATCATCAATAACACATTCAGCCTTAACTCCTTAACTAATCAATCTACTATCCATCTAACCACTGTATTGCAAAATTTGTTCGCAAACATTAAGGCTTTCTTATACTCATATCTTATTCTGAGAAATTTAATGTTGCAAATTGATAAAAATGTAACGCAAAACAAGAGTGATTTCTTCTTCTTTTTTATAATCAGAATTCCAAATTCAAATATATAACTAGATAAATTATGTTAATAAAAATGGTAATTTAATATTCTAATTTGATAGTCTCTTATATTATTCATAAGCTTAATTTTGTGCTGCAAGAAATTACCGCTACCTTTTTTTAGATGCACTAGTTTTTGCTCCTTTAGTGATTTGAGCAAAATATTGAGATGTCCTGAAACATACTTATGGTTAGTACTAAATTAACCAAATTCCAGTCAAAATAAATTAATTATAATTTATAGTTTTTCACCTTGTTACGCTTGAGTTATTTTGATTGTTTCCTGGATGATTATTTTAACAACGTTGTTTCCGACACATTTGGTCTGTTGAGTATGTTAAACTTTCTGACATTATTATAAGTCCTAAAGCCTAATGGTTGGAAGGATATACAATGTGATGTCACTTTGTAGAACATGTTTAATGATTTTTGTCGTCTATTTATTTACAGAACTTAATTCTGTAATGTTAAATTTTGAATTATTGTAATTGTTTAGTAAATTATGTAAAAAATAATGTTCACTGCTGAGAAGGAAGTGAATTCAAATGTCCAACAATCACTGTCTACAAAAAGAATGGAAAATAGATTCTCACTGGTACTTTCTAATTGAAGTACCTTAAGTGCTAAATTCAAGAGCATGAAAGGCAAGCTTGGTGCTAATTTTGCCACCTGTAGTGTCAATCAGATTCTCACCTTCAGCTATTTCACTGCTCTGTTGTCATAGAACAATCTGATTGCAGATTCCCTCTAATCTGCTTCACCTACTTATGTTACAGTATTAGATTCTACTGCTATAATGCATTTTCATTGCAATCAAGGTATTGAGATATTTTAACATAGATATACCTTTCCCATTGAAGTTAAACGCAAGGGTAAAGATATTTTTAGGGTTCCGTTCCCCAGTTGTCGAAGCAAATCACCAAATTCCTACCGTCCTCCTTACCTAGGTACTCATTAAACCCTAATGTTATTTAAATAGATTTAATTGAAAATCAATTCAGACAAATGGAAATTCGCTTAGTCGTCAGGTTTGCTGCGGCGGGGTGTTTACTAATCGTGAAGTAAGAGTTTCACAATAATGATAAATTACTTAAAAGTAACTCATTCAAACTAACTTGTTCAACATTTCTCCCACCCATACATCAAGAGATGGGCAAAGTGGGATGCAAAAGAGGTCAAAATCAAAACCAACAATGGTTGAGGTAGGAATGTACACTGTGAAGCAATAGAGGGTTTGGTTGTCTACAAATATTGACTGTGGTTCACAAATCACAAATCTCAGGGATGTAGATGTAGTAGTATAGAGTGTAGGAGGAGGATCCTTGACACCCATACAGACCACTGACCTTATGTAAATCAGCTGTCACTGATACTTCCTCTGTGACGCTCTTAAGTCAAAGTGGTACCAAGAGGTACCCGATCCAGGACTGTCTTCGGTAGGAGGTTTCAGCCAACAAATTATGCCTACAACAGCGGCTTGACTAGACTTTTGCGGGTTAGTGGAGGGACTGCAGCTTTTGTCGACTTCTACTGTTTGACGACAGTTAGAAGATTCTTCAACCAGCTATATCAGTAGTAGTAGTAGTTCCTATAAAATTCTCTTTGTTCCTCTTGATTTTTGGTGTCACGTTGAATGTTGTTAGAGCCATTTATTGTTGTTGTTACTTATTGTTTGTTATTGTTGTTAGATTTTATTCAGATGATTATAACTTGTTATCTATAAGTATAAAAGAGGATGTTTGTATATATATATATATATTTGGCAGTGATAAACTCAGACACCGCTGAACCAATTGCCACGAAACTTGGTACATACGTGTAGAATTTCATGGAATAGGTTTATACACCATCAATTTCATGATCCGTCCAATCGGCTCCGCCCCAGTGGCTCTGGAGTTTCCCATGTTAACCTTATGAGAAATGGAATTAATGAATCTTAACAGCTGTTTCAATTAAACAAGTTGGTTCTAGTTCTATTGTATGATGTTCAATAGCATTAAGTTACAAGGATTACCAACAGGGTGCAGCAATATTATTTCTTTTTCATTTATGACATTAGCTAATTTGCAACCAAAAGGTGAGTGAGAATAGCGAACGAACTTCAACCTAGAGGCGAGTTAGCGTAGTGAACGAGCTAACCTGAAGGCAAGTGAGCGTAAGGAACGAGCTAACCTGAATTCAAGTGAGCGCAGCGAACGAGCTCCAACCTAAAGGTGAGTGAGCGTAGCGAACGAGCTCCAACCCAAAGGTGAGTGAGCGTAGCGAACGAACTTCAACCAGGACGTGATTGAGCCATGCGAACGAGATCATCTTGAAAATTAAGAAGTTAAACGGGGCAAAGCCCGCGGGTTACAGCTAGTATTTATATATAAATCAGCTCATCCAGATGTTATTTATATCGTTGAGATGTTTTGCTTTTTGTATTTTTTTTTTGTCATGATTTGTATATCATCACAGAGTAAGACATTTTACACTATGGTGCAGGAACATCTACAAAATAAACCCTAATTATTTCAAAGTTAGAGGTTTCTCGTCATTATTCATAAAAATGTTAAACCACTAAACATAAGCATTATAACTTCAACACGTTTTCAATGAACATCATCAAGTCCTAAAGTCTGAAGTTCTAGAATGTTGTTTGGATTAGTTGCTAATGACTGTTTGTATGTTGCAGTGTATGCGAGCCTACGTTGAGTTTGAGATCGGAGAGGGTGCGTATGAGATCTCATGTCCGGACGCTCTCTGTGAGAAGCAAGGAGTCATGTCTCTCAACGAGATAGAACGACTTGTGTCTGAGGAGAACTTCGAGAAACACAAGAGGTTCAGGCTCAACAGAGGTTGGTAGACTTTCACTCCAAAAAGTTTGAATGTGCGTGAGTAAAATAATAAAAATTAAGTATTTAAGATGTTTTTTTGTAAAGATGGCTTACATAGCTATAGTTTGGCCACCTAGAAAGCAACCTGCGCGCTAATGCTAACCAATACTAGAGGAGGTTGCTTTCTAAGCGGCTGAACTATAGTAGAGTCTTTGTTCTTATTGGGTGTTCTTATGATTTTTCTTTCTTCCACAACCAGAACACCCTTAGGTCTTGCCTTATCCAAGAATGCAAGTAATATAGGCAATTACTTACTATCCCTTTACTTTCCAGCAAGTCTGAAGTAATTTTATGGAAAGTACCTCTATAAACAGGGAAAGTACATGGTACATTGTTAACAGCAGTACTGGGCTGGTAACTAGTTCTTTCACTTCTGTTCCTGTCTATAATCTCAGTATTAAGAAAATACATAAACTTAAGAATAATGGTAACCGTTAATAACGTGAAGAAGAAAATCAATTTCTTGGAGCTTGACCATACCTTAAATATTCAAAATTTGCAACATATTTTTATGTGGGTATCCATACTGTAATATAAATTTATCTGAATGTAAGATTAAAACTTTTTCAGGTTCTTCCAATGAGGCCAGTGCTATACAAAATTCGCTTGAATAACTTAAACATTCTGGATCATTGGAAATATATAATTCTAATTGGAAAGTTTAAATCTATTCAGGGGCAAACCAAAATGACCTAAACTGTTAATTTGATTTTGTTTGGTCATGTTTTTTTATAAATATACTCTACCATACATTATTTTAACAAAATGTGAACTTAACCTCCAATTTAAAATTTTTCTGACAACCACTCAGGCACATAGAAGCTGGATTGTTTCCAGCCATTTTGGCGAAAGCAGGAATACTGAAATTATACCGCCGATTTCAGTGAACATTGGATTTCCTTATTGAGTATACCATATTAGATTTTAAAATAAAAACGAGGAAACCATCAATGCAATAGTATTTTATCAACTGGATAGAGCTGTAGGAAAATTTACTAAAATCCCCTTTATCACACTCATATCACTTATTTATATCCATTCATTTTATTTCAATATATTTAATAGATAATACATATCTACTATCTTTTTAATGTTAGGACAATAATGTTTTCGTGTTGCAGAGGTAGAGCTAGACAAGAGCAGGACTTGGTGTCCGAGTGCTGGCTGTGAGACTGTGTGTACTGTGTGCTCTACTGCAGAGAGATGTGTTCCACAGTCAGTCCATTGTCCTACCTGTGAGACAGACTTCTGCAGTAATTGTCGAGCCGCCTGGCACCAGGGTGTGCCGTGCCGGCCAGAGGTAAGAAAAAAATTACCAAAACAAACTAGAATGATTATGTTTTGTAAATGGTTACCCAGTTATCTTTCTTTTTCTTTGAATGAAAGAGATTGGCAGCCTATTTTAGCCATGCATTTATTCTAACTTTTTATATGGGTGTCAAAGGCTTGTGCGTGAAACGTCTGAAGCACACAGCAAAGGGTGTAATCTTTACTGGAATTTTAATTTTACTTCATTTATTTTCTCATTGTTAAGAATTAGAAAATTGAATTATTTATGTTATGTATCCTTTGTTCTTGCAGACTTAGTTGTTTCCTCCTATATTTCATAATGCGAAATATATTATCGGAAAAAACTAACTCTGCAAGGACAAAGGCTACTAGATAAGGTAACTTAAATCCTTCAATGTACTGGAACGCAAACCATAGATATCGCTGGCTTAGATTCATAATCGGTTGCACTACTAACTGAGCCACCGACTCATCTTAAGGTTAATCTTGGCAAGTAGCTTGGAATTTAATTGATTTACATTAGCTACATGTTGATGTTACTATGACTACTTCCTCTTTATCTTTATGTTTAATTTCATTACATTATTGTTTCAACTGTCTCTTAATAACTCATATAAAAGTATAGTAGAACGTGAACAATCCAAATTAATTGGAACTGGAACCCATTTGGACTATCAAATTTTCCTTATTGTCAATATTATTACAGTAGACTCCCTCTTATCTGGATTCCTCGGGGCCAAGGCCAGTCAGGATAACGGTTTTTCTGGTTAAACCGATGCCCACTAAAACTCGTAAAAACGGACCGTTTAACTGCATATTTGACTTAAATTTAGGATAGCATTGTATTTACACACGTGAACACTGGTCTAAAATCTATCTCACGAGAACGGTTGTTTCAGTACCGCCCACTTCCTGCCGATCTAGTCCGGTTAAACCGATGATTTAAATAAATATTTCTGTATATGTATAAAATATCTATGTATAAATGTATATTGTATCAGAATTCTATCTAGCTATTAGTCGATGTAATGTATGATGTATTGTTCTGAACGCCATTCATGTATACTTTTGTATATCTGTGAATAAAGTATCTTTGAATTGAATTGAATTGCTGATAAAAACTGTCCGGTTAAAGAGATGTCATTTCCGCCGAGTGTAGTCCGGTTAAAAGGTGTTCGGATAAGAGGGAGTCTACTGTACCTTAAAAAAAGGTGAGCGTGTATACTATTTGAGTAAAACACTTTTTACAATTAATTGTATATTTACTATTATAGGTAAAGAGTCTAAAAGAGAGGTGTATTTAAAACATGTTTTATGTTCAAGCACTGTATCGTATTTAATTTTTAACAACATGTGTACACAGTGAAGACTAAAAACATTAGACACTACATGTTAGAGCTTTTAAAAATAAATGTGTGAACGGTTTTTAAACTGCGGTAGTATTTTGTTTTTGTAGAGCCAAGTTCTTAATTAGTTTAAAAAGACAGTATAACATTTTATTTCTTTTTAGACAATTGACATTCCGGATTTTGTATGTCCGAACTATTGACGTTCTACTGTAGTAGAAAGTTGTACGTTATACTGCTGTATTTAAATTTGATATATTAAGTCATAGCCATGTAAATCAAAAGTATGAATAAACATCGTATAAATGAATCTAACACTCTGTTTGCAGGACCTTGCACAGCCAATACCAGGAATCACGTTTGACTCTGAGCTGATCAAGTGCTGTCCGATGTGTGCCGTGCCGATAGAGAAAGACGAGGGATGTGCACAGATGATGTGTAAACGCTGTAAACACGTCTTCTGCTGGTACTGCCTCGCTTCCCTAGACGTAAGTTTCTCTCCTATACTAATGTGCGAGTCCTAGACTATAGTGGTAGATTGGATTCTGAAATGGAAGTAACACTGTCCACAAAAAGACTTTGATAGTTAAAATAATAGGCTATTTTAAATATATAACTTTTTTTTAATTATTAAGGCTATTATATATTTTACTTTCAAACCATCAAGGTATATGACTATCATAGGAATATGTGAGACATACATTTTTTACTTTGGTTGACCTTTTTGGGTCTTGAGTCAAAATCAGGTCAGGTTTAAATAACATTTCTTTCAAAGTTTCTAACAATTTAGATTTTTTATCCTACAATAAGTTAACAACTACTTCTGCAATCACGGTGAAATCTTCAACAATGTCCTTCGTTTCAACAAAAACAGGGGCATCCCCTGGGGTCACTGTGAAATAGACAACATCTCCTTCATTAACGGCAAAATCATGTACATCTTTCATCTTTCACGGTCACATGAGCTTCAACTTCGTCTCAAGCTGTTGCGGTCAAATCATGAATGTGGTTGCTGAGAAATTGTGAACATTGTTTGTTGTTATGAAGACTTAATCAGTGTCTCCTATGATCACATCGGAATCATGATTTTTGATCGTAAAATCTTTGCAAACGCTTTTGGCGATCGGAAGAATAAATACTCAGCAATGACGATTGAACTCCGTTACAGGTTTTATTGGTGAAATTAATTTTTGAAGGGAAGGAAAAAATCAGGTCTCCTTAGGCTGAGGCCCTTGGTGGCCCCTGCAATATCCAAAAGTAAACTTTTTAATACATTGTTTAAAGCAATTGTTGTTACCATGTGCATTATGATAGTGGACTAGTCTATAAGTTATAGGAAAGAACACTCATTTTTTAAGCGTAAACCATTAAATATCTACTGTAACACAATTGAACTACTACTATCCATATTAAAAATCTAGTTTTGCTGTACTCTAATATGTGTTATGTCATATCACTAATATGCAACAGTTATTTAATACCTTTATTCCTTAGGACGACTTCCTATTGCGGCATTATGACAAGGGTCCATGCAAAAACAAACTAGGACATTCTAGAGCTAGTGTGATCTGGCATCGGACTCAGGTAATGTAGCAATCACTTATAAGTAAAATAACTGTAACAAAAGAATAATAATATTCAATTTTAGAAACTGTATTTTTTTATGAATTAAAATCTACTGGTTTTACTAGAGCTGTTGTTGCGGTAGAAAAGTCAGGTTTAATTGTTTTTTTGAAATGTTATCTCCTTGGCAATGAAACGGCACCATAAGTAGAGGTTTCAAATTCCATATTTCCCTGGTCCATAGGCCAAACAATGAGTTTACCTGTCCTGTCTGTGGCAGAATTAACCGGGAGATGTTCACCAAAATCTATACTTATTTAATACGCAAGCAAGTTTTTTAAGACAATTACTCCTCCGAAACTACTGAACCGATTGACGTGTTTTGGTGTCATTGGAATGAGCGTAACATGAAATTGTGCAGGAAACTTTCTTTTTAGGGAAATAATTAGAGAGTGACGCCCTGGGGCCCTTTAAAGTTTCGTATTTCTCCATAAGATCATAGAGAAAACATAGTCCCTTAGTAGATTTCCCATCCTTATGGAACAGCTGAAGCCAATTTTATTGTTAGTTCTGTCCGGTTTTCTGTAGATGTTGTGTTTTGTTTACTATTTGTTTCTTGTTATTATTTCAGTAATTTAAAACCTCGTTTAACCAAATAAAACTATCTAATCATAAACAATAACTCGTCCACTAGCCATATAACCAACAGTGAGACACAAATTATGAGAAACTAACCCTAAAATAATAGAAACAAATTAATTGTAAACAAAACACAACATCTTCAGAAAACCTGACAGAACTATCAATAAAATTGGCTTCAGCTGTTCAATAGGGATGGGAAATCTACTAAGGGACTTATTTTATCTATGATAAGATTAACATGGGAAACAAACATTGTTATCAAACTCCAGCTGTTGTCAGATATTAAAAGTGAGAAGAAGAACATGTTAATTAACAGTCAATAAGTTTGCTACAAACATTTACTTACTTGGTTGAATATTTACTATTTGAATTTGGGTTGGCGTAAATATTACAATGGAAAAAAGCAAGTGAGCCTGGATAGCTTATATAATAAAAAGAAAACTAAATTAACACTGTGCTGCATTTCTTGGTAATCATTGAAAGAGCTGATTTGCAAACGATGGAAACATAGGAAAGTCATAGAACACCACCGAGGAGAAGAAATATAAATGTGTTTTTTTTTTTTTAGAATTTGTAATCGTTATTATGGACAACCTAATGCGGCTATGAGTAAGGCTATTTGTAGAAAACACTAAATAACAAGATCAGCTTTTGAAAATTGATAATGTACATCTTCAGTATTTCCATAATCTTTGAGTTGATTCTTTTAAAGTCATCAGAAATTATTACTGTTATTCGTTTTAAAATAACACCTGTAATACTTAGCAATTGCTTGAATTTGAGCAACAGGGACACTAGTAGTCATTAGATGGATCAGGTGGAATTTAATAGGTTGGGTGGATTCTCCTGTCATTTCTTCAACTCACAGGCATATAACTACTTTTAAATCTTCTATATATCTCACTCTTATTGCCGGATGGAATTTCTTTTCCCCAATCTTATCTGTGTGCATTGTTAATTATTCCATGTGCACTCAGGTGATTGGGATCTTTGCTGGCTTCGGTATCCTGCTGCTTGTAGCCTCACCCCTGCTCCTGCTGGCAGCTCCATGCATCGTCTGCTGCAAGTGTAGGGTGTGTAGTGGAGGCGGCCGACTCGACCCTGATGAGGAACTGCCGGACGACAACGGCACGTGAAACTCTCCTGATACTCGAGCAACGGAACTGCTCGAGCATTAGTAACCAGGTGGTCGCACCCAGAGTCTACAGTACTCATCGGAGACGCAAAACATAGGCAAAGAGAAGTTTTGAGGAGAAAGGTGTTGGTATCGACTGTTCAATTACTTCAGTATGATAAGATTTTGTAATTTGGTAGTAGACATCCCAATGGACCAGCCATAGCCATTTTTTTTTTTAAAGAACATGTTTGAATGAGCCACTCAGTGTGCTAAGCTTACTTATTTTTGTTCCTTGATTTTTATCAACATAGTGTGACATTAGAGATGTTTACAATAAGTTATCCCGTTATAGTTTGGCCGCTTAGAAAACGACCTGCGTGCTAATGCTAAACCAATGCTGGAGGAGGTCGCTTTCTAAGTGGCCGAACCATAGTTTGGTTTTGTTAAAAGTTGGCGCAAGTGACTTCTGTTATTTATTTACATTAGAGAATTCTGTCACTGGCTCAATTCAACAAAGTTCATTTTTATTCTGGAACTGGCTCAGACTTGAGCATGAGCATGGAATGTCCAGTTCTATGCATAGTCAAAGGTTTAAGATAAATAGTTCATCAAATGATTTGCAACAAGATCAACCAAGAACAGATGGTTTTACATTTTAAAGAGTTTTAGCTTTATAAAAGACTTTTTACACAGCGTGTTGTCTAAATTGTAAACATTTATTCATAGAAGTTTTTCTTGTTATTGTTAAACATGTTTTGACCTCTTTACCAAGTTACAATTACCATTACGATACATTCATTTGCTAAATTGTTAATTCAGTTTGTGTAATACATAATGTACCAACAAGTAATTTAACGTTACCATTTATTTGTTGTTGACAGTTTTTATGAGAAGTTTATAAATAACCTTATAATTGTTCAAGTTAAGTTTTAACAAAACGTTTTATTACATTTTCGCACAAAATTATGTTTAACCTTGTTATGAACACAATAATTTGTTTACAAACAAAATAATTAAACAGTAGATAATGTACTTAACAATGCCCCTGTTAATCATGAGTTGATTTAAACTTTACTGTTACTTATGTTAATGTTGAACCATACTGCCTTTTATACCTTTCAAATGAATATGGAAACTAAACTGATGATATTGAGGGTCGAACAAAATCCAACCATGAACTGTTGTGAAGATGAGATGTTTTTGTTACAAGTGAAAATGTTTTGGACTCAAGTTAAAAAATAAGTTGTATATACTTTGTACAAAGTGCAAGAAGATTAATAGTTTTGTTTAATTTGTAAATACTAAATACATTAACATGTAAATGAAGTCACGTATTTTAGGAGAATTATTTGGCAGGAGGGTTTAGGTTTTTTACAAGTAACAATTAGCTATCAGTACAATATTTTAATTGTTTTGCCCAATAACTTCCTCATTTACGGTTAAATTCACAAAATTAGAAGTAAATAACTAAGCAGATAAAATAAAGTGCTTCCATTTTTTAATCAATAATCGAGTGGTAAACTATAATGCTCCTGCCAAGTTTAACATACAATGCTGTAAATAGTATAAGTGCAATTTTAGAAGTTAACGAGAGTTAACAAGGCTGTGAGTGGGTAGAGACTTAATTTTTTTTTCCGGGTGTCATGTACTTAACTAGTAGTGTTGCGATGATGATGCACAAAACTGTTGGATTGCTTTTGGTTTCAACCTTAAAGATTTTACTTCTGATTCTTGAAAAAGTAAAAAACAAAATATTTAATGAATGTTTGTTATGGATTAAGTCATTAACTAATAGTCAAAGATTTAGTTCTTTGTAATACAGAGAATGTTGTCATTGTTGTTCTCTAAATACCAGCAGCTGACACGGGCTCTTGACTATCACATCATTATTGCTGTGTAGTTTAAATGCTATATATTTCATTAAACAGTTTCTAAATGTTTTCCTGTAGTACTTTTTATGTTTTTAAAGGGAATAGGCTACCAAACCTAGGTTGTAACTTTCTAAGGTACATTGATTAATGTTTTTTCTTGACATAAGGACTCGACAATGTCATAATCTAAAAAAAAGCAAAAAACAGTTCAAGTACTCAAAATTTCATCAACGCCAATAGTAAAATATTTAAATAATCAGAGCGATTCACAAACTCCAGATTTCACCAAGTCCAATAGCATAAGTTTTAAATAGTCATCGTTTCACAAATTCCAATGGTATTAATTTAATAAGCAGAGTGTTTCACGAGCTTCAAAATCAACTCCAAAAGTACAGTTCCGGCCAGAAGTTGCTGCAGGGGTTGCCACGGTCAGATTGCAGGTACCGTCCGCCGTGTTTGTGACGTTGCTCTAGGATTGACTAAGGGGTCATGGGCTCCAATCTCTATACAATTTAATGTTGTTGGTTCAATAAATTTTAAGTGTTAAAAAGGTGTTAAGACGTTGAGTGTGGGCAAAATCTATTAATGTAGTGCGTCATGAGCGCTCCTATCGGCCTACATCTATAGATGCCACTCTCACTACATTAGTTCATTATGAGCTCAGCCATTGCCAGGGAACGTTATAATCATTGCCAGGCTGTAGCTTAGAATGCAAGCTTTAATTTGGTGTAGGTTGGTACTAAAAATTCCTGTAAAATCCCATCTAACAATGCTTTTGTCCTGGTTTTGGGGATTTTTTCTATTCAAGCCATATTTCAAAGACACTGGCTATAGATCCAGGCAGTGCTGCTACCTTTGGGTATTTCATTGATCTACGCCCACTTTCGGGGTAACGCAGCACAATCACCACTGCTCTTTTGTGATTCGTCAGACTGAAATATTTGAATGCCAATTGCGATTGCTGATTTATTGGCGAGCCGGGGCTTTGCCCGGGCCTCAGCGTCTGTTAAATTGTTTTCAGCACTCAATTTGTACGCTATTGGGATTCACCTTTTCAATGGTGAGCTTGGCATTGTAAACACTTTTATTTCAAAAAAATAATTTGTAAACACTCATAGTAGAGACTTTGACTTTAGTATAAAATATTGAGGCGTGAAATCTGGAGTTTGTGATTTTTAATAATTTAGCCTACTATTAGAGTTGGTAAAATTTAAAGTTAGTGAACCTCACCCATCAGTTGTAATACTGTAGGCCTACTAAAAATATTTTGACTTGGCACTATTCCAAAATAGGTTCCTAATTTAATTTTACTACAAGTTTAACTCAGAATTATCAACCTACATGTTTAGTCGAGTTTGAAGTTTAAATATTTCAACAACAAATAAGATAGCTATAGTTTCTACAAGACCTGTATGTCAAATGAAATTGAAAGAAAAGAAATCTATTCTTTATAGTTGAAACTTTGATATTTTCAAAAGCAATCCACCAGTGTTTAGCAATCAACTCCTATTGGCTACTAGTGAGTAGAAATAACCTTTATTAACTGGAATACTTTAAATGTGTACCACTTAACTGGAAATAAGTTAGCCTAATTCTTTAGCTCTAGATTCTTGACACAGTAAAAAATATATTCTTATTATCTGGATTTTCCCATTAGTGGAAAAATCTTCCTTTAAGTCGGCCTTTAGGGTTTGGAATTCTTCCTTTTCAGTTAGGTTTTAAGCTCAGTAGAGTATGGTAATATAATAATTATTGCAGTGGACATATTACCTATCAATTTTACTTTAAAATGTGAGGTTTGAGGTTAATAATTCCTCCTCTTGTTAAAATATCCACCATAAAATAATGTATTGTTGTTGGCTTCATTCCCAATCGTTTCTACTTACAGTAGTTTTTTCTCCTCTGGATCTGGTTTTAAACTGCTTCCCTCCAGTTTTTTAAGCCCATCTCTAGCTTGGCTTGAAGGACTAAACCCTAGTCTGCAATAGTTTTCCAGTGAGTGGTACAGTAAAAAGCTTTCACTTCTAATTTGTCTCCCCAACTAGAGATGTACATATAATGCACATCTTCCCACACTATATCGACTGTACAAACTCAATCAGAATGTCAAAGAAAGTGTTTAGATATCAATAAAAGCTTAATACATTGTAACTTTAAATTTACTATTATCATAATATGATATCTTAAACTGTAATTTCTGTCATGCTTATTTTTTCATCAGGAGCTATTTAACTTTTTTCAGCTTTTAATGCATTTTTACTCCATTTGAAAATTTGTGATAACTATACTAGTTTTTAGGTGAGGTAGTATTTTTTAATAAGATTTTTTTAAAGCAATGTCTTATATTGTTAGTTGTAAGAATATTATTTCATCTATAAGCTTGCTTTCCAATAAACATTTAATATATCAAAATTAAAACTTTTGTTACTTGCGAATCAGGAGGTTGCTTTAATGTTAAGCTTTGTACCGCTTTTTTCAATGTTCAAATTGGAACTGGTAGATTATTTCGTTAAATTTGTTGAAAACAAGTGATTTACTGAAAATAATCAGTATAAAACAGAATTTTTTTATATTTACCCAGTATTATTAATGTTTAATTAATACCTGTTTTAAATAATTTTGGTATTAAAAATCCAATGTTAAATTAACTTATTCAAACCTAAGCACAGTTAGATGTTTTGTGTTGGTTAGTTTTGTACAGTGATATGTTGAGTATATGTTGCTGTTTTGCTATACAGATCAGCGAACATCCTAATTCTTAAACTTTGTTAGGCTGATTTCGAGACAATGTCTTTGTAAAAAATGTGAGGTTGTTTTTATTTTGCAAGTTCAGGTTGTTTTTTTTTCTTTATTCCAGCAGGTGATTTTTTTAGTTAACTAATTTAAATGCAATTATCTGATTTACATCAGTTTATATTGTTTAAGAGCTTGTTAAGTTTATAAGCATTTGTCTATCTATTGTTGAATGTTGACTTATTATAATTAGGAGCAAAATAAATTCTCAATCTAATTTTTATACTCTTGGAGTTTTTACTTTTTTTACACACACACAAAAAGCTTGAAAACCTTTTAGGTATTTCCTAAAAGAAAGAGTAATTTAAGTTACATTTACATTTAAGTTGACTAAAAATATCTTTCTTGTTATGGTTACATGATTATAGATGCTTTATGCTACAACTCATTAGTTGTGGCTAAAAAATGTTTTAGTGAAATGTTGTGCAATGGAAAGAACAGTTTTGTTGATCATCTGTTTTCTACTAAAAGTCTGCCAATTTAAAAGCAACTATTCGATTTGGGTCCGTAAAAACATCAACAGTACACCATCTGAGTAGGTAGCTTTAAAGTAAATTAGTAAATCATATTTTTTGTCATACTACATCAAAAACAGCCATTTTTAATGTATGGGTTGCGGGTAAAGTTGCATTTATACTCTCTAGGGAATAAAAATCATTTTAGTCTCTTGGGAGTAAAAATCAGCTGTTGTAAATTTCGATTGTGGCAATCACATCCATCAAAATTATTTATTGATTGATTTATTAGGTAATGTTTTTTAGCCTATTATTGTCGATTGCTCGACATATCGAGGGTATAATGTACTCTAACACAATCGTAATAGACAAAATATGATTGAATCACTTACTAAACAGCTGCTTATTTGCATTAGCAATTAGCAGAATTGAAAACAAGCTGGAAGTCGTTTTGAGAGGTTATCTTTAAAAAAATTCTTTTGTTTTCTAGCCTTGTAATTAATGATGCAATATGACGAAAAATTTAGTTCACCACACGGGCGACTTTTTTCATCTGGTGACAACCACTACAATAAATTAACCATTGTTCCATCCAAAACATTCTTCAAGTATTTATCTAGTCCTTTAACATTTAATATTTTAAGAGAGTTATGGAAAAAACAAACATCATGGAAAACTATAAATGACAAAATGACCCCAATGTCTAATTGAAAGGGTTTATAGGATCTAGGATCTCATTTTATTGACAACATTGATAAATTAATGTTGAGGTGACATATGGAAGAGGATACAATTTCTACTCAAAGGATAATTTTTTTTATCTCTGAAAACACACTCAAAACATTTTTAAAACTTTAAAAATGGTGATCCTGTATTTTACTTATTCATAAAGACGTAATTTATAAAATCATTTAACAATCAATTACTCTGACAAGTAGATAATGGTATTGTCCTGCAAGAAGTTTACCATGTTCCTTCCGTTCAAATCATTTGTTACAGTAGCCTAATTATTGGTGTCTCTAAAACCTCTGTAACTTCACAATAACTCAGCAATCAGTGATATTGAAAACTTTAAAATGTGTATAACAAATTATAAAAACACTTTATGTATAAACAGCACTGTAGTTACTGAATCTAAATCAAATTAGAAGAAGAACGTCCCCTTAACCATTATACCAGAGTATTTCAAGACAAAAAATGATGAAGGCAAACATGAGGCCAGCAGTTAGCATGTAGAATAGTGGACGAAGTTTGGAGATGGGCATTACCTCTGGTTGACCGAAGGTAGGAACATCATTCTCTATTAGGAGATGTCTTGTGTTAAACAATGGCCAGCGATAGAGCACTTGAAACTTCCACTCACGCAAGAGACCAGCCTAAAAAAGTTAAAGTAAGAGTAATTTTTAACGTCATAACGTTACTTTTCCGTGTTTAGGCATGGTAAAGGGCAACTTTCCAGCATATCAATGCGGATCCAAAAGTACCTGTTTCTGTGTAGTAGGATGTAAAAAGTCTTTAAAAGATGTTGTTTTATTTGACAGCATTTTTTAAAGCAAGTTTTAAACCTGAAGGTAATGTGTTTTATTAACACAAATAGGAAAATAAGTAAAAATGTTCCAACATTTTATATAAAAAAAATTGTTGGATAAATTTTGAATGGCAAGAAGAAACCCTTAACTCTCAAGTAATATATTTGATGCACTATATTCCCTAGGTATATGTAATCAACCTTATTTTCTTGTTCCACATCTTTTAGTGTAATTAATTTGTTCTTTTAATCACTTTTCATATAACTACAACTCCAGCTAGAACAAATTTTTCTGTTGCCAAGAATATTAATCGTTCTTGTGGCTTGTGTGAGTACACTGGGCTAGTTAACAATCTAGTTTGCATAAAAATCCAGTGAATGACATGTAGTCACCAGCAGGATAAATTTTTTCCAAAGCATTTTTAAAAGCACCTATCGGGCGAGTATATAAGGCATTTTGAGATGAGTGGAAAATGCTAGATTGTAGTTTGTTAATGTCATTGGTCTACTTGGCCCTTAGTGAGTAAGACCAGCTGTTTCTTGAGCCAGTATCACGTAAGCCCAATGATGGACAGTTTCAAACCAT
This sequence comes from Macrosteles quadrilineatus, assembly GCF_028750875.1. Lineage (NCBI taxonomy): Eukaryota > Metazoa > Arthropoda > Insecta > Hemiptera > Cicadellidae > Macrosteles > Macrosteles quadrilineatus. Next base: position 12,387,336 of record NW_026542602.1, read on the forward strand.
CAAAATGCTACCATCAAATATTCTACCTTAACTGATTATTAGACAAGTTTTCTAACCACTCTAACCCAATTATTACTATTATATATATGTATTGTTGAACTTATTACCTCCATAAACCTCATGGTCATTATTGTCAAAGGCTCCAACATAGGCGAATGTTTCTCGACTCCAAACGAAATATGCCCTCTGCCAAGACTTTCTCTTGCTACCCGATACAGCTTCAAAGCCTCGTGTCCTACAGTACCATCTGTATCCAACACTACTAAATCATTGTTTAACACCTGAGATATCATCGTCATTTTCTTATCGGTATACATTGCAGCGCTGACTGCATTTTCTGTCATGTACTTGTATCTCTTCTCATAAAGCTTGTGCCTTTTGTTCTGGAAAAGTAATTACATAAAATTAGTTATAAAATGTATTAACTTTTATGCTTAATGATACACTTTCTGTTGCAAGAGTTTTTAAACAACTTTAAAACTGATATTAAAAGTTATAACAAAACCTATTATAGGAACAATTATAAATCAGCACTGGCAATCTAAGCTCTGCGAATAACAATAAATTAGTTTTTTACCTCTTCTACAAAATTAAATATTACAATAGCATCTTTAGTTGAGGTTAGTTGTCAAATCTCGCCAAAAAAGCTTATCCTGCTCCAGTTCAGTTTCCACAAATAGTCAGCCGAACGAGATGAGCCACGGCCACCTTTAACACCAGCTTCAAATTGGCAACGTTGCAAGTAGTGTTCTAACAGCTGTTTTGTTTGGAAGCAGCTAATGTTATTTGTGTATTTACGAAAGATTGGTTACTGGACTATGACAATATATTGACTTTTTTAATTCATATTGTTTCGGTTTTCAATTCTGTATGTTTTGTTTTCAATATTTTAAAACATTTATGCTCATAAATTTAAATTTAAATCAATAAGGTGCAAATTAAAGAGCTGATGTCACCTGCCTGCCATGTTTTTTTATGGGACGTCTGTCACTAAACAACACCACTTGCGACGTTGCCAATTCTACCAGGCCGCGGCTTGTAGTTAAAAGTGGCCGTGGATGAGCGCAGCATCCCTTCAAAGCTTATCTATATACTATTATAAAGAAGATCTGGTGTCTGTGTGTTTGTATGAGATGAGTTCAAAAACTACTGAAACCGATTGGACTCCAATTGGACAAAAATAAAGCTACCGCTCCGAGGATACATATAGAACTACTCCCCCTTCAATATTGAACTAGGACTCTGCCCCACGGGCTTTCAAAATTTTGAGGTGAGAGATTTAAAAGTAAATATTGATTGGTCTCCATGGTAACAAAGTACAATCTCACAAAGTTTAATAAATGTAAACAAGCAAACTGTCAAATGAATTGTCCATTTTATTTATAAATAATGATTTATATTCATTATATTTATATTCATTCCAATATTACCAGTTCTTCTTGAAGATTTTTTTTATCAGAATTTATTTTACAATCTGTTCATAAGAATATTAGTAGAACAATAATTAAAACATTTAACAAAAAACAATGGCAGGAAGCAAGCACCTGTTCATCAATAAGTCTTGCCATTCTTGAAGAATGACTATATCAAAATATAATATCAATTTTATGATATACATCATAAAATAAAATAATTAAACGTCATATGTTTTTTTATATTATCAGCTAATATCATATGTCTTGCTTCCAACTTTTTCCCTGTTGAATATTGCAACCCAACTCATCTAGTCTGGATTAGTGATGGACCATCATATGTTTTTACATTGTACATATGAAGTTGTTTACTAAATATAATTCAGTGTTGTGTTTGTAAGACAATAAAAGAGTTTACAACAAACTTTCTTTCATTAACTTTAATTTCACCAACAAAGGTTATGGGCCATTTGGAATATTAAAATAATCATTTTACAGTATTCTGTGCTTAAAAATAAGTAAAATGAGTTTTGGCTATAGAATTGAACCTTTGAAACGAAATAATTATGACACTTGGAAAATTCAAGCTGAAGCTATATTAATCCAACAAAACCTAATGGAATATGTATCTGGGGAGAACAAATGTCCTGAGGATGAAGTTGGTAAGAATGCCTGGATAGTTAAAGATCTTCAAGCTAAATCAGAACTAATATTGATAATTTCACCTAGTGAATTGAAATTAGTAAAAAACTGCAAAACTTCCAAAGAAGTATGGGATTGCCTGCAGAACAATTACCAAAGTTCTGGTCCTGCAAGGAAAGCCACATTATTAAAGCAGTTAATAGTTCATAAAATGAAAGATGGAGAAGATGCTAGGCTAGGGATCATGTCAACAAATTTATGGAGATTGTTGACAAACTTCAAGAAATGGACATAATTATCAATTCAGACTTACTGAGCATTATGCTACTTTACAGCTTATCATCATCATTTGAAAATTTCCGTGTAGCAATTGAGTCTAGAGACACTTTACCTTCTCCTAATGATTTAAAAATAAAAGTAATTGAGGAGAGTGAAGCTAGGTCAAAAGACACTTGTACGAATAATGAAGATACATTGTATTGCAAAACAAAGCAGTTCAACTCCAAGAAAGGTATTCACAACACTTATAGTCATAAGAAACCAGATGAGAACAACACTACAAAAGTAGGTTTCAAAGTTAAATGTTTTAGATGTGGAAAAATCGGACACAAAGCCAACAACTGTAGATCCAAACAAATGGGAAATAGTTTTAAAGCAGAGGCTGAATGTTTCTCTTCAAATTTGAACATTTTAGGTTCTACTTCATCTGATTGGTGTATTGATAGTGGATGTACATCGCACATGTGTGGAGAGAAATCACAGTTCCGAGATATCAAAAATTCAAACGGAATTTTGAAACTTGCTTCTAAAGGAAAGACATCTGACGTTTCTGGAACAGGAACGGTTTCACTGGAATTAAAAAATTCTGAAATCATACATTTGAATAACACTCTGTTTGTACCAGATTTGGCAACAAATCTAATGAGTGTCAGTAAAATAACAGACAAAGGATTTAAAGTGATTTTTGAAAAAGAGAAAGCTGTCGTCCAAAACCAAAGAGGAAATGTAATTGTGGCAGCTGAACGTCAGGGTGGTCTTTATTATGTCAAAAGTACAAAATGGAGAAAAAAAATTGAACTACCAACCCTCAGAATACATGGTTGCTGATATTTTTACTAAAGGACTAAGCGAACCAAAACATCACAAATTTCAAAAGTGCCTAGGACTTTTACCTAGCTAAGTTTGGTGAGGGGGGATGTTGAATATTGCAACCCAACTCATCTAGTCTGGATTAGTGATGGACCATCATATGTTTTTACATTGTACATATGAAGTTGTTTACTAAATATAATTCTGTGTTGTGTTTGTAAGACAATAAAAGAGTTTACTACAAACTTTCTTTCATTAACTTTAATTTCACCAACATCAGCTAATATCATATGTCTTGCTTCCAACTTTTTCCCATGTTAATATTATGAAAGATAATCATACTTTAGAGGTACATTTCTGAAAAATAATATTGAAAAACAAAAACTCTAATGCAAAACTAAAAATTGGGACAAGCATTTTGACATCTCAAATATTAAAATCGGTCCAGAAATAACGGAGGAGTTTTGTTCACAAAAAACAGCCCTCACGTATTAATAAAAGAGATATACTAGTGCACCTATTGCTCGAATTCGAGCAGTTGCAAAGTATTACATGTGTTATTTCAAAACGGTCATAATTTCCGATGAAATAAAAGAGTCAACTCAAAGATAATGTGATCACTCCACCCCAGTTATTGAAACTGAAAACGAATTCACACTGAAAAAAAAACTCTGTGTGTATCATGTGTTTACTATGAACAGCTATAATTAATACAATACAAAGTATTCGTCTGTTTAAGTAAATAAAATATTTTCTTCATAAGAAATACATTGGGATATTGATGGCCTGAGGGGCAAAGCCCGAGGACCTTTGTTACAGGAATTGGTGAAACGAGGCGTCTACAAAAAAAACACTTAATTTTGACATATCGTTTGTAAAAATCCGTCCATTATTCTAAGTGTTTCGTAGAAATTGCCTTCACATATAATATATGAGGATGATATTATATATAGATGCATTTCAATCAATATCCAGAGTTATAACACTTAAAACCCTAATAAAGTTCAAAAACTTGGATTTAGCTTAATTTTGAGAAAGTATTTTAGTATTGTAAGTTAACATTACCAGTACCTGAAAATAAAAAATTGATGCTTTTAAATCTTCACTGACAAATTCGATGTAATACTGAGCCGTCCAGTAATATCCTCCTTCCACCAACTGTTTGAGAGTGTCGACACGGGACGAATACATCGGCAGGATCAAACTGCAGCAATAATAGTTCTGAAGTAAAACACATTGAAAACCCTACAGGAAAAATATTTTGGCTCCCTTTTATTTGTGTGGTTCTTTTTAGCAAAATGTCCCTATTAGTAAGGTACAGTTGGAAAAAAAACGGCTAATTACCGGCTTACAAACAATTTTAGGTACACAATATAATATATAGATTTTTCAACTTTTCCATTCCGCTGAATTAATATAGCCTATTACATTTACAAGTACTGAGGGAACAACAAAATACCCCCGCCGCAGCAAACCTGCAGACTAAGCGAATTTCCATTTGCCTGATTGGATTTACACTGAAATGTCTACTTAAAAATATAACATTTATTCCCTATTCAAATAGAATTAGTTTAACAAGTACTTAGGTTTGCTGCATCAGGGAGGGTAAAACTGTTTTTTTTTTTTTTTTTTTGTAAAATGTTAATAGTTAGTAAGAAATAAAAACATTTTCCAAATTTGATCAAAATATGTTCATAAACAAGCAAACTACAACAAATCAAAATAAGAAGGTTACAATACCTGCAGACTGCCTTTAGTGGTCCTTAAATATCCAACAGGATTACGCGTTTCGGTATTTGTTATACCATCATCAGATCCATATATACAAACTTGAAGTTTTTTGACTCATCATGTCACGTCACAGTTTTAAACACAGTTACAAAACATTTAAACACGAAAAACTATTTACAGTAGGCCTACTAATTAAAAACGAGAGACAAAAGTGAAGCAATGCATGCATTTCAAATGTCGAGTCTCAAATCAACTGAGTTGAGACTCGACATTTGAAATGCATGCATTGCTTCACTTTTGTCTCTCGTTTTTAATTAGTAGGCCTACTGTAAATAGTTTTTCGTGTTTAAATGTTTTGTAACTGTGTTTAAAACTGTGACGTGACATGATGAGTCAAAAAACTTCAAGTTTGTATATATGGATCTGATGATGGTATAACAAATACCGAAACGCGTAATCCTGTTGGATATTTAAGGACCACTAAAGGCAGTCTGCAGGTATTGTAACCTTCTTATTTTGATTTGCATGAAGTGGCCTAGAAAAACAACTAGAAAATGAAACTACAACAGTTTACTTATTCTCCATAAGAATAACATGGGAATTTTAAATTTACAATTTTTTGGAATTTTCTCCGTAACCATTAGGCGCATAACAACGCCTCAATATACTAAATTATTTGTTTTTTTAAGCTCTACAAAATGGTTGGGAAAGAAATTGCTAAATTTTATGTTTTTTGGGTCAAAAATGGGAAAAACCTATTTTTACCCCATAAAAACCCCCTTAAACCCCCGTTCCCATGGTCCGATCATGCTGGATCGCGAACTCGTTCAAATAAACGTAGGTTTACACGTTTGTACCAAATTTCATCAAAATCGGATCATTTTTGCTCGAGTTATCGTGCTAACGGACACATATATATATATATATATATAAATATATAAATATATATATATATATATGAATTTGAACAAATGGTGTTTTTGGCCTCTAGGGACCTCAAAACGAAAAAAAAATCGCTCCCGCGTCCAGGTCTTACCATGAGTACTACGGTAATAGCATTGACTATACACCTAATAGCTTATTCCCTATATGGGAAATTCGCTAAAACACTAAATCTAATATAATTAAAGTTCTTGGAACTGACATTGGTTTAATCAGTGGCGGTTCTAAGGGAGGGGGGCTGTAGAGGTAAAAGGAGTAAATTTAAGCATACATTTAAAAAAAAAAGCTTAACTGGAGTACCCAACAAAGGTTTTTAGACACAGTTCTAGGTGTTAAAAATGGCTTTAGGAAGCCACCAAATGGCTTTAAAAAATTCAAAATTTTTCCCCTCCTTTCTTACAAGGGATCTCCCACCCCTGGCAGCCTTCCCCACCCCTTGACAAGGTCCTAGAACCACCACTGGGTTTAATAGTCCAGGCAACAAAGTAAAAAAAATCCAATAAGGGAAATAATTCATTTAAAAAGTCAAATGTAATACAGTTGTGCTTGGCCAAATTTCGTACAGAGTCCTTAAAAAACCGTTGGAGATAGAGCCAAACTCCAAATGTAGAAAATGTTTAAAGACCTTTTTAATTATATTACACAACTTATTGCTTTTAGAGTTAATGCACTTGTAAGCTCTTACATTTTCCAAAATTTACTGAACAACATACTTAAAATGTTTAAACTTTCGAGTAGTAGTACATTTGAGGATGTATTTGAAAAGGTCGACCTTTCATTAATCTTGGATAACAATTACCCTACACATTACTGATAGCAGTTGCAAACTACCTATGTACAACTTTTTGTTTTTGTAAAAATTTTGCAAGGACTTTTTTGAATACCCTTTACATGAGCATCAAGTTTCTGCCCAATGATATTTATTAAAACCTCTTTATAAAAAAGGGGACCAATTAGATGTTTCGAACTATCGCCCAGTAGCCTTGTTACCTGTCATGTCTAAAATTTATGAAAAAGCTATGTATAATCAGCTCGTTAACTTTCTAGAAAGTAATGATCTACTCAATTGGAATATTTATGGACCTAAGCAAAGCATTTGACAGTGTATCTCATCATAAATTATTTAAAAAATTGGAAGGACTAGGGGTTGTAGGAATTCCACTAAAATGGTTTCAATCATATTTAACTAATAGGAAACAGTTTGTAGAAATTAGACACTTAAACAATCATAACCAGATGGTTACAACAAGATCACAGTTGAGAACATTTAAACATGGTGTACCACAGGGTTCTATTTTGGGTCCTCTACTATTTCTTACATATATCAATGGATTACCCAATGTTAATGTTTTTGATGTTTGTTATTTCAAATTCAACAAGAAATACCATCTGTTTATATGCCGATGATTCTAATCTTCTTGTAAGCGGAAAATCTGTTCATGAGATAGAAACATCTACCATTGATAACTTGATGAACATCAATAATTTTTTTTCAGATCATCAGCTATTACTAAATCTTTCCAAAACTAATTTTACACGCTTTAATCTAAAAACTAATACCAACTCAGACTACCCAGCACTAAAATTAGCCGGTGAAGATATACAAATTATTGAGAACACTAAATTTCTAGGGTTATACATAGACAGTAAATTAAGCTGGAATTATCATATTGATCATGTGGCAAATCGAATGTCAACAGGCCTATTTGCACTTTATCGATTATCAAAATTTTGTAAACTTGAATCACTAAAATTGGTTTATTTTGCTCATATTCACTCACATTTATCTTTTGGTATAAGTATTTATGGAGGAACATCACAAGCTAATTTAGACAGAATTTTAATTCTCCAGAAAAGAGCAATCCGCATTATGTTAAATTTGGATTGGCAAGATTCTGTTAAGGAAAAATTTGAAGAACTAGGCATAATGACTGTATATAGCTTTTATATCTATCAATGTATATTATATACTGTCCAAAATTCAAATAATGTCTCACTGGTAGGGGATTCTCATCAATACTGTACCAGAAACAGAAATAACTATGCAACACCTTCCCATAGATTAAAATGTTTTGAAAAAAAAACCAATGTATATGGGTATAAAATGTTACAATGCTCTTCCAACAAAATTAAAGGACTATACAAAAACTAAAAAATTTGAAAAATAAGCTAAAAATGTAATTTTTAACTAAACCCCTGTACTGTAAAAGAATGAATATTTCCTTCTACATATAATATATTAGAATAAGAACATTTTCAATAGTGATTGATTATGTCTTGTACTTTTTTAGGATTAAGTATTATGATTTTGATCCAATGTAATGACGCCATTCGTGCACATGTTTGCAAATTGTGAATAAAGTTGATTTCATTTCATTTCATTTTAAATGGCCGCAGTATACTAACTGTGCAAAGGTAGCAAGTTTTGTAAGCATCATTTTTTTATGATGGGTGAACAAATACCTTTGAACATTAGGAATATTCACCTTTAAATTTTAAAACTTTCTAAAAACTACCCTTTCAGTGTTTCAAAAAAAATTTTCCACATTCTAATAGGGGGGTTTAAAATGTTACCAAGGATCAACCTCATTTAGTTTGGAAGCTATCGTGTATGCCTCGCCCTGTAGAATCTAAACAATACAGTTTAGAACATAAAACTCTTAAACGAATAAATGAGCAATAAACCCTTAAGATTACTTACCTTGATACAATACCAGTAGAGAGGACGGTGGTTAGAAGCAGAGAGAAGATGGACCATGCAGTTAGAACTGTTAGTATGAACTGATCGTTAACATAACTGTGAGATGTAGACATGGTGAAATGTCCAAACACAGTCAGGAAACTGTAGGACCAATCTGTCAACAACAAATACATGCGTTGGTCAATGCAAAACGATAGTCTAAGCCTTGAAGGTCTTTTGAGTGTTTTTTAAAACAAGATATCACGATTTCACGACAATATTAATCATAATCTTGATAATAGGCTTCTAAGGTCCAAGTGAGAGTCAAAATCTTGGTCTTCACAAATTGCAAGATAACCCAGTCCTTCAACTGGCGAAGATTGAAGCAGTTGAATCATAGTTTGTCCCAAAGATGGATTGTTGCCACAAATCCAGAACAAAGACCAAGATGGACAATATTAAATAGTGCTTAATTTGTAAAACTTGAGGTGCCGGAACTATATGTTACTTAAATATGTTACTTTAAAGTGATTTGTACCTATTTATGCCAATATTCTAGGTCTCTATCTTTCCGATAGAGAGGTACTGGAATGCCGTTCTGCCACAAATCGAGCACTGATGTTAATAATATGTAGCATTTACGTAAATTTCAGAATTAACGTTCCATGTTAAAACTGCTGAGAAATTTACTCCTTTAAAACATTACTTTTTTTGGGTACTCTATTCATATAACTGATTTCTCACTGATTTTTGGTGTAGGTATGTAACTTGTTAAATTATATGTATAGTATTCCTAGTCCTAATCAAACTGTATTCCTGTATGGATTTTAATTTTAAATGGAGCAGACATATTTAAGCTTTTCGATTCTGCGGAGTTCAGTTGTTGGTTAAAGTACAGAGAGGTTTGTTTGAACCTCTAGTATGTAATTCATAAATTTAGGAAACAATGTCTGTCTGTAAGAACTAAGGAACTTTGTGAAACTTTGATTTTATTTTTTTGGAATAAAATAATATGATGGAAAAAACACCAAAATGCATCACAAAACTTGCCTTCTCTGAACAATGGTAGAATTCTGACAACCCCATACCAGTAGACCACAGAAGTCACTACGAAGGAGGTAAACACAAAAATCCAAACAAAGACTTTAAATATTTTCATTACATCCTTCCAATCAAAATCTATTTGCTCAGGTCTTCTCACCAAAAATATTGTTTCTCCCTGGGGACCAAAGGTTACATTATGATTTTTATTCATGGCACACAAAAATATCACAGACATGGTAATAACTCTATATAAGTTCTAGGGGGCGACATCAAGAAAACAACCAACTTCTTTTTCACTATCCACGCGAGTATAACTTAAAATACAGTAAAAAGCTATATCTGACTAGCATTGGGGAGGTACCTGGTCTATTGGTAGAGCCCGGGACATGGGTCCCGGTTTCAAATCCCACCAAATCACCAATGGATTTGATCTAAGTGATAATGCTGCAACCCCTAGGTCTAGAATTAAGTCAAGTGAAAAACAGTCACTACTCGTGCCTAGCGTCCTAGGACAAATATATGTACTGTATCTACGAATACTAGAAAAATATTTTTCTAGTATTCGTGATCTGACTATATAGCATTGTCAGCCGCTTAGATTTTTTTCATCCATCCTCTAAATTAAGATAGTAATATCATTACCGGTCATAGTTACTACTGCTCAAAGGGTTAAAGAAATGTCTTTAATCTATACTTCTATACTATTATATAAAAATCTAATGGTGTCTGTCTGTATGTGTGTTACTAATAGGTGCAAAAACTACTGAACCAACTGGGCTTAAATTTTACAAAAATATAGCTACCATACCAAGGACCATTATAGGACTATTCACATTTCGATACTGACCGTAGGCTTTGCCCCTTTGGCTTTAAAAGTTCTGAGGTGAACATTTTAAAAGTAAATATTGATTGGTCTCCATGGCTGCGATGAGAACACTAACAATGTTTGTTTACATTTGCTTTGACATTTAAATGTAAACAAGAAGAACTGCTAAACTGCATATTTCACAATTTCAGACAGCTGATACAAAGAAATTAAATATTAGTATATTTCATTACTAGGACCGAAAGTGGCATTTTCCGTTGCGCGCTCAAGTTTTTGTGTGAGGCGAAGCCTCACACAGGGAACCCCAATTTCACGTGCGAGGTGAAGCCGAGTATGTGAGAGCTATTTTCACGTACGAGGTGAATCCGAGGACGGGAATAATGGAGCAAGTGCCGGATAATAACTTACTTTTTATAACGCGCAAAAAATACACGCGCAAATATACATCATGATGCAAAAATACACAAACACAGAATAGCAGACCTCAGTAATATTAAAACAATTTGATTTCTCAATTAATTTGATTAAACATTAAAATAAAATAAAATCTTCTAAAAAGAAACCTACTGTACGTATATTTTTCAATAAATTTTGTTTAAACATAAAAAAATAGTTATTTGTGCAACTAGTGAGCAAAGGGAGCAATTGACTCACTCGAGAGAAATACTTTCTCACGAGCTGTAGGCGAGTGAGGAATGGTTTCTCGAGTGAGGCAATTGCACTTTGCACTCGAGTTGCACATTATATTTTTCCGACAGTTACCATAAAACAAATAAATTGGTAAAGACACAAAGTAGTTAGTTGACATATTTTTACACAGAAGTGAACTTTTAATATTAAATTTAACTAGTTGTTACCCAGGGGCTTCACCCCGTTTGACTTCATAAGTATAGTCTTGGGGCAAACTGTATTCCGTGGGATTTTTTGTGAAGCAAATGTTTGACTATGTGGAATCTCTTTATTATATGTCACATAATGGTGTAGTACCGGGTGTTTACCCTCAAATTGCGGGGTTTGGTTTTTATGACGTCGTAAATCCAAGATGGCCGCCATGTGTGACATCTATTCACTAAATTCATAATAACTCTTTTCAGAGTAAAATAATCGAATTTTAATTTACACCATTGAATTCAGCTCAAAAAATCAAACAATTTGGTGTTTTGAATCATTGCTCTATGACCATTGGTTACCGAGATATTGAAGGCGGAAAACACAGAACATTGTCGCCATGTTATCCTTATGGGGAAAAAAATAAAATTGTATATCTAGCTTATTACTCAGCATATCTTAATAATAATTGGTATGTGGCTTCATTTAGTAGAGATCTACTTGAATATGGCCTAAAATACCCCATTTTTACATTTCCGTGGCAGCAAACCTGCATACTAACTTCCAATGTTATTCTTATGGACAATTTTTTGCATGCTTCTTCATGAACATACTTTGAGAAATGATGATGTGTGGCTCCATTTTAATTATTTATTGAAGCATTTGTAATTCGTTGAGTATACAGGTCTGCTGCCACGGGTAGGTCTGCTATAAACAAATTATAGGTATTAGAAAATAAAATAAATTAGACTATAGTTGTGAGGCATATGTAATTTTGTAGGATTTTGAATTAAGCAATTGTATGATTGTTGGCGATTGATAGGTAATGACATGTAGAACCGTGTACTACCGAGTATTTTGTCTGAAAGCGTGGCCAATTTGGTGTTTTCGGTCACCATCTTGGATTCGCCATATTGGATGTTAATAACTTTTTTATACAATGCTAGTGTTGTGACACATCATTATGAACTAAATTTTCACGCTGATTTCAATGCTGAAATATGTTTTTAAATATATTTTTTCGTTTGGAAGATATATTCAAATAAAAACTCTCCCCCTTACATTTCTTACGGACGTTTCGTACTTTGAACATTTTTAAGATTATTTTTCTTATATCTCCAGTTCCTATTAACGTTTGCAGATCGTTCTAGTCTTAAGATATTCAGTGATGTATGAGCTTTCATTTGAGCTATTGATCTTTAAATTCGGTTGAGTTAGAGCGTTAGAGTCGAGCTACGAACCCTAACACAATATTAAATTTAACTTATTACAAATCTGTTTATTTTATTTTATTTATTTATTTGTTAACAGTTGCACCATTTTTACATGAATAATACAATAATCTTACATACGGAAGAAGCAGAAAAAATCACAGGCCAGTACAAAAGTAGTGAAAAAAAACTGGAAAACAAGACTTCAATACAAGACATAAAAAGATAAATAACAACTATAAATAACAAACTATGAATAACAAACTATAAGTAACAACTATAAATAACAAACTATAAATAACAAACTATGAATAACAAACTATAAGTAACAACTATAAATAACAAACTATCTGAACAAGTTGACAAAACGAGATATTCGAAAAACAAAACCAGTATAGGAACAATAACAATGATGCCAGTAGCCGAGTGAAACTTCAGTAAAGAGGCAGAACATGCTTCATAAAAAACAGATAAAACTTGCAGAAAAATAACAATATGATAACTCCGTACAAGAACAAGATATAACAATGCAATAACAACAGGATATACTATATTAACAAAAATAAATAACAATGCAATAAATAGAAAGTTTGGAAATATGCAAAGATTGATGCAGGAGTTCAGAAAAAAAGTTCTGTTGTTATTAAAAGATGTATATCTCGGGTTATTAGTACGTCACTAAGTTCTTCCTGGTCTCAAATTACTTGGTTAATGTTTGATTTAACATTTTATTAATCACTAAATGAAATCTGACTAAGTTATTTAAAATGAGTCATTAACCATCATTTAACATTAAATTATTTTTATGTCCAAAACTTTCTTTGGTTAAAGACATACAGGGCTAGTCATCAGTGTTACAATTTTTAGACGTGGCACCTTTTAGTCTTATATGCCTCATCACACATCATTTACTTTGTACTTGCACCAAACAAATGTTGTAACCCTGATGACCAGCCCTGTATGTCTTTAATTGCTTTAACCAAAGAAAAATTTCTAAATAAAATAATTATTAATGTTAAATAAAGGCCCGTGACTCATTTTCAATTAGTCAGATTTCATTTAGTGTTTAATAACATTTTAAACCAGACATTTACTGAGTAATTTAAGACTAGAATGAACCTTTTGTCGTATTAACAAACCGAGATATAAATCTTTTCATAAAACTGATTTGGAAAAAGTTAGATTTAATATTGTGTTGCGGTTCATAGCTCAACTCTAACTCGTCCGATTTTAATGATCGATAGCTTAAATAAAAGCCCTTACATCACTGAATACTATAACGAATTGCAAGCGATAATAAGAACTAGATATATGAGAAAAATAATCAAAGTACGAAACGTCCGTAAAAGATGTATGGGGGGGGGGAGTTTTCATTTCAATATATTTTCGAAAAGAAAGACGATATTTACAAACGGTTTTCGGAATTGAAATTAGCGTAAACATCTATAGTTTATAATGATGAGTCACAACACCAGCATTACATTAAAAAAATTATATTAATGTCCAATATGGTAGATCCAAGACGGCGGGCCAAAAACACCAGCTTAGCCACACTTTCAGACAAAACACCCGGTAGTACACGATTCTATGTCACTACCTATCTATCACCACCAATCATAGTTTTTATCTGAATATTCAAAACGAAAAAATATATTTAAAAACATATTTCAGCATTGAAATCAGCGTGAAAATTTAGTTCATAATGATGTGTCACAAAACTAGCATTGTATAAAAAAATTATTAACATCCAATATGGCGAATCCAAGATGGCGACCGAAAACACCAGCTTGGCCACATTTTCAGACAAAATACTCGTTAGTACACGGTTCTACATGTCATTACCTATCAATCGCCAACAATCATACAATTGCTTAATTCAAAATCCTACAAAATTACATATGCCTCACATGTATAGTCTAATTTATTTTATTTTCTAATACCTATAATTTGTTTATAGCAGACCTACCCGTAGCAGCAGACCTGTATACTCAACGAATTACAAATGCTTCAATAAATAATTAAAATGGAGCCACACATCATCATTTCTCAAAGTATGTTCATGAACAAGCATGCAAAAAATTGTCCATAAGAATAACATTGGAAGTTAGTATGCAGGTTTGCTGCCACGGAAATGTAAAAATGGGGGATTTTAGGCCATATTCAAGTAGATCTCTACTAAATGAAGCCACATACCAATTATTATTAAGATATGCTGAGTAATAAGCTAGATATACAATTTTATTTTTTTCCCTATAAGGATAACATGGTGACAATGTTCTGTGTTTTCCGCCTTCAATATCTCGGTAACCAATGGTCATAGAGCAATGATTCAAAACACCAAATTGTTTGATTTTTTGAGCTGAATTCAATGGATTCGATTATTTTACTCTGAAAAGAGTTATTATGAATTTAGTGAATAGATGTCACACATGGCGGCCATCTTGGATTTACGACGTCATAAAAACCAAACCCCGCAATTTGAGGGTAAACACCCGGTACTACACCATTATGTGACATATAATAAAGAGATTCCACATAGTCACACATTTGCTTCACAAAAAATCCCACGGAAGCTGGATATGTGCAGTTTGCTCCTGGACTAGTATTAATAAACCTATTGATTGGTTAGGTTAAGCTGAAATAAACAAAACATACTTACAGCTGATGTATTTTTAACATTAGGTATATATGGAAAGTTCCCTTTGGAAAGCAATTACGACCTTATAGGGCAATTTAAGAAATAATGGATAACTTTGCGCAAGGTTTCTCGTCATGACGAACATTTTAAGTATATGGTTTATGGGGGTGTGACTTGTAGTTTCCTCAAAAGTTCATGGGTACTTTTGGCTTTATATATAGATGATACAACAATAAAACAGCTGATCAGCTGATTTACAACCAGTGCCGCCAACGTATTTTGCGTGCATACGACGTTGCCTGCATGTTACACGCTCACTATTTCGTGCCTTCACGTTGCAAATCTGGAGTGAGACAAAGTAATTAGAGTGGATGAGCGAATTGGCCACTTTGCTTTCTCAAATCAGTGAGAGAACATGTACATCGTTAGGTAACTGTAGGAAAAGAATAAAACAACTTTTAAAAATACATACAGCTGATTCAAATTATTAAATTAAACCGTAACAAAACACTAGCGCGCGTAGTGAATAAATGGAGAACTAATTGAGAGCGAGGAAAAGTAAATTTAGAGCGAGGGAAAATCAGCTGATCGATTTTCCCTTGCCCTAAATTAGAGCTTGGGAAACTACTACTTTCGCATTGATGTCAGCTGTTATCGAAAATGAAAATAGTTACTTTCGTTACTAAGGAGTGATGAAAAATATTTTCCATAACTATGAGGTAGTAGTGGAAGAATATTAGGAAAATCGACCTAACAAATTCGGACTAAGTTGAAGCTTTGCACAGTTGTTTAGTAAGCCTAAATAAATAAAATATCAAAAGTCCCCATAAATCCAGGCTGTGCTTCAGCCACCATCTTGGAAAATGGCGGCCAATTTTCACTTTTTTGACAATATTTCACAAACTATTGGTATTAGAGAATTTTCGTAAATGCAAAAATTAAAAAACGTCTAAAAATACATATTTTTTATATTTCAAGGTTTGCTCTATCTCTAACAGTTATTGAGATAAATAATAAAAGTTAATATTAAATTTAAAATTCCCATGTTATTCTTATGGAGGAAAATAAAATTGTTGCAGTTTGCTTATTTATGGATATATTTTGATCAAACTTGGCAAATTGATTTGTTTTATACTAAGCTATTAATATTTAACATAAATACACACTTTAGTACCCTCCCTATAGCAGTAAACCTAGTGTACTCGTTAAATTTGGTGTATACGTGTAGAATTTCATGGAATAGGTTTATACACCATCAATTTCGAGATCCGTCCAATCGGCTCGGCCCCAGTGACTCTGGAGTTTCCCATGTTAACCTTATGAGAAATGGAATTAATGAATCTTAACAGCTGTTTCAATTAAACAAGTTGGTTCTGTTCTATGATGTTCTTTTTCGTCTGCTGGCTAGTAACATAGACAAAAAGAATTAAATATAGACCGTCAGCTGTGCTGCGGTTACCATAGGTTCTGGCGCACACCGCTTGGAGCACCATGGTTGCCATGGTAGTTACGGCGTATGCGCTACGTAAACTACAGCGGTGTGCGCCGGAACCTACGGTAACCATGGCAACCGCAGCACGGTTGACAGTCTATATTTCATTCTTTTTGTCTATGCTAGTAATCACGATTTATCTTGCTTGCACTGTGACATCGTATCTGTTTAATTATTTATAACATACGCATAGTTTGCCAACAAATTGTATTGGATCGCAAACCTGGAAGTAAGATGAATGTATTAAACCATTAACTTTCTTTTTACCTCATCTAACTACGTGTTATTCCTCCAAATTGGTCCAGCCCTATTTTGCTTTGCCAACAATTTTGTCTGCCATACACATAACCCTAACCCTACTTTCACTTCTTTGTGGATTTGTGGAACGAAACGAAGGAACTGGACCAAGCAAACGAGTCTGCGTCTGTCATATTCCACAGCCTTCTAGATTTTGTCAACTATAAGAATAAACACTGTATGACACCCACCTATCTAATTGCAATCTGAGTTGTTGATATCTCCTTGATAAACTGAATTGTTCCGATTTGTGACTGCAATACTATACATCATGTCTGACGATGAAGTTTGTCCGGTATGCGTTATAAAGGTACTTAGTACTGATAAGAGCATTCAGTGTGACGGTCTATGTGACAGATGGTTTCATAAGGACTGTATAAAGATGACTGCCACTGAATATGCACGTTATGCTAACGATGATAGATTGAAGTGGGAATGTGGCCGAAATGACTGCATGAGACCGGAGGCCCAACCTCAAAACCTTCTTTTAAACCAGCTAACCATTCTCACGTCCAAAATTACTGAGCTTGCTGGGAAAGTAGACTCACTATCTGCTCTGCCTTCTAAATTGGATAATATCACGGCCAAACTGGATGAACTAAACAGCAACTTTGCGTCACTGGAGAACAGGATTGGTAACAATGAAATTAAGATCAAAACCATTGAGGATCGTTTAGAGAATATCAGCGTAACCCCAGCTACTAACCCCGAACTTATAATTGCTGAATCCAATGAGCGAGCCTACAGAGCCAGAAACATCATGATTTACGAATTGCCTGAGTGTGATAGCCGGGATGTCAGTGTCAGAAAAAAACATGATGTAGATCTGGCTGTTGAGCTCTTCAGTGGAGTGCGACCTGATGTGGTACTTGATGTGCGGGCTGCTGTTCGAGTTGGTAAAAAAACACCTAACAAGCCGAGACCCTTGAAAATTGTACTTGACAATGAAACTAATGCTAGAGGCTTCTCATTAGGAGTTTCACCTCTGAGACTGCAACTCAACTTGGCCATATGTTTTCTTCTGTTAAAGTGTCCAGAGACAGAACACCTCGTGAAATGCAATACTTTTTAAGACCCTGGCCTCTGAATTGGAGAAACGTATAAATCTGCTGGCGAAAAGGACCTGACGATTACCTACAAGAACAATGTCCCTCAAATTGTCAAACTTTCAAAAAACGATCAACTCCCAACTGTACACAAAATAGAATAAGTTGTTATTTCCAAAATGTCAATGGCCTGAGAAGTAAATTGGTTGATCTTGCTCACAGTGTTGCTGCCTCCTGTTATGATATACTGGCGTTTGTTGAGACTAACCTAACACCGGACATCAAGGACACTGAACTAGGCCTAGATGGTTTCAACATTTTCAGGTGTGACCGCAACGAACTTTCTAGCTGTAAATCTAGTGGAGGAGTTTCTCTTATTGCTGTCCGTAACACAATCCAAAGTCGCAATTGGTCTCCAACTACTTGCACCAGTGAAAGTGTATTTGTTGTGTGCAACCTGCTATCCTCTGTTGTGTTGTTTGGTTGTACTTATATACCTCCCAGCCAGCGTCTGTCCGCATACTCCAGTTACTGTGATGCTGTTGATGAAGTATTAATAACGGCTAATGTGGATAATACAATATTGATGGGGGATTTCAACTTGCCCAACGTTGAGTGGTCTGACTTTGATCCTACTATAGCGCTTGATGACTCTTCCCGTCTGGTCTCTGACTTGGCTCTCACGCATGGATTGACGCAGATCAACGGCGTCCGTAATTCCCGTGGCGTCTGTCTCGACCTCATTTTCTCATCCTTCCAAGAATCCATTGTTACTGCAGCTGATGACATCCTGCTGGCTGAAGACAGGCATCATCCAGCCCTCACAGTTATGCTTCCCATTAACAAGAAACCTCTGTTTCCTGAACCAAAATATGTTCTTAACTTTAGAAGATGTAACCTTGATGCAATTTTTCACCAACTACAAGATCTCACCATTCCACAGGCAAGTGACCTGCATAATATTAATGATGTTTTCAGCTCCTTCTGTGAGAACCTAAAGCTCCTAATTGAAGCTAATACTCCCCTTAAGATGATAAGGAATTCCAACTTTCCTAAATGGTTCTCAAGTGATTTAAAACGACTGATTATAGAGAAGAAGATGGCCCACAAATCATTTAAGGCGTCGGGAGACCACGTGGATTTCGTCAACTTCACAAGACTTAGAACTAGATGCAAGGAGATGACTCGTGTGTGCTACGATGCGTACATAGCCAACATTGAGGAGACGATTCCATCCAATATAAAGTCATTCTGGTCGCATATTGAGAATCTCAGGCAAACGTCTATACTGTTCCTCCAAGTCTTAAACTTGACTCTATGGTGGCGACTGATTGTGTTGACAAATGTGAACTTTTTGCGAAACATTTTTCATCTGTATTTTGCAGTGCTGACTTTCCTGTTCCTGCATTTGATTTTGGATTAAACGACACCGTCTCCCATTGCTCAATCTCGGCTACTGTTGTTGAAGAGAAGTTGAATGCTCTTGACCACAATAAGAGTGCAGGTCCGGATAATATCCCTCCACTTGTACTAAAGTTCTGTGCCCCTGTACTTGCTCCTCACCTGGCTGTGCTTTTCAATGCGTTAATTAAAGAGGGCATTTTCCCATCATTCTTAAAGCTTAGCTATGTTGTGCCCATTTTCAAATCTGGCAGTAGGTGTAATGCTAAAAACTATAGACCTATTGTGATTCAACCTACGATTGCTAAGGTTTTTGAAAGTATTGTCCTGGAACATTTATATTTTAACCTCAAGAAGTACATTGCACCTGAGCAGCATGGTTTTCTTGATGGAAAATCAACCATCACTAATCTCCTGTGTTTCCAAGAATTTGTAATGTCAGCCTTCGGTAGATCTAGTCAGGTCGACTGCGTGTACTTGGACTTTTCTAAGGCTTTTGACAGAGTTCAACATCGCCTTCTGGTAGCAAAACTGGCTGCCTATGGTGTTGGTGGTTCGTTGCTCAGGTGGGTGGAGAGCTATTTGAAGGAGAGATATCTCATCGTTAAGTGTGAAGGAGCTACTTCTAAACCATTCCCTGTAATCTCTGGTGTCCCCCAAGGTTCTCACATCGGACCCCTACTTTTTGATCTGTTCATCAACGATATTGGAACGGTCTTGACCACCAACTACCTCATGTTTGCTGACGACATAAAGATTTTCTCGGAAATCCACTCCGTGTCTGATCAAGAAAACCTTCAGAGATCCATAGGTAATGTCGTTGGGTGGTGCAAAAACAACTCCATGGACTTAAATGTATCTAAGTGCCAGGTCATGACTTTCAAGAGAGGACTGAACATTCTCAAGTCGGAATACTACATCAATGGGAGCACTCTTCCATCTATGGATAAAGTAAAGGACCTTGGAATATTCTTGACACCTTCACTCAGCCCCTTTGACCACATTGTCCACATCACATCAAGGGCGCATGCACTTCTGGGGTTTGTCTTCAGGTCTACTAGGAACATCCAAGATCCTCGGTCACTTGTGTTGCTGTACAAGACCTTGGTCCGTCCTATACTGGAGTATGGCTCTGTGATATGGTCGCCTCATCAGCTGGGTCACATTGATTTGCTGTCTCGAATCCAAGCTCGCTTCATTCGGATGTTGGGTATCCGGATTGGTTATGCTTATACCGATGTACCAATTGAAGAACTTCAGAGGATCTTTGGTATCCAACCTCTTCACATACGACGTAGACTGGCTGATCTTGTGGTACTGTACAAGCTGGTTAATGGTCTTCTGGACAGCCCCGACCTGCTCTTCAACATTGACCTTATTGTTCCGAGAGGTACTCGCTCCAGAGCAATTTTCCAGCGCAGATTCCATCCCACATCATATGCGTACAACAGCGGCTTGTCTCGGTTACTGCGTGAGGGCGCTGTGGCGGCTGCTCATGTGGACTTCTTCAGCACTTCAGCTCCTGTTTTTAAAAGATGTGCCAGTGCCTTTTTAACCTAGTGGCTGCCTAAGGGCTTCAGTAAAGTTTCAGTTATTTCTTTGGTGGTGCCTTTAAAGGGCCACATTTGTGTCCAGTTGGAGCTTCCTGTTTGTCTATTAAATAAGTTTCCTGTTGTGTTTGCGTTTGTTAAATTAATTTATGGCTGTTGTTTTGTATATATATATATATATTTATTTATTTTTATTGTTGTTGTTGTTGTTGTTGTTGTATCTTACTTTTTCTTTTGTTAGTCTACCGGTATTGCACTTGTTGTTTCCATTTTTCTCGTTGTTGTTATGTCTCGGTTGCATATTGTTAAATATTGTTGTTGTTATGTTTTTCCACTTCATATTTTACCTATTGTTGTTATCTTTTGCGCCATATTATTATGTCTTTTGCATCTTATGCCTGCTTCTCATTTTCATTCTTATTAATTGCACGTATTTTAGTAGCCTGTGAGTGAAAATTTAAAAACGTACGTTTTCAGGAAAAGCACTTTGCAAATTTTTTTCCCCTTTTTTCAAAACTTTTATTATTTTTTTTATTTCATTAACATTTGAAGTTTTATAAAATGTCCATGGTAACGCAATATCTTTGGTAGTTTCTTTTTAAAAGAGCATCTTTAGTGGAAAAACACAAAATCCTGTCACGACCATAACGGACGTTTAAATGAATATTAAAAATAGTTAGTATTATTTTTATAGATATGTTTTGTTATAAACTAATTTACTTTTATGACCATTATACAATAAAAAGGTCACTGAGCTTTTGGTATATTTAGTCTTTCTAGAAAAAAATAAAAAACTCAAAAAACTGAAAAAAAGCCAATAAAATCTTTTTAAGTTTGTATAACTCTGAGAAAACTTACCTGAGACCCGAAAAATCGTTATGTTTGTATAGAGGTGTGCTTCTTTTGTGTATAAAACATTAAAATATGACGATGTTTTAATTTTTGAAATTTTTATGATAGAAATCATAAACGTGATGGTCAGGGACAAGCGGTACGGTCGTGAATTGTCTGGAATAATCTTAATCTTTCTAAACAATCCTTCAATTATCCTGTTAGTTATAATAAAAATATGTGTTTCAATTGCACTAAACTGTTCAATTTACAATTATACCGGGTGTACACAAAAGAAGTAAACAACTTTGTTTTAAAATTATAGCGAAGTTTTACTAACTTATAAAGACTAACATACACCATTAGAAAGAGAAAAACCTCAAGTTTTTTCCTATATACTATAAGTGCTCAATATGTGAACCTCGGCTTGCTTTGCAGACATCTATTCTAAAATCAAATTCTGACCAAACCTTTTGAAGAGTGGCTTCATTAACACTTTGTACTGCAGCAGTAATGCGATTCCTGAGCTCCAAAAGAGTCAACGGCAAAGGAGGAACAAAAACTCTGTCTTTCACATAACCCCACAAAAAAAAATCACACGGGGTTAAGTCCGGGCTTCGTGGAGGCCAACGTAAGAGGTGTAAGTTGTCGTCAGCAGCACGGCCAATCCAGCGCTGCGGTAGACTCTCGTCAAGGTAGTCTCTTACATCGTGCAGCCAGTGTGGCGGTGCACCATCTTGCACCCAAACAAAGTCTTCACTGTCTTCCTCGAGTTGAGGCATCAACCATTCACTCAGCATGTCTAAGTAAGCATTTCCTCTGACGGTTGCTTCTTGAAAGAAAAATGGACCATACACCTTCTTCTTTGATACAGCACAAAATACGTTCAGCTTAGGTGAGTCTCTCTCATGTTCAACAGACTCTCGAGGATTTTCGGTCCCCCAAATTCTTACATTGTGTCTGTTTACTTTACCACTTATGTGGAACGTTGATTCGTCGCCAAAAATGAGTCTTTCATAGAAACCATCTTCTTCCTGCAGTTCCTGCAGATCACTACAAAACTCAAAGCGTTTCACTTTGTCGCCATCGTTCAGACTTTGCAACAACTGCAGTTTGTACGGAAACATCTTCAGACGTTTTCTCAAAACCTTCCAAATCGTGGAATGCGGCATTTGAAGCTCCATACTCATCTTCCGCGTTGATTTCCTCGGAGTGTGTACAACAGTTGCACGGACTAACTCAACCTGAGCATCAGACGTCGCTGGTCTTCCAGAGCTCTTTCCTTTTCTTATGCAACCCGTGGCCTTGAATTTCCGATGCCAATCGTAGATTGATTTCCTATTTGGAGGGTCTCTATGATATCGTGTCCGAAAACGACGCTGAACAGTGGTAGCAGATCGAGTTCTTTCAAACTCCAGGACACAAAACGACTTTTCTGTAAGAGTATTGACCATTTTCAACGAAATCACTAAACGACTACTTTTGCCACATTGTTGGCATTGTTGACAACAGTCAGCTGTGTGGAACAAAACTTGAGGTGTTTTCCAACACATTGATACCAACCACAGCGATGTCGAACACGTAGTTTTTGTTATATTAACGTACAAAGTTGTTTACTTCTTTTGTGTACACCCGGTATTAAAGTTCTTGTCACGACCAAACACACTATAATCCAAAAGGCTGGATTGGTCGTGAAAAAACCCGCGATGGTCGTGAAACTTTGGTCGTGAAATTACGTGTTATTTGGCTCTGTTCTGGTGGTAGCCCTGCACCTCATGTTCGAGGATACAAAGTGGACTTCAAGGTTAATCTAGCAATTGAAATAACTTATAAACAAAAATTAACACCATGTCTACTTCATCGAATGACTACGTACGGTCATGGACACACCAAAATTACAAAAAACACAATCTTTCCTTTATTAATCTTGTAATTCCTCCTTTCAACTCGAAACGACCGGCACCACAATCCTGACGTACACCCCGAACTAGTCTCTAAAACCAACTGACTCCATCGACGCCAGGCTTGCCACTGTCGTGCTCCAAAGTTGAAAAATTTTCCCAAATGGTCGTGACGCCAAATCGAGGGACAGACTTATTTTGTCATGGTAGTCAGTTTGTAATGACAATAAAATTATAATATGCTCCTTTTTTGTAAGTTTAATAACCATTGATGACATAAAAATATGGCTTTATATATTTCGGCATGAATAATTAGTCTAAAAACAGCGTGAAAGTTGGAGAATGTACCCTAGGGACACGTCATGGTCGTGAATTTCGAGACTTTAAAAATACAAAAAAAAAACCTAGAACCTATTTAAAACCAAATAAATGTGTGTAACATGTTGCCCCCGTCCCAAAAAATATTAAAACACATAATAATAAACTACAAATCCAGTATCTACGAAGTAAAAGGCCAGGGACATGAAAACGTACGTTTTTAAATTTTCACTCCTGTACCAAATTTGCTATGTCTTTGTATGCCTTATACTAGAAATGTTTCAGCCTATGAATGTATTTTTGTTTTCTTTTATACTGGTTATGTATTTTGCATGTCATGTCTGCTTTTTAATTTATTCTATTATTGCTCATATTTATTACCTAATTATGCTATGTTATTAAGTGATTTAATCCTATTTAATGTATATTCTAATGTAAAAATGGTGTTACCGTTGAATGAATAAATAAATAAATAAATAAATAAATAGCATTAAAGTTACAAGGATTACCAACAGGGTGCAGCACTATTATTTCTTTTACATTTATGACAACAGCTAATTTGCAACCAAAAGGTGAGTGAGCATAGCGAACGAACTTCAACCTGGAGGCGAGTTAGCGTAGTGAACGAGCTAATCTGAAGGCAAGTGCCATGCGAACGAGATCATCTTGAAAATTAAGAAGTTAAACGGGGCAAAGCCCGCGGGTTACAGCTAGTCTATATATATAAAATACAATGTATGTTTGTTTGTATGTATGTTTGTTAGTATGTTTGTTTGTTTGTACTTTATGGACTCCGAAACCGCTCGACAGATTGTAATGAAACTTTCAGGTATTATTAAGCATTATTCAAGGATGGTTTGTGTGAAGTTTGGGGCAGATCTGTCAAAAGAGCTCCGCCCCAGTGGCTCTGGAGTTTCCCATGTTAACCTTATGAGTATTTATATTTAAATGTAAAGAATCTTAACAGCTGGTTCAACTAAAGAATTTGATTCTGTGATGTTCAGTAGCATTAAAAATTTAATAGGTTTACCAACAGGGTGCAGCACTATTATTTTTTCAAATGTATGACAACAGCTAATTTGTAAGGTGAGTGAGCGTAGCGAGCGAGCTAACCTGAAGGCAAGTGAGCGCAGCAAACGAGCTTCAACCTTAAGGTGAGTGAGCGTAGCGAACGAACTTTAACCAGGACGTGATTGAGCCATGCGAACGATCTCATCTTGAAAATGAACGAGCATTTGAGATAAAACCACATTAGGACAGGACGACGTGTCGGGCCAGCTAGTGGTATATAAAGAAGAGTGAAATTTTAAAAAATCATTTAAATTTAATAATTAGTATTTTTGCAATTTCAAAATTGAAATTTAAAATGTCAATGATAAATTAGAAGATATGTTATCAAGGGAGATATGCTAGCTGTAACCCCTGATATAACAGCCGTAGATGAAGGTAAATCATGTACGTCAAAGTTTTATTCGAAGATTTGGTCTGTTTTTCTTATATCAGCCTACACAAGATTTAAAATTAATCAAACCCAAAATGGTGGTATCCACTACTTACCAGATTTAAAAGTCATAACTTAATCTTAAACGTTTCTATTAAGGCTATAAAAGTTTAATTTTGTTTCTAAATGCGTTGGCGGATGTGTAACTATTATATGCAACAGATGTAAAGATTAAAATGTTTCTAATTTATGTCCTCTTCCCGTTGCAAAGCACGGGTACAACAGCTAGTTATCTATATTATTTTAAATAGTGTACAGCTTTTAAGGTAAAATAAGTTAACGCCACACTACACTGTTTTAACCAACTTCCCACACAAGGATTTAGTCCAGATAACAGCTGTTTGCCGCCAGCTTAATCAAATGGGGTTTCATTACGTAATACTGTACTGTAATGAGCTTTTACCGGACAACAACCAGCTGATTTTATTTGGCAATGAGTGATTATAAACAAATACATAACCTCTCTTTGAGGTTAGGAGTAGTGATTGTTAGTCATTTAGCCTGTGGGAATATATGAGGAATTCTACAGATTTTTTATTGTTAAGTTAGCTTAGAGTCGCATAGCGTAAAATATCGTACGTCACTCGTCCAAAATGTGTTTACCGGACTCGTATGGTAATCCTGCACCACACTCATCTGGTAAACACATATTTTCAGGACTAGTAACATAATATACTATTACTTTTCTGAGGATTTTTATTTTAACTAAGTAAATTCCATTACAATTTGTTATTCATTTTTACAAAGGTTTTAAGTATTTACATCTACATTGCTTGCTTAAAATTTTTATATTTAGACATTATGGAGTCAGTAGTAACATTTTTATCCATAATAGGATCAGCCCAAAATAAGCAGGGGATTTCTTGTAAATGCTTTAACTAACATCCTAAATTTAACTTGTGCATCCAATTAGTACCTTTGTATACCGTACCTTATTTTTCCTACTCTAATCTTTGTCGCTATTTTGTTGTGTTCTAAACTTATATTCTTATAGTTACAATGTCTTACCACAGCTACAGATGGACCAAAATCTATGAAAGAACTCAGAGAATAAATCTGCCACAGGCCACAAACCGCCAGATGTGCTAGACCTTGTTGCATGGCATAACCCACTCCGTCAAGCCATGTACCGTTTGGACTTGTTGTACCCCACCGTTGGTGGATTATGTGGTGGAGATTGAAGTTCAATTTCTTCGAAAGCTCTCTAAATACCATGACTTCTACCCCATCGATTTCATCTGAGGTTGTGTTAAGAGATGATCCATTTGCTTTAAAGAACAGCAAGTTATTAATAGATACTATTTCACTTTTTAAACGTCTTTATTTCTACACTGTACTTATGTTTATTCCTACAGTCAAGCTAAAAATAAATTCTAGGCAGGGCTTTAAAAAATATGATTTTCTTCTGGATACAATAATGTTTAAACGATTAATTGATAATACTCACATTTCTAGAAAAAGCTTTTACGTCATACTGCAGCAAAACAGCAGTTGTTAGCGAATTTCCCATATATAGAAGGGAACAAACAATTACCGTAGGTCTTATAGTAAGACCTAAACCCCGGACCAATTGACTTTTTCGTTTTGAAGTCAGAGGTTAAATTACCCTCTGTTCAAATTGATTAATATATGTGTTTGTGTCCGTTAGCATGATAACTCGAGCAAAAATTATTCGATTTTGATGAAATTTGGTAGGTACAAAAGTGTAAACATAAGAAATTTCAAAGAAGTTTGCAAACCAACATATTGGGGTTCAATGAGGTAAAAATAGGTTTTTCCCATTTTTCGATCTCTAAAATCACTAAATTTCGCACTTTCATTCTGAACGAGCATAATTAGAATCAGATAAGCTTTATTCAAGAACTATACAATATATACGAGTAAAAATTTAAAAACGTACGTTTTCAGGAAACACACTTTGCAAATTTTTTTCCCCTTTTTTCAAAACTTTTATTATTTTTTTGATTTCATTAACATTTGAAGTTTTATAAAATGTCCATGGTAACGCAATATCTTTGGTAGTTTCTTTTTAAAAGAGCATCTTTAGTGGAAAAACACAAAATCCTGTCACGACCATAACGGACGTTTAAATGAATATTAAAAATAGTTAATATTATTTTTATAACTATGTTTTGCTATAAACTAATTTACTTTTATGACCATTATACATTAAAAAGGTCACTGAGCTTTTAGTATATTTGGTCTTTCTAGAAAAAAATAAAAAACTCAAAAAAATTGAAAAAAAACCAATAATATCTTTTTAAGTTTGTATAACTCTGAAAAAACTTACCTGAGACCCGAAAAATCGTTATGTTTGTATAGAGGCGTGCTTCTTTTGTGTATAAAACATTAAAATATGACGATATTTTAATTTTTGAAATTTTTATGACAGAAATCATAAACGTGATGGTCAGGGACAAGCGGTACGGTCGTGAATTTTATAAAAAAATCTAAATCTTTCTAAACAATCCTTTAATTATACTGTTAGTTATAGTAAAAATATGTGTTTCAATTGAACTAAACTGTTCAAATTACAATTATATTAAAGTTATTGTCACGACCAAACACACTATAATCCATAAGGCTGGATAGGTCGTGAAAAAACCCGCGATGGTCGTGAAACTTTGGTCGTGAAATTACGTGTTATTTGGCTCTGTTCTGGCGGTAGCTCTGCACCTCATGTTCGAGGATACAAAGTGGACTTCTAGGTTAATCTAGCAATTGAAATATCTTATAAACAAAAATTAACACCATGTCTACTTCATCGAATGACTATGTACGGTCATGGACACACCAAAATTACAAAAAACACAACCTTTCCTGTATTAATCTTGTAATTCCTCCTTTCAACTCGAAACGACCGGCACTACAATCCTGACGTACACCCCGAACTAGTCTCTAAAACCAACTGACTCCATCAACGCCAGGCTTGCCACTGTCGTGCTCCAAAGTTGAAAAATTTTCCCAAATGGTCGTGACACCAAATCGAGGGACAGACTTATTATGTCATGGTAGTCAGTTTGCAATGACAATAAAATTATAATATGCTCCTTTTTTGTAAGTTTAATAACCATTGATGACATAAAAATATGGCTTTATATATTTCGGCATGAATAATTAGTCTAAAAACAGCGTGAAAGTTGGAAAATGTACCCTAGGGACACGTCATGGTCGTGAATTTCGAGACTTTAAAAATACGAAAAAAATACCTAGAACCTATTTAAAACCAAATAAATGTGTGTAACATGTTGCCCCCATCCCAAAAATATTAAAACACATAATAATAAACTACAAATCCAGTAGCTACGAAGTAAAAGGCCAGGGACATGAAAACGTACGTTTTTAAATTTTCACTCATACATGAAATATACAGGGTGAGTTTTAATTGTCCCCCCCCCCCATCTTTTTTCTACATTTTTTCAAATATCAATCCCAGACCACTTCCAAACATTGTTGGGTATTAAGTACTTCATTTTGACAAGGTGGTCATTTCCGGCCGCCATCTTGGATCCGCCATATTGGATGCAAAATATTTTTTTCAAACGTAAAGGTGGCGTTATGGCTTATTATTTCGAACTAGATTTTTACCCTGATTACAATGCCGCAAACCGTTTTTAAAAATCTTGATCCATTCCAAAGTTATGTTATTATTATAGTTATTATTAGTATTAGAGGTGGCTGTGGCAAAGGCCATTTTCACTTGTGTTACACAATATATTTTTCCTACAGTCACTATAAAGCATACAAATAATTAGTCTTTCAAACACTATACAACACGTTTTTAGGTTCAGCTGGCAACACAAATAGAAAAAAAAACGGGAGAAAGTAGTCACCGGTCCATATCACTCCGCTAATTTTTCCTCGGCAAGCAATGTGCTCCGCGACTTGAGAAAATAGTTCCGTATGTTTTTGTAACTTGCAGTGGTTTCCGCGCCTAAAAAAATGCATTAAAGCAGGTATTTTCTTGTTTATTAAGATCGTAGGAATGTTTTAAAAACGTTTAAAAGAAAAGTCCAGAAAGTTCAGAGAACATATCCTACTAATATTATAAATGAGAAAGTTTAGATGTATGGATGTATGGATGTATGGATGTATGTTTGTGACAAGTGAACGCGAAAAATACTGGTCGGATTGGGCTGAAATTTGGCATGATGATAGCTCACATTCCCGATTAACATATAGGCATATTCTTATTTCAAAAATCCTTTCGGGCTCCGCCCCAATGGCTCTGGAGTTTCCCATGTTAACCTTATGAGAAATGGAATTATTGAATCTTAACAGCTGATTCAACTAAACAAGTTGGTTCTGTTCTATGATGTTCAATAGCATTAAAGTTACAAGGATTACCAACAGGGTGCAGCACTATTATTTCTTTTACATTTATGACAACAGCTAATTTGCAACCAAAAGGTGAGTGAGCGTAGCGAACGAACTTCAACCTGGAGGCAAATTAGCGTAGCGAATGAGCTAACCTGAAGGCAAGTGAGCGCAGCGAACGAGCTCCAACCTAAAGGTGAGTGAGCGTAGCGAACGAGCTCCAACTTAAAGGTGAGTGAGCGTAGCGAACAAACTTCAACCAGGACGTGATTGAGCCATGCGAACGAGATAATCTTAAAAATTAAGAAGTTAAACGGGGCAAAGCCCGCGGGTTACAGCTAGTAAACTATAAACACGAAATGACAGGTTAAATCGTAGTTATAATAGTCAATCAGCTGCTAATAGTATTATTTTTCATTAAGTGTTGCCAACTTATCTCCAAGCGTACACGGATAACATTCATAATAGAACCACGCTGTGTGTTGTTTCGTTGGAGTCCTGATGTGCGCCAAAGTATAAACCATACGACAAAGTATAAACCGTACGACAAAGTATAAATATGCAGCAATTAGCAGCTTTCTGTACCATAAACAGTACAAGGAATCCAACTTTGTCGGGTGACGGTAGGGAAAAATTTTATATAGTAGAGCTTAGCAAAAAGAAATAAACTAGTGTATTGAAGTGTTGTTGTATGCCTTACGTTTATTGAGAACATTAAAAAAAGTGTAAATTAAAAATTCACATGTTATTCTAATGGAGAATAAATGAATTGCTGTATGTTGCTTGTTTATGGGGTAGTAGTACTCATTAAAACTAAAAGTAATGTTATTTATTTCCTATTTAAATAACATTAATCTTAATAGGATTGCTGTACAAGCAAGCCATGCTATATGTGTTGATGTGTGGATAAGTAACCCCCTTTTTTGGGGAAGGGGGAGGACAGACAAGCCCAGTTTTAGCATATGTTGTAGGTATATCGTATGGTATACTAGATTAAAGTGGTTTTACTGACAGTTTCAAAGTTTTTTTTTTACTTTTTTATTGATCTACCCTTATATTGTATAATATTATTTTAGTATTTGAAAATCTTAAGTAGCCTCTTGACTTTTGTAACAACCAACTGCGGAAACATTATGTACTACATTGAGTTATTTATTTTTAAATAAAATTTGCAGAATATATGTTAATGACGAAAAAAAATAAAAAAGCCTACTTAAATGGTAACCAATCAAACAACTAATTCTGTAAACTTTAAAAAAAAAAAACTGGCTTGGATGGGTGTTTTTTGCCATTGAATCTCAAATTTACAACATGTTTTCGAATACATTTGCTTTGTATTCCCAATAACACACATAAAATTTACACAAATAAAAATTGTTAAGATAAGACATAAGTAAAAATTGTTAATCTTCCCACGCTTGATCTCTTCACTCCTGACAATAGTGAATGGAGGATAGTTCATGAAAGCACCTGTTAAATTTACCCCTTTGAAATCATCAAAATTTGAGCGGCTTCTATGGCCAATAACTTCTTGAACACTACTTTTGAAAAATGAACGAGGAAACGGAAATATAGGACTCAGTTCAAAAAAAGAACCATCTTGCAACGACATCACAACCACTTCAGGTGAAGAACTGTTCTCAAAACAATTGCTGAATTTCGTTAGATTTACAGAGGATGTATTATTGGTATGTAGTGAGTAGAAAGCACCTTTAAATCTCCTATAACTGACCTTTTCACTTAGCTGAGGTGTAGTGTCCACCATAATCACACTGTCACAACTATAAACCAATTCCACTTCAGACTTGAATAGAGTAAACACTTTATTTTCACCATGGAAATAACCGATTAAAATATTTAAAATGTGTTGATTTTCAGAAATAAAACAAAAAGATGGAAATGACTGCAGTAAAGGTACAACTAACAATAAACTTTTACTTGTCTCTGCTTCATCATTTGAATCACTTTGAAACCGCAAAGAGCTTCTCACTTGTGGAAACAAAACATTGAAAAAACTAAATAGAAAGAACATTAACCTTCCCATTGTGAGTGGACAAAGACACAGTTTCATTCAGAACTGCCAAATCTAAGGACTTAAGTTTGAAAACTAATACCATGCCTGACCAATATGCTTACTGGCCCACATGTATTTATTAGGCCCTGCATGTTAAACGACACAAGTCCACGTGAATTAATTATGAGTTCATGGAGATGTTACCCAGGATAATAGGGAAAATTAAACTGTCATGGCAGGTTATTGCTCGGCTGAAGGTCTAGCTAGTATTTGTATTTCACAGATGATTTGCGCAATACAGCAATTGGTGCAGTGTATGCAACATTACAATTGTAAAAAACACTAGAATTACTAATTGTACTTTGACCATTTAACAATGTCAACAATCACTAGTATTTTTATTTGTACTGAAAAATCACCGTTTTCACAAATGCTGTTTTTCTAGACAATTTTACTATAGATATGGAAACTGTATTACTATTTATATTTAAGATACAACAGCCACAGTACTATTATTTGCCAACTTCTATAAATTTTAAATGACCCAAAAAACAACAACTCATTAATCTCGACAATCTTATTAATCTTTGCGCTGATTTTTTTTAGTAATGTAATCATTTATTTTCTTGTGGGACTTAATGTTTTTCCACAAAATACCTTTTGCTAACACTAACACTATAACTTAGATTCTTCAAAATTATAAAAGGAAATGAGTTTAAGTATAAGCTAGAGGCAAATTGCATTGACTATGAATACAAAAGTATGGATTTCTTTCCTTCATTTACATCAGCTAAGAATTAATTGTTAAATGTGAGAATTGAAGTCAGATTCAACCAGTGTTGACTATCAATTTTTCTTTTATCAAGAATTTACATGTACAAGAACATATTTATAGGTAAATTCAAACACTTGACATTTTGTTGTATGTAAATAGTCTGAAGTTAGTTTATAGTGATGCAAATCAATTAATATTGACAGCAATCAGCAATACATTCATAAAACATTGGACAGAAACAATAGGCTACTTGTTAGCCTATTGTAATATTGTAATTGTAATATTCATGGGCAAGTTGTTTAAATCATTGGTATTGTTGAGTTTCAGAGTCAATGGTAATAAAAACAACATTGTTGTTTTACAATAAATATATTACATGAGAAAATCTACTATTTACAACACAAATCCACTCTAAACATCTACTTATTGAACATTAAAAATAAATACAGTGAGACCAAAGGATTGTACAGATGGTGAATAACATTGAATTGTGCACACCCCTGCATTAACATGTCTTAAGTTTATAGGTGTAGAAACAATAAAATGTTATTACAATATCTTTTTAACAGCATTATGTTGCCATTGTTGCCAAAATCAATAGGTACAGTCTTTGATGTCAATCCATTAAACAAGATCTAAGATCATAATATTTGATAAAAGAGGGTTATGACTATTTTTTAAATTAATGATACTGTAGTTGTTATTATTTTTAAATTTATATTGACTATCAGATAAAGATTTAAGTAATCTAGTGGTGAAAACGAAAAATGAACTAAAGATAATAGTGTGACATTAATTTAAAATTAAGTTAATATTTTTCAAAATCCAAAATCTAATCGTTTTTAAAATCTTATAGAAGTAGCTGAATGTCGAAACATATTGTGGTTATATTGCATGATAGAGGTTTAGATCTGAAGTCCTACATCGGAATATGATGAAAACAATAATAAAAACTTTTTAAAGTCGTCATTACTTTTTACTATTCAAATTCAAGCTGAATATAAGTAATAACTTTAGTTACAGATGTTGCCATTAACTACACTGTTCCTTCAGTCTTGTTCTTGGGAGAAGTCAACAACACATCTGAAATACAGAAAAAAAGCATACTGTATTATCAAAATACAAATTATTTGTTGATTAGTAAACAAAATCTTCACACACTCTATCAACAGAATTAAAAGTAGAATAAAAATGATAATACATTTCTAATCACATGTTTAATGTAAACAAACAGACGTTTTTCAAACACAATGCATTTTATATGGAAGAGATTTTTTGTTATATCTCGTTTTCTGCTGGGTTTGGACATAATCTGCATAATTTCTGGACATACTTTCCCGACACCCTGGCACCAAGACCTTTAATTTGAGTCCTCTAGCATCATCCTGTGAGCTGTCCAAGTCCCACAATTTTGATAAAAAAAAACACTTTCAGAATTAATAATACAAGGTGTTAGCCCGTCCTACGTACGGGAATTCAGTAGGCCTAGTCAGTTAAAACCGTGTACAATTCAGATCAGCTAGTTTACACATATAAAGACAAAGTTTCTTGCGGTATTAATGTGAAAAATAATCTTGTAAACAAATGTTGTGTGACCAAATATGTTTTGATTCCATCATAGGCCTATACGATATCCATTTTAAATCCGATAAGTTTACAATGAAACAGCAATTCTGCAACGATGTGAAAAGCGTTGAAGTGAGATTAGCAGCCGATTCGCACAGACGCACACTGATTATAAGTAGCCTACAGTAGAGAGAGTAATAGAGTCAATGGTAATAGTCAATTGAGAAGTGTATAGACCTAGTCAACGATACCACCTTCCATAGCATACCTCCCTCTTCCATAATTATTATCACCACAATACAACTACTATACACAATTTCCAGTAGGTCTGAATAGAAACGACCTAAAATAAAACGATAGTATCCAATAAAATTCACAGTACACATAATTTAACTTTGGGGTCCTAACATCAAAACTACTCTTCACACCTATCCTTTATAACTTAACAAAGTTAAAGCAGACAAACATTAATTGTAAACAAAAAGCTACCATGAAGAATTAAAACATGTAAACTTTGTTATTTTTCTAATTTTGCCTTGAAAATTGGAGCAGTAAAATAATATGCATTTATCCTTTTTTATTAAGACTCGTTTACAGAGCCTCGATTTGTACTGTGGTTTAAACTGTGGTCTAATTATCTCTACTAATCTTACTTATTTCCTATAATCAATGACAAAAATAAAATAACCTCATAGTTCCATAGTTTATATTTAACCAGCTGTTAGTTAAAACTAATTATATTGCTCTAAAACAAATCGAAGATTACAAAGATTGCTTGAAAAAATAATTTGAACATCCTAGTATTTTACTATGTATATTTAATTAATCTGTCATCCTCTTACAGAAGAATTGAACGTTTCAATGATTAGCATTACACATAGTATAAATAAGTCAATCCTAAGTATGTCTTTACATTTTTATCCAAATGCTGAATTTGTGACACAAAAGCTGAATGTTTACAGCTGTTATGTTAAGCAAATTATTTTATGCCAAAAGCTAGTTTAGAATCTTAGCGTCGGCTGCTAGACTTTTTAAAAATTAAAACTTAATTACTAAAAAACCGGGACCCTAAACTAAAATTATGGCTTCGACATTCCCTAGTTCTCAAAATTATCTTTCTTTCGACACAAAAATCGTGAAAATCCGTCGAGTGGTTGATTCAAAATCGTGAAATAAAAAAACACTGTTTCGTTTTAATATTATAGATAGCATTATTGAAAACTAAGTACCATTTTAAAACTCATATTATTATAAAAGGGTAGTTAGTTTTTGTTTTTAATAATGTATTTTATATCAAAATAGTAGCCCTAATTACTATAATTTTCATATAATATTCTGTATGGACTATTAATTAACAGTCCTGTCTGACAAACATGTCGACCTTTGCCAGTTACAAGACTACAAGATCGTGCCACTCATCCTACACTAATCTCCATTCATACTTGGCTTGAAATACCTACCTTTGTAGTCTTTGTACCTTTGTAACAGACTGAGGTAAAAATCTAAATTAAAATTGGTATTAGTATATCTAAAGTTTCTATAACCTGGGAACCATTATTCTATTTACTGCAGTAGGATTGGTAGACCCAAGTAGGGGAGAGTGTTGTACCTTTGACCAGTTTTCACTTACAATTTTTTTGTAGAGACAGGAAAACTCCAATTATTTAAAAAATAATCAACAATGATACTTAACTGTTTCATCCATAGAATAACTATTTTTTTGTTCCTTTTCATAAGTTTTAACCTATTTTTAGTAATAAAGAAAATTTGTTACATAGTGGTCAAAGGTTCAACATGCAGTTGTACCTTTGACTAGTGGGTGTTGTACCTTTGACCAGCATATCGATTTTAGCACAAAACGGGTAAAAAAAAACAAATATATTACATGGTAGTTTTTAAAATATAAAACCGGATACACATAATTGAGCTTATTATTAATTTCATAAAGATAAAAATTTGCTAAAAAATGGCTTATTCTATTTTGTAGGATGAAAAGTCCACTCCAAAATTGAAAAATTCTCTTTGATGTGCTGATCCACTTGATTTGGCAGTGTTGGGGAGCTTGTCGACAACCTCCCGTCGGTTCCACAAAACAATGGCTTAATAGATGAGTGAACGAAGTGAACGAATCTATGTATCGTGTATAGCGGAGTCGGAGAAAAGTTGTCCGCTGGAGTATGTGTGTGTGTGTGTGTGTTCGCACCTAAAACTCAAGAACCGTTGCACTTATAGCGTTCAAATTTTGCACAAATAGTTATGACACCAGTGTAAAGACACCATTAAAATTCTAGACGATTCCGCTCAGTAGTAATTATAAAATACTTAAAAAAACATTTTTAAATTTGTCCCATAAGAATAACATTAGGAGCTACCTTCTTCTTCTTTTTATTTGTTTACGTTTTGTGACCAACAATTTTGTTGTCTACTTAAGACAGAGAGAACGACTTTTACTCTAAGCTCTTTCATTCATGGAGTAAACAGTTTGGCGTCTATGAATGTATATCATTATAATTTCACAGCTTTCAGAATAATGTTATTTAAGCTAATTAAATCTCACAACTTTCATAATAATAAATTGAACTTAACAATATTAGTCGGCAGTTATATACCGTTTATGTTCAGTATTAAAATTTCGCCTTTTAATTAAAAGTATATAGGTATGTATGTACATATTTAGAACAAAGCAGCTTTTTACATTATTCAATTTAATGTTGGCATTGAATATTAAATATTCAAAAATGTTGGTATATTTTTATACTAAAATGCTATGCGAAGGGGGGGGGGAAGGTCCCCGACGTAGAGAGTAGTAAAGAAAGCGGAAAGGTGAGCAGTGAAAAGAAAGGAGTACGGAAACCCTTTATGACTGTTAAATTAACGTATCTGTAATAATTAAATGCTATGGAAAGATAGGGAAACAGGTCTACGATGTAGGAAGTAGTGAAGGAAGTAGTCAAGGCGAGCGCTGCGGAGTGTGGGGGGCCTTTATGACAATTAGAATAATGTATCTGCAATTCTAAAAATGCTATGGGAAGGGAGGGAAACAGGTCCACGACGTAGGAAGTGGTAATGGAAGTAGTCGAGGCGAGCATTCTGAAGTGTAGAAACCCTTTGTGACAGTTAGATTAGTGTAACTGCAATTCTAAAATGCTATAGGAAGGGAGAAAAACAGGTCCATGACGTAGGAAGTGGTAATGGAAGTAGTCGAGGCGAGCAGTCCGGAGTGTAGAAACCCTTTGTGGCAGTTAGATTAATATACCTGCAATACTAAAATGCTATAGGAAGGGAAGGAAACAGGTCCACGACGTAGGAAGCGGTGACGGAAGTAGTCGAGGCGAGCATTCTGGAGTGTAGAAACCCTTTGTGACAGTTAGATTAGTGTAACTGCAATTCTAAAATGCTATGGGAAGGGAGGGAAACAGGTTTACGACGTAGAAAGCGGTGATGGAAGTAGTCAAGGCGAGCAGTCCGGAGTGTGGGAACTCTTTGTGACAGTTAGATTAATGTAACTGCAATATTTAAATAATATAGGAAAGGAGGGAAACAGGTCCACGACGTAGGAAGTGGTAATGGAAGTAGTCGAGGTGAGCATTCTGATGTGTAGAAACCCTTTGTGACAGTTAGATTAGTGTAACTGCAATTCTAAAATGCTATAGGAAGGGAGAAAAACAGGTCCACGACGTAGGAAGTGGTAGTGGTAGTAGTCGAGGCGAGCAGTCCGGAGTGTAGAAACCCTTTGTGACAGTTAGATTAATATACCTGCAATACTAAAATGCTATAGGAAGGGAGGGAAACAGGTCCACAACGTAGGAAGTGGTAATGGAAGTAGTCGAGGCAAGCATTCTGAAGTGTAGAAACCCTTTGTGACAGTTAGATTAGTGTAACTGCAATTCTAAAATGCTATAGGAAGGGAGAAAAACAGGTCCACGACGTAGGAAGTGGTAATGGAAGTAGTCGAGGCGAGCAGTCCGGAGTGTAGAAACCCTTTGTGACCGTTAGATTAATATACCTGCAATACTAAAATGCTATAGGAAGGGAGGGAAACAGGTCCACGATGTAGGAAGTGGTAATGGAAGTAGTCGAGGCGAGCAGTCCGGAGTGTAGAAACCCTTTTGACAGTTAGATTAATATACCGTACCTGCAATACTAAAATGCTATAGGAAGGGAGGGAAACAGGTCCACGACGTAGGAAGTGGTAATGGAAGTAGTCGAGGCGAGCATTCTGGAGTGTAAAAACCCTTTGTGATAGTTAGATTAATGTAACTGCAATTCTAAAATGCTATGGGAAGGGAGGGAAACAGGTCCACGACGTAGGAAGCGGTGAAGGATGTAGTCAAGGTGAGCAGTCCGGAGTGTGGGAACCCTTTGTGAAAGTTAAATTAATCTATTTGAAATTCTAAAATGCTCTAGGAAGGGAGGGAAACAGGTCCACGACGTAGGAAGTGGTGAAGGATGTAGTCAAGGTGAACAGTCCGGAGTGTGGGAACCCTTTGTGAAAGTTAAATTAATCTATTTGAAATTCTAAAATGCTATAGGAAGGAAGGGAAACAGGTCTACGACATAGGAAGTGGTGAAGGAAATAGTCGAGGCGAGCATTCCGGAGTGTAGAAACACTTTGTGATAATTAGAATAATGTACAGTATCTGCAATTCTAAAAATGCTATGGGAAGGGAGGGAAACAGATCCACGACGTAGGAAGTGGTGAAGGGAGTAGTCGAGGCGAGGAGTCCGGAGTGTGGGAACCCTTTGTGACAGTTAGATTAATGTATCTGCAATAATAAAATGCTATGAGAAGAGAGGGAACAGGTCCACGTCGTAGGAAGTGGTAAAGGAAGTAGTCAAGGTGAACAGTCCAGAGTGTGGGAACTCTTTGTGACAGTTAGATTAACGTATCTGCAATAATAAAATGCTATGAGAAGAGAGGGAAACAGGAAATACGTTACGTATATTACCAATGACTTTGGTTAATTAATGGACGAGAAGTTGGGATTGTTGTTGACTGAGATTTGGTTTTTTTTTAAGAGGTTGGTCCAGCCTCTTTTAACCTCGCCCGTGCGTGGATCGTTTACAGCAAAGCAATTGGTGAGCCGGTACAGTACAAAGGTGAACTGTACTGATAAAATTTAGTGGCAGTGATCAGGATCCGAACTCACGACATTGCTGCCTTGGGCCCGAAGTTCGCGTGACGCTACCGACTTGAGTCACTGACTCACCATTATTTGCCCCGACTCATGGGTTGATTTGCCCATACAAATAACATTATTGTGTACACCAGTGACACCGGTAAGTGTGCTAGGTGTGGGTAAACTCTTTCATTATTGCGCTCATGTTCACTCATCCTGTTACGCACAGAATAAGCGTACTACTAGTATTAATACATTAGCATATTTCAATAACAACCAGTAATAACTACACTGAATACAGATGATGTTGTTCCTTTGACCTGGTCAAAGGAACGCCACCATTAAATGGTCAAAGATACACCACTAGCGCTTCCCGCCATTTTATGTATATTCTCAAAAGATAGGTGATAATATCAGTTTCAAACATCCAAGAGAAGTTAGAGGATAAACAACAAATGATAACCCCTCAC
This sequence comes from Macrosteles quadrilineatus, assembly GCF_028750875.1. Classification (NCBI taxonomy): domain Eukaryota; kingdom Metazoa; phylum Arthropoda; class Insecta; order Hemiptera; family Cicadellidae; genus Macrosteles; species Macrosteles quadrilineatus. The sequence goes on from NW_026542602.1 coordinate 12,426,978, forward strand.
TTTTGATTTTATTTGTTGACAAATATACATTTTATAAAACAAACAATAAGTCAACAAATATTTACTTTTCAGTAGCAAAAATGAATGGACTAAAATATCTTCCAACAAACACAGCTTTCAATCTCCAATGCAACCTGGGAAGTAGTCCTCTGGTGGCTGATCTATGAACTAGTTTCATTAGCTTCCCTATACAGCCTCTAGATTTCACCACATGACTGTTGTTGTATTAATAGTCAAAGCTGGTAGTCAAAGGTACAAGATGGTCAAAGGTACAACACTCTCCCCTACACTCAAGGATTCCTAAAATAGACACTATTATAGGTTTACTGTACATGTCATGAAGTTTCAAATGGTAACAGATATGTGTTACCGGTAGATGTTTCAGCAAAATGCAGTTGTCAAACACATCACCAGTCCAGGAAATACATTACCTGTTTGGTTAGCTTTGTTGATGATTTCATTACACACATACGACATATAAATAGATATTTTATTTACGATAGGCCTATCACAAAAATACCACAACGCCGGTCCTGTTCGGGGGTTAAAGTCAGCGCTATCAGGTTTTGTTATCAGTGGTGATCAGCCGATCCAGATATGTAGTAGTAGGGTCTTTGATAATAATGTTGACAATAAATTATGTTAGACTTGAACTGGAGTTATCATTGAGGTTATAATTGTTATAATCTTGTTTTTAATATCTAAGTCTATCACAGATTGTTCTATGTATCGAATCAAATCGAACTTTTGATACTATTGCGATGTATCGACCAACCCTATTCCTATGTCTGCATTTCACAGTAGCTTGAGGGAAGGAAGAGGACTATTCTTAAGCAGTATAAAATAAATACTCACCTAATATTCAGCTGCAGTATTTGCTAAGGAAGTGGTCAGTTAAAAGTTAAATAACAAACATCAGGCTACATTTGTTACAATCATAACGTAAAAGCCCAACTTAAATCAAACGTACGTGAGTAGTTTAAATCAAACGTAAAAAAAAAGTGTGAAACTCTTACAACATACCACTTGAAAGTCCTCTTCATTCCAGCTGTGTGGTCGAAAAGCACAGGGTTTTGGAATTTACCTTCCTTTACATCCAAAATGTAGTAGAACCACTTGCCTTTAACTTTAATCGGTAACTGAGTTTTGGCGAACTCTCTTGATACATTGGTAGTAATCTGAAACATATCAATAAAATTACCGTACCTTAAACACAGAATATTTAACCCTTCCCGGACGGGTGACGGATATATCCGCCTAAGTCTTTGGCGATAAAGGACGGGGCGGATACATCCACTTATGGTTTTTGATGTTCCGGACGGGAAGCGGATATATCCGCCTTCTCTTTAGACAGACTGGCAGGTGCTTCAGCAGTAACCAGAAGTTTTGCGGTACCAAGGCACCACTTTCCTCCTCTCTCCATGGCTGCGCTCTCTCCCGCACTCTCCCGCACTCTCCCCTTCTCTCACCCACTCCCCCCTCACTCCCGCACCGACCCCCCTCCCGCGCACCACCCACCTCTCCTACCCTCCCCCCTCAATGTTCCGCGCTCAACACTACGTTGTCTTTATTGTTTACATATTGTCCTTTATTTATTGCCTAACGTTGTCATCTTCAAAGACGGGTGGCGGATATATCCGCTGCTTTTCTACTCATCCGCAGAAGGGTAGTGGAAATATCCGCATAGTTAAAAGCGAGTAAAAAATTATTTTGACAGTATGAAGTGTTCCATTGTGTTTATTTTATGTAGGGCCTATACTTGTAAAAAAACACAAATAAGACAAATTTATTTTTTTTCCTATAATTTTTTGTTTTTCCCATTCTATGTCATGATTTCGCCCGTTCGGGAAGGGTTAACTTCTCATTTTACAACTATCTATTTACTGGCAATAACAAACCGTACTTAGTAGATTCAAGAATTAATATAATCTAAAAAAGAGTTATTTTAATATAAAACATATACCATAATCTCCGCAATTTCATGCAGATTACAACTGTGTAAACCAATTGATAATCGAGCCACTATGAACAGAGATATAGCGTATTTTGTGAGCGCAAACGCGGAATCGCCATAAGACGTAATGAGTAAGAGAGAGACAGTAACAACACTATGTGATATGATTACTATATTTAATTCTTCAAGTGTATTCTTGTTAAAATGGTCATTAGATAATATGCAGTATGGTTGCTGCCAATAGTTGTGTAATTATGATTATTGGAAACTAAGTGTTCGGCAAAGGTTGAGGTTTTGAGCGGGCATACTTTTCCTGGAAGATGTTCTTTAAATCTTTTCTTCAAAAAACGACATCCCATGGACGCCAGAAGATGACTTCTTCGTGAAATCGAAACTAGTTTCATGCCTTTGCAACAATTTGGATTACATAGAAGCATGATTTACACCAATTTATATATTCAACGTAATCAGGAGGCTAACACCAAAAATGAAATTGATTAAATATTACTTTATGCATTAAATTAGATATTTACAACTCAATATTGAAAAAAAAATACTTACGTTTTCCAAAGGAACCTCCAAGACTCTATTGCGAGCAAATGGGCCGTAGGTAACTATTGAAACAGTTTTGTTGTCCTTGCGAAGCACCAACATACGAACTGAACGAAGTGTATAAATCCAAGACACAGATAAAATAAGATAGCCTAGAAAGAGATCAAGAATAAAAACTTAGTACCGTACCAGTATTCACGGACAACAAGTTTAGTATATAGTGTGAACCATAAAATAGAGGGTTCCCATATGAAGGTTAGCTGCTATTTGGAAAATGGCGGGGCCATTTTTGAAACAGTGCAATGTGCAATCAATATTTTACATATGTATTTTATGATCTTTTTAGAATGTAGATACAATTTTAAGCCTATTATATTCTTTGCATTTCCTTTCCAAGTTGCTTGTTTATGAGCTACAGGATGTAGAATGTCAAATGTACTACATAGCAAGCCATTTTTAATATATTGTAACATGCTGTACTGGGCTTAGGAAAAAAATGTCAAAAACCTTTTAAAATTGCTAAAAAAATATATTAGATGTTTGAAGTGGGTTACAGAGTAACCTAAAACACTTTTAGGAAATGTGGCCCAAACCATCCTAACCCTAAAAGAGTTAGGCCTACACAGCTTTAATGAAGCATAACTTACTGTTTTGAAAATTATTTTTTTTTTTGACAGAATCAACCTGAGACTCCAGTTTAACTTGCAAAGGCAAAGAGACAAAATATTTATTTACAAGAGATAACTTAAGCAAAACAGTTAACAGTATTATGGTACTGCTGCTGAACTTAGATTTTGTTTAAACAATGTTTTCAGTTTGGCCAAATAGAAACAAGAGGTCGTTTCCTGCTCTTTTTGGTAACCTATCTCAGAAATAAACAGTTGGGTAAAATCAAACACCTGTTACTGACATTCGGTTTGGATGTGGGAGGAGGGAGGGAAGAAGAATTGTAGGGCCTAGTGTTGTAAACCAACAGTTTGTTGTTTGTTTTTTTTTCAGAAAACAGTATGTTCAAACAGTTAACTTAATGTGTGTTTTTTGACTCACCTATTTTTGGCACTAAACTTATCTAAGTTACAGGTGAGAAGATACTGAGTAGACCTACCTCCATCACTTTGACCAATAAGATTAACTTCAAAATCACAACGACCCACTCTATCTGAGCATTATTTGGATAGTGTAGTCACTTATAATTAATTATAATATTTTGAAACTTACCAATCAAAAAACATGATGATGCGACTATTTTTCTCGTTTTTTTATCCTCCAAATCTATTTTTTTCCACCATGGTGAGAATTCATTGCTTTCCATTTTCAGCTTTTCTCCTTTGTTAAGAGAAAATTCTGATAAATGTAGCCAAAAGAAAAACTGAACAAATGCAAATGCATTTATAATAGTATAATATCTTGGATTCTCGTAGTAAAACAATATCTTGTCTTTCTCTTGGTTGTTAGTCTTAATGTTGGGAGGTTCAGTTTTTGATTCTGCTTGTTTGGGTAAGTTTGAGTTAGGTCTAGTCAAAACAGATCTTATTTTCAGATTTTGACTGACTATGCACAATTTTGATTTGCAATTTTTCACAATGTGCCCATACATTGGTATGAGTTTGGAAACACTAAGGTAGAGCATTTTACCTGAAAAATGCAAGTTGTATATAAACACCATTGGTCAAACAATATTGGTCTGCCAACTTCCATAAATTAATAAATAAACAATATCAGCAATCTGATACATAACTTACGGTATACTTTCTCCCATTAGCTTGTCAACAAACCTTATCATGGGTAACTTAAGCATGGTAGCAACTAAGATTTTGTATGGGAAAAATCACAAAATTTGCAATAACTTTTAACTGTAATTATTACAGTAATGCGGGTTGCACCATTTTTTAAGGCCTGTTCACACCGGCGTAGCAAGACGTCTGCAGACGTATTCGGTGTATTAATACGTCGCCAGTGCACTGTTCACACCGCAGCTTCGTTTGACGGCTACGTAGCCGGCGAGCCGGCTGTTGTCTGTTTATTTCATTATATTATTTTATATTTGTTAGTTTATTGTTTATTTTTATTCGTAATTCATGAATTTCAGTTAAGATTGCCAAGGTTAAATTGCAGCTTTTATAGTACCCTGAATTGACAAAAATATTTCACTCTAATTTTAGGCCGTATATAGTTGGCTATAAGATTTGCGCTATATTATAATATTAAAAAAATATTACCAGAAAACATGCAATAATTTTGCTCATCCATAAGGATTACATTATAAAATAGTCTATGGTGTAAGTAAGACCTATGTCTAGATATAATTAATTATAATATAATATATTATTATATATATATTATTATATATATATTATATAATTAATTAATGTTTCATAAATGTCAGCCCACTATATGAACCATAATAAACCATGTTATAGATTAATGTGATTTAATAGTTTTAAGTGAACATGTTATAGTCCAACATTTACCACTAATAAATTAATTATGAGGTGTAGGGAGGGTGGCGGTGACAGCCCGGTGTGCTAGTGCGCATGCGCGTATTCGGCGATGCGAGCTACGCGTAGCTAGCCGGCGTAGCGGCAGCGCCGTAGCTTCCGTAGCTCACGTATTAATACGCCGGTGTGAACACCCTCTATGAATTACATTTAGAGCTACGTCAGCTACGTATTTCGAAAAAGTATTAATACGTCTGGCTACGCCGGTGTGAACAGTCCTTTAGGAATCAAAAAGGCTATGGCATACTAAATTTCAATCAAAACCAAGCCATTTCTTGAAAATCCAGTTTTTTTTGTAATTTAACTTATGGGTTTTTATGAAGAAATTAGAAGCCAGTTTCCAATTACCAGTTTCCAGGTAGGTACTAACTAATATTATGGCATCTCCAGGTGTTTTTTTTATTTTTAAAATTTTTTTATTGGTGATTTCCTCTTAAGTTAACTTAAAACCCATAAAATAAGTTAATGGCAAAATTACCACCGCTGCAGCAAACCTTCCTACTAGGCCTAAGCGAATTTCAATTTGCCTGAATTAATTTTCAATTAACTTAATCTATTAAATTAACATTTAAGTTCAACCAGTACCTACCTACGGTTGCTTCTACAGGGAAACGAATAGGCCTAAAGTGTGTTTTTTTACTAAAATATTAATAGCTTAGTAGCCTATAAAATAAATAAACCTGCCAAGTTTGATCAAAATATATCCATAAACAAGCCAGCAACTACAACATTTTACAATATTCTCCATAAGAATAACATGGGAATTTTAAATAGCCTAAACAATTTTTTGAATTTGCTCCGCAACCAATAACTGTAAAAAACAGTTTGATATAGCTTACTAAACTATTTGTTTTTGTAAGCTCTTCAAAAATTGATAAATTTTGTGTTTCAAGGGTAAAAATTTGAAAACACCATTTTTACCCCCATAAAACCCCCCGTTAAACCCTGTTCCCATGGTCCGATCATGCTGATTCGCGAACTTATTCAAGTTTATCTCGCCTTACACCTTCAAACTAAATTTTATCAAAATATGTATATAGGCCTATATATGTACATATATATAGATATATTTAAATAAAAATTTGAACGAATAGTGTTTTTGGCCTCTGGGGACATCAAAATGAAAAAGTAAATCAGTCCTAGGTCTTACTATAAGATAAGACCTATGGTAATAGCTACTTCCCTATAAGGGAATTCGCTAAAACAGTCTGAACCATTTTTTTTTTTATTTAGTAATCGGCTTAGCTAAGTTCTTATAACTCTAAACAAAATGGTACACATAGCTGTAAAAATTGGGGTATAAAATGTAATAAGGGCTATTGAATGTAGGGTAAATATTACTTTTATGTTCTTTATACATAGTCAAAATCACAATCTCAGTTTTGCCCAGAGCGAGTGAGAGACCATAATCTGCCATCCATGCGTTAATGGTGCGCATGACTCGATTTAGTTTCAGCTGGGCAAGCTCAACGCTAAGTGCAGCTATTTAAGCTGCAACGTCATCTGCGTAACTAACTAACACAGTTTCCTCAGGCGTCTCAGACCTCAGGAGGCTGTCGTAGGCGACATTCTAGAGGTCAGGGCTGAGTATCAGTGGCGGCGATTGGGCTTGAGAGGTGGGGGGGGGGGCAAAATCTAGATTTATTGTTGACATAATTCCATAATTTTATAATTTTGATAAATATTCCTTGTGAAAGTGGGGGGGGGGCAGCTGCCCCCCCAGGCCCCCCCTAAACGCCGCCTCTGCTGGAGATTACTGGGTTTGACGTTCAAAATTTAGCTCCGGGGGACTTCAGCAAAAAGTGAGAAATCTCGGCTGCACTTTACTTGACGTCCTACACTCATTCGATTGTTTTTTTCGATTCAATATTTTCATTCGATTGTTTCATTCGATATATCGTTTGGTTAGTTAGGTTAGGTTAACCTTACCTAACTAACCAAACGATATATCGAATGAAGCAATCGATTAATCGATCGATATTTTCATTCAAATGAGTGTAGGACGTCAAGTAAAGTGCAGCCGAAATCTCCTCTTTTTTACTCTCTATTAAAATACATTAAGTATAAAACGGCACTTTTGGAATAAAATAAATGTTTGCATTCGCTAATATTGTTCGTTATGCAATAACTGAAAAATGCAACTCTCATACTATATACTAACAGGTTAGGATTAAACCTAACCAACCAAAATGTATATATCAAATGAAATATTCAAATAAAACCTATTACAACTTAAGGACGACAAGCCTAGGACTATGTTAGCCTCTGTTTAGTTTGAAAACAGATTATTCATACACTTCACCTTTACGAAAAAGATCAAGACATTATGACTATTACACAAATTACAACTTACAATTTAGACGATGGTTAACAAAAATAACTAATCTTATTCAAACAATAGGCATATTATTCAAATTATTTTTGTCAACAGAAAACAGAAACTAAATTCATTTCATAACCTAACATTAGCTACCTTACTTACTTAGTTACTTGTCTTGTCGTCTTGTCTTGTCTTTTGTTTTTGTTTTGTTGTTGTTTTTTTTTCTATTTTGACAAAAACGGCCGGCTTTGCTCGATTAAAACAATGCAGCCGCGTAGTTCAATATTTTAAACATAACTTTTTAATTTTGGTTGCTTCCTTCGGGTTAGTATTATCATCTGAAACAGTTGGTAAAAACACATGGTTAATTGTCAATAATTTTGTTAGCATAGTTATTATTCACACATGGTTATTAATATTATTATTTTGTAATTTGTTTTTCAAAAAGATTGGGATATTTCTAATGGTAAGATGGGATTTTGAGAAAGGTCAGGATTGAGTGTCTTCACTGCTTGGGGTATATCAAGCAGAGTTTCCTAACCCGAAAGAGGATAGGACCGTGGGTGTGGAATGAAGAACCCACCAGCCAGGAACACACGGGAGAAACATTTAGGTTTGTTTTTAGTGTGTCAGTGTGTTTTTGTCTTCTATAAAGAGGTCTTTCGATCATGCAAAGGAATGCGTTTAACTCTTTGTATACCTCTAGGTCTTCGGTCTTCATTAGATCTGTATTAGGTAAGTCGGTGGCTCAGTTGGTAGCATCACGGACTTCGGGCCCAAGGCAGCGATGTCGTGGGTTCGGATCCTGGCATAGATAAAGATAAAACATACTCCTCAACCTCCTTGAGGAGTATGTTTTATAAATGGTTTGGTATTAATGGTATTCCATCAATATTGACCATTTCCTTTCTGCCATTCCTCTTCTTGTTTGCCTTGCCATGACTTCTTGAACACGGCCGCCTTTGACGGCTTGGCGCCTTTTTTGACTCAGCAGACTCGCTCTTCTCTTCACTCATTCATCCGTGGGGTCCCAGTTTATCGACATCCCAAAAGATCGACACTGAAATAGTCCCACTTTGTCGACAACTCAAAATGTCGACAGTGTCGGTAATATGGGATGTCTGTAAAGTGGGATGTCGGTTATGTGGGATGTCTGTTATGTGGGACGGTTGTGTAAATTTTCCCACTTTATCGACACGCAAAATATCGACAAGCAAAACAGATCGACAAAGAGCGGGAGATTCAAATTGAAGGTGAACAGCTCTTGCTGAACAGATCGGTTGAGTATATTGAGAGTCGTTCTTTTTTTTAAACTCCGAACGACTTCTATTCACGGCGCTTGCAGCTTGCAGTCTCCTTCAAATTTGTCAATGCTATCTCAACTATCTTGTGTATATAATATGTGTTCTGCCGTTTGAAGGCTTAAAATAATTTGACATTTATTTGTCGCACTTGTATTATGATTTATTAACTGTTTTTTTTTCGTGTAAGAAGGTAGTTAAAACTTGCTACCTAGGCCAAACTTTGCTAGAGGATGATTATGGTATCCATCAAAGTTTTTTCAATCATACATTTATTTGAAATATATAATGACATAGTAGGGGTGTACATAGTTTTTTCATTTAACTTGCTAGCTTAGTGTTAAAACAGATTAATCCAAATAACAAATTTACGTTGTTCATTGTTACACTTTGAAATATTAAATGAGTTGTAGTACATTTGTATCAGAAACTTACACCGGAAATGAGGAAATTAAAAAACTGCGTTAATTTGCCTAAACAAACTGGAGATGCTTTGATTCTTTTGTTAACCTTTCCATTGCCAACATGGCGATCCATAAAAAGCAATGACAACATAAAATTTTGCAATAATTTCTTTCCAAACTATTTTGTAGAGCTTAATAACAAATTATTTAGTATATTGAAGCATTATTATGCGCCTAATGGTTACGGAGAAAACTCAAACCGTTTTAAATTTAAAATCCCAATGATATTCTTATGGAGAATAAGTAAACTGTTGTAGTTAGCTTGTTTATGAACATCTTTTGATCAAAATTTGAAAATGCATTTATTTCATACTAAACTACCTATATGTAATAATATAAAAAAAACCTTTAAAACCCTCCCTGTTACAACATACCTAAGTACTTGTTAAACTAATGCTATATTGAAATAGGGAATAATATTGTGATATTTTAAGGAGATAGTGTAAATCCAATCAAGCAAATGGAAATTCGTTTAGTCTGCAGGTTTGCTGCGGGGGGTATTTAAAATAAATCATAGAGTTGTTACAGTGTTTACAAACACACATCAGAACCAACTGTAAACTGTAATGGCTGCTTAAGAAACTTAAACACCTTATCTAAATGCAGTAGGTATAAAGAAATAGTATATACCTACTGTATTAGGTTACTAGCCAGGTAAGCGGTAAGGTGTTTTATAGAAGGCGTAGCCGAGTACGGGATTTTCGTGCGACACAATTTATTTAGGACAGAACATAAATTAGATTTTTTTTCTGAAAATAAAATAGGCCGCTGAAATTAGCTGTTTATTTCAACAGCTGACTAAGTACACTGTAATAGTATATTACGTTACTAGTCCTGAAAATAAGTGTGTTTACCGTACGAGTGTGGTCGTTCTCGTGCGAGACGAAGTCGAGTACGGGATTACCATACGTGTCCGGTACACACATTTTGGACGAGTTACGTACGTTATTTTACGCCATACTAATAAATCTGTACAAATCCTTATATATTCCCACCAACTAAAGGACTAAAAATCACTACTCATTACGTTTTTGTTTATAACCATTCATTGCCACCTAAATACAGTATAATCAGCTGATTGGTGTCCGGTAACACTCATTACAGTATAGTAGTACAGTACGCAATGAAACCCCAATTGAATAAGCTGGCGGCAAACAGCTGTTTTCTCTTTCTGGACTAAATCCTTGCGTGGGAAGTTCGTCAAAATAATGTAGTGTGGCGTAAAAGTACATTACGTTACTTTTCCGTGTTTAGGCATGGCAAAGGGTAACTTCCCATCCTATGGATGGAATAGGAAAAGTACCTGTTTCTGTGTAGTAAGATGTAAAGAATTTTATTACACACAAGGTTAATTAGGTGTTAAAATTAAGTTTTAATCTTAGATCCATAACAGGCCTAGATTTTTAAACTTGCAACTCTAACCACGTTCTCCTCCCGTTGTGAAGCTCGGTTACTATATAGACATACCACGAACAAAACAACCTGCTTATAGCAGCTCGTATTTTCTTAAAAATGTCAGATTATTTCTTTGTTAAATAAAATGAAATAAACAAAGATTACCAAATTTGATTAAGTAAAATCCAAGAACAAGAAAACTAAAAAATTTTTGTTATTATCCTTAAGAATAACTTGGGAACTTCTTATACATCCTCAACCGGTAGGCATGCAACAATAAACTAAATTATTTCTTTTTTAGCGAATTTCCCATATAGGGAATAAGCTATTACCGTAGTACTCATCGTAAGACCTGGACCCGGGACCGATTTACTTTTTTTGTTTTGAGGTCCCTAGAGACCAAAAACACCATCCGTTCAAATTCACATATATATATATATATATATATCGCGCTATTGGACACACATATAAATATAAATATTTATATTTATATATGTGTCCAATAGCGCGATAACTCGAGCAATAATCATCCGATTTTGATGAAATTTGGTACAAACGTGTAAACCCACGTTTATTCGAACGAGTTTGCGAACCAGCATGATCGGACTATGGGAACAGGGGTTTATGGGGTAAAAATAGGTTTTTCCCATTGTTGACCCTAAAAACTTAAAATTTAGCAATTTCTTTCCAAACCATTATGTAGAGCTTAAAAAAACAAATAATTTAGTATATTGAAGCGTTATTATGTGCCTAATGGTTACAGAGCAAACTCCAAAAATCTGTAAATTTTAAATTCCTATGTTATTCTTATGGAGAATAAGTAAACTGTTGTAGTTTGCTTGTTTATGAACATATTTCGATCAAATTTGGAAAATGCATTCATTTCATACTAAACAATTACATTTTACAACAAATACCTTTTTACCCTCCCTGTTGCAGCAAACTTAAGTACTCGTTAAACTAATTTTATTTAAATAGGGAATAAATGAGATATTTTAAAGGAGACATTTTAGTGTAAATCCAGTTAGGCAAATGGAAATTCGCTTAGTCTGCAGGTTTACTGCGGCGGGGGTATTTTACTCTAAAGTCATAAGTCATTTATTTATCTAGATTTACATAAGTTCTGCATTGGTTACGTCAATTACAGAAATACATAAAATATATACAAAATTCCTTATCCTGCATGCCATACATAAGCTATTTGCAATTGGTTAACATTTTAAATTTTGTTTGGAAATTCACTCATTATGCCCATGTAAAAATCTTTACCTTATTCTTATTACCCTCATAAACTCATTTTCGCGTATTCTAATTGTGTTGGTTCGCGGACTCATTCGTTGTAGGTTTACACGACACGTTTTTACAAATTTGATCAGGATCGTATTATTTTTGCCATGAGCGATTTTTTCGCATACGCGTATTACCTATATGGAACATTCACCAAAATGTTTTTTCCTACAGTCACCCGACAAAGTTGGCTTCCCTGTACTGTTTATAGTACAGAAAGCTGCTAATTGCTGCATATTTATACTTTGCCGTACGGTTTATACTTTGCCGCACGGTTTATACTTTGCCGCACATCAGGATTCCAACCAAACAACACAAAACAGCGTGGTTTTATTATGCACGTAATCCGTGTACGCTTGGAAATAGGTTGGCAACACTTAAAGATAATAATACTATGAACAGCTGATTGACTATTATAACTACGATTTAACCTGTCATTTCGTGTTTATAGTTTTGGTATTTCTGAACTTTCTGGACTTTTCTTTTAAACGTTTTTAAAACATTCCTACGGTCTTAATAAACAAGAAAATACCTTTAAAGCATTTTTTTTTAGGCGCGGAAACCACTTCAAATTACAAAAACATACGGAACTATATTCTCAAAAGACGGAGCACATTTCTTGCCGAGGAAAAATAGCGGAGTGATACGGACCACGGGTACTACTTTCTCCAGGGCACCATTTGTGTAATTGTGTTGCTAGCTGAACCTAAAAACGTGTTGTATAGTGTTTGAAAGACTAATTATTTATGTTTTATAGTGACTGTAGGAAAAATATAATGTGTAACACGAGTGAAAAAGGCCTTTGCTGCACTCGAGATCATTCCGCACTCGCCTGCGGCTCGTGCGTAAACATTGCTCTCGTGTGCAGCAAAGTGCCACTTTCACCACTAGTTACACAAATAACTATTTCATCACTCCGTAACGAAAGTAACTATTTTCGATAACGGCTGACATCAATGAAAGTAATCATTTCGCAAGCTCAAATTTAGGGCGAGGGAAAATCGATAAGCTGATTTTCCCTCGCTCTAAATTTACTTTCCCTCGCTCTCAATTAGTTCTCCATTTATTCACTACGCGCGCTAGTGTTTTGTTACGGTATTTAATGATTTGAATCAGCTGTATGTATTGTTAAAAGATGTTTTATTCTTTTACTAGCTGTTGTAACCGTGCTTTGCAACGGGAAGAGGACACAAAATAGAAACATTTGAATAATTATCTCTTGCATATAATAGTTACAGATCCGCCAACGCTTTTAGAAACGAAATTCAACTTTTATAGCCTTAATAGAAACGTTTAAGTTATGACTTTTAAATCTGGTAAGTAGTAGATACCACCATTTTGGTTTTGATTAATTTAAAATCTTGTGGAGGCTGATATGAGAAAAACTGACCAAATCTTCAGTAAAACTTGAACATGATTTACCAGATTTTCCTACATCTCCCTTAATTACACATCTTTTAATTTATTATTGACATTTTAAATTTCAATTTCGAAGTTCCAAAAATACTAATTATTAAATTTAAATATCTTTATATTAAACTCTTCTTTATATTAAATCACAAATCCTTCCATCTCCAGTTTCTTCACTCACAATAAATCATTAGCAAAACAAAGTCAGCTGTTATAAACTTTAGAAATAATGCTGTGCCTTATCAATACAGTCATTTGAAATATTAAAGAAACTACATCCATAGGTACTATAAAAAATTTCAAACAAATAATTTAGCATTAAAGACAGCAGACAAAACTAATATGATTATCAAAGCATCAAGGACTAAAAAATGTAATAGCAAATACAGAATATGTTCCATTGCATCTCTGATTCTACATACAAAAATATCAACAAACAACTTAATATACAAACCAGTTCTTTTATTCAGTTCTATCGTCCATTGCTTTACATTTTCACACTAACCATTAGGAAAACATAGTAACAGATATTTCATTGATTTTAGAAACAAAAGAACACTGTGTACTGCTTAGTTTTATGATATTTTCCTTGGTTTAATTTAATAAGTGGTGTGGCAAAACACAAACAATAAATTTTTCAAATAAAGTAAAATTTGAACTGAAAGCTATGTAAAGATAAAATAAGAGTATTTTGTATTACCGCACATATACAACAGATTTTAGAAAACAAAAATCAAAGACAATTTAGTTATTGATGGTATTCTTTAGTTTAATTTAAGCATAGGTTTAGCAACACACAATAACTTAATTTACCTAAATATACATATAAAAAACTATGTGATGTGCAAATTATAGTTAATCTAACACATGTGAAGCAGTTTGAATTTATTTTAAGTAGCCTCTAAATTCATACAAAACATCTATACATTGTAATTTTCATACTGTTTCCATGAAAACATATCAATAACATTATTTTCACTTAAGATTATTAACTTAAGACGCTTTAAAAAATCCAAAGCAGAGCCGGAGTTTATACAGCAACGGTTATAAAATCTTTTTATTCTATAATCATTGACATAGTTTTAGAATAAATAATCCATGATAAAATGTTACATCAAAATAAACCTACCTCATATTTATGGAAAATATTATTTCTTTGTATCAGCTGTCTGAAATTGTGAAATATGCAGTTCAGCAGTTCTTCTTGTTTATATTTAAATGTCAAAGCATAATGTAAACAAACATTGTTAGTGTTCTCATCACAGCCATGGAGACCAATCAATATTTACTTTTAAAATGTTCACCTAAGAACTTTTAAAGCCAAAGGGGCAAAGCCTAGGTCAGTATCGAAATGTGAATAGTCCTATAATGGTCCTTGGTATGGTAACTATATTTTTGTAAAATTTAAGCCCAGTTAGTTCAGTAGTTTTTGCACCTATTAGTAATACACATACAGACAGACACCATTAGATTTTTATATAATAGTATAGATATAGATAGATTTTCATGTTTAAACAAAATTTATTGAGAAATATACGTAGGTTTTCTTTTAGAAGATTTTATTTTATTTTGATGTTCAATCAAATTAATTGAGAAATAGAAAAGTTGTAATATTACTGAGGTCTGCTAATCTGTGTTTGTGTATTTTTGCGTCGTGATGAAAAGTATCGTTCATAACTCGTAGGTACCGAAAGTTATTATCCGGCACTTGCTCCATTATTCCCGACCTCGGCTTCGCCTCGTACGTGAAAATAGCTCTCACATACTCGGCTTCGCCTCGCAGGTGAAATTGGGGTTCCCTGTGTTCGGCTTCGCCTCACACAAAAACTTGAGCGCGCGACGGAAAATGCCACTTTCGGTCCTAGTAATGAAATATACTATTACCTACTACCGTTTTAAATACGACAGTTTTTTAAAGTAGCCATTTCAGTTCAGTTCTTAGAATTGAAAAGTTTCACTTAACAGCTGTTTACTTTCATAACAGCATAGTTTCATTTCACAACAGCATAGTTTTTCTCATAACAACACAGGCAACGAACCAATGAGGTTCAAGGATTGAGAGAAAAGAAGTAAAATTGTAATGCTTCGAACGTCAACTAATCAGCTGATCAGTTGACAATTTTAATTGTTGATCCAACTTTTTCCTGTTAATACCAGCGAACACAGAATAAAAAGTTGCATCCACATTCCATAAAGACCATAAAATGCACAGTTTTCCACTTTTCAAGTTTGTCGCCATTTTTTAAATAATAGAATTAATATTTTTAACTAATTTTATGGTCTTTTTGGAATGTGGATGCAATTTTAAGACTTATTTGACTTATTTACTCTTCGCATTCTCGCTAAAGAGGCATAAGGCATAAGCCTACTTGTTTAGGAGCTAAATGATGTAAAATGTACACCGGAAGTCTTTTTTTCCATAGGCTGTAACTCCTAAACGAGTGGGTTCATCGAAAAAATATCAATAATAAAAAAGTTTTTAAATTGCATGTTCTATCCGAAAACATGATAAAATATAGGGTGTTCCATAAGACATTTCAAAGTTGCCCGCCATTTTCAAAATATTAACTCATATTTTGAACTGCCACAAAAAATAAAGGAATGTCCCCCATTTAAAGGTTTCACTAATTCACCGTTTCCGATATCCCAATGGTGGCCTCCTTGAGTTGATCACCCTGTATATGTGTATCCGTTAGCGTGATAACTCGAGCAAAAATGATCCCATTTTGATGAAATTTGGTAAAAACGTGTAAACCTACGTTTATTCTAACGAGTTCGCGAACCAGCATAATCGGACCATGGGAACAGGGGTTTACGGGGGGTTTATGGGTAAAAAATGGGGATTTTCAATTTTTTCCCCTAAAACAAAAAGTTTGCAATTTATTTTTAAACAGTTTTGTAGAGCTTAAAAAAGAAGGTATTTATAAATTAAAATAGGTTCAAAAATAAGCACAAAATGGATTTAAAATCTATATAATTAATACGCTACATGAAATATTTTTTTTCATTTTTGTCGGTTGAACTTCTCCGCCATTTCTTAACCGATTTTATCCATTGACGTCTCATTGGAAAGAGCGTGTCACGTAGATTTGCAAACTGGCCTTACATTTTTGAAAAAGTCTCTTGGGCTCTGCCCAAATGGCTGTTAAGGATCCCATGTTATCCTTTTGAAGAACATAATTGTTTACATTTTGATCAGTTGTATAATTTAATTGCTGTTATTTAGTTTTCAATTCAATGAAACGCATTGGGTACATTTACTGATTTTGTTGAAATTAAATATTTACTATTTAAATTTACATTCGTACATATTACAATGTAAAAAACCGAGAAAGCCTGGACAATTTGATTTATTTTACCAAATAAGAAAAATGAAATGACATACTACTGCATTTCTTGAGAAATCATTGAAAGAACCGATTTGTTAACCATGGAAACATAGCAAAATCATAGAACGCCATCAAGTAGAAGAAACAGAGATACAAAGTACTATCGTTATCAACCTATATAATGAGGAACACCTACAGCACCAATATGAAGATTTCCACAAACAATGAACAAGAATGTTAGACGAAGTGCTACTATTTTGTAGGAAACATGATGATTGGCAAAGGAAACCCCTCTAAGTCTGAATCAAACTGGTACGGCAAGGACATTTATCATTAAATACAGTATATCTTACTAATATTATAAACTAGGTGAAACCCGTCGAAATCGACGGTTACTTACTTTCAAGGCTTACGCTAATTTATCTAACTGCGAAAAATTGAGTGAAATTATACATATTTCGAGCATTTAGCATTGTTTAAAGATTAGTAAGTGTAAAAACAATAATGATATTAATTGCGTTAGATATGGTCGATCATTTAATGAATAAATTATTTCCCATATATTACGTCATCGGAGTTGTTATTAAGCTATCTGGTATCTCTTCCTTTGGAAGAACGTTTAAATAGTATTAAAATCGTATTGGTGAATCTTTTCTTTTCAAACACTTCCGTGATTTCAGTATAATGCAGATTAATCTATGATTTTATTTGAAAAAATATCTGTTTGTTGGGAAGACACTTTCTAACTCCAAATGGAGGTATATCCGTTACAGTGTTAATTAAGTTTGATTTTTCCTTTGTCACGTCGCGTCAGTTCATATCGTACTTCTGTGCCATTGAATAACCCTCTAGCACAGTTTTGAGAAATTGGTTGTGAGGTTACTGTTAAAGCTGGAATTCCTTGACATGGGGGATGTCATAGTTAGTTGTCTCAGCCTTATCAGTTACATAAAGTTGTCAATATAATCTCTCTACGAATTGTTAGGAGCCTCCTCATTTATATGGTCGTGCAGCTTCATTGGCAACAAATAATGCGAATGACACAGTAATGTGGCATTTCCAAAAAGCAAAAATAATGATAATTGGCTGTTACGTAAATATTTACGTTTACATGCATTGTTAATCAACGTATCTTATAAAGGGTGGTGTGATCTAGTTTAAAAGGAATATGACCTTTCTGTCATGACAGTAGCTGCTTGAATAGTATTTAATGGGCTATTTTACAGCCAAAATCGACGTGTTATTTTCAATAATGTTACCAACCCAGTGGGCCACGGTCCATAATATAGGTCACTGAAAATAATTTGTCAAGACAGGTTACGTTATATAGAATATGGAAATATATTATTTTACTGTGAAACTTTTCAAACTTGTGTTTAACAAGAAATAACCACATTTAATAAATAATTAACGAGCTACCTTAATAAACCAGTATTTATTCACAACCAATTATATTTTTGCTGCCTTTATAGTGTGGCCTTACTTTAGCAGAGTTAAATCTATGTAGTGATTCGAATGATTTATTGAAAACTAGCTGTTGTACCCGTGCTTTGCAACGGCAAGAGGACACAAAGTAGAAATATTTTAATCATTACATCTGTTGCATATAATAGTTACACATCCGCCAACGCTTTTAGAAACAAAATTCAACTTTTATAGCCTTAATAGAAAAGTTTAAGTTATATGACTTTTAAATCTGGTAAGTAGTGGATACCACCATTTTGGTTTTGATTAATTTTAAATCTTGTGTAGGCTGATATGAGATAAACTTACCTAATCTTCGAATAAAACATTGACATACATGATTTACCTTCATCTTACATATCTTTTAATTTACTATTGACATTTTAAATTTCAATTTTGAAGTTGCAAAAATACTAGTTTCTACATAAATATTGTAAAATGTTTTATCCAGTTGCTGTAAACTACTATTATTTTAACAAAATATGGACACGGCTCAAAAGTGATAAAATGATTCTCAACAGATTTCATAATGAAACGTTATATTGCAAAACATGACATGATACAGAATAAAATCAATTTTAAAATCAGAAAATAATATTGCAAATACTTCTTTTGGACAGTTCAGTAACTCCCAATAAACGTGTGTTGTTTAAAATACAATCAATTTAAAAATTAACAGCTGTTTCATTAAAAAGTATTATTCACATGGCCAAAATGTAAACAAATCTGTGGAGGGATCTTAAAAGGTTTCTGGGGCAGAGCCCTAAGCTAATTTACTTCGTTTTTCTTTTGATAACTCATCTACAGACAAAGACCTTTCTTAGGACACCTCTACCTAGTTTCTACGCCCAGCCGTTCTCTCAAATTAGTGGAGACAAAGTTTCCAATTAAATATTTAGATTCCCCCATGTTAATCTTATGGGAGAAAACTTTGATGGAAGATCCAGCCCGAACTAATAAAGATTTCAAAAAAATAAAAACACTTTGTAAAACTACAGATAAGGGCCATTCTTTTGACACTTTAATCATACAAATCGGTCCAAAAATGAGGGAGGAGTTCTGTTCACAAAAATCGGGAAACACTTTTCATACGAACTGCGCCTCGCAGTTAAAACGCACCCTCGAAAGGGCGGGGGGGTCAACGTCCTAAGGTTGTTTAGGCCTAAATTAATATTTCGGTTGGAAATCAATAATTACGTTATTAATATATGTCTCTGTTTGAAGTAAAGTAAAATATCAAATAATTTTTGATTTGTTATTTATACATATTTGAAATGATTACTACAGTACAAGTATTATTTTAATAACGTGCGAAAGTTCCGCATTGGCATATACCTAGACAATTTGAATCATAAAAGTACAGTACTAGGTTGACCGCAACTGTAGCCGTTGGGAGGCTCACATCGTTGGACGTTGGACGAGCCTTTATGATATCAATGGCATTTCCGCTCGGGTATTGTATACTGCTGGAGAGATAGACAGCAATTGAGATAAGACTTGTTTGATTTGTTTCGGCTTCTTTAATGTATGAAATGTAAAAATACACTAATTTTCAATTACCTCCACCTATTGAACTAATGTTATTATCAATTGCATGCACCCAACGTTTTTCGTTTTAAATCTTAAGTATTTATACTCTCCACATATTTATAATTTACTAGCTGTGTACCCGTTCTACGCACGGGGATCTTATAATATTCAGTTGAAACCTTCTTATATAAAGAACAGCAGTTGGTTTGCATATTTTAAGATATGCTGGCCAAACTATTATACATAGCTTCATTTTATGTTGTTTTTTGTTGTTCCGGATCGGTATGACAATCAATAAAAGGTTAAATTACCTCTGTGTCTGCCGGTCGATCCTATAACGGTAGGCTTACTTTTATTTTTACTATCTGATCTCGTTTGCATGGCTCAATCACGTCCTGGTTGAAGTTCGTTCGCTACGCTCACTCACCTGTATGTTGGAGCTCGTTCGCTGCGCTCACTTTCCTTCAGGTTAGCTCGTTCGCTACGCTCACTTGCCTTCAGGTTAGCTCGTTCGCTACGCTCACTCGCCTCCAGGTTGCAAATTAGCTGTTGTCATAAATGTAAAAGAAATAATAGTGCTAGTGCTGCACCCTGTTGGTAATCCTTGTAACTTTAATGCTATTGAACATCACAGAACAGAACCAACTTGTTTAATTGAAACAGCTGTTAAGATTCAATAATTTCATTTCTCATAAGGTTAACATGGGCTTCCAGAAATTCCACGTCAAAAATCGACAAAAACTTGATTTTCAAGGGTTTACTGTTAAATATCTAACTGTCTCATATTCGATGAAATACGTCTAAAACCATCTCATATATGTATAGTATTTGGAAAATAAGTTTCAGGCGGGACAGTGCTATAGTTATTGAGGAGTAGTTGTAATAAAGTGCGTATTTTAGCGTTACCAAGAGAATGACAGATAGACAGACAGACAGACAGACAGACAGACAGACAGACAGACAGAAATTGAGATAAGGTTTGATTCGGTTTCTCTGACCTATGAAATGTAAAAATAACCAAAAAGTTCATTATTCTAAACAATGTACAGACAAAACTCTAATTTTATTTATATAGATTTTCTACTGTAGTTTTTAATGTGTTTGGATGTTAAATCTATTAAGCATCTATATCAGATTAAGACAGATGCATGTGATGGGAAATCTAAGGTTTATTTGAGTTTCTTTTCATATAATTATGTATTAGATTGAATGTATGGCCTACCTACTAACTATAAATATACCAATCTACTAGCAGAGTACCCGTCCTTCTTATGGGGTTGGCATATTAGTACCTATATAATGCTTATTGTAGTTATACCATAGATAAAAGGAGTATAGACTATAATCAAGAGTTATACTCAAGCTTTGCGTATGCAATGGGGAGGACACAGTTTGATAAAATTTGCTTCTTTAAATTTACAGTTTACATAAACATAGCCATTAACTCATATGTTCTACCACTTCACCTAAACAATAGAGAAAAAAATTATAAAAATCCACAAAATATCACAAATTATTCATGAAATTAGAAACGCAAAGATAACACAATCCTACTTTGACATTTCTCATTACTATCACAGTTTTTTTTGCTGCTTAGTTCAAATGAGCTGTTCTCATAAATGCAAAATAAACGGTATCAGCAATTTGACACATACTTTCTCCCATTAGCTTGTCAACAACCTTTATCATAGGTAAGCCTATTTAATAGGTAAAATCTCAAAAGTTTCCATTATCCCATTACCCATTATCCATGATATTATATGGATTAGCCACTTTGCCGTTAATTAATGAATTAAAAACCATCACAGATACAAACCAAGTATGGCATGCGGATGACTCATCATGTCAAGAAAAACTTTATAATGTGATGAAATGGTGAGAGAAATTACAAGAAATTGGGCCTAAATATGGTTATTACCCACAAGCTCACAAAACCTGTTTGATTGTTGGATCTGAACCATCAACATTAGACCTATCCAACATCAGGATTAAAGATTGTTACTGGGGGGAGTAGTTATTTAGGAGGATTTATTGGATGTGACAAAACTGAAAAAGATGTCTTTATTAAAAAGAAGGTAGAAAAGTGGAATAGTCATTTGGTAAGTCTGGCGAATGTAGCTGAAAAATACCCACAATCTGAACACACTGTTGCCACAAAATCAATACAAGCTAAATGGATTTTTTTTTTTTCAAAGAGTTGTTGAAAGTGAAGACATTAATTTTCATCCAGTAAAAAACTCAATAGAACAAAACCTATTTCCTGCTTTATTTGGCTCTCACCTAAACCAAGATGAACAAAAAAAATTACATCTGCAAGTAAAAAATGGAGGAATTGGTTTAGTGGATCCTACCGCTCAGGGAAAAGCATTGTTCCGAGCTTCAAAGAGATGTTGTAAATTCATCATAGACTCCCTAAAAACTAAGAGGAAAATAAGAATGCAAGAACATGAAGAACATTTGATTATCACAAAAAAAGACTTGAAAGAGGAGAGAAGATTAGGAGAAGAAAACGTTTTGAAATCGACTATTCAAAATTTTCCTCTAAAACAACAAAAAATTATCTTGCGAGGAGCAAATACTAAAGCGAAACACAGTGGATGGCTGTCATGCATTCCTCTGAAAAAACTTAACTTAGATCTTTCTCCACTGGAGTTCAGAGATGCTCTTGCATTAAGATATGGGAAAACTCCTATACACCTCCACTCTTCATGTGATGGCTGTGGCAAAAACTTCAATATGGAACATCCCCTTAAATGTTGCACAGGTGGTTTGATAATAAGAAGACATAATGAGGTAAGGGGTACCCTTGGAAGCTTGATGGAGCTAGCATGGGGAAACTGTGTTCGAGTAAATCTCCAATGAACCAATGATCCAATGAACCAATGATCTCTGAGCAAGGGTCATTTGATACTGCAGCACTAAAAGCAGACTTGGCTTGTAGGGGTGTATGGGAGGTTCAGACGGAAGCATTATTTGATGTACGTGTCGTTGACACTGATGCTCCATCGTACTTGAACCTCCCATACGAAAAAGTGTTGGAGAATGCAGAAAGAGAGAAGAGCAAATATTTAACAATAACAGAAACCAGAAATGCATCTTCTACCCCACTAGTCACGTCTGTGGACGTAATGCTGGGCAAAGAGTTTCAGACCTTGCTCAGAGCAATGGCAGAACGCCTAACAGAAAAATGGAAGAAACCTTTTTGTGCGACGTTAAGGGCCAGCAGCATGTGTCTAAGGAGGACAAGGAAGAAGTGGAGGACCCTTAGAGAGTTTGAAGATGGGGCTGGAGTACCAGTTATTTATTAATTTAAATAGCAAATGTTTTATTATTTTTCCATATCAAAATTGTGAATTATATTATTTAGTATTAAAAAAAAAATTACAGACGACTTAAATTAATTGATATATTTACATTCTTTCAAAATGTAAACATGGAAAATTTGGAAGGCCATGGGGCGTAGCCCAAGGGAAATGTGAAATTAAATGATATAATATTGCATTGTCATCCATTTGGGGAGCTATGTTTCAAATTTAAAGTCTCTAGCTCATCGGGAACTTTGTTTAAAATTAATATCAAAATTTGTAGGAAAGCGACTACCGAGCTAATAAAAACAAGCCCATGCCCATGGGGCGTAGCACAAGGGAAATATGAAAATTAAATAATATTGCATTGTCATCCATTTGTGAGCTATGTTTCAAGTTTCAAGTCTCTATAGCTCATTGGGAAATTAGTATAAAATTGATTGCAAAATTTTTACCAGACAAGAAAGCGAGCTAATAAAAAACGTTTTAATATATAATTCTGAGCAATTTACAGACAAAACTCTAATTTTATTTATGAAGATTTATTGTTTGTTTGTTTACTCTATTACTGAATTATTAATTATAATTATAATTATGAATCTTTGATTCTCAATTCAATTCTCATTACCACAAAGTTATTGGTTTTTGTTCTGTCACACTGTTCAATGCAAACACAAGGTTGCCTGCATATTCCAACCATGGTAAGTGTGTGTAACTTATTCAGTTATAGGCTAGTTTGACTAGCCAGAAAACCGGGCTGACACTAACAATGACAGGTTTTTACTTTCCTGACCCTATTTTCACAAGGTCAGTTTGTGTGATGTATTTTCCAGGGTGCCTATTTCAGTGACATCCATATCCATGTTAATCAGACCCAAGAACAAACACTGAAAATCTTCAAAAATATTGTTCAAAATGGTTCTTTGTGCTGGAAATATATAAACACCTTACCTACCCTATGTTAAAAAAATCTAAAATCGTATAACTCATTGAGCGAAGCTCTTATACGTTGACTCTTATGCATTTCGTAATATGCAATCTCCTCCTAGACGGCTGAAGTAATCATTTTCAAATTTTGCATGGTGATAAAGACCATATATCGGTGAGTGCTAACAACTATATGGCGTTAAAAAAACTCTCTAAGGAATCCCCCCCACTGGCTCTAAAAATTTGTATGTAATTTTTATGGACGCAGTATTTGACACAAAAACAAAGACACAAGATCAGCTGTTGACTTATTAAAGGACTTAACTGAAACGGCTACTTTAAAAAAGGTCGTAGGTAAAAGGAATTACTGTAACTGTTATCACCGATATTAGAACAGAAACGGTATGGTTCATAAACATAAAAAAATGATGTCACTAGCTTTTTATTATAATAATAGTTGTTTTATTACAAATCCAGTTATTTTATTATAATAAACCTTTTAATTGGAAGTCAACTATACTTTTTATACTAAATACATTGTTGTTAATTTAATTCCCTCATCAGTAGATTGAAATATATATAAAAATAGTCACACAATGTCCACAAAATGTCAATATGAAGCAGCTGATTCGAATCCTATCTGGTGTTTTCTAGTTATGTTTAATTTTTTTACTCCTATTATGGATACTATAATAAAAAGTGTTCCAATAGTTACATGAATAACGAAACCCAGTTCTTATAAAAAAAGTTGACCCATAAATTGAACTAGGTATATGTTGCTTGAAATCGAGGAATCGCAAAGAAGTACATAAAGGAGTTATTTAAAAACAAATAACTTGTTTAAGAACAAATATAATTTATAAATTCCGATGAGTCTAAAAGAGTCAACTCAAAGATTACGTAACTAATGATAATACTCACAATGTAACTTACCAGTTCAACATAATCAACATTTCTTGTAAATATTTTATCATGTTTCAAAAGCTGATCTGGCTTTAGCATGGTGGAAGGAAAAAAACATAGGTGTGCTATTCCCGTCATATTCTGCAAACAAAAGATCACCTGATTATAACTGTCAAATTAGTATATGTATTTGTTTTGATTTGGTTGTTATTGTTTTTATAATGTGTCTTTTTATAAAAAAACATTAACAATAAAATCAAAACAATTACATACTAATTTGACAGTTACAATCAGGTGATCTTTTGTTTGCAATCCAAGTGACGTCAGAATATGACGGGAATAGCACACCTATGTTTTTTCCTTCCACCATAGGCTTTTAGTGTGTTGTAGAAATGTTTCCCACTTATAGCCACAATAGGTTGTCCATGTTGGTCTTTGTCAATGATAATGTAGTTTGCGTGGTATCACCCATTGTCGCCAGTATGTTTACAAATTTCAGTCTTTATTTTAATAGCACCAAATAACCATTAACTACCTGATTTTCTGCATAACCTCTCTGTCACAATTTTACAATTAACATATGTTCTTTTTCTCACTTTAAATTTCTGACAACAGCTGGAGTTTCATAACAATATTTGTTTCCCATGTTAATCTTATGGAGAAATACGAAACTTTAAAGGGCCCCAGGTCCTCACTCTCTAATTATTTCCCTAAAAAGAAAGTTTCTTGCACAACTTCACGTTATGCTCTTTCCAATGACACCAAAAACATGTCAATCGGTTCAGTAATTTCGGAGAAGTAATTGTCACAAAAACCTGCTTGCGTACCTATTTAATAAGTATAGATACAAAATTAGGTACAGTTGAACCTCGTTTGTAAGAACCTCTATAAAACGAATTCCTCGATAAGACAAATTTTTTTTAATCCCCTTGACACTTTCATATAGGTCAATGCTAAAAACACCTCCATACAACGTAGTAATTAAGTTAAAAACCTCCATAAGACGAATTTGTTTGTGACATGGGCTAGGACTGATTAACCTCTATACAACGAATATTCTTAGCACAAAACCTCTACAAGACGAACGTGACCTCTATAAGACGAATTTATCATAATCTTAACCTCCATAGTACGTAGTTTTCAAAACAAACAAAAGCTTGTCTCAACATGAAACCCCCACCCATCCATCCTCCTTCCTCAGTCATTGTTTTGGGGAAACCTTGGAGCGAGGAGAAACCTCTATAAGAAGAATAACAACAGCATTAAACCTCGATAAAACGACCCTCTTTATTATGAATAGTACGAATTTTTCCCGTACTCCTTGAAATTCGTCTTATAGAGGTTCAACTGTACATCAATCTCCTTAAAACCAAATCACAAATCCTTCAATCACTCAAAAGTCACAATAAATCATTAATAAAAACACAAACATAAGCTGTTATAAACTTTAGAATATTGCTATGCCTTTTTAATAGTGTGTCATCAAAATATATAAAAAAACAACATTTCATTTCATATAATTTTATTCATTTCAGTACATCAATACAGGAATAGCGATTTAAACTATATAGGCCTAAAGTTGGAAATGATTAATTTTCCAAGTATCGAAATATAAGAAGGTTTCTACTGACTTATACAATCCCCGCCCATAGAACAGGCACCCTGCTAGTTAAATATCAAGATATCTCTTTTTACCCAAGACAAGGTCAGTTAGTGAAAGTAATCATTTTAACAATACTAAAGATAATAATAGTTATTTGTGCAACTAGTGAGCAAAGTGATAAATTGACTCACTCGAGAGAAATACTTACTCACGAGCCGTAGGCGAGTGAGGAATGGTTTCTCGAGTGAGGCAATTGCACTTTGCACTCGAGCTGCACATTATATTTTTCCTACAGTTACCATAAAACAAATAAATTGGTAAAGAAACGTAACATATTTTTACACAGAAGTGAACTTTTAATATGACATTTAATGATACAACAGTAAAACAGCTGACCCACTGATTTACAGCCAGTGCTGCCAACGTATTTCGCGCACATACAACCTTGTCTGCATGTTACGCGCTCACTATTTTGTGCCTTCACGTTGCAAATCTGGAGTGAGACAAAGTAATTAGAGTGAGACAATGTTAACATTGTCTCACTGATGAGCGAATTGGCCACTTTGCTTTCCCAAATCAGTGAGAGAACATGTACATTGTTAGGTAACTGTAGGAAAACAGTATTTTTTTACCAGGCAGAAGTACAAACAAATATTAAAAATGTAAGAAAACATCTTCATAAAAACAATAAAATAATCTTAATTTAATAATCTAAATGAGAAAAAAATTTAAATACTGATGTTCAAAATAAATGTTAAACTAATCAACATAATGGATCTAAACTGATTTGTCTCCACTTCTTCAGCCTCCTCTCCCCCAACCTCCATGCCTCCATCGCCATCCACCCTGTCATCAGGCCTGGATATAACAGAACAAAAATTAATATTAAAAACAGTATTCTGAACAGAACAATTATGCATACTTCTATCATTATTTAATATACTCAGTGGCGTACTGAGGGGGGGGGGGGAGGTTTGCACCAGGCCCCACACCAACATAGGCCTCCAAATCAGGGCCGTATTCCCCTAACGGTGGACACTGCGATTGCCAAGGGCTTCGGCCTAGGAAGGGGACTCACTTGGGGCCTCAAAAGAATGCTTTTTCTCTTGGAAAATTTTCCCACAATCTGTTAGAATTAGGGGGTACAATAATCCAAGTTTGTCTTGTATTCTCATGATAGCCGAAAGCATCTGCAAAGATTGCGTGATCGAAATTTACGACTACCAGCGGGTAGTCGTAAAATAAAGCCTACATCTCCTAGAAAACAAAAGCAAATTTTTGGGCACATCTCCAGTTAAAATGCTGGTTAAATACTAGTAATTAAGAGGGTTATGCGACATAGGCTTGGGGGCAATGGACACGGCCCTGGATTTATAAGTATTAAATTTAAGTAAATGGCAAAACTTACCATTAGTTAGTTCTCTTCAATCTTAGTCTTTACTTCGCCCCATCCTCCATCTCCTCTTCCTCTGACACCTCTCCCCTGTATTCTCCAATGTCGGAGGATATTAATTACAACGCCCCCATTTTACTGGCTTCAGTTCTGTACAGAAATATTGCAAAAAATAGTGTTATACAAATACTTTGAGTCCAACAAATAATACAAGTCTGTACACTCCTTTCTATATTTGTGATATTCAAATAGGTACAGATAATAGGAAAATGTTTGAGCAAATCTGGGTCAAGTTAGTACAAATATTATAATTTGTAACAATAATTTGGTTTAGACAAAATAAATTGGTTTAACACGTTCGCTACCACAATTATATAAAATTTACGTTTGCATAGACTAGCGACGCAATTGTGCGTCGACTCGTTTCTCACAATAGACCACCGACGCATATTTGCGTCAGCTGATCATATTGAAATAGACTAACGACACACACTTGCGTCGGTGTTCAATGTTATTAATCAGCGTATTTCTTAGCAACGGTCTATTTTAAAGCCCTGATTTTATCGTATCAGTCTAGAGGGATATCTGCCGCAAATGTGCGTCGCTTGGTGTGTGGATATGACGATTGGTTATGTCACACAACAGTTGGCAACATTGTTGTTTACATTGTGCATTCCGCGACATCTCAGAACAGATGTAAACGTTATAACCTTTGCAGTTTTGGCGAGTGTTTGGAGTTTCTTTATTTGTTTGAGTAAAAGCTTGAAACAACCAAATTTACAACGACGCTTAAACGGCGTCGCCTGGTCTATTGAAACGAAAATGTAGGTAATCTTTTTATCTGGAATTTATTAAATAGACTGACCGACGCATATATGCGGCGTTTTAAAATTTGCTCAAAACGATAAATAAAAACAATATTTATTGCTTACTAATTCACTTGAGGTCAATATGAAGTTAATTAGTCCATTTAAACGATATTTCTCTTTTGGTCTGTTGGCAATGTTATTCCCATATCACTTGGTCTGTAAGCAACGTCATGATCATTCCTTTTGGTCTGTAGGAGTGACCGGACCGACGCATAGGCCTATGAGCGTCGCTCGGTAGCGAACGTGTTCAACATTAATTCTTTGTTATTTCCCAATTTGCAAAAATGCAAGCTCTAGCCTAATTAAGACATTTCCAAAGAACATGTTTCGAGATGTAATCCAAATGCATTTTAAGTAGGGGCCTAGTTTTGAATGTTTATAAAAAAACTATAAATTTGCATAAAGATTAATTATCCTTATGTTCCACCAAAAACTATTAATAATAGTTTATTTGTGTAGGTAACTAGTGGGCGAAGTGGCACTTTGCTACACATGAGAGAAATGTTTACGCACGAGCCGTAGGCGAGTGTGGAAAGTTTGTCGAGTGCAGCAATGGCAGTTTGCACTTGTGTTACACATTATATTTTCCCTACAGTTACCATAAAACATATAAATAATTAGTTGTTCAAACTCTGTTCAACACAAAATGCAAATGATTCAGTTTGGATCAGTGTCTATGGTTGTCGATAATATGGAACCCACCCAAATATGGACAGTAGGCCCTCCGGATAACACTTACCAAAGTACCGATTTGAGCTTTGAATAACTTAGTTAACAAACATAGCCTAGAATCTATCACAAAGGGGAAAGAATGTTGACTCACCTCACTTAAGGTTATGGTTAGACCAAGGAACATTATCACGGCAGTATGGTAATTGCCTCCAGGGTCCACAACTCTGGTCTCTCTTTCTCTCTTTTCTGTGATGTCGATGGCAATGTCGTCCAGAAAGGTTAGTCCTCTTAACTTATTGGTTCAAGACAATATTTAAAATAGAGACCAATTTGGGTTCAGGTCAAATTGCAGCCTTTGCTCCAGGATCATCTATAAAATTAACATTGATGTCATCAGCAATGAATGATATAATCCAAGTCTAGTCTTACACCAAATACAAACAGCTCTAGAATATTTTACAGCACTTAAGTTTATGTCCTACACTCATTCCAATGAATATATTTCTTTAATAGGCCTACTTTCTTTCTTATTACTTGGCGACCATACAAAGTAGGTATTTTAAGCCAAGTACGAATGGAAATGAGTTTAAGATCAGGATGAGTGGCGCAATCTTGTAGTCTTGTTAGTGACTAAGGCCGACATTCCTTAGACACAGCTGTTAATTAATAGCCCATACAGCTAATGGCAACTAAGGGACCTACAGTTTATAGTGGAATCCGAACCACATTATTGCCTTGGTCTATAGCCTATATGAATTGGTCTTATTATCAGGATAGTACTGCGGATAGTCGTAGTACTCACTCATGCGGATGTTAATCCACACCAGGGAGTATCGCATCCACAGTGCATGCCTATAAATATCCACAATTCGTGACCTCCTAGTAGATGGATTACAGGACGACGCCACCCGTCCCAGTCATATTGATTATATCATTCAATAAACTTAGGCCTATATCAATTTTGGGTAATCTTAGGGTGAAACCTAAACTAACTAACGGAATGAAATATTCAAAATATTAACCCTTGGAGTGCCAGGCGAGAAATGAAAGTAACGCTCAAAAAATGCCGATGATTTTTCCCGAAGGTCGCGCTAAAAATGCCGAGCGCGATCTGGCGATTTTTAGGTTAAAATTTCGTAAAAATTGAATTTTCGATATTTCGACCAACGAAAATCGATGTATCGCATCTAGTAACTTTCGACTCAATGTTAATATATGGGTTAAAAGAATCCGAGTATCCATTCGGTTGTTATGACAACTGTTCGATCATTACGAAACGTCCGGTCAGCCGGACGTTGGCACTTTTTGGCTCGTTCTAAAAACGTCCGGTCGGCCGGACGTCGGCACTTTTGGCTCGTTTTAAAAACGTCCGGTTCCCCGGACGTTGGCACTCAAAGGGTTAAATAGTCTAACTTATGTATTCATATCGGGTATACAGTTTCTTAAATGGTCTATGCTAATATTGATTGAAACTATCAAATTGAAAATATTGATTAGTAATCAATATTTTTAAATACATCTATTGCAAAATAAAACTATCATAACCTAACCTAACCAACCAAACTTGCTGATGGTGAAAAAATCGCATGAAGGTTTACTAATCGAAACGATAGTTGCAATCGATATTAGCATAGCCCAGTTAAGAAACTGTACCCTTAATATCTTTCATTTGAATGAATAAAGGACATAAACTAAAGTGCAGCCGCATATTTTTACATAAACAAATTCTTAAAGTTGACACTGGGTCAATGGGAATAAGAGACAATCCTAATAGCCTTGGGATATGCCTATTCAAACATTTGCTACAATATTGCTTGATGATTCAGAATTAGCCTACGAATAAGCTGTATCTTAAGTTCTTGTTGGTGTCTTACTTTACCTTCTTGTTGGTGACTTACCTAAAGTGTCTATTTATCATGTTGATTAGCCTACATAACCTACCTATACAAATTATTTCACATTGTTTCCCTTAAAAACTATTGTTTGTAACACACGAGTCACCAATTTTCCTGTAAGCAAGGAAAGAAATAAAAAAGATAAATATTTACAATATAAAAGTAATAACTTAATGCTTTGTCAAAATGGCCAGCTTATCACTATTCATTGACCGTCGGAATTCGGAATTAAATATTGCGACGTTGAGACTGAGAGTTGACGTTGCGACTCGTGAGTTGAGGAACTGAACGATGAATTAGAACAACTCCTTTTCAAGAGTAGCTCCGAAGAACGGGAGCTTGTCGATATACTGGGACTATTTCAGTGTCGACATAGTGAAACTATTTCATTGTCGACAATATGGGATGTCGACAATTTGTGGTGTCGATCATTTGCGACGTCGGTTATTTGGGATGTCGGTTAAGTGGGAATATTCCAGTGTCGACAAACTGGGAATAATTCAGTTTCGATCAATTTCTACGGTTGTCGATATTATGGAACCCACCCCATTCATCATGCCTTGCCGCCTTTTTTACATGCCTAGCGCCATTGAGTATAAACGGTTAGGTTTATACTCAATGCTAGCGCCAAGCTAAAGCTAGGAGGTTCGGTTCTGTTTCTGTTACTGTTGTTCTGTTCCCTGTTGTGTTCGTTGTTTGTGTGACACTACTTTTGGTTAAACGACTTTCTGTGTGTTCAAGTATGTTTCATTTTGTCACCTCTTGTTGAGGTTTTATTATTACTGGAAGAAAACACTTGTTTATAAATAAACTTTAAAACAATACGTGTTCAGGAACATATCAAGGAAATTAATTGAACCCTACTTTAGCTTGTGCTGGTCCATACCATAGGCCCCTCCCTCAGTATCAGCCTACTGTATTTATCAAAAGGCCTATAGCATAGTTATGGTAAGTTTAATGTGAACATTTTTACTTTCTATTGTTTGTACTTAAAATTGGGCCAGACGGAGGTCCAAAAAGGTCCACTTTGTTTACCATAGGGGGACGAAAAATAATCTCAAATCTATTTTACAAGATCCTGAAACAATGTCAGAGGACGAGGAAGTTTTACTCTTTAACAATGATTTATCAAGACATATTATTTCAGAAGGATATAATGAATTTGAAACGTACAATCAGCCTCAAGTATGCTCTCAATTCCAATTTGCGAAATCTTCAATAGAAGTACC
Organism: Macrosteles quadrilineatus; assembly: GCF_028750875.1. Lineage (NCBI taxonomy): Eukaryota > Metazoa > Arthropoda > Insecta > Hemiptera > Cicadellidae > Macrosteles > Macrosteles quadrilineatus. Next base: position 12,459,278 of record NW_026542602.1, read on the forward strand.
GGTAGGCCTAGGCCTAAACAAACTTTGCTGTGAAACTAAACATCACAACTTAATATCATCTCATGATAAGTTTAAACTGTCTAATCTGCTCAGTAGTAAATTATTGCTTCCTGAAGATTTTGAACTCGTAGAATTTTTCATATCTAGAACTTCTACCTCTAACCATCGATCAGAACACAAATGGATGTATAGTAGCGGTATTATTGTAACTACTTTATCCATGGCATTGTATTTTAAGAAACAGATAAGGTTTCAGGTACCTGCAGCTCTAATGTCAACCCTTTCAGTAATTGGTTTGTACCACTGTTATGATTATCTTTGCAGATCGTTTGAAAATAGATCATTTGTTTCTGCTATTAGATCTTTTCAAAGCCTATGTTTGAATGTCAATAAACTATTTCGAATGCTGAAAGAAACTGAAATACTCTCGACAGGTCAGGTTACTTCTCAAAATGTTGGTGCCACTTTGTTTATCCCAATCAAAAGTCTTCATGATAAGCCACAAATGTTACCAACATGGAAAACATTACCTCACCTTCGAAAGTCTTTAGCTAGTGCCTTGATTGATGCAATTGATCTGATTAGATCAACATGCGATGAGGCGAGAAAATGTGTTCCAGATTGGTTGTTCATTGATGGCTATACATTGTCTAATGATAGTTTTCTGCCAGACCATCTCACTGCTGAAAACTTGAACAAAACTGATTACACTATATCATTAAAAGATCTTCAGTTACTAAATGACTCATATTTGACACTTCAGTCAGAGTTTTTCCGATGGGTTGGTATTTGCATCTGTCCCAGTGCTTGGAATCCATTTGGTTCTAGTTACAATTTCAGTCGTAGTAAAATTCTGAGGTTGTTCTTCAATGCTCACTCGAAATTGAGAGGATTATCTTTCAAATTGAAGTTCTATTTTAGCATTGAAAATATATTTAGTGATGGGGAGCTGTATAATAAAAATTTTAAGAGAACAGACAGCTCAGAAATAAGCTCTATTCAATCTGAATTGCATAATTTGTACTTACTAATCTTATCCATGTTGATCCATCTGAGGAATTTAGAAGACAACTTAGAAAATTATTCTATCGACAGTAAGGCCGAATCTAGTAAGATTAATCTGTGTAATATGAAAGATAAACTTGATGAAGAAATAAAAAACGTCAGATGTGAACTTACATATGCTATGAATGTGTTCAATGCAACCTGTCTTCATTCTTTCTCCAACAAACATTCGAGCTCTTCTCATTTAGACAAACTAGATGATGTAGGCCTAATTGATGAATGTAAAACTACAAAGCACTCCCAAGTGTTTCCAGAAGAAAATTTCAGCCATCTAGACTTAAACACAAATTCTTTGGATGAAGTATTTTTAGCTGTTAGTGATATAATTCCTGATAGACAAGGCAATCAAGATGATCTGCATATAGAAGAAAACCCTGTTATTCCAAATAGTTTGTTGGCAGAACTTTCAACTACTCTAAAACCGATAAAAGATACTTTTAAGGAGAGGGAAAAAGCAGCTTTAGAAAGAGCTGGTTTAGAAGACTTAAATAGTGGATCAGACAGCGACACTGATGGTATAAAACATTTAGATACTTCGATTGTAAGCAGTTTAAGGCCTACCATAAGAAAAAGAAAGCTCAGTAAACAAAGAAAACATCGATACAATAATAAAAGTCATGATGGAAATACAGACAGTGATTTTAAAATTTCTACAAATGAACTAGTAAACCCTCATTCCAATCCAGAATCAAAATCAACCCAAAGTTCATCCACTTGTCAAGAAACTTCAAGCACGAGTTTTTCTGCTCTTGGTGATAGATCTATTGCTAACATGATAGCAATGAAATCTCAAACTTGGGGACTGCCTGAAGAGGAATGTTTTTCAGATGAATGAATGTCTCAAAATAGACGTGACTAACGACTTTTGCTGAGCTACAGGTAATTTGAATCATTTACATCTTCAGTGCTGGTTAACGGGGAATGCATTATACTAACTTTAAAATTCTTTCTTTTTTTCACGCCAATGGTATTTTTTTCTAGGCTAGCTTTAATATTGAAATACTTTTAGGCCTAGCTAGTATTACTTCTAATCCCTGTTATAACTTACCACAAACACATTCCTTTATATCATTTTAATAAATTGCTTTTCTTATACTGGTAAAGGTAGTAGGCCTACCTATCTTAGTTTAGTTAGGCCTAGTTATAACCCTGTATACAGCGTGTGTCCTCTAAGTAAATACAACAAATCTAGGAATAGGTTTAATAGGTCCATACAACACAAAAATCAAGAATTCTTTTCTGAAAATGCCTTGTTAACGAGATACCCACCACTTTTTTTTCAAACAAGAACTGTTTTAATACATGCGTGTCCTTTCGTTTATCTTTGTCTTCGAGGCTTGCCTTGGTCGCAAAACTTGAGCTCAGGTTGAAAAGAATCACTTTATGCCCTAGTGATAAATTAGGTAGCATATAGTATAAGATATCATTATTAAATTTGGTAAGTCCTAAATTAAAGTTTATCAAGTAACTAGCTCGCAAACCAAAAGAAGCTGCTTCGCAAGGGAAAGAAAAATCAGTTTAGAATAACAGGTGTTCCCTTGACATCATAACATATAGCCTATCTTCTTGATAGTTAAAACTATCTCATAAATGTTAGCCTTTCAATGATTGCATTTAATCAGGCCCGGTCTGGCCAGGGCGGCTGGTCGGCGATCCCCGAGGGCCTCCGGCTCAAGGGGGCCTCCAAAAGCCAAAAAATCAATTCAAAAAAATTTAGTTATAATAAAAAAATATTTTGTTTAACTGTTTCACAGCAACGTAGTCTTGCAAAAACAATTTTTAATAAACAATACTCTTTTTTTAATTGAATTACAGTTAGGGGTAGCCCCTAAGTACAGTGATAGTCACTCGGTACTAGAGGATAGTCACCGATCTCACTGCAACGCACCGTTCAAATCAGCTCAGTGCCCAGCGCTCCGTGGTAGTGACGAGACATTGCCGTGCCGGCGCGTCTGCGATATGTCTGGTGTCTGGTGTCTGGACTCAAGCAGACAGCTTAGCGCTTGTACTATTATAGTGATGGGACAACCGACTGGAAAAAACTATCGACTAGTCAATTTGTCAATCGGTTGTTTTTAAAACCAGTGGTTTTTTCCAGTCGAATTAAAAACCGAGAGAATTCCACTACTACAACAACTGGTGGCGTTCAATCGGTGCAGTGATTTCAGTCATTGCAAAGAAAATTATCGAATATAATTTTACTTTAAACATTAGAGTTTTCCCGCTTGATTCCTATTGTTTGTTGTCATTTGCATTAATATTTTGTTACTTTGGTATAAAATGTAATAGAATGACAACATTTACAATTAATTAAAAAAACTTAGTTAGCCTATTACATGACTGCAAGATTTAAATTATTCAGTAGGCCTAAATGTCTCTAACTCAGTATAACAAATATTCCTATTTATTTGTTACCTGGTTTTTAAAACAGATTTTACTACAGGCATTAAAATCTAAATCATCAGTATATAAAACACAGTGTCTTGGCAATGTTATATTTTTGTAAACAACAAAGATAAATGCAATTACATTTCATGTATCATCCCTTAAAACTATTCCCAATTCCTATCCGTCAGTTTATCTACAACTGATTTTATTTGACCAGTCAGCCTCATCTCAACACCAAAAGGTCGAGTATGGTGTTACGACTAGTTTAATCACCGACGACTGTTTCCAGTCATTCCTACGTAGTGGGTTATGACGTATTGTTTGAAAGATTACTAACACGTGAATCGTTCAGTTTATAAAATGAAACGTGTGCACCCAAGTGGCGCAAGTAAAATAAAAATGGATAAGAAATATTTCAAAATAAAAACGAATTAAATTCAAATTGTTTGAACTTATGGTTAGCAGGTTAGCTGGTTTCAGTTCCGATTCTGCTAACAATGAGAAGTCGCAAACAGGCAGGCGGAAATCATCAGAAGTTTTTTGTAAGCCTTACAACGTTTAAATTAAAATACTTTTGATTATATCTGTTTGTCTTTGTTGCTGAAGTACAACTATGGAGTAAAGTGTGTGATAAACAGTAAATGTGGTCCATTCATAGATGTATTCAAAATTCAAAAGTGGTACGTGATATGCTTTTTTACCATGTATGGCAAAAACTCCAAGAACTAGGTTTTGGTCTTATTTTTAAATTGAAGACTTAAAACAATTTTAAGAATAGGCCTTTAAATTTTATGGCAGCTGTAGAGGTGAATAGAAATACGAGCAAATTGTATATCAAATTTAAATTGATTGATACCAAATACAAAGATTTTAATTTATGGAAATTTAGCAATTATTAATTTAATCAAAATTATCAAAAACTTTTAATCATTTAAAACCACATTAGGCCCCTTTTATGAACCTGCGGCATGCAGCAAACATATATGCTAACTAATTGTTGCCGTGAGAGCACCCCATGGTCCTTGTTTTATTTCAGGCTGGGGGCCTCAAATCAACATCTAGCCGAGGGCCTCCAATGGAGCCAGACCGGGCCTGCATTTAATTTAATCTTAAATTATACGGTGGGGCACACGGAAGATTTCTCAGGTGCCATTTGACGTCACTAACTGCTGCGTATGAAGAAACAGACAAAATTTTTTTTAATTTTCCTGTTATTAAATTAAACTGTCATAACCTAACCAAACTAACCAAACGTGCTGATAATGGAAAAATCTAATGAAGGTTTACTAATCTAAAAAATAGTTTTGTTCATAAAATAAAATTATAAATGCCTAAAATTAATTTTTTTAATTTTTTAATTATAAAATTAAACTGTCATAACCTAACCAAACCAACCAAACTTGCTGATATGAAAAAAAATTGTTGACAAAAAGTTAGTACTACCAGTGGGATTCGAACCTGGTACATTCCGATTATCAGCCCGACACGCTATCCACTACACCACCAAGGCCGATGGCTTAAAACCGTATCGTTGCGGTAATGGTGTTCTCTCAAAGTGACGTCGGCAGTTAGTGACGTAAACGGCACCTGAGAAATCTTCCGTGTGCCGTTTTGTTAAACTATATCGGTAACTAGGCCTATGCAGAGGCTGGGTTGATACAGCATCGGTTATAGAATGGTTTTTTTTTTTATTTTCATAATCAATAACATAGTTTTAGATAAAAAAATCTATGACAAAGTTTTAGATTAAATAAACCTACCACATAGATGTGTAAAATATCTATATATTAATTACGTAAGCCGATTCTTTGCGTCAAAATTGTGGGCGACTGGGAAGTCGTAGAATGACGGGAGAGGGCTCAAATTAAAGGTCTCAATCCGCGGGAAAAATAGTGCAATTCCCAAAATTTTAACACAAAATTAGATATAACGTAAAATGTTCTCCATAAGAATAGCACCAGAAGCCATTTACTGCTGATTTTTGTTTACTTCAATACAGCTGATCACGATTTAGCACTAAGTCGGTACGCAATATTAACATTTGGATGATTTAACCCTTTGAGTGCCAACGTCCGGGGAACCGGACGTTTTTAAAACGAGCCAAAAGTGCCGACATCCGGCCGACCGGACGTTTTTAGAACGAGCCAAAAGTGCCAACGTCCGGCTGACCGGACGTTTCGTAATGATCGAACAGTTGTCATAACAACCGAATGGATACTCGGATTCTTTTAACCCATATATTAACATTGAGTCGAAAGTTACTAGATGCGATACATCGATTTTCGTTGGTCAAAATATCAAAAATTCGGTTTTTACGAAATTTTAACCTAAAAATCGCCAGATCGCGCTCGGCATTTTAAGCGTGACCTTCGGGAAAAATCATCGGAATTTTTTGAGCGTTACTTTTATTTCTCGCCTGGCACTCTAAGGGTTAATTGCCAGTCAATTCTGCAATGTACCACATAAAAAACGTTACCTAAAATAATTAAGACTTTTTAGTTATGTACGTTATAGAATGTTGAAATAAATTATTTTACTGTGAAACTTTTCAAATTTGTGTATTTTTTACGTTAAACATGAAATAACAACATTGACTAAATAATCAACGATTCAAGATTAAATGGGAGACTTCTGCTTTGTTTTTATTTCAAAACATATGTTCAAGATTTATTCCACACTTTCTTTGTAAATTTACTAACATTTTAAATTTGGAATTTATTGTACTGTAGTCTTAAGTCAATATTTTGTATGAAGTGGAATTTAACCTTAACAGCTACTCTTACAAAATAACCTGGGAATAAAGATGGAATAGGTTCGTACAGGAAATATATTTGTTAATTAAGTAAGTACTATGACAAGTTCCAATGGGCGGAACTTGGTATTTCTGGTACAAGGTATTTCTGAAATAATTCTGATTTTTGTTTTAGTTTGACCCATCAAACCTAATTTTTAATATTTTTACTCACAGGACACTGTATAGTAAGGACGGTGACACACTATCGATCTTTTCCCCTATCAAGACCCCAACTGAGCAGGGAGAAGGGAGGTCAAAGGGAGCAGGTTAAATAGTGTGTCAGGGATCCGTACACCGATCCAGACATCAGTCCGAGCAGGGAGATGTGCGCTCTTGAGGCGGTTTTTTGGCGAAAGATCGGTCTGGTGTACGTGGCCACCTGGGCTAGCGTTGATGGTTCTAATTTAATATGGCAATTACCTTCTTTATTTGCTAAAATAAATAAATTTTGGGTCATATTTTGTCATCAAATCTATTATGGGCCTGTAATTTTGTGGTTTGTTTTTTGTCAAGGTTGAAAATTTATTGTACAAGTTGAAACCGTTTAATCAATGATATCAATAATGTTAAACATAAACATGAATAAAGTAAATCGATATAATACCATAGACTAACCAACACAAGTAGACTTCTCATCCCATTGCAAATTTTGAAGCACGTTTTTCGTGTCTAGTTCATGTAAGTGACACAAAGGCGCTAGTGTCGATGAAACTTTGTTTCCGTTATTTTAGGGTTAATTTCTTGATTTGTGCTTTACTGTTTGGTTATATAACTAGGGGACAAGTTATTGTTTATGATTAGATCGTATTATTTGGTTAAACGAGATTTTAAATGGCTGTAATAACGGGAAACAAATTGTAAACAAAACACGACCTCTACATAAACCGTACATGAACTAACAATAAAATTGTCTTCAGCTGTTCCATAAGGATGAGAAATCTACCAAGGGAGTATGTTTTATCTATGATAATACTTATACCTAAATTCTTCCAAAATTAATATAGGCTAAACAATATTATCAAAAGGCATTTAAAATTATCAATCTGTAACATGTTATTTTAATGAACCGTGCTCGGTAGAATTCGTCTGTTCTTGGTCTTGATCGGGGAAATGTTTGGATTGAAATTTTTCTGGATTTACCTCCCTTCTCCCGGTGTGGTTTGGGGTCTTGGTGGGGGAAAAGATCGATAATGTGCCACTGCCTTAAGAGTGATGAGTGCATATCAATTTTGTAGTGTGCTACTATTTGAAAATCCTGTAGGCCTAAGATAGTTTTAAAACTAAACCTCTTAGGCCTTTAGTTTTTGTATTCTATGTATACTATATACTGTACTCGATTTGCGGGGGAACGCGGCAGAACGGAGTTCCAGTACCTCTCTTTCAGAAAGATAAAAATATTGGCATAAATTAGTACGAATCACATAAAATAGGTTACAGTTCTAGCACCTCATTTTTTACAAATTGAGCACTGGGTTATACATAAATGTATTTCATGGTTTCAGTTGCCTCATTCAACACATAAAAGCATCAGTCCACCCAATAGCTCTAGGTTGTATATATAACAAAATTATGAAGAATTTCATAAAGTGTTACCTATAATGTGCCTGTTTGATATGTGTGTTGTTTAAAATACAATTTTAAAATTAACAGCTGTTTCATTAAAGAGTATTATCCACATGGCTAAAATTTAAACAAATCTGTGGAGGGATCTTTAAAGGCTTCAGGGCCAGAGCCCTAAGCGAATTTACATAGTTTTTCTTTTGATAACTCATCTACAGCCCAAGACCTTTCTTTGGACACCTCTACCAAGTTTCTACGCCCAGCCGTTCCCTCAAATTAGTGGAGACAAAGTTTCCAATTAATTATTTAGATTCCCCCATGTTAATCCTATGGGAGAAAACCCAACTTTGATGGAAGATCCTGCCCAAACTAATAAAGATATCAAAAAACAAAAAAACACTTTGCAAAACTACAGACCAAGGCAATTTTTTTTACACTTTAATAATTAAAATCGGTCCAAAAAAGAGGGAGGAGTTCTGTTTACAAAAATCTGCTTAGCGTATTATATATATAGAATAGATAGCAAATAAAAACAACAACACCATCAGTGGCTCACAGAGCTGGGCCCCGTGCTACGCCAATCTTGGTACTTCAACTGATTATTAGGGGTTTGGCGGTGGAGGTGAGAGATCAAAATAATGTTCAATCGGTTCCTTGAAAGATGCACGTGAGGTACTGTAACTCCTAAGATGCCACCTAGTGATATCACATGTTTTTCTATACAAAACAATCCGCCCAGAGAAAAACTCCATGGTGTCACTGATGGAGGGTTAGATAAAAAATGATGGTTGTAATTATAAACTTTTGCTACTGGCCAAGGTGTTACTCTCTTCTTTATTCCTATGGGATTAATTTTAGTTTAGATTAGTTTTAGTTTTGAATAATATGAAAATATCACAAAAACAATTCAATATTTAAATCAGTAACCATTTTTATAGCAACATTGAGTATACACGTACTAGAGTAGCCACTCAATGGAGGTTATTGTTACCTGAACAGCGCTGATCCAGAGTAGTGTCAGCGGCCCGAACTAATCCACCTCGGGCTTGTCGGCAAGGCAGTTTGGTTGTTTTTATTATTGTTTTCATTGTAGGTTTCAGAATGTCGTTTTTGTTGATGAAGTTCGTTTGTTTGTTTCTATTTTCGTTGTTTTATAATAAATTTTTAATACTAAATGGTTAAAAGGTCCTCAGAGGCGCACTGCACTACTGACAGACTACCGTGACCCAAGCATCAACGGCCCATACTACGTAGCCAAAATCGGCAACAACTAATAGCATTATGTGACAACAGTGCACAATAAGCTGTTCCTGCTGCGCTGCAACCCCATGGTTATTGTAAGCCTGGCCCTCTATAAAAAAAATTATGTGACAACTCTTACGTGTATACTTAATGATAACAGTTACAATATCTTGATATTTTGAAATATAAAATTTCTATTGCCTTGTAATAGACACACACAGAACATAATTACTTGATAAAAGATTAAGCTTTCTCGACTTCTTATGTCTACGGCTTTGTTGGCTGCTGCTGAGTTATTTGAAAGATTTGCTACACAATTATTAGGCTACTCAAATTATTTTGTAGACCCCTTAGACCCTCTTATTTTGTGTTAATGTGTTTAGAGTGCTGATGTGGGTGAAACATTTCTAGAAAAAATCTTTGAAATCCCATTTTTTGTATCAAAAGTTATAATTTGTATTTTTTTTTTCAGAGCTACTTGAGGCCCTCACTCCTCCCAAAAGGTGGACGTTCTTCACGAAGAGTTCTCTAAGATATTGTACCCTGTAGTCCAGTGGCATGACTAGGTTCCTCCCTCAGAGATTTTTAAAATTTAATGTAATAGATAACTGTTCATACTGGCAGAAAAATTGACCAATTATTAAGTAAACCCTCTTAACCTGTCAATCAGTATCAAGATTCGATGTAGTTGGTGCAGGTAATATTAGAAATTTATTGATGCGTTGGTCAGTTATGTGAAATAAGTTTAGTGATTCTGTTGGACAAAAAATTCTATTTTGTATTTTGAACCATCTTGCTTTAATAGTTTGCGAGTTATGACTACCAGATCCACCGAAGCAGCAATTTCTTTCTCTTCACCCCGGCTCCACAGGTTAAATTCAAATTCATTAAAATCTGATGCCAACAAGTTTTGGTCTAGAGGTCAAGTTTGGGTGAAGGCCTCAACAGACAGTTTTTGGGAAGATGATCTGGAAGAAAAAATTAAAAAGAAAGTGTTATTGTGTAAAAGTATTTTCCATACAGGCCGGTCTCTCGAGATGAAGAATCTTTCACAGAACGTCACCGAACCGGAGATTAGAGAGCTCCTCAATGACTTTCCGGTGACCAAGATCACAGTGACGTCTGGGGCAGATTCGTCTATTGCCAGGGCCGAGTTGGAGAACCCAGAGATGCTGGAAGAGTGGGACCGTGACAGGACTTTCCTTTTGTATGGACAATGTGTACCTGTGTGTCCTGCAGCGACAAAGATAATGTTGTGTGTGGCAAACCTACCTCTGAACTATACAGAAAAAGAGTTCAACACTCTAGTCAAATACTGTGGGGAAGTCAAACGCAGCTTCCTTATGATTAGTGAAAAGACTGGAGAAAGTAAAGGTTACGGGTTTGTCGAGTACAAAAGTAAAGAAATTTCAGTACTAGCAAAGAACATCCTCGGCAGCCAACAGATCAACAACCATACACTTGTCTGTGATTGGCTGGATTCAAGCCACGTTACATTTGAATCACTCCATTCCAAGTGCCTGTATGTAGATGGTCTTCCAATAAACTACTGTGACATGAGTGAGTTTCGTAAGATATTTTCATCAATTGTCAACCCTCTATTTTGCCAAATTGCCTTGAAACACGGGTGTCCACAGGATTGGGGACTTGTAGAGTACAACAACTGGGAAGATGCAGAGGCTGTGCAGACTTCCCTCGACGGATACAATCTGCATGGTAAGAACATCAAAATCAGTTATTACATTCCTGGGATACGGGCTTTCAACCTCTATCAGCAGCTGCTCAATGATGTTGACCCTAAGGATAGATCTACTGGGCTACTTCCTGAGCCAAATGACCAAACTGTTGCGCAAAATCTTCATAACCTTTTTAAACAGAACCCTATTTTTGCACTAAACCTGCAAAGTGTAATCGCCACCAGTCAAAAACAAGCGACAAATTTTGGAGAACAGCCTCCAGACCCTGAAAGAGCATCTCTCTTAGTTACTATGCCGGATCTAGTCAAAAAACAGATTAATTTTCTATCAGGAACAGACCTTTATATGTCTCCCACCATCCAACAACCGCCATCACCAGTGACTAGCCCACCGTTGTTCCTCAAGCCTACCCCTTTTACACCTACTAAGATACCATTGGTGCCAAATCTGTCGTCAATGGCTTCCCAGCCCTCGCAATGGTTGAGACATAGCCCCCCTGCTGGAGAAGTTGCTCCGGCTTTGACTGTAGAAGGGGAACCCTCTCCCAGCTATTGGGCGGATCTACGAGGACAGCTAACAGGAGGTACTCCTACACCCGTTTCCTTCCCCGTACCTCCTCCCAAACCACCGAGTCACCCCTACAACATGCCTCCTCCCAATTTTATTCGAGATCACGCTCCGAATATGCACGTAGAGTCTCACCAGAATCTCATACGTCTCCCCAGCAATCAACAGAGCCAACAACAGTTCCTAACCAACTTACATTCCCAGGGTCAACCCGCCTCGGACATACCCTCCTTCACGTATCCTGTCATCAACCCGATGGGTTCGTCCTTGCCAGTAGCCCCGCCTCTACCTCGCTCTCCACTCACAGATTCTCCTGAACCTGTCAACTTGACACCTTTGTTGTTCTCCACAAGCACTCCTACGTACTTTTCCACCTTCCCACAACCTGTGTTCAATCCCTTCGCATCGCCGGACATCATTAGGTCGCAGGCCTCACCCACGGTTTCTCCCCAGCCCAACCCCATCATAACTCCTTTTGGTCAGAAGAGGAGGTTGTTACCCTCTCGCGAGCCTAGTCCAGAAAGCAACTACGTTGGTCAACATTCTCAGGGGCTCGGCGGACATTACGAAGGTTCCTATTTCAAGAGAAAGAAAAAGAACTGAGTTATATCACTTGTAGAAAAGATGCTGTTATTTAATTGTAATAACACTTTTTTGTACTTTTAATTACAGTCTAGTGCTTTGCTGCTAATAAGATTCAGACAACTGGTTAAAGTCTTAATTTCGAGTTATTGTTATTAATTTTACAAATAATGGAGTTTTGCTTAAGTTTATTTATTATTGTTATTTGTTATTGTAACCAGACCCGAATCGACAGCTGCTCGGAGTGCTTTCCTCAATTGTGATCATTATGACTCGTGTAATAGGAATTTGTTGTTATTATTTTTTGTACGAATTGACTTTTGTTTAAGTTTATTTATTATTGTTATTTGTTATTGTAACCACAGCCCTATTGACTGCTGTTCCTATAAACTGCCTCTGCCTATAAAAAAAAAATGTCAGTTCTGCCTAGAATTTCAAAACTGTTTGCCTTAATTGTCTTTTATTAGGAATCTAGAGACTTGCGCTCCTATTCTAATCGCAATAATGAAATGGAATCATGACTATGCTCCGGTCCAGTTTTGCTATGCACCACTTTGGACAAAAACAGGGAAGACTCGCTGACATTTTCTTGCATATTTTAGAGTGTTATTGTTAACAATTAACTATGTAAATAATATTTTGATTCAACTGATACACAATATTTTTTTCTAAAAAAGTATTTCTATTTCCAACACCAAACTGTGTCTAGTACTGTAGTGAAGAAGGGGCTAATTGTTTCTCTGTAGCACAGTTAGTTGGTAACACGAGTATGTTTTATCTATGGTAACACTTTGCAACTTTCATTTCTACTTGATCAATATTTTTTCAATGAATAACTAAGCATTTATTGAAATTATTCAGCTGTGTTTCTGGTTTATCTATTAAGCTAAAATCATTAATAAATCAATTTATACAGTAGGCTACCGGTACTTTACATGTTTTCATAATTGTCCATTTTAACTGGCCTGTTAGTTGACCTGACCTATGCTTGGTTTTGTAATGGTCAGTTAAGAGAGGTTCTGTAACTTTGTTTTTAATATAGTTATAATAGTGTATAAAAATATGCCAAGGTTTCAGAAATGTCAAATAGACTTAAGTATATGTTTATTTATCAGGCAAAGCTCAGCACCATTTCCTAGAGATAAATGTACAATCCTACATAAACAATTATATAGGGATAGTGAATTAAAAGATCATCATTTTTCATTCACACTCAAAGAAAGATAAGCTACAAGATATGGCTTACATAACATTCAAATCTATGTGTATGTACAGATATAAGAAGACATATCTGTGCAGGTGGTTGACATAGTTTAGCTACAATAAAGAAGGGACAAAAGTCAATAACTTAAACGATTAAAATACAATGCTACAAAAAAAAAACTGCTATGAACACTTTGATATGGATCCAAAGGTTTAAAAAATAGATAAAATAGATTTTGAGACATAGACTGTGGTAAGATGACATCCGTATATAATTTTGTCAGTGATGATGTTTCTTTCACAAATTGTATCCATAACATATTTAAAGAAAGCAAAAACAATTAACAACTAAATTACAATAATAATAATATAACTTGATTACAGTAAGTGGGTAATTATAATTTAATCCACATAGGCCTATTGTGCAAAGTATCCAAATAGTCATTTAAATAGTAAAAGCATTATCAAGCCCATTTATGAATTTGCAGGCGCAAATATTTTGGTTTGGTAATTAATAAACCTTCATTTTCATACATCTACACTCTAATCGTTGATAACTTACTACATAATGTAGTGTAAACATATATTTACAATTTGAATATAATATTGTATTAATTATTCAATATTTGCAGTTATGTAATATGATAGGTTGTCAATATATTTATACTGGATGTAAGTAAGTAAACTGGTGTTTCCTTTTGTAGTCTTGTTTATTGTTTATCATTTTTAGTGCGATAATTTGTGATGTTTGAAATTGGTTTTTATGATTGTTTTTTAAACAATTTTATAGCCAGTTCATGGTATTGTACAATAAATACTATTTTTTCCATACTGAAATCAATACCGGTGCTGAACTTTTTGATCTTTTTCATTTAATAAAATAATTCTAGTTATTGGTGAACTATTTATAATCCTCGTGTTATGCTTTACAATTCTACTAAGATTTTTTATGCTAATCATAGATCTGGGTTAGCTGTATGAGGGATAATTTTATGGTAAGGTATAAGTCTTAAAGATTATGCCTTTTATCATAAGATATAAACATTTAAAGGAAGAATAATTTAACTATTGTCCTTGCATAGTTATATATTATACTATGAGGTAGCTCCGTGATTTCTTGTCTTCTTATTGAAAGTTTTTGTATGCCTCGTGTATTTTTATTTTCTTATTTTGTATTGTCGCCATAGGATTTTTTTTAAATTTGTTTAAATTGAACGGTAAAAATCCTAGTCTTCTTTACTATTATAACGTTGACCTTTTGTTAGATAAGTTAGTATCATTAATTGAAAGCCCAATGAATGACAAAAATGACATCTGGGTCCAGAAACAATCTAGCTTGGTTTGGAATGGAACCAGAGGGATGTTCGAATTCAAGACAAGTACTTATAGGCCCATAATCATTCGGCTACCCAGGCAGTTAAGATTTTGTTGACAAACCAAAACTTCTAAAGTGTTTTTGTTTATCCAATCGCTCTCTGCAGTCAGGAACATAGGAGGTATTGCAGCAAGGAAGGTAAACGACAAATCACAAAAACATCACCTGTTCTTTAGTTAGCGCTGATAAACTTATCATGAATAAAATACACGCTGTTTGCAAGTTAAGTGGTTGAAAACATCCTGATTCATCGTAAAGGTGTCATGAATGCTGCTAGCCTGATTTAATATGTTTAACTATAACTTTATTTTTGTAGTATGGTGACTAAATAGGTTACGTGTCGATTTAATGTGTCTACAAATGAATAATTACTATAAAAGTGTTCCTTAAAATCAGGAGTAGTTATATGTTTACATGTAGGCCTAGCAATAATTAGTTTTTGCAAACAGAGTTGTTTGCAGTAAAAATTTCCTGCGTCTGCGTGTTCCTGTGGGAAAACTTAGGGAGTCATTATTACTTAGATAAAATTAATGGTTGATTGGCAGGATTTAAACCCAGGACCGAAGTCCCGCACTCGTCCAGCTCGCTCCCCAAAGCAATGCAGTATTGGCAGGGCTGAGTTTAGGGTGTATAGCGTCCCCTTCCCATATCGGGGGCTCTCCTTTGAAATTAAAGTTTTTTAGTACCTACAATTTCTAACGCTATTTAATCTGGAGCCTATAATCTTCTTGAAATTGTATGTTTTTTTTAGAGGGGGAAAAATCAATGTCAAAACAATGATTTTTGGAAATTCTACGCTCTGGGTTATTGTCCATTTAGTTCATATCATATACAAAGCCTGAGTATTAACATTAGATCCAAAATAGGGTCTAATAATATTCCTATAATTATGGAAATTGATGCACTTTTTTGTGAAAACCTTTTTGCTGTGAAAGAATAGAGATAGGCCTACCTATAACTACTTTTATCCTCACATGGTTTAGAATAATCACCTAACTTAAACTTACCATCACTAACAGGCCAAAAGCTTAAAAATTCTGTATTTGGTGACTTTGAGGAATCTTGGGCAGTTCCAGTTGTATAATAATGTAGGCCCTAAATATAAATTTTTGATATGAAGCAACAAATTTTCAACACTTTCCTCAGAAAAAAGAACTTACTGTTTGGCAGTACTATTGGGCTTAAGAGTCCTTGGAGCCTAGACGTTTGAATTCATCATAAAACAATTTTAAAAACTCTACAAAGACAAATTTCTTCTCTCACCCAGTACTAGTTATTAAAATTACAATCACTCTGGATTTTGAAAAAATATTTTGTGATGGTAAATAACTCTTCAGTGGCTGTTTGAAATTAACTAAATGAACTGCTCTTATGGCGTGCAAAAATCCAAGATGGCCCTTAGCTTCCGTAGACTCCCTTGGATAAGAATTCAAAACTACAAAGATAATTTAAATAATCAGCATCGGACTTTTATTACCTGAAAGTACGAAAAATACGTCAAATATCACTTGTAATAGAGGCCCGTGAAGTTAGCGTACCGGTATCCACTTTTGTTCAAACCAATCGTTAGATCCCCAATATTGTTGTTAGTTCTAAAAAAAATTATAACCTATAAGAAACTGGTACGCTAATTTCACACTTCCGGTTTCTAGCGCGCAGCGTTTTCAAATGGAAAATACTTCATCTATATACCAAACATTAGTTCTCGATAGTTCTCCAATATTGTTGCTAGTGCTCCAAAAATAAAAAAAAGTTACAAGGCATAAAAAGTGGTTACGCTAACTTCACAATTATAGAATTTCCAGTAGGCACGGTTTGCTGACGAAAGATGCTTATATATATATACCAATCGTTAGTTCTTGATAGTTCTTGAACTAATTATTTATTACTAGATTACAAAATTCCCTTCCCTAGGGGTTTAGTTAGACTTTAGTCAATGTTTATTAAAATAATTACCGTTATTACTTTTGATATGAGTTTATTTATTGTTATTAATTAATAGTTTATTCATTTACTGTTTTTACATAATATATATATATATATATATATAGATTTTATAAATAAATACCTACCCACCCAATTTCCGACCTTAGCTTACACAGCTACATATTATATTTTATCTTATTTATTGCATTTTTTGTATTGATTGATGTTTGCTATACAATGTATAATAATTGTCAAAAAGCAATAAAGACATTATTATTATTTTTATAGATATTAGCATTTACATCAGAAAACTGTGCATGCTGAAATTTTTTTGTGTATGTATATGGATATATATACGTCCCCGTTCCGTAAACGTGATAACTTGAGTATAATGTTTGTCCGATTTTTATGAAATTTGGTTTAAAAGTGTAGGGTGGGATAAACTCTAAATGAGTTCGCGAACCTAATGATCGGACCATGGGAACGGGGTTTTACGGAGTAAAAAATGGGTTTTGCTCATTTTTTTTACCCTCAAAACACAAAATTTCCCAATTTCTCTCTAGACCATTTTAAAGAGCTTAAACAAAAAAATAATTTTGTACACCGGAGTGTTTTGTATTGTTATTGGTTATGGTGAAGATTAAAAAAATAGCAAATTTAAAATTCCCATGTTATTCTTATAATAAATATCGTAAAATGTTGTACCGTAGTTTGTTTGTTTATGGAAATATTTTGATCAAACTTGGCAAATTTATTTATTTTGTATTAAGCTACTTTTATTTTACGAAAAAACACACTTTATTGCCCTCCCTGTAGCAGCAAACGGGCTTGTTAAACCATGTACTTGTTAAACCTAATGTTATTTAAATAGATTTAATTTCAAATCAATTCAGGTAAATGGAAATTTGCTTGGTCTGCAGGTTTCCTGCGGCAGGGGTATTTTTAATTTTTCAGATCTAACAACAATATCGGAGAACTTATTTGAGAACTAACGACCGGTATATACTAACCATAGGTTTTTAAATTAGATTGCAGTATACAGGCTATATGAGAATCTTTGGTCAAAAAAAAATTTTAAAGCTAAAATTTAAAATTAAAAAAAAATAATTAATTTTAATTAGGTTAAAAATGTTTAAGTGTTATAAGGCGTTTCTTTTATTTACTTTCCGGAAACCGGAAGAGTGAAGTTGGTGTACCCATTTATTGTAGAACTAACGAATAGATTGGGGATCTATCGAGAACTAGCGATTTGGTATAAACAAAAGTGGATACGCTTATATGGGTACGCTAACTTCATGGACCTTTGTAATAGTATATTTACACTCTAACCGCTTACTCACAAGATGGTTGTTAAATACATGTAAAAAATGGTAAGTGGTGATCGATTTCAATTGGACACTCCGATCATCATCAGACCCAATAATAGGTGAATGTTCAATATATGTAGCCTAAGCATATTTTTATTTATTGTTTATTTATTTATTATCATCACGTTACATTAATGATTGACAGGTGATTTGTCATCAAACTAAAATTTATTGTAACACTAGCTGTACCCGCGGGCTTTGCCCCGTTTTACTTCATAAGTGAGCTCGTTCGCATGGCTCAATCATGTCCTGGTTGAAGTTCGTTCGCTACGCTCACTCACCTTTTGGTTGCAAATTAGCTGTTGTCATAAATTTAAAATACCCCCGCCGCAGCAAACCTGCAGACTAAGCGAATTTTCATTTGACTGATTGGA
The DNA here is from genome assembly GCF_028750875.1 of Macrosteles quadrilineatus. Classification (NCBI taxonomy): domain Eukaryota; kingdom Metazoa; phylum Arthropoda; class Insecta; order Hemiptera; family Cicadellidae; genus Macrosteles; species Macrosteles quadrilineatus. Next base: position 12,477,418 of record NW_026542602.1, read on the forward strand.
TTTACACTGAAATGGCTACTTAAAAATATAACATTTATTCCCTATTTAAATAGAATTAGTTTAACAAGTACTTAGGTTTGCTGCATCTTGGAGGGTAAAACTGTTTTCTTTTTGTAAAATTTTAATATTTTGTAAGAAATAAAAACATTTTCCAAATTTGATCAAAATATGTTAATAAACAAGCAAACTACAACAATTTACTTATTCTCCACAAGAATAACATTGGAATTTTAAATTTAATTTTTTTTGAATTTTCCCCGTAACCATTAGGCGCATAGTAACGCTTCAATATACTAAATTATTTGTTTTTTAAGCTCTACAAAATGGTTTGGAAAGAAATTGCCAAATTTTATGTTTTTTGGGTCAAAAATGGGAAAACCTATTTTTACCCCATAAAACCCCCCGTAAACCCCCGTTCCCATGGTCCGATCATGCTGGATCGCGAACTCGTTCGAATAAACGTAGGTTTACACGTTTGTACCAAATTTCATCAAAATCGGATCATTTTTGCTTGAGTTGTCGTGCTAACGGACACACACACACACACACACATACTGTATATATATATATATATGAATTTGAACGGATGGTGTTTTTGGCCTCTAGGGACCTCAAAACGAAAAAAAAATCGGTCCCGCGTCCAGGTCTTACCATGAGTACTACGGTAATAGCTTATTCCCTATATGGGAAATTCGCTAAAAAATAATAGTGCTGCACCCTGTTGGTAATCCTTGTAACTTTAATGCTATTGAACATCATAGAACAGAACCAACTTGTTTAATTGAAACAGCTGTTAAGATTCATTAATTCCATTTAAATATGAGTACTCATAAGTATAATAATATGGGAAACTCCAGAGCCACTGGGCTGGAGCCCGAGAGTCCGATCAGAATAAAAACAACTTAGTTTTCCTATTTAATGCCTAAAGAATCAGTGTACCAAATTTCAGCCTCCAAGGTAAATGGGAAGTGGAAGAACTAGTGATGAGTGAGTGAGTGAGTCAGTCAGTGAAGGCTTTGCCTTTTATATATAGACTAGCTGTACCCGCGGGCTTTTCCCCGTTTAACTTCATATGTGAGCTCGTTCGCATGGTTCAATCACGTCCTGGTTAAAGTTTGTTCGCTACGCTCACTCACCTTTACGGTTGGAGCTCGTTCGCTGCGCTCACTTGCCTTCAGGTTAGCTCGTTCGCTACGCTACCTCGCCTTCGGGTTGAAGTTCGTTCGCTACGCTCACTCACCTTTTGGTTTCAAGTTAGCTGTTGTTAAATATAAAAAAATAATAGTGCTGCACTCTGTTGGTAATCCTTGTAGCTTTAATGCTATTGAACATCATAGAACAGAACCAACTTGTTTAATTGAAACAGCTGTTATGATTCATTAATTCCATTTAAATATGAGTAATCATAAGTATAATATGGGAAACTGGGCTGGAGCCCGAGAGTCCGATCAGAATAAAAACAGCTTAGTTTTCCTATTTAATGCCTAAAGAATCAGTGTACCAAATTTCAGCCTCCTAGGTAAATGGGAAGTAAGAGAATTAGTGATGAATGAGTGAGTCAGTCAGTCAGTGAGGGCTTTGCCTTATATATATATATATATATAGATATATAGATAACAATCATAATATTGAATACTTAAAAATAATTACATTTGTTAGGAAATCTTCCACTGAAAAAAGTGCCTTCTCCAGAAGCCATATTTTAAGTGTTTTTTTTTTATTTCGGTATGCAAAAAATTTCTTTTATTGTTGAAGGCAGCTTATTATAAATTTTGGGTCCCATATATTGTGGGGATAAATGAAATAATTTTAGTCTATGATGCATTGGTTTTATTATTTTTTTTTGTATCTTGTATCATGGTTGTGAGAGGGCTGACTCTCCATAAGTGTATCCAAGTTACTCTTGACCATCAGAGAAAAATAATAAATATAAGAGCTGTATAAAGTGAGAATTTTGAATTGACTGAAATATTTTTCGCAATGTGTATCTGGAGGAAGCTTGGCTATATGTCTTATTGCCCTTTTTTGAAGAATGAACACTTTTTTTGCTTTCACTATACGATCCCCATAAAATAAATCCGTAATTCATAATTGAAGCGAAATAAGCATGATATAAGAGTACTGCAATTTGTGTGTCAAAATTTGTTGTATCTCCAATTACAGTACTTGCAACCCAAATACAGCTGAATTAAGTCTTTTTGATAAATGCTTAATGCGAGTTTGCCAATTTAAATGTGAGTCTATTTTTATTCCCGAATAATCAACTGAATCTTGAGAAACTATAAAATTTGAGTTTGAATTTTGGGTGATATCGTCTTTTATATTGGAGGCAGAGAATTGTATCAGCTGTGTTTTTGATACATTCATGGAGAGGCCGTTGACAGTAAACCAGTCCTCAAGAGAATGGAGCTCTGTGGTGATGCAACACAAATACAGCTGAATTAAGTCTTTTTGATAATTTTTTAATGCGAGTTTGCCAATTTAAATGTGAGTCTTTTTTTATTCCCAAATAATCAACTGAATCTTGAGAAACTATAAAATTTGAGTTTGAATTTAGGGTGATATCGTCTTTTATATTGGAGGCAGAGAATTATCAGCTGTGTTTTGGATACATTCATGGAGAGGCCGTTGCCGTTGACAGTAAACCAGTCCTCAAGAGAATGGAGCTCTGTGGTGATTGTGTGATTAATGTCGACACCTTTTTGATCTTTGCAAATGATTGCTGTGTCATCTGCATACTAGGTAGCCAGCAGGTGAACAACTGAGATAGTGAATAATAGTGAAATAATTAATGTTGGCATCACTTTCCTTGCCCACAACACAGTTGATCTAAATAAATCTAGCGTTGCTGGTGCTGCAAGTTGCAAACCACATACAAATTTTGCAGCCGCATTTGTGTCTTTTGGCAAAAAACCGCAACCGCTGTAAAAGGCTGTATAAGGGGCCCTCACATCCAACCGTTGACTCAATACCACCGCCGTGACATCTTCATAAATCGCCACTTCTTACTTGTGTACCATAGAAGTAGACTTCTCATCCCATTGTAAATTTTGAAGCACGTTTTTCGTGTATAGTTCATGTACGTGACACAAAGGCGCTAGTATCAACGAAACTTTGTTTCTATTATTTTAGTGTTAATTTCTTGATTTGTGCTTTACTGTTTGGTTATATAACTAGGGGACAAGGTATTGTTTATGATTATATCGTATTATTTGGTTAAACGAGGTTTTAAATGGCTGTAATAACGGGAAACAAATTGTAAACAAAACACGACCTCTACATAAACCGTACATGAACTAACAATAAAATTGTCTTCAGCTGTTCCATAAGGATGAGAAATCTACTAAAGATAAAACATACTCGCCTAGCTTGTACTGTAGCCATACCTTACATATCTTTCTTCGATCTTTCTGTTTTTGTGTATTCGTATTGTGTGTAGTCCTCTATGTCTGGTGTAATAATGACTACACCAGTTCTCATTTCTCAACGAACTTAGAAATCTGATGCATATTTCAGCGTATGCAGAAGGACCTCTATGTATGAAACATGTTTACTAATCTCTTATAATCAACGGCTTGGTTAGATGTTTTATCTATGATACAACGTATTATATAGTCAATGGAAGGCATGAAATGATGTTGATGTTTGTTTTGTTTTGTTTTGTTTGTTACGTTCCGTTCCGCAGCGACCCAGCGATTTTGATTTCAGTCTCCGTAATTACATAACTCTTCTTCACTAGGCTTGTTATCACTTACTTATCACTATAAAATCAATCTGTTAACAGTGAAGTTAAGTTAACCTAAGTTAGTCAAATGTAGATGACAGCGCCTTGGATGACAGCAGTCCCAAGTTAGTAAGAATCATTCAACTGTGAACTTGAAACAACTTAGGCCTTAGAACCTACTGAAAACTTGAAGAATTTGACATTTGCTAAGTTTAAAATGGTTACTATGTTCACTGTGATTTCAGCCGTAGTTTTAATCTTCCTTTTTACATCGGGCGGGTTTTGCTTATCTCTTCAAAGGAAGAATGATCCTCCACCAACTCCGCCCAAACCTATTGTTATTTGGCATGGAATGGGTAAATATTTGTTGTGAAATATTTAGACTTAAATGAATAACCTACGGTAGCCTAAGTTAACCCTTAACTGGCGCGATAAAAAAACTTACATACGATATTTTGACATAATTTTACAAGTATGGTGGCATGGCAACCCTGGTGAGCATGACAGTACCGGTAGCTGCCTTAAATAGCATACCGGTAAGTTATCAGTAAGTATCAGTATCCTAGTAAGTTAAGTAACTTATCCAAGTATGATGGTACCCAGAGAAGTAATGAGACAATTTTAGGGAGGTACCGGTATACTAACAACTTTGCGGCCAGATCGTTTTGAAGGATTAAGATGCGTTTTGCCTCACTACAACCTCCCCAAAATAAGTAGCCTACCAACCACATGAAATTATGCTATGAAGCAGCCATAGTAAACCTTAAGGAGCTAGAATATCGATGTCAACCAACCAGCTTTTGTAGTCTAAACATCAGGTAGAGGTGACAGATGACAGTCTGGGTGCTATTGCATTGACACATGTGTTCCCCAATTAAGGTTCTCCGTAATGTGTAGGCCCAAGTATTTGGTTTCACTACAGGTTTCAAGAGGCAAAGTCAAAGGTCAATACCGGAGGTGGCCCAGGCTTCTTCCTGTTATAAAACCATTAATTTGACGAAATGATCATTAAAATGATCTTCTCAACCACTCTACCTCATTTAGGGATATGATCAATGTTTTGAGCCACATCACCACTGGTTTTGCGGCTGTTCTGTATTCGGTATTTATAGTTAAGCTGCTCTGGGCGGTCACTTTTAGATTTCAACACCCCTTGCAATGCTAAATAGCAACATTTCCACAAGCAATTCTCTCTTTAATTTCCTCCGCCATAACATTGATTTCTGTCACCAGGGATCTCAATTACGTAAATCTACTTACTCTTTGATAGGCCTACTCTTTGTTTGACAGCTCCACCATTTCTACTCGTAACTATTAATTCACTAAATTCTATTTATTTACACAGATGAGAATCCAACAACGCCTTTACACAAAGTATTATAGCCTACTAATTCAGAAAATCACATCTATTCTATATATAATTCAGTTTTAAAAATCTTTGTACAACTAAATCTAGAGTTCTACTGGACCGATTTTATTAATTAATGGGTCGTTGGAAAGCTTAATTCGTGTAGATTTGCAAATAATTATGAAAGTTTGCTTTTGTTATGATTTATGGTGAAATATTAAAAAAAAACATGTTTTCCATAAGAAATACATTGAAAACGGTGTTTTTTAAACTTTTTATTTGGGTGAGACTTTTGGCTGCCTTTTTTTGAGTCTTTCCAACAAGTGTATGGTATCAATTTGTAGGAAATTTTATTCTCTTTCAGAATATCACCTTCCACTTTGGTCGATTTCCTCACCATTTAAAAGTTATTTGCAAAAAAGCTAAGCAACCTCCGAATTTATAGTAATGAGAAAATACTGAGTTAGGGATATTTTTGTTAAACTTTGTACAACTAAATCTAGACTTCTACCGGACCGATTTTGTTAATTAATGGGTAATTGGAAAGCCCAGCTCATGTAGATTTGCAAATAATTATGAAAGTGTGATTTTATTTACATTTTGTGGTAAAAAAGTAAAAATAACAAAAATACATTAAAAACTGCGTTTTTTATGTTTCTGTTTTCATGTTTCTATTTGTAGCCAGCTTTTGGCTGTCTTTATTAGAGTTTTCAAGAAATGCATAGCAGTTATTTGTAGTAAATTTTATTCTCTTTCAGAATATAACATTCACTTTGGTCGATTTCCCATCCATTTAAGAGTTATTGACAATAATCTAAGTGATCTCCAAATTTATAGTGGTGAGAAAATACTGAATTAGTTATATTTTTGTTAAACTTTGTACAACTAAATCTAGACTTCTACCGGACCGATTTTGTTACTTAATGGGTCGTTGGAAAGCCTAATTCGTGTAGATTTGCAAATAATTATGAAAGTTTGATTTTATTACATATTTGAGGTAAAACAATGAAAATAAACAATATTACATTTAAAATGCCTTTTTTCTAAGTTTATATTTCCAAGTTTATATTTGTAGCCATCTTTAGGCTGCCTTTATTGAGTATTTTCCAAAAAAAACATAATAATAATTTGTAGAAAATTTTATTATCTATCAGAATATTACCTTCTACTTTGGTCGATTTCCTCACCATTTCAAAGTTATTTGCAAAAATGTTAAGCAACCTCCCAATTTATAATGGTGAGAAAATATTTAACTATAAAGATTTTGTACAATTAAATCTTCAGTTCTACTGAACCGATTTTATTAATTAATAGGTCATTGGAAAGCCTAATTCGTGTAGACTTTCAAATTAATTATGAAAGTTTGATTTTTTTTTATTTAATAGGTGAAACCATAGATTAAATCCTTTTATCTATGGTGAAACCCGTCAAAGTCTGACAGTTGCTGTTGAGGTTGCAAGAAAGACAGTTTGACTATAAATCGATGATAAAGAACTCCATTCTTTAAAAAAAAAAATTGGGTTGTTCGTGATTTAGCAGTGTGCTTTAGGTACGTCCGGTCTTAATAATCAATAATTAAAATTGAATCTGGTATTTCACTGAAGGTTCTTAGGTCAAAACAAATAGACTAACGTAATTAGAATTGAGTAAATATATCTAAACCTAAATTCCATATCCAAGATATAATTAAATTTATGTTTTCTGATTGAGCGATTCAGGATATCTTTAACTTAACTGATTAAAACTATCAATATCTCAAGTGAAAGCCTTTGAAGTATTTTAAGACCAAGACATAAAATAACTTAAATAAAATTTGAGTTACGTATCTTAGATTGCAGATAAGTACCTACCTAAACGATTATAATTATTGTTGATTCGTGATTCAGCAGTGTGCTTTAGGTAGGATTATTAAGATTGGAATCTTAATAATCAATAGCTCAAATGAAAGCTGGTATTTAACTAAAGGTTTTAAGACCAAAACATATATAGGGTTATGTAATTAGAACTGCTGGAATACATCTTTAATTCAAGTAAAAAGTCAAAAAAATCAAATTTATATTTTTTTGTTGATTAATACATTAGATAAATTAATAATGATGCTTGATGACAAATATATGCTTGCATAGCTTAATTTTTTAAGACCAAAATTATGAAAATCAGGCTGGTAGAAGAGCCAAACGAACTCGAAAAAACTTGAAAAAAAAACTAAATTAACTCCCATAAGAAATGTACAGGGACGCATTTTGTGCATAACTCGAAATATACGTCAAAATGAATGCCGATTAATGATGGCAAATCTGTGGTGCGTCCATACCTTTAGTTTAAGGCCAAAATTATGAAAATCGGTAGGGTAGAAAACCTTTAACCTGACTCAGAGAAGAAAACCAATAATTTTTTATAGATGGCAATAATTGGTTTACCGGTATGCATAATCTAAACATACGAAACATGTGTTAATAATTTAACAGCTTATTGTTATATTGTTGTTAATTGATTTTTCTTTGATTAAATGTTGTTGTTAACAATTTGCATTTGTGTTTAAAGTGAGTTCCTTATGTTAAGTATGCGATTCTAATGTTATGTGCTTAATCTGTACCATTAATATTAGTGAGTAAAGTGATGTATGGATTTCACAACCATTTTTTTACTAGAGACCGTTGTATTTAACCACAACGGGCTCTGTAGCTAGTTAAGTTATAAATCTAAATTAAATAATGTAGCTAAATCTATTTTATCGGCATAGAATAAAAATGTATGCCTACAACTGGGCTCTATAAGCCAAATTTAATTTTAAGTTAAACACACATAGTCTTTTAACAAAAATCCATAGCCTATTTCTAAGTGAAGCTTTCTATAACGTATCTATTGTTTTTTTTTGAGGTGACAATTGCTGTAATCCTCTCAGTGTTGGATACATCAAGTCCTACATAGAGCAACAGCTTCGAGGAGTATACGTGTTGTCTTTAATGATTGGGAAAAACATTATTGAGGTGAGTAGGCCTATTTGCTGTAGGCTACTGTATTAATATCATTTTTAACAAGGTTTTACCTATACTTTTTAGCGAATTCCTCATGAGGGATTGAGCCATTACTGTAGGTCTCATGGTAGGAGCTGGACCCGGTACCCATTACTTTCTCGTTTTGATGTCACCAGAGGCCAAAAACACCATCTGTTCAAATCTATAATATTAAAACGAAATAGGGTTTTTTTATTTCACGATTCTGAATCAACCACTTGACGGATTTTCATGATTTTTGTGTTGAAAGAAAGATAATTTTGAGAACTAGGGAATGTTGAAGCCATAATTTTAGTTTAAGGTTTCAGTTTTTTAGAAATTAAGTTTTAATTTTTAAAAAGTCTAGCAACCGACGCTAGCAATTTAAAGTATTTTCAATGCTGGTTTAACTAACAGCTGGTTTATAACTGTCATTGAAATGTTTATGTTACGAGTTGTTTGTTTACAAAAATATTGTTCGTTGGTGTTTGCCTACATACTATTTCACTTTAAAATGTAGGTAGTTTTCCCCTACCGTGAAGGATCTGCGTTATCAGGAAATGTGTTATTTTGAACTAAACATCTCAAACACTTGCGTTTACTCAAGTTTTGTCGTAAATGCAATCTGTGTAAGTATTTAGTTTATGCATTGCAAATTTCAACTCATATTTGGGAAACATTTTTTCAGCAGTTTAACGCTTAATTGTTTAAGATATAAGTGGTTTACGTGTTGATACTTCTTTTTGCTGTATGTTTGAATGTGAATGTCGTCATACTAAAATTTTGGTTAGTAATGAAAGCGTCAATCGGTGTAGTAGGTCTCTATAAAACTGTCAATTAAACTGCAGGGTGCAGCAGAAACCAAAGTCGACTCATACCATGCCAACTATCCCCGTAGTACTGATGATTCAGAAAATTGGGCACTGACCAAAGAACCGAAAAACCTTAATGCTGGGTTAGATAATATAGTGCAGAGAAAATATACAGACCATTTCAATATAACGGCCAGGAGGTCGAAATAAAAAAGAACAGAGAGCTAAGAGAAATGTGTTAACACCCAAATAATATTTTATATTATAGGGATTGAATATATTATAGGGATGCTTTCCAGAAGTAGGTAAAGCTTGGATGGACAGGCTGTGCATAAACTTTTAAAAAGTATATTCCAAGGAGTACCACACGATAGACGGGAAATATCAAGTCATGAAATGCATCCTCAGACTGGGATCTAAATTTTGAAGAGGCAGGTGATAGAAGAGAATCCTCATAAAAGTTTCAGTGGTCACGGAGGTAAGATAAGGTACGGTAAGTACATAAGTAGTACAGTATGCAATTGGAGGTGGCATGTAGCTACTGTACTCAAAAACAGTGTGAATCGGTCGCCAATCTCACTTCAAGATTTTTCAAATCGACACAATTACTGTTTTATGGTAAAATTATCGGATTTAAAATGCATATCGCCATATTTTAGGTCTATATTTGAATGGAATAAATAGGTGGTCACGTTACATTTGTTTATAAGGTGATCTTCCCCATTAAAATTGCCAGAATTTGTGTCTATGCGTGTAAACTAGATGTTCTGAATTATTCCGTTTTAGTTGACAACTCGATTCCCGTACGTAGGACGGGCCACCGTTTTAGTTGACAACTTGATTCCCGTACGTAGGACGGGCCACCAGCTCGTTAATGTTTATATTTATTTATGTGGCTGATACAGTACTTTTAAATGTACATTAAAACCTGACCAGTAACTGATTCATCTAACATGAGGGTGAAAAATACTAAGTTTGTAAAGAAACCGATTAAGGAAAATAGTGAAATCCAGCAAAGTGACCATATATTGTACAACTGCTTACATATTTAAAATAATAACAATTACACAAGTTGAATATACTTCTATTTAAACATCTAATTGTTATGTATTATTAAAGTAAAACCCCTATTTACTGGAAAAATTACATATATTGTAAAATATATCATTTAAGGAGAACACTGTAGCTTTATGACAAGAATTATTAATTACACGTTATAATGTCAAACATTGTAATACAATTTTTCCTGATCCCAAACATGAACTGACAAAATAAAACTAGATTTAAAAGTCGGGTTGACTGCTCAAGGTCAACCCTCGACTAAACCCTCCTGGTAAAGAAATCATGTTAGAATATCGGAGCGGAGAGGGTAGTGTGTTGGCGCCGGTACCAACTACGGCTTCCCGCTCCATTATGTTTTGCCGCAACAACGTACATGTATGATTTAAAACCCGCTTAGCTACGCTCTAGCCTTGCCGCTCCACTATGTTTTCACCCTAAGAATGCACTCATTAAACCTAATGTGATTTAAATAGGGAATAAAGTTTAACATAATATTTGCTGCGGCAGGGGTGTTTTACATTGAAAGAAATTATAAAAAATCCTACAACTAAAAGTGTAACAGTAAAAAAGTTCACTTATTGACTTAAGTGGATTTATCTTGTTTTCAAATATTTTATTTACCATTTTGCTATCTTGCTTGAAGTAGACTAGATTAAATATGATTGGCATAGGCAATTGAACAAATCTGAATTATTGTTAATCAAATTTAAGTGTTGAATCTTTCAATAGGTTAATGCGTTTAATACAATAATTGCATAATCCTTTTAAGCGATAGAGTGAAGTATGGTAGAAGTGTTGGCTATTGGATACTGAAGTAGACTTCCCATCTATATGGACCAGCTGTAACATTTTTTTATGAAAAAAGAACATATAGTTGTGTGAGCCAGTCACAGAATGTGCTAGTAGTGTCTAAAATTCTATTTTATACCTTATTTTTTGTCGCTGACCAGGTTGAGGGGTCATAACAGTTGCTATAACTCATCATAAGTCATTCACTATGTTTGACTTGGTAAAAAAGTTTGTGTAGGCTATTTGACAGAATCTAGTAATTTAGATAGTTGGCTCACATCAACTACTAAGATTTTGATCAAAAATCTGCCTACAAATTTAACATGGGGATGGAATGCCTAGTTGTTGTATTAATAGTCAAAGCCTTTATAGAGTAAATTAATTGCATTGTTTTTTTTTCAAGTATAAAACCATTTTTTAGAATTATTTCTTAACAAACAGAACATGAGCTACTGTGTTAGTTAGGGGAGCGAGCTGGTCTAGGGGCTTAGCACGGGGCTTCAGTGTCCAAGATCCCGGGTTCAAATCCAACCAATCACCGATAGGTTTAATCTGTGATAATGCATCAACCCACTAGGACTAGCCTGAAGTTATGTGAAAAGTTCCGGGCTAGAACTAGCGTCCTCGGATGTGAATGTGGGAAACAACTGGTATTTACGGTCTTAAGATCCTTATACCTAAAACACTAGCAGACCAACATCCAAGACAACTGTTCTTTTATGTATTAATAAAACTATTTTAATTAAATAATCATTTCTAAACAAGATAGTGTTTATTATTCAAATTCATAACATAACATGAAAATCAACAACTAGAGATCAGCTGGTTATAGCAATACCAACATCTCCCACTTTAACTTTTAAATGGACGAATAAATCTTCTATTGCGTCTAAATAATCTTCCTTCAATTGATACAATGTAAGTTCTCAACCCATCCACAGATACTATTACGCCAGGCGTCCACGGTTCTGCTTTCATGTCTGGTCTCTTCTGTATTAATACCTTTTGCCCGACTTTAAGTGGGTCCAATGCATGAGTGCCTTTATCATACTGCTTCTTGTATTTTTCTTGTTTTTCCTTCAACTTGTCTGTGACTCCTAGGTGTATCTATGGATTTAGTTTCATTTCTGTTACTGGCAAACGAGTCTTTGTTGATCTTGACATTAGTAACTGCACAGGACTTGCACCCACCTCAGCCAGTGGTGTATTTCTCCACTCTAATAGAGCTGCTTGAAAGTCTTCTTTACTTTCTTTAACATTCTCTTTGCAATTTTAACTGCTGATTCAGCCTTACCATTGGATTGGTGATTATGCGGTGAAGAAACAACAATTTTGAACATCCAAGTCTGGGCAAAAAGCTTGAAGTCTTGGCTAACAAGTTGAGTACCACTGTCAGAAACAACAACGTCTGGTATTCCGTAGCGAGCAAACTGTTCTTTACAAAACTGAATCAGGCCTTCTGTTTTCATTGAATTCACTTTCTTCAGTTCAAAAAATTATGAAAAATAATCCGTCATTATAAAAAAGTGGTCACTGCCCAGATGGAAGAAGTCAATTCCAACTCTTTGCCATGCTCTAGTTGGAGTATTATGAGGCTGTAAGGGTTCCGGTTTCTGAGCTGGAGCATACTTTTGGCAAGGCCAACATGTTTCAACAGTTCTTTGAACATCTCCAGCCATTCCCGGCCAAAATAAGACCTCTCTTGCTCTTCTTAAACAAGACTCAATTCCTTGGTGAGAAGAATGTAAAATTTTAAGCATAGAAGGTCTCAAAGAACGTGGAACTACTATACGGTCTCCTTTTATTATGATTCCATCTACCGTTGATAGTTCATCTCTAACACTCCAGTATTCCTGTAGATCTTGAGGAACATGAGTACGTTTCTCAGGCCACCCTTTTTTAATTGTGTCCACAAGATTATTCATAACAGGGCAATTGCTTGACTCTTCTTTTATCTCCTTGATTCTCTCATCGGTAATATTTATATTGTCTAAATCGTTAATGTTCTCTAACTCTGCTTGGAAGATTAGGTCGTCAACTGTTTCTCTGCCGGTTACTTTAAGAGGCGATCTGGACAGAAAATCTGCGACATGCATTGATGTGCCTGGCTTGTATTGTACACAAAAACTGTATTTTTGAAGTCTTAAAAGCATCCTTTGCAGTCTCTTGGGAGCTGAAATCAAGGGCTTCTTGAATATTGCCTCCAAGGGCTTGTGATCAGATTCAACTATAACATCTCTATGTCCCATCAAATACTGTTCAAAGCGTTCAAGTCCAAACACAATAGCTAGACATTTTTTTTCAATTTGTGCGTAGGCAACTTCAGTCTTGGTTAATGTTCTTGAAGCATAGGCAACGGGCTTACCTTGCTGCATGAGACAAGCTCCTAGGCCATATTGACTAGCGTCACATTGCACAACACAACTCTGTGTCTGATCAAAGTACTTTAATGTTGGAGCTTCTTGAACCATCTTGATCAACTTTTGAAAAGCATCTTTCTGTGCGCTGTCCCATACCCACTCACTATCATCTTTCAGCAAATTTCTAATCGGTGTTGCTACTTCTGATAGGGTCAATCCATATCAAGTCATCCAGGGCATGACACCCATGTTCTCAGAGTCTAATGATTTTTTTTTCATGTGTTCCTTTTGCTATTCTAATTATGAATACCAAATTTCATTTTGATATCTTGAATACTTTTTTAGTTATGAATTTTCAAAAATTGCTAAAAATAAGCGTTTTCCCGTTTCCGCCGATTATTGGGAGTACGAAATTGTTTTGGTAAAAAAATCATTACTCAGTCAGTATTTATCATATCACAATGGGACTTTCACTAAAATGTTCAGAAAATCTTGTAGAATTAAGGAAAAATATGTTTATGGGGGTGGTCATTTTATGTTCCAGTCAGTAATCCATCCAACTTCAATTTTGGTCTAATCTTTAGCAAAAAACACGAAATTTTGAAAAATTGTTAAAAATTATAGGCACTATGTAAACCAAAGGTATTTTATCATATTTATATTCCTAAGGACATATACTAACAGGTTCTTAAAGAAAAACACTGGGATTTTCACTGCCTTTTAGTTTGTACCTCAATAAACAGAAAAATATAATTTTCATAAAAAAGGCGTGCGGACAGTTAAACCTGTACTAAGAATCAATAGCTACTTCAGAAAGTGTTATTAAAAAAATTATCAAGACCCATTTATAATAAAGTAGAATTATAATTTTGAAAGAATAAAACTGAAGTTTAAAAGCACTGACCCAAATTGGTAGGCCTACAATGTCAAGCTTAGTACAAAAAAGACGCTTGAAAAAATATGTACTGTAAGAAAATATGAAAACTTCTTACCACTAATCCTTAATGAATACAATTTTTGGAGATACTCAGTCTGCTTTTTACATGAAGCACTTAATTTTGTACTTGGTTTTTTGTCAACATGTTTTGGCACTGTTTTTCAATTAAATCCATTTTTTTTTTCGGGAAATAATACATTTAGTCAGGTTGGGTAGCAGGAAAATATTTCAGTTCTGGCAGAGAGGCTGCAATTTTAGGTGGTTATAGTAGGCCTATACAAGTTTCTGAATCTAAAACTGCCCAGACCTTATTATTATTTTAAATATGAAGGTGGTGTTGTGACCCATCATTTTAAACTATTTTTTTATGCTGAATTCAATGCCGCAATCCGTTTTTCATTGTCATATTTGGTTTTTGAAATATTGACATTTTAAATCAAAATAATTGTAATATTTTATCAAGAAAGCTTGTTAACAAAAAACGTATAAAATAATCGATCACATTTCAAAATGGCGGATTCAAGATGGCGGCTGAAAAAAATACATCCATCATAACCGAGTGAAAATAGGTCAACAATGAGAATGAATGGTGGTGTCCACTTATCTTTATCTAGCACTATTTTGAGATTATGACCTTAGTTTGTAAATGCACAATGTTATAATGGACTAAAAATAAATTTATAAAAAGTTCTCATTACTTTAGAATGGATCAACATTTTTCTAAACGAATTGCAGCATCATATTCAGCGTAAAAGTCCTGTTTGAAACGGTGGGTCACAACCCTACCTTTACATTTGAAAAAATAACTTTGTATCCAATATGGCGGATCCAAGGTGGCGGCCAAAAATTTAAACCCAGTCAAAATGAAGCACTTGCTACTCTACAATGATCTGACGTGGTTCGGAGTTGATATCTTAAGAAATGTATAAAAAAGTAGGGGGGGGGGGGGGGAACTTATTTAAAACTCACCCTGTATAAAACAATTCACAATTATTTTCCTCATAATTTTTTTAGTTTTGAACAGCCGCCATTTTGAAATGACTTGATGAAACTTGACCATTTTCAACCCAGGCCGAGATAATGTATTCAAGCACTTGTGTGCCGAATTTTATGAAAATCGATTAAGGCATTCGGTCGTTATAGCCAATTCATGGGGACCCAGCATCCTCTTACAGCCGCCATTTGGATGACGTCATTACGGACGACCGAGGTCCTTAAAAATTGGGGTCTGGGCGGTTTTAGGTTCAGAAACTTGTATACTATAACCACCTAAAATTGCAGCCTCTCTGCCAGAACTGAAATATTTTCCTGCTACCCAACCTGACTAAATGTATTATTTCCCGGGAAAAAAAATGGATTTAATTGAAAAACAGTGCCAAAACATGTTGACAAAAAACCAAGTACAAAGTTAAGTGCTTCATGTAAAAAGCAGATTGAGTATCTCCAAAAATTGTATTCATTAAGGATTAGTGGTAAGAAGTTTTCATATTTTCTTAATACTGTACATATTTTTTCAAGCGTCTTTTTTTGTACTAAGCTTGACATTGTAGGCCTACCAATTTGGGTCAGTGCTTTTAAACTTCAGTTTTATTGCCTTTCAAAATTATAATTCTACTTTATTATAAATGGGTCTTGATATTTTTTTTAATAACACTTTCTGAAGTAGCTATTGATTCTTAGTACAGGTTTAACTGTCCGCACGCCTTTTTTATGAAAATTATATTTTTCTGTTTATTGAGGTACAAACTAAAAGGCAGTGAAAATCCCAGTGTTTTTCCTTAAGAACCTGTTAGTATATGTCCTTAGGAATATAAATATGATAAAATACCTTTGGTTTACATAGTGCCTATAATTTTCATCAATTTTTCAAAATTTCGTGTTTTTTGCTAAAGATTAGACCAAAATTAAAGTTGGATGGATTACTGACTGGAACATAAAATGACCACCCCCATAAACATATTTTTCCTTAATTCTACAAGATTTTCTGAACATTTTAGTGAAAGTCCCATTGTGATATGATAAATACTGACTGAGTAATGATTTTTTTACCAAAACAATTTCGTACTCCCAATAATCGGCGGAAATGGGAAAACGCTTATTTTTAGCAATTTTTGAAAATTCATAACTAAAAAAGTATTCAAGATATCAAAATGAAATTTGGTATTCATAATTAGAAAAGCAAAAGGAACACATGAAAAAAAAATCATTAGAATCTGAGAACATGGGTGTCATTTTCTTTTTTTGCTGGATGATTTGAAATGGATTGACCCGATAGTCTTGGTAGAAACTTTGATAGGTTAGGTACACAACGTAGCCTGAGAATCTCTTGACTTCTTCTTTTGAATTAGGAGCTGAAAGTTTGCTTATAGCTTCTACTTTGCTAGGATCAGGACACAACCCATCTGCTGTAATAAGATGTCCCATGTATGGAATTGTTTCTACACCTATTTTACACTTATCCTTGTTGAACTTTAACCCTTTAAGCTGAGCTCGTTGCAGAAGGGCATTCAGCTTCTTGTCATGGTCAATCTTAGCTTCTTGAACGGTGTTTCCTTTTCCAAATACCATAACATCATCAGCTATTGCCACAACCCCTTCAAGACCTTCAAGGTTTTCGTGAACTCTTCGTTGAAACTCTTCAGGAGCATTAGCAACACCAAAAGGTAGTCTAGTCCAACGAAATCTGCCTTTGGGGGTCCAAAACGTAGTTAGCCTGCTTGATTCCTCATTTAGCTTTACATGCCAAAACCCATCCTTAAGGTCCAGAACACTAAAGAACTTTGCTCCATATAGCTGTGGAGCTATTTCCTCGATAGTTGGTGCTTGATAATGAGACCTTTTAATGGCTTTATTAAGGTGAAAAGGATCTATACAAAGCCGTATCTTGTTAGGTTTCTTCACTACTACTAAACTACTGACCCAATCAGTAGGCTCTGTTACCTTGACGATGACTCCAAGCTGTTCAAGTCTATCTAATTCAGCACATATTTCTTTTTTCAATGCTAGAGGTTGTCGCCTGGGTGCTGCTATTGAAGGTGGTACCGACGGGTCAGTTCTTATGCTGCAAAGACCTTCAAAACTACCTAATCCTTCAAATACAGTAGGGAATTTATCAAATATCGTATGTTGATGTGTGGCCGTTTGGTTAGATGCTGTGAGAGCCTGGAAAACCTCTTCGTCTGTTGAAATCAAGCCTAGTCGAAGACAATCTGCTGCTCCTATAAGAGGATTTCTCTCAGAATCCAGAATTTCAAGTTTTAAATCAAAAATATTCTTTTTGAATTTTGTTTTAAGCACAATGCTGCCTAGTGAGTTTTGGGATGACCCGCCATAGAAACACAAAGTAGTGGAGCTACTGTTAAGCTTAGGATTTTCATTGTCAAGAATAGTTTTTAGATCTCGTAGCCCCATAACGTTACAAGTTGCACCTGAGTCAAGCTGAAACTTTCTGAGCTTTTTGTTGACCATCATTTTTACAAAAAGTCGTTTTTTGTACTGGATATCGTTAAGTTCCATCACTTCCTCTTCACTTTGGTTATCTTGATTTGCTTCACTTGTCATTAACTTGGACCAAATTAACTTTACCGGAACTTCGACACACGCTGCTGAAATGGTTCTTCCTTCTACAAGTGCTGCAAACTTTACCAAACGCAGGGCAGTTTTTTGCTCCCTTGATATGGTTTTCTCCACAAAAACGACAAGTCCATTTGTTATTTAAGTGTCTACTCTTTGCTTGAAATGCCGCCTCTTCTGATTTCACTGTCATTTTTGTAACAAAATTTTCAGTTGTTTCATGATGCATACATATTTCTATAGCCTCATCAAGTTTTAGGTCTTTTCTACGCAAAAGCGTCCATTTTAATTCAGTATTGGTTATGCCTACCACAAGTTGGGTCACAAATTAGAGTATCTTCAAGGCCTGTCTTGCCCAGATTTGCTAAAGAATCAATATCACACAATCGTATTTGCTCTTTTAAGCGACCTATAAAGTCTTTAATTGTTTCATCAGTCTTTTGAACGATGCCATTAAAAATAAATCTCTCATACAAAGAATTGTTTGTCCCTAAAAAATACTTATCCAAAGCTTCAATTACCTGATCCAGGGTTGATTCATTGGAGCCAAGTATTTTTTCAATCAAACATAGTCCATCGTGGCCAATTACTGTTGAAAACATGGCCATCTTCAGTTTAGGTGTACTTAACCTTGTACCACCCAATGCTCCTGCTTCAGCTAATATCAAATAGTTCTTCCATTGTTTCTTGAACACTTCCCAGTTTTCTCTTACTCGCGTTGAGTCACTTAAGTCCAATGGATTCGGTACTACTGACACCATGTTCTTTTATGCATTAATAAAACTATTTTAATTAAATAATCATTTCTAAACAAGATAGTGTTTATTATTCAAATTCATAACATAACATGAAAATCAACAACTAGAGATCAGCTGGTTATAGCAATACCAACAACAACATTTCTGACATCACATCTGCGGATATCATTTTGCTCACAATATAGAAATTTTTTCAAAGAAATTATGCTGCTTCACTTTGTATTTTGACTATGAAAATAATATGTTATGTATCACTTTTTGCAGGACACGGAGAACGGATACTTCATGAATGTAAACCACCAAGTAGAATATGTTTGTCGTCTCCTGGCTTCAGATGACAACCTTACTCAAGGCTACAACGCTATTGGTCTCTCTCAGGGTGCTCAGTTCTTGTAATTATTTTCACTACCTATTATATTCAATAATATAACTAGGGTTCTCAGTCCCGGGATCCTAAATCCAGTTTTGGATATTTAGATAGGTATTCCAGGATAAGGGGATAAGGGTCTATGAATCCCGGGATTAACAGGATTACAAAATATTTTTTAAGAGTATAAGGAGTTTTTAAGAGGAGAAGTAATACATTTTACTTGTGGAAGTTAAATAAATATGTTTAACCTTTCAGAGGGCACATTAGTATTCAAAAAAGGAGAGGGCGCACCTGGAGGTTACTTCCAGGTCAATAAAAACAAAAATGTATGAAGTAAAATTTGTATTTTAGTGCACAAATTAAGTTTTATTTTTAATTTCAAACAAAAACGTGTTTAGTGAACTAATAATTATAAAATAACTTAATTAGAATACATAACTAAAATGAAACTATTATTCTATCAAATGTTATAGGCTTACATCAAAGTATATAGGCCTAAGGAAATCTTTTACAAGAATATATTCAAGAAGTTAATTTAAATTGTACCGCGATGTCCTATAATGTGGTTCTAGATGATAAACTCACGATCGTTTACTGCATGATCCTGTATACGTTGTTCGTGAATCTTCCTTTCAACACTGGCTAACAGTATTGCAATTCAAACATCATCTCCACTCATCTTGTAAAAACTATATATTTACTAAATAATGTCATGAATCGTATAAAAATAATTATTTACACTCAATAATCAACGCACACACTAAACAAGAGGTCGCACACGGAAGTTGCCTCCTATGAACAGCTGTAATTAATACAAATTATTCGTCTGTTTAAGTAAACAAAATCTTTTCTTCATAAGAAATACATTGGGATTTTGATTGCCTGTGGGGCAAGGTCCGAGGACTTTTATTACAGGAATTGGTGAAAGGGGGTGTCTACACAAAAAATACTTTGAAAAAAAAAAAATATTTTGACACATCGTTTGTAAAAATCTATACATTATTGACAGAGGAGTAGGCCTAGTGTGTCGTAGAAACCACCTTCACGTAGGCCTATAACCTATAAGGATTTTTTTTTAAATATCGTAAGCATCAAACAATTACTATATTATAAAACATAATCCCAGGATCGGTTTGGACAAATCGAGAAATCCTGGGATTGAAGTCCCTGGGTTGAAACTCCTAAATACAAGTTGTTGGTTGCTAAGTTCTTGAGACTGAAATGACTAATTGAAATTTATTTGTAGGTTTTTTTAATACATTTTTAACAAACTAATCAAAACAATACTGTAACATAAATCAAGTTTTGGAAATTTGGCACCCTTAAAGTCTGGCGATCCAGCTATAGCCCAAATCACAAGTTTGCCAGTTCAATCCCAGGTAAAGGCTAGTACACACAAAGGATTAACACTAGTTTCAGAATAGATTATAGAATATAACTTTTTCCTACAGTTACCTGATAAAGTGGCTTCCTTGTACTGATTATAGCACGCAAAATAGCTAATTGCTGCATTTTACTTATTTTTGCCGCACTCATTTTACTTTTGCCACACTCATTTTTTTACCGCACTCCAGTATTCCAACCAAACAACACAAAACAGTGTGCTTTTATTAGGCACGTACGCTTGAAAATAAGTTGGCACAACTTAAAGATACTACGACTAATATCAGCTGGTGTAGTGTTTCCCCGTTTCGTTCTATGCTTGGATTTAAAATAACCTTAAAACGTGTTGTATAGTGTTTGAAAGACTAATTGCTATATGCTTTATAGTAACTGTAGGAAAAATGATGTGTAACGCGAGTGCAAAGTGCCTTTGCTTGCTCTCGAGAAACTTTCCTCGATGTTAGTAAATAAAAGTTACAAAATAATTATTTTGCCACGATAAATGTATATTTTCAATGATCCAGCACTGCTGTAGAAACAGGTGACATTGTCAATATTCTTAGAAATAAATAACATAAAAAATTCAGACATTAATGGATCATTGTCATTTAAATAATCATTTATGGAGTACCTAATACACTTAAGATAAAAGATTGGTTTTAAAAGAGTTTTTAAATTTTGAGATTTCTTTGATTCTGGCAGGTAGGTTATTGTTAAGTGTTAAACTCATATAAAAAAAGGATTTTCCAAATAAACAGAGGCGAAGTCTTGGGTATTGAAAGTCATTTTTAGACCGGGTTGGATAGTTCAGCAATGATTGATCATATTTTTAGTGAGAGAACATGCCTGATAGTTCTTGAAGGGGTTTCTTTTGTTTGCAGGAGAGCAGTTGCGCAGAGGTGTCCTTCTCCCAGAATGCATAACCTTATATCCCTAGGAGGCCAACACCAGGGAGTGTACGGCCTTCCTCACTGTTTCTATCCTCCTCACAAGTACTGTGACTACATGCGCTCGCTAATCAACATAGGAGCTTACTGGGGGTGAGTAAAATAATGTTACTTACACTTACAAGGAGTTTGTTTTTTTATTGCCGGGGAGGGGGAGGGGTAGTAGGTGCTTATTCAGGTAGCTCGGGTTGTGGAATGAAGCACATCTAAAAAACTTTAGTTTATTTAACCTACAAGAGGGTTATTATGTTTGTAGTATTACCTAGAAGATGGTACAGTTAAGTCTCGATAATCTGAAAGTCAGCTTTATCCTAAACCAAAAAAGATAGTTTTTACTTTTTATTTAATAAATAAAAAAAAAACAATTGGCATTTTTGCAGTTTATTGTAGACATAAAAAGTGATGACCCAGTATGTGCTGTCTGTCACCTATTGGGAAAAGCCGAAACCGCTAGCACTGTCCTCTAACGAAAGTAGTTTTACCTCGTTGAAGTATTCTGTAGCGGCCTGGCGAAATAAACTTGTTGTATAGAGTATTTTAGTTTAAACATTTTTCTCTAGGGAGCGAGCTGGTCTAGTGGTTAGAACGCGGGGCTTCGGTCCCTGTGGTCCTGGGTTAAAATCCCGCCAAACTGCCAATGGATTTTATCTAAGTGATAATGCCACAACCCCCTGGGTCTAGCCTAAAGTAATCTGAAAAACAATCCTGAGCTTGTGCTTTAGCGTCCTAGGACGAAAAAAATTTTTTCTTAATCTGAAATATTCGGTAATCCAAAATGGATCCGGTCTCAACCATTTCGGACTATCGGGACTCTACTGTATATTGGTCAGAATTGAGAACGAGTGTACATTGTAGCCCATCCATTACTGCAGTACAATGCATCCATAAACCATGTAATACAAATAAGAAGAACAGCCATATTAGCTGTGCAAAAAACCTAAACATAAAAATGATCCAATCTTTTTCTTTTTCTTTTGTTTTTTTACCTTCATCCTAGTTTTAACCATACCAAAATCAAAATCAAAATCAAAATTATGGGAGTCCAGCGTAGATGCAGCACCAACATGTGTTAGCCCAGACTTTAGGGTGAGGCAGGTTCTATCACAGTTGTGTCTGTAACTAACCGTTTCTCTTGTACTAGATGGGTCCAAAACGAGCTAGTTCAGGCAGAGTATTGGCACGACCCAATGGACGAAGACAAGTACAAGCAGAACAGCGTGTTTATAGCAGAGATAAACAACGAGATATACCAAAACAACACATACAAGGAGAACTTGTTGAAACTGGACAACTTTGTTTTGGTCAAGTTTGAGTACGACAAGATGGTGGAACCCCATGAATCATCCTGGTTCGGGTTTTATACACCAGGTCAAGCTGTTGAGATCACACCGTTGAACCAGTCAAAATTGTACATTGAGGTAAGTTGTGGAAAAGAGAAAGTTATCAGTATTCTATGTTTATTTTTACTTTACCATTATCGTGATTAAATAGTTGCAGCGTTTTGCCTGAAAAACATGAGAGTTTTACTATCCCAAACAAATTAGTGTGTAAAGCTAAAAATAAAACCACAATTAGTTTGAGCTTTTTTCATTTTAATTTAGTTTAACAGTTAATTTTCTAATGCTCGCACTGACACACCTGTCTGAAAATTGACGGTGTGATCAGCCTTTTGGATGTAATTTTTGGAGAAGTAGGTCTATATCAACAACTCCCTTTCAAAATGGAGATTCCTTTCATACTGTACTGCCTATTCAACCAGTAGTAGGCCTAAATGTTCAGAATTCTGATTTAATGTCAATTTTTATGTAATTTTGTTATAGTGTGCAATTTTTTGGCCATGATATTTCAAACATTATTTTAATGCTTTGTTGGTTGATAAGAGTTTGCCATGCCATATCAGAAAATCTAAATTTCCGTTGTAGGGATTAAGCTATAACCAGGACCAATATACTCTTTAATTTTTATCTCCCCAGCAGGCGAAAAACACCAATTATTCAAATTCATATAAATATGTGTCCGTTAGCATGATAACTTGAGTAAAAATTATCTGATTTCAATGAAATTTGGCACAAATTTGTAAACTTAGGTTTATTCTAAGGAGATCACAAACCACCATGATCAAACTATGGGAACAGCGTTTAATGGATGAAAATGGGGGTTTATAATTCATTACCCTAAAGAGAGAATTTTTCACTAAATAATTTTTTAGAGCTTAAGAAACAAATAGTTTAGTTTGTTGGAGTGTTTTTGTACGGTTTTGGTTACGGAGAAAATTTCAAAATTTGAAGTTTCCATGTTATTCTTATAGAGAATAAGTAAACCATTTTAGTTTGCCTGATTATAAATATTTTTTGATATAAAACTTGGCAAATTTATTTATTTTACAATAAGCTATTAGTATTTTATTAATTACCTTCCCTGTTGTAGCTAAACGTAATTTTATTTCAATAGGGAATAAATCTGACGATTTAACCTTTTTCACTCGTATTAGGTAATATTCTTCTCTAACTTATGTTTATTTTTGGACAAAACCACAAATTTATAGCTATTTTCCTTTTTAGAAGGCAATTTATTAATTTAAAGCAATTTTTTCTACTAGCCTAATTATTCTTCACGATAAAAATATATATATATATATATAGGCCCTACCTAATTTACAAGTTATTGGACATTTAAAAAATAAGGAACATGTCTCAAGAATACATATATACTTTTAATTGCATAATTGCATGAAAAACCAAAATAAATAATTCCTTTTCATATATAGGTATATATAATTGTAGTAGAAAATAAAATATCCTCAAGATAGGTTTCAAGTAATTTGCCAATTTTCTTGGAATTTGTCGCCATGAAACCAAGAGCCAATTTCACAGTGGACTAAACCATTATTGCTGTTTTTGTTTCAACCAAAAAAAGCAAAATCAAATTAAAATATTGTTAAACATGTTTGATGCGTTGATTATGACAATTACTAACTGACATTTATAGGATCAAACTAAAATGATTTGTATAAATAAGCTAGTAACCCATATGTTGCAGGATAGACTAGGGCTACAACAGCTGGACCAGTCTGGCAGATTGCAGTTCCTCTCAGTCCCCGGTGATCATCTACAGTTCACCATCGAATGGTTTAAACAGGCCATACTTGATAAGTACCTGAGTTAAGATATAGGGTACAGCCGTTTCTTGCATCATGAAATGTCTGTTAAAATATCCATTAGCCAAAAAAAAGTGATGACATAGTATATATTGTGATTTTTAGTATCATTTAGGTTTTGGAAATAATCAAACGATTGTGTAACCTAAATGAAAGTCACAAGTTTTGAAGCTACAGTTGATGTGAAATGGTCTCGCATAACTTGTAGATATTATTATTTTTGGCGCCATTTAGGGTAATATCTATGATAAGCTTGATTTCATTGTAACCTTAGTAGTGCCTTATGGGATTGTGATTTAGAACCTTGCCAAAGACATGGTATTTTCATATAGAATTTATTTTTTCGTGATGTTAGATTTAGTTTATTGTGCCAAGTATTGTATTGTCACCAACAGTACAATATCTTTTAAACTTCTGTTTATTTTACATGTCATTTTATGATGATTATTATGACAAGTAGGCTGTGTTATTCATCTATTATGTTTAATTTTGAGTGCCATTCCAGACTTGTACATAATTTTCGCAAGTTTTATATTTTTTATATTACAAATCTATTGAAAAACTTCATACATTGTATGGATTTCTCCATTAGCATTAACTTAAATAAAAAAAATTTACTATTTGTGTCTATAATGTCTTAGTTTCTACCTTTAGTAATTCCAAAGTTGTTAGTTTTAACAATGCCAACCTGAGCTATGATATCATCATTCATTTTAGCCTCTGGATTGCTACATATAATTAATATTGTAAGGTCTTACCTTTTACTATGATTGCTAAGGTAAGACCTTACAATATCAACTATGATATCAAGTGTATGTGGATAACTTGGCCCGGACCAAAAAATTGGTTTTTGGTTTATTTCTATAAATTTGAGAGGTCAGGAGTACCTGATAAAAGCAAGATCTTTTTAAATCTGATGTATGTGTTTTGCATGTTAATTTGATATGGAACTGGTAAATCTTTGAATATTTGGCAATTGCCTAAGATTGAGGGTTATTCATTCAATAAAGGCTCCTGAGCTGGTTTACATCAGTCTGGGTTTGGAGGCAGCACTCTAAATAGTCTTAAAATAAACCAACAATATCGGGGTAATCTAGTTGCTACAGCCTGGAACTTCTTTCTTCGAGATCCTGGGTGGAAATCTCACCAATCATTAATTGATAACCATGACTTTTAATTGATTAAAATCTTTTTCCAACTGGGTTACCTGACAAAGCGGGCTTCCTTGCACTGATTATAGCACACAAAGTAGCTAATTGCTGCATTTACTTACTTTTGCTGCACTAATTTTTTTGCCATATTCTAGTATTCTATCCAAACAACACAAAATAGTGTGCTTTTATTGGGCACGTAATACGTTAACACTTAAAAATAAGTTGGCAACACTTAAAGATACTACCAATATGATCAGCTGGTTCAGAGTTTCTCATTTTGTTCAACCCTTGGATTTAACCATAGACAAAAAGAATTAAATATATACCGTCAGCTGTGCTGCGGTTACCATAGGTTCTGGCGCACACCACTAGGAGCGCCATTTAGTTACGGCATACACGCTACGTAACTACACGGCACTCCCAGCGGTCTGCGCCAGAACCTATGGTAACCATGGTAACCACAGCACGGCTGACAGTCTATATTTAATTTTTTATCTATAATTTTACCTAACCAAAAAATATGTATAAGAGTGTTTGAAAGACTAATTTTTTTATTTGCTTTATGGTAACTGTAGGAAAAATATAATGTGTATGTGAGCACAAAGTGCCACTTCACACACTAGTAACACAAATTATCACACCTAAAAAAATATCTGTTGAAAAGGTTGTGTGACAACTAGAAATGTCTTTATGGAAGAAATTTCATTAATGATTTTATGACATCATACCGTAGCAGTTAACAAGGTTAATTGTTGATATAATTACCACATGTGGTTAAGCAACAGCTGTAAGCCCATGAATAACAGGCAGAAAAATTCAAAACTCAATGTGTTAAATTCTAGTCCTAATCTATTAATATGTATAATAAATACCTACTCAATCTACTTCGACAGTTTGAAAAAATAATTAATATCTATGTATACATTACCTTGCTTGTTTTTTTAAACAATAAAAATTCAAACTACAAAATATAGACCCAAGGAGATGTCCGCTAAAAAGTCTGGGATGGAATTAAAACCTTATCCAGTAGAATTTCCTTAATTTTTAAATGTTAACTCCCAATTTGTTCTGGCCAATTTGTTTTTTCCCCCAATGGTTGGACAGCTTTAGACCTGTATAAAAAAGGAACTTTTTTCAAATTTTGGTGTCCTATGTATTGTATAACTGTATTTAGGTTCTTTTTCTAGCTCTCCAGTCTTTCATAGTATGAGCAAGCCTTCACTTCTTCAATAGCCTAGCGCTTTGCAATTACTACTTTTGTTTTATTTTAAATTTGATACTTTATTTTAATGCAAACAAACGATTGTGTAACCTAAATGAAAGTCACAAGTTTTACCTTACTGAACAAGTTAAATTATATCTATGGCTTGCTGGCCATAATTGTATATACAATATGAAGATTTCTAGTAATTTTAAACTTAGGTTACATAGTCCAGTTAGTTGTTAAGGTAAATTTACATACCTTTTATCATTTCGGTTGGATAATCAACTGTACACAAATTAAGAACCATTATTCTCCTATCTTGTTTATTTTATGATGGTTGGCAGTAGGAAATACACAGTAAAACTAACAACAAAAGTAGAACTGGATGAGGTATTAAACAATGTTTATCTTTATTAAATATCAGCAAAGTCCCATTTTACCACATTATCTGGGCACTTATCTACATGTGAGGGCATCAAGTGACATGTCATTTTTCCATTAATTTTAGGGGTTGGTGGAGAGGGGGGTGTATATTCCTATTCAGTCACTGATATTTCATTTGATTCACCCAAAGTATTAATTTAATCGCTACATTGGTTTAGTACCTACCAACTGCTATTTGTGATACAAGTGTAAACAGTTTGAAGAGTGCTTAGTCAATTTCAAAATGAAACTTGTTCAAGCTATTATACTTTTGGTTTTTATTGACTGTGACATTGATTCAATCATTCTTAAAAACACGGTTCAAATAGAGTTCGATGATTTAAAACAACATATTAGCAATGTCTGCTCCGATTTTTTCAAAAGAAGCTTTTGTATGTGGAGTTCTATTGTTTATGGTGATTTACAAACTTTTATTTTACAACAGTGTTACCCTTTTATTCCAGTACTTCAATATACCTCTGAGGAGAAAGTTGTAAACGAGTGTCAAAAGTCCATGATTATCGACAGAGGTAACTTCAGTGTTTGCCAACTTATTTTACATAATAGTGTAGTTCAAGTTATAAGCATAGTGGTTTTAACTAATAAATCAATCGATGATTTTATCAACAAAAACTCAGAGTGTTCCAGTTTATTTGATTCTATGAATTTTGTTGTAATTTCACTCCAAAACCAAGAAATAAGACTGTTAAACACTACTGTGAGTTCTATGAATTATTTGATTCCAAATGGAATTATAAGGAAGAATAAAAAGTTAACGATTCCTAATTTTGAAAGGAAACTTATCAAGGTTGCAACATTTCACTTTCCTCCATTTTCACTCTTGCTGAACAGAACTGGAACAAGTAAGTATGTGCATTTTTTTCTGATATATACATATATAAAGTTGATTAAATTAAAAAACAGAGTGACTTTAGCAACATTATGAGTAATGTAAGTTGAGTTTATGACTAGACCACCAAGTAGGTGTCATTACATAAGATATCAAAAGATTACTTCAAATAAAATCAACCCACACACCTTTTTGTGCATTAAAAAAAAAAATGTTTATCATTGTTGAACGTGTTACTATAATTTATGAACTTAACAAAATTACAGGGTGGAACGAAGTTAATGTAAAAAAATCTATGTGTTAAAATATTATGTATTGGTGACAACATGGCACCAGTTTAGTCTTCCATACCCTCACAGGTAGGGTATAACAGACAAATTATGATGTTTTTATTATGAAGATTACCTATTTCAACGGATTGCCATGGCCATACAAAAAGAAATGTCGCCAGTATCATTGGATCCTCACCCGCAGACGACGACCTTTTGTCAATATTTTATTCATAAAATTCTTGTAAAAATTTGTATACAATCATATTTAACACTGTTGTTTACTTAAAAAAAAAACAAACTACAATGTTTTCAACATAGTTGTATTTGCTTACTTACATAAAATGGCTTTAAGTCTTATAGCCATTTTATGTAAGCAATAAGTGCACTTTACAGTACCTTGTTTTTATTTTGAATTTACTGTTATTTTCAGAATCCTCATCCTATTCACCATAGTATAGTACTGAGTAATTGAGATAAAACATTTGTATACACGCTTATTCTGCAATGGAAGTTTGAATTTGTGATTTTTGAGAAGAGTTCAATAACTTTTACACTACATACTTTTTACGCTAAACTTGACTGTAGGGACTGTCAAATATTTTCTTTCTTGTTATTGAGAAACATTAAATATCGTTTGCGCCGTTTGCGGTGTTAGTTCTATATGGTACATCCAAACGATGTGCAAGATTGACTCAATGCAAAATACACAGCTTTATAATGATGAGTCTTATTGTTTTGATGGCCTGCCAGGTCACCAGACCCACTGGACTTTCTGTGTGGCTATCTAATTTGGTCTACTAATCTGCAATGGACAATAATCAGGAAATTCACAACCGGATAATGAACGATTGCTAATCACGGAGAGATTTGCTTGCTTTGGAATTCATATTTCACCTTCTTGTGAGCACTTCCTTCCCTCTCAGGGTTGCAAGTGCATGTGCTACGGCCGAAATTTGAAAATGTAATCTAGTGCTACAAATTTTCTTAGTGAAATACACAATAGTTTTTATCCTCCTCAAGGATACAATCCTTTTACAGCTCAACATACTATTTCAGCTGAATACTTCGGAATTGAGATGAGCCTGTTTCTCAAACTGGCGGCATATCTCAACTTCACTTGGGAATTTATACCCCTGAAGGCTCCAGGAAGGTTTGGCGCAATGTTGGACAATGGGACGATGGTGGGGGGAGTGAACCAGGCTATGCGAGAGGGGGCGGCCGACATTACCTTCTGTAACATCTGGCAGCGGGAACTGTCCAGCAACAACATGGACTTTGGACCACCTCTTAACATGGTAGGAAGTCTGGTTTGTTGATTATTAGTATGCCTGTGATTCTAACGTATATATTTTGTTATTTCCTATCCCAGTTTTAAGAACTTTAATTATGTTGGATTACATTTGTTGTTGTAGTCTGTAGGGTTATTGTGGCAGAATGCATTAGGTGACACAAACCATCTTACCTACTCAAGAAGTACAGGCCACAACAACAACGGTTATCTAATGTGCAGACCTGGTATTAAACCTGGTGTACAATTTGTTCAAACTTAATCTCTCACTACTTTAACTTGCTGAAATTTGGACATATTTTTGGAGTAAAGATAGTTACCCTATTACATTCATTCACTATCGTTATCCAGGATTATGAGACATAACTTACTTGCTAAGCTAGAATCAGTATTGAATTTTTGAACTAGACAAGTTTGAAGTACACTTTGTTTCAAATAAACACAGTGATTGAGACTTGATGTATCACAGTTGAACTAGCTGCATTGTTGTTTCAGATCTACGTAACATTCATAGTAAGACGACCCTACATGCTGGTGGACCAGTGGCAGTCACTGTTGATGATCTTCACTGTCCATGTCTGGTTGACTATTGCTGCAACATTCCTAGTCATCACCTTGGTATACTGGAGAGCCTGTCATGCTTTACCTCTAGTGGCAAGGAAACCTAGTAAGTTGAGGCCTGCAGATTACCGATAGGATAAGCATTGGAGTATATTCCTACTTATTAGAATCCACAAATTGCACTTAGAAACCGGATTTGGCATTCTGTTGCCATCCTAAGACTTCAATTAGACGCATGTTTACTGTAGTAATCTTCATCTTCTGTTTAAGACCATAACAAACTCCAAGTTAGTAATCCATAAAATTATAGGAGAGCAAGCTCATCTAGCGGTAGAGCGCAGGTATATCCCCAAGGTCAAACCAAGGTTTAAACTGTTATAATATATGTACCATATATATATATATATATATATATTACTAAGTTACATGAGTAATCTAGCAAGTTATCATGTTATAAGGTTGGACAAACTGGTTGGTTACATATTTGACTTGTATTTTTTGACAACTTCCGTTCCTTCTTTTAAATCATGTCAAGCAATGTGACTGCCGTGTATGATGTAACTTTCATTATTATCCGATTAAATCTTTTATTTAACAACTTTTAGTTTTTCACTACCCTCAGTGCCCAACATAAACCCCACCAATCACCAAATAGCTTTGGCTATGTAATAATGCCGCAACCACTCAAGGGCTGAAGTAAGGGGTCAAGGGCTCTGGGCTAGAACCTTTTGTTCTGAGATCTGGAGGAAATCCCTACAAGAATAGACCCTATACTATCTGTATGGTTTTTACATGTTTTGTCCAGGTCTGGTAGAGAGTGCAGTCATGATGTTCGGTATCCTGACAGTGTCGTCGTCCTACACTGTCCCTGTGTCTCTCACCTCCCGCATAGTGTCTCTCTGGTGTTTCTTCTTCGCCCTGTGGTTAATGACAGCAGTCACTAGTTGTATAGTCACTCGCCTCACGTTGCCGCTTTACTCTCCCCGCATCAACACTGTTCAACAGCTGGTTGAAGGAGACTACTATTGGACCGATCCTTCCTATTCCTACAGTAATCAGGCAAATAAGGATTTCTTCTTTGATTTGAGTGTGAGTAAATATTCAAGAACTAAGATTTGAATGTTTTTAATGAATTATCTTTTGGGTTTCCTATAGCTTAAGGTAGTTTTTTTTTAAAATTTTTTGTATGAAACTGATTTTGTTTTCCTATGTACGGTATTGTATAAGAATGTTTTCTGAAACTGATCTTAAACCAGTAAGGGCTCTTTGTAAATTAACATCTCCATTGAACTCAGGTAATGTCCAATGGAGCTATTTCAAACCCACTGTTGCTTTTTCATCCTTGCTAGTTTCTACCCTAAGCAACAATGAAATTTGGCATAGTAGCCGTAAACAATGAGCAAGAAAATCTAAAAGTTTGAATTAAATTCTGTGATTACTTTTATGCAGGAAGGAACCCCCTGAATAAATTTGTCAGTTGACAGATATAAACTATATACATGTAATACATAAGACGTGTCCATTTGGCCCGGGGAGACTTTAGAAAGCTCTACATATTTACAGATGCTAAAAAAAAACAGATGTTATTAAGTTTCTGTTGAGGCAATGAATCTTTTGAGAAAACTTTGCTTGCTGATTGTTGTGTATATCTATTAGTTTGGCAGTCTGATGTTTAGTCACAACACAACACATGATCTCCTCTTTGTTCATTGTATCAAACAAGCCTGGTGAATGAGCACAGTTTGCCTACATCATACAAAATGCGTAAACATTGTGCAATCGTTTAAATTTACAACCACCTCTGAACATCCAACACCTTTCATTCTTATTATCTACATCCAAACAATTAACTCCATTTTACATCTGTCAACTGATGATGGACTTCAAACAGCGGTTAATACTTGGTGGTAATATGGATATTTCCACATAGTTTTTAGTCCCTATGGAAAGACCAATCGTCTCTCAGGGGTTGGAAATGGCTAGGATAGTATGGTAGTGGATTAAGTAAGTATTCTGTCTCTGAACTATCCCGCGAACTAGCCACACGTAGTCATCACTCTCAGCTTAAATTCATATGGAATTTTTGTGGGTTTAAACCGTCATAGATTGGAATTTTCAGTCATAATGATTTAATTAATTGATCTTCAAGTAGCGTTAAGGCCTACTGTATACAATTTTCAAAATTATATTTAATTAGTTAATTTTGCAACCCAAACTTTTACTATTCAAAATTTTTGAGTCAAATCAAGTATAAATTAAATTGGTATACTAATAAAGCTTTTAAACACACTTTGAAAACAATATAGCATTGATGATTATATATTTCTACAGAAATTATTACTTACTTTTCACACTTAATACCACTCACAGATGATTTGTTGTTGCAATAAGTATCCATATCACAGTCAAACTTCGACGCTTCTTTTTTCAGAACAAATGGCACAATACATTTGAAAACCGCTATGAGTTCATACCTCCGGACGAGATACAATCACATCTCTTGACTGACCGCAACATTGCTCTCCCAGTCCAGAGGTGGGGGTTGGAACATGTCCTGCTGAGTATCCCAGGAATAAACTCTACGACTGACCTGAGCAGCTTCCGGGTAATGCGAGGCTATACACAGACAGCATTCACATCATTCGGTTACAGGAGGTCTTCCGGTTACAATGAGGCTTTCAACAGAATCATCCAGCAGTTCATTGAGTTTGGACTGTGGGAGTACCAGAAACATAAATTAACGTTTTTACGCATAAACAGAAAATATCTACTGGAGGAAAAAGACAATCACGACTTTGGCGGCTTGCAGCATCTCTCGCTAAACAACTTGTACCCTGCGTTTGTGTTGCTTGTGATCGGACATTGCGTTGCGTTGATGGTTTTACTGATAGAGCTGGTTTATTGTTACTATTTAAAAAAATTGATTAATTTTTGGTGGGAATAAATCAAGTTTCTTTATTTAATCCAACTATATCATAACTATCTAATTTTTTATCATTACTCTTTTTAAGTAAACAACCTTTGTGTGAACATTTTGCATAAGAGATCAAATTGTGTGTGTCGCTAGCCTAGAGGTTAGCATTCCAGACAAGGGTACGAGAGGGACGGGGGAGATTCTTTCGTATATCCGCAAACATTTTTTTGCACTACTTTTCCTTAAAGTGTTTATGATTATCACAAGCGAATATATGTGTCACTGTTGTGGATCCTTGAGAAAACAAATTATGTAAAAGGATAATAATGGTGGGGTGGATAAATCAAGATTTTCTAAATTTTTTAAGCTTTCTGTCCCAAAACAGAAATATTTTTAAAGAACTTTTAACGAGTACCTAGAGTTATGAAAATAATTACATTAAAGATAAAAGTGTAAAGAATTATATCCAAAGTTACTATAAACTATAACGATTTTTTAGTACCCAGTGAGTAATATAAATCTTGTAAGGTGTGTAAAAAAGTGTAAAGCGCTGTATGTGGCTAAATCATTTTCTCCAGACAATTAATCTTGGAAACAGAGTGTCTGGTGCTGTCACACTTTCTACCCATCATTCCAAGTCACAGACATTATTGATTTTTCTGACCACTTCATCAATCATCTAGCTCTTTCACAAAACATCCTTTCCATAGCACCTTCTTCCATTCAACCTTAAAAATTCTCATTTAGCAATTTGTATTGGTATTTTCAAAGCTATTGACAAGTAAACGTAAAATGTTTAGAACAAAATACATAGGATTGTGAGGTTTAACTTTGTACTGAAGTTTATTCTTTGATAATTAGAAAGAAAACTTGACCAGTCCTGTTATTAAATCATGGAATCTTTATTGTGAAAGCTTGTATCCAAATCCTATCAAACACTAATCACTAATGGCTATGTAGTGCCACAGTCCACTGGAATGGACTCCACCTAAAAATGTAGTTTCAGCTCGAAAACAAGTAATTCCTTATGGTAATGCGAACATTCAAATTTTTTAAGCCTTCTTTTTTTCTACCAAACTACTATATGATTTGGTATTAGCAAGAAAAACTTATTTCAACTATAGCAGGATTTAAAAATGATAAATAGTAAATTTGAGATTACTGTATTTTATTACTGCTACTGAAAGTGGTATTTTCTGGTTCGATGTTTGAGGCAAAGCCGAACACAGAAACAAAGAATTTCACATGTGAGGCAAAGCCAAGCATGTGAGAGTTTTTTTTATGTACAAGCTGAAGCCAAGATTAGGAATAATTGGAGCAACTGCCAAATCACTTTTGGTTCAAGTTATGAACGATACTTTCAATTTTAATCAAATACTCACACTAATCTATATATTAATTTGAAACTGTTTTTCTTTGTGACAGCTAATTTGAGAGAACGGCTGGACGTAGAAACTCGGTAGAGGTGTCTAAAGAAAGGGCTTGGTCTGTAGATGAGCCATCAAAAGAGAAATGTGGTAAATTCTTTGGGGCTCTGCCCCAGTGGTCTTTAAATTCCCATCCCATGTTATTCTTATGGGGGAAAAACTGGTTTTTGTCACAGCAAATTTCGGAGAACGGCTGGGCGTAGAAACTTGGTAGGGGTCTCTAAAGAAAGGTCTTGGTCTGTAGATGAGCCATCAAAAGAGAAACGTGGTAAATTCCCTTGGGGCTCTGTCCCAGTGGCCTTTAAATTTCCATCCCTTATGGGGGGAAAACTGGTTTTTGTCACAGCTAATTTCAGAGAACGGCTGGGCGTAGAAACTTGGTAGGGGTCTCTAAAGAAAGGTCTTGGTCTGTAGATGAGCCATCAAAAGAGAAACGAGGTAAATTCCCTTGGGGCTCTGCCCCAGAGGCCTTTAAAGTCCCCTCAGCAGATTTGTTTACATTATCACCATATGTATAATTTTACACTACTTTTAACTGTTAATTTTAAAATTGTGTTTCAAAGGTCAAGTTTTATGAACATTTACTGAAACTGTCAAAATTAAATGTTTACATGATTATTTACGATTTTAAAATTGATTCTTCACTGCATGGCAAGCTTTTTATAGTTTTAACAAAATGATGAATTTATGATATGTTTTAAAGTTTTTGTTCAAAAATTAATCCTTTAATGCACTTACACAAAAACTTAAGTTATATTATAAAATCAGTTGGACTTATCAATTTCAAAGGAACAGATAACTATTCCTTATCGGGTTAGCTTATATTAATTGTAGGGGTTTGCACTTGCCTTTTTGGCATACTTTCAATAATCATTTGTAGATGAGTACATTGAGGATTTGAGCTGTGTTCCAAGTTTTGGAATAGACTAAGCACCGGGTAGGTTTAATCTATGGTTTGGTGCAGTAGGTGAATGAATGGCAGTTCAGATATTAAAAAAGGGGGAAAGGGTTTTTACTTTGATGTACATATAATGCTATTTATAATATAATATGTATATAATATAATATGGCTAGGTCGAACAATGCATCTAAACCTCACTACATACAAAACATTTGGAAATACAACAGTGCCATCACATCTCATCTCATATGCATAATTTGTTGCCAACCAAGCCGGACTAGGTTATGGATGTGGTTCAAAAATAAAAACAAAAAGGTTATAGCACACCTACATAAAAATGTGAAAATTAGAAGTTCAACTATCAATTTATTTAAGATGGGGACGCCCACTAGGTGTGTATTTTAGCCCAAATTAAGTTCAAGGTCATGTTTATTGTGCATTAAACACAGAAAACTAATTAATGCATATTTTTCAGTTCACATTTCTATTGTAAAAAAAAAGCTCACTTTAATAACTGTAATAATTTGTGTATACCCTACCACAATGGAGAACTGACTGGGAGCAAGGGAATTTGTCTCGAACTTATTAAAAACTATCTCGAGTCAGCAAAACCTCATTTTCAGCCCTAGGTACGAAATATACTATTAATTTATCTTCTGTAATCTGGTTGTAAATACAAAACAAGAATTTATTTCTGATAAATTTTGTTTTTTAACTTAATAATATTATTACCAAATTGCATTTTCTTTTGGAAACAATGACTATGTAAATAATTAGTAGAATCTCTAGTTTGTTCAGTAATACGATTAAGTTTGAAAGACTGTTCAAGCTTTTACTTCTTTTTAAATTGTTACAAATCCTTTTCCATTCCAAGAACCAACAATTAAGACAATGGGTCTGATGACAGAAGACTTAAGAACCGCTAAGTTCCTTTGAGGGACTTACGTTCCAAGCTGCTTTAAGTTTCTTGTAAGAGTTAGTTTTGATTTTGGGAATCTGAGATCTGAAATAATCTTTTAATTACAATGGTTCTTAGCAGAATTTTTACATTAGAACAAATATAAACTATTATATGTATGATAACACGGAAAACCTAAATGACTTAAGTTGTTGTGTAGGTATTAAAGTTATTTGAGATTATACAGTATCATTTATGTAACTCAAATTTCTTGTAACACTTATAGACTATACAGGTGTACACAAAAAATAGGCGAATTCAATCATTAGTATAGTTTGATCTTGAAAGAACATAATAAATAGAAAAATTAAACATGGTACGCATAATAAGATTTCTATGTATATAACAATATAAGATGTATGAAAAGCTTTCTTTACTTCGAGTAACTTAACCAAACCAATTGAGCAATTCTACTTTCTCCTTCATAATTTTATTTGAATGCAGCATTCACTGTTGAAAACAAATAATATCAGTATCTTAAAGTTGATCAATTTAAAAGTTTACCAATCAAAAGTTTCAACAAGTTGCTGCGGACGATTTTGTATAAGTGATCTGTTTCATTGAGTTTTACAAAAAAAATTCATTTCATGGGATTTACCCAAGCAAATTGTTCCAAATGTCCTGGTGAAGTTTTCCCATTAAAAATGGATATAACTAGGGATGTGGTTTTATAACTTCTTGGTCTATAGGTTTTTTATTAGAATTTTGTGCTTTGCCGGTAACTTTCTTTTTGTCATTGTCATTCAGTATGAATAACCATTATTTAATTTTCTATTAGGAATTAAGTAATAAATTAATAATCACCAATTGAGAAGGACGTTTTGCTGTAAGTTTAATTAATTTATTATGTAAAATTCTCTCTATCTCTCTTCCCTCTCTCTATAGTAGCTTGATAATTATTATTCTGTACTTCTGGTGTTCTGTTTTGTAATCAAATTGTTAAACACATTTTCAAGTTAGCATCTACAGCCTATTATTAAAAAGTGTCACTAAATTATATACCAATAACAAGTAAAAACTTTGTTTCGATTCGGTTCTTGCCAATCCATAATCTCAATCTTGGTTTTTTATAGCAAAGAGCGATGTCGGTTAGCACACATCCTAACCAATCTGTTGACCTAAAATAAATTTTATGAACAAAATGTAAATAATATGAATTCATACCTTGTGAGTCAATAAAAAAAAATTAATAAATAAAATTGTATTTACATTCTAAACATATAGGCCTATGTTTCTTTTGTATCATGTATCCTAAAATTAAACCAAAACTTAGGTCAAATAGGAAAACAAATTAAGCTTAGATTTGTTCTCTTTCAATTTTAAAAGTTCCAAATAAATTGTAAAAAAAAAAAATATTTTAGAATAAGTACTTAGTTATCATAATACTTAACGAATATTTTAGTATCAGAAATGCGTAGGATGTCTGACTTATCCCCTATGGTAACTAGACACCTCAGACTGGTAAGTTTTACCTCAGGCTGTCATTAGAAGCATGTCCTATCTTAGTCCCAGTTTTCTCCTAAGTCCAGTCTACTTTTCGTCTTTGGTTAAATCTCAATCATTATTAAGGCGCTTGAAGTGCCTCTATACTTGCATGTGTATTCCGTAATTTTGATGTTTTGTTTGGTGCTCCAAGATTTACGCTAATCAGAGATCCTTTGCACAGTCAAGGTGTGCGGAGGAGAATGAAATAGTAAAAACTCTCATCAAGCAATGTATATATATTAAAATATTGTAAAATTATTAATGTACATTGGAATTCACTAATTGTCAAAGTTTTCTTTCATACAGTATTTTAGCTGTAACCTAACAATTATAACAAACACGTAGTTTTGTGGCAATGGTAAACTTTGAATTAAACAGATTTAAAAGAGGCAAATGAAAATATAATTGTTAATGTTTTGAATATCATACCGGTAATTAACAGTAAAAAAAAAATAATTTTCTCTGCAATTTACTCTGTGATGAAAATTTTAATTTTATTTCTAATGCAGTCTCAAAATGTTAACCAACATAAATTGTGTGTAAGGGATGAGAGTCTTTTTAATAAACCTCTTTCAAAGATGCACTGACACCACGCTAATTACTTTTCATCCAGTTCATCATTTGGGAAAGCAACATTTTAATTAGGCTAGCCGAAGTGCCAAAAGATTGGATGAGTGTAATTAAAGCTTACAACGAGAGTGTGCGAGGTAGATAAAACATCTTGAGATGTACCTGTTTTATTTTTAAATCTTCTCTGTAAAATTTGTGTTTCCACCTTGTATTAAAATCCCAAGTATAATCCAAAAAATAATGTCTCAATGATTTAAAAGTTTGAAGATTTTGAGTATGGATTGAAATGTACCAATCGTTATAATTATTTGATTGTACAGTATGCAGGTGTATTAAAATGTTTTCTTTTTATCTTCTAAAATGAGTTTACACTGATTACCTACCGTACATAATAAATATCTTTCATTTACCTAATTAACTTGTTTAATAAATTTAATGTATAATTCAATCCGACCTAAGCTCGGTCTCTTTTGGTACTAATATTAATTTTGAAGTTATATTTTCCTGTTGCTGTTATGTTGATCACTAGATTAACAGGCAAACAAATATACCTACTATGTTTCTTCATAAAATTGCCAAACGGCTTAATCATTTTCAAAATAAACTTATCACACACTTTTATAGAAATTTCTATATTTCGGCATTAGC
Source organism: Macrosteles quadrilineatus (assembly GCF_028750875.1). NCBI lineage: Eukaryota > Metazoa > Arthropoda > Insecta > Hemiptera > Cicadellidae > Macrosteles > Macrosteles quadrilineatus. The sequence goes on from NW_026542602.1 coordinate 12,516,289, forward strand.
CTTCTTCAGGAACAAACACAATAACAAATAGAAGTGTTTACCACTCTGAATCATATGGTTTTAGCATAAATCCAAAATACATATAATTTATGAAGAAGTAAAAAAGAAAATGTTTTGATAGAAAGAAAGAAAAAATTTTATATATATATATGTATATATATACTATCTCAAATTTAGACCGGAAGGTGTTTTAGATTTAAGTATTAATTGATGAGCTTGCTCAAGCTGTCTTAATTTCAAGTCTGGTGCGTCTTTTGCCAATTTTCTTATTCCTTTTAATGAATAACATTGTTCAAAATTTTGAGAATGCTCTCTCTAAATATACCTACTAATATTTGTTAGTTTATTTTACCATACTAGATTATACTTCTTATGTACATATGCTGTATATTAATATGATATAAAAACCTTGGCCAAACTGCCATAACAACCATAATTTGCTTAAAACATAGTCCTTTATTAGAATAACCCTCTGGACTACATAAACATTCTTGAATGGCTTCAATAATTTTGTAATACAGTACTGTAAAATCGTAAACTTCCACCCTTCAAAATATTTCCTGAAGGACTAAACATTAAAACTACAATATTATTTTGCGTATACTTATATTTCTGTGATGTTAAAGATCTTGATAGAAATGCTAATATTTGACAGAAGATTATATTACGGTGTAAATAGTACTTTTTGAAATGTGGCCTCTTTGACAATGGAAGTCAACTACAGAGTTTCTGTTTGAGTTGAGACAGTCAAATATGGGGGAGGGTTTTTGTTGCAAACAAAGCTTTTGAAGCAAAACCCAGAGGAATCTGTAACTTTTCTAGAACAAAATGTGGGTTATTGCATAGTTTTCAGGGCTGTAGACAAGAAACTAGAGGTGTTTAATTTTGTTAAATTATAATTAGTTTGGGTCTATGTAATTCGTAAATATATAGGTCTAACATAAACGTGGTGTGATGGGTGTGACTGATCTAGTGGTTAGAATACCGGACATCTGTACCAGAGGTCCCAGGTTCAAATCCCGCCGAACACCAATCACTTTTAGATAATGTGAAATGTCAGGTTCTGGCGGTTCGGAGCCAAACCTAATATCTCTGGCAAAGAGAACTTTCTCAAGTATTGATAACTACCTCCGTTAAAAACCATAAAACAATAATAATGCAAACACAAATTCAACTATCAACAGAAAAGATTTCCATGTCAGTATAGGTAGGACAAACAGACTAGAGCGAGTTAGATAACTTCCAAACATTAGAAATGTGAAACACTACAAAAATGAGGATTCATGGTATAAAATGTATTTGTACAAAAATAAAAATATATTCTGATAAAATATATATTTTTATAAAATAACCTATATTATGGGTTGACTAAATTGTGGTACCGAAGTAAGCTACTAATTAGAAATAACTACAACAGCTAAAACCATTGGTGAACTAAACATTGGAATAAAACCATTTAATACTTTAAAACGGGATTTAAGGTAGAACAGTGAAATGTACATACCAATTTAAAGGAAAACATTACAGCAACGATATTGTGTAACTACAATTATTTTCTGGTTAATCAGTTACCGGTACACAAATATAGATACAAAAACAAAGTATGTTTTTGGCGAACCTTATCTATGTATGTATTTGACATAGATTAAAGGGTTTAACTTAGACTCAGTTGAAATAAGGATACTAGTGACCTAACGACAATTTCTTTCCCCCGATTAGGCTAATTCATTGAAACTAATAATATTTTTCAACAATAAAAATTAAGATAGATAAAGATACTAATACTAATGCTACTATAAAAATACGTTTGAAACATTAATTAATTAGGTACCTGAAATATATTTGAAGGATCATTTAGGAAGCTATGCACAAAGTTAAAAATTCCATTTATTTTGTTAATTTAATCAATACCTAGTTATATGTGTGTCAGTAATGTTTCATAATCATTTACTTAAATATTCCATTATTGTAGTTTTGTGGATATATGTACTTGAGATTTTAATAAAAATATGAAATGACTATGATATCATTAATAACCAAGTTGCACTTATATGAGAGCTCAAGCTTTGACTATCCATAGTTAATGGCCCAAGTAAGTAATCTAGTAACTTGTCAAGAACGTAAATAACGTAGTCGAATCCAATTACTTTTCGCCAGTCAGCTGATTGTTGTATCAGCTGGAGCAATTCTCTGTACGCTTCAGCAGGAGAACCTGTAGTGACGTGACCTTTGTATTGTTGTGTGATTGTGCAGTAAACAGTGCCATTTACGTTACGTTGCTATTTCAATAGTTTTAGTTCAATGATGATAATGGACTTGCGTGTGCTGTGTCGGCTTAATTCGTAATACTTTTGGAGACAGTAAACACAAAAGGTTAGTTATTTACACATTGATAATTACTACAACTTTTGATAGGTTACTTATGCAATCATTATCGAACCACTGTATATTACCATGCCATCAGCTTATAACCGTTTTAGAAATGTATATCAATTGCTTATTAATTAAGTCTAATCCCTGTCATAAGGGTTAATTAAAATTAGTATTTTTGGTGATGGATACAAACTTATGGATATAATACTCTGCTTTTTAAAGAAGTAAACTCGTAGCGAATTAAATTATTGCCTAACCATTATTTTGTGATATATAGGTATACCGTAACAATTACAAGTCCAGAAACTTATGTGGAATGTATGTATAGGCCTAAACGAAATCCCAAAACAAAAACAAATTAAATGATGGAAGGTAAATAAATTTTACTTTAAGACAAGAATAATTTTAAGTACAGATGAAGTATAGACAAATTGGAAATATAATTCTCAAAAATTATAATTATATTACAGTTTTGTATGTGCTGCAGATTGTCCACATACGCGTCAATGTATGCGATTCAATTAATTTGATATCACTGACGATTACTTAACATTAAACTTCAGAAATGACAAATTAAATGTTAACAAAACCATCTACTTTATTTATTTTTACTGAAGAACAAAACATTTAAAAAATATGACTGTTTATTTATTTTAATCAGTAAACAGTCTTTTGGATAAATTAATGTGAAATATCTATTTGAGGGGTTTTATAAATGATTAATCATAGTGCGTGAAGCAAACTACAAATTCAAACTGGGCAAAAACAATGGACCGACCAGACTATTCTATTATAAGACGAGGGTGATTCAAATCAAGAACGTATCATTTTTCATCAAAACAAACTGTTTAGGATGTAAAAGTAATGTATACAGTAGACTTTATAAGATTTAGTTAGTAAAATAAGAGTAGAAAGAAACTTAAAATGATGCAACGAGCAAACTTAATTCATATTACGGGATAAAACTGGAACGTATTGCATTTTTGTTGAAGCAATGGGAATTTGAATAACTTGCAACATTGCGCGTGAGTGGTGTTGTGGTGTTTTAGTAATGGCTAACACTTAATGACATGTAAACGTTGACGTTCTTTTTAACGTCTTCGTGCAATTTAAATAAAGGCTCCTAAAATAGTATGGTCTAATTTAAATTGCATCAATTCCGTGAAAACATGCTTGCAACAACGTACAAAATATCCTCCTTCTGATTTTGAACGGGGACAGTTTCTTAAAGCCAAGGTAATTAGCTGTGATACTACTTAATCTCCGTGTCCTGAAATCAGATTTAGCTTTTCCAGAAATTAGCTACCGATATAGCTATGTCATTCGCTTGTAAAATAGCATCTAATGTGCAAGACTGGTCTAGGCGTGGACAGATCAGCAGATGGCCAGGATCCTGAACAGCACCACACGCACACAAGATGTTTTCTTCGTCTGGTAAGAGACCCCACTCTGCATGTTTGTCTTGCATTTTGGTACCTCGACCCTGATTCGATTTAGAGTCTTCCACACCGTGTAATGTAGGCCTCCACCACTATACAACCGTAAGACTTCGAAAACAAAATTAGCTGTGGTAAAGTCAAATGAATAAAAGGGTAGGCTTTGATAATTAAATTTTCCCAATGTTTTCTTTGTTTCATAATCATATTCTGTCACTGAATGTGCAATATATTATCAGTTTCTCGACCTAGACAGTACCTTTTATAAAAAAATAAATCGACCATAGGTAAACGGAAGATAGTAACAAGACTAGGGTATGCACAGTTACCCTTAAAAACGGACAAATGTATTATATGGACAACAAGTTTAGTACTGTACACACTTAAAATATTCAAATTTTGATATTATAACTTCCATTTTTGTATCTGATCGTCGTCGACAAACGAGCTTCGTATCAGAGTAAACTAACTCTCGCCTATTGTTCCTTCCTTAAATTTCTCTTTGCTAATTAGTTCCTCAAAGATATGAAAATAAAAGAACTGCTGCCAAGTCGCTCCAAAGACAAGAGCGACTCTTTGGTACACATAACTCGATTGTTCTTTGCAAACTTCAACTTTCTTATTGAAATAGTTTACTGAGTGTAAAATTGAATTTTTTAAACAACGGAGATAAAATCTGTTTTCGTCAGTTTTTAATAAATACGGTCAAAGTAAAAGGAGTCTGCACCAGGATTTAGCATAAGCAAAGTTTTGTGATAGGCTAAACTTTGTTAAACTTTATTTATATCTGTTCCAAACCAAAGACATTTGAAGAACACATGATTTATCATTCTTTTATAATGTTTCATGACTGTATTTACGAGTTAAAAATTCAGCATAAAGATTGTAATTTTTATGGTTGAAATCTACTAGTTTGCAATTGTGTTTTCCAGTTAACTTCAAACCCTTTTCCACGCAATTGTGAATTCGTTTAGTTGGCTTATACTCAACAATACGGTACAGAAATAAAACTAACTCTTGTAGTACTCGAAGAGGCCTATTAATAAAACATTTTCTGGACAAATATATAATCATGTATGCCAATAAAATAGGCAATTAGCCTACGTTTAAGACCGGCCCAATTATTCAGAGGATGAAATATGGCACACCATTATTATTTTATTAATAACTTATAACGATTTCCAGACAAATACATTATCGAAACCCAGTTTACCACCATTGCATACATTAGATCCAAACAACGACAAGAATTTAAGTAAAGTGTATTCAGAGTATTTATGTAAATATATCAGCTTAGTTCCAAACAGCTGAAATTTACGGACAAAGCTGCTTTACCAGGATTGCGCGAATGCTTTACAATCTCTTAAAAATAGTCAGCATTATTCTCTGTTGTATGTTTCTTAAATTTTACAATGTGACGGTCAAGATTGAAGATTTAGAATGGGAGGAATGTCATATTGATGTAATTAATCATGACTAGGTTTGATAAGGTTTTTAATTCATTAGTGTTTTGGCAAGACATCAAATTGTAGACCTACGTTACTGGTTAAAAACATTGAACAGAGACTTTTCCAATATAATTTATGTCTTTCATTATTTAAGTTTAAAAATATTGTATACTCTACCTATTGAAACCTAAATACCTAAATACCTACCTTAAACTAAACGTTACTAACTCATTTTTAATCGGTACACATTACCTATTTTCTACTAACATTCAACTAAGTCAATTACTCAATATCATACAATACGACAAAGTTATAATACTGAACCCAATATATAAATAAATTTACATATAAGCAATGCTACAATAACATGTAAGCATTTCTCGTTGTATCTCGTAGGTAATGACGTAATCAGGAGAGTGCAAGTTGATGGTGCTGATGCCGTTGTAACCGTGCCATACTCGTAACTATAACAGTTATGTCCGTAGTTCTTTAGATATTCCTTTTCTTAGCCAGTTTTATTTCTTCTTTTATTTCAATCCAGAACATAACTGAAACTGTTTTTCTCTAGATTGTGAGCGTCACTTTCTTGAAGTAATTAGATTGCATTGTGGAAACATAGCAATTTATTGATTGATGTTCATACACATACCATATTTACCTTTTTCTACCATTATGAATAATTTAACTATAAATATAATATTTAAGTTTTACTTTCAAGTATAGTTGTTCGCAAGTTTTAGTTGACTGTTGGTTACCAGATTGCCAAAATGTAATCCTTTTAACCATTAAAGTTGATAGCATTGTCATTTTAAGAGCAAACTCACAATTTCAAAATCATAAAATTTGACTTATGGCTATCTTGACTTATGACTATCTTAGGCTCTTTAAAGCTTTTACAATAATGTTCCCTTAGGTACGGTATGGGCTCGCTATATGGTTTTTAACTCCTAAAAATTCCCGATTTACGAAATTTTATATAATAATATAAGAGTGTAAAAACTGCAAAATACGTGCCCACGTATTCATAACCACCTTCCTCTCTGTTATGGTCACAGTTGTGGAACCGTTGCAATACTTTATTTCTGCCAGTTCAACTTATTTTTATGTATGCATCTATAGTTTATTAATTATTCTACAATATGTAGAGTTAGGCAACAATACTCCTCCGTTAACCACAAAGATATCGCATAACCTTATTAAAAACAAATTAAAACCCGTAATAATTTAAGTTGGTTGATATTTGGAGGGCCTAAGATAGTTGGAATTCCTCCACTTAACTGTCACCAGAGTTAGAACTTGAAATCAAGTCCGGCGGCATTCCTAAACTTTGCTTACAGTAGTAAACTATTTGAGCTTTACTTTGGATTTAACTAAGAAAATTATAAACGTCCCTTCTTTCTGTGATAAGTCACGTTTTTCAAGTTTAAGGTATTTACTGATTATTAAAAAAAATCCTACTATGGAATAGCCACAAAATAACTTTGACACTAAAAGATATTTCAATAACTAATATATAACTAAAATTATAAATTGCAGTTAACTGTTTTTTATTAAATCAACAAGAACATACTTGCATTTTAAATTACACTCCTAATACCAGTTGATTTTTAAAGGCAAAAGAGATAAGTGCGATGTCCCTGGGATCGTGATCAGTAAACTTCTGTATGTTATTAGTCCTTAAATTTTACCCAGGGACTTTATCCGATAAACATGTTTCCATTTACGGTTCTGTCGTCTACCTTTGGCATTAGAATATAATAAATACCCTCGCCCCAGCAAACCTGCAAAATGCACGAATTTCCATTTTTCTGTTTGGTTTTCGACTTGAATAATTCGTTAAAAATACGACAGAATTATGCTATATTTAAATTCATCAAACTACATAAGTTTATTTACTTATTCTCAGAAGAATAACATGAGAATTTTAAATTTGCAGTTTTATGGAATTTTCTCCGCAACCATTAAACGTAGAACAAAGCTCCAGGGTACTAAATTATTTGTGTTTATAAGCTCTACAAAGCGGTTTAGAACGAAGTTGTAAAAGATCTTATGTTTTGAGTATGAAAAATTGGTAACCCCAGATTTTTAACGTACTTACCCCATTACCAGCTCGATCATGCTTACTACTTTGAAGATTAAATCTTCTAGTAGACCTTTTAGTGGCACTAATATTCTAGAAGACTCGCACATGCTAACTTCTGGGAACTTGGTAATGCAGATATAGTATGTGTGTATGAATATAAACTACACACGAGGCATGAGGCGAGAGAGACATCAAAGTAACGCTAGTCTAGGACAAAGAGACAACTTTGTTTGAGTTGAGAGAACAGCTGACAGCAAACAACGTACTTTGTTGAACTGTGACTCTGACAGCTTATCCTGGGGCAAACACTTGCGATATAAGTGCGAGTTGTGATGTGAAAAGTTTCAAAATTGTTCAAGATAATGTTTTGTTTTATGTAACTTGAGAAGAAAAAACTAGTTTAACACGACAAACTTTTATAAAATTATCTAACAAATGTTAATTTTTTACTAATCTTGGGTGATGATGTTTAATAGTGTCAAAACACTGTATAAAAAAAGTGAAAATTAGTTTACTTTATTAATTCAATTACTTTCAAAATGGAATTACACGCTGATTAATTTAGAATCCCACACATTTAACAAGTTAATGTATATATTTAGTGTTTTCAGGTAAATATCAGCATAGTTTGAAATAGTTAAAGCTTCCAGGTAAAGCGGCTTTACTAAGATTGTGTGAATACTTTAAAATCACTAAAGAATATGAAGCAACTCTCATGTTTGAATAATTCTTTATTCATACATATATTTTACTAAGGAATTATAAGAGTTATTTGGAAAGTTTGAAAACAGTGACGGTACGAAGTAACTATTAGCATCTAATTTTAGGATTTTCAATATTATAACTTTACTTTCGTTATAACTTTTTTTGTATCCATATAAATGGTTTAACCATAACTAATATGCACGCACAATATTTTGTACAACTGTCTATTGTAAAATAAAGCATTTACACATCAATTTCTAAATTGGAGTATTATCATAAAATGGATGCTTTCAAAACTGCGTTAGAGATTCAAGAAAATCTTAAACAATGAAATTAAATTTTGGTTCTAAACAAAAGGTTTCAATATTATCAAAATTAAAGACTGTCAAAAGTGTGATAAAAGTTTCAAAACTAATAACAAAGCTTTGCGATGCCACTTGGACAACTCCTAATGTCGTATGGCTGAACAGTTTGTGTCATTTTCGCTTTAACACTCGACGACTTAGTTAGATTAAACATTCAGATTCTTTTCTATTGTTATAGTGATTATTATGTTGCTATAAACCATTACATGACTAATAGACCTTGAAAGTTGATTTAAATTTTATAGTTTTAATTTTTAATACCCATAGGCCTATCTAAGTATGTACGTAATATAGCCTATTCGTAGTTTTTTTAGCTTGTTATAATGCTGGAATCGTGGTGTGTATAGTTTGTAAAGGCAAACGGATACACCAGAAAATACATGGAAATCCTACAATGCTCCATGACAAAATATTGTCACCAGTTTGTGATTAATATATAATCATTATTTTATACTTATGGGTTGCTGTCAGCTGATTTAAAGGTGGTTGGATAATATATTTTTTTATACTAGGTTAGTTTCTAAACTTAGGTTAATTTATTTTCTGTGTATTATAATGGCATTTTGTTGTAAATCTAATACTTTTGTACTATAGCTCAACCCGTGGTCGACAACTTGACCAAAAGTATGTATTGTGCAAACCTCTATATTTTCACCTTATGCTGTAAATAAAACATGTGATATGAATGTCTTCCATTTGTTTTGATTTTCTGTTTATATTTTGTTGTTATTTCGTCATCACCATGGCAACCCATGTTAATTTTTTCAAAATTTCAAAATTAATTTTTCATGCTCATTTGTGAGCCTATTTTAATTTATAAAGGGACTCTGCACATCTACAGGTAAATATCTTTCATTTGGTACCAACCGCGTGTAATTCGGTCCAGCAGGCTAGCTGTCGTAAGTTTTGCAAACGTTTTTTAGTATATACGATGATGTACGACATTTTGTAATCAAAATATAATTATACACAAATTACATAATCTCATCAGGCGTATTCACGGAATTAGGTAACTCTTTGATGTCTCTCTCGCTTACATCAAGCATAATTTACATTCATATTCAAATACTGTCTGCAATGCAGGTCCCGTTCATTTAATCCATACAGTTATTAAATTCCTACAATTATAAATCTTTGATTAGTCGGAAATATTTCGTGAATGCCTGAAACTATTCGAAAGTGTGGTGCTTGGAATAACAATCTTCTTATACACTACATATACATATACACTACAAACAGAAGAATTCTTAGCTAACTGCAAAATATAATGAGGTTTAAAGAGGGCAAACCCGTAAAACGTAAAATTGGCAACGCCAACTTTTTAAAACAATAATCTACAAAAGTCACTGTGAATAAAATGCATTGTGATACGTTCTAAATACAACTACGATTATTTGCAAACGGCGAGCTCGTCAGTCCATCACTAGATTAGTTGTGTGACGGATTCCAAAACCACAGAATGTAATTTTGAATCCTGCTGCCGCAACTAGTGTCTATTGGTATTGCTATATAACTCCACCAACCTGACTAATCTCTTTTTCACTTGATGTTTTTCATACGTTGTTCATGTTTTTATGTACGTTGTATGTTTTTGGGCATAACTCTAAGGTTTCAGGATGTTAACAGGTTCTCATTATAAATTACAAACATACCGTCATTACCATTATCATAGACAAACCAACACAAGTAGACTTCCCAGCCCATTGTAAATTTTGAAGGTCGTTTTTCGTGTCTAGTTCATGTCCGGTGACACTGATGGCTATTGTAGACAAAACTTTGTTTATATTATTTTAGAGTTAATTTCATGATTTGTACTTAACTGTTTGGTTATATAGCTAGAGGTTGAGTTATTGCTTATGATTATATCGTTTTATTCGACTAAACGGGGTTTTAAATGACTGAAATAAAAAGAAAGACATTGTGAACAAAACACGACCTCAATAGTGTGCACCGGACAGAACTAACAAATAAAATTAGCTTCAGCTTTTCCACTCCTCTCCACTCAATCTATCAAATGATTTTCAAGAAGCACTACAGATTCTTCTTAGTTTCAATAAAATTTTGTAGTCCAGTTCTAAGCAAGAAAAAAATTATATCCAGACGTGATAATAATTATTTCCAATAATACTTTTCCCATTAAAATAAATTACCCGCAACTCATGTCTACGCACAGGCCCCTGCCTATGTAGATTTTTTCCATATAATTTGATAAGGTATTTTTTTATTTGTGCCATTTAATTATAATATACTATTTGTAATTTATTTTTTTAGTTGACAGATTTTATAATTTAGTATGTAAAATACCACGAATCGTATTTATTTTTCAGTTGGGAAATAAAATAGTATTTCATAATTCATTAAACATATTATTATCATAAAATTATATCATTAAATATATTAAAGTTCACTTACGAACCGAAACACCTTAGCGAAGGCAATGTCTCAATCAACTGATAACACGATTGAGAGCGAAGTCGTCAAATGTGGAATGAATGTATCTGATGAACTCCTTCTGTTTCATTCATGGACCAATAACATGTTTGACTGATGACAATAACGAGTTGAAACATCACAATCTTCAATGTCATTGGTTGTATGAAGTGGGGACATTTTGCCATTTATTTAACTCGATATTATTATTCAGATTTTATGGTTTTAAGAATGATTTTGAACGCCTGTTGGAATGATTTTATGTTATGAATTTTATGTTGAGTAATTATAATTATAATTATTTATGCGTAATTTTATGTATCATTACCCTGTTCGTGTGTTCGATTTTGTTAATATAAAGCTTTACATTTAAATCAAGTGCTTTAATTAATTCGGTAACGGTAATTTAATTTCGATTAAACAATTTAAAAATAAACACATCCCTTGAGGTTTAAATTTGTGTATTTAATCGTTGTTCGTAATTTAATGAAGAATGATAAATTTTAACTTGAAAATTTACTAACACGGTATTAAGTGTGATAAAATCTTCAGCTAATTTGTTTTACCGAAACATCAAACGACGTAACGAATGTCATTTATAAATTTGTTTAGCACTTAATATTTCTTTTAAAATCAAGTTTGTTCATAGTTTAAATAATTATTTTCGTATCCAGCAGAACAGTTATTGAACGCAAAGAAACAAAGGTAGATCGTGCAGGAAAATTCAATTTCACACTCTGCAAACTATTTCAATAAGAAAGTCAAACTTGCAAAGAATGCGAGAACAATCGAGTTTTGTGTACCAAAGAGTCGCTCCTGTCTTTGACGCGACTTGCTAACCAGTTCTTTCATTTTTCATATCTGAGGAACTAATTAGTAAAGTACACTCAATGGAGGAACAATGAACGAGAGTTAATTTACCCCACTACAAAGTGCGTTTGTTAGTGAAGATAAGATAAAAAGATGGTTGAATCTGCTATCAAGATATGTATTCTGGTGAATTGCCCCTGGATACACTAGAATGAGTTCTCGAACTAGCAAGACCGGGCCATAGAAACAGGTTGTTGTCTGGGTTTTGAATTTTCCAATAATAGATTCTTTAAAATTTTACTGTTGAACATAAAAATGCCCAGTTTCGTGTTAAGATTAAAACAAATACGGTAATAATTCTTTTTAAGAAGAAAAATTAAATGGTTGGGGTATTTTTAATTTATGGATGTAGTTTGATCAAATTTATTTGCGGCATGAACTACTAAATATTTTTCTCAAGCATAAAATCGTACCTTCACACTTTACAACTTAAATATTGCAATAACTATGTGATAAGAAGTAACAAGAAATTATTGTTGTAAGCAAGTACAATGGTGATAAGCATTTAGGTCCTTAACTAACTCTAAGGTAGCATAACATATACTGCAGTGCTTGTGCAGTAGATGGTCATGATAAACATATTTGATTCGTCATAATATAAACTTATTTAACATACAATTTTAAAGAACAATAAAATTATCAAACCGAATCTTTTCATTTTGACTTGTATCGTAAAGACCGATCAATAGCACAATCAACAGAGGAGAGTTAGAATGCGTCACAAACAGATATTCTGGAACTGTGGAATGACTAACGGCGCTATTAATTCGTTTTAGGTATTTAATAAGTTAATGTGAATATTTAGTTGTTTGACACAAATAAAAGACAGTTCAATTAGTTTAATCTATATTTTATTTAGTTCGTTTTCCAAAGGTGGCCGTTATATCCTGATTTGACCTTAGTTGCAATTTGTTATAGGCTCTTAGTTAAAATGCTTTATTTGAGGTTGTTTAAATACACGTTTGGATTTAAAATGCATTACACGTGTTATTACCCATGGTTTTTAATTGAGAAAAGGCCTCTGAATTTGAATTTCGTTTACAAGATGCTTCCTATATTAAAAACGTGTCAAAACCTGCATTTGTGATTAAAATGAGCAAACGTAAAAAACATAATAAGTATATTCATAAACTTGTCCTTTAGGAAAAAGTACAACAGTTATCACAAAAAAATAGTTAACACAACCGTAAAAGATCAGAAAAAGTAAAATTATAATTTTTTTTAAATTACATAAAACGATATCGTAACCATCACATTTGCCAAATATCACACTGTTGTTATCGAAGTCATTACCATGGATAACATCCCGGTGACTTATTATAAAAATGTACACTACGATATGGTTAAATTTCGTTACTAAATATTAGGAGCAAACATAGTTAGAACTGGCTTCTTAAAATAATGTAATTAATTCGATATCATAAGAATTAAACATCCTTAATATTTAATGTTTCGTAAATTATTTTTTCCCGGAGTCTTCATAACAGTTTCATAGTTATTCAAATAGTATTTGAAAAACTTTGCCATAGTTCTTATGGTTGAAAAAGCTGTAATTAATCCAACAGACATAGATAGTTCTTAGTATATCCCTGCAGTTACAGAGTAATTATAAGTGTTCCAACTCCATGATCATGATTTTGATCTATTGTATGCCCTATGATGTTTTATGTAAAGTCATCATAGACTGTAGCTAGTTTATACCGTGATAAAATGCATTTATAGTACAATATCACAATAATTCTCTTTAGAATATTTTTAACTGGTTTAATAGTAAACCATCCTGTACATTCTCCCCTTCGCAGTGTAGTTACGCTTGGTTAATACTAAAAATATCACTTTTAAAATCGACTACTAGTTTTATGAGGACCAAAATGTTATCGTCGGTGTTTTTTATCAACTGGAGATAAAAGACTAAGATAGTTGAGATTCCTCCACTTAATTGTCAACAAAGCTAGAACTTGAAATCAAGTCCGGCGGCATTCCATAACTAACTTTGTCTTACAGTAGTAAACAATTAGAGATTTTGGATTTAACGAAGAAAATGATCAGTGTGGCACACATGCGTTGGAAATGTTAAATAATATACGGTTAACGTATGAATGCAAATACATCGAAAACTTGGTAATGCAAATAAAGTATGTGTTGCCTATATAAAGACAATAATTAATACATAGAGGTTAATATATAGAAGCCAAAGGGTAGGGTAGGGTGGAAGAGGCTGGTACATAATAGGCGAAGAATCGACTGAGATTTGTGGAGCCACAGCAGTAAGTAAGTATATGAATTTAAATTACACACGAGGCATGAGGCGAGAGACATCAAAGTAACGCTAGTCTAGGACAAAGAGACAACTTTGTTTGAGTTGAGAGAACAGCTGACAGCAAACAACGTACTTTGTTGAACTGTGACTCTGACGGATTATCCTGGGGCAAACACTTGCGATATAAGTGCGAGTTGTGATGTGAAAAGTTTCAAAAAGGTTCAAGATAATGTTTTATTTTATGTAACCTTGAGATGAAAAAACTAGCTTAACAAGACAAACTTTACTAAAATTATCTAACAAATGTTAATTTTTTACTAATCTTGGGTGATGATGTTCAATGGTGTCAAAACACTTTATAAAAGAAATAAGTGACAATTAGTTTACTTTATTAATTCAGTTACTTTCAAAATGGAATAACACGCTAATTAATTTAGAATCCCACATATAACAAGTTAATTTATATATTTAGAGTTTTCAGGTAAATAGCAGCTTAGTTTAAAATAGTTAAATCTTCCAGGTAAAGCGGCTTTACTAAGATTGTGTGAATACTTTACAATCACTAAAGAATATGAAACAACTCTCATGTTTGAATAACTCTCAAAATTGTGCATTATATTTTACTCAAGATTTATGAGAGTAAGTTTTTCATATGTCTTAAAAGAGCACTAAATGCCAGTAACATTTAAACTGCTCGTATTTGAATTTTGGAAACTGTGATAGTACGAAGTAACTGTCATATAAACATCTAATTTTAGGATTTGCAACTTTTTTTACTTCCGTTATTTGTATCCATATATAAATGTTTTAATCATAACTTATATACACGAATATTTTTTATAACTGTGCATTGTAAAATAAAGCATTTACAGAGCAATTTTAAATTATTCAGATCGACGCTTTTAAAGTTGCGTGAAAGATTCAAGGAAATCTTAAACAATGAGATTAAAATTTGGTTCCAAACAAAAGATTTCAATATAATCAAAATTAAAGACTGTCTTTAAAAGTGTGATAAAAGTTTCAAAACTAATAACAAAGCTTTGCGATGCCACTTGGACAACTATAATGTCGTATGGCTGATCAGTTTGTGTCATAATGTTCGCCTTAACACTCGACGACTTTGTTAGATTGAAAAATAAGATTCTTTGGATTTATATAGTGATTATTATGTTCATATAAACTATTACATGATTAATAGACCTAGAGAGTTGATTTACATTTCATAATTTTAATATTTAATACCCATTGGTCTACCTAAATAAATATGTACGTAATATAGCCTATTCAAAGTTTTTTTTTAGCTTGTAAATGCCGGAATCGTAATGTGTATAGTTTGTAAAGACAAACGGATACATCAGAAAAGACATGGAATTCCTACAAAGCTCTGTGTCAAAATATGTTCACCGGGTTGTTATTAATTAATATATTATCATTATTTTATAACTATGGGTTGCTGTCAGCTAATTTAAAGGTGGTTAGATAATATATATTTTTTTATATTAGGTTAGTTTCTAAACTTAGGTTTATTTATTTTCTTTGTATTATAATGGCATTTTGTTGTAAATCTAATACTTTTGTACTATAGCTCAACCCGTGGTCGACAACTTGACCAAAAGTATGTATTGTGCAAACCTCTATATTTTCACCTCATGCTGTAAATAAAACATGTGATATGAATGTCTTCCATTTGTTTTAATTTTCTGTTTATATTTTGTTGTTATTTCGTCATCACCATGGCAACCCATAAGACCCATGTTAATTTTTTCAAAATTTCAAAATTAATTTTTCGTTCTTATTTGTGAGCCTATTTTAATTTATAAAGGGCTCTGCACATCTACAGGTAAATATCTTTCATTTGGTACCAACTGCGTGTAATTCGGTCCAGCAGGCTAGCTGTCGTAAGTTTTGCAAAAGTTTTTTAGTATATAAGATGATGTACGAAATTTTGTAATCAAAATATAATTATACACAAATTACATAATCTCATCAGGCGTATTCACGGAATTAGGTAACTCTTTGATGTCTCTCTCGCTTACATCAAGCATAATTTACATTCATATTCAAATACTGTCTGCATTGCAGGTCCCTTTCATTTAATCCATACAGTTATTAAATTCCTACAATTATAAATCTTTGATTAGTCAGAAATATTTCGTGAATGCCTGAAACTATTCGAAAGCGTGGTGCTTGGAATAACAATCTTCTAATACACTAAATATAAACTACAAAGAGAAGAATTCTTAGCTAACTGCAAAATATAATGAGGTTTAAAGAGGGCAAACCCGTAAAACGTAAAATTGGCAACGCCAACTTTTTAAAACAATAATCTACAAAAGTCACTGTGAATAAAATGCATTGTGAGTCTGTACGTTCTAAATACAACTACGATTATTTGCAAACGGCGAGCTCGTCAGTCCATCACTTGGTTAGTTGTGTGACGGATTCCAAAACCACAGAATGTAATTTTGAATCCTGCTGCCGCAACTAGTGTCTATTGGTATTGCCATAGCCTCCACCAACCTGACTAACCTCTTTTACACTTGATGTATTTCATACGTGTATTTTGGGTATAAAGCCAAGGTCATTACTATTATGATAGACTAACCAAAACAAGTATACCTCCCATCCCATTGTAAATTTTGAAGGTAGTTTTTCGTGTCTAGTTCATGTCCGGTGACACTGGTGGCTAATGTCGACGAAACTTTGTTTGTATTATTTTAGAGTTGATTTCATGATTTGTACTTTACTGTTTGGTTATATAGTTAGAACATGCGTTATTGTTTATGATTATACCGTTTTATTCGACTAAACCGGGTTTTAAATGACTGAAATAAAAAGAAGGACATTGTGAACAAAACGCGACCTCAATAGTGTGCACCGGACAGAACTAACAAATAAAATTAGCTTCAGCTTTTCCACTCCTTTCCACTCAATTTATCAAATGATTTTCAAGAAGCACTACAGATTCTTCTTAGTTTCAGAAAAATATCGTACTCCAGTTCCAAGCAAGACAACATTTATATCCAGGCGTGATTAATTGTTTTCAGTAATACATTTCCCATTAAAATAAATACCTGAAACTCATGTCTACACACAGGCCCCTGCCTATGTAGACCTTTCACATATAATTTGATAAGGTATTTTTTTCTTTGTGCCATTTAATTGTAAGACCTAATATACTATTTGTAATTTATTTTTTAAGTTTAAGGATTTTATAATTTATTATGTAACATACCACGAATTGTATCTATTTTTCAGTTTGGAAATAAAATAGTATTTAATCATTCATTAATATATATAGATATTAAAGTTCACTTACGAACCAAAACACCTTAGCGAAGGCAATGTCTCAATCAACTGATAACACGATTGAGAGCGAAGTCGTCAAATGTGGAATGAATGTAGATACTCCTTCTGTATCATTCATGGACCAATAACATGTTTGACTGATGACAATAACGAGATTGAACATCACAATCTTCAATGTCATTGGTTGTTACAATCGTGTATGAAGTGGGGACATTTTGGTAATTTATTTAAGTTGATCTTAAAAATTCAGATTTGAATGGTTTTAAGAATGGTTTTGAATACCTGTTGGAATAATTTTATGTTATTGTTCATTTACTGTGTTTCGCTTGAGTATCGTTAGAAATTATAAAGTAAAACATTAGTTTTAAAACACGATTGTAGTATCATTACCCGACTTTCGTTCGTGTGTTTTCTTTTTAGCGAATTTCCCTATAGGGAAGTAGCTATTACCGTAGGTGGCACGGCAAGACCTAGGCCCGGGACCGATTTACTTTTTCATTTTGATGTCCCCAGAGGCCAAAAACACCATTTGTTCAAATTTATATACATATATATATATATATATATATATATATATATATATATATATATATATATATATATATATATATGTATGTCTGTGAACGCGATAACTTGAGTAATCTTTGCCCGATTTTGATGAAATTTGGTTTAAAGGTGTAAGGCGGGACAAACTTAAATGGGTTCGCGAACCAGCAAGATCGGACCATGGGAATGTGGTTTTACGGGGCGTTTTATGGGGTATAAAGTGGTTTTACTCATTTTTTACCCTCAAAACACAAAATTTCCCAATTTCTCTCTAAATCTTTCCCAATTTCTCTCTAAAGAGCTAAAAAAACAAATGATTTAGTATATCAAAGTGTTTTTGTACGGTTATTGGTAACGGAGAAGATAAAAAAAATTCTTATTCTTAGGGAGAATATTGTAAAATGTTGTAATTTGCTTGTTTATGGATATATTTTTGATTAAACTTGGCAAATTTATTTATTTTATACTAAGCTATTTTATATTTTACTAAAAAAATACACTTTATTAGTTTCCTTATAGCAGCAAACCTAGGTACTCATTAAACCTAATGTTATTTAAATAGATTTAATTGAAAATCAATTCAGACAAATGGAAATTCGCTTAGTCAGCAGGTTTACCTGCGGCGGTAATATTTTTATATAAAGCTTTACATTAAAATCAAGTGTTTTGATTAATTCGGTAACTCCTTTTCGATTAAACAATTTAAAAATAAACACATCCATTGGGTTTAAAATTTGTGTATTCAATCGATGTTCATAATTTAATGACGAACGATGGATTTTGGAATTTGAAAATTTACCAGGACATTAACTGTGATAAAATCTTGAGCTAATTTGTTTTACCGAAACATGCCCTATCCAACGACGTAACGAATGGCATTTATAAATTTGTTTAACATTTAATATTTCTTTTAAACTCAAGTTAGTTCATAGTTTAAATAATTATTTTCGTAACAGAACAGTTATTGAACGCAAAGAAACAAAGGTAGATCGTGCAGGAAAATTCAATTTCACACTCTGCAAACTATTTCAATAAGAAAGTCAAACTTGCAAAGAATGCGAGAACAATCGAGTTTTGTGTACCAAAGAGTCGCTCCTGTCTTTGACGCGACTTGCTAACCAGTTCTTTCATTTTTCATATCTGAGGAACTAATTAGTAAAGTACACTCAATGGAGGAACAATGAACGAGGGTTAATTTACCCCACTACAAAGTGCGTTTGATAGTGAAGATAAGATACAAAGATGGTGGAATCTGCTATCAACACATGTATTTTGGTGAATTACCGATGGATACACTTGAATGAGTTCTCGAACCAGCAAGACCGGGCCATAGAAACAGGTTGTTGTTTGGTTTTTGAATTTTCCAATAATAGCTTCTCTCAAATTTTTACCATTGAACATAAAAATGCCCAGTTTCATGTTAAGCTTAAAACAAATAATTCTTCTTACGAAGAAAAAGGAAACGGTTGTAGAATTTTTTATTTATGGATGTAGTTTGATCAAATTTATTTGCGGCATGAACTACTAAATATTTTTCTCAAGCATAAAATCGTACCTTCACACTTTACAACTTAAATATTGCAATAACTATGTGATAAGAAGTAACAAGAAATTATCGCTGTAAGCAAGTACAATGGTGGTAAGCATTTAGGTCCTTAACTAACTCTAAGGTAGCATAACATATACTGCAGTGCTTGTGCAGTAGATGGTCATGTTAAAAATATATGGTTCTTCATAATATAATCTTATTTAACATACAATATTAAAGAATAATAAATTTACTAAACAAAATCTTTTTATTTTGACTTGTATTGTGAAGACCAATCAATAACACAATCAACAGAGGAGGGTTAGAATGCGTCACAAACAGATATTCTGTAACTGTGGAATGACTAACGGAGCTATTAATCCGCTGTAGGTATTTAATAAGTTAATGTGATTATTTAGTTGCTTGACACAAATAAAAGACGGTTAAATTAGTTTAATCTATATTTTATTTAGTTTGTTTTCCGAAGGCAACCATGTATCTTGATTTGACCTTAGTTACAATTTATTAAAAATGGACATAAAATAAAATAAATATTATAGTCGGTTTTTTATCAACTGGAGAACTTAAGATAGTTGAGATTTCTGGATTCCTCCACTTAATTGTCAACAAAGCTAGAACTTGAAATCAAGTCCGGCGGCATTCCATAACCAACTTTGTCTTACAGTAGTAAACAATTAGAGATAGACAAACACTTTGGATTTAACGAAGAAAATGATCAGTGTGGCACACATGCGTTGGGAATGTTAAATATTATACGGCTAACGTTTGAAAGCAAATAAATCGACAACTTGGCTATGCAACTAAACTATGTATACTATAAAGAAAGTTTATGTAAACTATAAAGACGATAATTAAGACATATAAGTTAATATCTAGAAGACAGAGTAGGGTAGAAGAGGCTGGTACACTAGGCGAAGAATCGACTGAGAATTGTGGAGCCACGACAGTAAGTAAGTATATGAATATAAATTACACACGAGGCATGAGGTGAGAGAGACATCAAAGTAACGCTAGTCTAGGACAAAGAGACAACTTTGTTTGAGTTGAGAGAACAGCGAACAGCTGACGGCAAACAACGTACTTTGTTGAACTGTGACTCTGACAGATTATCCTGGGGCAAACACTTGCGATATGAGTATGTATGATATAAATTACACACGAGGCATGAGGCGAGAGACATCAAAGTAACGCTAGTCTAGGACAAAGAGACAACTTTGTTTGAGTTGAGAGAACAGCCGACAGCAAACAACGTACTTTGTTGAACTGTGACTCTGACAGATTATCCTGGGGCAAACACTTGCGATATGAGTATGTATGATATAAATTACACACGAGGCATGAGGCGAGAAACATCAAAGTAACGCTAGTCTAGGACAAAGAGACAACTTTGTTTGAGTTGAGAGAACAGCTGACAGCAAACAACGTACTTTGTTGAACTGTGACTCTGACGGCTTATCCTGGGGCAAACACTTGCGATATGAGTATTTATGATATAAATTACACACGAGGCATGAGGCGAGAGACATCAAAGTAACGCTAGTCTAGGACAAAGAGACAACTTTGTTTGAGTTGAGAGAACAGCTGACAGCAAACATCGTACTTTGTTGAACTGTGACTCTGACATCTTATTCTGGGGCAAACATTTGCGATATAAGTGTGCATGATATAAATTACACACGAGGCATGAGGCGAGAGAGACATCAAAGTAACGCTAGTCTAGGACAAAGAGACAGCTTACAGCAAACATCGTACTTTGTTGAACTGTGACTCTGACATCTTATTCTGGGGCAAACACTTGCGATATAAGTGTGCATGATATAAATTACACACGAGGCATGAGGCGAGAGAGACATCAAAGTAACGCTAGTCTAGGACAAAGAGACAACTTTGTTTGAGTTGAGAGAACAGCTGACAGCAAAC
Source organism: Macrosteles quadrilineatus (assembly GCF_028750875.1). NCBI lineage: Eukaryota > Metazoa > Arthropoda > Insecta > Hemiptera > Cicadellidae > Macrosteles > Macrosteles quadrilineatus. Next base: position 12,537,583 of record NW_026542602.1, read on the forward strand.
ATCGTACTTTGTTGAACTGTGACTCTGACGGCTTATCCTGGGAAAAACACTGATAGATGAGTTCTTATGTCAAAATTTTCAAAAATGTTCAAGATACTTTTGTGACTTCAGTATGGGCCAAAAAAACTTATGAATTAGTTTTCCGTGTATCATAAGTTATACAAGGGAGGTTTTTGTTAAGTAAGGGCTGTTTTTGGGTGCAAATTCGTAGTTCGTTTGTGCACCGAAACTAGGCTACTCACCACTTTCTGGTATCATTTGTAAAAAGCGCGCATTTTCTGTGTTTTTAAAATGTTTGAACTACCAAGATAAAAAGTCAGTGATACGTTTTTGTATTGCAAGATACATATCCGATGTTGACATTCGTCGAGAAATTTTAAAAACACACAGCGAAGCGTACATGCCATACACCGTAAATGATGTAACTTTGGTCACAAATTAATGGTGCCAGTAAACGGAAAGAAGCCTCGTTCCGGTGTAACTTACATGTGAACTACGGATTCATACGCAAACACGGCCCTTACTTACAAGTACTTACCTACCCTACCTACGGCCCTTATCTACCTACTCTTAAAAAACCCCTCGTATATAAGGATATATAACATGATATAGTAATGTGGAAAACACTGTGCTAATGGACATTAAAGTGTTAATATAAATATACAAAATATGAAGCAGTTAAAACTTTCAAGCAAAGCGGCTCAACTCTCCCAGGATTGTGCAAATGCTTAGCAATCGCTAAAGAAGCTTCAGAATAGTTATTTGTGTAACTAGTGGTGAAAGTGGCACTTTGCTGCACACGAGAGCAATGTTTACGCACGAGCCGCAGGCGAGTGCGGAATGATCTCGAGTGCAGCAAAGGCCTTTTTCACTCGTGTTACACATTATATTTTTCCTACAGTCACTATAAAGCATATAAATAATTAGTCTTTCAAACAGTATACAACACGTTTTTAGGTTCAGCTGGCGACACAAATGGTGCCCTAGAGAAAGTAGTACCCGCGGTCCGTATCACTCCGCTATTTTTCCTCGGCAAGAAATGTGTTCCGCGTTTTGAGAATATAGTTCCGTATGTTTTTCTAATTTGAAGTGGTTTCCGCGCCTAAAAAAAATGCTTTAAAGGTATTTTCTTGTTTATTAAGATCGTAGGAATGTTTTAAAAACGTTTAAAAGAAAAGTCCAGAAATACCGAAACTATAAACACGAAATGAGAGGTTAAATCGTAGCTATAATAGTCAATCAGCTGCTCATAGTATTTTTATCTTTAAGTGTTGCCAACCTATTTCCAAGCGTACACGGATTACGTGCATAATAAAACCACGCTGTTTTGTGTTGTTTCGTTGGACTCCTGATGTGCGGCAAAGTATAAACCGTACGGCAAAGTATAAACCGTACGGCAAAGTATAAATATGCAGCAATTAGCAGTTTTCTGTACTATAAACAGTACAAGGAAGCCAACTTTGTCGTGTGACTGTAGGAAAAATACTTTTTCTCTAAGTAGTTCTTTGTGTTTCGCTCTGACCAAGTTGGGTTCCTTTTTGTGTACAAATGGTCCCACAAAATAAGAATGCATATAAACACATTCAAGATTCTTGTATTTGATTTATTGCGTTAAAATATGTTCGAATGATCATAATTTATTGTGTATCGTTTATACTAAAACTGTACCACTACTGTATCAAATGTACATCTGTATTATTTTAACAATTAATTATTCACGACTACAAACAGTGCATCTTAATGCTAAGTGGCTAACTCTAATGTCACATGGCTGAACAGTTTTTATTTAAATGTCCATTAGATAACTGTGTTAGAAATGAATGATCTTTTAACAAATTTCCCCAAAGGGATGTTACCGAAGGTGGCATGGTAAGACCAGGGGATTGATTTACATTTTCATTTTGATGTTCCCAGAGGCAAAAATACTATTATTTCAAAACTGTGTATATAATTACACTTTTTACCTTCCTCATAGCAACAAACCTAGGTACTAGTTAAATGTAATGTTATTTAAATGGGGAATAAATATTGTCTTTTGAAAGTATTTTGGTCAAAATCCAACTAAATTGAAATTCGCTTAGTCTGCAGGCTTGCTGTCTCGGGGGTATTTCATTTTAAAACATTCCGTAAATTTTTTACAGATATAGTTTATTGAAATACTGGAACTTTAATTTCTAGGGCATATACATATGTATTTTCTAGGCTAGTATGAAGCGTATTAAGGGACCGGGCAATTTTCAAGCCCTGTCTCTATCTTAATTAAGAGCCGAAATAAAAAAAAAAAATTGTAGGTACAATGCTATACGAAATCCTTGGGGGTTTCAAATGATACTATTTAATATTTTAACAGTAATGCGAAAGAGATCTTAAATTATCAAACTCCTGATTATTTTACCTAAAAGTTATTTCATGAGCAATTTGAAAGAAGAATTTTGAGATAAACAATTAAAATTTCGAATTCGAATTTCAAATATCGAGTTTTGCGTAAAAAATTTAATGAATTAAAATTTTCAAACATTAATGTAACTCAATAAGCATTCCTTGCCACCCGACCAATATAGAAATATAATATAGAATAAAGTGTTTTTGTATTATTAGTAGACATATTCTGTCTTTTGTAATAAAATACTACTTAAAGCTTTCAATCGTGCACTAAAACTATCATTAAAAAGTGACACAAATTCGACTATAATGCGTACTTATCATACTTAGGCTTCCTATTATCATTGACTAATGGATACAGAAGCTATTATATATTTTCATTTATATAAAATTATTTTAAATGTAACTGCAAAGGATGATTAATTAAAACGAAAGTTGTTTATAACGGTTAGTATTGGGGAGACCAATCAATAACATCATCAACACTGGAGGAGAGTGATGGCTTGAATGTGTCACTAACAGATATTCTGCCGTTGTAAATGATTGGTGCAATTTAATGCGAGGACACAAAAATATGGTTATTTCAGCGCTTTTTGTATGTTAATTCTTGGTTTAGTAACAAGTTGTTGTGTCTACATTGAAATATAAAAGTTCAAATTCTACCCTGAGTGTGTATGTACCCTGTTGCTAAGTTTTTAGTGTTTAATTTAACATTTTTAACATCAAAGTGTAAATTTCTCCCTTTAATCTTATCATACGTGGTGGGTTCGTGTTATGGACTACAATTTAAAAACAGCCCCATTAAGGCCAAATTTAGAATCAACCGTCATACTTTGAATACTAAACTGTAAGCAAAATTTTCTATATTTAAAAGACCAGAGCTTAAGCAGTTTCTTTTTATCTAAACGATGACAATTTGCATCTAATTTCTAGGATTGAAGTACTCAAACAGTTTTTTTGACTACCAGTAATTATTAATTATTGTCATAATCTTCATACGCATACAAAACTCAGAGTATTTTAGCACCAAAATTATAATAGTTATAATTGTGGTAGTATTCAACTGGCATAAAGTACTACGTTATTCTTCAGATTAAATAATAATCTTAACGTAGTTCCTATTGTTTTTCAAACAAAATTTTTTTACCAGAATAATCAAAACTACCTTTATCAATGTCCTGGTGAATTATAAAATGTATTAGAGTTCAACTACATCCTGGAATTGCTCAAATTAAAGTAATAAACCCGTTTAGGACTTTTAGTTTTGCAGTTGAAGATACGCCTTAGTACCTTATATTTCCATAGTACTTTAACGTTTTATTAGCATAGTTTTCATAACTTAATTCGTGCCCGAGTTACGGCAGTTCTTATATTTAATTTAGACCCCGTTTAAGTTGGAGTATTTTATACAGCTTAATTGATTCACCATTACAACTCGTAAAACAAAATGTCAACTAAACATGACTGTTACAAAATACCCCTTTAAACACCATTCTCTGTAAAAAAAACAAACAAAAAACAAACAGGATATACGGACTGAATAATGTAATTTTGATCTGGTGTATTTTGTAACGTTTTCCTGTTAAAGTGAAAATGTCCATGACGGCTTTGAGCGGATGAAAGCCATGTTGACGGTGTCGAAGTGACAAATTGGCCTTTATTGACAACAGTCAGCGGCATGCCGGCATGTGCAGCATATTGGCGTCACACACATCAATCATGCCATTAGGACAGCTGCGTGCCTGCAGGGATGCCACAGTAGGGAAACTATCCCTGAATTTGGAAATATCTTGTACCTGGCCAAAACCTAGCCGAAAGTGAAAAATATCACAAAAGAAAGACCTCACAGAGAACAGTAGAGTTGTATAGTAACAACGTGAATAAATAATGTCCCAGTGATTGTTTGCTGCCTGTACACGTTATCGCTCTGGTTGCCGCTGTTACTAATAGTAACAACGAAAATAGGATTATCTCTTATTTTGGTTAGGGTTTAATTTTTAGGCGGAAGACTAATATTTAGTCAATTTTTCTAACATTTGCCACATTACCTATTTTTTGTTACATACATATATCCCGTTGCCTTCTGTGTCGTCGATGGCATTTTATTGTTGTTTCAGAACATCAACTTTATTTTCAAGCCAAATTCTAAGGATTTTCAATCTGATATACTTAGATCCACCGAGTTAAGGATATCTGTATATATACAGGGTGATTTGAAGTTGGTGTGACAAAATTTTTTCTGGTAAATTATGTAACAAGTCGAGTTCAAATCCACAGTTTTTATTGTTTTATCCCTCGTGGTCTCTTACCTATGATTTTTTTTAAAATTTTCAGAAAAAACTGTATTAGCAATAGAAAAACTTACATTTCTCCACTTTCCTCTCATCTGATGATAATTATAATGGTATTTTCTGAAAGCTCATCAAATTTACATTTAGTCAAGTCAGTTTTGTGTCGTTAGTAACAGTTTTGTAGCGAAAGTGGTGTTGTAAATACAAGAAATATGTTTTTCAAGAAAAAAACTAAATTTTTAAATAAATAACATGTATGTTATTTTTTTGTGAAAAAAGTGTCAAATACGTTAAAAAACTTGTCCTTTTCCTGAGCTTTAATTTGATATAAGCATATTGTATTTTCCTTGGGAAAATGACTATGAAAATTATACTACAAGTGCAAAAAACATGGATTAAAAAACTAGTGGGACGTAAAGAGACTAAATTATGTTTTATAAGAAAATCCTTCCAATGCCTCCTACATTTTAAATTTAAATTTTTATCACTAAATAAAAGAAATAAAAGTGAATTGGTACTTAAGTTACACCATTGGACAGTGTGCCTTTCAGTGTAACCCATAAAAGATAAGATAATCAAACTTATAGATAAAAAACATACCTCAATCGTTATCACAAAGGATAGTACACCTTATCTAATAGAAAACACAATTCTCGTACCTTATGCGGCCCAGTTATTAAGGATAAGAAGTTTATTATTGCAGTTCAATCATGGAGTTCACATCGCGTGAGTATGCTGAAATGCATTTTGTGTACGGTTTTTGTAATGGAAATGCTCGAGCCGCGCAACGAGAATACCGTGCCCGGTACCCTGACAGACGAGTGCCTAGTCCTCAAGTATTCTCAAGATTGCATCTGCGTCTTTTAGAACGAGGTACAGTCTTCAAACAGCCGAATGAGGTAGGTCCTGTAGGTCATAATGTGGAAACGGAGGAATTAGTTCTAAATATGGTCGAAGAAAATCCTAAAATTAGCTCTCGACAAGTGGCCAATGATGTAGGAGTTTCTCAATGCAAAGTTCTTAGCATATTACATAAAAATCAATTTCATCCGTACCATTTCATCGAAGTTCAAGGTCTGGAACCTCAAGATTATGCTCCAAGAGTTCAATTCTGTCGTTGGCTATTAAATGCTGACATTGAACAGCCTCAGTTCTTAAAAAACATCCTGTACACCGATGAATCAAGGTTCACGAGAGATGGTGTTTTTAACATTCATAACAATCACCATTGGGCTAAAGAAAATCCCAAAGTGATGCGGGAGAGTTCTCACCAAACGAGGTTCCATCTTAATGTTTGGATTGGAGTAATTGGTAACCAGCTTGTAGGACCTCACATTTTCCCAGAAAACCTAAGTGGTGAAGCTTATCTGGACTTCCTTCAACATAGCCTACCCGATCTTCTTGATGGTCTTGACCTCACCCAACGCCAAATAGACAATATCATTTTCCAGCAGGATGGAGCCCCTCCCCACTTCTCCAAAGATGTGCGGAACTGGTTGACACTGAACTATCCTACGTGGATAGGACGCGGAGGACCTGTGCCTTGGCCGGCGAGGTCTCCTGATCTCACTCCTTTGGACTTCTTTGTGTGGGGCACAATGAAAGACATTGTTTATTCGACCCCAGTGAACTCAGTGGAGGAGTTGACAGATCGAGTTGAAGCAGCTGCTCAAGTTGTTCGAGAAAAATTAAGTTTTAACGTAACGGTTGGAGCCATGAGAAAGCGTGCGAGGGCTTGCATTAGAAAAGGAGGCAGGCACTTTGAACATGATATTAAATAGTTTTTTGGGTTTTTTTTGCAATCGAGTGTTGTTGTGTGATTTTCAAGGTTTTCATAGTGTAACCTTACGGGAAATAAAGTTTAAAAACTGGTTTATGAGTATTGTTATTAACCCATGTTTTTTGTACTTGTAGTATAATTTTCATAGTCATTTTCCCAAGGAAAATACAATATGCTTATATCAAATTAAAGCTCAGGAAAAGGACAAGTTTTTTAACGTATTTGACACTTTTTTCACAAAAAAATAACATACATGTTATTTATTTAAAAATTTAGTTTTTTTCTTGAAAAACATATTGCTTGTATTTACAACACCACTTTCGCTACAAAACTGTTACTAACGACACAAAACTGACTTGACTAAATGTAAATTTGATGAGCTTTCAGAAAATACCATTATAATTATCATCAGATGAGAGGAAAGTGGAGAAATGTAAGTTTTTCTATTGCTAATACAGTTTTTTCTGAAAATTTAAAAAAAAAATCATAGGTAAGAGACCACGAGGGATAAAACAATAAAAACTGTGGATTTGAACTCGACTTGTTACATAATTTACCAGAAAAAATTTTGTCACACCAACTTCAAATCACCCTGTATATCACAGAATCTAAATGTCTTAAATAACTCTTGGAAATAGCAGATTTGCCATTGCAAATTACGTAACAGGACATAATGAAAATGCAGCTATCGTAAGCATCGATGTATGTAACTTCCTTATGAAAGTAGTTCCTTAAGCGCTATCTAGGGAAGTAGTAGGATTTCAATTCAATTAATCACAATTGTAATGAATTAGTATGTTTTACGAACGATATAATATCTATTCAACTTTAGAGAATCAATATTTTTCATAATAAGACAACACGAGTACCTATATGAGTTAATTCACATAGCTTTCCTTCAAACAAAATAGTAATCATTCTAAAAGTACATACAAATTGTCTTCAAAATGTCAACATATCTCAATTTAAAGTCACGCCCGATTTGCAATGACGACCTTTACCTCCACGCACGCAAATGTTTTTGTCAGCAAAATACCTCAATGCACAAAAATCATACATTTATACTTTTAAACAAAACAGACTTTTATGAGAAATCATAGCATTGTTTACCTTTTTTAAAGGTTAAGCAGTTACAGGGAAATTTAGTTGTGGGCGAGTATCTTGGTGGGTTGTGGGGGTGGATTCCACCCTTTCTGATAGGGTTAGTGTTGTGCCCGCCGCTCATGGGAGGGCTTGTCACTCTCTTATCATTGTTATCTCTCGTCTGATCTCTTATCAGTTGTGTTATCAGTGAAGTGAGATCTGTGATAAGGATATCGTTCTGTTATCTGATGGATTAACCAACTCTATATCTCTTATCAGGTAGGAAAGTGATTAAAGATATTCATTAAGTTTATCACATTAGGTGTTTTGCATTAGTTATATGCTGGATATAATTGTGAGCGTTTAGATCTAAGCTTGATATATCGGTAAAAGGGTCTAAAATGATTTCGATTTTGAAAACTTGCACTTAATACAATATTTATTTGTGATGCTAGATGATTTTACTAATTTAATCTAGCACTTTATTACGTATTATAATGTTAAAACAGAAACTTAATGTTTAACGTTACTTATTGCTATTCCTTTTCGATTAAATACAGCACATTGAACAATTTGAAATGTGTTTGCTTAGAAATTCAGTAAAAATGATTCATATCTATAGTATTTTTTATAAACATAAATACTGAACAATTAAATCGCGGATGAAATGAAATTGGCTAAAGAACTTAAGCGTCTTTGCAATTTTAAAATTATTACCATATTGAATTTAAATACATAGTAATTACTACTAACGACAAAATGTAATTTGCAAAAAGGTGTAATGAAATAAATCTAAGACATGGAATTTAATGGCAAAGCGGGTGCAAACGTAGTAGGTTACTATTACTTATCATGGAATTTAAATCTCACTTAGGTACTTAAATGTTATTGAAAATGTACATCTGTTATTATACTTCAAGACTTTTTTAAATATGTTTTTTTTTGTATCATGGAAGAAGGGAGTGCAATTTAATGTGATAATTCGAATTAGACCACAGTTTAAAGTTTTAAATTATTTTAAACTTGTAAATCAACACTATTTGTAGGATCTCCAATCCTTTGACTTGAAAAAGTAATCGCTTTAAAACCGATAATAGTTGTAAAAAGCAGCCTTAAGGTTAAACACGGTTTAATATATTATAACAAGTAAACCTAATGCATTACTTATATGCCCATTATTGATAATAGATGTGTGAAACGGTTTTCTATGTACTTTGAATATAATACTTTGCATATTAGATTATGTGGAAAATTTAGGGCTTATGGTGGGTTGTTGAACAAGGTCAATTTCGGTATTAAATTCAGCGTAATTACACCATCTTAAGATGATTAGTAACGGATTAATTATTTTCTAAAATTAGTTATATATTTCTTACATTAGTTCCTTCAGGTGTGTTTAAATGTTAAAGTAAACATAAAATGATAGCCGAATGGTTATATTGCTCGCCTAGCAATCAAAAGGTCGCCAGTTCGGTGCTAAGAAAAGTTAGTAGCTTTTTGATGGTTCGAAACTGGACCCAAGTGTCCCTGATCATTGGAAATAAAATTATATGATCCTGGCTACTGAAACAGCTGATCTTAGTCAGTAATAAAGCTACACAGCTCATCTCTCCATTCTACGCTCATCCCTCACTCATAATTGGGTTAAAATACGCACCTAGGTGGCGTCTCCATCTCAATAAATAATTGACAATGGAATTGATAATAATTATAAATAAATTTAGTATTTCTAGAAAGTTTTATTGACATATTTCTTAAGGAGTAATTGAACTCTTTAAATCGTTAATGGATTTTCTATGTTATTCAATCAAATTCTTAGCTGTAGTGTTGCTAATAATACAATTCTACCTGATATATACCTATTAGGGAAATTATGAAAATTTATCATCAAAAGGTTTCCTAAATAAAAAACAAAAATTGAGACTTTGGATTGCATCCAGATTCCAAAGTCATTAGTAATTAGTCATTAATTGATTGTTCTCCAAATTACAAACCAACACTAGAAATTAAGACGCAGTCAAATTAACGGCGAAATAAGTTTTTATAATATTTATTTATTGAAATATTTGAAATGCGTCATGAAATTGAAAAACTTACATATAATCGTGCCAAAAAGCCTTCTTAATAAATCCTGATTTTTGTTGCCATTTTGCAGCTAATATACATAAATCGACAGTATTGTAAAAGGTTATAAAAAATAAAGTGTCCCAATTTTAAAGTTAGCTACAATTTTGGAAAATGGTGGCCATTTTGGAACAATTTAACCAGCATTTAAATGTATTTTATTTAAAAATGTAGATTCAATTTTAAGAGTTATTCATTACTTGAAATTTCCCTCCAAACTGACTCGTTTATGAGCTACAGGATGCAGAATGTAATGTACTGCAGGATGGTGTGGCACGGCTCTTATTGGTATAACACCATCCAAATATAAACTCTAACTACCATTAAATGAAATATTGAAACAAATTGTAATGATACAGTTATAATTGGCAATCTACAGCGTTCCCTAATTTTTAGTGGGACCAGCATTAAACACAAGTACAGTGTTGCTTTCTTATTTTTGAGTACAATTGAATTAAGTGGATCCTAGTTTTATAAATTGTTTTTCATTCAAGATAAGAAAAATATGAACACATTTTAGTAAAAAAAGTGTTTGGGGGTTTTAAAAGAGTTTATGTTGTCAGAATCCTCAAATTGTATCAACCGGCACAAACAAACTTATGTTGACGGACATAAAAAAATCCATGCCCCATTTTAAATCACGAAAAATATTATAAATAACAATTAATTATCACTGTAGTTCATAAAGAAAACAAAAAACAAAAAAAAACTCTTGATGAATAAAATAATACTTTCGCTTCTTGAGCGAGTTCAATGCGTTCCCTCCCTCAAAGGAATAAGCTAAAGAGGTAGTCTGTGTATTGCAATTAAAACAACGCTGATTTCAAACGTTTAAAATTGAGTTATTACACGTAAATATTATGAACAATTAAATATAATACATTGGTATGCAAGATGTGTATTACTGAAATTAAAGTTTGCGAAAAGCTCAACAATTAAGTGTTAAGGCTTGCCTGACTCTACGAACAATTTTCAGCTATGAATTACAAGTTGAAATTGCGTCGAAACACGCTTCCATGGATTAGTATGAAATAAATACTGCAATTGCAACTTGTTATTTCTATCGTATCTTAGATTATAAGATAGTGCGCACGTATGGTTGCCCTACATATCAGCGTACCACATAGACCTATTGGACATTAAAACGTTGTTTTATCGTGTTTCTGATAATGATTATGATATTTTACTGGATACGATTGGATTTTTGATTTCAAAAGACATTTGGGATTCTTATCAAATATTCGTTATGAATGCAAAAATTAAAAAAGTGCATTGGTTTATGTTTGATTTGATAAATGTTTGAATGTTTAAAATTATTACAAATATATCAACCGTAAAATTCTCCTCTATTTTATACATACTGTACACTTGACATCTTATTTTTGATATGTAAGGAACATTTGCCCAAACCTACACAATACAGTTATAGGAAGCATTGTAAAGATTCTTTATTAAAGCCTTATTAATGCTAAACAATCCTTGGCCTTAATCATTGGTAGTTAAAATCATAACTAAATACTATATTTCATGAAAACTATACCACACTTACAAATTAAACATGCATAGATGTATTTAAGTTAATAACATCGATCTCAAGTTGAAAAAAATACTTAAAGAGAAATACAGTACTAGAAAATGCCAAAAACTATATTTCAAACCATCTTTGTTGTTTTATCAACCCTGGATATTTTGCATGTAGTTGGCGATTGTTGGAGACAAACAGTGCACATTTGCATGTTGTATCTATGTGACTGAAAAAGCGCGCGGGACATTTACATAAAATACCATCGAAATGTGAGCGCCACACCCAGCGCTGTGTAGCTGGTTCAGCGGAATTTTAAGTTTGAACACTATTTGGTTAAAACATAGCTGATAAGTTTGAATAGAAATCACATTTTAGAGCTTGAAAGGAATGTGATTTAACCCAGTGTAATTATAAACTACAGTCTACAGGGTTACAAACCTTATATTCTATAAGGCATATTTTAATGTTACATCGTAGTTTGGTTACCGGAAAAGCCTACTGTTAACGGTTATCAGGTGATACAATTCATGAACCTCTATGAATAAAAATAATTTATTTTGAAACCTTGAGATACATGAAGCAGTGAGCTTGGGAAAAAAACCAACTACTGTAAGAAAAAAAAAAACAACATGACACATTTGATTTGCTTTCATGGCTACGATTTATTCCTTACAGTATTAAAGTATTTTAACTTAAAAAACGGGATTTTATAAATTTGTAAGAGATTTTACGAACTATTTTGTATATTTTTCAGGAAATGTTCAATGTTACTAAAGAAGTTTGAAATAAATACTTAAATTTTTCACTTTAACTGAATGGTTTATATTTGCATCTAAGTTATTTGACATTAATCAAACAGTATAAGATGTTTTTAAATATTTAATTTATTGTGTAATATTTTTTTCAGACTGTGAAATGTTCTTTGATATTACATGGAGGTAACAGTTAGGGCTTAAAAAGAACGTAAAATCAGGTTTAGGTAATTGAGGGGTATGATATATATCCAGGGTAATATATGTTGACACAATCACGTCACTTATAAAACATACATAAACTCCACACATGATATTAATCTTAAAATAAAGGAGTGAGATATACCAGAGTGTAGGAGGTGTAAAGTCGTGTTAGAAAGTCTTAACAAGTTTGTGAGCAAGTTTAGCAGATTTGATGCGAAATCAATGTCCTAACCACGCGACGGCCAATGACTTTACTGGTTAACGGCTAACGGCTGGCTTAGTTGCTTTATAGACCACTTTCCTTTGTTCCAGTACACTAGCAAATCGTTAATTAATTTAGTATCAATTAAGCATGATGATTAAGGAACGTATTCTATAATAGCGGTTTGGGACATTTGTTTTATTTTTTGAAGCTTTGGAACATTTATTCATACAAACAGTAAATTAACAAAAATATTGAATGAGTAGTTATTTCGCATATTTGATGGTGGTCTTAATTATGGATGATTTGTAATTTACCAAATTGTGTAATTATACATAGCTTTTCAAGTAGTGGAAAACCCTAATAACAACAAACCACATAAAACATGTCACTAATGTCTTATAAAGTAATTGATCCATGTAGAGTTGATCTAACTCTACTGGCTATAATTGCACGTGAAATTCCAACTCTGTAGTGACACAACTTGGCATTATGTGAGTAATAAGTAATAATTATCCAACAAAACGGTTATCGTGGCTCAAATTCTTAGTGGCAATATTCCCTACTTATCATGTACCTAATATCAATATCAAATTATATAATCCCCTCTCTTGCTTTGCTTGTATTACAGGTTTTTGAGCAAATGTTTACCGCTCAAATAATTTTACTCCTCTAAAATTTATTCTTATTTTACGCTACGAGAATAATTGTCAAGTAAATAGTACTACTCATAGACGGGGACGTGGTAACTTTGCATGAGTATGACTAACATAGACGATTCGTTTTAGGGGTTGGATTCAATAAAAGAATATAGAGGAAGATATCTCCGGCAACCACAGCTGATCTCTCCCCCCACAACACTGGACACAGCTGACGTAGCGAATATCAGCTGATTGCTGGGAGCCACATGTTTCGTTGCAGAGATATTCTATTGACATAACCAACTTTTTTTTCAATACTGTTTTATTCGATGACAAATAAGGATTTAAATTGTTTGGATGAAGTGTAATACTTTTGACATTATATTGTTATTAAAAGATTTTACGAAATTCAAGTGGATTAGAATTTAATTTAATTTCACAGTGATTCTACATAAAACGTGATGTTTTTTCTGTGCTATTTATGTTACAATTTTGACTTTGCCATAAATAAAAATAATTGTATCTACTGATTTGAGATTGTGCATTCTGCTCTTTCCCACGTTGGTTAAGGCCCTTTTTATGCATTAACTATAAAAGGGGTATATAGACTGTTCTTTTCTATCTAGGCTCAGGCAAAAAAATGGTGCGACTAGATGATCTCGATACATTATAGAAATCATACTATATAATAGAGTTTATATCTATTAAATGTATTCATTTCCTTTAGAAGTAGGTGTATAGAAACTGTAAACATAATTACCTATACTTTTTTGTACCAGCATATATACTTAGGCCTTTGCCAAATCAGTTCCGAGTCAGACATGTGCCTTTTGGCTAAGTGGATACTTCTGCTTTAAAGGATACATACTTTGTATAATTTTTATACATATACCTAGAAATGTACATTGGCTTATATTACCTGATATTTACCATAAAAATAGTAGACCTGCAATATAAATGAAAACACGCAAACTCTATTTAACATAACCTAGATTACGATTTTCAATTACGGTAAAAATAGTTTGCCTTAGAAGATCCAATTAAAATTTTCAAAGGATAAGAGAGTATTAAAGATGCGCTGAAAAGGAAACGATAATTTATGGCGGCCATCGGCGTCAATTCCCGTTATCTATGACAGGTCCAATTTAAATCTTCGATAAAGGAAATTGAATTTCTCAACATTTTTCACGTCATGGACGGTAAATTTATTTAAAACATATTGAAGTCGAAGTGCTGTTCTAATCTAGTTCGCCAATGTGCATCGCAACATTCGTTACAATAATCGATCTACATTCATTCGGTTTATACTATTTACCTCAATATTTGCATGTGCTATGAAAACGATCCTTGTCTAAGAAGAGTATTTTATCCAACAAAATTAAGTTGAAAAACTGAAAAGCTCACTTGAGGTTAAAATATTTTGGAAGAGCGCCTGCCAATCACCAGTGGCTTGGAAGTTATGTGGTATTGCCGAAACCCCTCTAGCCACAAATAATGTGTACAACGGTTCTGGGATAGAGCCTAAGGTTCTCGGGTCATAGAATAAATTAAATGCAAAATTAAACCCATTTATTTAATCTATGAAAGGTGAGATATAAAAAATCAAGAGCATGAAAGAACTACGGAGCGTTTGGAACTATTCCCTAATAAGCTTAGTAACGCTATTCAGAGCTACACAGGCTATAAAGATAGGTGTGAAAAGTTAGTTTTACGAGCGTTGTGATCTTTATACAGATTGCTTGGTGGATCGATCCCCACGCCACGCAAGCAGGGTAGGCTTGCTGGTGAGCTCTGCATGGCTGCGGTTTATATCTAAACTAGCATGGGAGTTTATGATGTATTTTGAATATTTTATGGGTGAATTTTTAGTCAAGTCGGGGTGCGAGGTTCGTGGATGTGGTGGAAGTTGGACGTGATTTAGATAGACAATTCTGCATGCACTATTTCATTTCATCACGAATATTTGTAATCGATTATATCGGCTACACACTTGTCTAGCCTTTATTGGATGAAAATAATCTTAAACTCATGACGAATTCTTAATTATAATGGTTTTATAGTTCGCTACAAGATAAGTAAAATAATTTTTGGGCATGGAATCACTACGAATTAACTATACCTAAAAATATTTACTGTTTACACGTATTCCAAACCCAGAGGCCATTCATTATTGGGTTTAAGAAGAAATGCATAGTTAGAAATTAGACTAGTTTCATACTAAAACTAACTAATTTATTATTGGAAAATCTCATCAAAAATTATAGAATGGCAGTGAGACACTTAGCCAGATCCTCAAAATGAAATACTAATTCTGAACCCCTTTTAGTGAAAATTATTGATTTGATCTAACTTAGGACTTAAGTTACCTAAATCAAAACTGCTTGGGCAACTGATTTTGTAGAAAGCATAGAATTACAGTACCATCAAGAAATATTCGCATGCATGAAATTGTCTTCGTTCATTCTCATATTCGACTTTGGAGCGGACTCCTAGTTTAGAAATATATTTGATACATATTGAAATTTGTTTAGCAATATTGATTCTTATGTGGATGGGAAATTTATTAGCCTATAACATTGGAAAATAATGAGACTCGCCATATTCTATAGGTATCACGTTTGAAATATCTACACACAAACACTCTATACTAACTAATTGTAAAAAAAAACTTCCCTTGTTAATTGCACCACGATAAGCATATGCAATGTGCATCGAATTTGAAATAGTTCCACCATTGTTGTTTGATCTTACATTTTTGACATCGTATGTTTGTAGATTCTAATATCATTTCTAGACCAAACAGAAATCGTAAAACATTTCATTTACAATTTGTCCACTTATGCTTAAATGAGGGAAAGAGTTTGACTTGATTGTTTCGGATAAAATTCAAATAAAACAAACAAGAAGGAATTATGGGATTTGTGATGAGTACATGAAAGTTCACTTACCGCGGGAAAAGTGTGGAAGGCAGCCATTGATTTCCCGCCAAATGCCTCCGCCCTCGACTGGCACGCAAATGTGGGAATTATTACCGACAACATTCCATACAAATATGTATTATTATGCACTGGCAAATATACCTCTTCAAGGTTCTACGGAATAAAATTATTCTTTACGTGCGGTTTTGGCATATGATAGTTTGTAGTATTTGTATGCTATATGATCGTTTAGTAATTTGCATAATATCATTGACGTTTGAATACTCATCCCATCTATATGGATAAGCTGTAGCTAGATTTTTATTCAAATTGAGCATAATAGAATGATGTACTCACTAAAACGCTGTCGTGGAAATTCGATTTCCTACCTTAAGTTTTGATCATAGATAGTTTACGTGACTGTAAATGGATATTATAGTTAGGAATAATTTGTTATTTCAGTTTAGTGTGGGTAAAAAGCTATAGAATTAAACAGAAACGAGTAATTGACATCAGCACATTGTCGGTCAGTGGCTTAAAAAGGTACGTTCAATGGAACGAAGTGTATACTTCCAACTATGGTTAAAAGATAATAGTAACTAAATGCTTGTATTGCGATTATGATAACCTACTAACATTGTATCTAAACCTTTTTGTATCAAACCTAAACACCGTTTTCAAAATCCGTTTTTATTTTTCAGGTAACTGTTTTATTTCAAAACCATCTCTTTGAGTAAGAAAGGTTTTGATAAAAATTGCAATACAATATTCTTAATTTAATTCATTCCGGTATGTTTTTAAACCTGATATGTTGTTACCAAAGGCTGAAGATGGGTTTTGATGAAAACTCGAATAATACCTCTACAGTTTTTTAGTAAATTGTGTATAATTTTAATTTAGTGATGAGTAGCCAACGAACTAAGAATAAAATCCTTAATTTACTGAATCATTTACTTCAGTAGAACCTAAAAACATGCTGTAAAGATACAAAAGAGAAAAATGTGTTTGTATAAATTGGTGAACTTAGCTGTAACCTATGACTAATGTAAGACTAGAGAGGAGATAAGGTGAGAAATGAAGAACATATGCCGAAAAACATTTGGTTGAAACTATGGGTGCAGAACAAGTGTCTTTCAATATGTACATAAAAACAGTATTTTCCTACAGTTACCTAACAATGTTCATGTTCTCTCACTGATTTGAGAAAGCTAAGTGGCCAATTCGCTCATCAGTGAGACAATGTTAACATTGTCTCACTCTGATTACTTTGTCTCACTCACTCCAGATTTGCAACGTGAAGACACGAAATAGTGAGCGCGTAACATGCAGACAAGGTCGTATGCGCGCGAAATACGTTGGCAGCACTGGCTGTAAATCAGCTGGTCAGCTGTTGTACTGTTGTATCATTAAAAATGTAATATTAAAAGTTAACTTGTGTGTAAAAATATGTCACGTTTCTTTACCAATTTTTTTACCAGTTTTATGGTAACTGTAGGAAAAATATAATGTGCAACTCGAGTGCAAAGTGCAATTGCTCACTAGTTGCACAAATAACTATTACACATTTATTTTGCAGGAACACATTTCTTGATGGAGAAGTAACAAACCCAATATGACGCGAAGCTATATTGAGAAGTAGAAGTAGGGAAGTAGAGCAGTAGTTGGCATTCTACTCACGCGCAACGTTCTGACTGTGACTTGTTTGTTAAGAACGCTTATCCTGAAATATTGCCTCTTTTAAAGTAGAACCGAGCCCGTCCATAACTCATACCGGCTGTTTTATAAGGGTGACGTCAGAAGCACAACTAGTGTTGTTAATATGCAACACTGCAGTGAGTACGCGTCTAGTTTGATTAACTAGTAGCATTACATTGGAATTATAATGGGATAGTTTTTAAGGTGCAATGCATTTACTTATCTTTTTGAAATGAAAGGTGACGTTTGGTAGTTTTAGCATGAATGAGGTAAGTCAATTTTAGTTATTGAAATAGTTTTCGCGGAATATAAATTAGGTCTCGTTCAGCAGGACAACATTTTTAAGTTTGAATAAACCATATAGGCTAATCAATTATTTGAATGTGAGATGAGTTTATTTTATTCCATTACAATTTATTACGAAACCCAACATAATTCATAATTGACAAGAATAATAAATTAGTACCGCCCAAAACACCTAAAATACATTTACCCTATGGTAGCAATGAGTAATAAAATAAACTACAGTAATTACTGCGCAAAAATATTGATTTTATATTATTTTATTTTATATTGATTTTTCTCATTCACAAACATTATGATGTTATATGGTTTGACTATTACAAGCCGATCGTTGTGCCCTATGGTAAGGTTGAGTTAATATGCACTAGTTAACATCTGTAAATCATCTGTAAACATCTGGAAATCTGTACCGTTTCACGTACAATGAATCAAATCATACGTTTCCATCATCCCTGGAGGCATATTATTCTTATGGTTAACATGAATCAATTATTTACTAATAAAAATACGTAATAGCATCGTGTATAATTTACAGGTGCGTATCGTTAAATTTGGAATACACATGAACAAATTAGTCTAATGACATTCGCTCTTTAGTCTTAGCACACGGTTTCAGCTTGATTCATACGAGTTGATATTCAGTTTTAAAACAAATGTGAAAATCTTTGTTCAAATACGTGTCATTAGTGTAGTATTACGAGAGCTGCAACTTAAATGGACTAAAGGGTGCCTAAACAAGATCTAAATGTAGCTACTGTATACAATAAATTACTTTTACTTTTACGAATACTTAGTATTTCAACTGTTCAATGCAACAAATATTTCTTAAACATCTATCTTTTTCAGCCCATGTTTGGAAAAGTGCATTAGTATCGAGAGCTATACAATAACATATTTTTTTATAAAAATTACATCCTTTTTGAGAAATTTTACAAATAGAAAATGTATAAAACGTTCTAAGGGAAATTACGAACAATTTCGTCAAAGTGGAATGACCTGTAGAGCCAGGCGTGAAAACAGTGTTTGAGCCATGAAGTTACTCGACCAATTCCAGAGTAACCGAATCAATGTTGAAATCACGCGATCCTGCCTTCGGATTGGCTAATTAATCCCAAGCCGAATTGTTTGTTTTGATCATGCGAATGGTGTGAGTGAAAGTGTAAATAAGTTTTATTATGTAGCTGTGTAATCGTTGATTTGTTTTGGTTGTTTTCAGAGTTTGCGTCAGAGTTTAAAACTTGATAATTTGTATACAGCGATGTAATGTGTTATTTGTTTCGCCACCCAATTTTTTTGTTCGCCCAAATTTTGATTAATTAGTAAAAGTAGGTACGAAATGTATTTATAAAAACACGTTAATTTAACATACGCGTCTACGTAACTTCTAACGACTTCCAAGCAGTGGCTACATTTTCGTCAGTATCTATCTATACTTATTTAATACGCAAGCAGGTTTTTTTGGGACAATTACTCCTCCAAAACTACTACACCGATTGACATGTTTTTGGTGTCATTGGAAAGAGCGTAACGTGAAGTTGTATAGGAAACTTTCTTTTTAGGGAAATAATTAGAGAGTGAGGCCCTGGGGTCCTTTGAAGTTTCGTATTTCTCCTTAAGATTAACATGGGAAACAAACATTATTATGAAACTCCAGCTGTTGTCAGAAATTAAAAGTGCGAAGAAGAACATAATATGTTAATTGTATAAAGTCAATAAGTTTGCTAATTTAACGGCTTGATAAAAACATTTACTGACTTGGTAGAAATGAAATATTTACTATTTGAATTTGGGTTGGCGTAAATATTACAATGGATAATTTGATATACTAAAGACTAAAGAGCCGATTCGCAAGCTATGGAAACATGGGAAAGTCATAGAATACCACCAAGTAGAAGAAATAGAAATAATGTTTTTTTTTTATTAATAATCATTAAATAACTTCTTGATCAGCATTGTACGTGTTATTAAATTTACGGAAAGTAAATAAAAGAAACGTCTTATAACACTTAAAACATATATTTACGCTTATACTGTTACTCACAAGACGGTAAATATACAAAAAAGATGAATGATTCGCCTATTGGGTCTGATGATGATTGGAGTGTCCAATCGAAATCGATCACCACTTACCATCTTTTTTGTATATTTACCGTCTTGTGAGTAACAGTATAAGCGTAAATATATGTTTTAAGTGTTATAAGACGTTTCTTTTATTTACTTTCCGTAATAATCATTATTACGGACAACCTAATGTGGCTATAAATAAGGCTATTTGTAGAAAACACTAAAAAACAAGATCAGCTTTTGAAAAATTATAAGATATTTACAAGAAATGTTGATTATATCGTTTTGTTATGTACATTTTGAGTATTTTCATAATCTTTGAGTCGAATCTTTTAAAGTCATCAGAAATCATGACTGTTATTCGTTTTAAAATAACACCTGTAATACTTAGCAATTGCTCAAATTCGAGCTACAGGTACACTAGTATTTATAATGTTTTAATTCTTAACATTTGCCAGCATCTGTACGACTACAGTTTACTAGGTTTTCCAGCTTTCCATTAACAATCAGCTGGTGTAGTGAACTATTTTACGATTGCGTTCTCTTATTATGATTGAAAAACGAGGTTATTGACCCTAATATGTTTTATCTTGAAACTTGGTTATTAGTTCCTAGCGTATAGCGTTCACCTAGGATGCAAAATCAGTTGATGTAGGCATATGAAACTCTACTTTCTACATTTGCATACCTATCTTTGGTCGTTCATCATTGGGATTGTAATTACTGCTTCTGTCATAAATTAAGAATCAGCTGAATTAGTGAGTTAAAAATAAATTTGTTATCTTAAAAGAATTTTATCCTCATTTCGTAAAGCATCTACGATTTTGGATTAATTGAATTTCATAAAAGATTTGTAGTGAGAACAAATAAAATAATCATTAACTTGTAGATGGTGAAGATTTACTTTAATTTTAGGCTTAAAATAATATTGTATCATAATCTTTATTTTTGTAAGACATATTCGGGAAATTAAAATAACTAGGACAAACGATTATACAAATTTTCTTTTCTGAAATGTTTGCACAAAAAGTCAAATAGGCGTCTGCAGTAACTTACCTTCAATATTTTTTATATCCCCGTCACCAATATCTCCCTCCCCCTTCAAAACCCCCATTTTCTCTTCCAACGACCAAGCCTGCAGAATGGGACTCACTGCGGCCAAATGTTTCTTATCAATATTTAATATTGCATGGATATCTGCAATAATAATTAAAACAGCTCTTGGCCAAACTGGTACGAGCTTCAAATTAAATTATCATTTGAAAAACCCTCCAAAGCACAATGGTTAGAAAGTTAACAATATGTGTATTCTTTTATACTAAAAAACATTGTTAATAAATGTTTGTCTCTTGATTGGGTTGGCCATAAGTCTTCTACAAAATAGTTATTATGATTATTATATATGAAAAATTACCTTGATATAGACTTTTTTAATTACTACTATTTTTAAGGTAAATACTAAGTTTTAATGGATTAGTTTGTTCGTGTAGCAAAAGAAAAACAATTGTAAAAATAAATAATGCTATGTAATTTTTCATAATAATTTACACGATAAATTGTTCGAAATGATACGAAAAAATTTGTTTTTTAAGTAACGGTAATTTAAGAGGAGTTTTGGTGAGTCTAAAAATAGAGAAAATTAAAAGTGCTACAACAGGTACAAAGAAGCTAATTGAGCATCAAACGACATTGTTAACTCAAACAACAGATGTCGTTTGATTGTTTATCAGAATTCCAAATTATTTGAATTTTAATTCTAATTAAATTCGATGTAATTATTTAGTTTCATAGATATACAAAATATCTAACTCGTTCGCTTGTGTTTACATTTTTCTAACATATTTTGTACATAAATGCTGACAATCATTCAGATTTATGTACGTTACTAAAATATTTTAAGGATTTAGTTCGGACTATAATCTATGACTTACGAGAGTAAAAAAAGAACCAAACTAAATAAAAATAACCCCGCTATAACTATGGTTGATCTATTTATTATTTGTAAAACTAGAATGTTACGTAACAAAAATGTACATTCAGATATATCTGGGTGTCTGTTATAAATGTGTCTATTGAACGGTATTAAACTAATTATTTTAATGGTTATTTATTATTTATTTTGAACATAGGTTTGAGTTTGTAGATAGTTAAGATGTTATCATCCCAAAACATCGACGTGTATTTGCAAGTCGCGTGTAATATTTGTTTGGTCTGATTTGATGCTTTCCTGGTATCTCTTAAACAACAAAATATTGCTTTATCTCAGTCTAAAGCTAGTATTTCCTTCTTTGTTCATAATTTTCTTAATATTTATATGGATTTTAAGATTACTAAATTTTACATAATGCTACTGCTTGTGGAATTTCTTAATAAAACAGTATATCTTTAGAGTTATGTTAATCCACTAACAACATAAATGACAAAAAGCTCCGTGTGCAAATAAATTAAACTGGTTTAGAACAACTTAAGAAGATTATACAGTACCAGGAACAACTGAAGTTAAAGCTCTTTCGCGCAGCCTAGAGGAACGCTGACAGGGCGTTTTATAAAATGCTATATTTTACCCTTTATCCCGCTCTACACCTGTATAGATTACCGTTCTTCCCTCCGAGCGATAATTTATTCCTAATGAATATGTAATGGAAATTAATTTTACAGTGTTTACAGCACATGCAAAATATACACGCTCGCTTTTACGTTATTAGTGTCGTTGATACTGAAATATTGTACAATGTATTTAACAACGTTTGTTTATTTGTTAGAATATGTTTGTTGTTTAGTAGTTTGACTGTAAGTGTATTGGTTTTTGTTGTTTTAAGTAAATATCTTAATAATCCCCTTAATCCTTTATCCGAATAATTACATACAAACTGTTAACAGTTTTTTAATGCAGTTCTTTATAGAATACAGGTTATTTCAAAGTTAATTTTTGCACGAATAGTTTTTCAGCAATACATCATTCAATTACCCAAAAATAATGTATTCAGCCATTGGAGGCGTTTTAGTTTACAGTGGAATAAAGAATGCCTTTTCTACTAAGACAATTTAGTATTGTACCTCCTGGCCGATTTGCCTTACAGTTTACACTTTTTAACACTCTTTGAGTAGCTCATATTAACAATTAAATTGAAACATGTTCATTGAAGAGTGTAATACAGGAGCACAACGGTAATATTATGTATGGTGGTAGCATTGTAGGTATTTGATCAGACCTGGCAATACTGATAAAACTATAAATTAACCAGTGTTTATTTTTGATTTTCATACAATCAATTTGTACAATTTGTATATGTATGCAAATAAAAGAAAAATATAAGTACTATTCATTATTTATGTCAAAATAAGCTTTCGAACATGTTCTTTGCTTGCATCTCACGTGTAATTAGTGAGATGGCCTAATAGCTTTCTAATAGCTAAAAAAGGCGTTAAGTGGAATAAGTTATGCGATATAGAGAATGTTCTTATAGCCCAAGTTATGACATTTTTATTTTACACAATTTGTGGTAACACAGGTTAAGGTTTGGAGCCACGACGTCTCACATTGCATTAAGCTATTGCTGATTGGCTGGTTTTGATCCTGTTACCTGACGAGACCAGGGAGAGGTCAGTGACCCTTCAGGACAAAAGTCTTGAATCTAACGATTAGACTGGCTATAAGCTTCGAACAATATTTAAAAACATCGTGTCAACGCACACCTATCTTGTATGCATTCATAGATAGTTTGTATATAAGTTTACACAAAACAACTAATATTTAAAAAAAAGCCCTCATGTTCACTTCACCGTAAAAAGGGAGAATTAAAAATTATATAAATAAATCTATAAACTTTATTTTGCGGCACTAAAAGAAGGGTCAACATGGAAAGTTCAACACTGGGAAAAATTATGTTGTTTATTTCTTTTCCAACACTTTCACACTTATGTGATAAGTAGTGCCAGGCTAAGTCACCTAAACTTATACGGGTTTACACGTGTATTTTTGACTCTGGACGAGTAATATTTTGCTATTGGTAAAACCGATTTTTGTAATTTAGATTTATTTTCATGGGTACAAATAGCGATGAATACTTTAATTGTTTGAACAATTCGCTTTAAAAGTAATTCAAAGGGATTTGAAGATGGTTATATTCCCTATAAGCTACGAAACGAATCGGTTCAATCTGGAAATGGACTAGAACGGTTATTGTACCTGAATCGCAGACGCCTTGTGATAATGCTACTGCAATGGCCACATTTTATTGTTTAATAAACTAATGTAGTAAAATCAATGGATATGGACTTATGTATTATGGTATATGAGCCATACTTATCCAAATAATAAAAAATACTATAAATGAAAATTGTAAATGTTTTCATATTCAAACACATTTTATTTCCATCGGTTTACCTGCAAAATAAATTGCTCACAATTTTGAATTTCGTATACTTGTCATAGATTTTTTCGTAGCTTTGAAGTGATACGATTGTGTTTAAATCGGTAAAAAACCACAAAAAGCGACACTAGCACTACGTATTAAGTCCCCGGTTCAATTAAATAAAATTACTTATGAAAAAAAATTAAATTAAGTACGGCAATCGAAAGTAAAAATTATATTACCAAATTTTACTAAAACAAAAACACAAAAATAAATAACTTGGAGCTTAACACGTTCGCTGCTACGGACGTTCCGGAACGTCAGCCGGGCCACGGCGCCAGGAGCTAAGAACGTTCCAGAACGTCACCGTACATTGTTGTTTAACGTTGCTATGGATAAGCCAGCACGTCACAAGCGTTCTATATTTCTTTGCAGCTCGTGGGGACGTACTTTTCTGACAATAAAAAATATAGTTTCCCAAATCACCACCAGGGTTGTTTGGAACAGGGCTTTGTTTTACCTCTTTCCTGCTAGATAGCGACACTACTTTACCGACTGTAACCTGGGTAGTGCTGCTATCTATCAGAATCACTTATTACTAAATCCAATGCCAGTATTATTGCAGAACATTGCCATCCAGTATAACTACTGTTGTTTTTACTGTAATTCAGTGTATCGGTGGCAATGTAACGCAGCGGCCGAGCGTTAGTTCAGCAACTGGCGCCGTCCCGGCATCTAGCGCTCAGCAGCGAACGTGTTAAAGACACCAACAACTTAACAGGTATTTTAAAATTTTAACTATATTTTATACCTAAAATCTTTGATTATTGATACAACAGTTATGCAATTCAATAATACTTCAGTATCCAATAGTCATATTATGCAATTAAATCTACAAATTTATTCTTGCTTTAAATAATTAACATTTAAATAATTATGGAACTTGACAAAAAAACGTATGGGTATATTTTAGAAAATAGCCCAGGAAAAAATAAGTATATTAAATCACATGGTGCATATAAAAGTCACTAAAAGAATGGAAAGTATTTCGGTAAGGGATAAGAGCAGCCTTATCGATTTCCCAGCCAAATATTCTCCCGCCCTCTGAAGGCATGCAGGCCCAAAGTGGAGGGAATTGCAGGCCTGACATTTATGACGTATGAGTTAACCACAGTTATAGTCATGTATCTGTTGTTTTAAACACTTGTGTTAAAATCTCGTAAAATAATCTCACACAATGAAAATAATATTTCTGTAAACCCATTTACAATTATAATTTTGGTGAATGGTACATTAATCGAATTGATTTGATAAAAGATTTTAATTTTTAATTTGATGATATTAAGGTATTATGTTTTATCTATCATATTACTATGGAGTAAATATGCCTTTTAAGTAAATTAAGATCTGCCGAATTCAATTTATTAAAGAAAATATGCTAAAATAAGAAATGTTTTAGTTGCAAACTGTAACGAAGTCGTATGTCTTTTAGGTACTGTAGGTTACAATTTCCCCATTGAATTTAGTTCAGGATATATTTTATAATGTTTTATGTCGATTTACATTTATGAATCCTTGGACACTAAATAAAGATGGAGATGATATTAATACAGCCACTATGTTTTTTGCTTACTATAAAATATAAAGGTTTATAAAACTTTATCACAATGTATCAATAAATAAATACCCCCACCACGGCAAACCTGCCAACTAAGCGAATTTCCATTTGCAGTATCTTAATTTATTTTAATTTAAATAACATTAGGTTAAACGAGTATCTGGGTTTGCTGCTACAAGGAAACTAATAAAGTGTGTTTTTAGTAAAGTATTCATAGCTTAGTAAAAATAAATAAATTTGCCAAAATATACCCATAAATAAGCAAACTACATCATTTTACAATATTCTCTATAAGAATAAGATTAATTTTTTTTTTGAATTTTCTCCGTTTGCAATATCCGTACAAAAACACTTTGATATACTTAATTGGTCCGATCATGTAAGTTCCCGTCTTAAACCTTACAACAAATCATGAAAATCAGACACAAATTACTCAAGCTATCATGTTTACGGATATATACATACACATTGAACTAATAACGTGTTTGGACTCTGTGGACATAAAGTAAATCGGTCCCGGGCCTGGGTCTTACCATGCCACCTACGGTAATACCTACTTCCCTATAGGGAAATTCGCTAAACACATTTATTCAACTAAAACAAACTAATTACAATATAAACTGTAACTTTATTGTCGTGGACAAGTAATTACTGTACTAAATTGTGAACCTACTTTGTTAATTATAGTAATTAAAATGTTTTATGTTTTTATTATTTTTTTCCAAACGGTGCTATGTCTCTTAAACTTATAAAGGAGCTCTCTTGTTACCTTGCATGTTAAAATGTATATGATCAACCTTAGAACATATCATATCAGGTCACATACATCATGCAATTAATATGCCTCAATTAATTAATTACAGTTCTTGAAGCAAAGTTATTGTATTAATAGTGAAAAGGAGATTCCTCACAATATTGTTTGAAGCAGTAGTTGGTTACCTACTGACGAAAATAATGCAGACGAGTAAATTATGAAATGCTGTGTCCATGTAAAGTTTAAATTAATTGATAATTTGTCTCAAGGCTTTGATAATTATTACTAAAAAGAACTTCACTTCGTGCTAACAATATTCAGTTATCAAAATACTAGTTTTATTACCACAGACTTTTATTAACGGAGTTTAAATTAGAATTACAGAATGTCACGTTTCGAACCTTGTTTGGCTGATTGCATCTGATTGGCCAAAGGGCGGCTCTAAATGTAAACTCCACAAATTATGTTAATCTTTTTTGAAAATTTGTACCAAAATACAGAAAGACTGATCCAACGACATTTTGTAAAAAAGGTATGTTTATCATTAAAAGAAATAAACACATTTTTTAGCTTTTGATAGTAATAATGATGAATTATCCGAATTATAGATTTTCAGGCATTCAATGATTTTTAAAATACTCATTTATTTGGTAATCATTTTATTTCCAGAACTTAAATAGTAATAATTATTTATTGAATAGTATTTTAGATTTTTTCAAAGCTTTTAGCATTGTATTTATTTATTATTAGTAATTCTTATATAATGAGTGATGCTATTCAATAAATTATGACAGCAAGAAAAGCTCTCTTTATTATTTGTCTCGTAGAATTGTCAATATTCAGGGTCGCAGTAGCTCGTATATTGTAGTGTTAATTATTCGTAGTCAATATAATCGATACATTAATATATTCAATTTTAATTTAACCACCTTGCCGATATTCCTGATTTTTATTCTCGATGTGTTGACATTGTGTTACAATAGATACTGTATTTCATTATCCACTGCCGATGTTTGAAGAAATCATGTGATTAGATTTACCCAATCCTTTTCAACCATTGAGGCAGTATTTAGGTCAAGAAAGTCTGTAGTGCATTAGGTGGATTGATACTTTGTTGATAATTCAGGAACACTTTGGTCTTATGATGAGATTGGTCTTATGTTATTTATTATTGTTGCAGTATTTAGGCCAAGAATGTCATTAGAATGTATTTAGAAAGGGGAATACTCCATGAACAATTAAGTAAACTATTTATTGTTTCTTATTGTTAACTCCCACAATATTGTGTTGTTATTCAATTAACCTTATACACGATTAAACTGGTTAAATCTTGAAGCAGCCATTAAAAAGAGCGTTTATATTGAACTTGATGGAAACCCACTAATAATCGAGAAATCCATTGGTCTTTGGGCGTTACCGGTTGCTAACACCCAATACAATACATACAACATAGTTAATTATATGACATTGTCTCATAAGTATACTGACAATCGATAGAGCAGTAGAAATATTTATAAATAATTTGATGGAAACATGTCCACGAAATAGGAAATGGTGAAACAAGTAGTATAGGCTAACAGTGCAGAGTGTGGGAAATGTTTGTGGCAATTAGATTAATGTATCTTTAACACTAAAATGCTATGGAAAGAGATGAAAACAGGTCCATCTAGGAAGTAGGAAGTTAGGAAGTAGTGAAGTTAGGCATCGCAGAGTGTGGGAACCGTTTGTGCCAGTTAGATTAATGTATTTTCAATCCTAAAATGCTATGAGAAGGGAAGGAAACAGGTCTATAACGTAGGAAATGGTGAAGGAAGTAGTAAGGCTACCAGTGCAGAGTGTGGAAACTGTATGTGGCAATTATATTAATGGATCTGCAATCCTAAAATGCTATGGGAAGGGACGGAAACAGGTCCACGACGTACGGAGTGGTGAAGGAAGTAGTAAAGGGGAGCAGTGTGGAGTTTGGAAGTGGATTAATGTATCTGCAATACTAAGACTTCTTCCAGAATAAACTAATGATTTTCCACGAGCAAAGCTCGGTCCTCAGGTTCTAATTGTATACTTGGTAAGAAATTACAGGTTTTCAGTATCTGAAGTATGCTTTTAGAAACTGAATTTCAGACTTTTCATAAATTCATTGCAGGATATAGTTTTATTAAGTCTCCAGCTAAAAGCGACACAAGTCTAGAACTAGACGAGTGATAGTCGAGGAACAGTGAACAGCAGGCTCATTACGAACTGCAGACGTCTGGAGGTTATTGTCTATTATAACTGGATCGACATTAACTCATAACCGTTTCTGGTTATTAAAGATTAATTGCTCAGTCAACTGTTACTGACTCTCAATTACCAAAACTATTGATAGATAGGTATAAGATCGCACATTATTAACAATTAAGTATTTAAAGATTAAACAATAAACTAGTCAAACCTCTTTTAAAATGTATTTATGTTAAAGCATTTAATGGAATTATTTCTTTAACAGTAACATTTCAGTATTATTAAAATTAAATTTCGTATGTGAGTGAACATTTAGCTCACTAAATTATGACAGTAAAAATTTCACTTAAGTGGTTTTAACTAAATGTACTTTTTGGTCCAATAAACTCGCAATTAATTATCATCCAAAGTAAAATGTTTTTATTTAAGCCGTTTAACCGATGCCATCCTGTAAAGTATTGCTCGTGAACAAAGAACGACGTTAATATATTACAGTTTCTAACTGGTTTGATTCTCATTATAGAATTGAATATAAAAATTGAAAATCATTCGACTTTTCTAAACATGACCCATATTTTGCTGGATATAATTTCAACTAATCGACTGTTTTTAATCTAATTATGGTTAGTTTTAAGTTTGCCCTATTTAGTTAACCTATTTGAACAATACCATAGTCCAAAGGTATGGACACTTCTTTTATTGGTGAAACTATTAGTTTTTATAATAACATTGATGAAATGTTAAAATCTAAGCAAAGGAAAGACAAATAAATAAAATATAATAACAGTTCATTTTTCTTCCCTTAAATCCGATGGATAAATTAATTCTCATAGGCTCACAATAATCCTGTTAGATGATCTGGTTTGTGCTTTTCCATTATCAGTGATCTCCGCCATTGTAAACTCGGCAGTTCACCTCAGGTTTGAAGTCTTTCAGGGGTAAATTGAAATCAACTTTTAAACTACAATTTGTAGAAGTGCCAAAAGAAGACTATTGTGAATGCTATTACAACAGTATACACTAGACACATAATCAACCAAGACAAATAACATACGCAAGAAGGAAGACGAGTTGTTGGCTATTAGCCTAATGTTTGTCTGCAAATAATGGCTCCATGTTGTGATATTTAATCTACAAAACACCAACTCTGATATGCAGCAGACGTTCTATAAGAAATGTCTTTTATTTGAGATTTGTTATATTATATTTGCTATTCAGAAAGTGTAAATGTTTTTTATGTGAATTTAGTTAAACGTAAAAGTAAATTTTCCTTGAAACTTTTTACACTGTGATGGGAAAATAATATTTAAAATCAAATTTATCGTCAGACAAAGCACTTTTCGTGACTAAAACGTTCTCTAAAAGAGACTAATTTACTCACTTAAAAGATTTTTTTTTCGTAGAGCTACAGCTCATTGTAAGCTCCAATACAAATTACCAAAACAATTAAATTAGTCTAGGATCACAAATTACCATCGGTGTTTGGTAGGATTTGAACTCGCGATCCTCAACACAAGTCCCGCTTCTTAATCACCAAACTGTGGTCATTATGCAGTAACATTAGCTTTAGTATGGGGTTGCTTTTGTTTCACATAAAAAAATTAATATTAGTATTTCCTATGTATGGTATAAATGCAAGTGGGACGATTGCTTTTGGAACTTAATATTCTAAAGGATTGCTTATAATTAATTAATCGTACATGTTTTACACAAATCTGTTCAAGAAATACAATCAGTAACAGTAAATAAATAAATACATTGATTATTCAATACCAAACTGAGAACAAATTCCCTTCTTCATTGGTAGGGCCTACACTTATTTCGGTTTGATATAACATCAAAATTCTTGTTCTTATACTGTAAAATTAGGAAATAATGTTTATCTTAGTTCTGACAATTCAGAATCAGGCTCTTAGCATTAAGGTTATTAGACAAACAGTAGCATCTTTGAGCCTACCAACCCAAGAAACATAAGAAAATATAAAATGAAATTTTAATAAATTAAGAGTATTGAAATAAATCTTCAGACATGTACAATAATTGTAATTGTTTTGTAACGGGTTTTGAGAAAGTTAAGCATACAAATTTTATTTAATCATGCACACTAAGACCATCAGTTATATAAAAGACGCTTTTATGACATGACCTTATATGTTCTAAATTGAATACTGAGACGCAAATATGTCATTGAAACTCAATTATGAATCGCTTTTTGCATCATCCAACATTGAAATTGAATACCTAGAACACCACTTTAAAATCGGTATTGCACATTGTTGCAAAACCAATTACTGACCTTAAACATGCAACACGATATTAATGTAATACTATTATTTTATATATCTCTTAAATATTTTTCATCGTCATATCTTTTATAATGAAAACTAGGATAAAACTAATTTGGGCTTGATTGTTTTGATTACATCGTCAATAAGAGATAAACTACTTAAACCCTTTACGTGTGAGACAGGATCCAAAAATTTGTATTGTATTGCTGAATCACTCATGTCAGAAATCAACCTTGGCATTCTTGTAAAGGGTACATTATTATACTCCTAGAACCAAAGTAAAATATTGTAATTTTATTTCAATCAAAATTAAGAGTAAACATGTCTAGACGTTACCTTTTGTTACATTTGTAAATACATATATTTCATGTTATTATCGGAAACATGTAACATTTTGGATCGGTTAAGACGGTATGATGCGGCCCTTGAGACTTGCTGATAACAACGACAACGTCAACGAACTAGATAACACAGGGTGTTGGGTAAAACACTTCTCTTGGACAACACGTATAAGGCTGTCGTGTATTAAAACACTGAAAACAGTGTCATACGTATCTATTTATAGCCATTCAACTTTTAGCAGATTGATTCCCTGAGGGATTCTAAGCATACTTCAGTTAAAAGTTTTCACACATTTTTTTAAAAATATAATCGAATAGGGTTGCTACATGTCACCAAAAACCTTATGATACTGAACAATACATTACATCTATATGGACCAACTGTAGCCTTAAATTCATTAAAACGTAGTTAAATCAGCAACTCATAGAGTTTACTGTCTAAAATTGTTATTCCTGAATAAATGTTTGTTATTGAGCTAGTTGATATAAAAATGTATTACTTCTCTGTGACTTATTTACGTCCATCTTTATTCTAAAACTGATAACTCTAACACTCGGGTGGAATGCTTAGATCTAGCAATAGTCAAAGATGACACTCAAAGGAACTAAACTGCTAACAAATAGTTAACCATGATGTTAAACTTCGATGTTCATTTTGCTAGTTTATCTTAAATAATCAACAATCTCTATGGTTGCACGACAACTCTACAAAATATGAATATTCTATAAGAAACTCCTTTAGAATCTTAATAGAGTCACACACACTAGAGTTGGCTACACGAGGGTAGACGATAGTTAATTGGATACGTGATCTTGCTGTGCTCACTGCACACTATTTAGTGATGCTCTATCGAGTTAACTTATTTATAGTTGTTTGTGCAGATAATTAATGACGCGAGATCAGCGACTCCCTTACCAAGGCATATTCTTAGTACACAATTAAGCAATACTTGAACCCATACCTCCCTCCCTGAGCCTAAAAAGAATTAAAAAGAACATATTAAAGGATTCAGAACAACTTGCAGTTAAAATGATAAATGTTCTAAGTGAAATTCAAACAGATAATATTTATGATGTAATAGATAAATATTTTCAGGGAGAGTTTTAATAAAAATTATCGAAAGCTATTTCAATAATAATGTTTTAAATTAATGTTCTATTACAGTATCGCTAGTCTATATTACATGTCAAGGCAATTAAAGATAATGTTGCAAAACCGTAACGCTGGAACACTTTAGGCATTTATAGGATCCATATTTTAATGACCATTAACAATCCATACTCTCCTTAACAATTAACAAGTTCCAGCCATAAGAGGCCAGACAATCATTATTTGACAATAGTGCCCTATGTTGTAATGTATGAATTCATTAAAGAGAGATAACAATGTGTAATAATTTATTTTTCCTGTATTTTGAATAAATGTGTACATATTTAGACATACTCACGTGTCTAGAGTACAATTCGTCGCCCATATATTGTGATATTGATATTGTGGCATTGTTTACTTATTTATATCTCTGGTAATATTCGTATCCACGTATATTTTGGTGAGTTAATTCAAATAAATATTATAAAATGAAACAACAGAAGTTTTCGTATGGGTTGATTTCAATAGAATCTTCAGATCGGAAGGGATTCAATTGATTCTTGATCGTGTTCAAGTTTCCTTTTAATACGAAGTAAGCTTCAAACCATTAAAAATACGTACAATATACGTACAATCAGATTTCACACCAATGTGAGAAATGTTTACAATAGTAGATTAGTATTTTAAGCTTCTTAATTTGTTTGTACGACAGTGGATAAATAAATAACATGGTAGTATTGTCCAATTATCTACAAGTTATCTTTACTCTGATAATCATTATGCCTCTACTACGGAGAAATATGAGCTGTTTATAGAACAATGATTTTAATCTAGAAACAAAAATAAAAATTCTTTAATAATTAATGTATATTGAAAAATGTCGAGTGAAGCTTACCCGAAATAAAGTCAAGAGTTTCATTCCGAACTTAAAATAAATAGAACAATTTGCAAAACAATTAAATAGAGTTCCGATATTGTTTTAGTAAATAGATAAATAATCTTTAATATTTGGGTAGTTTGTAAAAAATATTAAAGTTTTAGAAAAGTCTAGAAAACGATGAACTATTGTCTGTTTGATGTCATAAATTCATTTTCTATGGCCTTTGAACTTGGGATAGCTGATAATGCGGCTGTGCTTGCTTAGGGCCATAACCAATTGTGTATAACTTATCTGTGTAATGTATAGTGTATAAACTGTCGATGGCGATATTCTGCGATAGTATTTATCGTCTAATACTTGAAATTGTTTCAAAGATTTCCACACATATTTCATACAAAGACTGTAAGACTTACCCCATATATCTTGAATTACAGTGTAACACACCATTCAGTAAAAGTTGAGGGGAAAATATTTGAATCTAAGCCCTTTAAGAAAAATTTAATTGATTAAATATGTATAATATATTTATTAGTGTAAGTAATGTTGGTAAATGTATTTACCTACGACCGTTTTTTAAAGTATCCGTTTCAGTTCAGTTCTTAGAAAAGAAAAGTTTCTCATAACAGCATTGTTTACTTTCATAACAGCATAGTTTTACACATAATAACACGTGTAACGGACCAATGAAGTTCAAGGATTGATAGAGAAAAAGTAAAATTGTAATAATTCCAACTCCAACTAATCAGCTGTTCAGGCCAATTTAATTGTTGAGTGGTGCAATTAGTGTTTGGTACAATGTTTCGTTGATCACTGTCAGTGGCAATGAGAGGTTATAAACGAACGAAAACATAACCTCTCTTAGCAGTTATGAGTATTTATGTTTAGTAATTAAAACACTGTCGTAGGTAAAGTAGTGTACACAGCTCGCGTAAATAGTCTTAACGGCAATAGTAGAAGTTTTAAGGCACTCGCCAAGACTCGTACCGCTACCTTAAATTTTCTACTCGTGTCGTAAACACTATTTTTACGCAATCGTTGCGTAAACTACTAATCCATAGTTCACCATTTCATAACAGCTGCAATTAAAGGAAAAGATTATTTTTTGTTGATGTGTTGTTGTAAAAAACACTGCTATTAGTCAGACATATTAATTTTGATGTACAACTGCAGTTTCATACATAAAAACCAAATATTTCAAAAGGGGAAAGGAGTTTTAATTTTTATCATTCAGAATCTGTATATCCCTTCATTGATTTTTCCCTTACGTTGCTTGTTGTTATATTCTATGCTTTCAGTCTAATTAGCGTCAAAATTTAAGTTTTACTTTATTTGGGATTTGGTGAGTTTTCCTGCCACTTATTGATTGGAATATATTTGTTACCAGTCATAACTAAATTGTGCACTTTATTTGTACACTTTTATGTACTGTACAACATAATTATTTTTATTTATTACTTTATTTTTTACTATTTACTATTTACTTTTTTACACTTTTTTATTTATTTATTTATTGGATTTATTAGTTATGTAGTGCCCTGAGCAAAAATAGCCTACACAAAAATATCATGAACAATAACAAAAAAACTAAAATTCAGAATAGCGATTAAATACAATAGTTTCAAATTATATTAAAGAATACTTAAAGCAACCCATGAAATACTGATTGACAATTGTATTAAAGCAATAGCAACTAAAATTACATTCAGTATAAAACAGTTAACTACATCGGGGAAGTCTTGATGAGAAAAATCTTCAATAATTGGAAACGTGACTCTCACGTGAATAATGGTGGCAACTGCGCCAATAATGGCGGGAAATCAATTCCCTGTCTTGATTGGCCCCTTTCTGCCATCTGATTGTTTATAGTCTCGAATATTGTAAAGAAATATGGATCAACTGTTAAGTTATTGGATATGAAAATGAAAAGAATGAAACAATTGTGTTTAACTCCAGAATGGCCAGAAGAGGGAAAGATATAACGTACAAAATAAATATCGAAAGTGTTCGAAATACAGGGTGTCTTGCAACCATATGAAAAAACTTTGTCACTTTATTCAGCATGTAAAAAGATACAAAACACGTAATACAACATGTGTCCTATCTCATTCAGTTTTCGGTCTATCTGTCTGTATGTGTTTTTTTACATTAATAACTCCTTAACTGCTTGAGCTAAATCGTTGAAATTCTTTAAACATGTTTATGTTATTGACCAATATTTTTTTGAAAAAAATGTATAAATCTCTTGATTCGTAAAAAAAATAGTGGCTTTTTAAAATATTTGCCGCCAAACTCAATGAAAACCATTAATTTTACAAAACTTTTGCAAGAGATGTAAACTTTATGAGATTTTATACAGATTACAACGATATCTTATAAGATTAGTTTGGCCAAAGATTACTGAGAAATAAATTTTTATCTCAACCTAAACACTGTTAAAAAAGTAGTTTTATCTATTTAACATTGTTTAAATTGAGAAAAATACTGTAGGTATCGCGAAAAAAACAATTCTTTATCGTTGAAATCTGCATAAAATTAACTCAATTTACATCACCTGCAAATATTTTTGTAAAATTGACGGTTTTCATTTAATTTGGAATGGAATATTTTTAAAAGCCGTTATTTTTAAACGGTCGAAGAGTTTTTATTCATTTTTTGCATAAACATAGTGGTCAATAAAATAAACATTTTTACGGAATTTCAACGATTTAGCTCAACAGTAAGGAGTTATTAATGTTTTTATAAAAATCACATACAGAGAGATAGACCGAAAATGGAATGAGACATGTTATGTTACATTTTTTGTTTATTTTGACATGCTGAATAACGTGACAAAGTTTGTTCATATGGTTGCAATACACCCTGTATAACTGTGGTGTTTTTATGTTATAAGAATGCATTACGCAATCAAATGATTTGGCTTTCTTTACAGAAGAAAATGCTTTACGGGACTTGCTATGAATCTGGTTTGTTGACAGTCATTTAACAAGGAAGATAAATCAAAAATATAAACAATTGTTTGTAAAAACGTTTAAGTAAATAAATTTATTAAAACCTTATGTATCAACCACTCTTAATATGTATTTATATGTACTCGATTCGTCAAAACTAAACTCCATCGTAAAAACGTTTATATGTCTTGAAAGAAAAGTAAATTTAGCCCTTATCTTTTTCCAGTGCCCACATGGTTTAAACAGTGCTCATAGCTAATTACTGTAATTACAAACAAATTCCATTAATACCTGTGCAGTATCTTGTGTAATAATATGATAAAATATATTGATTAAATTTATGAGTATAAATAGTGTGAACAAGTTACAGTGACGACTAAGATATATTATACTAGTTTTAGGGATTACTGTAGTACAATTTTGGTACAATAGTAAAGGGTTTGTACCGTACCCTTTCAAAACGTAAAAAATGCCAATGGCGTAAAAAAACAGAAACAATAATACATTTAAAAAATAATTATACGTGTTCATTTCCATGTGCATTGTTGTTATTGGAATCCACACTTAAGCTTGACTATTACAAATATATCATTGTATACGATAACAGTTTCGTTTTATAACCTTCATTTTGAAACTAATTCAAAAAGGTTTATTCACATAAACTAAGGAAAAAACAAACCTTAACTTGAGTTTTGGTCAAAAGGTCTGCGTAAGGGAACCAAAATTAACAGAATTGATGTCAATAAAGAGGGGAGTAAGTGGTTGTTTAGTGACGATAGTCAGTAATGTTAAAACAATGCTCCCGCTCTTTTAAGATAAACACCCGAAAAACTGTACACAACACAAACTGTGGGTAACGTAAAAAAAAAAGTTTTATTAGCTATACAAGACAACAAGAAATACCAATTCAAATTTTGAATAACAATTTTTCCAATATTTTGAATTTGTATTTTCATTAGTGAATTTTTATTTTAAATTAGAATTAAACTAAATATTTTTGATCCAATAGTTCTATTTGAAAATAAGAAATACCAAGCTATACCACCAATGTTTTTTAAAATAAATTTATAGAGTAAACAGTTTACGTGTAATGTCCATTTTGTATAATCTGCGTTTAATAAAGGTCTATAGATTGAAAAATCGTAAAGGAATGCTGATATGTAATGTTTGTATGGAGGATATAACCATGTGTTATATACATCGATGGCTACAACCAGTTATGTACATCATTAATTCTATTCAATGGGATCCTGATGTACAGACTGTAGACATTGTACAGGTTTGCTGTCAAATCAATGTCTTTACGGAGTTTATAACAAACATGAAAACCTTTATCAAAGTATTATAAACAATAAAAGTTATGGCGATACCCCCATATTTTTTATCTTTTTTTCTATACCCACACAATCTAACATAAATTATATCGACCCTGCTATCTCGGGTATTCAAATGCCTACCAATTTGGCATTAGCCCACCAAATTACGGTCAATAAAAGAAGGAACTCAAATAATACATATACTAATAATAATACTATTTTTTTACTATAAATACAAATAACAATTTAAAATAATAGTTATTACCGCAGCAGTGCGTGCCGGGTAACTGATAGTTACTAGTGTTGAAAAGTTTGAGGTATTCCCATAAGAACGATATGAGATATACCTATGAGATAGATATGAGGCATTTCCATGATAACTGTATAAGGTATTCCCATGAGATTCATAGGAGGTATTCCCATGATATGGTATGCCAATGAGATGGTTATGGGGTATTCCCATTAGATGGATATGAAGTATTACCATGAGATGGGTATGAATCATTCCCATGATATGGGAATGAATGATGGATATGATGTATTTCCATGAAATGGATATGACACATTGTCATGAGATGAAAATGAGACATTCTCATGAGATATATTTAAGGTGTTCCCATGAGATGGATATGAGTTATTCCCATGAGATGGATGCGAGTTATTCCCATGAGATAGGTATGAGATATTCCGATGAGATGGATATAAGTTATTCCCATGAGATATATGTAAAAATCCCATGACATAGGTATGAGATATTCCCATGAGATAGGTATGAGATATTCCAATGAGATATATATAATATTCCCATGAGATGGATGCAAGATATTCCCATGAGATATATGTGAAATATTCCCTTGAAATGGATGCGAGGTATTCCCATGAGATAGGTATGAGATATTCCGATGAGATAGATATGAATTATTCCCATTAGATATATGTGCAAAATTCCCATGAGATAGGTATGAGATATTCCCATGAGATATATTCCCATGAGATGGATATGAAATAATCCTATGAGATAGATGTTAAAAATTCCCATGGGATAGGTATGAGAAATTCCCATGAGATATATCTGAGATATCAACATGAGATATATATAAGATATTCCCATGAGATGGATGCGAGGTATTCCCATTAGATAGGTATAAGATATTCCGATGAGATGGATATGAGTTATTCCCATGTGGTATATATGAATTTTTCCAAT
Organism: Macrosteles quadrilineatus; assembly: GCF_028750875.1. Classification (NCBI taxonomy): domain Eukaryota; kingdom Metazoa; phylum Arthropoda; class Insecta; order Hemiptera; family Cicadellidae; genus Macrosteles; species Macrosteles quadrilineatus. The sequence continues at coordinate 12,576,564 of NW_026542602.1, forward strand.
GTGGTATATATGAATTATTCCCATGAGATATATGTGCAAAATTCCCATGAGATAGGTATGAGATATTTCCATGAGATAGGTATGAGATATTCCCATGAGATATATTCCCATGAGATGGATATGAAATATTCCTACGAGATATATGTGAAAAATTCCCATGAGATAGGTCTGAGATATTCCCATGAGATACATGTGAAAAATTCCCATGAGACATTAATGAGATATTCCCATGAGATACGCATGAGATATTCCTAATGAGATTTTTATGAAATATTCCCATGAGATAGGTATGAGACATTCCCATGAGATAGGTATGAGATATTCCCAATGAGATTTTTATGAAATATTCCCATGAGATAGGTATGAGATATACCCATTAGATTGATATGGAATATTCCCATGCGACGGATGCGAGGTATTCCCATGAGATAGGTATGAAATATTCCCATGAGATAGGTATGAGATATTCCCATGAGATGGGTATGAGATATTCCAATGTGATATATATATATATATATATATATATATATATATATATATATAAAATATTCCAATGAGATATATGTGAAAAATTCCCATGAGATAGTTATGAGATATTTCCATGAGATGGATATGAACTATTCCCTTGAGATAGATAAGGTATTTAAGGTTATGTTTGAGTTGTTCTCATTTGAACGATATTATGTGTTCTCATTAGAATGATATGAAGAATTCTCGTGAAAACGATATGTGTCTTTATTATGAGAACGTTATGTGGTGTTCTAATGAGAATCATATGGATTGTTCTCATTACAACGATATGAATTGTTCTCATGAGAACGATATAAGGTGCTCTCATGAGATCTAAATGAGGTATTCCCATGAGAACAACATGAGGTATTTTAATGAGAACTATATAAGGTATTTCCATTTGATGGATATGGAGTATGAGATATTCTCATAAGAACGTCATTAATTCCATTCAATGGGTTCCTGATGTACAGACTGTAGACGTAAAGGGAGGCTATAACCAGTTATGTGCATCATTAATTCCATTCAATGGGTTCCTGTTGTACAGACTGTAGACATCGTAAAGGTTTGCTGATAAGCAATGCTTGTACGGAGGCTATAACCAGTTATGTACGGCATTGATTCCATTCAATGGGTTCCTGATGTACAGACTGTAAACATTGTAGATGTTTGCTGATAATCAATGTTTGTACAGAGAATATAACCAGTTATGTACATCATTAATTCAGTTCAATGGATTCTAGATGTACAGATTGTAGACATTGTTGATGTTTGTTGATATGTAATGTTTGTACGGAGGATATAACCTATTGAGTAAATAATTAATTCCATTCAATGGTTTTATAATGTACACATTGTAGACATAGTAGAGATTTCCTGATAAGCATGTTTGGTTCGGAATTACATATAAGTCCCCTCCAAGGTTTTAAAGTAATACGTTTTTGCACATATATGATTAACTTTTGTATCGGAGTATGATTACGATAGGCTCAATTTGAGCAAAGAGGAATAACTGTTTTAGTGTAGAATTATTTTAAACGGATGTTAAATTTTAGATTTTTAATTAGCATGTAAATTTGCCCTTTATGAAGTAGTCCATTTTGTTCATAATATCTTTTAGCTTACCAATAGTAAATTTAGTAAATTTAATCAACCTTATTTCAAACTACACATTTTTATTAGTTGTTTTGTGTTTGTTTATTGTAATCGTTTACCAATGTTCGTTATAAAATATCGATGATTTTTTTTTTATTGCTGGAGCATTGATTCCACATAAAGTTTTTTAGGAACTTGAACGAAGTGCAAGTATGTAAACTTGTAGTTAACTAGTTTCGTTGGGGAAACCCCGCTTGACTATGTTTGCCGTAGGGATCAATTAATTTTAACAGGCAACCTTTACTGGCCTTGTTAGGCTTTGATTACTTTATCTACCACATAACCAGAAGAAACATTGTTGTTAAATACAAGAATGTAGGAGGTAAAACTATAATGACAAACAAAAAATAATCAAACATCAAAGTAATCAAAGTTTTTATTGGTTTCCTATCTATATTTTGTTTACCCTTAGTATGAAACATGGAACACTCGCAACATTTTAGCACCAAGAGTGATCGTAATGTAAAATTAAATTAAACGGATAGGCCTACTACCCAAAATTCAAATTGTAAGTCTAAAAGATTAATATTCTTGAAAATGAATCACGGATTAAATCTCATGGAAGAATTTAATTTTGCCAACGAATGATAAATTGCATTATGAATTGTCAGGGATGGACTATAAATTCAACTAACATTGTTTGGTTAATGGTCACATTTTATCTTGGGAATTTTCTGCCGTATTGAGTATTTCATTAGTATTGGAAGCTATCCATGCTATTGTCGTTAAGAAACTAGCTTAGTGCTAAATTAAAATTAAGAAATATAGTTAATTTACTTCTTAAAAGATAAACTACCACATTATTTGGTCAACGATCACAATTATTTATTAACTTTTTATATTAATATCCAGATTTACAATTACACTTCAAAATTAACCTCAAAAGAATTTTCAAAATATAAGTGCACAAAACATTTAGTTATTGTGTATTATTATTGGATCGTGATTTAAATGTATTCCAGGGTAAATGGAAAACTTTTAAATAGGATGAACTATAAATTCAACTAACATTGTTTGGTTAATGGTCACTTTTTATCTTGGGAATTTTCTGCCGTATTGAGTATTACATTAGCATTGGAAACTATCCATGCTATGGCAAAATTTAGAATGTTTCCTATACCTTTTTTACTGATAAAAATAAATAGTTATTGAAGTCAAAGCATTTTTATAAATTTTAGGAAATAATCTTTGTCATTAATTCAGCTTGTTATACTAAGAATTGCAATCAATATATTTTCTGCTAAATAAGTTGGTATTTTGGGAAGGAAATAATCTGTTTTAATTGTTATTTTAAAAACTGTTTATCACGTTATTGGGGGTAAACCAGCAAAAACTGATAGACTTTGAATGAATATCAGTATCAAGACTTAATGGTATATTAGTCTTCAACTAACGCAAACACGATTATAGTTGATCAAATAATAGAACATAGATCTGTTAAAAAGTAATTATGATAGTTCGACAAATAATACAATTTTACCGATCGTATAGATTACACAATCTCAACATAAACACTCTATAACCACATTGTACAAAGTGAACTTTATTTAACGTCCCAAATAACGTAGTATATTTTTACATTTAATGTCACCTCACTCTTAAAACCTTAGGTTTGACAAGTTACATCAACAATGTAAACAAGAGAGTTAACATTTTATAGAGAGACGTGACTCCACTGAGGGTAAAAGGGGATAAAATATTCATTCTGTACAACCACAGCCTTATAATCTTAACGTTTATACTATTCAAACTTCTCAAGTAAAATGATATAAAATATTTATTATAAGTTGGGTTATGATTTTGGAATGAACATATATGTGCATAGATGTGGAAATAAGTATTTTCAATGAAAATATGAACGTTTAAGTGCAATGACTGTTTTGTGGATGGATAAGACACTTCTTGTTTTGGATTTCATGAAACAGTAAAAAGTTTCTAAGAAAGAACTACTGTAGGCCTATTTTTTTCCTTGCAATAATAAAAATATCCACGATTCGGATTAAATAGAAACAAAAGTTGCTATTCAGCTAGTTTAGCTTTAAGGATGATTACACTGTTTGCGACTTTGCGCTCTGATTGTGTGCAGTGTAACTTTATTCTTGTTGTTTGAGGTTTTATTGCTTATAGGACATAATAAATGGTATTAGTGTATGCAATTTAAATTAATGGGTCAATCTACTGTCCAGTTATTTGTCACAAATACATTCTTTTTTCCTGTAAAAATGGTGTATCCGTAAATAAATAAACCTATTTTATGTATCTAAAAAAAATTGTTTTTAAGTTTTGTTCATTTATCTGATGTGTTTAAATAAACGTTGGTTGATAAATACATGGGCGAACATTTTAATTTTTATTAGATACAGACCGTAAACGTTGACTATTTTAAAACGTACTTAATGTCTGGGAGTAGATAACCAAAGGTCGGGCTAAGATAAGATTGCCTTCAACCTGTGTTTGATAAAACCAAAAGGGATAAGCCGAGGTAACTGTTTATTTTGTAAGAAAAATATAAAGAAATTGGGTAAAAGACTAGAAGAAAATAGAAACTCTATTGCTCTTGTATAATAACTTTGCTAATAAAAATATTAAACAATAAAAAAATCAACCATTGGCCTTGCATCTTAAAGCTAACAGATTATTAAGGATATGGATAGCTATAAAGTAAAAATTAACATAAGAAATCAAAATTCTGAATTATTATTACCTATGTTATGTTATAACCTATTTACTAGGCTATTTGACTACAAAATCTCAAATAAGTTTATTTTCATGAAACTATTGGGTTGATAATACCATTGACTTAAAGTCAATGATGATACTGAATAAAGAAGGAAACGTTTATAAAAAAAAAAAACAAAAAAAACAAATTAAAATCCTTAACACAATTTTTGCTAGTTAATGTGATCAGTCAAACAATAACGATTTAGCCAGTAAAAAGTATTTTAGTTTATGTTAATTCCTTTATGATAATACGTGGTATAAAGGTACAGGACAGGAAAAATATTTTGAAATATTTGTATGCCAAGATTATACTTTGACAAACTATTAGTTTAAAATAATATATCTCTGAACTTCATAACAGAAATATCGATACAACTGGCAAGTATTAGTTTTTTAGTTGCTAAAATAAAATTCCTGTTTGAACTACCATTGCACGTATTGTGATTTGAAAATATCACAATAAAATCCAAACATTAACTGGATATCAACGAACACATCTTTTCAGTGAGAGTTAAATGTGCGATTTAATACTTTTATTGGTGCCTGATAACATGGAGATATGCAAAATATGTGGAAGTTCACGAAATCAAAATCATTTTGTTTTAATTGACAAATATTATTGATACTGAAGTATAATCTTCGTTTTAAGAAGTGTTTTGAATAATTTTATAACGCTATGAAAGCTTATCATAACGAAGCTTATTTACATTTACCGTCGCCTCACTCATAAAAGCATAAGTTCGTTAGGCTTAATCTACATCAACGTTGTAAAGAAGACAATTGCCATTTTATAGTTAAACGTGACTTTGTTGAGGGTTAAAAGTGATAAATATACATTAGGTACAATTCCAGGCTTGTAACTGTAACGTTTATATAATTTCTTTAAAGACATATTATATGTCAAGTTTATTTTTTTCTTCTTAATTTAGAATTTGTGATTGCACTAGTACCTATGTTTGTAAAACATAGAACAAATATATGTTAACATTTGTGTTATAACATATCATCGGCTTAATATTATGAGGTCTGGAGAAAATACGGACATTGTTAACATGTTAACAAGGACAACATAACATCTTTTAACTAGGCCCTAAAACACAATAAAAAATTGAAAAATAATGTTAATTGTTTTCACGACAAAAACCCTTTATCATTTAGCTTCCGAAACGTATTATGTTGACAATACTTTACAAAAATGATGAGATATAAAATAAAAAAAAGAATAAATAGATAATATCGAAACATTTTTTTAAATTAATATGTTCAATCATACGACAAAGGGGCGGGATTTTGTTTTTAGATTAGTAAATTTCTCCAGGTTAAGTCGTCGTCAAAGGTTTTACCATACGGGAAAAATATTCAACCATCGATCAAATACTATTTTTAAATAATATTGAACTGAACTAAATAAAGGGAATACCTCTACATATTCGCTTTGCAGTAGCTAATATGAAATTCCTGCTACAATTATCATTGCACCTACTGCGATATTTATGAAACTTTGTCATACAACGCAACGCGTTTTAGCAGTATATGAAAGTAGATACTTTTCACGTATGGATCTCTTGCTGTTAGTATAATCCTTACTATTATTTTTATTAAATTTGCAAGTATTTTGATAATGCTTGACTACTAACTCCTATTTATTTAGCATTTAAAATAACTGTATGTCACTGTAGGTTATATAACCCTCTTATGTCTGGATATTAATATGTTTATTTATAATAGAATTCATCATCGCAACAACACGTTGTCGGACACAAACATAGCTTAGAAATAATTGTCTTTGGCTTGAAAAGATAAGGGATCAATATAAGATAAAAGATAAGGGCCAATCTAAGGGAGTATGACACAGAAAATCCAAGTGAGGGTTTGGAACGGTGTCTTGGATGGGTGAGAAAAACAGACTGGAGGCTTTAATCTCGCCACTGATTAAAACTTTGCCCCTTCGACGTCTCCCCGCAGCTGAAAGTGATCAAGATAATTCTAGTGGAGGGATGTTTTCCTAAAAAGATGAGTGGAGTACTCATTTCCCCCAGTATCATTACTTATCCATTTTAGTTATCTACTCTATACATTTTAAAATACTCATTTAGTTGTACTCATTAGTTGTTAATTTTTTATGTATGATTAAAAAAAAGTATGGAAACAAATAATGTATTTGGGACTTTTTTATTTGATACCATAAACCTTTTAATTGCGTGTGTTTGAATTGATATTTGGGCAAACGATATTAGGATACAGCAATTTTCTTTTATTCTCTCTACATCTCAATTAGCATTGCTCTAAAAGATTGACCAGTCAGTTTGCAATAATAAACCTTGATTTCTTAGACGATTAGAATAACGGATATAAAATCAAATCGATGAGCAGAAATGTGTTCTGTGTTTTTGAATCTACAAAGTTATTATGAAGACGGTTGGATGTAAAACAAATACATATTTGTATAATTTAATTTTATACGTAAAAAGAGCGAAACATTCTCAACTAAGGTATACAAATAGAGTCAGTTCAGGTGGTGTTATCTTTACTGAGAAATGTTATAAAAATGCAAAATCATGTTGTGGAAGAGTCGCCGTGGATTATCCTTTACTTTGGGAGGTAAACCCAACACAATATGTTGACTGGAACATGCAACGATTGCTACGAATTTTATATGGAAAGTTCGCAGCTTAGAAACTTAATAATCTGTCAACAGAAATTGGACCATCGACATCACAACGCATTGTTGTTTACAAGATGAACAGTATTGAAAATCGTACAAAAAACATTTAAATATTTTACTTAGCATTAAAAATTTGTTTATTTACTTAGATAATAAATATAAGAATACGATAGTAATTAAGAATCAAAATAATTAGAATGTAATCTACGATGTCTATGACGATAAATTTTGTATGGCTTAAAAATATTTGATAATATTTTGTGAATCGTTTCCTTACATAGAACGGTATTAAATGCAACTAGCTAGATAAACATTCCTTGAAATAAGAAAAAAGCTGAATGTATTATTCACAAGTGAATAATCCGAACCAAATATTTTGTAGTTCTCCGTATGCAACTGCATCATACAAATGATTGAATTCCATGGTACACTAGATAGGTCCAATAGCTAACCCGAGAATTGAGTTGGTTTCATTGAGAGTTGCAGATTATATTGTTTTTTATTGGATTGAGGCTGCAAACGCGTTGCTGGGTCTATTGTTGTACTATACAAATCAATGCTAGTTGAATGTTCATGTTCTGGAGTTTTGTAATTGGAAAATAACTAAATAATATCAATATTGTGCCTAAGATGAACAAACCAAAGGAACCATCGTGTAGAACTCTTTATGAAATAAATCAACGTAATAATCAAATGTTTTAGATTTCAAGCACTCTTGTGCTCGAATACAATTTCACAAAAACATAATTGATTATTAAAACATTTGTTTTTAGAAGGAAACACTGTAGAAAAAAAACAAATACTATTCTCATGTATATTTACAAATTAAATGGGCTGAATTTGAGAACTGTTATCTAAATGGTTGGAATTGTAGGTTAACCAAACCACAAACTTTGGCCACTCAACGAATTGCTTTAGTTAGAAATCCATGACATAATTAGGGAATTGACGGAGATGTAGTGCCGAGTACTATATGAATCTTACATAAAAATTAACTACTATTTTATTAACTGTTATGATATAACTAAAATTTTACAGTTCTACAAAGCTGTGCCGTTTATTTCTATTTAGAGAAAAGTGTACTTATAATGCACACAAGGTTGCATGCAACCCATTTATAAATCCCCACAATAGAGCTCAACAAATTTCAAAATGCATGTCTAGCATATATATTATTGGATACTTTATTTTTTTCCAATTTGAGCCGAGTCGGTTCAGTAGTTTTTGAGTGTCGCTAATATAAACACATAGAAAACAGAGACATACATCACCTCTTCTTTATAGATAGATATCCATTTACGTGTCCAGGTTACTTCACGATTACTTGCATGCATTTATGTAAAAGAATGAATCAGTTTTTAATGAAAATGTATTACGAATGCTTGTAGTGAAGCACATTAGATAATTGCATATGATCACTTACATTTTTTTTATTTTATTTTATAGACAAGTAATTGTAAAATTTAAATAGTTTTCCCTCCTTCAAAGAACGAACGCGTACTGAGCAAAAATTTCACTCGATCTTCATAACTTATATCAAAACGTGCTAATAATGAAATTAAATTATAATAATTTAGACTCAAGTTCAGAATATTATATTATACTAGTCATTGTTAAAATTAGTCATTTTTAACTTATATGATCTGTTCAATAGAGTATTGTCATTTCCAATAAAGATTTGATTACACTACCGCTCAAAAAACATATACACTATATCTCAAGCTGCTATAAGTTAACTTATGTATACGCAAGAGAACTCCAGGTATAAATCTCTGCTATATCGTCCAATATAATTCTAAATGCACGTCTTGCAGATGTGTATTGGGCAATTTGTATTCATATACAGTGTAGCCTAGCCGTAATATGTGCAAGTTTACCCAGAAACCCAGTTGCTGGGTTGTGATTTTTATTTTATGGCATACGTAAATAAAAGTTAAGCAATTATAGAAGGAATGCTGAACTAACTTTGTAGAATGCGTTAGATTGGCGTGACTTCGTCATATTCTACCACAGTAAATACGTTTGTGGATGGTAGCTTACCTAATAATCTTGAAAGTTATCGTAAGGGCTTATTAAGTGGATAACTGTATACATAAAAGAATATATTAAAAGATAGATCTAAAAGTATCAAAATTATTATGGTTTTGTAGTGTGGTCTAAAGAGGTTAACATTGGTACTTACTATTGGTACTTACTTGATTTGAAATGCTATAATATTTTAAAAATAAGTTGAATACAAAGAAGTACATTTTACAACAGCAAAACACGTTTTTATATCGTGTCTTAAGTTAATTTGTCAGAACAATTATTGTAAAACTAACGATTTGACTCTCGCATGAATAATAGCGAGAAGTGTGCAATTATTGATGGGAAATCAATTTTGTCTCTGGATTGAGCCCGTAGTTGGTCCGCAAACCTCATAATGAAGTTTAATTTTTATGTTGGAAACAGTAGAGTGTGTTAAACATCTGGACGCTATTTGAGTGTTGCTATGGACATTATCTTATACATACAATTCCTCAATACATTATAGCAATATTATTGAAGGGGATTTTTCCGTACGTTGAAATTGATAACAGTGCTCTTACTTTCATTTAAAAATATCATCAGTTTCATTGTTTACCATAAAATACTATACGTATGCAGACAATTTACCCGCACAAGGAACGTATAATGTACATAGCAACTCACATAATATATATATATATATATATAATGTGTTTTGTATATAGTACAGATCATTGCTTTGAATTACTTAGCAATTAGAGAATATAAAATAAAGCTGATACTTAAGTTTTAAAACGAAGAAAAATATGTACATAACAATATAAGGAAAAAGCGTTAATGAGTGAATGGTAAACACTTATTCGCTTAAAAGTTAAATGTTAACAAATTTAAATCAAAGGAAGAAAAGTTTTAATCGTTAAAGATTAAAAAGTTCACGTATTTTGAGTCATAGGAAACCTGATTAATCCTGTTAACTTTTAATTGAAATGAAGTACTGTATGGATAGTTTAATTACGAAACAATTAATATTGAGTTATTAATATTTAACCCCAAAATTTTTAGATGTCTATTCAATGTATGATGTGACGACAGGAAAGATTGGTTTGTTAGACTGTTGTTGGAGCATTTCCCTTGGGATTTTACCTCAGACACACAATAGTAATGAACCTGTAGAATCAAGAGATGGACTGACTTCATCTAGTTGATTTTTGTGCTTCCCAATCTATGATAGTGTCACAAAACATATTTTCCTTTAAGAGTAATTACCACAAATTCGTTTATTACAAAATTATGACAGATTTGCTTTTTTACTGTTGCAAACTAATTAGTTTTGTACTGTATCAAAGCAAAGTAGGCACCAAGGGTTGTAAGGTGTGTTAATGTTTATTATTCAGTAAATATCGCTTTAAAGTTTAAAGCAGTATTTTATATTGTATTACCTTTATTTTGACTGTATTTTAAAGATACTTTACTCAATTGTATCTACGCTAAAAATAGATAGGGGGTTCTTGTGTACCATCACAGAAAACGTACTAGTACGTTTTCTGTGGTACCATTTGCTTACGTACCCTGTCCCTTGCGCCCGTGAGTGTGGGGGTGCGTGCGTGCGACGGGACTTGACCTGGCCTAAGACAATTTTTAAAAGTTTTATTATTCTGGTAAAGAATCTCCGTTCGTACACATTTCAATCGTACATTTCATTGCATAGTAAACTATTAAACTACTTCAAAAAGTAATTTGCATGCTAAACTGAGGGAAGTTTTTTTTTCTTATTAAATCCGAACATCACTATTGACTGCGGGACTTTAGTAGGTTGGCTTATATTCACGAGGATTTCTCTAGTCTGTGTGGGCCTATGGATCGACATTGCAGCTAATGGACCAGAAACCGCCCATGTATTATGCTATCTTGATCCAGTAAAAGCCAAAATATCTAAACCTTAAGTCATTGCTATCTCATTGGTTTCCTTGATGCATTCATTTTATCACATGATTAATTTTTCAATTGATAAATTATAAATAATTTTTTTACCACTGATAATCGTTGCCCCTTTAACGTTTAAGGTAAAGGCCACCATTTTATGTTGAACGGATATTTCGTAACGTGGCGGAAGGTTATGATTTCCCCGCGATTATTAATTTAGGTCTACAGTAAAAATAAATCAAAGCGTGGTAACTAGTGATTAAAACAGTATTTAACGTGGACGTTATTTATATGGCGTTATTGTTTGTTGGTTCCAACACAAAAAGTATCCGCCCGAACAGGGACTTGAACCCTGGACCCTTAGGTTAAAAGCCTAATGCTCTACCGACTGAGCTATCCGGGCTTATGCTGAAAATGCATATAAGTATAATACAACATTATTATAGTCGTACCGTTACAATTAATATATTTTATACAGAGTGGACCAGCTTAAGTGTGACAACTTACTTTTTATTATGAGAAGGACATTTACCTTCTTATGGGATACTCTTTATTTTTTTAAATGTTTTTGGAATGGTTTTAAATTAATAATATTAAGCCCTAAGTGGTAATATTTGTATGAAACTTTGTGTAGGCTAGGAACGATTTGTTGTTATTAAATGTTTCCAAAAATACTTTTCACAAAAGATTTTAAACTTTTGAAGGCGGTCTTTTAGAGTTTTCAAAGTTAAACTCTACGTAAACGTTCCTCTAAATGATAATCATACCTGACATCACATTAAATGGAATAAAAAAAATCCAATGATAACCTTTTTTAATTCCCCCATAATATAGAATGGTTTTCCCCCATCGCATGCACATAATAAGTGCCATTAACAAGCTAACGGGAGAAAGGATGTGTCAGATTGCTGATCCCGTATATTTAAAGAACAATTAATTCACTAATTTTGCAGGTTTGCTGCAGTGGGGGTATTTTGTTTTAAGTTAACGTTTTGTTTTCTTACACGTTTAATACTAGTTCCTAGCGACTAGTGTCATAAATTAGGTTTAGTGATTTCCTGTCGATTACACCTAAGTTGCAATCTAAAGATACTGTCAGCTTACTGGATAACCAAATTGACGGTTGTTAATTTAATGGCCAAGTCTCTATTTTGTAGAAAAGTACTTAAGTCTTTAGGGACCAATATAAGACTGTGGTCTGTAATTACCTTAACAACATAATGACAGCTTGTGGCCAGAGGTTTGGGAATAGACTATTGATTCATTCACCACAATTTGATTCACTAACATAACCACGATAGTACTTGGGGACCTTGGTGGCCATTTGGAGTAATGCCAATATTAAGTAAAATGATGAAAACATTGGAAATGACCCTAGACAAATTGTTAAGCAAATTATGTTACGAATTATAAAAATAATGTGAATAAGTAACAGATAAAGTCAAACAAACGCTGTGTAAATTTACACATTACATACTTATTGCATTGTCTTTTGGTATATATATTTACAGTTTGAAAAATGAATTCTCTGTGCAATAAACAAGGATTGTTGAACAATACAAGTAGAAAATGCAATAGTCAGTTACAGGGCTACTACATTAATGTAGTACTAATGTAGGTACTAATGTAGTAGCCCTGAGTCAGTTAGGCGTGCGTATGACAGGTATTCATCTTGGGAAATGTGCTCCAAACACATCATACTGTACATCCTGATGACTGAAGAGGAAAAACAGCTAGTAGTGGATTTCTTCTAATTTTGTTACTAGCTGTACTATATGAGTTAGTACGGGTACAAAGCTACATTTTTATCTACTTTAGAGGTTTACTAGCGTATACACAATCTCTTACCCTATAAATTATAAAGTCACGAAACATTTAAAATAAAAACTATCATAAAACAAGGTCAGACAAGAACAGCGTTTCTTGTGTATACTCGTATTTTTATATGGAACCTGACGGAACTGTATAAATGTAAGAAATCGGAATAGTCAATTTTAGTAAAAGCGGAGCCAATGACTCAGTACCCACTTTATCGGTGGGATTTGATTTGAGAATCTTTCTTCCCAAATCACCTCATTTTTCTCGTACTTTCCTTGAATTGGATTCGTCTGGATAGAAAGAGGATGGAGTGTTTGAAAAATAATGTGTTTTAATGCGTGTCATTTGTAACGACAACGTAAATTGCTTTTAAAGGAACAATTTAAAACAAAGATACAATTATAATGATAATGAATCCCAACAGGTTTCGAAAAAATTTCTAGCCATAATGTCATGGTCATGTATAACAATGTCACAGTTCATGCACGGCGGTTTCAGCACGGCGGATAACGTCAGAAAATAATTCAATTCTTCATTAGTGATTTTTACTACTATTGTATTTGACAACTGTTCGAAGTATAATTAATTGTTTGAAGTGTTTTCAAGGACTTTTCATACATTGGTCTTTCATAATAATGTGTTTTTACCCTTATATCATCTTGAATATTTAAAAAAGTTGAAAAAATGTTGATTTCAAATAAAATGAAGTGTTAATTTACAAAGTTTTAAGTGGAATGAATTCTTAAATTTTGTTCAACGATGCCCTCTAGCAACCCATTACTAGTAACGATTGCGTAAAGATAGTGTAACGAGACGAGTATATAGTACTATTTACGCGAGTTGCGTACACTACTTTACCTAAGACAGTGCGTTTTAATTACTAAAAATCACTACTCATAACTTCTAAGAGAGGTTATTTTTACGTGTATAACCTCTCTTTACCACTGACAGTAATGCAACGAAACAAAATGTTGTATACTGCTTAAATTTACGATATAGTTCCTTTAACGATGTTGGACTGAATTACAGTGATTTGTTGTGTAAGGTTCCACTGACCACAGCGCGGCTAACACGGGAGAATCATTACTGTCTGTGGTCTACATACAGCGCAATAGAGGATAGTTTTGGTTTAAATAACTTAAGCTCTTAATATGTTTAAAAGTAATTAAACAAATCATTAATTCGGAAATTGTTGTAGTGACTGGAGCTTGTAGGCTAGAAAATCTGTTGTTGAAATATGACGGATACCATGTAGTATTCTGTAGAGTACAATATGTTTTAAATAGCCTTTCATGATGTGCAATCTTTTGCATTTTTTGGGGTTTTTTATAAATTATGAAAGTGTTATTGAATACTACACTAACAATGTTAAACAACATATATGTCACTAAAATAAGTAATTTGATTTATTCCTTTTATATACCATATTGGTTAAATCCATATGTTTACTATAAAGTGTCACCTTGCTTAGAGTGCAATCAAGCTTTTAATTTAACTGGATTTTTATAGTAAATGTGAGTGTAAGTTGATGTATAACTATTTCGGTTACCTTCCCCACTAATCTAGTTCCTGCCCCCTCTAACTGCACAGTAATCCTTCAATGATCTGAGTCATGTAGTTATCCTATTAGGAACACTAAAGCTGCTTGAGACTGTCAGTAGAACCCTAATCTTAATTCTATACGACCTGTAAGACTCTACAACTTGTTACATGTGTTTGGAAGAGAGTTGAGAATTCTATGTGGAACCACCTTAGAGACTATTTGGGCTTCTCGTGTTAAAGTGATACTATCTGTTAGTATTTTTAAAATATTTTTTAGGTTATTTACTTACAGACCATTCAGGTTGAAATTAAAAAAAACTTTTTATAGTTCAGTTTATAATAAAATATAGGCAGAAACTATCCTCACTAACATCTATAGTTATTTAAATTATGTTTCACCTTAATTTACTTTGATCCGACACTTTTACACTTATTTTTTTAAGAATATGTTTCCATTTAAACAATTCTTAAAAAAAATGAGCGTAACAGTCTGACGGCTCCACTAGCTGTTTTACATTGAGATAATATACAGGGTGATCGTTAAGTCTTAGGACGACTTTATAACTTTTAAACGACAAACGATATCACAACCACATTTGGTATACCGTTACAACTGTCATTTTTTTAACGGATGGTCCTTTCGAAGTACGGTTTGCGGCATTCTTCTTTGCTTAAAATTCCCTTTAAAATGATACCCATACCTTCACATTCATTGATCCAAATAACTCTTCAGGGCGACGGCCCACAAGGAGTCGGAAGTAAATCTAGAATGGGAGCATAGGTTGATATGCACATCAAATAATATTAGTAGAGGTATTTATTAGTAGAATACAATGCCTCAACCCGCACTTCAAAAGGACCATCCGTTAAAAAATGACAGTTGTTTAAAGATTTAAAAAAGTGTTTTAATTTAAAGAAATTGGCTAATTTTGAAAATCTTTGAACATCTGCCATTTTGCGCAGGATCAACCTTTTGAAGTGCGGTTTGCGGCATTGTTTTCAGTTGAAATGGCCCTTTAAAATGATGTACAACTCAGCATAGGCTGCCATTAAAGATTTTCTTCTGACCCCCGACGGGCCGTCCCCCAAAGGTGATATCCGACCACAATGTACACAGAAAAGTAGCTTACAATTTCCAGTAACGGTATACCAAATGTGGTTGTGATATCGTTTGTCGTTTAAAAGTTATAAAGTCGTCCTAAGACTTAACGGTCACCCTGTATGTCAGGACGTATTGTATGCAGTTAATATTGCTAAAGAAATTATTTTACTATAATATAGTACTTTTGTGTGATATTGAAACACACATTAAAATATCCTTATTCTTATGTTAAATTTACTGTTTCGACATGCTTACACTGTTGAGTTCATTGTGTTAGATTTAGATAGATTTAACCACGTCAATATTTTGCCACACGTAGCTGTTAACAGTGCCTCTAGTACACTTTACTAACGGGTGATGATTTTAACAGTTTCCAGGTGTCAAACTGATGACACAGGAGTGACTGATGACTTGATCATCAGATGAGCCGTAGGCTGTAGTCAGGTGATGATTGTAGAAGCACGGCCAACCAACGTGCGTGGCATTATGTTATGTAAATGAATAGTTTTTATAATTACAAAGCTTAGTCAGAGCTCGATATTTTCATATATTCTTCCTTTATTCTGTCATTCAGTAACGAGTACCCTGATTAGGAGTGATGTGACTTTCATTGTTTAATGTATTGACATCAGCTTCCTCTATAGCTGACGGAGGGACAATACCAAAAGCAAACTACTAGTTACAATTTCCCACCCAGTTACTGTATTTTAAGTTAGAAAACCACGTAGATTTCACGAAGTGTTTATTTTTACCATATACCGTTCTATATTTTTAAATAAGTATATATGACTGATCTATATGGACTGATTAGGCCGTTATATTTATTTCACTACTGTAAATGCATTGCAAGGTTAACTGTGAAATAACAAAATATTATTTCAATGATAACAATATTTAAGAGTCTAATATAACCAACAGTGTTCCTCTCTCGCAGTCCTGGAAGTGTAAAAATCAAGTTTTTATCTTGATACTTTGTCCGCTGACTAGAT
Source organism: Macrosteles quadrilineatus (assembly GCF_028750875.1). Lineage (NCBI taxonomy): Eukaryota > Metazoa > Arthropoda > Insecta > Hemiptera > Cicadellidae > Macrosteles > Macrosteles quadrilineatus. The sequence goes on from NW_026542602.1 coordinate 12,592,996, forward strand.
GGTTGATTAAGAAGTAGTGTAGAAAGTTTGATCAGTTATGGTAGGAATAATTCTCTATTATTTAGTATAAAAGCTAATTGTTCCTAAAATACTCTTTATCAATAAAAAGTAATATTTTATTTATTTGAAAATATTCTCATCGCGTTTAAATAAATTGAATTGAACATGTAGTTCCATCTGGCAATGTAATAGTGTTTAGCGAAGTAATCATCCACATGAATTTCGGAAATGTGCTACAATTAAATATGGAAAACAAAAAAAAGAAGAATCAGGATTTTAAAATATTATTTCAATATTTTATCAGAACGTAACACGCCTAGTTAGTTATTACGTTTTCCCTACTAAGAAATACAATTTTACAATAATAGGATTCCTTGTTCATACCTCAAATCGGAGAGTAAAAGTTGGTGGTGTAAATATGTATTTAGCCATATGCAGCAACTTAAACTAAATAATCTAGGTTGATACACGCAGAGTGGAGCTTAAACAAAGTCCCCTCTTCCCCAGTATCATTAACAAAGTTAAATAATGAGTTTCGTCTATAATAGTGCCTCATTATTTTAATAGAATACTTGTCTAAATACCGAGTCTAACTAATGAACCAAATAAATATTCTCTGTGATGCTTAGTTAATATTTAAAATGTAGCTGATTCTGGCTAACGGTAAATTTGTAGTAAAAAGGTATTTTTCAAAAAAATCTAAAATCATAATTTTCTGATTTACAGGTAAGAATCCAGTGTGTATTGTGGCCTGCACAATGCGTTCTGCATGATGTGAATATTATTCAATGCAACATATTAACATCGTAAGTATAAAATGAACTGCTGTAAATTAAAACCAAATTAATTCGATAAAGACATTTTGGTAAATGTGGTAGGGGTTGGCGATGTATAAAACAATGATGACATCCGCGTTAGCGATATAAAAACATAGTTATTAAATTATAATATATCATATCTGATATAAAATATAGCACATTATTTTGATGTGGCAAATCAGCTTTTAAGCTGACTTAAAATTTCAATTTCGAATAAAGTCGTTGTTTTAATATAAGTAACATTCGAATCATTCAGGAAATACGCTTCTTCAAGGAGGATTTTAATGTTTTGTTACATTGTTTTGAAAAAGCGGCTTTGGCGATATGAATATTCAAGAACACCTAAGCCTCGAACTGTTTATGTTGTCACTTCAATCCCTCTGTTGACGTTTTTGCTTCTTACACTAACGCATACTTTTCTCAACATTTTTAAATAATAAAAATTGTGTTATTTGCAAACAAGTGGTGACATCAAAGTCAGTTTTACAAAGTTTCTCACTTCAGTCCTTGCATAACGTAAGCAATTAGCATAATTTTTACAAACTAAGTAGTTACTGATAGCCTACATTGAAACTGTTTTTTTTTATGTTTTGAACATTTTTTATCAAATGAATTCTAGCCAAACTGATTCCAACTTTTCAGTATTGAAAAGGGTAAAATTATTAATATTGTAAAAAAATGAATGTTTTTTTATAAAGTGTTTTTAAATTCAGCATTGTCTACATAATAGTTGCAACGAGCAAAATAAAATGTTTCAAAAATGGTTTAAATATTTTGAATTATAATTTCAGTTATTACATTAATTTTTGTGAGTAACTCTCTTCAATAGAACTAAATGTTGCACGGGCTTTGGTATTAATCTAAATCACTATGCTGTAATGGGTATTTATGTTCAGTAGTTTAAAACACATATTTATCTTGTTCAGTATTTACACTTGAAAACCTAAAAATGATTTTGAAATTAATTTTACATTAACTTTGGTTTATTGACAGACACGGCCTGACAATGCACAACACTTGCAACGAAAAATATTACAGTATCATTTAGACGTAAATACAAATTAAGGGGAGCAATATCAACACAGCAAATTCTAAAATTGCAATCGGAATAGTGAAATATTTCTAATAACAAATACTTAAATAATATCTAACTAAATATATTGACAATGTAAAACAAAACTGCTACAAATTATTTATGAAAATACTTAATCTTTCTGTTAAAACAAAGAAAACTTTGAAATATTGTCTGCTCGAAGTTACAATTCATTTTCTATGGCCCTTGAACATGGGATAGCTGATAATGCCGCAGTGCTTGCTTAGGGCCATAACCAATTGTGTATAACTTATCTGTGTAATGTATAGTGTATAAACTGTCGATAGTGATATTCTGTTATGCAATTTATAGCCATGTATTTGAAATTTTATCATATTTGCAGTGCTGGCATGAAAGCTATATAACATTTTAATTTCATATTGTAAAATGTATTGAAACAGTTCTTGATATATTATCAATTTGGTACCTGCTAAAATAATATCTGAACTAATAAAACTAAAATTAATTATTTATTAAACACACTTTAAACTTCCCGGAGAAGGTTATATCGGTAAGCGTTACTTGCCAATTAGAAAATCTGTGTTTTTAACGCAATAAAGGTAATATTCATAGTATTTATTCTTATTTTAAGGAAGGAGCCCCATTTGCTTCTGATGCTAAGACATTGCATTATATTTTGTAATCTGTTAGAATAATAGAAAAAATGTTGCAATTATGAAACAGTTAACAGCATTGGGAAGACGTGATGAGAAAAATCTTCTATAATTGGAAACGTGACTCTCACGTGAATAATGGCGGCAACTGCGCCAGTAATGGCGGGAAATCAATTCCCTGTCTTGATTGGCCTCTTTCTGCCATATGATTGTTTATAGTCTTGAATAATATATTGATAAATAATTTAACTAATACAATTCCAAGATTTAAAATAGAATTAGGGAGGATTGGAAGATGTACATTCCTTGGTTGTGAACAAATGGATTTGAAGTCTAATATTTAGATTGCACTCTAAAAAAAGATAGGCTAAAAATAGACTATAACATTTGTTATATTTTTAATGGTATGAAGTTCTACAAATTTATATAGTTTAAGACAAGTAGGGTAAGACAATTTGTACTTATTTTATGTATTACCGTACAATTGATGTTACCAATGCATTCATGCGAATCTCCTTATTTAAATTACTTTTGGACATCTTTACACAATATAAATTTATTATTCTGCCTTTGATGTGAGATAAATTGAAAATTATATTGCTAAAAAAGGAATGTAAAGGAGATACAACTAAACCAAGTTAAACAATAATGAAAGATTGTGTTTGTACAGAGATTGTGCTCACTTGCGTATTCAAACTAAAAACATAACTTCCTCGCTATTTACAAAATGTAAACACCTCAGACTGAACAAATCGTAGAATGCACACAACCCAGAGGTCCAATTAGAAGATTAAAATTGTTTTTACTGGTCGTGAGCGTAAACATAATGTTCGTAAACCTACATAACTACACTGGCGGAAACAATACAGGCATGTGTGATATGACAACACATGTATACTTAAAACCTGAGAGAATTTGAAAATCTGCCGTTCAGAAATGTCCATACGAATGTTGTAGTCATTTAAATCGGTCACAACTAACATGGCCTTAATTTACTTTCTTAGACATATTAGAGGCTTGTTAGTAAGCAATGTTTGTAAGGTGGGTTGAATTTGCATCCAATCCTTATGTTATTTACAATCGTTGGTTATACACAGTTAATTATATATATTGGATTCTGAACCAACTTAAAACTCAGCATTTTAGTCTATTTTTTACACGCGTGGTAACAAATGTGTTTCAAAAACGTCACATTAATACGTGCATACGTGAATTCCATGAGCCTCCTTAGTGAAATGTGAATTAGAAAATCATAAGGGCGGAAATTACATGTCTAAAGTTTATAATTTAAATTTAAACAATTTACTCATTGAAACAGCATTACAATTGGCACCATTATAGAAAAACACAAAATTTATAAAGAAAATGCTTAGGCGTAATAATTTTAATAATCTTTTTAAATGATTACTCCTTACCTATGCAACTTTTTAATATAGTTATTTTTTGTTTGTGAGTCTGTTACTTTATTGTAGGTCTAATAATATTACTCATTATTTCGTTGTACAGTAACTAGCAGCCCGGACACAAATTACGGTCTCCTTAAAAGCTGCATGATCAAATCAAAATTCGTTGTTCAATTTGTTCACTAGTTGAAACTCCGATGCGACTATTTTGCCGGAGGGATAATTAATTAATTTAACAAGTAACCTTTACTGGCCTTGTTAGGCTTTAATTATTTTATCTACTTCAAAGCCAAAGATAATTAGTTTTGACTTTTAAACAAATTTGCACAAGGTTTAGTACAAAGTTAAATTATTTATGTTTAATTACATTGAATTGAAGGTGGAACATACTTACAATATGTGCAACAATTACCCGGTGCAATAGTTTTATGATTTTTATAATATAAGTGTAAATACGATATTCATTTATGATTAAAAATGTACAGTTAACAGCGAAACTAATAAAACTATGATTTAAAAAAGAATTTCACCTTGAAAACGTAGGCCTATTAAAACGCTTTGGTTAGTCGTTAGTCTTGTAACGACTGTATATCGAATATAAAAACTTTAAAAACGTGTAACAAAACATCTGTTACTCGGATATAACTGAAAAACGTACAAAAACAAATAGAGAGTCAATTATAGAGAGCCATCCTCGAATACAACAAACTCTCCTGTCTGGGCTCCATATCAGACTGGACTCATATCTTCGCTGAAGAGAGTTCAAGTTCGTTTCATTACGGTTCTTGGCTGCAGAATGGGATATCGCTACCTTGATGCTCCCGTGAATCTCATCAGATCTCAGTTTAATCTATGCTGCTTGGAAGATCGGAGGAAAATTTCGGACGCTCTGTTTCTCATGAAGATTGTAAGTGGAAATATCGACTGCCCTGAGCTTTTGGGAGGAATACCATTCCACGTTCCTGTCCGCACAAGATCCAAGGATACGTTTGAGCGGAGGCACTACAATACTGTATATTTACAGCGAAGCACTATCCCTCGCCTTTTGCGGGTCGGCAACGAGGTCGGCGCAGTGTTGGATTTTCACCGTTCCAGCGTGGCTGCTTTCCGCTCCAATCTGTGTCGCCTCTTCTCTGTAAATAATTTGTAGTTAATGCCTACATCATGTTAACGGCACTGTGCTCAACCTTCGATCAGCTATTTATTTTTGTCATTTTAGTATTTACTAGTGTACATGTTGCTCGAATTCGACCAATTGTAAAGTATTACAGGATTGGCAAACCAATAACAATCATACTTAGCTATCAACATTTCAACAAAAACACACCTATCTTCCCTGTAGCAGCAAACCTAAGTACTCATATTAAAATTAACTTAATGTTATTCAAAAAGGAAAAATGACCATTTTAAGGGAATAATTAATCTTTGTATTAATTAAGCCAGGTAAATGGAAATTCGCTTAGTCTGAAGGTTTGCTGCAGATACACAATTTTAATAACAGCAAAGATTGAAGAATCTGAATTATTACTTATATCCACGAATTTATCTAACAAATATTTCCTGTAAAATATTATTACAGCAGTTCAAAAATATTGAAACTAACTCGATCAACAAATGATGATGAAAGAATTCCATACTAATGACATTAACATATAGTTTGACAGTTCAATTTAATCAATGTTAAATGTTTACATTCGGGCATAGACAAAAATGATTCGGGCGAGTGACATATTTGATTAATGTTTATGATCCCTACTGTTCCTGTTCTAATAATCATGCAGTATTTAACATGTTTGAACCAGCTGTGTGGAATTGAGAAATCAAAATTAATTTGACAGTTAGTTCTGCTTGTTTACATTTTTAAATTTTGTGGGTTTGTTCTTTGTTACCATGGATACCATCAATAAATATTTCACTCTTAATTTCTGACAACAGCTGGAGTTCCATAACAAATTTTGTTTTCCATGTTTATCTTATGGATAAATACGAAACTTTAAAGGGCCCCAGGGCCTCACTCTATAATTATTTCCTTAAAAAGAAAGTTTCCTGCACAACTTCACAACGCACAACGCTCTTTCCAATGACACCAAGAACATGTTAATTGGTTCAGTAGTTTCGGAGGAGTAATTGTCACAAAAAACCTGCTTGCGTATTAAATAAGTATAGATATATTTTTTTGTCATGTAAGTCTTGCTTAGAGAATTCCAAACCGTGTATTTGTTGTTTTGTTAAGTCTTGTTTTGTTGATGTTTTAAAAAATTTATCATGGTTTTCATCTTTATTGTTGATATGTTTTTCTTGTTCTTGTTATTGTAATTCATTCAGAATAGCCTTTATTTGTTGTTATAATTTGAGTTTGATAGCTTACTACTTACTGTACCTCTTGTAAAAATGGTGTTACCGTGGAAATAAATGAATTGAATTGAATTAAAATCAACGATCGTAAATTTCTCTGGGTCAATCAAAGGTTTTTAAATACTTCCATTTTGAATATGAATGCTTGTACCATTTTGAATGTTTGTTCCACTTTTAAGTGTTTAAATTTTTTGCCAAAATATTTCCTTAATTAATGTTTTGGCTAAATGAATGTTGCATGTCTAAATGACCGTTAGTAACTTTATGTTTTCGACGGGCTGATCTAATAATCCAATGGCAACTGCAACAACATTCAATCGAACTAACTCTATTTGGAGTTTGGACAATACTACACTATGTCATGCAATCCAATTACTCATGCCTGTACCTGTAATATGATTAAAGAAGTAGACATGAATTATTGATGTCAAATTGGTTTTAAAGACGTATGGATTTATTTATTTTTTTTATACATCAATATTAAAAAAGTTTTAGAAATATCACACTATTCGGGTTAGAACGGGTTTTAAAAATAAGCCAGAAGTAAATTCATGGAACTCATTAAACCCAACCAACCCGATGTGTTGAACTTTCTTATAAAAACTGGACTGTAACTGTACCAAAACAATCCAGTCGAAAGTCCATAAGGGAAAACAATACGTGATTGTATATAGGGACCTTTTAAATCAAGTAATATTTTAAAACCTTCCACTGGGTCACGGTCCCAACACTCTGAATGACTTGAACGCCTCAGAGTAAAATAACAAGTCAGACGTCGCTCGTACTAATGGGCTCTTGAATGGGTCTCTCTTTTCTCAAGACCTGACGTTTTCAAATTATTAAAATTTTAAATCATAAATTTACAGTCCGTTGGATAAGTTTACACAGTTTTAAGAGCTTAAAACCGCGTTTTTGAAAGAATACTCTAGAAATACTATGAATAGACAAATATTTGTTGTAACAATTAAAAAACTTTGTGTGTTGAGGAAACTGTCTTCCTACTATCTTACAATTCAATGACCATATGTACAACTATAAAATCATAGACATCCAGCAACTTGAAAACAATATATTTAGTAATAATTATAACATTTTGAAAATTTTAAGCAGCTTGATGTATTATTTCGTAAATAACTCGACAGGAAACAGTGCAGAGCTTTTCGTTAGTCAATTATACCATTCCTTTTTTAATAATTACTTCTTTCATATTTTAATCTAACATAATTTAAATCTGGGAAATATTATATCAGTTTATTTAGTATAGTACAGGAATGTAGCTAGAATTATCGTACGATCAAACCTGTTTAATCTTTACAAATAGTTTACCACATGTATTCAGTTGACATTAATTTATCGATGAAATTCTCTTTTACAATAATACTCAGCCCAACTTCATGAAAGGGATATACAATACATCTACTCGTTTTAACGGTGCATCCAGAATGTTACATTCAGGTTACAATTATCAAAATCGCATTTTTGCGTGGTTTGAGTACATACAAACTTGCAATAGTTATTTGTGTAACTAGTATGCGAAGTGGCGCACTCATATATCATCGTACACAGTCGAATTGATAAGTGTTTAAAAAAAGTATGTTTAATTCATGCATGTTTCATGTTCATGCATGTTGCATGTTTCATTCCTTAAGGATCAAGTAACACTGTTTTACAAGTTAAATTAGAATTTTAAAAGAATACAGGGTGATGTATAACATAACCAAGAATTTAGAATGGTGTCTTGGATGGGTGAGAAAAACAGACTGCTGGCTTTAATCTCGCCACTGATTAAAGCTTTAACGCCACCCCGCAGCTGAAAATGATCAAGATAATTCTTGTGGTGGGATAGCTCTTGTTCCCTTTAAAAGATAAGTGGAGTGCCACTAATAGATACATTTATTAAAACTCATGCATTTCAGCCCAGACATCTCTACATATATAGTTTTTTTGTTAGATCAAAACAATGACCAAGTCCTTAATATACCGTTGAAATTGGAATATAAATTACATAGACGATATCCTACTTCCAGAGCTAAAACCCAAGGGAAATACTTCAACTAACAACCAATCTTTCTTGTCATCACACAGTAAATAGATTGTTTGGTTCATGTAACGCTCTTGGCAAATACTTATTACCGTATTCTAATTAAATATCATAATTAAATTAGCTTTTTGTTAAAATAAATAAATTACACCACAGTATAAAGAGTGAGCTTGTCTTCTGTTGATGTCTGAACTGTTGTAAGACACATTCTTTGATTGAAAATCTAAATCAAAATGTTGCGGAAATAGGATGATTAAATTTAAACAATATATTTCAAGTAGGCTATGTATTTGTTTATAAGTAACCAATAAAAAATGTTTCGATTCAAAAATATATAAAATGGTAAATTATACATAGAACCTTTGAATAAAACAGTTTTTATGTCTCTGAGGACATTAATTTCAAGATAATGAAACAATTGAATTACTTTCTAATTTCACCTTTGAACTCTAAATAAATATTTTCAAACATGCCGTTCCCCCTATAAAATGAAATAAATGATTGAATTGCATGATATAGTTCAATATGGCTGAGACTGGAAACAGAATTGGTCTGATTCAGAGTTGCAGATTATATTGTATTTTATTGGTTTGTGAATACAGGAATTTCGGTGGTGTATTTTCAAATAACTCTAGCGGAATGTTCTAGGTTTGTGATGGACTTTTTGTTATTAATGTATCAAACAAGAAATGAATACTGTGTTGGTCTAAATATTTTCATGGGGTTTGTGTGTATGCAATATGAAATATACATTTATTGATTATGAAAATGTTAATTTAATTGTTTTAGTTTGATTTTTATTTATTTACTTTTGAATACCACCATAGACAAATAGAATCAAATATAGACCGATGACAGTGCTGTGGTAAGCATAAGCTCTGTCGTCCACCGCTAGGAGCGCCATGTAGAATGTGCACGTGTTACGTAACTATACAACACTCCTGGCGGTGGTCGCCATAACTTACTCCAACCGCAGCACTGCTATCGGTCTATATTTAATTCTATTTGTCTATGATACCACTATACTATAAATCGATTAGTTCGTGTCACATGTATGCACAGAAATAAAACTAGAAACTTATATATACCAACGTATATTTTTACTAATGCAAAACAAAAAAATATTACTTATAACACGTTACACATAATATGTCTTAGTTTGTCATCCAAAGTAAATCCATATAGGTTGATGATAAAATGTAATTTACACCTAGTCTCACGTTCACAGTGCTTAATGCGTGCGTATCTCAACGATGTTAAGCTGCCACATAGAAATGTAGAAGTGTGCGTTTGCGTTCAAACGTTCTTAAAAATCACACAGATCAAATAATATTTTTCAGTTTTTTTCTGTAAGTAGAGTTTTTTTCTGCTATTGAGAACAGTGTTGGCAAACGTCAAGTGAGTTTGAGGGTTAACTCTAAATTACAAGGTTTTTCCAATCCAGGATACATAATGGTTAAGATTTTTAATATCATATGTAAATACTTAAAATATAATAACAAACATTGCATTAACAAGATTTCATTTTAATGCCATAACGTCAATTATGTCTTAATCAGGGAATCGGTTAAAACAATTATAGGGAAACCCAACCATTTGTGCAACTCGCGCGTGAATAATGGCGGGAACTGTGCAGTTATTGGCGGGAAATCAATTTAGTTTCCAGATTGGCCCCGTAGTTGGTCCTGCATATATTATTATACAATTTTCCTATTGATGTTGGAATTATGGAGTTTGGAGAACAATTTGCAAGCTCTTTGACTGTGTATATAGAAACCTTTATTGGATTCAAGTATCATAAGTATATGTTATTAGGTACACTATTTAATATAATGCCCTTTCATTTAATTTAAGTATGATCAAATGAAGACAAAAGTATCTAATAAAACCTTAACATTCAGTGAACTTTGGGTATCAGAAGTCTTAAAAGCAAAGAAGACTAAGGAATTTTCCTGTCCAAAAAATTATTTTACTATACCTGGTAGAATGTTTGGTCTAACGGACATTACTTGTTAGCCCAAGTAACATATTATTATTCTTGATCCCGTAACCACCATTCGAAGTTTTTGATTATTTATGAGTGGCATGACTTGTTGAAAATAGTTTGACTGATATAGATAAGATATAGATATAGAAACGCTAATGGAAATAATTGTTTCTTAAACACTATAGTTTGAACATTTCCATTGGGCTTACACCATAGGCATAGAATTGTCTTTGGCAACGATCTCGTAGAATCATCAGACGAGCAGAGTTATCTGAGACGAGTTTTTTACAAGTCAACCCGGGGTTAAATTACTTTTAGTCAACAAACATGTTCATAAAAGACAAAACATATTACATATTCTTAGCAATTAGCTATCATATATTAGCAACATTAAATATTAATTAAACTTTGTGCAATGATATCCATGTCAGACGGACTGGCCAGATTAAATTACAGTGATTGAGTCTGCATACTAGAGTGGATATGACTCTCATAACACACTGATTAATTTCTACTTTACAATTGATTGTGATGTTGAATCTGTCAGAATGTAGAGGAAAGGACATTCAAAATTAATCATAAATCAAAATAACATAGTGAATAACAGGTATAAAAGATATTTTGTGCAGATGAATACTTTACATGAATACATTTGAAATAATGTCACCATTTGATTGTCATCAATTGTTGTAAACTTTACGTTACTTGAGTGATTATTGCTTGAACTTTAAATATCAATTAAACAAATAAAGTGTTTACGTCGTTTTGGGATCTGAAAGCTGAACATGTTACTAGTTGAGAACGTACCTAAAACATAATTAGATTAGATATAAGATTCCGAAACGTCGGAAACACTTTTAAAATGGTTATAATGGGTATAATAGTTAAAATCTTCGCAATAATTTCTTAAAGAAGATAAAACCTCCAGCACCAAAAGCTAACATTAAGCAACGAGATTTGACTGTATTTTTAAACATTTTACAGGGAGTAAAACCTTCCTTGGAAGTCCATGGTAGTAAAATAAAAATGATGGTTAGTTTTAAATCAGAATGTCCATAGATAATTTATTCGTAAAAACACGTACTCCGACTATAGGGGCACATTGGCTGTTTGAATGGAGAAGGAGAGTACAACTTATTATACAAATGACGTGCTTAAACTCGATCGCCGTAATTTTTCATCACATTCCTTTTTGATTCATGATTCACTTATGCTAAATTACTTCATTTCTTCACACAATCCCGGCAAATTGGATATTGTAAAAATAGTTTTAAGAGTAGAGTAGAGTAGAGTATGAAATATACTTGGAAGTCACCAAATCATTGTAAATTTTTTGGAATTTTATAATTGTTATACACTTTTTAGGATATTATGGTTGTACCCTTAAAAAAATATTCCACGTCGTACAGTAAAATTCTTGTGAGTTTGTTTAGTGGTATATGCGTTAGTGTTGTCTTGCCCTATGTACTGTTTCATGTAGTTAAATCATTGGATGTAATTGATGGTAGAATAAATTCAAGGGTTATCATCACGGCACAAATTAATTTACGCATTTTCTTAGAATAACGCTTATTCTAAAATCGTTATGAAATCCCTCAAGGGTGCTATATAGGGGAATAAATTTGACAGTGCAGCACTCGATTTAAGCTCTTTAAGAGGGATCTAAATCATGGCTCAGGAAAATGTCTTTGGAATTCACTGAAGAATATTGAACTACTAAAGGGTTTTCCATAAATAAATTTAAAAATTGTTCAAAAATTGTAAAATTATATCGCACACTTTCATATACGATTAGTATGTAAGAGTGTAGCATTTCCTGAATGATTATGTGCAGTTTTCTTAAATTTATTTCCGATAAATTTAACATGCTATATTCTATATACGTTTCGTAGAAGTTCAGACTGTGACAATTTTGATGAGAAGATTTATGCTTTTTTAATCAAAACGCCTAAAACTTTAAAATGACGTTTGACCTTTACTAAGGCTGTAAATATATGTGTACGTTTAAAAGTTGCTTAACGATAATAGATTTCGTTTCCACACTCGAATCATCATCATACCCGAGTAAAGACTAGGTAGAAAACAATTACATCCATTTTGAGCCAGCATCTATTGGTCTGTGAAACTGTCAACAAAGATTTTTTAAATGTCTTTAAAGGATTTACTGTATTCTGTCACTCAATAATTAGGATTCTATATTTTATAACTTTGATTGAAATTATAAAGTCCTATCATGTTCAGTTATAGTATTGTTCATGTTTCGCTGTCATTATCTGTGTGACTATTATCCTAAATGTGTTGGGGGGATATCTTGGTGTATTCTTTAACATAAAGTTAACTTGAAAAAACATTTAAATTAGATAACGCTAGATTATTTGTGTTTTTTCTTTCAACTTTAAGGTAATTAAGATAGGTGTTATAAATATATTTTTCTATTCAAGTACTAATTGCTACCTACCTTTTTGCATGGTTGGAAACGAATAGATAAATGTGTTTTTATGTCAAATGGCATATGTATTTTAACTCCCTTTAGAAAAATAAAAGAATAAAATAATGCCAACCAACTTCGGAATATTACCTTAAGCCAAAGTTTGAGTTGAAATACAAACACTGGAACAAAAATTTAATTATAAAAGTGGTACAATCAAACGTTGAACAAAACATCCGGCTTGGAATGCTCGGATCATGGCATTGCCAATCTTTGAGCTAAGTGAAAAATCGTGTTACGATTATCATGTCAGATCTACAGGCAACTGAGCTGAAACCATTGCTACTTACGGTATTTCATATATTAGGGATTATATCTTTGTAAGTAAATTCAATATTCTTCAATTACTGTACGTCATTACTTATTTAAGTACAGACAAATTTAAAAAGCCATACAGATGAATATTTATTTATTATAGACTTAACGATTTACGTAGTAACAGTAAAAATGATAAAACTAACAACGGACATAGGACTGTAAGTTCCATACACGTGTATATTACTATAGTTTTGGCTTTGGAAAAGTTAAAATTCGTACAACGTTGTATATTGCTGTGTTAAAAACCAAGCAATGAAGTATTGTCTAACCATATTTTATCCCCCTTGACAGAATCACGTTCATCTATAAAAAGTTAACTCTCCTGTTTAAAGGGTAGAAGAAGAAGATTTAACTCAGTAACACCAAGCTTAAATCTGATATCAGTAATATAATAATAATGATGTAAGGTTCTTTCTAAGCCTTTTTTAAATTATTATCTGGCTTTGCCTGTTATGATACGATTTTCGATTAGGAAAACCTTATATACCAGAAACGTAACGCGACTTTGTTGTTATAAAGTTAGAAAATCATTTGTTTACAATATAATACCTATCCACGTATTTTCTTAAGGTTTTGATTTAATTTAATCATTATATCAACACTAATACAGAGCATTATTTTTATTTTGAAATATATTAGATACAATTATAAAATAGATGTTAAGTTTTGTTATACAAAGGCAAAAAGTATTAATTGTCGGGCCTTCATTTTGTTTAACAATACATTTTTTGTTTCGGGTTGGTACCTAGATCTTCAAGATGGAGTTTAAGGTAGTTCTATATAATTAAAAGAATTTATACTAAAGCAACGCCGGTGATTTTCTACAAAAAAAAGTAAAATAGGGGTTTATTTTGCGGTTATTACCTAATAGATTCAAATATTTCTTTCCATAAGCTATCTGATAGGGTCAGTAGTATATTTGTATCAGTCTAAATACTCGTACATGTATTATATATGACTCTCAGTAATTTATCTATGATAATATACAGCAATTTCAATAATTTACTTTTCATACAACTGCATTATTTTTTAAGGCTATTTAGTGTCGATTTAGTTTATGAAGTGGCAATGAATTAGTCGTAGAATAGGCTGGAGTTTAAATGGACCAACATAAAACGCAACAGAGGCTCTTTAGTTTTCTCTCCTAGTTTTGATTCACAACTCGTTCCCTCAAAATTGGCTCATTTTTCTCGCTGCTATTTTAAATCGGATTTCGTTCACAGGACTTTCTATAAAATAGTCTTAAAGAACCACAAATAAAACATTTACAGATTATTTGAAACTAACCTGTATGGTAGCAAAACATCAAGTCATAGCTTACGTTTGCCTTTCATTTTTAGTTTTATGTGAACGTATAACAAATTTTCGCATTTTAGGAACTCACATAATTTATAAAAAATAGCACCAAATAATAAACTATTTGATTAGCAAAACAGCTAAATATTTCAGATACATACTATTTATGTTTAATATTTACAATTAATGCTTTTCAAATGAGATTGTCAGAAACAGTTATTACTGTAACTAACAGTAAACGTAAAATTGATTAGGAAATAATATAAGCGTATACCATGATAGAAACAAACCAATATTTATGTATGCACACTCGAATATTTTCATCTTATAAAAACACGATTTTATTAGGGATTGAGCTATAAAAACTATATAAGTTAAATATGTAGTACATGTTATAGGAGTATGTAATGGTAAAACAAATGTAGAGTTTGCAACCAACCAATATTTCCAAAACGACTGTATTATATTATATATTACAGATTATTTCTGATTGGATAATTTTGTATGGGAGTTATACAGTGACACAAAATAAAAGATAACAGCCTCCCAAGGCACTACGGACAACACTGTATACCATTACCATATACATTTCCACACCATTAGTGAAACCAACCTCGTTAGAATTTTATCAACCACATCGGTTGCTTATGCTGCTTTTGTAATGACATGACACCGATTCAAAAAATTATATCAATTTTTCGGAATCGTGAACTTAGTTCAATAAATTTCATACGGTTGAAAACTTGACATATAACAAGTAAAAAGGAGAACATAATAAGGTCCAGCAGAATTGTGTACCCTTTTCTAGCTGATTTTAACTACCCGAGTGGCCTCTTTTATAAATTTAATACAAATAATCTAAAAGACTACGTAGTAATAATCATGAAAGTTCATATGTTCAAAGACTTTCTTGAGACTAATTATTAAGGTCTCAAAATGGGAAACGAGAAAGAGGAGATCCGAGATATTGGATAACAAATAAAGGTTGTACACATTTCTCGTCTCAGCCCCAGGGCCACTGTTTACAAGTGAAGTGAAAGATCAAAGACGGGCGATACACGTGGAACGATATAAAGAACTAAAAATGGCTCCAATCATGGCTTAATTTATTACTTCAATCCTGAATAAGTAGGTACAAATTTAATTAATTGATAATCATATAAAAATTGATGAAAACAATATTAATTCACCAATATGAATTCAAGAGTATCTAATTCTTGACTAACCATTGTCTTACACAATCCAAAGAGTTGTTTTCTAAGGAGTATGCGTTTTGGTAACACGCCTGAAACTAGTTTAAAGTGTATTAAATTGGTCTGAGGTTAAATTTAAGTCTAGATACAATTAAATATTCAGTGAGATCCAGATTCCAATCTTGTAAACCCCGCGTACATTTAATTAAAAAAGTAATAAATTCTATTCTTCGGTAATAAATTTGAGTTCATATAATTAAGTAGCTCCCTAAAAAACATTAATGAACTGTATGAGTTATGTAATTGTCTTAACAACATAATGGTGGTTTGTGGACTGCAACTGAAAGTAATTAATTCATTCACCACAAAATGATACACTATCCCCGCCAATCGCAAGTGCTTAGGACTAACTATTATATAGATAAGAGTTATTACTACACCTGTATTTGGTAACATTTTAATTCATCTTTTGTATACTTTCACATGTTCAAAATATAACTTGCTAATGAAACGTTTTACAACATTGTGGTACACATTATAATTATAATAAAAATTTTATCAACTTATAATGCAGGTCTTAAGACTTAAGAAACAACACGCTTAATCTCTTTGTAATAAATTGTTACATTAACCACAGATAATTAAGTGATACAAACGGTATCAACGACTGACGTCTAGATGTGTTAGTGACAGGCATTCAACTGGAGAAATGTGCTCTAAATAAACCAGTATATCTTTAATTGATTAAATATAATTGAAATTTTCAGGTTTGTTTGTGATTCGGGATTGAGTCTTGGTAATATTTTACTAATTCTAACTAATAAATAGATTGCCCAAAACTAATTATAAATTTGAAAGCTTTGCTGATTTATAATTCGTGCACAAATATATAAAGCTAATATATTTATCACTTGCATTTAGAAGGTAATGACGACAGTTAGCACGGTGCAGTAATAAAATTTTGCAGAAATTGTGTGATTTACACAATAAGTTATAGCAAAAGTAACTTTTGTATAAATCTTTGAGAGCATTTATGTATAGTTACTATAATTTATTAAGTGCATAGTTTGGTTTTAGCGGTTGATTATGTCATTAAATCTTTACTATGGTAAATAAAACCAATGACGGATTTTTATTATTTGTAATATAATAAAAAGTCACTCTAAATCAAAGGCACTGAGTGACTCAGTAACCACTTTAACGGCGGGTATTGATTTATAAATAAATCTTATGAATTACCTTAATTTTCAGACACTCTCTTTGAATTTTATCTGTTTAAGGCGATACTGAAAAGTTAAACATTTCTTAAACCTAAAATAAGCAACCTAACACTGACGATTCCATGTTCCTCATTTAAAGACTCGTTCATTCTTTAGAATTAAAATATAGTATTTATGGCAATAAGTATGGATCAATTTTGAGTTTCCTTCCAGCCACAATCAATATGAACGTGGTTCAATAATCAAAAATACCTTATAATAACACCTGGTGACTTGTAGCTTGTAGCATACTAGTATTAATGTCACATGATGTAGAGACTGAAGTTTCGGTGGAGTATATGACGTCGTTGATTACATAAACTTCACATCATTCACCTGATATTTATATCTGGATTTGGTGTTACCCAGAAGTTATATTATTTCTTTTAAATTTACGATGAAACAAGACGGGTCACGAATCAACGTATGGTGTATGTTTCTATTTTATTTTATTAAATTTAAATGCATTAAAAACTTTGTAACACGAACAAAAGAAACATAGATATGGGTAAAATCTAATTAAACACTAGATTCTCTATATGTTATATCTAAATGGTTTTTGCTTAATATTAAATATCATCTTCGTATTTTATAATAAAATTGACAAATGTATGAGTCTGTACACCAATTAAATGGATTATTCGATTTAACCGTGTTTCAAATATAGTTGATTGGATTTAAATGGAATCCGAGTGAAAAAATTACATAATTATTTGCGATGATATTAAATTGTTGAACATTTTCTTGTGATTTTGTTAATCTTGTTTTGTTATGTAGACATAGTTAGCTGACGCAAAATTATAGATGAAAAGTTTAAATTACAAATATTTCCAATAAGTTGGTCAACAGTTTTAGTAATAACTTTGATATAAATTATATGATAGATAAATGTAAAACGTGTATGTTTTAAATTAGTGCTATTCTAGCAATATGAAACATTCCTTATTTTACTGTATATTTTTTCTAGTGGTTAGTAATATTTCAAATACATTCTTCTTTCTAAAGAGCCCATGACTTACCCTGATAAATCTTAATTTAATCAAAGATGAAATATTAATGAAAATATCAATATTTAGTATATCGACCGAAAACTAAATAACTCATAAATTATTTTTTGTTGATTAAATGTACAATTTCCAATCATATACATTGCTACGATATTAATAAAAAAAATGCTTTTCTTGTTGAAAATACTTATTGCGCAATACCTATTGTGATCAAATTCAGTATTAACAGATCGCTGAGAAAAATCTCCTATAATTGGAAACGTGACTCTCACTTGAATAATGGCGGCAACTATTTTAAAATGGCGGGAAACCAATTATCTGCCTTGCTTGGCCCCTTTCAGGCAGTTTATTGTTAATGGTCTAATATTATAATATGATAAAGAAATAATTGGGATAATTGAACTCCTAACAATCATACGAATCTTGGGGTATATAAAACGTTGATTAAAAAAAGAGTGATAATTTAAACAGTTTTTTTTTATGAGTGTATCAATTAAAAACCTTATAATAACCCCTGGTGACTTGTAGCTTGTAGCATACTAGTGTTAATGATGTAGAGAATCTATATTAGCGAATTTCCCTACAGGGAAGAAGCCCTGTCGTAGGAGACAATGATAGAGCTAGTCCTGGGATTGATATTTTTTTTATTTTGATGTTCCCAGGCTAAAAGCCAAGGCACAATTTAACAATTTAGTTCCTCAATTTAACCTATCCGGTGACGGAGAATTAACAACCTGAAATTCAGAAATCAAATCCTTGTTATATTATTCATTAGTGAATTTGTTACCAAATATTGATTAAGTCATATCATTTCTCTTTAGTTTATGTTAATTAGAAATGTATTCCTGCAAAGCCGTCAGTTGTACGTATTTTAATTTATTTTCTTGTATTTAGACGTAAATTTGAGCAAAATTGAGGAAACTAAAATATTTTAATCCTGCAGTATATGGTGATCATGGACATACACAAAACTACTAATCGTTTAAGTAACATAATTATTAGATGTGAGAAAAATTAGTCAACGTTTTTTAGAAATTAGATAAAATACAAGACCCAACTATGTACTAACTAGTTGAAACCCCGCTCGGACTATGTTTGCCGAAGGGGCCAATTAATATCAACAGGCTATCTTTACTGGCCTTGTTAGGGATCAATTACTTTATCTACCAAATAACAATGAGAAAACATTGTTTTAGACATTAGTTTTACTGGAATGGATTAGTATTTGAAATTATCTGATGTTTAATTGTATATAAGAATTAGAAACAAATAGGGTTCCTAACTTTACATTCAATTTTTGTTGTTGTTATAATTATACTTTTGGACTATGTAATGTATATTATAATCCATACCGAGTTTTACAAGTAGATTTGATCAATTATATATTCTATGTGCTATACTAAACATCCCAAACCGAAAAATCCATAAACAACAATCCATTACGTGCATAATATAAGATCTTGAATTTGAAACAGCCTATCTTATTTAGCATAAGGGAATGCTAAATAAAATAGCTTATGCTGTATAATGACAAATAATACTACCCGAAATAATAATACTCAGAATACAAAATGCATTAACGTATGTTTGCAGCTTTATCACGGATAAAATTACAAGAAAGAATTTAATTTTGCCAGCAGATGATAAATTACATTATCAATATCAAGAGCGGATTATGAATTGAACAGACATTTTTTGGCTTAACGTCGCATATTATCTTAGCAATTATCTGTAATATTGGGTTTTTGGATCGGGAGATTACCCCCAGTCCCTCGATTACATTGACAATCATAATAATGCATTAATTCTACCAAATTTAGATATTGAACAACTCTACTCTGTTTAAAGTTTTTCTGGCATGAGAACATTAAAACTGATTCATCCACTTAATAAAAACACAAGAAACGTGTGAAAACATTTAAGATCCTTCTAAAATCAAATATTTGATTCAAAATTTACAATGACTTTAATGCCAATTATTCAACGTCATCAATAACTTACTATGTTCCGTCTTCAAATAAAATCACAATAATTCATTTAATTAATGCATGTCTGACCTTAAATTAATAACTCTATGTTTTTGACTACAGTAGTAATCAGATGGAAACTGAAACAATATTCAATCAAACTAACTCCATTAAAAGTGTCAGCATTATTGGACTGTACATGCAAACCAATCATAAATATGTGCTCCTATTCCAAACAAACTATTGCTGTATGACTCATTTTCCACAAACAACTCTTTGTTATCTCTGAGTTTCGAAATTAACTGCAGTAATGCCACTTTTTAAATATCAGCACATATTTTATTCGTTCGTTGAATATCCTAGATCAAGTGAGATTTGATTTTTACCGTGTTTATATACATGGAATTGGAATTATCTAAAACTTTCAGTTATTTTACGGAACTGTCAATCAACTTTACCTGAATAAATTAAGATTTTTTTTATTTCATTTCATTTAAATCAAAGGAAGGCCAGAGTGATGAAGACTCGTTTTGCTACATGCTAACCTGCCATAGCCTATTGCTAGCCTATTGCATAGCCATATTGCTAATTATACGACTATTTTTTTATGTTTATATGATATGTTTACATAAGACCAAAAGTATATCATATATCCCTAGCAATTAGCTACCCTATTCAAATAACATTAATAATTAACTGAACTTAGTGCAATAATGTACACCAGACTGACTGACCAAATTACAATTTGATTACTCTGCATACAAGAGTCGGTGCGAATATTTAAGCTTACTGATGAATTTATGTGCTATTAATTAATTTTAGAAATCATGAAAATATAGTGGGAAAATATTCAATATTTGTACCAAGACAATATTTTACAATTTACATGATCTGAGTAGCAAAAATATCGTACAGGTTATATTAACATGGTTTATATCCTAAAATCGAGAAAGGTATTGGAAGTAAAACTAGAATAGTTTGTTTTAAAATTAATTTTCAATCAAACTTGTTAATCTTAACTTGTTTTTTGATTAAATTTACGAATATTCTACAGATTTATCAGAGCATAAATAGACAAATTGATGTTAGTTAACTTTGGGATCGTTAAATATTGGTAATATGTTGTTGTGGAACGTATCTTAGGTTATGAGTTTTATTACTTACTTATGGTAAAATATTTTAAATATGTTATAAATTTTGTTAGTTTATTAACATTGATGTTTGTGGCAACAAAATTATTCATGTACAATTTATTGTCAGCATATTTCAACTTAGTAGGTTACACTATTTTTTTATTTACCTTTATAAATAAGCCTTGATATTACTCTTTTCTTAAATAAATATAACTGAAAATTATGATTGCTGAATAAAATTATTTCTGGTAATTTTACAGTGTTTCATAACATTTAATTTAAACCCATAAAATCTTGATATTGGTATCATTACTTGGTTTGGTATTGAATGTGAATAAATGATAATCTTTTACTCTCTATGATTTATTTCATAAATCATATTTTCGGGATATGTAGTTACATTATTATTGGTATCGTATTTTATATTGGTGTTAGTCGTCTCATAGAAAGCTTTAGTACTAGTTTGGTTAAAACGGGTTTTAAGTTGTTTACGTATTTTCCTTGTTCTGTCAGACTTTTAAGTAAATATTTCTATGTTAAAACATCAAAATTCTAACTGATCAATTAGAACTGCTGTGCCATAAATCAAGTGATCAACGATACTTTATAGCAGATGTAGACCAAATAAATTGAAAAGAGAAACGGATTATTTTCCACTGCATATATAGTTTTGACGTTTCTATGACATAACATACTCCCGCTACAGCAAACCTGCAGACTAAGTGAATTTCCATTTGCCTGATTGGATTTACCCTAAAATGTCTACTTAAAAATGTCACATTTACTCTCTATTTAAATATAATTGTTTTAACGAGTACTTAGGTTCGCTGCAAAAATGAGGATAAAAAGTGTTTTTATGTTTGTAAAATGTTAATATTTTACTAAAAAATAAATACATTTTCCAAATTTGATCAAAATATGTTCATAAACAAGCAAACTACAAAAGTTTACTTATTCTCTATAATAACGAAGGAATTTGAGATTTACAATTTTTGTTAATTTCTCCGTAATTATTATGCGCATAATAACACTTCAATATACTAAATCATTTGTTTATTTTTAAGTTCTATAAATTGCTTGGAAAGAAATTGCTAAATTTTACGTTTAAAACCCCCGAATGTATGTGCACCATTCATCCCCCGTTCCCATAGTTCTATCATGCTGGTTCGCGAACCCGTTCGAGTAAATTTAGGTTTACACGATGTTTACTCGTATATACAAAGTTTCATCAAAATCGCATCATTTTTGCTCGAGTTATCGTGGTAACACACAAACACACACACGCACACACACACACACACACATATACATGGTTATGTATATGAATTTGAACTTATGGTGTTTTTGGCCTCTAGGGACCTCAAAACTAAATCGAAATCGGTCCCGGGTCCAGATCTTACCATAAGTGAGTAACTATGCTAATAGTTTATTCACTATATGGGAAATTCGCTAAAAAGGAAACCTAACCTCAACTTCAGTTACGAATGAGCTTGTTGAATAAAGTTGGAGAGTAATCTTACCTTATAAATGAGGAATTCCAAATTGATCGCTAGTAGTTTGTTATCTCTACCCTTTTTATTCATCATAATTCACTTCCGCTAAAATGCTTCATTTTTAACAGAATTTCGTAAAATTGAGTTCTGTTGAATGTATTATTATCATAAAATTTAATGGGAAAATTCTAAAAGTTTTAAAGGTTTCTCTCTTACTAACCTTTTATTTAATCTATTTTCTTGTCATTCTCTGTCATAGCTTTTTATGCGAGTTTAATAATCAACCTATGATTGTCAGACAAAAGTTTTTCCTTGATTTATGCTAAGCATTTTGTGTTTTTCTTACAGTATATTTTATAGTAGTATTATCTTGCTCCAGATACCATTACATCTATTTGTAGTAATATGTGATGAATGGTATAAACCATTATGTGTTAAAAGTCACAAACGTATAGCCCACAGTGTCTTAGCAGTGCCTTTATTTTTTAATCGCTATGAAAAACCTCAAGGGTGTTATGTAGGGTAATAAATTTGACAGGGCCGCACTCGAATTAAGCTCTTTAAGAGGGACCTAAATCATGGCTTGGGAAAATGCCTTTGGCATTTTTATCTTGACTAAAGAATGCTGTCACCAACAAAAGTTTAACAAAAGTTAATGATTAAATTAAATTATACTAATTAACCTAATTTACGATTTCTATGCAAGGGCATAGAGTTGCCTGGATGACAAAGAACAATTTGTAATATTTATTTTTTTAGTTTTACGATAAATATCAACATATTTAATAAGATTCTTCAATCTAAGTCTAATTAATAAGGTTGTACTTTTATAAATCCTAAATAAAAATATAGGTACATTTTTATGAATCAGTAACACGTACTTTTTTAAGGTTAGAGTACAAGTTTGGCTATTTTCCGTCTATTTATTGTGTAAAGTCTGTTTTTGTAATTCGATAGTGTATTTTCCTTAATTTTCGTAACTTTACGGGTTATACGAGAAGATCTATTCTAGCTTCTGCAAGGACTCTGTTCAAAATTGTTCAACTGTAAAGATAGGTGTGATAGATTTATTTCTTAAATTCTGGTTCTAATCTACTTGTTTCTGTATACGGTAGTCAAAACAGATAAACGATTTATTTGTTAAGACGTACCAAGTATTTAAACACTGTAAGCGTTGTTAACCTAGCAATAAAAAATCAACCCATTGTGAACGCTCAATGCATTAATTCATAAGTCATTGTAGCAAGAAATACATACAGAGTGTTTAGAAACTCTCTCCCGAAACTCCTCAAACAAAAATATCATATAAACATACGCCGCCGTATTTCGCTTCGTTTTCCCATCTGTTAGTGTGTATGTTTTTTTACATACACTTCCAAAGTTCCAAAGTTATGGGAATTTATGTAAAACATACATACACACTGACTGACGGAAAACGAAGCAAGATAGGGCATATGTTTACATTATATTTTGTGTTTATTTTGACCTAAGGAACATGGCCACGGAGTTTCGGGAGAGAGTTTTGAAACACCCTGTAAAACCCCTAAGTTACTGTATAACAACTATAAAAGAACTACTATCAAACGTACAAACGAATAATCCTACTAGTATTGTGATGTTCACGGCTTGGCCAATCACAGGGTTGAGTGACGATCCGTGTTACGATTACCATCTGTCGACAACTGTGCTGCAACTTTACTACTTGAGAACTTTTCTATCCGAGAATATTATATAGTAGAATAGTCTCCTCATAGTATTCGAGAACTTGTGAAAGAAAATTGAAATTACCACCGAGTATGCATCACTACGTGTGATTAGATGTATGCTGTCTCGGGTGTCATCCACTATTAAAATCCATGTGAGGTTATGCACGTGGAGTTATGTTTTGGACGAGCAAACAGTACGCAAGGGGGTGGAGTAGGAACAAGTACATCATACAAGTAATAATTTTGTACGATGTCTTCAATGGTGTAACATTTATTACTGTAATTTATTTGTCTCGTTTGATGCAGTGACCAAAGTTTAAGGAATTTTGTATTCGGATGAATTGGCTGAACTGGATAGATAGTAACTTAATATTGTACAACGAAAGAAAAAATAAACACTTATTTTATGATTAAATTGCCTTATGTATAAATGTTTAAACAAATTGAATGATTTATTTGATCAAGCCAGGTATCAATGCTGTTGATAGGATTTAAATGGAAACCGTATCTGACAAATTACATATTTCAATATAATTTGCCGAGTCGGTGATATTTCCATCGGTAAAATCTGCAATATTCTTTTTTATCATAATTGATTTTGTAATACGGGTTTAAACGACAGGTAGTAAATTAATTACAGGCCCCTTTTGCTGACGTTAGGTTATCATCTACCTAATATTATCTGATATTCTTATACATCTTTGGTCGACAACAGCTTCCATTATGCTTTATGTTTTCTTAATCATCCCTCCAATATAAAATCCAACAGGATTTAACATACAGTAACTAACACTGTTTAAAGTTTAGACAGTACTGGACTGTACCATATAAGCACAAGACGTTAAATACTTATAGAATTTGGTAAGTGGTGATGGATTTTGATTGGACACTCCAGTCATCATTTGACTTTATATGGGAATGACAAGACTCGTGATGGCGTCCTTACTTATAACCTATTGGCTACGGGAAGAACTGGACAAGAAGTTACTATAAGTACAACTGGGTTAAAAATTTTATTTATTAATGATCTTATTTATTTTGTTAAATTTATAAATATAACGTTTTTTTAAGCATTCGTCACATTTCCAATCCTACAAATCTTTGAAATACATGGATTTTCCTTCATTAAAAATTGATCTTTCCTACTAGTATTTTCAGGCAGTAATCTTAACTTAAGAAAATACATAATGTTATGAATAAATACAAACTTTTTAATAGAGGGTTTGAGAGTCTGACCTGGCTGTATAAGAAAGACAGACTAAAGAATGTAATCTCACCACTGATTAAAAATTTGCCCCTTCGACATCTCCCTGCAGCTGAAACTTATCAAGATAATATTTTAAAGAGACGTTTCTCTATAACAGATGAGTAGAAGATTACCAATGAATATGTAAAGTGTTTTTCTTCAATAATTAGTTTCTTATTCTGTATTGTGTATTTCATGTATTCGTGTAAAAAATATGTTTTTCATGTTTATACACTATTGTTGAATGTGTGGCTTATTTCGTCAATAGTATGATTTTTAATGAAATATTTGTTTTTGAAATATTGTTAATTTTGTTTGATATGAATATATATTTTTATTTGTATTATTAAACACCATAAACGTTTCTATTTGAATAACTTCTTAAGATTGACAAGCCAGTTCTTAGTAATAAGCCTTGTGTTGTAAGGCAATAAAATAACATAACACGCATAAAATTCAAAATTTACAGTCTATATTTAATTATCCATAAACGATTACTATAAACTTACAAATTCAACCCTGTAATAACGATGTATAATATATACTACATTATACAAATTACAGAAACGTTTAGCCAAACATTTGTTATTGTTATAAATAAAAAAGCGTGCCTAACTTAAATAAACTTTTATATTGAAAATACATAAAAGTTATTTTGTAAGTGAATACAGTGTGTAAATGTATATTGAATGTGTTAAAAGAAGTTTTAATTTTCGATCGTAGCATTATTACTTATTACACTGTTCTACTTCCGGAACTAAACCTCTAGGGAAATACTCTAACAAACCAATCTTTCTTGTCACCACACGGTAAGGAGATTGCTTGGTCTATGTAAGACTCTTGGTCAATATTTTTGTAAACCTGTATTTTAATAGAACATTTAAATTCACTGTTTTACTTTCTGTATTTGTGTTATTAATATAATCTAGTGCATTTAAATAAGTTTTTTTTAATTATTAGATCAATGTGTTTAATTCTCCGTAGTGAAACAGAAGTTTTTTTGTATTTATAAACGCATTGTTGTTTCTTAAAGTAAATAAATAAAAGGCCCATGTTATCAAAAGCAGTGCAAATTTAAAGTCATTTTCCATTCTAATAAAAAAGTGGTTTTCTGAGAAGCCAAATATAGATTTTTTAAATAGTGTTGTAACATAAAGAATTTGTTGTCTAAATATTTGCAAATTTAACGTTTTGTTTTGTAATTATTGAATCTGCATACTGTTTTAAATTGTTGATTTACATTATTTTATACTGCTTATATAGGATTCATTTTTTAATATAATTTTATTGTGAATATCTATTATTGTTATTTTGTTTAAATTAACAACTGTCATCAAGACGCCACAGAGAGCGGCAAGGTGTTTTTCATGTTTGGACTGGACTGGATATTTATAGAATGTACTTTATAATTTTATTTTTATTGAACGTTGTCACATTAACTGGATGCTGTGGCAACGTAATTCCGAGTTTTTATTTCATTTGTATTTTATGTACTTATGGTGGAATAAATCATTATTTTATTTGTAATGATGTCTTGTAATGATGGGTTGTGATGTATAATTATAGAAGTAAATTTTATAAAGTCTGTTTAACATTTCGTAATATAAAGAGTGTAATATGCTTAGAATCTTTAAGATATAAACATGTAGGCACCCTTGTACGTTCCAGTCAACATGTTGTGTTACGCGATATCCACACAAAGAAAGGGATAATCCACAGTGACTCTTCCACGACATGATTTTGCATTTTTATAACACGTCTCAGTTAAAACAGCCAAAAACGCTCCAACTTTATAATATCAGAGACTGTTTTCATGTTTCGATTCCTAAATTACAAACAATATCGTATTATTCTACGTAATCAATAAACTTTGATTAACTTTAGTTTTTTACTTTACAAATACGTGTGTTTTGCCAGGTAAGTGTGAACAAACTTATTATTTTCACTGCCATGTATTACATTAATTTACGATTTAACGTTTGGTTGAACATTTTTTGTAAATTTCCTTGAAGTAGTGCCTTAGAGTTATTGCATTAGATGTGGGTAAAACCCCCGTTGCAGCAAACCTGCGATCAAAACGTCTTTTTATCATGCTTTTTAACAGGGGAATTAAAATATCGCTCGTCGTAACTGGATTGGGTTCAATGATTATCTATTTCTTAGCTATTGAAAGAAATGCAAAGATTATAAGATATACAAATAACATTTCAGTAGTGTTATAAGTTGATATTAGGTAACTTATGTATACGCAAGAGAACTCTAGGTATAAATGTCTGCTATATCGTCCAATATAATTCTAAATGCTCGTCTTGCAGATGTGTATTGGGCAATTTGTATTCATATACAGTGTAGCCTAACCGCAATATGTGCAAGTTTATGGAGATATCTCGGTTGCAGTTTTATGGTTTTGAATTTTATCAAGAGTTTAGAATAAAAAATTGGGGTAAAGACAAATATAACAATTTTAAAAATGATTGCATTTCAAAACTCGGGAACTGTGCAATTATTGGCGGGAAATCAATTTAGTTTTCAGATTGGCCTCACTGTTGGACTGCGCATATTTAATAATATTTCATCATTGAAAACTGTTGACTCACTTAGAACAAGCTTAAGAAACTTATGTACGATATTTGACTATGGATTTGATTACTACCAAGTTTATTATATACTAATGTTTACGGTCCAACTCTATTTAAATGTTTATTACCGTATGACACAACTATTCGTGATTTTGTAAGTAAACATTCACTAAAAGTAAACGTTGACTATTGGATTATGTGTTTAATCGGAATATTAATTTAGTTCAATTTAGTAGAAGAGACTTTAGTGAATTCGGGTTTCAATTACTAATTTAATAGTCTATTTAACTAGTTATTTGTTTTGTATTTACTGAAGTGAAACACTACACACATTAATCTTTGCTTCAAGGAACATAGTTCCTCACATACCACACCTATTCAAACAACGGTAATTTGTATGATGTATGTACTATGCGTGACATGTACTGCATTGTATACTGAAAATACAACAATAGTTTTGTACTTTTATTAAACTGAGCGAATACAAATTGACACACATAATTCTCATAAGCCAATATTTTTTTTCTGGCATAGACGGTTTTTTGTGTATAATGTGTTATATTCTATTATGTATTTGTAGAAAGGATTTAATTTCGAATAAAATTTGGCCAAACTTTTATGATGTCTTATTGTACCAGTGTTGGAGACATATACAATATTCCAAGCAACAGCTATCTGATGGCAATAGCATTAACTAACTATGAATGAAACTTTGTGCGATTATGTTCATATCAGATTGAATAACAGTGATTGAGTCTGCATACTAGAGTTGATATGGCGTTCGTAACATACAGATTCATTTGTAGATTACACTTGTGATATTAAAATTGCTAAAAAGTAAATTATATTCAATAGTAAATATTCAATCACAAAAGTTTATTAAGAACATTCCGAATCCCACAAATGGTCTATAATCATGCATTTTGTTACACAAATGTTATTATTTATTTATTTGTTATTGGTTAGTTGTTATTTATTACCGGTGTGTTTGGTAACTCGGTTTCAGGTAAATTCATTTTTTTTCTTTCAGTGTATACTAGCAGTTTCAGCTATAAGGATAAAATAGTCTACACAAGTTTGTGACTGATATATTCAAATGAAATACTTAACTGACAAATTCCTCGATAATGCGTGAGTTTTGTCAACTAGTGTAGATCGGATGAAATACTATCAGAAGTAATACATCCCGAGTCATTCAGAATTCTGGTTTTGCGTTTTCCAGACGCCATTGATTTAACAAAGCTTTTGAAGAATTGACTCAGTTACGTAGGAATCCTCTTTACTTGAATAAATGGATAAATAAACAACAAGTAAATACAAACAATAACCAACTAATACCTAACCAACAACAGACCAATCGACTAAGATTAATTAACAAAATAAAAACCAACTACTAAAATATCTGACACCCTGAAAAAATGCATAGTAGGTACCATATGGCTATTACATGAAGTTTACAACAATAATTGATGTAAGCGTCATGTAATATGGTACCTACTATGCATGTTTTCCGTGTTATTGTTATTAATTATTCAAACGAGATATTAACAAAGATTTCTACTCGTGTCCTTCGCGATCGTTGCGTAAACTACTATAAACTGGTCCAAACCTCTAACAACAAGCTTGTTACTTATTAACAAATTGGCGAGAAATAAAACGCTCTCAAGTGAGTCTTAAAGTCATAAATCTGACAAGGCGGTTTTCGAATTAACCTCTCTCAGAATCACTGAGAAAATGTATTTTTATTCACTAAATTAAGTTTACGGATTAAAATTAAATACATAATTGGCTCAGTAAGACAAATTACAAACCTCTAAAAAGAATAAAGGCTTTTAACTTTTGGAAACCATGAAATTATACCTTATTTAGTGATTTTTTAAGCATAGTGACCATAACATGATACTTCTTCCAAATTAAAAATTGCATAATTTACTGAGTGACAAATACTATAAAATAGTACAATTAAAGTTTATACAAATTAATTGCACAGGAAGTGGAAAGTTCACAGCTTGGACAATCACGTGGCTAAGTGAATAACCGTGTAACGATTACCATGTCAGATCTATCAACAACTGAGCAGCAACTTTAGTTAGTGGAGTTTTATGTATCAGGGAATAAAATCATAGAAACGTTAATATTTACCATTGACCAATCCCAATGCTTTTACAGCCGCAGTTCAAACGATTAATTTACAAACTAGAACAGCCTAGGAATATTCATTGTAGTTTTTAAATTACTGTAAAAAATCACAAGGTATGTAGTGTACGTATACAAAGTTAACTCCTTTGTTTACAGAACGAATTAATTAGATTAAACTTGGTAACATTTAGGATTTGTCAAGCATCTGTAATAGTTATGTAGTGTACTTTTACTATGTTATTTTTTAATCCAACATTTTTGGTTGATATGAAGAATGCCCTTTACTGGAGATATCCCCTATAGTTAAGCGTTTGCTTGTGTCAGAACATCAAATGACAATTATTATTGTAAGCTAACAGTTGTATAAGTGAAAATTTATTGGTATTATTGTTTACCTATTTATGGTTTATTCACATTAAATCGTTCTGATGAAGCACAAAAGTTCGTAGGTATTAATTTAATCTGTTACAAGCAAATCAACAAACACTCCAGAGAGGGGACATATCAAGTTTGTTAGACTTCATTGCACAATTTTGATAATACTAATATCAAAACATAAAATTTACAAAATTTTACAATATATATCTTGTTTTAGGTATGTGCCTACACAGTATTCGTGGACGGATTTTGAGGTAATAAAGTTTTCGATAAAGGTTTATAAGACTTGTATGAGTGGCAACTATCCCGTAATATGGGCTAAATTCTCTATTAAATAAACTCTTTAGATATATTATATGCCTTAGTTGTTGAAATTTAGTTGTAAACGCTCTTTATTAGACACCATGTTTATATGATCACAAAATATATCATGTACATATATGGTCATAAAAATCATTTTTTCAATACAAACAATCACTTTTGACTTATAAAGTTTTTACCTTTAATTTATCATGGAGATTCAAGAAAAAAAAGCTAGAGTGTAAATGGACCAACCCCTACATAAAACTCAATGGAGGCTCTTAGTCAAAGTTTTCTTTCCTAGCTTTGATTCAAGACTCTTTCCCTCTAAATTGGCTAATTTTTCTCGCTGCTCTTTTAGATTGGATTTTGTTCAAAGGATTTCCTATAAAATATATTAAGACTTCCTATTTATAATAAGGGTTCTAAAGCCATATAAAGGGTGACAGACGTAGTGCAATACATTTTGCAAGTCCTAACCCTGGTGTGAATTTAAGATACTAATGGAAACTAAAAGACAAGTAAAGTATTTTTTATATGTACGTTTAGAGTACAGGTAACAAATACCGATAAAAAAACATAAATTTGGTTAAGCTACATTTGTGATCAATAACTGTGTGGTATACAACTACTACTTAGATGCATCAATTGGTTGGACGCTATACAGGGTGGATTGGTACTCAGTGTGACAACAAATTTTTGGTGTAAGTACAAAGTAAATGCAGTTTTATGATGCATATAAAAGGTTTCAAGTCAAAAGATTAGCTTCCCAAAGAATTATTTTATGTTTTTCAAAAATAACTATGTTTTTCAACTTAATACAGCTATTTCTCAATTACCTGTACATGGATTTGAGTAGATAATGTAATTTTCGTATTCTGCATTACATTTTTAATAAGAATAATAGTAAATGAAGGGGGATCAGTTGTAAAAACTCCATTGTTTCAAAGATAAAAAGTTAAGATGTTTGATAAACATTTTAAAAAACATTGGTCTATTGAACTTTTCTACACCATGTATACAAGAGGGTGGCCGATTATGTTAAAAAACGCGCCTATTTATAAGCTTTTCAACCATATGCTACACCATTGAGCTTTATGTATGCTTTTGTACGCTTTAGTGGTTTGAAAACTACAAAACATGGTGTCTTTAACATTTAAAACATAGAAAGTCGGAATATTTTAAGCAAAAATTGTATTTTTGTTTGTATTTTAAGCTGAATTTTTTCCCTTAAAGTATATTAATATTACTAAAGTTGGTTAGTATAGAAAAATTATATACGATGACTGAGGAAACTACGTAGACACACGTTGAACACATTGAACAACACATTGAGACACACATTGAAGAATTCACTGATTATATCTTCAAACCCAGATGTGTCTGAAATATACTATTGGGTGAATTCAATGATAAAATTTATAGTATTGCAGTCTAAGGAAGTTGATATGCAAAATTCCCATTTCCCCCCCAATGGGAATGATATACACTTTCCCATTTTACTTTATCTTGAAGTCTAGGTGGAATCTAGAATCGGGAAAAAGTAGAGGAAAAGCAGCAGGAGGATAAACCAAGAAAAAAATGAGTTTCTCCACCTCGGAGTCAATTTTAACAAGTGAAGCATAAGATCTAAGCCACGTGATATACCTGGAATGCTATGTTAGCGGCTGACATCAATAGCTTAAAATGGTGGCTTGAATAATAACTTAAGTCAAGAATAATTAGTTTAAATACGACCGTAAACAATTATTGTAAGAGTTGACATAACAATAGTTGATTTAATTTGTATTTAAAATGTCAATAATATGCTATATTTTCATCGTCAAGGGACTAGACGTGAAAACCGTAAGGCTGTTTTAAATAGAATGTGAAGTAAGTAAAATGTTTATAAAACGCTTTTAAAGAAAGCGGTCCAAACCCAGTGTTGTTCAACTAGGTTTATGGGGGTAAAATTTGTATTTTTTAATTTTTGACTCTCAAAACACAAACACTTTTTAGAGCTGGAAACAAATGATTTATCTTATTTTATTTTATTTAGCTTGATTCTCGCTGTAATTTTATCTTCTGTTCATTGATGACATTTAGTTCTTAAGCAATAAATATGGAGTTTTAAAGTTAATTATAAACACAAAACTCCATTAATGGATTAATGACGTAATATATTAACATTGTTTTATTAATTTCCTAGTTTCTTTTTAATTTTTGCTGTCTAAAGTCGTTTCAAAATAGCTTCTTACTTTTATTAGCCAAGGTTCTTCAACTTGGAATGGTGAAAGATTTAAAGCCTACAAAACCCTTAAGGAACCAAAAATAGACACAGGTCTGTAATCATTTTAACAACATAGCCTAATAGCGGCTTGTGGCCAGCAGCTTGGGAGTAGACTATTAATTTACTCACCACAATTTGATCCACTACCCTAGCCATCATGCAAAGTGCTTAGTGCCAACTAGCATACAGGTTAGAGTCATGACAAACGAAATGTGTGGGAAATTTTAAGCCTAGATTTTCGCTGTATAGTCATTATAAAATTAAAATTTAATCACACGAGACAAAATTTAAACCAGAACCAAGTGTAATACAATCATATTGAAATTAAAGTTACCTTTTTAACCTTAACAGATTCGGGGAATCATGAGTTTTGTGAATGCAAAGTATTTACTTAGTGAGAAGATCTAACCATTGCAATAGAACCAATATTTTGATCAAATTTAATCAGAAAATACTCTCCGAAATTCAGCACGTAGCTTGAGAATTTATAGAATTTTAAATCAGATCTATGAACTTTCTAACCACGCTTCTTGTACACTAAACATATAATAAAAAATACAAAAAATAATAAATTACACCCTAGGCAAGTCAATACACCAATAAACACTACAATGAATTTAGGGAACCCTAGTAATATTAAACTAATTGAAATAGTCCTATATAATTATTAAAAAAGAAACTGAAGAATTTAGGTTGGCGCTAACTGTCATAGTCCGTATCAGTGTCGTTTCTTGTTAAAATTGCCAAATTTATAGTACTAAAAAAGTAAAAAAAAAACTTATTATTAAAAAGTAGGGTACCATGTTTTATTGGGGTCAAATGCATATCTTAAATCTATGTACAGAAAATCTTAGTAGTTTTTTTTTTATTGATTTGCTCAAGAAGCTTTGTCAACTTGATTTATATCAATGCTATAAAATGTACCATTCTGCGGTATAAAATCATTGAGAATATAATTAAATTACTGTATAAGACAGTGAGTGATGTAGAACTAGTATAAACTTGAATTTACAGTATACGTCAAACAGAAAATTTAATGTATCAAATCGGAACATCCAATTTCATTAAAAGCGCAGTCAGTAACTTATTACCTACTTCATCGTCTGGCTTTGATTTGGCTTTTCTTTCAAAATCACATAATTTCTCCTAGCATACTCTTTGAATACAATTTAAATAAGGAGCTGAAATGTTTTAAAAATAAATAATATTAAATTATGTGACCTCTATTACAAATATATCTCCACCTCCTTTATAGAACAATACGATTTGCATGATTTGATATAATTCTTAATACTAAAAAACACATGAGTTGGAAACTTGGAACAATTATTTTTCATTCTTAAAAATGTCTATATTGTTATCATTATCGGTAATATACACTTACTGCCAATTGTGAATTTACAATAAAAGTTCAATGATGGAATTCGTCGTTACTGTCCGATGGGGATGGAAGGGTGGCGTTAGAAGTTTTGATCATCCACGGTAGGATTAGTCTTGGGGTTTCTGTGTGATCCTTCCCTTTAACAGATAATTGTTTCTCCATTCTCTTTCTACAAACTCAACATTTGTCTTGTTTCTTTACTTACATTTTGATCCATTAGTTTAGCTGTGAGTTCATTCTGGAAAGAAACTTTGGATTGGTTAAATGTGTTTCATGTTTTTAGATCGGATAAGTGATTTTGTTAATTCTGCTATTTTATTCATTGGAACTTATATACTATATCTTTTAAATAAGCTGAAACTTAAAAATAAGTTCCAGTTCGACCCTTTTGTTAATACACTTTTTTATGTTGAATATTGGGACAAATGGTAAATGTAATTTAAAAACTCACTTTAATGTTGAAATATCTTCCTTGAAGCTTTATTATCTAATTAAGAATAAATATGGCAAGGGTACATCATACACACTAAATACTCTACGTTGAAAACCCATAAAAATGTTGGTGTATCACCTTAAATTTTAATTGATTTATTCTAATATTTCCAAATTCATGGGCACTTATCTTTTTATAAGTCTGGCACAATATTTGACGATATCCAGGATCTAATAGAGGTCTCCAAGGGCGTTGGAAAACCCAGCTAATGGACTCTTCATGGATCGTCTCTCTACTGGTAAAAATCTATAAATGCATTTTAAAGCATTTAAAAACCACACGCCATAGCTCTGTTTATTGGCATTATAATTATCACTGTATTAAAAAAATATACTCTAATCAGATTTTCCTACTGTCGGATATTGCTTTAAATTGATAAAAACCATTTGCAAAAAATGCAATATGCAGAATCACCTTGTAGTCATAATACACATTATATTTCGTATCGACTGATATCGACGATCACGAATACACGGACCGAGTTGACGAATAAAACACAAAAACTGTGCATTGGTGAGATCAGCGTCACAGTGCGTGCGTATAAAACTGGCTGGTGACGGTTGAAAATCTTGTAACAATTTACTCTTATAAAAACTCTCTTTCAGGGTGACACTTTTTCAACATTGTGCTAAAAACAACCTACCAAAAATTGCAATATCGGTCATTTTACCGCTTGAAATTGTATGGGGAGCTCCTGTAAACTAAATCGTTTTCTTATTTGGTTAAGTCATTACATAAAACAACGTAACATTTATAATTAGTGACCGTGTCTCAAAATATACACAAAATACGAAATCATAGGTGTTTTCTTGTACAGTTTAAGTTAATAATTTTGAAATTTCAATATTTTGGAATGGAACAATACAAAACAGACATTTTGTTCTGTTTAGCGCTGAAGATTCAAAAATATATCATTTAGGAACACTGTGCCATCGTTAGGTGATTTGTAAATATCGGTAAGAAGAGACTTTTCAAGAAAGCAACTCACATGTCCCTATGACGGTACGAAATTGCAAAGACTCTCTCGCAAGTTTGTTCGTAGACCTTTGATCTTGAAACGAATTCCGCTTTCTTTTAAATCGTACTTTTTTACTCACGAGCACAAGTAACATCTTAACACAAGGGATCACAGTATTATCACGATATTGGATGGTTTTATTCAACAAGTGTTTTTTAATATACTTTTTTCAGTAAAAGTATTTGTTAAAAAAATAAAAACTTTATATATTATATTGAGAAACCCTTTTCCACTATCAAGTAATATTTTTTAAATTTCTTACTGCACAAAGACACATTTGATCAATTTCTTTATTGAACAAATTATTTAGTTATTCCAGTTAATAGTTATTAGTCTAAGCAAACAAATCATTGTGGACCCCACTTTTTGTTAAAAATTAATTAGAAGTTTTTTACTTGGCGGCACTCAACTTTTGAAATAGGCTAACAACAATAAAACCTGTGTGCATAAATTATAATAAAAAATACAAACCAGGTTTGTTTTATATAGTATTATAAAATCCAGCTTTACTGATAGATGGCATAATGTCTAGAACATAAGAATTGGTATTAGTCATTTTGTTATTTAATTGCAAGTTAAATTCTCTTCTTGCATTCCATCATACTCACTTAAAATTAGAATTGCAAATCCTTTAGTAATACAAAAAAATTACTAATGCAGCTTGGCATTTTTATATAATTGTGTGGTGTTGCAACCCTATTAGCAATACTGAAAAATTATATATTAACACACCTTTTCATATCTTTAACTGAGTTTGATTGAGAACTTTTCGTTGTTGTTCTGTCTGATACCCATCACACGCTGCGACTGTATCCCAAATGTTTCCTTAGTGAGCCTTTCTTATGCTGAAGTGCCAGATGGATTTTATTGATACTTATTAATCGGTTAGTCAATAAGTGAAGTACCATAAAACATGTATCAAGAAATGTTGATGAAACAATTTCTAGTTTCCTGCCAACAGCTGATTACGCTGGCTATTCAAACAATGAACGGTGATTGTTGACACGGTAAACATCTGCACTCGTCAGATTGTTCAGGTTACATATTGTTGTTTAACTCTCTGGGGGATTTGTTTAGGATCTCTCTTAATGTAAGGTAGATTTTACGATTGGACAAATATGAAGAGATATTTTTATCGTAAAAATGTGTCATAGTTTTACGACTGATGCCGAAAATACCGTTTTAAATTTGAGCACATCTACAGAAATAGAGTAGTTTAATTTTCTTAGTTCGGTTTACACTTACTTAAATTGCGTTATAAAGAACACTTTGCCCATAGAAGGGAGATTTGTAAGCCAAAATTATGTACCAGTACAGTTATAAAGTAGGCATTAGATAAATATTCGTGACAATTTGGGACAAAATCTATCTTGTATGAACCAATATCCGTTGATTATGAAGTATGAATAAGATATAAAATTATGGTTTTATTTTTAAAATATAAAAGTTTACCTAAAATATTTAAACCATCATATGGCACAGTGAGATTATAGCAAAATGCGCTACTTAGAACAAGCTGGCCCTTGTAATGCGGCTCTGCAGAAAGAAAAGGTCATAAGCTGACATTATCTACCGACCTTTAATCTTTTCGAGTACCTTACTCTTGCCTTCATCGTAATATGTACTGTACATTGTAATGAAATGATTTATTTTGTATAAGCACAGTATATACGACTGCTTTTTAAGAACTTTTTCAGAATTTGTAGATGAAAACGAAACTAAGCTCTTATACGAGTAAATATAAATTAGGTAGAAGAAATATCAATGAAACGATGAGGTAGTATAAACTGTTTTTAAACAGTTTATATTGTTGCATTGTTTTATTGTATGGATATCATAATTTTACTCTTTTATTGTGTTCATTATACTATTTTGTATTTTAAATATAAACTAAGTAACTTAACAAACCAGTATACTATTTAGTGTACAATCGAGTTGACGTTTTTAATGTTTTATTGTCAAAACAATTACATAAACATTTATGAAAATGATTTATATACGGTTAACAATCAGTAGACTAGTTGGTCGTCCAAATTTGTTGTAAAAAATAAGTAATTGTTTGAACAGTAAACTACACAACTTTCACGTTCTTTAAAATTTCTAAAGGAAATATAAAATAAATCAAATAATAAGTTGCAGCTGTAGTTAACATTTCCCCTGGTCTCCGTGGCTCGGTAGGAGCGTTGATGTTGCGGAAACATTGGTGATGTCACAATATAACCTGCGATACTTCTGGGGAACGATATTGTTATCACAAATACACAGCCTATCTGTAAACGGAACTGAGATTACTTCCCACATAACGCGACGGCCTTTTAAAACGTATTTTCAATACATATTAAAAACTGGTAATCTACCCAAAGTCTAGTGATTGGAAATTGCATATCTGATAAATAGGATCCATTTGCTGCTTTACAAAAGTTCAGTAAAAGTCTTAATGACATTAAAGCGAGTGAAAGATTGTTTAAGACAATGGATTTGGTTTAAGCTTATTATGCATTATGTTATCATATATTTTTATCTAAATACTTTATGTCGTGAAATCGAGTTCTATCTGTTAACAAGTATAAGTCAAACTTGTATTAAGGATATCTGTCATGCCAGTTAAAATGACGTCGACATCAGATAGGAACAAGATGTAGCATAAAGAATGTTCCCCAAACCAAACGTTGAAAAGTGCTAATTGAATAAGAGCCCCAATAAAAAACACTATTGAACACATGTCATTGGAAAACTCGTTTCTCCGTTGAACTTAAAAAGGTACTTTGATTTTTTATTATTACAGTTAAGTATTTTTTTTATGGATTTCGATCCTCAACCAAAGATAACTTGATTATTGTTACGTAAGTGTCACAAATAAAGATCATACAAATAATTACCCAAGAAGTGGGAAGTTCACAGCCTGGTCTATCGCGGAGCTAAGCACTAAGTGAATATCCTTGTAACTATTACCCTGTCAGATCTATTGATATCCGAGCTGCACTTTTGGCTACTGCAGTTCACCGGCTGTGTACGCATCATAGAAACATCTCGTATTATACAGGTTCTATAAACGACTTTGCTTTGTCAATTGCAGTTGATGCAAGAGGCTTATTTACAATCTCATCAGACTTGGAAACTTTATATAATTTGACTGATAGGCGAAAATAATTATTATTAACTATTGGTATGATTTCATTTGTTTAGTTGTATTTAGTTTGGACAGAGTTCACATTACGTTTGCTCTTTTTTAAGTAAATACTTTAATACAAATTCAGTATAAGATTGGTTTACGATTTACAAGTAACTGGTATGACCGATAAATAATACTCATAGCAAAGAAACCCCGAATAACATATAAATTTGTAAGATTTTTTTCTCTATTAAAACCGGTCGAATATTAAAATAAATGTAATTTTTAAAATACAAAGGTGCAAATCAAAAATACTCTTATGGTTGGTACCTAAATCAACACGTAGGAGTATACAGGTCTATTTTGTAAAATAAGTCTTTGGGTAGTTTCCTTGTTTTGTTGAAGCCCAATAAATTCCTAAAATGGCAAGATATGTGTTGCTCATTATTATTAACGGCATTCAAGAAAAGCTTTGTAAATGGACCAACTCCAACATAAAACTCAGCAGAGGCTCTTAGTTTTCTCTCCTACCTTTGATTCACGACTCCTTCCCTCTAAATTGGCTCATTTTTCTCGCTGCCCTTCAAATTGGATTTTGTTCAAGAGAGTGTCAATGAATTATTTCAAGAGTTACTGATCATTATGAAGATTTTTAAGGGATATCCGTTGATTAAATAAAATTTTGCAAATTATTTATATGGTATTGATATGGTATCATAATTAGTTAAAATTGAAGTTTCTGTAAACGTATTTTGAGAATGGTGTTAAGTATTATTGTGTTTCTTATGTTTATCTTTTTTGTAGTTATTCAAGATCGTATTTTGAAGAAATTTTAAATAAAAACACTACTTGTACAAAAGACAAGCAAGCTTTTTTGTTGTGTCAACAAAACGTTCATGCGAAATACGAGGGGTTTTTATTTGTAATTTCTTTCTGAACAACTGTAAATTATCCGTAGTGAATAAAATTAAGTAAATTAAATTATTAAATCAAACGTTTAGTTCTTATTTAGCTTGATAACTTTGTTTTGAATTTTTAAACAAAGCGTTCAATCGTTTATAACTCATTTCTTGTGCTGGGAAAGTATCAGTAACCCACCAATTATTTTCGTCCTATATCTATTATAACTATTATTGGTATAATCTAGTATGCATAATAGTTCTTTCATTAGCTATATACTAACATTAATAATCTACGTAAATCAAGAAAAGTTTAGACAAAACATTCAATTTGTTTTAAAGAACTATAGAGAGAAGAGATATCGTAATGATGTCAGCCTACAAAAAACAACTTACCAACGGTTTTTTAAGATTTATGTTTTTTATGGTTAGGTTATATAATCTTTTAATTATTTGTAGTTTGCCTGATTTATATTGCTTCACAAGTTTTAAATTGTACAGTACTTTAATATTGCACTCTTAAAATTATACCTCATAGCAGGAATTATAATATGATTTATTCTTTGATAAAGAAAATCATTTCATATTAAATGTATGTAATGAATGAAAGGTGAACCATTACGTTATTATACAGTACAACTAGTCTGGGTGAAATAAATGTTATCAATGTCATGTCAATGTCACATTTAATTAGACAGTCATGACAGACCTTTCCGCGACAATGACAGGGTTTACCGGAAGTAAATTCAGCATATCCGGTTCCTCTGATGTGTTCAGAATACTTTGACATGTCACACGTCCCATGTCAGTTGAGGACACTTTGTAATTTGCTAAATTTGCGCTTTTTATACTTTATTTTACAGATTAACAAAAAAATTCATTAAAGAAATTAGTAAATAAAATGAATCTAGAATTATAAGAATGGAGTTTAGTTATTCTTATGTGTGGTAATTGTTGGTATTATTACTATGTACTTATCATTGTTACAACTATTATTAGTAACAAATACATAGCCTTTTAAAATAAAGTTTAGGTTTATTTTTATGACTTTAATACATAATTACTTTTTAGTAACCAACCTAACTCTGTAGAGGTTAATTTTCAATTTATAGTTAAATAATACATGATCCTGTTGTTGTGAACATGATGAAATACATTGCACGTCCATCAAAATAATACCAAATAAGTCATTAATCGTATAATTTACTTTGTACCTCCAATAGTTTAGAATGCAATTTCCGACAGAGTTGATTCCATCCAAATAATCTGGTGGAACAGTCCCTAAAGTTGACGTGTAGAACTATAGATTAAGGACTAGACATGTTTGACATTTGTCTACTCCATTAATTGATGGTAGAACTTAAAGCACATGCACTTTTTTCCATTATCTTCAAGCTTATATAAAAATAGGAAACGAGAGTAGGGGAGTTGGAAAGAGAAGAAGGAATAAATAAGGACGAGTAAGAGATGGAAGGGACCTTTCTCATCTCACCCCGGAGTCAATGTTAACAAGTGAAGCATAAGATCAAAGCCACGTGATATACCTGGAATTCTATGTAAGAGGCTGACATCAATAGCTTAAAATATCAACAAATGGTGGCTTGAATAATAACTTGAGGCGGTAAACTTTATTTGTGATCAGTTGAGTAACAAACCTAAGGAACTATAATAGTTGTACATAGTTTATTGTGTGTTTTTGTAAAAGTATATCTGTTTTACGTTTCGCTTTTGGTGTGTGTGTGTTATTTATTAAACTCGGTTTACAACCTTTAAATGGAGTGATTACTTGACACCGTATAGCATTGACTATATAACACTAGTGTTGTATAGTCAATACTTATAGGCCTGATGATAGTTCAGATTAAGAACCAAAACTACAAACTTGTTATTTTTTTCAAACCATTAGCTACAGTATTAGCTTTGGCCAATAGTCAATGGTATTAATTTGATAATTTGCAAATCCTTAAGTTATCTAAGTATGTTTCTATGACAAAGTACCAATAGATTATACAAATGGTACACACAATTTACTGGCATAGTATATTTAGCTAGTGAATAAGTATATCTTCCATTCCTTTTCCACCAATCTAATCCCGGTTACCCCTAACTCATCAGTAATCCTCCAATGATCTGAGTCAAGTAGTTATCTTATTAGGAACACTAAAGCTGCTTGAGACTGTCAGTTGAGACTAATCTCAATCCAATACAACTACTGAGACTCAATGTTCGTCTAACATGTTACATACCTTTGAAGGGGACTAGGAAGATTCAATCAGGAAAGGCTTTCAGGATTTTTAATGAGTTCCTTGAACATTGGGAAGAAAAATTTAAATACATTTTACATTTAAATACAGATAAAATTTTAATCTTTAGCATGGTTCACACGTGCTATTTTGTGTGGTGTTGTACGAAAATAGTAAACATTGGTGACGCAAACAGTTGCTGTGATAGAGATAAAGTAAAAATATAAAACATTTATCGGCGTTTTCAAAAACAGTTTACTCAGTATAAATAACACCATCTTGGTTTAGTAAATGAGCACATTGACCACGAAGTTAATCGTTTAACTTCACTGTATAAATATCTGACAATTGAGGTAGTTATGTAGGATCAAACATTATGAGTTTTGACCCGATTCAGTTTATATTTTTTCCAGACTTAACAATATCTCTTTATTTTTTGCAAAAATCTTATTTGATCATTTCCTAGATTTTTGCCAAAAAGCCTAAACAGTCCTGGGTAATAATTTATTTTTAAACTCATCGAAACATTAAAACGCTTTCCGGTTCAAAGTCCTAGTAGAGAAAACGTACTCATTGCTGCTCTTTAGCTCATACCACGTGAGCTGTTAACAGTTTCTATGGCAAACTTTGCTGGTGGAAGATGAGTTTAACAGTTACCAACTGTCGAACTGATGACGTGGCAGTGACTGATGACTCCCAGCATCAGATGCTTTGTCGTCAAGTGAATGTGATTAGGAAACCTTCAATCAAACTCTAGAACATTAAGTAATGAATATTTAGTGTAAGAACAACTTAAACAATTCTGTATAGAATTGTATTTTATTAGGCTGTTTTTGTGCAACATTTTAATGAAACAAATTTAAAACAATTTTAAACCATATACATCCACACGTATTTATTCAATTTTAATTACTATTTAGTTCTATCTTTGTAATTTAGCCCTAGAATCCGTTTTCTGTCAATTTACGTCAGCATCCTGTATAGCCAGCTGATACAATACCTAACAAAACTTTTTGTCATCCAGTTTTATTATTTAAATTTTAAAGCAAATTATAACTGTGTTAGCATATCGTAAAATTAAGTTAATAAATAAATTTCACAGAATGATTTGATACTCCACCTCATGTTACAAATACAAGTTTCAAAACTAAGTCTAACATTTTAATTGTTTCTACTTCCGAATAGAGATACATTTATATCCTTGTAATAGTAAATGACTTATTATATAATAAACAATTTTATTAGGGGCATTTCATTTCTCCCGATAGAACCTTTATATTGGAACGAACATAACAAAACAGTTACATACATTCATTTCGCTAATGAAATAGCATTGAG
Organism: Macrosteles quadrilineatus; assembly: GCF_028750875.1. Taxonomy (NCBI): domain Eukaryota; kingdom Metazoa; phylum Arthropoda; class Insecta; order Hemiptera; family Cicadellidae; genus Macrosteles; species Macrosteles quadrilineatus. The sequence goes on from NW_026542602.1 coordinate 12,636,562, forward strand.
TAACTATCTTTAAAATGGACTGAAACAAATTTATGACAATGTCAGCCTTAAATTTAATCTATTCAATTTTTTTTACACTGTACCTTACTAATATGCTTATATGAGAGAATGTAGTGTTTGATAGATGTTCTACGATAAAAGTAAGAAAAATAGTTCATGCAATTAAGTATTAAGCCTTGTACCTCCGAGCAAGTATTATAAACGCTTTTAATGAAATTGGGTTTCTCATTATTCTGCACACCTAAGTAGTATAGTTACTGCCAATCATAAATGTATACTGAAATAGAGGTTTTGGAGTGGGATTTAATGCTATTTCGTCCAATGTGGCTGGACGGTTAATGGAAGAATGGCGTTAAAAGTTTTGATCATCAACGGTACGATTAGTCTCTGGCTTTTCTATGTGATATTTCTCTGGAACGTATAGAGTTTCTATAATTTATCTCTATTATCTAGATAACATTGTAATATACTTATCATAATAATATTTTAGTTACTAGTTGCGCTTTTCATTTCACTCATAAGGTAGGCTCTTATTAAAGGGATGATGCTGCTCATAAGATATTCTTTTATCTCAAAAGAATAAGCTGTTCTCTCAATAGCTTAAGTAGTATGCAAATTACAAGATGTCTTTGTGACAAAGGATCGTGTGATAAATATATTTTCTCATTGATATGCACATTGGCCTTTGTAACAAAGACGAAAAAGTGATACAAGCGCGATATATTAGATACATTTGAATTTTAAAACTCACTTTAACTACATTTGATAAAATCATTTTCTTAAAGGTTTCTCTTCGAATTCATTATTACTGTTATACGAGGTGTTAGCCCGTCCTACGTACGGGAGTAGTCAGTTAAAACTGTGGACAATTCAGAACAGCTAGTTTACACGTATAAAGACACAGTTTCTTGCAGTTTTAATGTGAAAAATCATCTTGTAAACAATAAAATGTTGTGTGACCAAATATGTTTTTATTCCATCATAGGCCTATACGATATGCATTTTAAATCCGATAATTTTACAATAAAACAGCAATTCTGCAATTTTTACGATGTGAAAAGCGTTGAAGTGAGATTTGCAGCCGATTCGCACAGACGCACACTGATTATAAGTAGCCTACAGTAGAGAGAGTAATAGTCAATTGAGAAGTGTATAGACTTAGTCAAAGATACCACCTTCCATAGCATACCTGCCTCTTCCATAATTATTATCACCACAATACATTTACTATACAAAATTTCCAGTAGGTCTGAATAGAAACGACCTAAAATAAAACGATAATATCCAATAAAATTCACAGTACACATAAATCGTCACACCTATCCTCAATTTCACTCAATCAATCAATTTCACCGCATTAATTGCTAAATAAATAAGTGTAAACAAAGAAAAGTAAAAACAATAACAGTTTGTTTTGAAACAGCTGTTTGGTTCAAATAACATTCATTTGAAAAAAAAGAACTCACGATTATTGAACTGGTCACATGTAGCAGGAATATAAAAAGTAAACACGCTAGCAAAGCTAATGACGTAAATGTCAATGTTTATTATCCATATTGTTATCAGTTCTGGTTCTATCCTTAATAATTACCTACCCTCATTGAATAAGTGTACATCGTAATTTGCCATTTTAGTTAATTTAAACTACAACATATTCATAGTTGAAATAAAAGTGATATTTTCACGTATGGGGGCGCTGATAGGCACCCCCAAACGTAACCACACTGAACACGATTTCATAAAAGGATGGTTTATCTAATTGCAGTATCCTAGGTCAATTTTGACTTTGTGTTCAATCTTTGTATAAAACTCGGCTGAGGTTGTGGTGGTAATTTAAAATCGTGATTCCTGATTATTCTTGATCTTTTTATGACATCAATATTTCCGGGCCTAATCCAAACAAAGTTAAAGCAGACAAACATTAATTGTAAACAAAAAGCTACAATGAAGAATTAAAACACGTAAACATTGTTATTTTTCTATTCTTTCCTCAAAAAGTGGAATACTAAAATAATTTGCATTTATCCTTTTTTTATTAAGACTCGTGTACAGAGCCTCGATTTGTACTGTGGTTTAATTAATTTTGGTCTGAACTATTTTAAACTGTGGTCTAATTATCTCTACTAATCTTACTTCATTCCTATAATCAATGACAAAATAAGAGTAAATAAAATAACTTCATAGTTCCATAGTTTATATTTAACCAGCTGTTAGTTAAAACAAATTATATCGCTCTAAAACAAATCGAAGATTACAAAGATTGCTTTAAAAAAATAATGTGAACATCCTAGTATTTTACTATGTATAATTTAATTAATCTGTCATCCTCTTACAGAAGAATTGAACGTATCAATGATTTGCATTACACATAGTATAAATAAGTAAATAAGTCAACCCTAAGTATGTCTTTACATTTTTATCCAAATGCTTAATTTGTGACACAAAAGCTGAATGTTTACAGCTGTTATGTTAAGCAAATTATTTTATGCCAAAAGCTAGTTTAGAATCTTAGCGTCGGCTGCTAGACTTTTTAAAAATTAAAACTTAATTTCTAAAAAACTGGGACCCTAAACTAAATTTATGGCTTCGACATTCCCTAGTTCTCAAAATTATCTTTCTTTCAACACAAAAATCATGAAAATCCGTCTAGTGGTTGATTCAGAATCGTGAAATAAAAAAACACTGTTTCGTTTTAATATTATAGATGATTGTTCTAAGAAGTATCTTTTTAACTGTCCAGATAAAAATATACTGGGGAAGCATACAGCCAACCTACCTCAAATTGAAATTGTTGAACTCAAACACGTTTTGAAATATGTTTTACAATATTTCACGTTATTCATGATCGGAAGGAGTGTTGAAACCCCCAGATAATGGACACTTGAAACTCCTTTGAGATCCTCTTTCAAGAAAACATCACATAACACTCTATGTGTAAATGCATTGAAATACAAGACAACTATGCATTTTAAATCTGTTAAAACATAAAAAATATAAATTGAGCTTTATTTGACTCCTTTACAACCATATTTATCATACACATTAATGTTTTTATTTTCTAATTATATCTAAATTTTTGCATACATTTTGCCAATTTTAGAACTATTACCGAAGTTTAAATCATACATACTCTTACTTAAAAAACGTATATTCTTCTTCTTACAATCCAGAACAATCTTTATTCTAAACTTTGAATATCTAACAAACAAGCAAATAAATATTTAGTGGTCATTAATTGTATGAATTTTTTTGTTTATTGATTTGTTGAAAACCCACACGGCCAAACATCGAATTCTAAATTATTCAATTTTCATTGAAACTGTAGGAGGAGCTCAAGTTACAAGATATATCCCTGATATCCGTTGCACAGAACAACAAATAGTGCATCAATATTTCAACTATAACCTTATGTATTAAACAGCCTAAAAGACAAGAGCAGAAATTACTTCTTGAATCCTGTTGGCAAAGAAACTGTGACACATACAAGAAGGGAGGATTCAAGGAAGCAACTCACATGGTCCTCGGAAGGTCCCAATTACAAAAACTTCTCAAGAGTTTGCACGAAGGTCTTTGATCTTGAAACCGATTCTTCTTTCTTTTCAACCGTCCTGTTTGACTCAAAGCACAAGTCAATTCTTAACACGGTAGATCACAGCATTATCATTTTATTGGATATTTTGCCGTATCTTAATTGGGTTCCATACTCAATTGAGTTAAGAAAATCAGACAAACAATTCCATCAGTAAAAGGCATATTTTATTCTAGTTCGGTGTCGAAATCGGCCCAGTAGTAGACCTATTTATTTGTTAACGGATTACAATTGTGCGAAAAATTAAGATTTTATTTTTCACGTTTTAAAGTTAAAGGGTATCCGTTTTTTACGTTAATTGGTGGTTTCCTTTTTGCTTTGAACTTCTACCTAATCGTGGCTTGATAAATTTTACTTAAACCTTGCACTCCACTCGTATAACCAATTTACGACTAACATACACTCACATATAGTGTGTAAATCTTAGCCAAAAAATAGCAAAATATATTTCCTTGTACCCTTTTATGGCAGACAACTGAGGTATTGGTGTTAGAGAGGATTTTTGAATGTGTAGCGAGGTATGTATTTAACACTTTTTAATCGGATTTCATTCAAAATTGTTGAAGAGAGTTACGAGTAATCTGTAGTACGCAACAAATATGTATTAATAATTCCAGTCTTAGCACTAAGGGCAATAGAATAAGGTTTCTATATAATATGTATTCCCTTGTTCATGCTAGTGCATATTGAATGCAATGTTAATATTATTAGTACCTCGTTATCAACAAGTCAATTGGTTAAGTAAAACATACGAGTATTGGGAAATGTTGATGAAACAATTTCCTGTTTCCTGCCAACAGCTGATTACACCGGATATTCAAACAATGAACAGTGATTGTTGACACAGTAAACATCTGTGCTCGCCAGATTGTTCAGATTGTATATTGTTGCATAACTCTCTGAGGGATTTGTTTGAATTCTATTTATTTTGTTTCATAATCTGCTAGTCCCAAAGCATGCATCGCAAAAGGAAATATAATAAAAAGGTGTATTTTATTTTTACTATTAATGAAACAACCCTTTTATATTTGGGATATTATTGAAATGAAAAAAGAAAGAAATCTTTTAATAGTGTTATTTGTTTTTATATGTTATCTTAAACAACAAAAAATACAATACTTTATTTTTTTAAATCTTTGTTATAATTATTTAAATAACGTTTATTTTATTGAAAACGAATTATTTAACACATTCTTCTCTAGGAAAGGTGTGATGTGTAAGACGAAAAAGTTTATGTTTACAATTATGAACTAGGTACTGTTTCAATACAAATAAAATGATTGTTACTTTTAAATTGACGGAAGTTACAAGTTAATTACTTTTACATTGCTTATTTTACCAAAATAAAAAAAATTTATATGGCGCAGTGAGATTATAACAAATGCGCTACTTAGAACAAGCTGACCCTTGTAATGCGGCTCTGCAGAAAGGAAAGGTCATAAGCTGACATTATCTACCAACCTTTAATCTTTTCAAGAGCCTTACTCTTACTTTTCTTGTAATACATTGTTGTAGTTCGATGTATTGTTTTACTATTATAATAGTTTATAAAGGCTATGCATGTAATATCCTGTGGATTGTTTTTAATACACCTCTAATGAGCTGTTTAAATTGTACATATGAATTAGGCACAACAAATATAAATTATACTGAAATAAAGAATTAACCGTTAAAAAAAATATTGTTCATATGCAAAATTGACTCTTAATAGATGGCAGTGAATGCATGCCACGATCATTGACCTTCATTCTCATGTAGGAAATGGAACACGGACAAAACTTAAAACCATTGAGTTCGTGTATGCTAAATGCTTGGGCATAATGTGCTCTGCCTTTATTTGCCGTTCTAACATCAATATTGATATCCTATTTTAATGAAGTTTTTAAGTAGCTATTCCATAAGTAAAGAACTTTGTAACAGAGTGATATGAATATGATTTTGTTCACAATATCCCTCCCTTAGCAAGTCTAGTTAGAAAACAGATATAACATTGGTAATTAACTAGTTTTTTTGTTTTTTACAGGTAGATTGACTTGAAGCAGTTGTTAAATCTTTTGGTAAGTTTACAATATGTTTGTCTTTTATGAATGTAATATTTGAGATGGGAAAACAAGAAAATCTGTGTATTAGAAAATGTATCCTTCGTAGAAAACGTAACATGGACATAAATAGGAAGACACTCCTTAGTAAAACATCATAAATACAGGTGTTCATATTTATGGAGTAAAGTCATAATCTACATAACCTTATCTCATGGGAAGTTAGCCAATTACATGATGGTAAAGGTCTTTGTAAATCAACACACAAGTATTCTTTTCTAAGTATTCTGCATAATTTCGTTTAAAACTTTACGGAAAATTCCGTTAAAAATAATAAACATTCCCTAATTTAAGATTCTAACGAGTAACTATAAATTACAATCGGTATATTCTCTTCTTACAAAACTGTATATTCGTAAACCTTTTTCATAAAATCAAACAACCATATTTACAATAAGTGAGAACATAAATCAACTATAATAATATGGTATTTCCAAAAAGTGGTAAATACAACTTTTAAATTCAATTCTTAACAATTTCAATCGGCATAATTGCGTCCAGCCTATAGGTATGAACAAACATACAATAAAAGGGCAGTTTGCTAGTTGCTATGATTTTAAGTTTTTATAAATTGTTTTTGATCCAACAAATTCTCTTCAAACTCGTATGGCTTCGAATACAAGTTACGTATTTAAATTGAAACTTGTTTTAAAGAGCAAACTTTCTATGATCTTGGCTTTCGCCAAAAATTTATGAGCTAACGGCGAAAAGAGGGATTTGTTCATTTCACTTTTACGTAACACCCTCACAAACCATTACTGTTAAAAAGTTTGATGAACAACATGTATAGTATGCAATCATTTAATTGAAATATCAAAAGTGTTTTTCATGGATGTCAATTTTCCTAACAGGTTTTGTGGTAATTTGAAAGTGATTCAAATAATGGCTTTGACCTTTTGTCTATAAATGATTAAAAAGTAAAACGTTACTCCCGTATTTTCTTTTTGTAATTGGTAATATTGTACCGCTTAAAACTAAATTTTATAAATCATATCTATGCTTATTTTTTTATAATTTGATCACAAAATCACTCCAGCTACAATTCCTATACACTTGTGTTGCAGTTAATTGACGGGTATTTCCTGGAGCTTAACTTTGTAAACCACAACCTAACTTAGTTAACCACTACTGGTCCCTTAATAGCAATCAGACACGATTTGTAATGGGCTTCAAATAACCTGCAGTGATTTCTATGAGCTTTGAATCAGTCTATATATTTAAAATGTAAAGTAAACTAACTTTTTCAGTATCTATTTTAGTCAAACGATTTGAATATTCACTAAGTTACCCCAACAGTGAGCACTCGAGTTGACATGTTTATTTTGCTATAAATAACTAAAAAGCGCGAGCAATACTAAGACAATATACTACAGATCGCCTAGCATAAAACTGATATTAAATCATCAATCCAGTGGTATGAAAGTGGATATATTTTGGAATAAATGACGATGCCCTTTATCGTATTAAAAAGGTCAATACAGATTCTAATAACATTTGAACGATAGTAAAGTTTTTCTACAGATGTTGAATCTCATTTCCCAACTGTATACATTGTTCCATTTGGCCTTTTTTAAATCTACATTTTACAGTTAAACTGAATTTGATCTGTCAATAGATGAAAGTAAACCAACTTCCAAATTAAATAAAACTATCAAGGCTTTTCATTTATGTCAGGAGACTAATGTGAAAAAATTTAAATCTAAAAATCTACTTATATAATATTTGCAACAGCTAAAAGCCTGATCAGAATTCATCAAATACATTTCACTGGATATAAATATATAGTTCTTTCGTTAGTTCATTTAAAAATATAAAACGATTGTTTTCCTTTAAGTTATAAATGCCAACCTTTCCTCAAGCAAGGTAAAAATGTCGATTTAAACGCTGTTGTTTTGGTTATTTCCATTATTCAAGGATGTCTAAGCTAAAGTAAATCCAGCATGAAGTTAAAGCAAGTGAAATGCTTTAATGTCGGTTTTTGATACTTTCCGGTTTATTTTTGCAGGAAAGGCTTAGTAATATACTTTTAAACAGATTTTGTTTGTTTTAATGAAATTATAATAATGGACCTTCGCCTAGAATCAAAATAGCTGTCTTAATATAAAATAAAATAATGAATTATGCAATTAATAAACATCATGTCATATTTTCATTAGCATATCTCTGTGAAAATATAATAATGAACTTTAGTGGCATCAGCTGCTTATAATGGATATCCAACAATAAATTCCGATCTTTGGTTGTCGGATAGTCGGTACATCGCAGTCACGACCAAACGGATTTTGCTTGGATTTAACATGAGCATGTTTGGATTGTTTGGAATTAGCTTGAATTGCTGTACATAGGAGTTTCGTTCGAGATAAGTAGAGGGGGTGAAAATGTTAGGCTGAAAATAGAGGTTAAATATGAGATTAAATAATTTTGTTGAAATGTTAATACAAAATAAAACTACAAAGTTTTCCTGTTATTTAAATTTACATTAAACCTATTTCAATATTTATATAAGTATACTGATTTGGATCTGGCGTTTATATTTGAGTAATCAAATTTTCGGAATTCGTGTGTACACTAGATGATAATCTTAAGTACTACAGTTTTGGTTCATCTATCTCCAAAAGAGCCTTTACACTTATGTAGGTTATATGCTATTTATATATAAATATAAACTGACTATCTCGACTACCAATCTTATTAATTGTGTGGTAACTAGACTTAAGGATTTTATTTATAAACCAACAACCATTTCATACCATTGTTACTTGTAAAAGTAACGTTATTTATAAAAAAAAGTATATAAAACATTATATGTGATGTTTAGTTGTCATGAGTTATTAAATAGGAAGATGACAAGAATAATAACTAAGTATATGTCTGTGGTTAAATGCATAATAACATAGTTCGCTTTGGCTTATCATTGCTTATGCCGTGTTTTGTAATCATATATGTTTACTAATAGAGAGGTGGATACCGTAACTTACGTCTCAGTAAAAAAAATTGCATACATAAATTATGTTAAACTTTCCACAGCTTAATGCGAGTCTTAATTTTGCCCGTATATTTTATTATAACGTCACACCTAGAGAGTTTCTAATATACTGTTCTAAGTGTTTGTACTTTACAGATTGCCATCCAAGTGTAGGTTATTTTATTAAAAGTATCGGCAACAATAATGAAAGCATTGTAATGAAACAAATGCTTACAAGTCGAATGGACCAGTAAAGTATTTTCTAATTAAATCAGGTATGTTACCAAAACCAGCTTGAAGTCCTAGTTTCCACAACCGTTTTAAAATATTCTCTCCAACTGCTGTTGTAGAACAAGAACCGAGGCAATTCAAACGTGTGCCCCAGTTTATTATTCTGTCATAGTTATTGTTGAAAGATGTGCCAATGATTTGTATAAACATTACGTTTCTATCTACGTGTTAATATTCGCAAATTTCCTATTAGGATAAAAGGCATAAAGATTGAAGGAGTAGACTACTTATACTCCTTTAATACATGGTATATCGAAGGTGGCACGATCAAACCTAAACCTGCAACCGATTCCCTTGTTTATTTTGATGTACCCAACATTTCGTGTCCATAAAGACAATAACTCTAGTATTTTTGGTTAAATTGTTATCGAATTTGGCACGAATGTATAACTGTGTGTGGATGGGTACGTTAGAACGAGATTACGAAAAGCTTGAAATAATTGAGAATGGTGGCTGCATTTCGAAAAACTAAATTCATACTTTTAACTGCCACAAAAATAAAGGATGTCCCCCATTTGAAGTTTTCTCTAATTCTTTCCGTTTCCGAAATCTCAATGGTGGCCTCATTGAGTTGATCACCCTGTATACATGTGTATGTGTATATATATATATATATATATATATATATAATTTAAATAAAATTCAAGACTATTAATATTTCTAAGAAAAACTATATACTTTTATTCTCCCTTTCATTGGCAATATTAAGCACTAGTTTGTATATACGTAATGTAAATTAAATATAGATTATATGTGACAAGTTTAAGGAAATATTCTGTACAAATCCATTTGGGGTAAAATTGAAATGTTTGCTATGGCGAAGGTAGTTAAAATAGTAGTTTACTTAATAATTCATAATAAATAACTTAATTGTGTTATTCTTTACCTTACGGGTGTCAGGAAACTTACAAAATATGAGCAAGTGTTATCTATTATTTCTTTTCCTTGGACCCCTGTACATTTTCACCACAAAAAGGCTGCTGAAGGCATTATCATCAATAACTTGATTCAGTGTGGCCACATCTTTCACCTTAAAAACTACTATTGGCTTAGATAGCCTATTATAGGTATGTATTTTTTGTAAATTGTTAAAATCTCATACAGGGTGTTGTCTTTTTACGTTACTCAAATTAAAAGTACTGTACTTTGAGACACATAATATCAAGACAAAACAAGCTTAAATGTTGGTATACCTGTTTTCTTTACTTCATTGCCGATCAGCTGATATTCATTGAAATTGGGAGTTTGGTGTAAATAAGACACAACATGGTGTTTCACTAAGCTCGAAGAGTTATACGTCAAAAGTAAATTAATGGTTTTATGCTAAGAAAGGTTTGAAATTAAGTTTCCAGGTGTGATTCCAGTACCTAATCAATCAACAATTAACCATTTACCTATCGACAAATTTTTCTTGTAGACGGTTCACAAAACTTGTATTTTAGCTTACGGATGTACAAATTTAAGTAAATTTACTAATTCATTTTTTGTTTAAGAAACAATCAATAGTTTATTATATTTCTTTTAAGCACTATGTAACTTAATTAGCTGTCACATTGGAAAGAAAGGTTTGTTTCAAAGAATTTAAAACAGGGATGTCGAAGTGGCAGAGATACATCAACAGGGGGGCTCTGTAAGATGGAGGGGGGTTGTAAACGTGGGGCAAGGGGGGAGTCCTCATCAGGTCGAGACTTGTTGACGTCATCAGTCTTAACTGTCAAACTGCTTCACTTCGTCATCAATGAGAGAAACACTTATAGTGTTCTTCGATCCACGCCAACTTGCATTTATACTTTTACAATCATAAACAAATAGCATTTATAAATATTGCATTCTGATTAAATTCGTTAACCGTTGGGGAAAATATTGTTGTTTTAAATGTGGTATGACTAGTATGTTTAAATAATCCTAAAACTAGTTTTCATATTAGATCAAATACGTCAGGAAATCAACTTATGAACGTTTCGTTTTTATTTATTGGTGAAATAAGTTTTAAAATGCATACAATTATCATAAGATTTCCTTATTAGCTGTTTTAAAAATAATAACTCTAATACTTGATTTTACAATAGTACTTATTAGTGCAGCATTTGTCATAAAGATTTTCCAAGTCTATGGTTTCAAAAGTCAAACCTTACCCACGATAACAGAAAGTAACGACTGTAGGTTGATACATAACTGCACAGCTTTAACTGATGAATAAAATAAGATTCGTACTCGTACCAAAACAGTTCCAATGCCTTTTTAAAAACTCATGAATTGCTTACTAGTATTATAAACATGTTATGCAAGTTGTTTTCCAAAGTAAAACCAATTCGTCAATCTGATATTTTTCTATAAATTGAGGAATATTTATTTTTCATTGACGGGTACGACTCGAATGTTGATGTGAAGATAATTTAAAGTTACCAAGTCTTCCCTTAGACCGCTAAGCCAATTTAACTTTCCATTGCTTCATGGAATTGTTTAATAACATTAGGACTATTCATTTAAACCAAATGATTGATTATTGTTTTTCATTCTACATTAGGTACATTAAATTTATTGTTAAATTTATTAATTTATTTTGAGTTTAAAAGTATGCATTACCTGCATCATGCTAACACATTGTTCTCGCCAATTTAATATGACTGTATACTTTTATTTTTACTGGAAGAATCCTATACTAATAACACTTCCATAAGTAATTAAAATTTATAATCCATAAACATAATTTGATGATGGTGTTTGTTTTGTTAAACATGTATATAGTCTGCAGTATTTTTAAAAACTGTGTTTCCAGCTGATTCAAAAAGAAAATACACATTTTTCCTACAGTTGCCTAACAATGTACATGTTCTCTCACTGATTTGAGAAAGCAAAGTGGCCAAGTCGCTCATCAGTGAGAGTGTTAACATTGTCTCACTCTAAATTACTTTGTCTCACCCACTCCAGATTTGCAACGTGAAGGCACGAAATAGTGAGCGCGTAACATGCAGAAAAGGTCGTATGCGCGCGAAATACGTTGGCAGCACTGGTTGTAAATCAGCTGGTCAGCTGGTTGTACTGTTGTATCATTAAATGTAATATTAAAAGTTCACTTCTGTGTCAAAAATATGTCACGTTTCTTTACCAATTTATTTGTTTATGGTAACTGTAGGAAAAATATAATGTGCAACTCGAGTGCAAAGTGCAATTGCCTCACTCGAGAAATTATTTGAGTAAGTATTTCTCTCGAGTGAGTAAATTGCTCCCTTTGCTCATTAGTTGCACAAATAACTATTGTAATTATTTATTAAGTTTTATCACATCCAACTCGCGGATTGAACTTCATTAACTTAACGTAGTTCACTGATGTTGAAAATACCAAGAATTCAAATTTGCTTAGGATTAGTGTTTAAAGTTTTCATCGCTTCTCGAGTATAAATTATTGCAACTGCATGTGACGTGATTGTTGACGCAACACAAGGTTTAATCATGCACAACTAAGCAAACTGTAGATTGAAATTTCTCATGAGTGATTGTCTGGATTTATCTCGGTCTATCTATAGTACTTTAGATTATATTTTACCTTGTTCTTTCTAGTTCTAACACCAAAAACCATTACTGCATTATATTTGATCTCCAATATCAATAATTTTTTAATTTTTTATTAAGTATGGACTTAAAGTGGTACGGGAATACAGTTTGTACGTGATATGCCAATGCTGTTTTCCATAAAGAGACCCAGGACATAAGTCTTGTATAGCTAGTTGACATAAAGAGACCCAGGACATAACTCTTGTATAGCTAGTTGGCATAAAGAGACCCAGGAAATAAGTGTTATATAACTAGTTGTTATAAAGAGCTCAAGAAAAATGTGTGTACTTTCTTCGTGTTTGAAAGATAATTGTTTATCAAATAAATTCTCAGTGCTTCGTTAAAGTTAAGTTGTAGCTAGAAACAAAATTCGACGAACCTAGAGCATACGGATATGTGATGAAAAAATTAATCTTTAAGTGTAACCGAAAGTTATTAATTGTTTTAATCTTGTTATCTATAAAATAGACTATACAAATCTAACAACGAATTAAAGTAAATTTGTAGCATATTTAAGTGGTTTCAAAAACAAATCTGAATGTACATTTAACTTAAACTGACAATCTCACTACCACTCATCAAACCGTAGCGTCGCACAGTAGTTCGAGGCTGGTTACTGTTAACTATTTTACATATTTTACAAATAATTTAAATAATTTAATTATTTTTTAGATTTTTAAATAAATGCTCAAAGAGAATTAAGTCAATTTTATATACCATTAAGTAATGATTAATATATTTAAGATGGAACAAGATATAATAATCATGAACATATTAATATTTATTTGTCAAACTACTGTAAGATAGATTATCTAAATATTTATTCCAAAAGGCAAACATAACAAACATATTCTACGAGAGACATTCACATCTGCATATCTTCGTTACTTTCCGGAAATCCAACTCGAGTCTGGAAGCGCCGAATAATGTTTATTCTTTTTCAATTGCACTATCTTACCTCTTTGTGGTTGTACTTATTAGTTTCAAAATTTATGTACTTTTTTTACTGAGGGTAGTATAGGCCTAAGTATGATTTTATGTATTTTCTGTAAGATATAGTTTTAGGTTATAAGTTGTAAGTTATAGTTTCCGGTTTCGATTATGTAAATCCATTAGGTTTGTTCATGGAGGAAAGTTTTCAGATATACCATCACATTCATGAAGAACCAGAAAAACTCTCGATTTCATTTCAATTATCCATATAATCCTCTACTATCATAACTACTTGTATTCCTCAGCAGGTAAATCAATAAGTTTGATACGTATTTACCATAATGAAAATTTAAGTGTGTTATAGCAATCACTTATGATTTTTATTTGCTTTACTTTGCTATAACTCAAATAGCATTTAATCCAAATTGTAAAGGATAATAAAAGTGAATTCAAAATTAGCGTTACTTTTAGTGAAGTTTCCCATAGGGTAAAACGTAATTTTATGTAAATTCCACACATGCACATTGTGTGCAGGGTAAAATTAAATTTTAAGACATCTTATTTCCTACATGGTCAAGTCTATACAGGGTGAGTTTTAACTGTCCCCCCCCCAACTTTATTCTAAATTTTTTTAAATATCAATCCCAGACCATTTCCAAACATTGTTGGGTAGTAAGTACTTCATTTTGACAAGGTAGTCATTTCCGGCCGCCATCTTGGATCCACCATATTGGATGCAAAATATTTTTTTCAAATGTAAAGGTGGGGTTGTGACCCATTATTTTGAACTATATTTTTACCCTGATTATAATGCCACAAACCGTTTCAAAAAATCTTGATTCATTCCAAAGTTATGTGGGCTTTTTAAAACTTTATTTTCAGCCCATTTTAGCATTGTGCATTCACAAACTAAGACCATAATCTCAAAATAGTGCTAGATAAAGATAAGTATACACCACCAGTCATTGTCAACCTATTTTCTCTTTGTTATGACTGATGTATTTTTTTCGGCCGCCATCTTGGATCCGCCATTTTGAAATGTAATATATTATTTTAAATATGAAGGGTGTGTTGTGACCCATCATTTCGAACTACTTTCTTAAGCTAAACTCAATGCCGAAATCGGTTTTTTGTTATCAAGTTTTATTTATGAGATATTGCATTTTTTCTTTGTTACAAATGTGAATATTTCAAAATCAAAATATGAAAATGAAAAACAGATCATGGAATTGAGTTCAGCTTAAAAAAGTAATCCGAAATGATGGGTCACAACACCCCCTTCATATTAAAAGTAATTTATCATGTTTCAAAATGGCGGATCCAAGATGGTGGCCGAAAAAAATACATCAGTCATAACCAAGTGAAAATAAGTCGACAGTGACTGGTGGTGTATACTACCAGCACTATAAAAATCTAGCACTATTTTGAGATTATGGTCCTTAGTTTGTAAATGCACAATGTTAAAATGGGCTAAAAATAAAGTTTTAAAAAGCCCTCATAACTTTGGAATGAATGAAGATTTGAAACGGTTTGTGGCATTGTAATCAGGGTAAAAATCTAGCTCAAAATAATGGGTCACAACCCCACCTTTATATTTGAAAAAAAATATTTTGCATCCAATATGGCGGATCCAAGATGGCGGCCAGAAATGACCACCTTGTTAAAATGAAGTACTTACTACCCTAAAATGTTTGGAAGTGGCCTGGGATTGATATTTGAAAAAATGTAGGAAAAAGTTGGGGGGAGGACATTTAATACTCACCCTGTAGAGCAGTACAGCATCTTAAAATACATTTTCTTGAACCTTTTAATGAGGATTAGCATAGCCTAATAGTTAGTTTTCAATAGTTGGTACATATTTGGTTTTCATTACTCTACATCCCAGTTAACGATAAAATCCATCAAATTTATACAATTTTAGATTATGCTAGAGAACAGCAACAACCCATTGAACAACCTATTAAATACTATTTGCGTCCATCAAAAATAGGAAATATATTTAGAGATAATCCTTGATATCATTCTTCTAATTTATATATTTTTGTAATATTTCTTTATAAGAGAAAAACTGTATGAAGAACATCCTTTCAATAACTTGCTTGTAATAAAGTATATCATTAAGGATCTAAAAGTATTATATAAACTGTGTTACATGGTTCAAGTTCAAGCAGGTCTATCTCTCTTGGGAAATTTGAATTTACTGTTTGTACAGTTCAACGTACAGTTGTGCATAATTAAGCTTTGTATTTCTAGTACTAATTGTATAAGAGAGTAAGTATGATTTCAATTCCTGGGTAAAGTGATCGATAAATCATCGTAATTAAAAATCAAGTATAGCTTAGTTAAAATAAAAAAATAATAACTGCAGTTTTGACAAACATAAAAAGTATTCCAATACGTAAATAACGCTTTACGTATTAAATGACGTTTAAATAACGTTTTAAATAACAGTTTTAAGTTCATCCCAAATATCCAAACATAATTTATAGTTTTAAACAAATAATTTATCAATCAATCAATCAATCAAAATATCTTTATTTCATAATATGCAAACATATAGTTACATGAAATAGAGTCATGGGAACTAAAACTAAGTGAGATGGTTATTCAAAAAATACATAAGGTTAAATTGTATTCTAAATTATTAAGAGAGAGTCAAAATCAAAAGAGTCAAGAACAAAACTCCCCGATAGAAAAGAAAGCTGATTGGATTAGAAATGCTTTTGCCAAATTTAAAAATCTGTTTGTATTATTTATTTCTTTTTTGATATTTTGTGGCAAAAGATCAAAATATTTGTTTCCTTTATAGGTGATTTTTTTTTAAAAAAGCTCTAATTTATGATGTTCAACCAATCGATGGGGTCTTGTATTATAGCTATGGACAGTATTACCAAATGTTAGTTTATTGTTAGATACTACAAATTTTATTGTTTCAAAAATAAAGAGGCTGAAACAATCTTATGATAAACTACCTTTACCGGGAAATTAATTTAATAGGCAAAGATTATACTAGGCCTGCGTTTAATCCTAGCTTAGCTTTAAACTTCTGGAAGAATCTTAAGAAAAATACTATTCATTTTTAATAATGTGACAAAGTACATAGATACTTAAATCTAATATAATGGAACATTTATTTTAAAACCATTAACGGACCTCTACAAAGAAAGTAATATTTACCTAAAGTGCTCCAGTATAAAAAAAGAGATAACAATAACACCAGATTCTTTAACTTAGATTCGTAATAGAAATAGCCTTTCTTTACTTTTCCCATTACTGAATTGCTACCTCAGGAGTTTTATAAATGTGATCAATGCTTTTCATATGTGTTTCAGTTTGTTTAGCTAGTATATATATTTCACTGGTATTGGAATTAATCCAACAGTACACAAAGTTTAAAGTTGAAACCGAATAGTATGTTCATTGTTTTCTACCTGTGTTTATGAGTAGAAGGTGTGGTCTCACGTATTGCTGCTAAAGATACATTTTGTTAATTACAAAACAATGCGAGGTAACATCTACAACCCGTATTACATCCCGAAGACAACGTCAATTACACGTGAATTATAATGAAAAAAATTACACTAAGCATGAGTTTATAAAATGTATTTCTCTTTGCTTTGTAAATATCACAAATAATTATCAGAGCAGAGTAGTGGGAGGGGGTAGTGGAGGAGATAGAAGTAGAGTTGAGGGATGAAGAACTCTCATGTATAACAACACTCCTCTCTAAGAGGCTGTCTCTCTCCCGCCAAACAACTTGACCATGGCGCCTACACCCTTCTCAATACGGAACACGACTGTGCTCTGTCTCTGCGCTTCCTACCCCCTCCCCCGTTCTCCAGCAGTCAGCTGATCTTTACCGTCTGATGCGTCGCCACTGTGACGCAAGCGTCACAACCTCCCCGACTTAAAAGAGAAAAAAATTTTGGGTATGGTAGGAAGGTAGGGTCTTAGGTACTATCCTGTGTTTGCGCGGGACTTGGGTACTTGTGACAGTGGTGGTGCCGCTTGAGTTCGCGTTTCCCTTCGCGGCACGTCACGGCGTGGCTCCCTGGCGCCCTGGGCAATCCAGTGGCGGGCCAGCGCGACGGTCACCACTGTATTTCTGAGGCTTTGGTGCTTTTCGCATGTTTGGTGTTGTGATTCTTCCATATTAATTGACCATTGTTGCTTTGATAATGCGTGTCTGGTTGGTGGGAGAGAGAGAGAAAAAATATCTACTCTAAACTAAATCTAATCTAACTAATCTATCTAAACTATTGAACTATTGATTGAACTATTTTTGTAAAATTTGCTTAAACTTGTTGATGGCCCTAACTTACTCTAATTAAAATTAAGCTAAACGTTTTGGCGGGAGTATATCGGTAATATTTTTATTTTTTTTTGTGTTTTTATTTATTTATTTTTTGTACTGCTTCCATCTGATTTAGTATATTGTTGATCTTCTGCTGTGCCTGAAGTTGCAATTTGACGATGTTGCCATGAAATTTGGTATTATATATTCCTTTTAGATGAATAAGTGCCCTTACTATATTCAGGGCTGATAATGAAGCTTTCCAATAAGAAGTTCTTCTTGGAGATCTGTTTGAAGTGAATTGATGCTATTGAGATGTATGGATGGTCGATGTAGATGCTGTAGATTGTCGATGTGCGGCTATTGAAGAAGTGATGATCTTGGTGATGGTGATTCAATAATGCTGTGATGATTTCTATTAGTTGTATTGATGATGGGTTCTGATCAGATGTCGAGATTACTCAGCCGTATGACGAAGGTCTTCAGCTTCATTACTGTAGATGTTGATGACGAATGCAGTATTTTAATTTCGTTCAACTTGTTTCAATTGTGTTGTCTAATCTTGAACAATCATTTTATGTTGGTAGGGGTGTAAGGTTTGTAGAGAATTGTCATTTTTCTTCCTCTATATGTAGATTAGATTTCATTCTGTCGTTTATACATATATATTTTTTTATTTTTTATTTTTTTATTACCGATATATGCCCTAATAATTCTGAAATAAAATTTTCGCGGACTACCCTTAAACTACCTAGCTTTAAACTGTGAATTGATGAATGAGCAAATTTATGTAAATTTACTAAAATTGAAAATTGAAATTGAAATGGATTTGCAATATGAAATTGAAATATGCATGGAAAAATACTAACTTATGAAATGAAACTAACTTAATGACTGTTTGGCTTACAATCTAAGGGGTTGTTTTGATTTGTTTGACACACATTATCAAGCTTGTATTTATTCAACACTTTTTTTTTTAATAAAATGATTTGGATGGAAGACATGTGTCGCGCCTATTGATATCGCTGTTTGGTGTATGCTGACCGTGCACCTTTTTAGCGATACGCAAAACATTGATTCTTCTGTCCTAACGCGATACCCAAGTTTACTTGCTAAAAAAAAATTCAATGAGAAAGGTAGGAGGGTTAGGGTGGGATTATTGTTTACTGATTTATTTTACTATATCATTTCACATAGCTATATAATATTAAACTTCTAAATATGATTTTTTGTGATTTTTTCCATTTTAAATAAAATTCGAGTGTCATGCTACACTCTCAAAAGAATTCAACTATATTCCTCGGACGATGTAATACGTCCTAAATTGCTCGTTATCTCAGTGCGTTGCCTGCTAATGAGATAAGAATTTTGCATGTTGTTTGGCCTTGACCGATACCTTGTTTACCTTTCTGGTCTCTACTCTACCTCTTATTTAATTGTAATTTCACTTACTGATGATATTCTATTACTACCTTTAATTTTAATTACCTGTTTCTCCATAACACTATTTAACTATTTTACACTTCTTAACTTTCCCTTAACTTATAACTAGCACAGTAAATGGACAGATATAAATAGATGGATAGAATATAGAATAGTATAAAGAGATAGATCCGTGTATGTTATGTGTTTGTGAGAGAGAGTGAAATAGTGTATTTAATGTTTCCTTGTCCATCTTGCCTACGTTTGCGGCCGCAATCCATAGAAAAGACTATCTCTGCTATTTCTTTGTGAGTGATATAACCAAGGGTTATTTATTACATAAAAAATAATATAATAAAATGATATTCTAAATTCCATGGGATATATCTGTATAGTAGTAAAATAAAAAATATTGAATAAAATATATTCTCACTCCGAATAAAGCAGATGTTGGGAGGAACAATTAGTGTGATATGTTTTGTATCAAGTCACCACCGGTCGCTTTCACATAGATGTGCCCTCAGAAAAGACACATCTTAGACTTGAGTTTAAGATCAGCTGACCGGAAGTGTATTGGTCCATGTGTTGAAGGTATGTAAGAAGGGGAAAAATGAAAATGAATAATATCTACTCTATGCTACGTTGCTTAAGTTAAGGATGCTGGCTTGGCTCAGTACTTAATTATTCTATGTAATTGCTTTATTTTACTGTTGGCATAAAAAATCTCTTTAACTGGGAAACATGCGCTGTTTGAACGTATTTTCCCGTTGATGGGTTTACGAGCCGTACCGTTACTGGTGAAACATTCTATAATACATGGTTTTGACCAAAGTTGCATAAGCTTTTTATTTATGTTGTCAACTGCCTTACTCTGGGGATGAAATCTGTACATTACCCCAATTTCATACAAATAGTAAACAACCGCAATGCCTGCTAAAATTCAATGCCTTTCTTATCTACCCTATATATACATTTTTTTACATTTTCTAACTTATTTACATTTTTTTTTGGTTTTTTTTTATTTCTCATCGTGCTAACATCTTCAGACTTATGCCACTTCAGACTGAACCAACACTTTTCCCTTTATCCCGTTTTCCCAAAATATTTTTCCCTTTATCCCGTTTTCCCACATTATTTTTCCCTTTTTCCCATAACATCTCCCTTTTCCCATTTCCCAAATTATTTTTCCCTTTTTCCCATTTCCCATATTATTTTTCCCTTTATCCTGTTTTCTTAAATTATTTTTCCCTTTTTCCCAACACTTTTCCCTTAATCCCGTTTTCCCAATTATTTTCCCCTTTATCCCATTTCCCCAAATTATTTTTCCCTTTTTCCCAACACATTTCCCTTTTCCCATTTTCCCAAATTATTTTTCCCTTTACCACAACACTTTTCCCTTTATCCCATTTTTCCCAATTATTTTTCACTTTTACCCAACACTTTTCTATTTATTCCGTTTTCACAAATTATTTTTCCCTTTTTTCCAACACTTTTCCCTTTATCCCATTTCCCCAAATTATTTTTCCCTTTTTCCCAATTTTTTTCCCAACACTTTTCCATTTTTCCCTTTTTCCCAACACTTTTACCTTTGTCTCATTTTTCCCAATTATTTTTGCCTTTATCACATTTCCCCAAATTATTTTTCCCTTTTTCCCAGACATTTCCCTTTTTCCCATTTTCCCAATTATTTTTTCCTTTTTCCCGTTTTCCCAAATTATTTTTCCCTTTTCCCCAACACTTTTCCCTTTATCTAATTTTTCCCAATTATTTTCCCTTTATCCCATTTCCCCAAATTATTTTTCCCTTTTTTCCAACACATTTCCCTTTATCCCGTTTTCCCAAATTATTTTTCCCTTTATCCCGTTTTCCCAAATTATTTTTCCCTTTTTCCCAACACTTTTCCATTTATCCCATTTTTCCCAACACTTTTCCCAAATTATTTTTCCCTTTTTCCCAACACTTTTACCTTTGTCCCATTTTTCCCAATTATTTTTCCCTTTTTCCCGTTTTTCCAAATTATTTTTCCCTTTTCCCCAACACTTTTCCCTTTATCTAATTTTTCCCAATTATTTTCCCTTTATCCCATTTCCCCAAATTATTTTTCCCTTTTTCCCAACACATTTCCCTTTATCCCGTTTTCCCAAATTATTTTTCCCTTTATCCCGTTTTCCCAAATTATTTTTCCCTTTTTCCCAACACTTTTCCATTATCCCATTTTTCCCAACACTTTTCCCAAATTATTTTTCCCTTTTTCCCAACACCTTTCCCTTTATCCCATTTCCTTAAATTATTTTTCCCTTTTTCCCACTTCCCAATTATTTTTCCCTTTTTCCCAAAAAATTCCTTTTATCCCATTTCCCCAAATTATTTTTCCCTTTTTCCCAGCACATTTCCCTTTTTCCCATTTTCCCAATTATTTTTTCCTTTTTCCCGTTTTCCCAAATTATTTTTCCCTTTTCCCTAACACTTTTCCCTTTATCTAATTTTTCCCAATTATTTTCCCTTTATCCAATTTCCCCAAATTATTTTACCCTTTTTCCCAACACATTTCCTGTTTCCCATTTCCCCAATTATTTTTCCCTTTTCCCCAACAATTTTTCCTTTATCCCATTTTTTTAAATTATTTTCCCCTTTATCCCGTTTTCCCAATTTATTTATCCCATTTTTCCCAACACTTTTCCCAAATTATTTTTCCCTTTTTCCCTAACACTTTTCCCTTAATCCCGTTTTCCCAAATTATTTTTCCCTTTTTCCCAACACTTTGCCCTTTATCCCATTTTTCCCAATTATTTTTGCCTTCATCCCATTTCCCTAAATTATTTTTCCCTTTTTCCCAGCTCTCTTCCCTTTTTCCCTACACTTTTCCCAAATTATTTTTCCCTTTTCCCTAACCCTTTCCCTTTAATCCCGTTTTCCCAAATTATTTTTCCCTTTTCCCCAACAATTTTCCCTTTATCCCGTTTTTTCAAATTATTTTCCCCTTTATCCCGTTTTCCCAATTTATTTTCCCCTTTTTCCCAACACTTTTCCCTTTATCCCGTTTTTCCAAATTATTTTTCCCTTTTTCCAAACACTTTTCCCGTTATCCCATTTTCCCCCATTATTTTTCCCTCTATCTTATTTTCCCAAATTATTTTTCCCTTTACCCCAAAACTTTTCCCTTTATCCCTTTTTCCCCAATTATTTTTCCCTTTTTCCCAACACATTTCCCTTTATCCCGTTTTTCCAAATTATTTTTCCCTTTTTCCCAACACATTTCCCTTTATCCCGTTTTCCCAAATTATTTTTCCCTTTATCCCGTTTTCCCAAATTATTTTTCCCTTTTTCCCAACACTTTTCCATTTATCCCATTTTCCCCAACACTTTTCCCAAATTATTTTTCCCTTTTTCCCAACACCTTTCCCTTTATCCCATTTCCTTAAATTATTTTTCCCTTTTTCCCACTTCCCAATTATTTTTCCCTTTTTCCCAAAAAATTCCTTTTATCCCATTTCCCCAAATTATTTTTCCCTTTTTCCCAGCACATTTCCCTTTTTCCCATTTTCCCAATTATTTTTTCCTTTTTCCCGTTTTCCCAAATTATTTTTCCCTTTTCCCCAACACTTTTCCCTTTATCTAATTTTTCCCAATTATTTTCCCTTTATCCAATTTCCCCAAATTATTTTACCCTTTTTCCCAACACATTTCCTGTTTCCCATTTCCCCAATTATTTTTCCCTTTTCCCCAACAATTTTTCCTTTATCCCATTTTTTTAAATTATTTTCCCCTTTATCCCGTTTTCCCAATTTATTTATCCCATTTTTCCCAACACTTTTCCCAAATTATTTTTCCCTTTTTCCCTAACACTTTTCCCTTTATCCCGTTTTCCCAATTTATTTTCCCCTTTTTCCCAACACTTTTCCCTTTATCCCGTTTTTCCAAATTATTTTTCCCTTTTTCCAAACACTTTTCCCGTTATCCCATTTTCCCCCATTATTTTTCCCTCTATCTTATTTTCCCAAATTATTTTTCCCTTTTTCCCAGCACATTTCCCTTTTCCCCATTTTTCCAATTATTTTTTCCTTTTTCCCGTTTTCCCAAATTATTTTTCCCTTTTCCCCAACACTTTGCCCTTTATCTAATTTTTCCCAATTATTTTCCCTTTATCCCATTTCCCCAAATTATTTTTCCCTTTTTCCCAATACATTTCCCTTTATCCCGTTTTCCCAAATTATTTTTCCCTTTATCCCGTTTTCCCAAATTATTTTTCCCTTTTCCCCAACACTTTTCCCTTTATCCCGTTTTCCAAAAATTATTTTTCCCTTTTTCCCAACACTTTTCCATTTATCCCATTTTTCCCAACACTTTTCCCAAATTATTTTTCCCTTTTTCCCAACACTTTTACCTTTGTCCCATTTTTCCCAATTATTTTTGCCAACACTTTGCCCTTTATCCCATTTTTCCCAATTATTTTTGCCTCCATCCCATTTCCCTAAATTATTTTTCCCTTTTTCCCAGCTCTCTTCCCTTTTTCCCAACACTTTTCCCTTTATCCCATTTTTCCCAACACTTTTCCCAAATTATTTTTCCCTTTTTCCCTAACACTTTTCCCTTTATCCCGTTTTCCCAATTTATTTTCCCCTTTTTCCCAACACTTTTCCCTTTATCCCGTTTTTCCAAATTATTTTTCCCTTTTTCCAAACACTTTTCCCGTTATCCCATTTTCCCCCATTATTTTTCCCTCTATCTTATTTTCCCAAATTATTTTTCCCTTTTTCCCAGCACATTTCCCTTTTCCCCATTTTTCCAATTATTTTTTCCTTTTTCCCGTTTTCCCAAATTATTTTTCCCTTTTCCCCAACACTTTGCCCTTTATCTAATTTTTCCCAATTATTTTCCCTTTATCCCATTTCCCCAAATTATTTTTCCCTTTTTCCCAATACATTTCCCTTTATCCCGTTTTCCCAAATTATTTTTCCCTTTATCCCGTTTTCCCAAATTATTTTTCCCTTTTCCCCAACACTTTTCCCTTTATCCCGTTTTCCAAAAATTATTTTTCCCTTTTTCCCAACACTTTTCCATTTATCCCATTTTTCCCAACACTTTTCCCAAATTATTTTTCCCTTTTTCCCAACACTTTTACCTTTGTCCCATTTTTCCCAATTATTTTTGCCAACACTTTGCCCTTTATCCCATTTTTCCCAATTATTTTTGCCTCCATCCCATTTCCCTAAATTATTTTTCCCTTTTTCCCAGCTCTCTTCCCTTTTTCCCAACACTTTTCCCTTTATCCCATTTTTCCCAACACTTTTCCCAAATTATTTTCCATTTTTCCCTACACTTTTCCCTTTATCCCATTTCCCCAAATTATTTTTCCCTTTATCCCGTTTTCCCAAATTATTTTTTCCTTTTCCCCAACACTTTTCCCTTTATCCCGTTTTTCCAAATTATTTTTCCCTTTTTCCCAACACTTTTCCCGTTATCCCATTTTCCCCCATTATTTTTCCCTTTATCCCATTTTTCCCAATTATTTTTGCCTTCATCCCATTTCCCTAAATTATTTTTCCCTTTTTCCCAGCTCTCTTCCCTTTTTCCCAACACTTTTCCCTTTATCCCATTTTTCCCAACACTTTTCCCAAATTATTTTCCATTTTTCCCTACACTTTTCCCAAATTATTTTTCCCTTTTTCCCAACACTTTTCCCTTTGTCCCATTTTTCCCAATTATTTTTACCTTTATCCCATTTCCCCAAATTATTTTTCCCTTTTTCCCATCACATTTCCTTTTTTCCCGTTTTCCCAAATTATTTTTCCCTTTTCCCCAACACTTTTCCCTTTATCTAATTTTTCCCAATTATTTTCCCTTTATCCCATTTCCCCAATTTTTTTCCCTTTTTCCCAACACATTTCCCTTTATCCCATTTCCCCAAATTATTTTTCCCTTTATCTCGTTTTCCCAAATTATTTTTCCCTTTTCCCCAACACTTTTCCCTTTATCCCGTTTTTCCAAATTATTTTTCCCTTTTTCCCAACACTTTTCCCGTTATCCCATTTTCCCCCATTATTTTTCCCTTTATCCCATTTTTCCCAAATATTTTTGCCTTTATCCCATTTCCCCAAATTATTTTTTCCTTTTTCCCTAACACTTTTCCCTTTATCCCATTTCCCCAATTTTTTTTCCCTTTTTCCCAACACATTTCCCTTTATCCCATTTCCCCAAATTATTTTTCCCTTTATCCCGTTTTCCCAAATTATTTTTTCCTTTTCCCCAACACTTTTCCCTTTATCCCGTTTTTCCAAATTATTTTTCCCTTTTTCCCAACACTTTTCCCGTTATCCCATTTTCCCCCATTATTTTTCCCTTTATCCCATTTTTCCCAATTATTTTTGCCTTCATCCCGGTTCCCTAAATTATTTTTCCCTTTTTCCCAGCTCTCTTCCCTTTTTCCCAACACTTTTCCCTTTATCCCATTTTTCCCAACACTTTTCCCAAATTATTTTCCATTTTTCCCTACACTTTTCCCAAATTATTTTTCCCTTTTTCCCAACACTTTTCCCTTTGTCCCATTTTTCCCAATTATTTTTACCTTTATCCCATTTCCCCAAATTATTTTTCCCTTTTTCCCAGCACATTTCCCTTTTTCCCGTTTTCCCAAATTATTTTCCCCTTTTCCCCAACACTTTTCCCTTTATCTAATTTTTCCCAATTATTTTCCCTTTATATCATTTCCCCAAATTATTTTTCCCAAATTATTTTTTATTTTTCCCTACACTTATCCCAAATTATTTTTTCTTTTCCCCAACACTTTTCCCTTAATCCCGTTTTTCTAAATTATTTTACCCTTTTTCCCAACACTTTTCCCTTTGTCCCATTTTTTTCAATTATTTTTGCCTTTATCCCATTTCCCCAAATTATTTTTCCCTTTTTCCCAACACATTTCCCTTTATCCCATTTCCCCAAATTATTTTTCCCGTTATCCCGTTTTCCAAAATTATTTTTCCTTTTCCCCAAAACTTTTCCCTTTATCCCTTTTTTCCCAATTATTTTTTCCTTTTTCCCAACTCTTTTCCCTTTATCCCATTTTCCCCAATTATTTTTGCCTTTATCCCATTTCCCCAAATTATTTTTCCCTTTATCCCGCTATCCCAATTTATTTTTCCCTTTTTCCCAACACTTTTCCCTTTATCCCGTTTTCCCAAATTATTTTTCCCTTTTTCCCAACACTTTTCCCGTTATCCCATTTTTCCCAACAGTTTACCCAAATTATTTTTCCCTTTATCCCATTTCCCCAAATTATTTTCCCTTTTTCCCAACTCTTTTTTTCTTTTTCCCAACACATTTCCCTTTTTCCCATTTTCCCATTCCCAACAATTTTCCCTTTATCCTGTTTTTTCAAATAATTTTTCCCTTTATTCCATTTCCCCAAATTATTTTTCCCTTTATCCCGTTTTCCCAAATATTTTTTCCCTTTTCCCCAACACTTTTCCCTTTATCCTGTTTTCCCAATTATTTTTCCCTTTTTCCCTAACACTTTTCCCTTTATCCCGTTTTTGAAATTATTTTTCGCTTTATCCCGTTTTCCCAAATTTTTTTTTTTCTTTTCCCCAACACTTTTATTTCTCCCTTTTTCCCAACACTTCCCTTTATCTAATTTTTCCCAATTATTTTCCCTTTATCCCATTTCCCCAAATAATTCTTCCCTTTTTCCCAACACATTTCCCTTTATCTCGTTTTCCCAAATTATTTTTCCTTTTTCCCCAACACTTTTCCCTTTATCCCGTTTTCCCAAATTATTTTTCCCTTTTTCCCAACACTTTTCCCGTTATCCCATTTTTCCCCATTATTTTTCCCTTTATCTTATTTTCCCAAATTATTTTTCCCTTTACCCCAAAACTTCCTTTTTCCCCAACACTATTCCCTTTATCCCGTTTTCCCAATTATTTTTCCCTTTTTCCCAACCCTTTTTTCTTTTTCCCAACACTATTCCCCTTATCCCGTTTTCCTTAATTTATTTTTCCCTTTTTCCTAACTCAATCCCCTTTTTCCCAACTCTTTTCCCATTTTCCCAACACATTTCCCTTTTTCCCATTTTCCCAAATTAATTTTCCCTTTTCCCTAACACTTTTCCCTTTATCCCGTTTTTTTTAAATTATTTTTCCCTTTATCCCGTTTTCCCCAATTATTTCTCCCTTTTCCCTTACACTTTTCCCTTTATCCCGTTTTCCAAAATTATTTTTCCCTTTTTCCCAACACTTTTCCCCTTATCCTATTTTTTCCAATTATTTTCCCTGTATCCCATTTCCCCAAATTATTTTTCCCTTTTTCCCAACTCTTTCCCCTTTTTCCCAACACATTTCCCTTTATCCCATTTCCCCAAATTATTTTTCCCTTTTCCCCAACACTTTTCCCATTATCCCATTTTTCCCAACACATTTCCCTTTTTCCCAAATTATTTTTCCCTTTACCCCAACACTTTTCCCTTTCCCTTTTTTTCCAACACTTTTCCCTTTATCCCATTTTTTCATTTATTTTTTCCATTTATTTTTTCCTTTATCCCATTTCCCCAATTTTTTCCCCTTTATTCCGTTTTCCCAATTTTTTCCCCTTTTTCCCATTTTCCCAACACTTTACCCTTTTTCCCATTTTCCGAGAACAGAAGAAGATTCTGATATCATATCTCAATCTCATCTGTCATCTGTCTGTCAGTCAGTAATCAGTATGTAATAGTGTTTATATATAGCCTATGTGTGTTCGCGTTGACTAGCTGACTGCTGTGACAGTCAGGTTCAAGTTAAGTTGTATATTGTACCTATATGAGTTAGAGAGATAGTGAGATAGAGATAGAGGTTATAAATTGAAGAATTTTTCTCTTCTGCATACTTTTCTGAGTATGTGGATGAAATTTGAAGACAAACTGACGATTTTTTCTTTAAATAATATTAAATAATAGAAGTTGTTACAAATTGCTATAGAAACGCTATAGGCTACTTTAAAGCCCGTTTTCCGCAAGTTCTGTTTTTCCGTGTTTCTTATTACATATGTTTGAATAACTTTTAAAGTATTATAGATAAGCCATTAATTTTTTTACCACTTGTTCCTTGGTATATTACTGAGATAATTGGTCATAAGAAATTGTATAGCTAATAAAATAGAATTATTATGATTTTTTTTGTAAAATTTAAAGTTTTATTTTAAAAATATAATTGCTTGTAACTTTTTTTCTGAAATGGTATTTTAATTACAATGACCAAAAAGTTTCTAGGTATTATAAGGATAAAAATAAATCAATAATCCCTAATAATCAATAATAACAATTGATCTAAAAATAAAAAAGTAATTCAAAGTTTATCAATGTACCTAAAAACGCTAAAATAAATCGCTAAAAAGTTTTATAAAAAAAAACCGAAAGGTGAAAATTAAATTTAAAACCTCAAAAGCTCATTAAATAAAGGTCCTAAATGTAATACCTGCATAAAAAATTTCTAACCTACTAAATAAAAAAAATGTCATTTAAAGGTGGTAGATCCCCTTAAGAATAGTAACAACTATCATAAATAGATTGCAGTGTTAATATTTTCAAGTACTTATAAATTAAGTTCAAGAAGCTCCAGACTATAGAATGTGATTCATGGTCTATATTGGCTGAAGTTAATAAGTTCCATTAAAATTAATGAATCACTGAAAATCTCATACAACGTAAGGAAAATAACAAGTTTTTGGACAGACTGGGTAAAATAAGAGACAGTTTGGTAAATGGCGTGAGGCAGGACATTTAAGACGCTTAACAACTTTTAATTGGCATATAATGAAGTTGGAATTTCGAACCAAACCGGCAACGAATGCCTCTATGAGTCTTGTTGTTTACATGAATCAACTTGTACACTACATAAAACGTCAATGGGTCATTAGTGACTTAAATGTCGAACAGTTAATTTTTATATAATTTTACTTGACTAAAAAGCGTAATTACTTTTTTAAACCCTATTCATACATTAAAGATTATGGTTTACATACATTTTTTATATCTATGTCGTAAATAGTTTATTTTAATTTAATTTTAAAATACTTCATATTTTAAATAAATGTCACTGCAAAATTCAATATAGACTTAAGATTTAAATCGTATCAATTAAAATTATTTTTTACCATTTACTAGCAAAAAATCCAGTTTATAATGCAATGACAAGATTCCAGAATACAATTATTGAGCTGGATTCCATTCACAAATGTAATATAATGGCCACAGATATGTTCTCAACATCAAATTACTCTGATTTAAATTAGCATATGATAGTTATATTTTATACTCACTTTAGATAAAGTAGCAGTTACAGTTTCATCTAGTGTTCCTAGAGAAGGTAAAGTAGAGATATGGTAAATTTAACATTGTTAAAAGCTGGAGTTGAACTGAATTACAGTGATTTGTTGGGTAAGGTTTCAACCACTGACCACAGCTCGGCTATTACTGGAGAATCATTACTGACTGAACGCTACCCTGGAAATAGTTATGGTAAAAAAAGTAGTTTTTAACTTTATAGATAGAAAAATGTTAACAAAAGTCCATCTACTTAATTGATCGAGCAAGAAATTTCAGTGGATCCAAATTTGGAGGACAAGAAACTTGTTTTGTACGAGTCAAAAACACAATCCTTCAGTCCTTTTACCTTCAGTCTAGGTATGGCAAGTGGAAAAACTAAACATGTAACTGCATATGATGTTTCACTTGGGACCAACACCTCACCTGGGAGACGACTTAGACGAAGTGATCCTCAATTGAAATTATCGTGTTAATAAATATTTTACCTACGACAATTTTTAAATTAGCCTTTTCAATTAAATTTTTTAAATAAAAACCCCTTTAAAGCATTGTTTACTTACTTTACAGCACTAGTGAGTTATAACGGACCAACGGGGTACAAGGATTGAGAGAAAAGTAGTAAATTTGTAATAATTTGAACGTGAAATAATCAGGTGATAACGACAAAGTCAATTGTTGATATGCTGACTTCCGCTGTAAATTCACCCATTATTTCTGTAACCATAAATATAGACTTACGGTTTAGTAAAATAAAAGACTTTTGGTAAATAACATTTTTCAATACATTCAGCATGGCTAAAAAATTACATATTAATTTGTCTGTTTGTACCTGAAACAGTACGTTTCTGGTGGGCATGCAACTAGCAATACCTATTCTCAGGAAAGGTAACAGAAAGACTAGGTTTTACAAACTTAATTAAAGTGGTGTAAGAAACTAACCCTAAATACACCTTTCGAAGATCGTTGAAGTTTTTGGCTCTTGCTTTGCGTAAACTATTTTAACCATTACACAATATCTAACATGATATTCGGGATCTAGAGGACTCTAGTGTGTTGAAAACCCCAGCTAATGGACTCTTGAAACTTCTTCCTTCTTGGAACATCTCTCATGAAAACATCTTATAACGCTCTATAGGTAAAAGTGTTTCATGGAATTAAAAGTACCTATACGCCATACCTTTGAGTATCGGTAAAAACATTTTTGTTATACTTATAGTTGAATAACTAAGATAAATATTGTCAAATCAAGCATTACTGTGTTTGCGATCAATAACAAACTCGTAAAATATATAACTTTATGAATGTATGTAAAATAATGTGTAAAATTCGGAAAAACACAAAATGGCGAATATTTGATTAACGAAGCGAAAATCCTTAATTATCTCCCATTTTGTTTACCCATAAAACCTTATCCTGGACCTTATATTTGTAAGGATGGGATCAGATTCCAGATCCCGAAACGTTGAGTATTGTTTTTTACCATCGTGATGTAAAATGTCCGCAATAAACCCTTGAACAACTTATCCTGGAGTTCGGATTTTTAGCTACTAGACTGTATTACTTTATTATACACTGGGTACAATTAAAATAAGTTTATCAAATTAAACTGTAAATATTAAAAAACTTTAACCTAGATTCGTAAAAATGCAACGACAGTGTAAATTGAACATTTCTATTATCCTGCCACCACTTTTGTACCTGCAGGTGTGTTTCTACAACCTCCATTGAATTTACATGATTTTGTCAAAATAACTGATTTTACTAAAAATTTTTAAAATAATAATTTTGCTAAGTAAGGTCACAACAAAATGCGCCACTCACAGCAAGCTGACCCTTGTAACGTGGCTCTACTAATGAAACTGTCAATGAAAGGCCGTAAACTGACATTATCTACCAACCTTTAATATTTCCTAGAACTCTCCTATTGGTTTTATTGTATTATAACATTGTTATAGGCCTAATCCGATATATTTTGTAAAAGCACAGGAAATATTGAAACATAAATTTATCATGTTAGTAAGCAAATGAAGATATTGAATTGCTTATTTCTGGCATTGTCAGAAATTAATAATAGATGATAAGGAACAAACGCTATTTAACTGGAATGATTTAGGTTGAAAATATGCAATATTTACTGTGCAATAAATATTGGAGTAAGACTGCCACGGTCTTAACCTAGATTCTTCTGCAAAAATGCAACATAGCTATACTAAAGAATATTGTAGGCAGACTTTATTAACTGTTTTGTAGACAAGTTTAATATAATGTTTTAAATATGCATTTAAATACATTTATAACCTTTTTAACAGAGTGATTTGAAAAAGTATTATATTATTCGATTTCTATTGGATAAATTAAAGTACTCCGCTTACAACACTAGTTAGTTAACTTATGTGACATTTTTTATTAACTAGCTTTTGGTGTTTTACAGGTTAGGTCCTTATCAAAGAGTTCCTCAAAGATTTCGTAAGTTTACAATGTTTTTATTACATGCCTATATTTTATAAATTTAGTATTGAAGATGAAAGAACAAGCATGCCCTAACATACCTTAGAAACAAAACTCTACTTTGTATTTCAAATATAGACAGAATAGCTTTTGTGCAAAAAAGGATTGAATTGGATTGGGACTTTGTAATGAAAATTGTTAACAGAGAGTTCATTTATGTAATATCTCTTTCCAAATAATGTTTAATGATTGAAATTGTTTTCTATGAATTACAAAATACCTCTTAAACAACTAACAAACGCGTACATCAATGTTATGGTCAATAAACGTACGTTGCGCCTAAATTTCTTTCACTCTTAAACGACAAGTTTTAAATTATTGGCAAAAGAAATTTAAGGTGTTGAAAAATAAAATTTATTCTTTGTACAAATGAGACTTTCTTATTGACTAACTTATTAATATTTATTATTCGGTCCAGCCAAAGTTAATTCAATAATATTTGTTTTCAATAAAGGAAATAAAATAAGTTTGAGCTGGAGTTAACCTTTCCCCTGGTCTCCGAGGCTCGGTAGGAGCGTTAATGTTGCGGAAACATTGGTGATGTCACAATATAACCTGCGATACTTCTGGGGAACGATGTTGTTATCACAAATACATAAGCAAACGGTTATATTACTATCTGCCACATTCTACCAGAACTGAATTTTGTTTATGATATCTTAGTAAATTGTTTTCAATGAGAATGTAATTTACATATTGATCTTTTAACAACGAACCAGTGGTTTGAAACTGCATATCTGGTGAATATAATATTCATCATTGCATTACTGCATTGAAAGGTCGTATTATTTTATTGTTTCATTTGGGGGACAGTATCTCAGGGTATTAAATCAATGTTTAATAACGTTATCCCGAGGGATTTTTTTAGTCAATTGCATTTTTTAGCAACTTTAAGCATATTTTTTATTTAGTATTTTGGCATCTACCTATTACTAACAAGTAGGCTATCTTCCTTCAATATATATAAATGTCGTTGAGTAAAAAAATATATGTATTTCTAAGCTATTGAAGCTACTTAGGTTTTTTTATAGATACAGTAACACAAGTTCTGAACAAATTTTCATCCAAAACCTCAGCATATATATTTAGATACTTAAAAGCCAATTAAAAACATACTTAAAACGAAATGGCTTGCATATCTTCTATAGTGTCACTGTGATTACGAATAAGGAACAAACCTAAATCGTTCTCAAACAAGATAGAACATCTCGATTCAAACGCTGATGTTTTCGTTGTTTCCATTATTCAAGGATTTCTAAGCTGAAGTAAATCCAGCGTGAAGTTAAGGCAAGTGAAATGTTTCAATGTCGGTTCTTAATACTTTCCGGTTTATTATATGTAGAAAAGGCTTAGTAATATGTTTGAACACAAAAAAAGTGTTTGTTGATACGAGTTTGTTCCAGTTTATAACCAGATTTCTAAACTGTCGCCTTGGTAAAAAAGGTATACGAAAGTAAAATTACTAGACTGCATGGAATGTTTTTTAAATTCATAATATCTGTAACAACCGTAGATATTGGTACAAAACTCTAAGGATTATAAACATGAACAAATTATGTTTATGAAACAAAAAACCAAGTTTAATATTAAAATCAAAATACCACTTGACCACCAAAATCAAAACAGTGCTATATTAAGATTACAGTATTTGCTAAAATTTAAACCAGCTACATAATTTATTTAACTTAATGATCCCTACCGTATCTGTTCTAATATCCGTAGTAACAACAGTTCATTAATATTCTTGTCATTAGCTGATTAAAGTAGAAATCCAAACAGTATAGATCCTTGGTTGTTGTATAATTATTAATAAGTAATTAGTAATTAATAACAATCATAAATATAGGGATTTGATTTGGGTTAAACATTTGTAAATTAGGCCTACCTTGAATTACATTAGAGTTTTATCACAAGTATGAAGGACGGTGAATTTAGGTTTGCCACAAAAACAGGATTTAGATGAGACAAACTCCTGTTTACTGTTATTTTTGTATGATATATACGTCTCCTGTTAATATCTTAGTACGTTGTACAAGTAATTGTATTTTAGCAGGTTTAAAGAATTTATACAAATACATCACTCATATTAATAGTGGCTGTTCTTTTCATTCTAATAATCTATGTAAAGCTTCACCACCTATCGTGGTTATTGCGTACTGTGATTAAAATTAAATACAAATGTTACAATCCTTAAGTGTATTTTATATTGCTTCTTATTAAACGACTGAGCACATCAATGCTACATAGGGTTGTAAAGTCAAGCTAGATAAGTATATCGATACAATTGTTCGTAATGTAAGACTTGGCTAGCAAAAAAAAAAGATTTGAATGTCGATATTCTTTTACGTTTGCCAAGTACGTGGTGCTAAGTACGCTAAACAATCTTGTCTATTTATTAAATGATTACAAAAATTAGAAACTAATTCTTGCACCATAGTAAGTAATACATGAAATTTACGATTAAATCATATATTAAGGCTTCTATTTTATAAACTTGAAGTTTTTAATTTGTTTAGATATTATTTTCAGTACTGGTGAAGTAGATGCCGATACCTTAAGCTAATTAACAGCCCATAGAGAAGTTTATATTAGGTCTCTGTGAATAAACTGCGCAAATATAAAACACGTTTCGCTTAGTATAGAGGATTTTTTTTTTAATCGTATATTGGTATATTTTAATGTCACACTTTACAGAGTTTCTTAGATACTAAAATGTTTGTGCTTGACAAATCATCTGTCATCCAGACATGGGAGAGAGTGACACTTATTCATTTGCTTGAATGTAGGTAGAACGGCAAAACAAATATACTTGGCTAAAAACTATGTAATCAGTTGATTTATTATTTAAAATCCTTGGTTATTATCTTATATACCAATGTTGTTTTCTGTGAATCAATTTGCTACAATGGCGTAAAACCCGAAACTATAACAATGAGTACGTAATTTTAAACATCCTTAGTTTTAATTTAGTATGGAAAATCTGTTTGGTGTTCAGGATTTGTTTTATAAAATGAGTGGACAATACTTCCCACCAAAACATTCTTTTTCCCTACAACCCCACTTTTAAGTTGTAGCATCACTTATGTGAGAGGCCCCCATTGTTGAAACAACTTCTTCATCGTGCAACGACCTTTTCTCGCATTCGTTAACACCATTGTAATGTCAGGAGTTAGATTATAAAAACTACTGAACAACCAATATAATCTGCAACCGTGGATTTGAACTTAATAATTTGGATAAGAATATAATAATCATTATCATTATCGTTGTTCTTTAACTGATATAAATGTAATATCTTAGATTGTATATTTACTCTCCTAAGTATATAAGCTAGAGTCACTGCCTGTAAAATTAAAGTAATAATATTGTTCATAGATTAACAATGTTTTTTTTCAAAATTAATGTGGGAATATTATTCTCCTTTTTTATTTCATACACTTAATATTTACTTTCTTACTAGATCAAATATAATCTGTTGTGATTACATGTAAAAGGACATTAATAATAGTTTATAGATTAAAGAAGTTTTCAAAGTAATTCATTTATTTAATTAATAAATTGCACATTTACATTTCTAAGAGGCTTATGACTACTTAGTATAGAATATAGGCTATAAACGTAAGGGGTATATTTACGTTATGATAGAGTAAGAGCGAGGTTTACACTACTATTAAACGTTTAAACTGTTTCAATTGTATTATAATAGCTGATATAGTTACTAATTTGTATTTTATTACGTTATGTATTAAGTTTAGTTTTCATGATCTTTTTCAATTACTCGAAGATACATATACCAGATTTGTTGTTGAATAAATTCTTACAAGCTAAAGACTTACACAAACTGTTTTCCAAACGCTGTCCCATTTCCTGAAACTGTTTTAAGATATTCTCCCCAGCTGCTGCTCTTGAGCAATAACGGTGGCAATTTGAACGTGTGTCCCAGTTTACAAATCTGTGCTAGTCAAGGAGAGGTTCCTCGTTTCCTATACATAGGGTTTTTATTTAAAAGACACGTTTTTCATCTAAATAATTACCCGGGTTATCGTAAGTTTGTTTGCCAAGATTATCATTGATTAAAGTCAAGACCTGTTTTTTTATTCCGTTGGTTGGATATTGGAGCACTATGCCGAAACATCAAAGTACAATTATGCTTATATAAATTATCACCAATAGCTTAGGTCTTCGTTTCTACAATTATCACCTAAAACGTGAGTTTTTTTAAACGTCCTTGTATTTATGTCTAAGTTATTGTAATTAACTGTCGGGGTTTCATCGGTATTATGATTATATTCATTTGAGTTTAATTGAGTTCAAGAATCAAAGTATTGCTTATTGTATGTCCTGTGTCACTTTAATAGCTAGGTTTACTTAATGACTTGGTGTTGATCAATCAACAATCATAATTTTATATTTGTGCATTAACTTGTATTAGATGTTGGCTTCATAGAATTGGGGACAGAAATGAGGAATTGACACAGAGACAGAAATAATAGGGTTGTTTGGAGGTTATGAAAGGCGATAGATGTGGGGTAAGGGGAGCCCTAATCAGGTCGAGACTTGATGTTGACGTCACCATATCAACTGTCAAACTTCTTCTCTTCGTCATCAATGAGCGTAAGATTTATTAAATACTTCTTCCGGACAACTTGCATTTATAGTTTCATAGTCTTAAAAAAATAGTATCACGGTAAATATTGCGATCAGATTAAAATTATAAACTATCTGGTAAAGGTTTAGTAATATTTAAATATTTCGGGGAAAGTGTATATCAAGTTTGAGTTTGAAAGATTTTTTAATGAAGGCGTTTTACTTTTTGTGTACGACTAGAGATCTTTAATTTTCAATAATCAGTAATTTTTTTTATTATTTATTTTATTATCTATTATAACATCTTAATAGAATGATAGATGACTCTGATAACTGATTTTAAATGACTTTTTTATCGTACAATCGTTTAAATTGTGTTATTAGAAAGTTCCTGTAAACAAAATAAGCAACTAAATCTTTTTATTGATTGACGGGAAATATCTAAGTTAAAGCATCAACTCTCAGCTGACTCCGCCAGTTGGTCGTAACGTTCCGCTGAAACTGACAGACATTTACTCAGCTGATATTCACTTCTGAAGTCAACAGAGTGTCTACAATTGATAGCATCCTACTACTCTTACCTTACTTCTGTGCACTAAGTAAATAAGATTTGACACACGTTCAGATGATAACGAATGTTCAAAGTAGATAGTTTTACAGTTTTTCTGATTTATTAGTTTTCTCCTATATTCTGCCAGTGTACGATCATCAGAACCAGCTTATATGCAGACGACTGCTGTAATTAGGTGTTATGTAAAATTTTAATCACTTTATTAAAACTTTATTAAACTTTATTAACCTTCATGCTAATCTTTACGACACGTTTCGAACAGTTACAAGTTAGTTTTATTGTTTAAACCAAAACGCAACCAGCTAAGGGTGTGACTGTGTATAAGTTCCAGCATATTTTATTCCGACAGTCAGTTTCGTCTCCACCGTTGATTTTAAGAGAATTTAAACCACCAATCTTCCCTGAAGCCCCTAAGCCGATTTAACTTATGTTGCTTCTTAGAATTGCTTATAGGAGGAAGATTGATTTTTCCATCTCATATATTTGATTTCAGGACTTATTTGGTTATGTTATACATTGTACTAACAAACTACTCATAGGTTCCTCTCGATTCTTTATTTTATTTATATTGTTGAGCGGAGCGAGCGAAGTGAGCGAAGCTCTTATAATAGAACACAACAACTTTCTTGTAAGACATATAACGACATCTATTCGAATTACAATATTTAGTGATCTTATAATGTTGTTTGTTAAAACTGATCTGTTACCGTATGCAATGGTTATCCCTGTAGCACATTATGGTATTAGGAATAAATTTAACTACAATGTTTTTCCTTCACCGCACTTTAAATGTTAAATTGAATTGACTATAAACATTTATTATTTTCTTTCAGTATTATTGTTTATTTTGTTATTTTAACTAAAGCATTTTAAATTAAAATGTTCAAAAAGATATTTACTAGTAATCCTGATTCAATACTACCATGTAATTTTAGTTGGTTCTTAAAGGGTGCTTTAGTTGTTAGCCCAGTTGATTTATTATCCCACAGGAGTCCAAATAAGAAAATCTACCTAAAAATCATTATTATGAGCTGCACATACCTGGCACCGTAGTTTGTAATAGCGTATCAACCTAAAGAAGAATTCAAAGCTTGGATTTAAATTGTGCTTATCCGCTGGGAAACTTGCGTTCGTTTACATTATATAATTTTTCTCATCGACGTTGGCAGCACTACTATGGGCAATTTTCCGAAATATTTTCAGTAAGCGTTTATAACGTTCAAACTCATGAAAAAATTTGTTATTTAAAACTTAATAACTAATTGTCTAATGTAATATTTCTGCACAAATAAAGGGACTATGGATAAAAAAAATATATTTATCTGATATCAATATATTGGTTTTAAATGCAACAAAAATAAATTTCGTTGAATAAAAATATTCGTCGAATGAATCCCAAGTATGTGGAAATAAAATTTCAGATAGATTTATAAAACGAGTTTGCCAAGTTTCCATTAGAAAACTGAATACTACAGTGTAATTAAATAATTTACTTATTGAGTTGGCAGCCAATAGACATTTTAATTGAAGAGAATCGCAGTTAGAAGAGTTACGTATCAAATTAATAATCAATATCTAGCAAGTATCACAATTTTGATATGTACATGATCGGCTGGTGGTGAGATGTGCTTTGGAATATGCATGAGTGTGTGTTTAATTCATAAGCTCAGAATTCTGGAAGCTTTCCATCGAAATGCAAATGGCGTCAATGACTTAATAACAAGTTGGTTTTAATTGTAACAAGGAAATGATTTAGTATAGAATTATTTCAATAGAAAAGTAATCATTCGAACCATTTAAATAAAATTACTTTAATCTATGTCCCATGTGTAGTTGTATTACTAATTTCCAAACGAAAATCATTTGCTACCCTCCAACTTCCGGTTAGGGACACGTCCAAAATAATATAAAGATACCACATAATATACAGCTTTTGTGAAGTGAGTCATTACATATTTGATACCATGTTTGAAATGAGAGATTTATCGATCACTTAAATATGGTTGATAATATTCAATGACCCACTTTTACTCATGTTTGAACGTTACTTTTCGCTATACAGTACTACAATGACTATTTTTTCATTTATTAAAAACAGACATTGGAATACTGCTTCATTACATTTAGGAATGTTACGAAACTAAAAGCATATTTTACGCTATGAATTATATTTTAAGTTCATATTTACAATGATTGTACAATTTTGGTCGTTACAAACTGAAACATAAACAAAAGTCTGTTTAAGGATGAACATTGAAAAAAGATACTAAACTAATTTTTTTGAAGTAAACCTTCTGTTTAAGTAGTAAACAATGTAATGGGGAATTTTTGCAGGTGATATAATAGCTTACGCGACGACCGCGTAAAGATAAAGACACGAGTTAAAAATTTAAGGAATTTTAAGGAAATTTATGGCGAGTGCCTTAAAAACTTCTATGAGTGTCGTTAACATTATTTACGCAAGTTGCTTACACTACTTTACCTATGAAAGTGTTTTAATTACTAAAAATCACTACTCATAAATCCTACGAGAGAAGAGAGGTTATGTTTTCGTTAATAACCTCTAATTGCCACATACAGTGATGCAACGAAATATTTTACCAAACCATCGACCACAGAATTAAAATTTTAATTCTGTGGTCGCTGTACCAAACACTAATTGCACCACTTAACCATTAAATTGGCCCGAAAAACGGTCGTTGGTAAAACATATGACGAAACAGGTAATTTCACAATAGTGTAGCAAAGTAAAATTTTATCTACGAAGTTTCATAAAACCTAACATCAATGATGGCGAGTTCAAGAATAAAATAATTAGAAAACGTTAGCTAGCAATTCTTTCGAAAAAGGTTTCATAATAAACTGGGAAAACATAATTTTACGGAGTAACTTTTACAAAAAATATTATATACTAAGTGAAACACAAAAACTTTATTTTTTTGGAACCATGCTTTTGTCTGGAATTACATATCACTGTCATATTTTCAAGTATTAACAACAGAGTGAATGCGGAGCTATTGTTTTCTGATGACTTTGTCATTGTCTGGCTCCCGGAAAAATATTCCAATAATAACAAATATTTCATATTCTTTGATGTTTTCGAGTCAACTTTTATGTAAAACTAGGTCATTATTAAAAATAGCTTGAATTTAACTTTTAACATTAGTTTCATATTTCTATGTTTCTCTAAAAAGCCATCTACTTATTATATAGGGTGTATTTGATAGTAAATATATGTTTATTATATTTATTATTTAGACTAGAGGGGACTAAAGTACTGTATGTATCTAGATTTTACATATTCCAAACCAACTAAAATACGATTCTTAAACTACTGAATTTCCACTAACTATTCAATCTTTTTGGACGAAAATGTTTAATCACTTCAACGTTTTAATTTGTATTTTTAAGTAATTTTGTAATTTTTTTACTGTTTGGTTAGAATCCTACTGCCTCGTATGTACAAACAGTTACGCTATTGCCGCTATAATCACCAGGGGACAGTTTAGATCAGGATTGTGGTTGTGGTGTTTGTTGAAGCGGTCTACAGCTATTGTGTACCCAGACTTGAGAACTGACATTGAAATGTCTAGTTTAACTTGTGTAATATTTTGGGGACTGGTGACGTAGTTATTGTTTTATCCGTCTAGCTAGTTTACTATTTAGCTATTTCTTTGTGTAATTATTTTCACCTAATCAACGTCACTGTTAAAATAGAAGTGATGAATCAATTTAGTTTTAAGCTTTAAAAAAGATAATAAATAAAATAATGAATATTTTAGATTTCCCTTTTTACTGATGGACTGAGTTTCGAGGACTACGTTTTATGTGTATTGCGTGGCTTAAAGGATATATGATTGTCGCAAGTGAAGTGAAAAACACAAATCTGAAACTGAATGGGTTATTTCCTTTAAGAGGTGAATTAACCCCCAAGAGTACAACTTTAGTATAAACGAACTTTAAGTATCTTTAGCAGAGTGTACACCAAATATGCCTAAATATAGCACACGCTTTTAACTTTGAATGTCGAATGAGCGAAAATAGGCTAGAAATATCAGTACGAAGATTACTTGATTTAATGTTTGTACTAAGAATTTGAACACATCGCTAAGGAAATATTTTATTAGTTTAAGTTTTCATCGTTTCTCGTGTGTAATTAATTGCAACTGCATATGAAGCGACTGGCGCCGCAACACAGGGTTTAATTATGCACAACTAAGCAAACAGTAAATTGAAATTTCCCTTGAGAGACTGTCTGGATTGATCTAAGATTATGTTTAGCATTTTAGATCACCTCATATTAACCTTAATTACCTTGTTTTTTTACTGCTAGAGCTATAAACGTATATTGAATATTTTATCTCTATTATCTAGAATTTCGATGTTATTTATAAAATGGGTTCTATAAGAGGAAGTGAAATATAGTCTTAATGTGATATGCAGCCCCTGATTTTCCATTAAATTACATATAACAAGGTTAACGCAAAAGATCATTATATGGACACTTAGCGATTGAACTAATTTATCAATGTAAAAAGATAATTACGGTTTAAGGTAAATGATTATCTTTACAAATCCATTGGTATTCTTTTTCTAAAGTATCTACATTGTTTTATGAAAATACATCAAATTTGACCAACATAGATCAGATAAATGAGTAGCAATAGTATGCATCTATGATTGAACTTTTAGTTTTCATTTAAAATTGTATAAAATAACACGACAAGTAAAATAATTCGAAAACATGTGTTATTTGTTTTAGGTTTTAGATACTTGTATGCTTTCAGTATTGTCATTTGTTGCAAAAAGTAGGTGTAA
Organism: Macrosteles quadrilineatus; assembly: GCF_028750875.1. Taxonomy (NCBI): domain Eukaryota; kingdom Metazoa; phylum Arthropoda; class Insecta; order Hemiptera; family Cicadellidae; genus Macrosteles; species Macrosteles quadrilineatus. Next base: position 12,678,491 of record NW_026542602.1, read on the forward strand.
GTAATAACTATGATTGTCCCACAGTGGCATGGTTAATTTTTAAATGTTTTATCACGCCACCATTCAGCCTAATGTAATAAATGCATCGTAAGACCAGCCATCGTTAAACATTTAACCACCAAGAGGAGGGACGTATTATAGACGATGAGGTTATAAATGTTTCCACGTTAAAACACAACTCTCAAAATAAGACTTTTATGCATTTATAAGCCAACTTAAACTATGTTTGTACGATGTGTGTCTCAATTACTTTATTTTGATAAGTGTATGAAAATATTTCATATTTCACACAAAAATCTAAAAGAAAACAATAAAAGATAGCCTTCCGGTGTTCTGAAATTAGATGCACGATCTTTGCGACATGGTAACTTCAATCGCAGATATCTAACTGGAAAGTTATTGAAGATCTCATTCCAAGTGATTATCATTACTTTTGTTTATATGTTTGAAGTTCATTGTTGGTGATGGTGAGTTAATGTTGTTCAAAGGATTATTGCGGACATTTTCCATCACGAATGTAAAAAAAAACAATACACAACGTTTCGGGATCTGGAATCTTATCCCGTCTTCAGGTGAAAAAACTTAACTAACACATTACAAAAACAATACACAAACGCCCAAGTTAAGTTAAGTTAAGTGTGCGCCAAGTTAGTGTGTTAGTTAAGTTTTTTCACCTGAAGACGGGATCAGATTCCAGATCCCGAAACGTTGTGTATTGTTTTTTTACATTTGTGATGGAAAATGTCCGCAATAATCCTTTGAACAACAGGTTTCGTATTAAAAAAATTCCAGATTTATTTCTATTAACAAAGCTGCACTGCTTTGATTGCACTCATGCCAGTTTATTTTTACGATTCGTTGCCTACTTTATTAAGTTGAACGTGTTATTAATCTATTTATCATGTTTAAATATGTAGTTCTGACACCAATCGCAGTTTTACCAGTTACATTTAGAAACCAAGAGCATGAGTGTACTTCAACCACCATTTACGTTTACGTTTGATTTAAGTTTAACTCTTAATTTTAAGTTTATTCTATTTACGTTTTACTTTAAGTGACAATCTACTTCCCAAACGTATGTAACCAGTTAATAGAAATGTTTTATACACGTATTTTCATAAAGTTTAAAGAGCACTCCTTAAAGATAGCTTTTTTCGTTTGTTTTCAGATCACCTGAAGAAGTTGTTAGAATATTAATAATTTATTTGATTGAACTCAAATAAGATCGATGATTTAAACATAATTAAGGGTTTGGACTTGACACACGGCCGACGCACGTCTACATGTCCATAGTAAAATAAAAATAGGCCTACCGTGTATTTGTGTTTTTATTCGTCATGTGTATATGTGTACTGTTCGTGTATGTGTTTCCAAAACTTCAAGACGCACCTAATGGCCCAAGCCATATATTAGGACTGATGATGGCGATTTAATTTCTCCGAAATGCATCTCCTGTAATAGGATACATTAGGATCAACCGGCGGACACAGGTAATTTAAAATTTTATTAATAAAAATATTTATCTCGAAAGACAACCTATATCGTAACAAACGTTTCTTTCGACAGACTTACACATTTGCATTCCTTTGTTATTTTCCATAAATCCATCTTGAGTCTGGAAGCGCCAAAAATTGTTTTCGAAAATTGAGTTTATTATTTTTAAACTACATGTATGAACAAATAATACATTAGCTGTGCCTTTGTATGGTAATTATGTACTGCAATAAATTTTAAGAACTCCGTAGGTCAAGTAGTATTTAATATCGTTAGAAGTGTTTAATATTATTGTTTTTAACAACTAAATATTAACTTAAAGGAAATTAACATAAAAAATATCTTCTGAGTTTTGCCCAAAATACTACATAACTTCAAGTAAATATAAAATAATATAGCAAAAGATAAGTTTCAGAAAATTCCAGGAAAACGTTAGGGGCTTTTATTTGTTCTAGAGACTTCTTCAAAATATATTAGCAATAAATGTAATAGGAAATCTAAATCATTTTGGTATTTTTCTATTTTAAACACCTGATTCAAATCAAGACGTGTAAATTGGAAGAAATTCCAATACCATCTACCTATATTGACTCCGGTGGTGAAGCATTGTTGAGTGAATGTATGTCAAATGCAGACGAGACTCATTACCACTAACTGCTGGAGTCAATTATATGATCAAAATGGAATGTCTGTAATAGGAATTTTATATTTTAACGGTATTATTAATAATGATGGTATCCTTATTATGATATTTGTTAGAAAAATCCTCGCACGATTTATTGATAATATTGTAATACTGTGTTATTATGTATAAAGAACAAGTATAAGTTCCAGAAGAATTTATTCTTACTTTTCAAAAGTAAAAAGAACCTGAGATCCAATATTTATTTATTTATTAAACCAATGGTGACAACCAATACCATGAATACATTTGTGAATAATATGCTAAATTCGTGCAAGATGGCAATACAATGAGATTAATGTTACATATAAATTAAATAATTAAAATAATATAGTAAATATACCGGTACTGAACTAGCAACTAAATGAGCGATGACTAGAGTGTTCATAGTGCAAATGATAAATAATCCATTATTAGCGCATGTATTAACAAAGCAACCAAAGATCAATAGTCAATTTAAATGTGCACTTGCTTTATAAATAATGCGTTAAAATCATTCGTCAATGTTTTTTGCTTATGTTATGTTGATACAAGTACTTATTTTCTTGATCTATATATCTTTTGAAATGCGTTATGTGTGTAATACTTAATTAATATTTAACTCGAAACTATCTATGTTATATTGTACTTAGTTTACTTAGTTTACCCACATAATATTAATTATTCTATGATCCATATATCCATGAGTATAAGCTTTATTAGGCATATGCAAAGTAGTTTATGAAATACGCTTAGATTTATTAAGCTTTGAATCACCTATATCAGTATGTTTTTAACTAGTTAAACATTAATCAAACCATCATTGGTTAATACCATTGAATAGGTAGTATACAAATAATAAACGCGTTATAAAAAAGGACTTTTTAGAGAAATTACGCGCAAATGAAAAGTATTTTTCATGAAACCTATTATGACAAAGTTATTCAGTTAGGATTTACGATTCTGACAGTAAATTAGTGTAGAAGACTTGATATAATTGTTCTCTGTCAGTGTCAGACAACTCATTACGGTTGATAGAGTTAAATGGCGCTGAACATCTTGGCTGACCTCGCCATCAAATATCTCTGGTTGTAAAATGCACCTTGGTACGATGATGGATTTAACAGCTTTTTGAACTTGGAGAATTTTGGCGATTAAAAATGTACCCATAACTATGTATTAAGTACTAAATACCATACAAAAAATACGCTTTAAAACAACATGTAGTTATCGTTACCAAATATCTTAATATTTATTGTCTCCAAACAAAAAAATACTATGGAGAACCTTTGTACTTCTTCGAATATACTTAATAAAAGTATGAACTTCTTTAAATCGAAAAAGCGTTAAATAAAAACAATTTAAAAAAATACATTACTACTATTTTAAATTTGTTTACATATTTTGTTTGTATATAACAATTTTAATTGCCCAACATGTTTAACAAACTCCAATTCCTACAATGAAGAATGAATCTTAATAAAGTATATAATGCATGATTTCTTTTATTGATAATCTTTAATGATACAGCTAAAAAAGAATTGTGTTGGTGTTATAATTCTAGGTAATTTAAAAATTATATAACAATTGAAAATAAAAAAAAAAACGCTCATTCAAACTGACAAATTCTTTTTAATCTAAACTTAGTTTTTAACGCTTTAGTAAAAACGTATTTCACAAACCTTAAAAATGGACCAACAACAAAGTAACCTTTAGCTAAAGTCCCTCAAGCTACAAAGGATGACAATAGTCTGAGATTCTTTAATTTTGATCCCTTATAGAAATTGGCTTTCATTTACTTTTCCCATTACTATTGCTACTTTAGGAGTTTTAGAAATATGATTTGCCTTATATATTGTATACTGTATCTTATGGGTGGTGTAGTGAATTATTTCATCCGGTATTAAACTAACTTCGAAAGTACTCCAAGTTAAAATATTAAATCGGGTATTATTTACCAAAGTTCATAATTGGTTATGGGGTGTTCATCGCCATTGGATTTTTTACGTTTAAAGGTCGATTCACACCCATCAGTCCAGTCACAGTTGCATCCGCAATTTCTAGTCAACTGTTCGTTAGTTGGCTTCAGTCAGTCTTCCCTCACTCTCTTTATAGTGATGTTATAGCCAAGAATCTTATTTATTAAAACACAATAATCTATTACATTTTCAACGTTGATATTGATGATTGTTACAAACAGTACTGAAAACATAAACACAATTATTGATATAACAAAATGCTACTATTTTAACATCAAACACATGCATCACACGTTTGTCAGGTTTTTGAACAATCAACAATTTTCGCTGCGAAGAAATCTGAAATTGACTGACGGACCTGCGTTGGATGAGTGTGGATAGCGCAAAATAAAAGTCGTTAAAGAATAAATTGTTTGACTGTGACGTGTCGGAACTGATACGTGTGTGTCGACCTTTATATGGAGAAACATTGGTCTTGGAACTACCTAACGTCGACCTTTTGTTGGATGTGATTGCTGCCCAATGACACACGGCATCTACCACAGTATCACCAAAAAGATTTCGAACCAGCAGCCTCTACATTCAAAGTTTAAATATATTCACTATAACCAGCCCACTAAACAGATTTTAAAGATTGTCATAAGTACTACACAAGGTCGCACGCGTTTTTGCAAAAGAATCTTTTTCTTCTATCAAAATAAATAAAATACAGTATTTATTTTTATGTTTTGCTGATAGTAGCTTGAAACTGTCAATGGATACTATAGACGAAAGTATAGCAGAGTGTACAGTACAACATTCCTCTCTATGAATATGTCTATCTTTAGCTAAAAAAACATATTTCGCTCCCTCCCTCCCTCATTTGTACCAAAATATTTTTTTAGTAGTATTTGTATATATCAACACTTTCCAATGTCCATTGTCCATCTTAAAATTAATATTTAAAATCTCAAAAATAGCATTTAAAAGTCATTGAAGAGCATTAAAAAGCATTATCGTCATTGAATAACGCCATTACCATATATAAATTGCAATAGTATTAATTTTATTTAAGTCCTACAACTAGTTTATGTTCAAAATGTGTCAGCATATAGAGTGAGATTAGATATGCAGCTAAATAGTGTTAATTGGTCCTATGATAAATAATGTATTATTTAAAATGTAAGGAAAAGTAATGGTCTTCAGGTCAAACTATGTAAAATATGAGACAGTTAGTTAAATGGTCTGAGGCGGGAGATGTAAGGCTCTTAATAACTTTTAATTGGCTTTTAATTAAGGCAAAGTTCCACCGCAATGAACGCCTTTTATGTCTAGTTGTTGACCGTTTTTGTACAAATATAACTTGTTTTAGTGAGTTGTACCTATATAATGTAAGTTAAAAGTTAATTACTTAAATAATAATGTTATTCTCTTTTGAAAAATCTATATAGTTTATATGTTGATAAAAAGTAAGAAGATTTTACCAAGCTATTTTAAAATTACGGGTTTAAAAAACTTAAAAAACTTATGGATTTCATAATATTTTCAATCAATTTATTTAGGTTCATATAAAATTCAACTATATCAATACAATTGGTGTTACGAATTAATCATGTCACCTTTTGAATGTATAGGAATACATCCATTTCCGAATCAGGCCTACACCAATCTGCATTTTGTTTTAAGCAATTCATGGATAAATAATGTGAAGAACACGATATCTATCTTCTCTACTCCTTAGGCTATCGTGAACTTACACATGAGGGCATAGCTCTGAGCTTTACTAATTTGTTGTTTTAGTTTACTTACGTTATATGAGAAAGGGTTGGTTTCCCCAGAGATAATAATTCAAGTCGTATTTTTATGTTATAAACATCAAGCCTTTATTTAAACTGAGCTCTAAAACAAACAGCAGCCCTACAAATGAGACTATTATAATTACAATGTGAGAGCCTACTACAGATCCGCTCTGGAGGCAGCGCAATCGCTAAGATAAGTTCCCGTTTTATTTTAAAATTCTGATAGTAAATAGTAATAAGAATAACTTCTCCCTTTTTACTCAAAACGACCACTAAACGAATACCCCTTTTAATTCAATACTCCCAAGTTTCTCATTTAGAACTAAACTGAATTCTACTCTTTCTCCCCAAAACAAGACTTGACCCTTAAACCTCTCCCGTCGCAGCTGACTCCATCAATAGTAACAGGACCAGTACTCACCACCTCCTGTGGCTCCCCTCCTGGTCGACTGACCCCATTCTATTGCCACTTAGCCTATTTATCTGATCGCTCTGCTACTGAGTGCAAAGCCCTCAGTGTTTACCTAAACACCTCCAGTTCACTTCCTAGTTGGCAAGGTCTCTCACCTCCTATCTACAAAAGTATCTCTAAAACCTCTAATTTACATGTATAAACCCATCCACCCATTACATCAAGTAGGTCTACCTTCAATTAAATAGTTTATGGACGCAAGTTATGAACAATAGTTTCAGATTGATAGAAGCACTCTGTGTTTGTACACCGAATTTGGCTTAAGCAGTATTTTTTCACAGCCTGAACGTTTTTTAATAACATTAATTTTTTAACTACTCACTTTATAAGACTTATGATACATGCAACTGACTAAGTTGTTTGAATAATATTATAAAACACGCTCCTGGAACACAATGAAAAATTAAAATGTAAAACTTATAAGCCACTCAAGCAAGTATTTAAGTCCCCAATAATATAATATTTAATTCCCACGACTGAAAAGTTAATTTAAGATCAATCAAATAGAGGATTCTCATAAAAACATATAAAAAACACAATACGTTACAGTAAAAATTACAATAGCTTATAAAAAAATAGTTTATCTTAAAAATAAACACCAGGAAAATTAATAAGTATAAACTTATGGTAACACGACAAACAAGTTTTCTCATTTACAATGAAATAGAAAAGTTTAGTTAAAGCTGGGTTTTCCTAGGCGCGTAGTCGGCCAGCGGAGAGAGGAACGCGGAGAGCGGACTCAGCTTGTCTTAGGCAATTTAATGTTACTGTTTTCCTAGAAGCGGAGCGGAATGCCATGTTAATTTCAATTCCGCTCTCCGCTGTCCGCTCTCCGCTGGCCGACTCCGCGCCTAGGAAAACCCAGCTTTAAGAAGACAGTAATATTATTTCTCAACTGCAGCTAAGGGTACCAGCATTATTTGCTGTTGTCTTGCCTGCAGCTTGTTCCATTGTTGTCCATTGTTTGTTTGTTGTGCTTAAAATGACAAATTCACCTTAACTGGATCACTGCACTACTGAACTTAAGATTACACTTGTAATGCAATGAAAGAAGTCTAACAGTCTTCTTACGTATGGTCTACTTTAGAGGAATTATTTTAGTTAATGTCCACCCTTCATCACTAAAATAACAAAAATAATTCTTCAATGTCTTTTTCATCCCATAACAGTATTCATCAATAATTTATATATTGTTGTACAAACACTGTTTTCTACATCCATTATGACTGTTGGAAAGCTTAATTTAAGATAAACTCACAGATTAACAAACACTATTAACATTATTTTATTTTCATGAACTGAACAAGAATTGTGTATATAAAAACTAAAAACAAAACATTGGCAGATGACTAATTTAAATCATTTAAATAATCAGCTGACAAAAGCAAGTAAAGACTATTTGAAATAAATTCATTTTACCAACATCCTCCCTTTCTTAACTTTTTTTTATGTCTTTAAAAAGCGTCTGTTGCGAACATATAAGTTTCCACCAACTTGTACCACATATCTTCGATCTCTTTCTTTTTTTATAACTTTACCTTCTACCCAGGGATCCCTTCTCTCTTGAGGTTTCCTTTGAACCCAAACAACTTGTCCTGGTATCAGTGGGGCGAGGTCGTTAGCTCCTTTGTCAAAATATGTTTTGTATGCATCTTTCTTTTTATCCCACTTTTCAATTACTTTCACAGGAACATTAGGACGCAGCAGATCTTCACAAGTGGGTACAAAGCTTTTAGTTCTTCTAGACATTAACAACTGAGCTGGACTCTTACCAATTTCTTTGAGTGGTGTATTTCTCAACTCAAGAAGAGCCTGCTGAAAGTCGCCTTTGTCTTCTCTCACTTTTTTTAAAATACTCTTAAATATCTTTACAGCAGATTCAACTTTTCCATTTGCCTGGTGGTGATATGGAGAGGAAGTAATTATCTTAAATTTCCACTCTTCTGAAAAATCTTTAAATGCTTGACTTAATATAGGGGTGCCACTATCACCAACTACAATGTCTGGAATGCCGTATCTTGCAAATAACTCTTTACAGAAAACAATCAATGATTCAGAGGTACATTTTTGTGTTTTCCTAATCTCAAAAAATGACGAATAGTAATCAGTCACAATAATGAAGTGAGTTGAGCCTTCTTGAGCAAAATCAACCCCGATTCGCTGCCATGGTCGTGATGGTGTTTCTTGAAGTAAGAGGGGTTCTTTCCGTTGAGTCGGTGCATATTTCTTGCATACTAAACATTTTTCAACTTCTTTTCTTATATCTCCTGCCATTCCCGGCCAAAAAAATACATCTTTTGCTCTCCTTATACATGATTCAACCCCTTGATGTGAAAAATGAATTCTATGGACTAGTTCAATTGTCATGCTACTTGGGATAACAATCCGCTCTCCTTTGAGGACAAGTCCGTCTTCAACTCCAAGCTCTTCCTTAAAAGGCCAGTAATTCCATAGCTCCTTGGGAACTTGAGTCTTTCTATTAGGCCAACCATTTATAATCACCGGTATAAGCTTCTGAAGCACGGGGTCTTTGTATGTGTGTTCTTTCAGTTGGTTTAAACGCTCATCCGTAACATTTATGTACTCTAAGGACTTACACTGTTCAAACTCCTTTGTGTAGCTGTTCATTGAGGTTTCAAAAATCATTACTGAATTGTCCTGCATACTGCATTCATACTTAGTTTCTGGGGCGCGTGACAAAAAATCTGCTAAAAGCATTGTTTTACCTGGTCGATAAACAACAGTAAATGTAAACTTCTGCAATCGCAGCAACATTCTTTGCAACCGCTTAGGTGCGTTGACCAAAGGTTTTTTGAAAATAGTCTCAAGAGGTTTGTGATCGGTTTCTACCGTAATATCACACTTACCGAACAAATACTGTTCAAACCTTTCAAAGGCAAATAGAACTGCCAGGCATTCTTTCTCGATCTGAGCATAGTGGCATTCTGTTGGATTTAAAGTCCTTGATATATATGAAACTGGCTTACCATTTTGCAATAGCGAAGCACCCAAACCAAACTGACTTGCATCACATTGCAACGTCACAGGAGAGTCCTTATTGTAATACTGTAGGGTTGGAGAGTTGGTCACCATGTTAACTAATTTCTTGAAAGCCAATGAATGTAATTCCTGCCACGTCCACTTAACATCTTCTTTAATTAGAGTTCTTATTGGAACTGCTACTTCTGACAGTCCTGGCAGAAATTTACTTAAATAATTGATAAATCCCAAGAACCTTTGAGCTTCCTCCTTGTTCTGAGGCTCTTTCATATTTGAGACTGCTGATATCTTGTCAGGATCTGCTTTCAAGCCATCACTGCTCAAAACATGTCCCATGTACTTAACTTCCTTCAGTCCGATTTTACATTTATTCATGTTGAACTTTATATTTCTTTGTCTAGCTCGCTCAAGCAATGCATGCAGATTCTTGTTATGGTCCTCTAAAGCTTGTTCATCTGTGTCTCCACTGCCGTAAACTACGACATCATCTGCAATCGTAAAAATTCCTTTTAGTCCTTCCAGCTCTTCGTGTACTCGCCGTTGAAATTCTTCTGGAGCTGACTTTACTCCGAAAGGCATCCTTAGCCAGCGGTACCTCCCAAATGGAGTCCAAAATGTCGTTAATTTGCTTGCCTCTTCGGTTAACTTTATATGCCAGAACCCATCTTTTAGGTCTAGAGTACTAAATATCCTGGCTTTTATAAGTTTTGGAGCAACTTCTTCTATAGTGGGGACCTGATAATGTGACCGCTGGATAGCTTTGTTTAGTTGATGTGGGTCAATACAAATGCGTAACTTGTTCGGTTTCTTAACGACAACCATAGCACTGACCCATGAGGAAGGTTCCGTTACCTTACGTATTACACCTAATTCTTGAAGACGTTGTATTTCACTTTTTATCTCATCTTGTAAAACCAGAGGATATCTTCGAGGTGGAACCACTACAGGAACAACAGATTCGTCAAGTCTAAATTTATGTTTACCCTCAAAGCATCCTAGACCTTGACCAATGTCTTGAAAAGAAGATAGAATGGAGCTTGGATTTGGAGAATTCTTTAACTCAAAAACATCCTCATCTACTGCAATAAGCCCTAACCGTAAACAGTCTTGAGCTCCAATCAATGGAATATGCTTCGTATTGATAACTTCAAACGACATTCTTTGCTTAATATTCTTCCATATAACATGCAATGTTATTTTCCCAAGAGAAGCCTTTGAAGCACCACCATAGAAAGTAAGCGTTGTATTACTTTTTTGGAGGACTGGACGATCAACTCCAACCAGCTCCTTCAAAATATCGTAACTCATTACATTGCATGTCGCCCCGCTATCAAGTTGACATTTTAGCATTCGATTACCTTTCCTAAATGGGACTTTCAAATGGACGAATAGACGTTTTTTTGGAATGTCATCTTCCATTTCATATATGTCATTTTTGTCTACATAATCTCCAGGAATGGTATCTTCACAAGCAGAGCTTACTACTTTAATCTTTTCTTTTGCTTTAAGGCACATTTTAGCAAAATGATTGTTTTTTCGACATAAACTACACGCTTTTCCAAACGCAGGACAGTAACTTGCTCCTCTTTGGTGTTTCCCCCCACAGAATTTACACGAAAGAAGTTTTTGATCACTGTTTATTCTAAACGACTCATTAACTATATTTTCCGTAGAAGGTTCAGTCTCGTTAGTTCTACGTTCATTGATTTTTTTAGCAAGATTACTAGCCTGCTCATCAGAAAGACATATGCTTGTCGCATTATCAAGAGTCAGATCTTTTTTTGATAAGAGCCGTTTTCTTAAGTCATTATTTGATAAACCTACTACTAACCTATCACATAAGAGCTGCTCTTCAATTTCAAGCCTAGATAAATTTGACAGTGACTCAAATTCACATTTTCCTATCATTTCATGTAACCTGTTAATATACTCTTTACAAGACTCATTTGGTGATTGTGTAGCACTATTAAACATAAAGCACTCAAAAGTAACATTCTTAGCATTATTAAAATAATCATCTAGTCTATCAATAATCTCATCAACACTGGCCTTGTCATTGCATATTTTATTTATTAGCTGTAATGTTTTACCTCCAATGAGAGACTGGAATAAAGCTACCTGAACTTTTTTGCTTGTTATCTTGCTGCATTTTGAGCCACCACACGCTTCAGCCAAAGTTAGATAGTTGTTCCATTGGACCTTGAATAACATCCATTTCTCTGCTGCATTTGTGTTGTCCGAAATGTCAAGTGGATCTGGTAGAGGTATTCCATTCATTATTGTAATTCTTCTAATAACCTGACACCATGTTGGAAAGCTTAATTTAAGATAAACTCACAGATTAACAAACACTATTAACATTATTTTATTTTCATGAACTGAACAAGAATTGTGTATATAAAAACTAAAAACAAAACATTGGCAGATGACTAATTTAAATCATTTAAATAATCAGCTGACAAAAGCAAGTAAAGACTATTTGAAATAAATTCATTTTACCAACAATGACTATGGTAGGTGAAAATGTTTTATAGTTCTTCAAGGGTAAGTTTATTTGGGATTTGCCAACTTAAACTATTTCAAGAGCCAGGTTGAATGACAGTGATCTATTAGGGAAGGTTTCAACCACTGACCACAGCGTGTCCAACACTGGAGAATCATTACTGACTGTGGTTTCCATACAAGGCCTATACTGGCGTTGGAAATAGTTCCTGTATAAAACTGTTACACTTTTAAATAAATTATGTTAATGATCAGAAACTTTTAGCATTTTAAAACCTGCTGTTAGAACGTTCGCTAAGAAAAAAACCTTTACACGCGTAGGCTGTAGACAGTTTTTTTAGTTGATTTTCTGTAGTATAGGGTGTTCAAACAGGTGTAGAAACAGTGTTCAAGTGTCAAACGGATGCCGCAAGAATGATCTCCAATATAAAAGAGCTTGAATTTGTACAGTCGTTATAGAGTCTGGAGTTATAGGTTTCCAAACCTAATGCAAATGTAACTCAAATACTAAATACAAGGAAACCTACTACCTACCTACTAGAAGAATTGATGGTTAAACCATAAACAATAGAATTTACTTTCCTCTTAAAACAGTTCCTGAAAGGTATTTAACGCTACTTTGTCCGATGTAGTTAGACAGTTGATGGAAGAGTATTGTTCAAATTGTTGATCAGCTACGCTTTTGACCGGTCTCTCTGGTTATTTATTTTCACATGTAATGAGTTGTATCTAAGAGTGTTTTATCATTTAGGTATGAATTAATTATCTATGTGTATTTGGGTATCTTGTATGTACGTTGCTCTTCAATTTTGCTCTAGTGTTTTTAATATTTTCACCAGAAACTGGTCCTTTTGTTAAGATACACGGTTATTTCTCTTAATTACAATAATATTGTTTCGTGAAGCTAATGGATAGGGCTTTTGGAACAGATAAAAAAAATTTCACTTAAATAAAACAGTCATGGGGTTAAACGTAGCTCAACATTCTTATCACATATTACTTTGACATAATACAGAATACATCCAACAACACACTTGTTACGCTGTTGGAGATGTATTGCAAGATGAATATATGTCACATACAGCAAAGCCCCTCTACTCGGTCTGAAGTAGGGAATGTTGTGTGATGGAGATTCAAAAAACATTTTTTCTAGACATTATTATGAATGAGAATAACACTTTTTGTTTCTTTTCCACTGATACACTAAAAGTTTGATATTCTAATATGGTTTATGGTATTGGGGTGCTGTGAGGAGACCATGTAAAATAATATAAATAATTTATTTTTTTTTTATTTCCGTAGACAATTTTAATTGAGTAATTTAATACAAAAACCTGAAATTGCGACCATACGAATGTAGATATTTTAAGCCAAGTATGAATGGAGATGAGTGTAGGATGAGTGGCGCAAACTTGTAGTCTTGTTAGTTACTGAGGCCGACATGTTCCCAAGACACAGCTTTAATTAATAGCCCATACAGCCAATGGCAACTAAGGGACCTACAGTTTATAGTGGAATCCGAACCACATTTTGGCCTTGTAATTAACCTTGTAGAACCAACAATAAACGTGTATAGTATTAAAAGTTGCAGTGTTAAATGTTCAATGTTTAATGCTAAGGATTCAGTTTGGATGAGGTGTCTATAAAACCACAAAGCTAATGATTTGAAACAGTTTTTATTTTATTAAAATGTCCTTTAACATTTTCACAATATTTGACGATGTTCGGGATCTAGAGGACTCCAGAGTGTTGGAAACCTAGCTAATGGACTCTTGAAACTTCTACCGTTTGGGAACGTCTCTCAAGAAAACATCTCATAACATTTTGTGTGTAAACGCATTATTGAAAAGTATAAAAACTTTATATAATGACTCTTTATACTGGTTGCTATATTTCTAACTCGTATTAATAGTTGAAAGGCTCATACGTTTTTAAATTTACAAATGTATTTTCATCACAATATTATATCGTATTACTGAATTTTAATATTTGTTACCTACTTTATGGAATCCATTTTAACGACATTTCTTCTCCACTATATGAAAACAAATGCAACAATTTTTGTCACTAAAATTCAACTTAATATATTTAAAATTATTTTTAAAGATTTTTGGGAACCCTGGTTTAGTTGTAAGATTGGAATTAAAGAAAGAAGATGGGTTGGAAAAAAACTCTTATGTCCCTTACACGGCACCAATTACAAAGACTTCTCGAGAGTTTTTTCGCAAACCTTTGGTCTTGAATCAGATAGTTGTTTATTTTCAAGTTCATTTTCCACACAAGGTAACACAAAAATCATCGCACAATAGATTAAAGTAGCCTATTTTTGTGTTTTTTGAGAGGTCTCGTAGTCAGATTTTCCTGTTGTAGTAAAGTAACGATGTTTGTGAGAAAGGAAAAATGAGTATGTAACTGAAAACTTGACCATTTTATAGCACAGGATGTGCAGCATGTAGCACAGCGTGTGTATGTCAATGTGCCCTTCTGCACTTGTATAATTCGAAAATTTTCCAACGATCAAAAACATGGCAATAATCTCATGAATCTATGATGATCTGTCTTGAATAGTATGATAAATTGTTGGTCAACCGATGTAATAAAAATGTATATCTTTGATCAAATTTGCCTCATAAATGGTTAAATCCAAATCGCGTTGTATACTTGTATTACTGACAATCAGTGAAGTAACAAATGCATTTATCAAGAAATGTTGATGAAACAATTTCCTGTTTCCTGCCAACAGCTGATTACACCGGATATTCAAACAATGAACAGTGATTGTTGACACGGTAAACATCTGCACTCGTCAGATTGTTCAGGTTACATATTGTCCCATAACTCTCTGGGGGATTTGTTTAGGAGCTCTTTGATTTTTTTGTTTAGTTTGATATTATCATAACATGTGTCTATAAAAATGTAGTTTAGTTTGAAACAAATTGTTTTATTCTACAGTTGATCAAATAGAATCACGTTTCAAATATACGGAATATTCATGGAAATATGTAGTGGTTAGAAATACAATAAAATGATTAGTTTTGTTGTAGGACTTACTAAGTTTTATAATTAAATTATTAAAAATGTATGTATGTACTAAGGTATAAAAAAAAACCATTTTGTTACATGATCTTATAAGAAAGGACTTAATGTGTAAAAAAAGGATGTATCTGCTTATAGGTTTTTGTAATACATCAAAAAGATAACCGTTATTGATAAAATTTACCTAATGGTGTTGTAAAAAAACTCATTTTATAAAACTTAAAACTATTTTTAGTATTACAATGATTGTGTTTGTTGCGTTGTAGTTAAATTTAAAAATGATTTTACAGTTTTATGATAATATTAATCCAAAAAGTTCTGTTAATACATTTCGTTCCTAAAGTGTAGTATAAAGTCTCTTCAATGCTCTCCTCTTATGCGGCAAGAGGCATCGCTACATTGTTGGAGTGGAACATGCCTTGAGGATAAATACCTGTCAACTGCATCGCTTACGTCATTGTTGAGTTGGGATTGTGTCATTCCACACGTGGTTACCTCGACAAAATGTCAGCTGGTGTTTTACAATACTGTTACAACAACTTAATAAATAACCTTGGCTCTAAAACTCTATCTGCGTTACAAATATGTGTTTTTTTTATACAATTTGCGGGATGATTTTTTTAATATACGACCAGAAAATTTTGACATTGGTAAAAAGGTAACGTTGTTAACGTATACATATAATTATAACGTGATATCCGCCACTTTTCCATCTGTAAAATAGTATTTATAAATAGTTTTAACGTACAGTACATTGAATTACCGATTCATGTTTTAATGGCAGAACAAAATGCATCACTTACAACAAGCTGACCCTTAAGCTGCTCTGCAGAGAAAATGCCATAAACTGACATTATCTATTGGCCCCTACAATGTTTTAAATACATACTCTTTATAATTATAATTGAATATAAAGTTAATTAAATATTTATCAGAACAAAGTATAATATTGCATGAATATTTCATATAAATATGTAATATGGATGGTCTAATACTCTTTCTCAGATTTAGGTGAATAAGACAAAACGTATAATTTTATCTTATAAATCTAGGTTATATAAATATAGTATAACGAAGAAGTTATCATGTTTAGACATGTGTTCCAGAAACTTGTTTTGGTGTAAGACTGTCGCGATATATACAAAGATGAATATACCTTACTTTACAAATTGTTTATATACCGGTACACTGTTTAACAAATTCTATGAACAGTTATTAATATTCAATATTATAAAAGACTTTAAAAGTTTTTTTATTGGATATAGATTTTTTATGATTTAACTACATTTTATTTTTTATATTTGAACAAGGTTATGTACAACCTTTAGCACTTTTTGCTACTCGATTTAATATGATACGAGCATTTAATTAATCTTTGGTGTTTTACAGGTAAGCTCTATAAAGCAGATGGTAATCGTGTAGGTAAGTTTATATTTATTAGACAATTAAAAAACAAAGGACTCATATTTAAAACACACAACAAAAGCAACTGAAGCTAAAGATAAGCATTATTAAATAACTGCATGATATGTATTCACTGTAAAATACTTTGCAATTGAAAACACAGAAATCATAGCAATTTTTTTTTTTTAATTTTTCATATTATGTCTGTTTGACAAATTAATGTCTATTATTTAAGGTACATACCTTTTACGTCCACAGTTGATGAGTATGGCTAAACTCACACACACATGTTTCAATGCTCATGGTGCACATGCGTGTTTCATGGTTCATGTTTACATGTTTCGCCTATTCAGGTATTTTCAAGTGATATTTCAAGAATGTTTCATTCATTAGCAATAACATTAAAATGAATACACATATGAGACGACACATTGTTCAAAAAATTATTAGGCAAGAAAATTAAATAAAAATTATTTTCAATTACCATTTACAGACCTAGTCATCTTTAGTGTATTAAAATAATGAAGAAGCTGAGTTTTACGCCTAAGTGTTAGAATTAAATCCTTGTTAAAAGGCACAACGTTTTAAGAACCTGGGAATCCTCAGGGAATCTTACGAAGATTAACTCGTAAGAGAGTTTTTATTTACATTCACTTAAAATAATCTGTCACGAAAACATTTCTTGTACAAACAAAACTTAACAAAAATTTCAATTAGTCAATAGTATTGGGTAAAGGGGCAAACATATGCTGATGCAGATATTCAATCACTTTCTCTGATATGTGATATTCTTATCACAAATGGTCTCGTTTATTTTTTAGATTTAGCTATCGTTGAATTTCATGGAATGAAGTTCGAGCGGATTTTTTTGTAGACAATTTACTACAATGGTTTATATAAAATGCGAGTAGATTTTAGAATTATAAATAAGATAAATGCTTCGAAAACCATATTTATTTATTGAAGTATAAATTTTAAATATCTGACCTCAAGGAACAGAGTTGTCTCACATATTTTACTGAAAGCCGTAACTGCTCATCTCAGGATAGATATAACCTTGGAATTAGATAATTTTATAAAATTGTATATGATAGTAATATTAATAGACTATATTTTTAGCATTTAAGAGTTTGAAGTAACGGTTCAAAGTAGGTCCTTTGAAAAATCAAAAGATGAAATCAAAAATAAGTTGCACCTGGAGTTAACCTTTCCCCTGGTCTCCGTGGCTCGGTAGGATCGTTAATGTTGCGGAAACATTGGCGATGTCACAATATAACCTGCGATACTTCGGAACAATGTTGTTATCTTGAATTCATAGCCTGTTTGTAAATGGTTACTTAATATGCCATTTGTATTTTGTAATTAATTACGATGATCTATTTTCTCTATTTTGTTGTTCTTAAAAGAGGGAATCTAATAAATTTTTGTTCTGATTAATAATTGGGTTTAAAATAACAAAGCTCTTCGTTGAATCTATGAAAGTACCAGTATTGTTTTTTAACAATACTTAGGTGAGAGTAAGAGTTTTTATGGGAAACTTATTTTGTTTGTAGCACTATTTTACAATGTGCTTCACTTAGTGATTTGTCTATTCACCTTGTATCGTAATAGGCTATCTATTATTACCATATAATATTCATAATATATTTGAGTAGATTTTTTTACACCAATTAAACAACTTATTGCAAGTTACCGGTACTTTCAATGATTGTATTAACATAATAAAATTATTTAAAATTGATTCAATATAAGACCAGAACACCTACTGTACTTTAATTGCCTCTTCAACTAACTCGCTATTAAAATCCTATATTAATAACATTTAACAGACAATATATGGGTAAATTAGTAAAATGTAACTTATTTAATAGGTTAATTAAATACCTGGTAATTTTACACCATTTCTTTATTTTATAACATAACTATGCAACTCTGTTGGAGTTAAAACAAGTCGAATTGAAACGCTTATGTTTTCGTTCTTTCAGCTATTCCTGGAATTTAAAGCTGAAGCAAATCCAGCATCAAGTTAAATCAAATGAAATATTTCAATATTAGTTTGTGCTTTCTTAGGTATCCACTGTATGTGGAATAGACTTAGCAATACATAGAAAACAATAACAGAGTCCGTTCTCTTACAATATAAAACTAAATTGGTTTACATGGTTAATTATAATTCTTATAAAAAATTTACGTGGTATTAAACTGTTACAACACAAATACGAATAAAATGATGAATTGTCGTAATAATTAATAACCTAGGTGAAATAACTTGACTTATCTGTATCAAAATAACATGCGTTTTTAATGTTGTCAGCTGATTATAGTGGATATAATAACAATAATATGATCCTCGATTGTTGGATGGTTGATTCATTACACTCATTCTTCGCAGGCTTTGCTTGGATTAAACATGTATATGTCTGGATTAAGCTTGAATTACAATGCACAGTAGATTTTTATCGTTGTTTTCCAAAGTAAAAGAAGGTAAAGTAAAAAAAATAAACGTATACAATTATAGAATCCTTTCTCTCGTGATATTAAGATATTATTGACAATTTCATTTTTTTCCGATTTCAAAAAAACTTAATTAATCATTTTGTTGGAAAAGCCTGTTTCAGATATTTTACTCGTTTAAAAAAGGACTAAATTCAAAAATATATTTGTTTCCTTGCAGTAATACATTTAATGCATGTAAATTTTATGCCGTCTTTAAAACCCTTTAATTTAATTTTAATCCAAACATACGGCTAAATTGTGGTGGTGTACGAGTATATAGTTTAAGAAGGTCAAAGGAAAAATCCTAACAAGCATAACAACAAAATAGTAAGTAGTTTTACAGGTAAATGTTAGTTAGCAAAATAAAAATTTGATTTCCTTGTGACACATTTAAATTACCATAACGGGAATTGATTTTCTGCTACTAAAAAAATTTTTTAGTAATGATTTTAGAGCTTGTCGTTCTAAAGTTTAACAAAGAACTTTGGGTAGTATATAATAGATGAATGTGTTTGTGCTTGATAGATCGTTTCTCATCAAGAGGTCTAGAGAGTGATGCTTTATTCATATTTCTTATAGGATGGTAAAATGATTATAATATGCTGATTCTTAGTCTAACCATTCACAATAATGTATTAATCACTATAATGCTGTGAAAAGTATATGTCCAGATCATTTAGAAGGTTTTAATTAGTGTGAATAAACTTAAGGTAAAAAAGTCGTTAAGATTTTATGTTAAATTAATCAAAAGTGTAAACAAATAAATTCGTTAGTCATAAATTATACAATCTATAACTATAACTATTGGTATAGCTATTTATTTAATTTTTATGTTATAGGTATATTTTTTTTACAAATTCTTTTGCTTTATATTACCTCTGATTATTTAAACCTACGTATTCTCTGGCTGATCAGTAACCACTTTCACGAAAACTTTTAGTTAACGATAAAAAATTCAACAGATTAAATTTGAAAACAAAATCTATTTAGTAAAAATTTATATTTATTACGTACTCCTACAAAATGATTACGGAAACGTACAAGGAAAACTTAAGTTTTAGTTTTCATACATTTTGTAAAATATCTAAGTCCAACCAGATTACTTAGCGAAGCGGCAAGTTGTCAAACTTTTAGAAATTTTAGAACTTTTAGAAACTCCTGATGTCACCAAAGATTACGTACAAGTGAACAACTTCGATTCATTGTTGGACTAAGTTGTAAGTACGATTTTATGTTATAAAACAACCAGGCAGAAGTTTACTATATATTGAGAGTTGGTTTAAAATATTCACTGGTGCGAGAAGAACTTTAATAAAAGTTGTTGTAAAACACATTTACCTAATTCATAAGCTTTAATACAATTATGCAACTTTTTATATATTTACTGTATCTCAATGTACAATCAAAACTGTCCATGGTGTGCTTACAACGCTTCACAAACTCAAAACCAATCATGAAGAGAATTCCAATAATTTAATGTCATTTGGAAAACGCTAACGGTACGCGATCGGTTGTCTTATTGCGGTATTTGTAACAGCCTATAGTTTTACTCAAATTGCATTTATTACTTTATTTAATTCAGTGACATTTGAGCATATTGTAAAACGAAATTTGATTAAGAAGAAATATATTTAAAAAACACAACTATACCCTACTTTGTTTCTTCATACTATCAAAACATGTGCTAATTTTCCCCCATTTATGTGTAGTGTCTTTCAGTTTTCCCGCCAAATAACACCTCACTAGTTTACATGTTGCTCAAATTCGAGCAATTGCAAAATATTACCTAGAAGTTATTTCAAAACGAATAACAGTCATATTTACAATGAGTTTAAAAGAGTAAACTCAAAGATTATACCGGTGTGTAACTCAGACCATGTTAACTTCGTTATTGATAAACCTAAAGCATTCCGGCCGGTTTTCTCCTTCTCAAAATGCCTCGCTCTACAGGCAACACAGGTCATTGGGAGAGGGTCAATTGAGAACGAAAAGTCGTTTTGGGGTAGTGTTAGGGCGCATTTGTAATCTAATAGTTGAGATTGTCCAGGGTCAGGTGCTGACTGTGATGAGTTAAGCCTATTTCGCACCACCTGTAGCTGCGGTCGTTATCACGATTGTCGATTTCACCTCTTGTCTATGTTTCGTTGTCGTCGCGTCGGGGACATTTAAAAGAAAAATAAAACAACAAATAAACAAATTATAGCTACACAAAACAGCTATAAATGCACAAATTTCAGTTACAATCATGCTAACTCGATCCGTCATAGTGACACAAAACAACGATAAATACATAAATTTAAGATACAACCATACTAACACAATCCGTCTTGGGGGTTATGTTTACACAAACTCAAACAGTAAATATAAATGTACTCAGTGCGTTTCATTGAATTGAAAAATAAATAACAGCAATTAAATTATACAGCTGATCAAAATATAAACAATTATGTTCTCCATAAGGATAACATGGGAACTTTAACAGCCACTGGGGCAGAGCCCAAGGGACTTTTTCAAAAATGTAAGGCCAGTTTGCAAATCTACGCGACCCGCTCTTTCCAATGAGGCGTCAATTGATAAAATCGGTTAAGAACTGGCGGAGGAGTTCAACCGACAAAGTTTCATGTAGCGTATTAATTATATAGATTCCCACCACGACACGCCGCCTCTTATATTAGCTGCAGCGTCTCTACGTAAGAGGCCTCTCTTGTTAAAACAACTTCTTCATCGTCCAGTGACCTTCACTCACATTTTGTCATTGTTATAGTTATATTGGCACAATGTCTTGGAGTTTTATCTGGAACAGTTTTACAGGCATGCTTTATTTATAATCAAAACCTTAATAGATATTCTTAAATAATAATTAGAAATTTATATTATTATCTTCCTTTTTTTACTAAACCTTTACAATTTATTAATATTTTATCTTAAAGATCCAAACTACGGTGGTAGCCTGTAATTCAAAGCCATAAAAATCATCATCACCATTTATAATTTAAGCTATATTTTTATCAGGAAGCTTTATCAAATAAGATTTGTAGGTCATGCCGCATTGATTAAGATATTATTGTAATTTCAATACGATTAGATTTTCCACGTTAATAAAGCTCAATTTCTGAATACAGGGTGTTTTAAACCTACGTCATTAATTCACTCATAGAATACTGTAGCTTTAGATAGAAAATTGTTTATATGTTAAGGGTGTTTGGTCAAAAATTGTATTTCTTATTTTTTGTTATTGTTCAATTGTCCTAAAAATTAGAAATAAAAATATATAAGAAAAAAAATTATTTTGAATACTAAGCGAGATATGGAGTTTAAAAGTAGTAAATTTTTCATCTTTGGTACCAATTCACAGGGAGAATGGGTAATGCGATTCTCACCAAAATTGGCATTCAGGTGTGGAAAAATAAGATAATAATAACTGGCTAAACTCTCAACGAGTAGTGCTCCGACAGCGCAAGGCATCAAAGGTACGAATTCACAGCCCAAACGAATTAACATATACATTTTTTTTAATTCCAACATACAGATAAATTTTCGCCAAAACAAAGAGCTATTTTAAAACTTTTTAAACAATTTTTAATAATTCCAAAAAAATTTATAAAAATATAAAATTCAAAATTTTTTTTTTAAATTTTTAATTTTAAATAGCCAGTGATTATTATCTTATTTTCCACACCTGAATGCCAATTTTGGTGAGAATCGCATTACCCATTCTCCCTGTGAATTGGTACCAAAGGTGAACAATTATCTACTTTCAAGCTCCATATCTCGCTTAATATTCAAAATGAAAATTTGTTTTTTATATATTTGTATTTCTAATTTTTAGTACAATTGAACAATAACAAGAAATCAGGCATAAAAATTTACGACCAAACACCCTTAAAGCTGAGATTCTTAATGAGATAATGTGTAAAATTAAACACATCTATTAATACATGCATAATAATATGCGGTATAGTGTTAAAATATACCGTAAATACCATGACAGCCCAGTTTAATTTCAGTTGGCAATTTAAAATCACCATCGCGATTTATTTTTTGATTACACTCAGGGTACGTCCCGATAATAAGTATTCCCGTTCCACTTACAAGTATACTTTTTGCATTACAGTGCCAAAGGCTTATAAAAAATTTCGCAAACACGCTTTTAGTTCAAAAGTACTGTATACACTTCCATTCAAACAGATTGATTTAGGAATCTTTTTTAGAATATTTCCTACAGCTGCTGTTCTAGCACAATATCGGCGACAGTTTGACCGTGCGCTCCAGTTTACAAATCTATCAGTCTAGTCTAAGTTGTTCCTTTTTAGGGTTTCTTAGTCTAGAAATGTTACCCACTACAGTTACCAGTCCCCCTGTGTCCCATTTAAAATATTTACACATAGTTTGTATAAAAATGTATCTAATGATTAGTTTTTTATCTACTAACTACTGAATGAAGGTGTATCAATTTAATAGGTGTCCATTTTAGTATATATCTTCTTGTTTCGATTTTCGCTTGGTTTCACATGCATTATTATTTTAATAACAAGATACCTGATATTGGAATTAAAAATGATGACCTTTTTCACTGTGGCTGTAACTAAAATCTCAAATTCTAGAAATTGTGTATGCACCTTATTGTTGATATGTATGTATTTTGTACACATTATTTTGGGTTCGTCTGCAATTTGCAGAAGCTTCTAATTATCTGAAGGTTTGAACTAATATAGTTTCGTAGCAAAGTTAGGATAATATTCAATCCCGCATGAAATCAAAAGTAATTGATGTAATATTATTATTATATCAATTTATACTATTATAAAATACCCCCGCCGCAGCAAACCTGCAGACTAAGCGAATTTCCATTTGACTGATTGGATTTACACTGAAATGTCTACATAAAAATATAACATTTATTCCCGATTTAAATAGAATTAGTTTAACAAGTACTTAGGTTTGCTGCATCAGGGAGGGTAAAACTATTTTTTTTTGTAAAATGTTAATAGTTAGTAAGAAACAAAAAACATTTTCCAAATTTGATCAAAATATGTTCATAAACAAGCAAACTACAACAGTTTACTCATTCTCCATAAGAATAACATGGGAATTTAAAATTTACAAATTTTTGGAATTTTCTCCGTAAACATTAGGCGCATAATAACGCTTCAATATACTAAATTATTTGTTTTTTGAAGCTCTACAAAATGGTATGGAAATAAATTGCTAAATTTTATGTTTTTTGGGTCAAAAATGGGAAAAACCTATTTTTACCCCATAAAACCCCCCGTAAACACCCGTTCCCATGGTCCGATCATGCTGGATCGCGAACTCGTTCGAATAAACGTATGTTTACACGTTTGTACCAAATTTCATCAAAATCGGATCATTTTTGCTCGAGTTATCGTGCTGACGGACACATATATATATATATATAAATATATAAATATATATATATATATATATATGAATTTGAACGGATGGTGTTTTTGGCCTCTAGGGACCTCAAAACGAAAAAAAAAATCGGTCCCGCGTCCAGGTCTTACCATGAGTACTACGGTAATAGCTTATTCCCTATATGGGAAATTCGCTAAAAGAGGTGGTGTCTGTGTGTATGGGAAAAGTAAACGCGAAAACTACTGGTCGGATCGGGCTGAAATTCGGCATGATGATAGCTCATATTCCCGATTAACATATAGGCATATTTTTATCCCAAAAATCCTTCCGGGCTCCGCCCCAGTGGCTCTGGAGCAAAGGTTCCCATGTTAACCTTATGAGAAATGGAATTAATGAATCTTAACAGCTGTTTCAATTAAACAAGTTGGTTCTGTTCTATGATTTTCAATAGCATTAAAGTTACAAGGATTACCAACAGGGTGCAGCACTAGCATTATTTCTTTTACATTTATGACAACAGCTAATTTGCAACCAAAAGGTGAGTGAGCGTAGCGAACGAACTTCAACCTGGAGGCGAGTGAGCGTAGCGAACGAGCTAACCTGAAGGCAAGTGAGCGTAGCGAACGAGCTAACCTGAAGGAAAGTGAGCGCAGCGAACGAGCTCCAACCTAAAGGTGAGTGAGCGTAGCGAACGAACTTCAAAAAGAACCGAAATTTCTTAAACCATGTCCTCACTCATAACTGCTATAAGCATTTGATACTTATATGCCAACCCCGTACGAAGGACGGGTACTCTGCTAGTAAAATAATAAATCGATACTAATAAAATTTAAAAATATTGTGATAACTATTTTCATTCATCTAGAAATTTGCTTCATGTATTGTACCTGATGACTCAAGAAAAAAAAGATAAATACTACTAGGGGGGGGGGGGTTGGGCAAGGTGTTGAGGGGGTGGTAATTGTGTGGCACGGTGGGGGGGAGTCCTCATCAGGTCGAGACTTGTTGTTGACGTCATCATCTCAACTGTCAAACTGCTTCCCATCTTCATCAATGAGGGAAACACTTATTGTACTACGCACTGCATCGCATTGTACGAGTGTTCTTATAATTTTACTATCGATTAAAATTACTTTATCTATTAAAATGCGGCCAATGCAACAGTTGTAATTATACAGCTTAATTTTCGATATATAAATGATTGGAAATGACGTAAATTAGATATTATAGGTACGTATGTATATATATATATATAATAAGCATGTATATGCATACACATTTAAAATCAAAATAGAATCATATTCGTTACGATTTCCACATAATATATAGTTAGTATCTTAGACACCGTTTGAAGATTAACCTAGTTTGTATAAACTTAACTGTTATTGCATTGACTGGAAAATTGGACGCACGTTTAAACAACGATCCTAACTTTGCCGGAAGTAAAGTTTATGGAGATGTTACATACTTTAAGGAGATAACTTTATCCCTGCCATAACCCCTGATATTACGCTTAAGATTATTTTATCTAATAAATGTTAATACCTTTCCTTTTGCCTGGAACTATATACAAATATATTCAAGAACCAGACAGTAGGTTGACTTTAATTCAGTTTACATGGGTTCTGTTCAATTTTATACATGGTACAGTCGATTAATGAAATAGTATAATGTAATAGTGTTAATTTTAGTATTGAGGTTGAAATCTTACTAATATTATAAATGTGAAATTTTGTGTGTTTGTTTGTTTGTTTGAAGTTCAATCACGCTTTAAATACTGGTCGTATTGTGCTGAAATTTGGTACGATGATAGCTCACATTCCCGATTAACATATAGGCCTAGACATATTCTTATCCCAAAAATCCTTTCGGGGTCCGCCCCAGTGGCTCTGGAGTTTCCCATGTTTACCTTATGAGTATTCATATTAAAAGGGATAAAGAATTTCGTCAGCTGTTTCAATTACACAAGTTGTTCCATGATATTGTAATAGGAGGGTCAAATATTGTAAAGATGAAGTGTTTGGCAACGTTGGGTGAGTCGGCTGGTAGTGTTGTTAAACAATAAATTATAAGCGTTATTAACACATTCATTTATGACAACATAGCTAATTTGAACCAAGCCGCAACAAAAAGCTGTGATGCAGAATGAAAACTGTTAAAGTAGGATTTTTTACAGTTAAGTTTATGTTTTTAATTTATTAATAATGTTTTTATATTGTGCGAATATTCGATAATTGACTTTTTATTGTTTAGTGGAATAACATTATGTCTATGGTATATGTGTTATACTATAGCTTCCGTAAATTAAAAGAACAACATTTTCTTCAACCATGTCCTCGTCCATTTCAAACACAAAGCATGAGAAAAACTGCACGCCAACCCCGTACGAAGGACGGGTAATCTGCTAGTATATCAATACAAATACCTTGGTCTTGGACTAACGAAACATATGGGTTTTGTGTGTTAGCCATATACCAATACAAATCTTGTAAGTAAATAACATTTGTTAGTAAGCATTCACTAAGATACTTCGTATTACATCCCTATAAGAATTTACATCAGAATTTTATCTGTGTTGATACAATTTTCTTTTACTCGTCACATTTTTTTAACATGCCATAGTTCAAATAAAATGATATGTGCAAAGAAGTTTTGACATTATATTGCTATAAATAGCATATTCTGATGTGGCAAGTAAACCTATAATAAATAGTATTTGGTCGTAGCCTTCAAGTCCCTTAAATTCATAAAACAAGATGTGAATCATTAGGTGTCAACCATTCATATATTTTCTGAGAATATTACAAACTTTAAATGAAAAATTATACAGTTTTTCAAGATTTTACAAGAAATCTCCAAGTGAAGATTAAGCATCAACTCTCAGCTGACTCCGCCAGTTGGTCGTAACGTTCTGCTGTAACTGACAGACATTTACTCAGCTGATATTCACTGCTGAAGTCAACAGAGTGTACATTGATTGCATCCTGTTACTCTCACTTACCTTACCTCATTTCAGTAAAATTTAAGAACAGTTTAAATTGGAACTTAACGATATTTAAAGTGGAAAACTAGATTATATTATAAAAATTTATATAGATGTAGATAAATTAAAAAAGGATGAAGACTTTAATAGGATGAAGTATTGAAATTGAAAGCATATTTTAAAGGTTTAACTAGGGTTTTATGGATAATATTAAACTCTTTCTGCAACATTATCTTGCCTGATTCCTCCCATTGTTTTCCCCATACCTACCAACTGCGTTTGCCAGGGTCAGTTTATATGCAGACGAGTGCTCCTCTCGACTGAGATATGAACACTTGAAACACTGTATTACCTTTGCACCAATCATAAGTCGAACATCTCTGTTTGCAGGGGCTAGATTCAAACCTAAAATGGAAGGCGAACACTACAAACTGCTGTGGTCTACATTTAGTTTTTTTAACA
Source organism: Macrosteles quadrilineatus (assembly GCF_028750875.1). Classification (NCBI taxonomy): domain Eukaryota; kingdom Metazoa; phylum Arthropoda; class Insecta; order Hemiptera; family Cicadellidae; genus Macrosteles; species Macrosteles quadrilineatus. Next base: position 12,706,137 of record NW_026542602.1, read on the forward strand.
TTTTACATACATCTTTATTTTCACTGGAAAAAACCTAAATTATTTGTTAAGTACACTAAACTTAGTCCAAAAATGTACTGTAGTGTAAATGTCTGATTGAATTTAAATTTGTATATTCATGCATAATGTCTAGCATGTATTTATTTGCTGAATAAGAGTCTATTAAAAATGATTCAAACTTGAATATCTCTTCCAACTTAAATGTATCGGTCCTTAGATCGTATCAGTGTTTTAGTTTTAAGTGTTCAATGAGATGAATGCAATGCTTATATCGCACAGCTTGATATGCATATGATCGGAAGGTGGCGAAATGTGCCTTGGAATATGTATGAGTGTGTTTTATTCATGAGCTCCACTATACGGGACTCAATTTATCGAAATGTGAATAGCTTCAATTTACAATAATTGTTGTTGATGTACAGGAGTGGTGTGCTTTGGTTGTACAGTCATTAAACCCTCAACACATACAATAAAATTAAACCCTCACCTAACCTCTTCTAACTTAAATGTATCGCTCCTTTAATCGTATCAGTGGTTTTAGTTTGAAGTGTTCAATGAGATGTAGGTTTTGGAGGATTGTCATAGAAATAAGGGGTTTTCAAATTATTTTCGTCGATTAGTGTATGCAGCTTTAGGTGAGCTGAACAATAACAACAATAAACACGCTATGCTGTCCCATATAACATATCCCTATTGACAGTGTTTCGAGCTCTAGACCCCGTACCAAATGTTCGGCATCTAGGATATGGATCACTCATTTCCTGTTTTCGGTTTGAATACCAATCTTCCGTAACACTGACAGCAACATGAAATAAATACGTTTAAAATGATTTTTAACGGGAAAAATATGTTTTAGGGGATAATGTTAACATTGTTACTTGTATTCAAAAAATTGATAAATTAAATTACTGATCTTATAGCTTCCAGCATATTTTATTTCCACTGTCAGCTATGACTCGACTGCTGATGCGAAGTCAATTTAAAGTTACCGAATCTTCCCTAAGGCCGTTAAGCCAATCTAACTTTCCGTTGTTTCCAAGCATTGTTTAATGATATTAGGGGAACCATTCATTTCCTTTTAAATGGTTGGTTGTAGGATCTATCTATATATTAATAGGCAAGCATGTTTCTTTAAAACCTTTTTTCTCAGCTCGTGTTCATCGTAGGGAAAATCTACGCATACCGTTAGAAAACTATTTTCCTGTAGGTGTGCAGAATCCCTTAATAAATTTAAATAGGCTCAAAGATAAGCACAAAAAATGAGTTTAAAAATTTGAAAATATTAACATGGATCTTATGCGTTGCCATGCTGGTAACGAAATAACAACGAAATATAAACAGAAAACCAAAACAAATGGAAGAAACTCAAA